>NC_035108.1:307441679-308754007 GCF_002204515.2 Aedes aegypti
ATGAAATTGCAAAACCATTTGACATTTTACGGTGCCGGGTGTTCTTTTTCCTCATTAAGATGTGTTTATTCTTTCTAAATACAGCATCTCTGAAACATCAAACAAGTCTACTTGAGGATTCCGTGCGTGGAATATCAATGCATTTTGACAACTTCTCAAACCAGCAACTGTGATTCGTGGGCAGCAACATATTAAAATTTTATCAATTGTTTTGTTTTTATAAATTTAATTATTTATTAGTGTTTTAATATTACAAAAACATCTCACGAAAGTACGAATGAGTTGGATTGCTGAAATACCGGTACTATGACGTCAAAATCTGCCTGAAATTTATTGATCGTGGAATGTCGCACCGAAATATAACTATTTGCGAGGGTTTAAAATAATCACTGTTTCAGTACACCTCTAGGAATACTGAATAGGCTCTATGGCAATGGGGATGAGACTTTGAAGATAATTTGAGGGAAACAAACAAGTAAATTTATGTAAACTTGACGATAAATGTTGGGTCTTATATATTTTCTCAGAACTCTTCAAATTTTTGGTATAATCGTTCTTTTAAGTGAGTTCATCATACTTGTGAAACATCTTAGATATCTGTTCGTCTTGTTTGCATCGTATTTCATCAATATTTTTCAGCTGTGAAAGGTTTTGCAATCATATTCTCAAAAATAAGTTATTTCAAAAATAGTGACCCAATGTCACCCCCTCTATGGGGTGAGATTGGGTCATTTTTCATTCACTTGTAGTGCCACTGTGAATAAATATTTTTCAATAATTTTTTGAACAGTTGTTAATGTACCATCAAAGTACATACACACCAAATTTGAAGTTTATTGGAGCTAAATTGCGATAGTTATTCAATAAACAAATCGTACATATGCCTTTTTGACCCATTGTCACCTCCAAAGACGGTATCTTTATAGCAATTCTTGAAAAAAAAAAACTAAACGACAATGCTAGAGAAATCTGTCAGAAATCAGTGGAGGCATGGCATATCTCGAGAAATTATTGCTTGAGTTGTATCCTAAACGGAAATCTTGAGCGTGAAATCGATTGAAAAATGACGGGATTAACTCCATGATTTTATTGAAAAATTTGTGATAGAATCTTTGGAGGGATTCCTGAAGAAATTCATGATGGACTCTTTTGAGTAATTTCTGGGGTTTTCCTTAAAAATCCGGGTTGAATACTTTAAAGTATCTTGATTCAATGGATAAATTCCTTAAGAATGTCACTAAAGAATCTATAAATGAAATCTTTGAACAAATACATGAACTAGATTCTGATTAAATTCCTGAAAAAATGCATACAGAAATACAATTTTCAAAGAAGTAAAAAAATGTGCGGTCGGATTTTTTGAAAAATTCATATGAAAACTTTAAACTTCTGATTCCTGTTTGGATTATTTTCCGTTATCTTGATTCCTGTATGATCTCTGTTTGGTTTTATCGCTACCAGCCCTATACAAGTTTTATTTATTCATTTATTGTAACAACTTATTTCAGCTGTGAAAAATGGGTTGAATTCTGCAAATCAGATCAGATTACTGAAATGCTGGTCCTTCAGGGCGTAGCAAAACTGCGAACTTCGTCATTCAGCGTCTGTTCGGATCACTTCGAGAACCGATGCTTCGTGAACCCAAAGAACACCACACAAGGGTGAGTTCAATAATTTGATGTATGTTCGAATTGAGCAAATGATCTTATTGTAATTTTACAGTATTTACAAAGGAAGCATTCCGACGATCATAGCCGGTCATCCGGTATTGGTGTCAAACTTCAATAAGGCCAATCAAATAGCGGAATATCATGCTTTTGACGCCAACCAGCAAGACGAATCTGAGCAGTTTGCAGAAAGAATGCCTGTAGAGGTGCTTCATAACGAATCAGAAGAAGTGATAGAACCTACTCCTCCGGAGCAAGCAGTCGAACCAGCTCCTCTTCCCGAGATTAGCGGAATCATCAATCCGAGCACATTTGACTGCGAATGCGAACAGAAAAGCGAATACGAACCCAAATTCTACGCCGAACGGTCCCGGGCAGTAGGTTTAGTTGAGGAATTGGATGCCACCAGAAAGAAGCTTCGGGAAAGTAAAAAGCCATACCACCGTAACAAACAGACTCTTCAGCGGGTAAATGAAAGCATCGCAAGGCTGAAGGATAAAATGCGAAGGTATGCCTCGGAACACCACATAAAGGTGGACCTAGACTCGAGTGGTGGTGAAGATGAAGAATATGGGTTTCCCAATGTATTATAATCAGGGTGGGCAGACCTACCATGAAACAATACACAACGGGTAATATAAATTCTAAGTAAAAAAATTCAAACAGTTAAATTGCTTTTTTGATTTTTGGTGAAGAAATTCTTAAAGATCATTGACTTTGTATAGGTCCCTATCCCTAAGGATGTTATGACATTATGACATAATTCAAAGTTATCTGTCAAATCGTACACTTCAGGTTAATTATCAGAACTCCAGGTCTGAAAGACTTCCTGTAAGAGGTGGTGTTCCCCAAGACAGCATTTCGGGACCAATATTATACAATATTTTCACATCTGACTTACCTGAGTTACCTCAGGGATGTCGAAAATCCTTGTTTGCGGATGACACAGGCCTCTCCGCCAAAGGACGCAGCCTGCGTGTCATCTGTAGTCGATTGCAAAAAAGTTTGGATATTTTTTCTTCATACTTGCAGAAATGGAAGATTTCTCCTAATGCTTCCAAAACTCAACTAATAATATTCCCACATAAACCAAAAGTTCTTTATTTGAAACCTTCAAGTAGACATGTTGTCACGATGAGAGGGGCTCCAATAAATTGGTCAGATGAAGTTAAGTATCTAGGGCTCATGCTAGATAAGAATTCAACTTTCAAAAATCACATTGAGGGCATTCAAGCCAAATGTAATAAATAGGGGTAGTCGGGGCGATTTGGCCAAAGGGGTGAAATGAGCACCCCTTGAAAACTGCATAAATTCTTGAAATTTCATCTGAGATAACATGCAACCCTAAAGCTGACAAGGAAATGAAGCAATAGACATGCTACAAGCCAGTGTTCTAAACTCAAAGAAAAAGAAATAAATGAAATTCAAAAAAACTGCCCATATTGCCCCGAATGGCTCTTTCAAATTTCATCATTTTAGAATGATGAAATTTGACTGTTAGAATGTTTTTTTTTTTATTTAATCTTTTTGCACGGAGTGTTTATAAATACTAATAACTTTCAAGTGTAATGAAAAAATAATCAATTTTTTAGATTATATGAAATAATTTTACAATCAAAAATATGGTGCTCATTTCGACCCATCGGTACGAAATCGACTCAAAAAATGACAAATTTTGAAAAATCTCTCATTGATTCGGGAATTTTATTAGACAACGGAAATCATACAGATCTAGTATATTGATCTAAGAAATGTTGGAAATTATGCAAAAATCCAAAGTTTCCATAATATTTTCATCACTTTTATCGACTTTTTCTTAAGGTGGCCAAACTGCCCCACTTTCCCCTATGTAAAATGTCTCTATCAAAACTTTGTCTTAAGAACAAGCTTTTGATATTCAAACAAATTTTCAGACCAGCCATGTTGTATGCTGCACCAATATGGACTGGCTGTTGTAATACCAGGAAGAAAGCTCTGCAGAGAATTCAAAATAAAATTTTGAAAATGATTCTGAGGCTTCCTCCCTGGTATAGTACCAATGAGTTACATAGAATATCCAATGTTGAAACATTGGAACAAATGTCAAATAAAATAATTAATAATTTCAGGCATAAATCGTTACAATCTTCTATTGCCACGATTAATGCGTTATATGTTTAGGTTAAGTTAGGTTAAGTAAATTGAAAACGTGTTTTTTTCTCTTATAAGCAGGTGAAATAAACTCACCTGTAAAAAATCTGAACTGCTACGGCAAATCGAATGTAATATGTTGTTAGCAAAATGTTAATAAAATCTTAAATTTGTTTTACCAAATTAGGATGATAGTGTTATCTAATAACACAGAATACCTAGATATAAGAAATGAATGTAATGTTTGAAATGATAGTAATAAAAAAAAGAAGATCAGGAACGTATTCCTTCAGTTTATTGCCTTTGAAAACGCGAGTAGGGTTAAACGGCCATTGTGACGGCCATCTTTGGATTTTGAGCTGTTTCACCTTCAAGATTATGAAAATTAAACCGCACCCCAGTGTCCATTTAAGCAAGCTTTTCACATGATCGAGGTCGGCAAACCAGCCGTTCTAAAACATAGAGTCACTATTGCAGAAATCGGTAAAAGAAGTTGTGAAAAAGTCTCTGGAGGAAATCCTGGAACAATTTTCAGAATAGTTCCAGTGGAAATTGCTGGAGGTATTTGCGTTAGATTTCCTGGAGCAAATCACGGATGGAGTTCTGTCATTATTCCTTAAAAAATCCCTGGAAGAACTTCTAGATGAATTCCTTGAAGAATATGTGGGAAATCTCTAGAGACATTTCTAGCAGGAAACCTGCTCCTGAAAGTACTCTAGGAGAAATCTCTGGAGAAATCATTAGGCAAATTTCTGAAACTTTTCCTCGAGAAATCTCTGAAGAATAATCGGGTAAGTCTTTAAAGCAGTGATTCCCAAACTTTTTTGACTTTCGCCCCCTTGAGGTCAATTGATTTTTGGAATCGCCCCCCTGATAGGTGTTTGAAGTATTTTCATTGAACACTTTACTTTGCTAAAATTTTGATCGATATAATAATGTACTTGTCAGTAATCTATAATAGCAAATATAACTAGCCTATGTGCATTACAGGCTTACTGGCCCAGATTTCACTGCACAAAATAAGTTTGGCTTCTTTTCTGTAATTCGAAACTTATTAATTTGATTTTCTGTTATGTTGATGATTGCTAAAGTAAGTTAAAAAATTTTAGTAATAAATGTTTGACAATTTGAAAATGTCTCAAAACTTAGAAAAAAAGACATTAGAATATTCAAATATGTTTTTTAAATTAAAAAAATCCAGATTTTTAGCTTTGGAGGTTTCCAAACGACATTCTTCCAAATCTGTTTTTGGTTTCCTGATTTGCGTTTTTGGTAATGAGAGGTTATAACATTGGCTTTTGATTTTTGTTTGGTCAAATTTTCTGAAATTGCTTCTCAAACTAGTTTGATTGATTAAAATGATCGTAACAAAATATCAAAACTCTCACCGCTCAGCGAGTACTTAACGGATTTAAATTATTTTTTGTCACTATACACCCTTTTCAGCCGACCTGACCCAGTGACCCACCAAAATATCTCCGACCACAGGAACGTTCCCGAGATTCCTTGGTCACTTTTAGGAGCTAGATATGTGGGCCAGTATACTGACAACGTGAATCCGTTATTTGAATCCGTTAAGTATTTGCTGAGTGGTGAGGGTTTTAGTATTTTTGTTTTCACTCAGGCCTATACGGGTTAACGGATTTCAACGATTTTTGTAGATATTATCGCAGGTTTCTACAAGTGACCAGAGGAGGTTTCTACAAGTGACCAGGGAGTGTCCCTGCGGACGGAGTTATTTCGGTGGGTCATTGGGCCAGATCTGGTGCAAAAAAGCTATTTTTTTGGGACATGCCAAGTCATCTTTATTTATTTCAGGGTGGCCAGTGGAAAGTCAATTTCAAATTCCCGGTTTTTTCCCGGTATTTCAAAAACTTTCCCATTTTAATTATAAGTCAGAAATCATCTTAATATTTTTTTTGCAGCCCATTTATTTTTTTTGACCCATACTGCTTTTGCTAAATTTCAGCCTGATCTATGAAACGGTACATTGTTGGTATGAAGATCGAGTCAATTTTAGAATGAACCATATTTTCAATTTTAAACTAACACACAGTCTTAGTAGACTATAAACTGAGTTTATCAATTGTCATACATTGAGCCAATGTATCCGATTATATTTATCTGAAAAATCATATACATGTTTCAGAATTCAAATTTGAAAGATTTGAATAACATTCTATAAAGACTATATGAAACCCCAATTAGGGATTAATAACAACCATATGGAAGCAGTTTTAATTTCACGTAAAACCTAATGGACATCGATTGTGCATCCGGTCATTACAAATTTAGATACATGGTACAAGATTTGCTAATGCGAAAAATATCTGAGTTTATAATATGTTACACGATGGCGGCCGCTGCATACAATTTGCTAGCGATATTCATAGCTTTTTTTGTATATTTTTTTGAAAGTGAAATTACTGTTTACGAGCTTTCATATTGCTCGTTGAAGAATTTCGCTTCAACTTCCACACAACTGTGATGTTCTGATCGACGCTTATTTTAGTACGTTATTATATTTGGCAAGTAAATTGGGCTAAAGTGTTATAAAAATAGTTTCATTATTCCAGATTTTTTTTCTAAGGACAATGCTACACAAAAATTCCGTCAGCAATTTTTGAAGCATTCGTAACTATGAGATGACATTACAATCAGGGAATCAAAAGACCCAAATGATGAAACGTTTGAAGAATAGTAAAGAATTTGATCTCTTAGTCAGTGAGGAAATATTTTTCATGGATTCCCCCGAGAATGCCAAAAACATATGGGTTTATTCTACGACTGGCGTGAAGTGACTATTGTCGGTCTCGTAAAGCGAGGTGACAATTCTCGACTCGAGTGAAGTGACTCTCCATAGCGCAGTTGTTAATTACACCTATCGTTTGTCTGGTGAGTTGCACGCTTACTGTCAATGATGATGTCACGCTACACGATAAGTGTTCATCTGCAACAACCAGACAGCTCACCAATCCACCGCGAGGTGGATCGTGCTGAGTTGTTGAGTTGAAGGAGAGCGAAAGAAGGAAGGCACAAAAGTCTGTTTGACAGCTCTGCAGAAAGCGCGTGCGCACGGACAGAGCGCGTGCGCACGGAAAGAGCGCCAGTTCGGCTCGATTTGCAATGATCGGTTATTACTATTATTTTTTCGCTATTGGATATTCTATGGTTTGGTTGATCGATGTTAAAGTTTGTTTTAAAAGCAGCTCCACTTATTTTGAAACATATTGCCGTGTACAATAGTAGACAACACAACTAATTTAATTAAAATAATTTGAAATTATAATTAGTTCATATACAAAAGGGGAAGAACGTTTAGGCTGGTTGTGCATTACGATAAAATCTCTTAACATAAGCAATGCTCGTTGTTGGTTCTTGTGAAAGGATCAACATGTTCGGCTTAACGAATCTTATTTTAAATATCGAATAACACCACATGCAGTTGAACAAAAAGGATGTGATTACAATAGACTTTTGATATTTTCAATTCTGAACCACCGCAAAAAAAATATTGGGAATCAAAATTCTCCTGAGAGGGATGATGTGGGGGAGGCTCATTCTAATTAATATTGTCGTTCAATTATGGGGATAAATTAAAATTGTTATTGTTCTATACATACTTATTTATTATAATTACCTGTAAATATTGATACAGCACAATTCAAGTATTTAAATATCAAATAGCAAACATAGATATGGTCGGTGTGCAGACAGACTGAACCAAGTGTTTTTTTTCAATCGAGTAAGAAAAATGTACCCCAAACATGTGAAACATCAAAATATTATAGATATTTACTGTAATAATGGAACTTATCTATTTGATGATACATTTGTATCAAAATAACATGGAAGATTTAAAATTGATGGAGTTCTTTACGTATCCTTAGAGCTCCAAAATTCATCTAGTCTGGTCTGTCTAAACACCGACCATATGATTCTCAAAAACTCATGAGAATGGTATTTTACTCTTTGAACTGTTCTTTAAGATTTATAAATTTAATTTATTATTGATGTTACGAGCTATGTCTGTAGTTAAACTTAATGCTACACAAGAAATATATTTGAATCAAAGTATTTTTATATATAAATCATATGAAAAAAAAATGTTCCAGAAAGTACTCTAGAATTCTTTGGGAGCGTCTCCCGGGATTCTTCCTTAAATCATTCATGAATCCTTCAAATCCTCTCTGGGATTGTTCTGCTGAAAATCTTGAGATTATTTCTGAATTTTCTTCCAGATATCGCTTTGGGATTCATCCAAAATAAAACGTTACCATTCCGGTATTACTTCTGAGATTCTTTCGGATATCCCATTGCGATTATTCTGGACATCTTTTTGGATTTTTTTTGCAGAACTCTGTATGTGATTTTGCGTTTATCTCCTTAAGGATTACTTTTGAAATCCAGGAAATTAAATTCTTTGAAATTCTTGAAAATTGTTTTCGAAATACTATGGAAGATTTTACCATAAATCCTGATGCAATCCATTTGGATATTTAAAGAGGATTTTATCAAAAAATGTACGACTCTACTAGAAATTCTTCGAGAATTCCTCCGAAAATAACTCTAGATTTTTATCCGGAAATACTTCTGGTATTCTTATGAGAATGCCTCTGGTATTCTTCCAAAAATGACTTGAGATGCTTTCGGAAATCTTTCTGAAATTCTTCAAGAAATTCCACTGAGATTTTTACGCCAATATCTTTGAAATACTCCTGGGACTCTTACAAAAATCCTGTTGGAGTTTTTTTTCGGATATCTTTCTATTATAAATTTTTCAATAAATTTTGCTGGGATTGTGCTGTAAAACCTGCTAAGATTCATCCAAAAATACGACTGTCATTCTTCCGGATATCATTCAAGAATTCCACCGGAAGTTTTCGTGAGATTCAACCGTAAATCGTTCTGGTATTTTTCAGAAATTCCATTGAGATTCTTAAAAATATCCTTCTGAAAAATTTTCTGAGAATTGTTTTGGGATTATAGAAGGATTTCCAGAAGAATTCCAAGGCGATTCACAGAAACATCACTTCTGTATGAAGGATCTTCGTTAATATCTGAAATAATCCCATGAGAATTCTAAATCCAAATTACAGTGATATTCAAAAGAATCCCAGAAGTTATTTCGCCAGAATCCCTGAAAGATTTAAAGGATATTCACAGACATCCAGAAGATTTCATGAATATTTTCCAGAATAATTCCGATGTCCAGATGAACTGCAGAAAGATTCATGGAATAATTTCAAACGGGATTTTCGGAATCATTTGAAAGTAACTTTTAGAAGATCCTCAGAAAAAGAAATCAGTAATCAAAGTAATCGAAAAAATCTCATTATTTCAAGCAATGCTCGTTGGTTCATGTCGAAGGATCAACATGTTCGGCTTAACGAATCTTATTTTAAATATTGAATGACACCACATACAATTAAACTAGTATGTGATTACAATTCTGAATCACCGCAAAAAAAAATATTGAGAATCACAATCCTTCTGAGAGGGATGATGTGGTGGATGCACATTCTAATTAAAATTGTCGTTCAATTATGGCGATAAATTAAAATTGTTACTGTTCCATAAATACTTGTTTATTATAATTACTTGTAAATATTGATACAGCATATAAAAAGACATTGGTCCAGAAATTACTCCAGAATTCTATGGAATTTCCCTCCTGGGATTCTTCCTTAAATCACTTATGAATCCTTTAAAACCTCTCTGGGATTGTTCTGGAAATCTAAAGATTTTTTCTGATTTTTCTCTAAGTTCTTCTGGAAATCACAGAATACTTACAGATATCGCTTTTGAACTCATCTAAAAAAATCGTTAGCATTCCGGTACTATATCTGAGATTCTTTCGGATATCCTTTGTGATTCAAATAATGGAAATCAAATTCGAATCGAAATTCTCGAAGATTCTTTCGGAAATTCAATGGAAGATTCTAACAAAAATCCTGATGCAATTCTTCTGGATATTTTTAGAGGATTTTGCCAAAAAATGTACTACGACTCTACTACAAATTCGTCGAGAATTCCTCCGAAAATAACTCTGGCCTTTTTCCGGAAATACTTCTGGGATTATTATGAGAATACCTCTGGTATTCTTCCGGAAATCACCTGAGATGCTTTCGGAATCCCTTTAGAATACTTTCGATGATGCTTCCGAAAATCTTTCTGAAATTATTCTAGAAATGCCACTGAGATTTTTACGTCCATATTCTTGAAATTTGTATGGGACTCTTCCAAAAATCCAGTAGGAAATCTTCCAGATATCTTTCTAGCATTCTTTCGGGAAGCCTCCTGGGATAGTTTCGAAAATCTTTCTGAGGATCCTTCAAATCCTTCTGTTAAGGATTCTTGCAGAAACTCTTCTACCTCTAGACTCTGGGAGTTTCCTGAATTTTTCAAGAAAACTGTTATTATTTCGACTATCTCTCTAGGATTCTTTCGGAAATTCTTCTACAATACCCCCAGATTTCTTTCTGTTATCCTGCTGGAGGACTTCAAAACATCTTTCAAAGATTCTTCCAGAAATTTTACTGGAATTTTTCAAGAAATTCTGCTGGGATTCTTCCGTAAAACCTGCCGAAATTCATCCGGAAATACGACTGGAATTCTGCTTGAATGATAAGCATTCAAGAATTCCACCGGAAGTTTTTGTGGGATTGAACCGTAAATTGTCCTGGTATTTTGTTTAAATACATTGAGATTCTTAGGGAAAAATATACAGGATTCTTAAAAATATCCTTCTGGAAATTGCTTTGGAATTAAAGGAGGATTTCCGGAAGAATCCCAGGTCGATTTACAGAAGAACCACAGAGAAATCACTAAAATATTATCAGGGAGATTTCTAAAGGAATTATTTTAAGGATTCTCGTATATTCCTGAAACAATCTCAGGAGAATTTCGAATGGATTTTGAATGTTTTTTACAGTGATATCCAAAAGAATCCCAGAAGTTATTTCGCAAGAACCCCTGAAGATTCAATGAAAAGTCACAGACATCCAGACGATTTCATGAATATTTTCCAGAATAATTACGATGTCCAGAAGAGCTCCAGAAAGATTTACGGAATAATTTCAAATGGAATTTCCAGAACCATTTAAAAGTCACTTTCAAAAGATGCTCAGAAAAAGAAATCAGTAATCAAAGAATCTCATAGGTATTTTTTTAAAGTCCCAGTGACTGTCCGGTAGTTTTCTTGGAGGATTTCCATTTGAAGTCAAGAGGGATTTTCAGAAAATTCTGCCAAGGATTTAAGAAAATTTTCAAGGAAAATCAATGATAAATCACTAAAAAAATCAAAAACACTTCCTTATGAATTTCCAGAAGAATCACAGAGTTTTTTTTTTCTCAAAATATCTTAGAAAAAAATTCTAAAGAATCACGAAGGAATTTTCGGAATAATTCTGGATATACAAAATTATCTCAGGCAGAAACAATAAAATCAATAGCAATAAATCTGTAAGAATATAAGGAGGATTTACAAACAATTACAGAGGAATTTTCGGATGATTTCCATAAATAAAGATTTAAAAAAATCCCCGTCATCTGGAAGATTCTTAGCAGGATTTTCGGAAGTATTCCACAGGGATTTCTGGGAGAATTCCATTGGGATTTACAAAAGAATTCAAGAGGAATTTCTGAAAGAATCCCAAGAATTTGCACGGAAGAAAGTGAAGTGAAATAATAGATTTTTTTGATTATAGTCTCAGGCGTCTTTCCGAGAGTATTCTAGAATAATAGGTATAATCTAAGACATTTTTCGGAAAGAATCTCAAAGGGATTTTGAAGAACTTTCAAAGAGTTTCACGGAAGAAATACTGAAGAATTACGAGGAAAATATCAGAATTTAAATAATAATTTCGATTGGATTTCCAGAAGAAATCCCGAGAAATTTTGTGAGAATTCCCGAACCCAGATTTTTAAAATAGATTCCATTACACTGGAAAGCAATCATTAAATCATTTTCGGCAGAATTCCAGAATTTTACGGCAGAATTCCAGAATTTTACAGCAGAATCCTGAAAGGATTTCCATAATAACCAAAGATGGGTTTCTGGGATAGTCCAATAGGAAGTCCCAAGGAGGTTATTGGAAAAATCAGAGCGATCAAATAAATAACTACATATAATAATTTCAGAAGGGTTTCTGAAAGAATCTCAGTGAATTTTCAAGATGTCCTCTAGCAACATAACTAATATATACTAATATTTACAACTCAATACTTAATTATAAATTGCGTTAAGGTGATTATAGAACAAAGCCACACCTCAAATTTTCAAAAGCACAAGACTTGAGAACCAAACAGCTCTCACCGTTGAAAATTTATCCCATTAGTCACCACCAGCAAGCAAGCAGATTGATTGGTTTTCAACGCAAACTGTTGTCAGATTCTCCAGTCTTGTGCCCTTGTTTGGCTTCGTTTTATAATCACCTTAAGCTGAGTGTACGCCATCCAGTTTGGGGGCGGATTGACGGTATCGAAGTGGATTAAAAACAATTATAGGAGAACGTGTGGAAAATACATATGAACTGCGCAGAATACATCAGACCGATTTAGCATTGCTGCGCACTTCTAAAAGCATTTTATTTTTATTAAAATGTTTGATAATAGTAGAACGACAATGATCATCAGTTGATTTTCCGCTACTGTTTTTTTTTTAAATCACAATTGTTATTTCTTTCCGTGCACGCGCTCGGGAAATGAATCTGGCCATGGTGCAACAACCGCGCTACATTCGATGAATCCTATGCGACAAAAATTGTCGGCGCTATCCGTCAAATTCGCTCACCAAAGCTATTTTGGTGACTTTAACATCACAGCTCATTTGATTTACACGGCGAGTCACTTCACTCGATTCGACAATTGTCACCTCGCTATATGACACCGACAATTGTCACCTCACGCCAGTCGTAGAATAAACCCAATACCTTAGCAATAAACATGACATATCGAGTGGGGGGATTGTTAGCTAAGATTCATAGAAAGTTGTAAATACAATTAATAAGAGCTTAACGAATTGCAAGCTTGATTATAGAAATTCTACATGAAACATTATAAAAAATCACTTTTCGATAGTTTTTCTTCATTAAAAGGTTTTTACTTGTAGTCCAATTAATTACTGTATTAGAGAGAGTCTTCGGTTAGGCTATTTCTAAAATATCAATCAAATCAGTTTCAGTTGCAAACATTTGTATAAAGACTCTGATTCCATGTTTTGGACCGTTCAGACTGGATGCTGCCACTAGGAAGAACCGGCTATGAATTTGTGGGATACTAAACCATTTCAATTTCCGAAAAGTGGATATGAATCCTAATAGATCACAAAAATGCGTCCCATAAGCTTGGTACAGATGACTAAATACAAATTAGCCTCTTAATAAGGTACCGCGGGGTAAGTGAAAACAATTGATATATTTTACTGCATATGTGAATTAACGTTTTAAACTCATGCGTAAACCTTTGAGGCCATTCAGAACATTACGATAGGTAAGAGATTTCTGAGATTTTTCAGTAATTTTTGCATAATAGAGCAAAACATTGTTAACCTGTCAACTGTTGCTCCGTAACAAGTTGGCGGCGTACAATCTTATTTTAATATTTTCAGTGGAAAAAAGTTGCGGAAAATAATTTCCTGTACCACTTTTTAGTTGTCCTCTGTGACAGTTTCCAACTGCAATAAAAAAAGTTTTAGAATTAATTCGACGTAGACCTAAAAATAACTAAATTTAAACATCGTCAATTTTCTTATCAGGTGGGGCAAGCGAAAAGAAAAACATAACGTGCTGATAATTCAAGAAACACTATACTCAAACGTTAAAAGCTATTAGAAATCATGGAACTTCTCTACAAGATGTTGCCAAACATTACAATATTAATATGTCTACTTCGGGCAGCCAATTAAAAGGAAGACGTTGACTGAAAAGTTGCAATATTAGAGAACACACGGAAATCTCGTGGAATGCCTTTGTTAGCTAATTCAAAACATAAAAATGGGGTATAGGTCTATCCACATAAAAAAGATTTTAAATAGGTACGTTATTGAAGTATTCCGTTTGATTTCTCCCGAAGAGTTATGCGACGTCATATTCGACTTTCTCAAAAACAAATAACGAGCGGTGGAAATTCTACAGAGCAGAAATGCAGTTGCTGTCCTATAATATAAGAACTAACATTGGAAATGTTGCAGTTATAATGTTGTCGAATCATTTCAACTAACAACAGAAGAAAATTCAAGTGAAAAGAATAACATTTTCTTTGTTTACATGTTATTTATGTTATTGTTCATTGGGAAGCCTCAACAAATGTTAAAGCTAATAGAAATCGTGAATATAACTGTTTGTTTTTGAAATTATTGTTCAAAACGGTAAACTTTTCACTTGCCCCACTTTTGGGGCAAGTGAAAAGTAAGGAGACATTTTTCAAAAACTTTTTCTGTATTTTTTTCTTTAATTTTTCATAAAAAATAATTTCATAAATATAATCAGCATATATTTGGTGGGAGTCAAACTAAAAATTATACACGACCTCTTTTGTTTCAATTTAAAGTCTCTAGAATTTGAAGAATCTCAACTATGCGAATTCCATTACCCACTTGCCCCACGGTAGGTAGGTACCTTAGTAAATTTGAGGTGTCCTGTGGAATCTGAAAATGGCCATTTGTAGGATCAATCAAATGCAGGAAACATGGTTATCCAAATCAATCGTTTTCGAAAAGGTTTACACTTATGCGTTTTCCTTGAAATTGTGACTTAAAACTTAAAACAGGGGCATAACAGCACAGAACTCTGTTCACCCGACATAACCCAGTGACCCACCGAAAAAACTCCGGTCACATGAACATTCCCGAGTTCTTTTGGCCATTTTTAAAAACATGATATGTGTACGAGTATACTCGTACAAAAAATCATCTAAAGTATTCGCTGAGCGGTGAGAGTTTTGTTTATTTTTCTTTCACCCAGACCTATACGGGTTAATTGTAGAAACGATTGTAAGGTAAGATAAACACGGTGCCCCGACAGACCGTTATTATGTAAAAAAATTGTCCATCAAATCTGAGTACAGGGCTCGATTCCTGAGGTCATTCTGCACCTCTGGACCAATTTTTAAAAAAATCCCTAGGCGGAATCTCAAGAAATCCGGATTTGAAGTTTTTGACTTAAAATTTCAATATAATTTATATACAAATTACACTATAGCGCCGGGAAATCCTAAAAAAAATCGCTCAAAAAGACGACCAAACTGTTCTCAACTAGTATATAATTGTTATAGATGTTATATTTATAAATACTTTTTACTGACTAAACTAATCAGAGTGGTTTGAGTATGTTTTTATATGGCTTAAACTAGTAAGCTTAGTTCAATGGAATGAAATCTGAAAAACTAAATTTCAATTTACTGTTGATGCTCTTTTCGAAAGAAGTAAAGCTTTCAATGGTTAATAATATTTATTTACAGCTTGTTTTACGACTTTCACACTATGTGACCAGCCCACTGAAGTCTGCCGTATATATTTTTCTTAATATTATTTGCTTCTTTGTTTGTCTTGTACTACTTTTAATGTACCGGGTAACCCCGTTGATTTTTTCACATTTAATCTGAACACTTTTTAATTTGTACCCCGCTAATTTGCACATCGTTCAGATTAAAAATGGTTCAAACGTCATTTAGCTCATGGAACGGAGTAAAGTGAAATGGAACGCTGTGGAACGGAACACAGAATCAAAACAAAACAGGGAAAGAGGTAACCAGAAACACGTTTATAGGGTGACTAGAAGTTCAAATTATAAATGAATCCCGATGGTTTGCATGAGGTATCGTTCAAATTAGCGGGGGTGCACGGTATACGTCTAGTTTTCCACCGAGTATTGTCCTTGAACTTTACGTTAAAATTAACGTATTCTGTACTCTCGTCCACAACATGATTTTGACTACTCGGAGAACATCATTGTCACTTGTCGGAAGTATTCTAAGATTTACAAAGTCTACAACAATTTCAATGCCTAGTTCTATCCGAGTTTCAACATCACTTGAACTCCCACTCTCTAGCTCTGCTATCATGTACTTTAATTATTATTATTATTATTTTCGAAAAACTTTTCAGTTCATTTTCTACGATAAAGCATCGCGATATCGTAAGATAGAAGCATTGCAGTGATGTTTATTTTGGTGAAATTATTTACGAAAGAGAGAACGTATGAAATTAGATAAGCTTTTATCACAGACAAACAGACGTAACACTTAGAACAAATCTCGATCAAAATCATAGTCACGAGGACATGTGCGCCCAATGCTAAAATTATTGTATTTGGCCGACGGGCCAACAGATGGCGGTAGTGTGCAAACGTCAAACGCGAACAAAAACGATGCGAGCGCTGCGGGTGGCGGATTGGCCACCTACCATATTTTTGAATTGACCGTTAAAAAGGTGGTCGATGGACAATGATGAGAGTGTGACGTCTGTTTGTCTGTGCTTTTATTGAGCAACAGTGTAGAAATTTAGTTTGCCATTGCAAGTAACGGGTTCCAAAGCTAATTACGTAATCCGTAAAAGTTGATAATCGTAGCCAGAACAAGTGTTTTTTACTGCAAGGGAGACATAATTGTCCCACGTCCAAGGCTCTTCGACAATTTCAACTACATCCCCATCAAGCACTGCCTCAGGCACAACACAACTGATCCTGCTTCTTTCTCTTCATGCAACCATGTACGTTTGGGTAGATTAAATGGTATCACAAGCTTATCTTAGTTGTCTGTCTTCAAGATAGTGAAAGCTTGCTCAACTGCGCTGCGTTCGATTCCAATAAAGTCATCGCCTACAATGCCAGCAAGTGTATATACAACAGAATGTAATGGTAACTAGTAAATTTCGAAATGCATTTTTTATAATTTATGTAATATCACAAACGAAGTTTAGCTATCTATACACTTGATTGTATATATCAGCTTAATCAGCTTTCCCAGTTATTGTTAAAATATTTGCTGCCACAGATAGATTTGCGTCACTGTGTCGAACGCGACCTTGAAATCAATAAACAGATGACAAATAAAAACAAAGTACATAGTAGCAAGTAACGTAAGTGAGGTTCAAACTTTGGAGTACTTATTGGGGATTTGTGTGAAGTTGTTGAAAACTATGTTAATCTGTGTTAAAAAGTGTTCCATTTTGACATGTGGGAATGATGCTCTACGTGTAGTCAAAACCCTGTTGTGGTTAAGAATATAGAATACGTTAATTGTAACGTAAAGAACTGAGGACAATACTCGGTGGAAAACTAGACGTATACATCTTGAGTAGTACCATATGTATAAAGAAGCTAATATCATTAAGCAAAATAAATATGGTAGACTTCAGTGGGCTGGTCACATAGTGTGAAAGTCGTAAAACAAGCTGTAAATAAATATTATTAACCATTGAAAGCTTTACTTCTTTCGAACAGAGCATCAACAGTAAATTCAAATTTAGTTTTTTAGATTTCATTCCATTGAACTAAGCTTACTGGTTTAAGCCATATAAAAACATACTCAAACCACTCTGGTTAGTTGTCAGTAAAAAATATTTATAAATATAACATCTATAACAATTATATACTAGTTAAGAACAGTTTGATCGTCTTTTTGAGTGATTTTTT
Source organism: Aedes aegypti (assembly GCF_002204515.2). NCBI lineage: Eukaryota > Metazoa > Arthropoda > Insecta > Diptera > Culicidae > Aedes > Aedes aegypti. The sequence goes on from NC_035108.1 coordinate 307,459,111, forward strand.
TTTGAGGTTTTCCCGGCGCTATAGTGTAATTTGTATATAAATTATATTGAAATTTTAAGTCAAATCCGGATTTCTCGAGATTCCGCCTAGGGATTTTTTTAAAAATTGGTCCAGAGGTGCAGAATGACCTCAGGAATCGAGCCCTGTACTCAGATTTGATGGACAATTTTTTTACATAATAACGGTCTGTCGGGGCACCGTGATAAAGTATCATACATTTAAAAGGCGTTACAACTAACGATCACATTTTATTCATTAATAGGTAGGTATACGGAAAACCTAAAGCAGCCACTCTACCACCATGCTGTCGCTTCATCAAAGCTTGCATCATCGTCTTCGCTATCAGCTGCGTTTGCTTCCTCCGCTGATATATCCAGAGACGTTGTACCCTTTCCACGCTTTTGGTTTTTCAGCTCCGTATATTTCTTCCTCAACTCTTCCCGCCTTGCCTTTCGCAACGTGATTCGATCGTGCATCTTTTGCAGTTTTGTGCTCATGTCGGCAATTTGCTTTTTGTTCTCGTTGATCTGTTCTTCGAGATTCTTATTTTTCTTCACTTCATATTGATAGCGTGGCTTAAAATTGGAACACATTTTGCATTTCTTTTTGGGTTGATGACTAGCACCAGGGTCGACATATTCCTTCTTGAAGCCATCCTCGAATTTGAACTGCTGATGATCCGATTTCAGTCGGACGAATTCAAAGTTCGACCCCTCCTCAGCAGTTTCTTGTTTCATTTCATCCGGATCCAACATTTCAACAAGAACTGCATCGATATGCTTTACCGGGCTTCTTTCTAATCTTCGGCAGCCCTCAGAAGATAGATTGTAATTATCCAAGCTGAACCCCCGATCCAGCAGCATCTTCTGGGTCATGAAAGTTCTGCCAATCCGGTCCGGAACAGCATCTGCCGGCAGGCGAATTTTTTTCCGCATGACTTCCTCTACGATGGCCGGATCGAAATGTTCCGAACAGATGCCATACTTGGCCAAACTGTATGGACCGCTGGCCGTGAGTCGTTCCGAGATCGACGGATGGTGACAAAACTCAACCCACTGGGCGCATCTGCAATCGAGAACCGGTGTAAATATCGAGTTTCCCTAATTTACTTTTTCATACACTTACCTGTCTGGATCGGGTGGAAAGTTGAAAAATTTGTGGGTTTTATTCTTTCTGCCATTCAAACATGATATAACACAGCAGTGATTCATTCTTGATTATTTGTAATTTGCAACATTTAATATTAGAATGATAAGAACACTAAAAAGCACTAAATCAAAATTAATTTGTAGTTCAACAGAGTTTAGCAATGCACTGTCGTTGTTTACACAATGTAGTTTACTACTATTTACAAACATTGAATTTTGTTTGGCGGAAACAAAAAATGCATTCAAGTTTCACGAACACCATCATAAAAACGTTGACATTCAATTTCCGAGGGGCGATGTAATGATTAAATATTACTACGCACGGAATCAATTTACACGCAAAAATATTATGACCCAAAAATTAAGCTTTAAAAACCTGAGTAGATAAATCGCTTTTAGGTTTCCCATGGTTTGGGTAGTTTTGCCTCTCTCGCAAGGGCAATGTAGCAAAAAACCGGAGAGAGATGCATCGACCTATGAACCGATGCACGAGTTCACTATTTGACTTTTGAGCGGTGCCGTGTTATTTACGTGACCATAGCTGTGATGTTAAAGTCACCAAAATAGCTTTGGTGAGCGAATTTGACGGATAGCGCCGACAATTTTTGTCGCATAGGATTCATCGAATGTAGCGCGGTTGTTGCACCATGGCCAGATTCATTTCCCGAGCTCGTGCACGGAAAGAATTAACAATTGTGATTTAAAAAAAAAACAGTAACGGAAAATCAACTGATGATCATTGTCGTTCTACTATTATCAAACATTTCAATAAAAATAAAATGCTTTTAGAAGTGCGCAGCAATGCTAAATTGGTGATGTATTCTGCGCAGTTCATATGTATTTTCCAAACGTTCTCCTATAATTGTTTTTAATCCACTTCGATACCGTCAATCCGCCCCCAAACTGGATGGCGTACACTCAGCTTAAGGTGATTATAAAACGAAGCCAAACAAGGGCACAAGATTGGAGAATCTGACAACAGTTTGCGTTGAAAACCAATCAATCTGCTTGCTTGCTGGTGGTGACTAATGGGATAAATTTTCAACGGTGAGAGCTGTTTGGTTCTCAAGTCTTTTGCTTTTGAAAATTTGAGGTGTGGCTTTGTTCTATAATCACCTTAACGCAATTTATAATTAAGTATTGAGTTGTAAATATTAGTATATATTAGTTGTGTTGCTAGAGGACATCTTGAAAATTCACTGAGATTCTTTCAGAAACCCTTCTGAAATTATTATATGTAGTTATTTCTTTGATCGCTCTGATTTTTCCAATAACCTCCTTGGGACTTCCTATTGGACTATCCCAGAAACCCATCTTGGGTTATTATGGAAATCCTTTCAGGATTGTGCTGTAAAATTCTGGAATTCTGCCGAAAATGATTTAATGATTGCTTCCCAGTGTAATGGAATCTATTTTAAAAATCTGGGTTCGGGGATTCTCACAAAATTTTTCGGGATTTCTTCTGGAAATCCAATCGAAATAATTATTTAAATTCTGATATTTTCCTCGTAATTAGTATTTCTTCCGTGAAACTCTTTGAAAGTTCTTCAAAATCCCTTTGAGACTCTTTCCGAAAAATGTCTTAGATTATACCTATTATTCTAGAATACTCTCGGAAAGACGCCTGAGACTATAATCAAAAAAATCTATTATTTCACTTCACTTTCTTCCGTGCAAATTCTTGGGATTCTTTCGGAAATTTCTCTGGAATTCTTTTGTAAATCCCAATGGAATTCTCCCAGAAATCCCTGTGGAATACTTCCGAAAATCCTGCTAAGAATCTTCCAGGTGACGGGGATTTTTTTTAAATCTTTATTTATGGAAATCATCCGAAAATTCCTCTGTAATTGTTTGTAAATCCTCCTTATATTCTTACAGAAATCCTTCTTATGTTCTTACAGATTTATTGCTATTGATTTTATTGTTTCTGCCTGAGATAATTTTGTATATCCAGAATTATTCCGAAAATTCCTTCGTGATTCTTTAGAATTTTTTTCTAAGATTTGTTGAGAAAAAAAAAACTTTGTGATTCTTCTGGGAATTCATAAGGAAGTGTTTTCGATTTTTTTCGTGATTTATCATTGATTTTCCTTGAAAATTTTCTTAAATCCTTGGCAGAATTTTCTGAAAATCCCTCTTGACTTCAAATGGAAATCCTCCAAGAAAACTACCGGACAGTCACTGGGACTTTAAAAAAATACCTATGAGATTCTTCGATTACTGATTTCTTTTTCTGAGCATCTTTTGAAAGTGACTTTTAAATGGTTCTGGAAATTCCATTTGAAATTATTCCGTAAATCTTTCTAGAGCTCTTCTGGACATCGTAATTATTCTGGAAAATATTCATGAAATCGTCTGGATGTCTGTGACTTTTCATTGAATCTTCAGGGGTTCTTGCGAAATAACTTCTGGGATTCTTTTGGATATCACTGTAAAAAAAACATTCAAAATCCATTCGAAATTCTCCTGAGATTGTTTCAGGAATTTACGAGAATCCTTAAAATAATTCCTTTAGAAATCTCCCTGATAATATTTAAGTGATTTCTCTATGGTTCTTCTGTAAATCGACCTGGGATTCTTCCGGAAACCCTCCTTTAATTCCAAAGCAATTTCCAGAAAAATTTTCAGAAGGATATTTTTAAGAATCCTGTATATTTTTCCCTAAGAATCTCAATGTAATTAAACAAAATACCAGAACAATTTACGGTTGAATCCCACAAAAACTTCCGGTGGAATTCTTGAATGCTTATCATTCAAGCAGAATTCCAGTCGTATTTCCGGATGAATTTCGGCAGGTTTTACGGAAGAATCCCAGCAGAATTTCTTGAAAAATTCCAGTAAAATTTCTGGAAGAATATTTGAAAGATGTTTTGAAGTCCTCCAGCAGGATACCAGAAAGAAATCTGGGGGTATTGTAGAAGAATTTCCGAAAGAATCCTAGAGAGATAATCGAAATAATAACAGTTTTCTTGAAAAATTCAGGAAACTCCCAGAGTCTAGAGGTAATTCGGGAAGAATTTCTGCAAGAATCCTTAACAGAAGCATTTGAACGATCCTCAGAAAGATTTTCGAAAGTATCCCAGAAGGCTTCCCGAAAGAATACTAGAAAGATATCTGGAAGATTTCCTACAGGATTTTTGGAAGAGTCCCAGACAAATTTCAAGAATATGGACGTAAAAATCTCAGTGGCATTTCTAGAATAATTTCAGAAAGATTTTCGGAAGCATCCTCGAAAGTATTCTAAAGGGATTCCAAAAGCATCTCAGGTGATTTCCGGAAGAATACCAGAGGTATTCTCATAATAATCCCAGAAGTATTTCCGGAAAAAGGCCAGAGTTATTTTCGGAGGAATTCTCGACGAATTTGTAGTAGAGTCGTAGTACATTTTTTGGCAAAATGCTCTAAAAATATCCAGAAGAATTGCATCAGGATTTTTGTTAGAATCTTCCATTGAATTTCCGAAAGAATCTTCGAAAATTTCGATTCGAATTTGATTTCCAGGATTTCAAAAGAAATCCTTAAGGAGATAAACGCAAACTCACATACAGATTTATGCAAATATTCCAATAAAATGTCCAGAAGAATCACAAAGGATATCCGAAAGAATCTCAGATATAGTACCGGAATGCTAACGATTTTTTTTAGATGAGTCCAAAAGCGATATCTGGACGTATTCTGTGATTTCCAGAAGAACTTAGAGAAAAATCAGAAATAATCTCAAGATTTCCAGAACAATCCCAGAGAGGTTTTGAAGGATTCATAAGTGATTTAAGGAAGAATCCCAGGAGGGAAATTCCATAGAATTCTGGAGTAATTTCTGGACCAATGTCTTTTTATATGCTGTATCAATATTTACAAGTAATTATAATAAACAAGTATTTATGGAACAGTAACAATTTTAATTTATCGCCATAATTGAACGACAATTTTAATTAGAATGTGCATCCACCACATCATCCCTCTCAGAAGGATTGTGATTCTCAATATTTTTTTTTGCGGTGATTCAGAATTGTAATCACATACTAGTTTAATTGTATGTGGTGTCATTCAATATTTAAAATAATATTCCTTAAGCCGAACATGTTAATCCTTCGACATGAACCAACGAGCATTGCTTGAAATAATGAGATTGTTTCGATTACTTTGATTACTGATTTCTTTTTCTGAGAATCTTCTAAAAGTTACTTTCAAATGATTCCGAAAATCCCATTTGAAATTATTCCATGAATCTTTCTACAGTTCATCTGGATATCGCAATTATTCTGGAAAATATTCATGAAATCTTCTGGATGTCTGTGAATATCCTTTAAATCTTTCAGGGATTCTGGCGAAATAACTTCTGGGATTCTTTTGAATAAATTCCAGAACGATTTACGGTTGAATCTCACGAAAACTTCCGGTGGAATTCTTGAATGATATCCGGAAGAATGACAGTCGTATTTTTGGATGAATCTTAGTAGGTTTTACAGCACAATCCCAGCAAAATTTATTGAAAAATTTAGAATAGAAAGATATCCGAAAAAAAAAACTCCAACAGGATTTTTGTAAGAGTCCCAGGAGTATTTCAAAGATATTGGCGTAAAAATCTCAGTGGAATTTCTTGAAGAATTTCAGAAAGATTTCCGAAAGCATCTCAAGTCATTTTCGGAAGAATACCAGAGGCATTCTCATAAGAATACCAAAAGTATTTCCGGAAAAAAATCTAGAGTTATTTTCGGAGGAATTCTCGAAGAATTTCTAGTAGAGTCGTACATTTTTTGATAAAATCCTCTTTAAATATCCAAATGAATTGCATCAGGATTTATGGTAAAATCTTCCATAGTATTTCGAAAACAATTTTCAAGAATTTCATAGAATTTAATTTCCTGGATTTCAAAAGTAATCCTAAATCACATACAGAGTTCTGCAAAAAAATCCAAAAAGATGTCCAGAATAATCGCAATGGGATATCCGGAAGAATCTCAGTAATACCGGAATGGTAACGTTTTTTTTGGATGAATATCAAAGCGAAATCTGGAAGAAAATTCGGAAATAATCTCAAGATTTTCAGAACAATCCCAGCGAGGATTTGAAGGATTCATGAGTGATTTAAGGAAGAATCCCGGGAGACGCTGCCAAAGAATTCTAGAGTAATTTCTGGAACAATTTTTTTTTCATATGATTTATATATAAAAATACTCTGATTCAAATATATTTCTTGTGAAGCATTAAGTTTCACTGCAGACACAGCTCGTAACATCAATAATAAATTTAATTTATAAATCTTTTAAGCACTTCCAAATTGAATAACAGTTCAAAGAGTAAAATACCATTCTCATGAGTTTTTGAGGATCATATGGTCGGTGTTTAGAGAGACCAGACTAGATGAATTTTGGAGCTCTAAGGATACGTAAAGAACTCCATCAATTTTAAATCTTCCATGTTATTTTGATACAAATGTATCATCAAATAGATAAGTTTCATTATTACAGTAAATATCTATACTATTTTGATGTTTCACATGTTTGGGGTACATTTTTCTTACTCGATTAAAAAAAACACTTGATTCAGTCTGTCTGAACACTGACCATATCTATGTTTGCTATTTGATATTTAAATACTTGAATTGTGCTGTATCAATATTTACAGGTAATTATAATAAGTAAGAACAATAACAATTTTAATTTATCCCCATAATTGAACGACAATATTAATTAGAATGAGCCTCCACCACATCATCCCTCTCAGGAGAATTTTGATTTCCAATATTTATTTTTGCGGTGGTTCAGAATTGAAAATATCAAAAGTCTATTGTAATCACATCCTTTTTGTTCAACTGCATGTGGTGTTATTCGATATTTAAAATAAGATTCGTTAAGCCGAACATGTTGATCCTTTCACAAGAACCAACAACGAGCATTGCTTATGTTAAGAGATTTTATCGTAATGCACAACCAGCCTAAACGTTATTCCCCTTTTGTTTATGTACTTATTATAATTTCAAATTATTTTAATTAAATTAGTTGTGTTGTCTACTATTGTACACGGCAACATGTTTCAAAATAAGTGGAGCTGCTTTTAAAACAAACTTTAACATCGATCAACCAAACCATAGAATATCCAATAGCGGAAAAATAATAATAATAACCGATCATTGCAAATCGAGCCGAACTGGCGCTCTTTCCGTGCGCACGCGCTTTCTGCAGAGCTGTCAAACAGACTTTTGTGCCTTCCTTCTTTCGCTCTCCTTCAACTCAACAACTCAGCACGATCCACCTCCTGGTGGATTGGTGAGCTGTCTGGTTGTTGCAGATGAACAATCATCGTGTAGCGCGACATCATCATTGACACTAAGCTTGCAACTCACCAGAAAATCGTGGTACAATTAACAACGGCCCTCATGGCAACAAGTGAATTCGGCACCGCTCAAACGTCAAATTAGTGAACTCGTGCGTTGGTCCATAGCTGAGAGAGACTCGCGAAGAGGAAAATTATCAACGTCATATGCAGCCCAGATTCCCCTCTCACGAAACGTCAAATGCAGCCCACCGTTTTTATGGCTGAAAAAGTGAAAAGTATTGTGTGCAAAGTAAATTGTTATTAAAAACCTCAGTCAGCGGAACAGTTTTTTTCCAAAGTTGCTGATAAATCTAAGCAGAAGATTAATTATTTCTAATGTCTGCTACGTTTGTTGGCATGAAATTTCACTCAAACGGCTATTTATGATTCGATGTGATGCAAACTCAATCATTTTTTGCTGAGAGGTTCATGTGAGGCTTTGAACGGCTTGCGCATAATTGGTATAAACAAAAAGTGGAATAAGAAAAAAAACTCAGCAATCACAGAAAAAGAAGACCGTCCTCGCGAGTCTCGTCTCAGGTCCATAGCCGACAAAGTCCGTGTGGTAAGCCAAATTTAATGTTGTTTCAACTCACTACAGAGACTTCAAAAGCTAAAAAACGCAAAAGCGTGAATTTGATCGCGACAACGCCAACACTCAGAAATAAAAAACTGACCGAATAACTAAAGTTTATACATTAATGACTATTTTGTATTTAACTCTCTTTCATTCTGCTGTGAATTTTTACACTAATTTTCATTTCGACATGGTTAAAGCTTAGCGATGCTTTAACCTAGGCGAATTGACAAATCACATAAAATATGTCCGCAGACTGAAAAAGTTAAACCGCTACATGGAATGACTGGTTGAAAAAAAAAAAGTAAGAGGTTGTTTCCGAGATACGACCGCCAAGTTGACGTTGGATAACGTTAGCTTCTTTTATTTCCTGGTTTGAGACCGTCACGAACTTATGAAAGATTTGTACTGTTAAAAACCTAATCAATTTTCACACTATTTGTTGTATGTTAATTATGACTTATTATTTATGGACATTGTGTGTTGTTATTTGCTTGGTTCAGTTAACACTTCAACATCGATAGAATTGGTCGAGGGAAGAAGAAGCATGAGCGGGAACTCTTGCTCTCCAAACAAATATTCCAGTTGAACGTTAGGTCCACAAATGATTAACTAAGATTGATTGCTTTAGTGGGTTCCAGTTTTAGGTTGAGGTACTTCTGCATGAAGTCCGCGAACTCCATGTTATTTTGTTTGCTCATATCGATGTTGAAGTTGCCTGTTGTGTTAAAGAATGTTTCTTTCTATGAAAATAATGTAAAATTTTAAAATCATGTACGGTGTAGTATTGACAAACATCCATAAACTTCTAGTTCTAAACAAGGATTTGATCATGGTATCAAACCTGAAAGATTGTAAGGATGCTTAAAATATATCCCCGAGCCCGATTTCATCTTCTAAACTCGTACCAATTAGCGCATACGGTTGAAATAATTTAATTTCTGTTAGATATCAGGGATTTTCTTAGGAAATTGCCTACATTTAGGCGTTTTCATTGCAATTATTGAAATTAACTAGGGTGCCGGTACCAAAGGTTGTAATGTACCAGTAGATTGGACTATGGAATAAAACGTACATTTTACGATAAAAACGACATGTGCTATTTTTGGTGGTTAGATCGCCCGGATAAAAACGTATCATTCAGTGAATGGAATAAACAATTAATGTACAATATAACGTATTGGATACAATACAGCGTATTGTAATTGAATGTCGAAGCAACATTATTCTTGTTTGGATATACAATTCAAAAACAATATAATATATTGTAACATAACACTGTATTGTTTTTTATTGGTTTTATACCATACAATTTTGGTCAAATTCCAATTTTCGCGTAAAACAACTCTTGTTTTTTTCTATGTAGCTTTGCTGAAAGAAGTAAACAAAACAAGTTCAGAAAGCAAGAAATGTTTTTGTATTGTACAACAATGCACGAATTGCTAATCAAGACAATACATAAACAATATATTGTATTGTATTTTCAAAATGTATGTATGAGAAAATATATAGATTTGTATTGTTACGATACTTAACCACCCATACATTATATTGCAAAAATTTCATACACCATACAGTGAACTGTTCAAAACAATATATTGTACTGTAATTGTATTGTCGTTTCACAATATACTGTATTGTATTTCCAATATATTGAATGGTACTGTTCCAATACGTTATATTGTTTTTGTATTGTATTTTTTATCCGGGCGCCTCTAGTTTAGTCGATTTGCCAATTTTCAGCTTTTTATTTTATCAAAAAGTCATATAAATAATTAAGTTTGTGCAAAGAATTTGCTCCCTTGCACCAGTAGTTGCCGTCGTGTTCCAATAGTGGATCAACGGATGGAAGCAGTTTTTAAAATAAATGTATAAAAATGTAGAAAAGTTCCAGAGATGATCTTTATGCTTCATTCAAAAGATATTAGTTGCTGTTCCGAGGGAAAAATGTTAAACCTATGTAAAAATCAAATGGTAAATGTTTAAAATGCTTTGCATCATTCCCGAACGTCTACTACTGGAGCACTAGCGCAACTACAGGAACACGTGTACCAATTGTGGCTCAAGCGATTTTATGTTAAAAAAAATAATTTTATCACACTTTTTATATTTTTCCCATATAGTAGAGGTTGAAATCTTTCTGTTGACGCCATAAGATCTCTGTTAAGGCTTTTCGTTATGATTTTTAGAGCTTTAGAGCTCCACTAATGGCACCGGCACCTTATTCATTATTTCTTTAAATATTGCATTACAGTCAAGCCTCCATGAGTCGATATTGAAGGGACCATCGACTCATGGAAATATCGAGTTATGGAACAGCTATTTTTTGGAAAGCTGTTTGAAGCGACCATCATAGTAACCATGATTTTATGTTTTTAGTATGGTTCCATGAGTCGATATCGAGTGATGGAACATCGACTCATGGAGGGATGGGTTATTAAGAACTTTGCAAGCATATTTGGATTCAGGGAGTTGATATTCATTATGTAGAGTCGTTACAAAAAAATTACAAAAATCGCATTGACAAGTGATCAATTTCACCCCGAAATGGGATTCCTCGATTTTTTATTTAAAGGATGATTTTTAGCACTAATAACACATTTGTTAGAAAACTTTGGCACATGAGCCAAAGACACTGACCGTCGTACTTGTTTTCCTGCATTCAGTCGTTTGGCATTTTCAACATCATTGAAAACAGACAAGAAAAACCATGAAAAATGACCAATTTCACCCGAAATCACGGTACATGTCAAAACGTAAAAACCTTATAAAAGCAAGAAAAATGTGCTTTTCTATGAAAAATAAGACATTCCTCGATATATCCCAATTTTTCAATAGTTTAGTCATGAAAATCAATAGTTTTCATTATTGTAGTAGATTCGTAAAAAGATTTACAATCGATTGGTGCAAGAATCTTGAAAATCTATCCGGACGTTAGTAAGTTATTAACAGTCAAAATCTAACCACTTCTCGTGACGCGAGCGATTTTTCGTTTTTCGAAATTGTACCCCAGTATGTTGCCGTAAGACGTTATCCAACGTCAAAATCCAACTCAAAAGCACTCGAATGCCAAAAGTAAATACCAAACTTATTTGAAGTCTGAGTATCGTCGCATTGGAGTCTCCACATATGTAAAATAAATGTGCATGTACAGTATTGGACAAAAAATTTGCAACTTTTTCGATTGAAAATGTGGCAACAGAGTTCCCGCATAGAAAAATACAATTTGTCTTATAGTCAAAACCGCGCACATGTCTTCCATCTGAAATGGTTAGTGTATCGCGAACAGTTTTTACATTGTAAAGGCAGGTTTGCTACTGACAAGAAAAGTAATCGCCTATCTCGATGCGTGAAAAATTTCTTCCCAGAAATGGTCCTGAAAATCACATTTTTCTGATCGCAGTACGCAGTTGAGAAGAAATGTCATTTAAATTGGAGCTCTCTGTAGGAAATTTCTTGACCCATTCAGTCAAGGAATTTCTTTACTTTTCTTGAGCGGAACAGCATACTTAGCTTAAAGCAATAAGAAACACGAAACTGTAGACCATAAAGAACAGCTTGAGTAACCCATATCGAATAGTGCCAATATATTAAAAAGCTCATATATTGTTGAACAATACGGAGATATCCAGCTTTTTACGCTGCCTTCCTATCCAGCTTTTTACGCTCGCCATAAAACCAATATGCTATAAAATATTTGACAGGAGCTGACTTCCACCACTGAACTTAAACTTGGAAATATATCCTCAGCATGCCGTGACGAACAGTCGAATTTCATTGTTTTCTTTTTTCTGTCAAACAAATGATTTTTTTTTTTGATTTGCGGAAATAAGCATGATTTGTTATTGTTATATTTCTCAAGTTAAATTAAATTATAAAGAATTCTTTATTTTATTTTAGGCTTGAATAAGTTGATGATGATGAAGTTGGTTTACCATACCTCAGAATTACGCAAGCCCAAGCCTTACATATTTTCAAAAACAAACACAAATAGATCAAACATATCCTCACTAAGTCATAGGAGGAAGTCCAAAGAGTCATGTTAAAAGTCTTATCACATTCATACAATCCTGGAAGGAATTTACGCAACATGTTGTCCCGTAATTCTGATAAAGTTCAAAGCATAGTTTTACATATTTCTGGGTAGGATAAAATCCTGGACAGCATCCTTATAGATTCCATGGGAGGATTGTTGTCCTCGACACTCGCGGAAATGGACTGTAACGAACAAGTTTCGGTTTTTTCGGAGGAACGATTCTCGAACGCGTCTGTTTAGTACAACAGTCAATTTTACTTTGAACAAATGTTTGAAGAATACATGTGTGTTTGTGTGATGGGTGTTTGACAAAGTATGTAATGTTTTTCTGTTTATTTCTAGTCGTGTTCATGATGATGGCGTGTTGTCCGTGTTGCCAGACCAACATCTTCCCGGGCGTTGAAATTGGAAATTTCAAGATTCCAACTACTTATTCTGATCATCTTTCTCGTCGTCTAGAGGTAGCAAGCAGATCTTCTTCACGGCTCGCTTAGTTGTGCCGTTCTCAGTCCGCAAGCTCACTACACGTGTGTTCCCGTCCTTGCCTGGATGCAGTTCAATTATGCGGGCAAGAGCCCACTTCAGCGGCGGTGCGATCTCGTCGATGATGACTACCATGGCTCCAACCTTGAATTCCGTAACCTTGAGATCTCGCTGGCGTTTCTGGAGTTCGTGTAGATAATCATTCATCCACCTTCTCCAGAACTTCTGCTTCATGTCTTGGATGAATTGCAAACGTGACAATCTACCTTGTGGAATACTGGCATACGAGGGTTCCGGTATGGCTTGGAATTCCCTCCCGATAATGAAATGTGCCGGAGTAATGGCGTTCAAATCATTGGGGTCGTCGGAAGCAGGTGTGAGAGGACGGGAGTTCAGAATTGCTTCAATCTGTGCAAGGACAGTTGACAGTGCTTCAAACGTCAGACGATTTTCGGCAAGGATTAACTTCAGATGCGATTTTACCGATTTAACTCCCGCCTCCCAGATTCCACCGAAATGCGGGCTTCGTGGAGGAATGAATGACCATTCAATTCCCCTTGGTGTGCAGTATTCATTCACAGCACGAATGTGCTGCTCGTCGTGGAATAGCTCAGCTAAGCGACACATTTGATTGTTGGCTCCTTCAAAATTGGTTGCGTTGTCGGAATATAGCTTCTGCACAAGCCCTCGCCGACTAACAAATCGCTGGAGTGCGGCTAAGAAGGAGTCTGAGCTCAGATCCGAAACAGCTTCGAGGTGTATTGCACGAGTGGCCATGCACACGAATACACAAACATATCCCTTGGTGGTTGTTGGGTGTCTGGAAATTGCACTCGATCGAAGATTGAACGGTCCTGCGAAGTCCAGACCGGTATGCGAGAACACCGGCGATGGTTTGACGCGATAATCTGGAAGATCACCCATTAGCTGCGTGGATTTCTTGGGCCTCATGCGAAAACACGGAATGCAGTGGTGCAATGTCTTTCTAATGACGTTCCTTGCCTTGAGCGGCCAATACTGCTGCCGGACAACTCCAAGTAGACTTCGTTGGCCAAGATGTAAATTGGTTTGGTGCAAGTAACGTATCAGATTGATCGTGAGTGGATGTTTCTCTGGAAGGAATGCTTGATGACGATGTTGATAGGGTATGTCTGCATTCCTCAAGCGTCCGCCGACGCGTAGTACTCCGTCATCCGTATCAATGAACGGATTCATATTCTGGAACGGTAGCTTGATTTGCTTTCCGTCCTTCATCGCCTGTATCTCTTTGTGGAACACTTCGGCCTGCACCAAGCGCGTAATCAAGGTGGATGCTCGCTGCATTTCGGACACCGTGGGTAATCCTTTGGTCAATTGGCTTCGACTGCTTCTGATGTAATCACAAAAACGAATCACATATGCCATTGCTCGCTGTATAATCATATACCGACTGATTCGATCGAATATCAGTAATCTCGAATGTTCGGGTGCAGAAACAAGTGCTGTCCTTCTGAGCTCTGGCAGTTGATCTTCCGAAAGTGCTGGTGGTTGATCATAGAATGGCTGTGAGCTGGCCAATCTTGGAGGCCCGTGCCACCAAAGCTTCTGGTTTCCCAGTTTCGAGGGTGCTATGCCACGGGAAATCAAATCCGCGGGATTTTCATTCGAGGCAACATATTGCCAAGTGTAACCGACAGTCAATTGTTGGATCTGTTTGACTCGGTTTCCCACAAACACAGTCAGTGAATCTGGAGATTTTTGCAGCCAACAAAGAACTATCTGTGAATCCGACCACAGTCTAACAGAATTGAAATTAGTGTCGATAGCTTCCAACACCTTTGCAGTGAGTTGCGAAAGCAATAACGCTGCTAACAGTTCGGCCTTCGGTGTTGTGATCTCTTTCTGTTTGTTCTTCTTTCGTGGAAGAATCCGTGATTTGCTGCATACAAGAATCATGTTTGCTGTTCCATCGGTACGTAATGTGCGAGCATACAGACAGGCGCCATATGCCATGTCTGACGCATCAGCAAAGCCGCAAAGTTCGTACGCATGTACTCCGTCACTATAGAGCCATCGGTCAATCTTCACGTTGTTCAAGCTGTGTAGTTGGTCACGATAATCTGTCCACAACTTCGCCAATTCATGCGGAACCGGCTGGTCCCAATCCAAATTCATACTCCAGAGTTCCCGCAAAATGAGCTTCGCAGCGGTGATTGCGGGTCCTACGAATCCTAACGGATCGAAAATTCTTGCAATTTGGCTGAGAATCGATCGTTTGGTCAGTTGCACGGCTTGTTTCGTGTTATCTGGCACAACGAACGTGAACCTGTCTTCTTTGGGACTCCACGAGATACCCAATGTTTTCATTATCGCGTTTACAGAGGGATCTGTTATGTCTACACAGCTCTCCCGTTGATCTTCAGCAACTGTAGCCAACAATGCTTCGGAATTCGTACAGAATTTGTGCGCCTCGAAACCTCCTCGCTTTAGCAGTCCAATGATTTGATCCTTTAGTTCAATCGCCTCTTCCAAAGAGCTTGCTCCAGTAAGTACGTCGTCGATGTAGAAGGATTTTATAACCGCCTCGGCAGCAAGCGGATATTTGTCCTTCTCGTCCTCTGCAAGTTGCCGGAGTGCCATCGTTGCCAGAAATGGGGAAGATGCGAGTCCGTATGTTACGGTTCGCAGATCATAAATGCGGATCGGTTGATCCTGCCTTTCACGCCAGAGTATCCTTTGGTAACGGACATCGTCTTCATGTACCTCCACCTGCCGATACATTTTTGGAATGTCGGCAGAGAAAGCGAACTTGAATGACCGAAAGTTTAGCAATATCGATATCAGATCGTTCTGCACCGACGGGCCGACCAATTGGGTTTCGTTGATACTAATACCAGTGTCACTCGGAGCCGAACCATCGAACACAACACGAAGTCGAGTAGTTGTGCTGCTTGGTTTCAGGACATAATGATGCGGCAGATAATACGCTGGTTGGAAATCATCGCCTTCCTCCTCATCGATCTGTGTCATATGTCCAAGCGCTTCATATTCCCTCAGGAAATTAACGTATTGCGTTTTTACTTCTGGAGCCTTATCAAGCCGCCTTTCCAGGCCGAAGAACCGCTTCTCCGCCATAGTCTTCGAATCGCCGAGCTGATCCTTCGCATCGTTAAAAGGAAGGCGGACGACGTATCTTCCTTCGGCGGTACGTTGGTGTGTTTCACGGAAATGGTCGATGCAAATCTCGTCATCAGATCCAGTTTTCACCTCGGGTTCGCAACAGGATTCAATTTGCCAGAAATTTCGCACGATTTCGTTGAGGTTCTCTTCAGCCGTGATGAAGAACGATTGTTGTTGCTCCAAAGCCTTACTTGGAATAGGACCGCTCAACACCCATCCAAATTGGGTGTCCTGTAGAACCGCAGAAGTGTTTGGAATCCACATACGGCCTGATTTCAACATCTCGAAAAATACCTCAGCACCGAGGAGCATGTCTACACGGTCGGGAATGCTGAAGTTCGGATCTGCGAGCTGAATATCGTTCGGAATAGTAATGTTGGAACAGTTTATTCTCGACAGGGGTAAATGGCCTGTTATTCGGGGTACGACAAAGAAGTCGAGGCACGCCGTGAAATCGCTGATACGAGATTTGATCTTCGTATGAATCTTCAATCGAACCGTTGTATTGATGTCATTCAGCCCACAAATTGATACGTTGGCAGAATCCTTTTTCACAGACAACAAAGTAGCAAAATGTTCCGAAACGAAGTTCGAATGGGAACCCGAATCCAAAAGGACTCTGCATGGGTAAACATCAGCCTTTCCGTAAACAAGAACTATTGCTGTCGAAAGCAGAACTTGTTTCCCTTCTCCTTTCGAATGAGTACAAAGGGCAGTTTGCACTTCGGTATCGTTAGTTTCTGCTATTTGCTGTGTCGATGGTGTCGGTGTTGGCTTCTTTTCAGGCCTCGGTTGCGGAGTTTCTGGTGTAGAATCCTCCGCCTTCCTTTGCTGTTGGTCTGCTGGATGCAACGTTGTATGGTGACGCTTGTTGCATTTTTTGCACGAATGCTTCGATGAACAGTCCGTCGTGCGATGCCCCTTTTGCAAGCAATTGAAGCAGGCGCCGACCCGTCGGAGTGTATCATACCGGTCAGCGATGCTTGCCTTCTTGAAGACATCACATTTCCAAAGCTCGTGACTCCCGGAACATTGTGGACAAATCTCCGTTGTAGTGACTAAGGAGCTGGCACGGACCTGCGATCCTACGGCACTTCGAAGTGGGGGTTTCGATGGAGTTTTCACCGGTGGCCTGGAGAGGGGACGGATCTTTTCAAGCACGCGACATCTCTCGCGCAAGAAATCCAATGTTGATTCGTAGGTGGGCAAAGTCGTCGAAACTTGCTCCAATTCCCAAGCCTTACGAGTCTCATGGTCGAGTTTCAAAGCGATGCGGTTCACCAACATTGTTTCCCCAAGACCTGAAACTGGTAGACCTAGGTTTTTCAAGGCGTCGACGTTCTTCGTACAAGTATCCAGTAGCTTTCTCATCCCAGTCGCGTTTTCGTCGGTGAGCTTCGGCAAATCGAAAAGGGCATCGATATGCTTATCAATTATCAGTCGACGGTCCTCGAAACGCTCTGTCAATGTTGCCCAAGCTGCGTCGTAATCGTTGTTATTTATCACTTCCTGATCGATGATACCCGAAGCCTTGCCCACTAAGGAATTACGGAGGTGATAGAGTTTTATTGCTGGTGACTCGGAGCTGTAGCGGGCCATGATGGTCTCAAACATCGACTTGAATGCGTACCAGTTCTCGTACGATCCATCGAACGTAGGCAACGGTACTTTTAACGGTGGCAGCTGGGACATGTTCGCAGTGGGTGAAGCGGGTAGCTGAACCGAAATCACGTCCTTTTTCGAAGACGTTTCCAACAATTTATTAAGGACAATATACAACTCACCATAAAGCTCCTCGAAATCGATGCAAAGCGTCTCTAGCTCGTCACGGTCATCATCGCTGATGTCAAGACCGTGAGCTCGTTGTTGATGGGTGTTGTAATCGTCGTTCACGCTTTCCACAACCTTTAGCTGGAGCTGCAAGAACTGTTTGCAATCCAGGCTCTGGTTAGGATCGTCGGTGTCAGCTTCCATCGCCGCTTTCACACGCACTAATTTTCTTTTTAAAGCACTCATCTGATTTTTCAACACTTTGTATTCAGCAGCCATCTTTTTCATCGCTTCTTTATTCTTTTTGTTTTTCTTTTGTTCACTAATCGACACTTGATCACTGTTCTGGTTGCTCCCTTTCACGGGCGTAGCATTTCCATTGACGGAATCTTCACCGCCAGTGGTTTTATCTTCGCAGACGGTGTCTTCAAGGGCACTGTTCTTCTTTTTTCCACTTCGCGTCACGATCGGTGTACGTGTCATGCTCATCTTGCTCATTCATATTCGCACCACATATGCGGTTCAATTCCACGACACTGTATACCGCCCTTAACAAAATCACTTGCGTTCCTCTCGAGGGAAGCAGGTTTCGAAAAACACTGTAGCTTTTTCAATCTTCACGTACAGCGGCCATTTTGTTTTCACTCAATTCTCAGCACATGAGCATGCGCGTACACGTTGTGATCGTATCACTAGGCGAATCAAATCAATTCGAAAAAGCACTTAATCCGTGGGAATTCGCTTATTCCCAAAAGCACTTTTCTTCAAAAACGCAGCTAGCATCGACGCCAGCACGTCCAAAAACTGCAAACACTTAATCCGAGGGCAGCCGGTTTGC
This sequence comes from Aedes aegypti, assembly GCF_002204515.2. Classification (NCBI taxonomy): domain Eukaryota; kingdom Metazoa; phylum Arthropoda; class Insecta; order Diptera; family Culicidae; genus Aedes; species Aedes aegypti. The sequence continues at coordinate 307,477,440 of NC_035108.1, forward strand.
CACGGTAATGGCGTCCCTGATCGGCAAGCTGCTGCGAGCGTTCACTGCGCGACGGATACGTGTTTCGAACCACTTTTTCGCGAATTCAACTGCAATCGAAGCAATTGATCTAAAACCGAAACAATCCGGATCGATCGGACCACAAAATGTCCTCGACACTCGCGGAAATGGACTGTAACGAACAAGTTTCGGTTTTTTCGGAGGAACGATTCTCGAACGCGTCTGTTTAGTACAACAGTCAATTTTACTTTGAACAAATGTTTGAAGAATACATGTGTGTTTGTGTGATGGGTGTTTGACAAAGTATGTAATGTTTTTCTGTTTATTTCTAGTCGTGTTCATGATGATGGCGTGTTGTCCGTGTTGCCAGACCAACAATTGTAGTTTAGAATTTTTGACAATGTTCTCATGAAAAGTTAATAACAGATTCCAGCACACGATTCTGAATTGATCTTAGGAAGAATTGTTACCTAATTCAGGAGAAAATTCACGCAAAATCCTTTACAGTATTCTTAAAAAATTCGAAGCTTTATTTAAGTCATTTGGAAAAATCCTAGAATTATTGCAAAATCCTGGAAATCATTCTCACAGATTGATAAGAATTGTTCTTAGAATCCAGAGCTAGAGCCTGGCGTCATATTAAGCACGATTTTAACTGTGAGTAATATTATCATAAAATCCTAGAAGATTGCAATGTATTAGAGATTTTAATTTTCACGACAAATTACATTAAATTTTCCAGACCACAATTCCTTGACTGATTTGCATTTGAATCACGGAAGTTTTGTACCGCACTATATTGTTTCAAAGATTCGGCCTACAACTCAAAAGATATATCGGACATGATCTAAAGGAAACCTAAAAAAGAAAAGGAACGATTATTGAGCGATTAAAGCATTATCAATGCAAATCGGAATTAGATTTTAGTTTGAGTGACAGAAAAACGATGAAAATTATTTTGATGAGTGATGGGTTACTAAGGATTTATTTTCGTGTTTCAGTTCAGTGGTTGTAGTTAGCTTTTGTCAGATATTTTATAGCATGGCGAGCGTAAAAAGCTGGATAAACTTTGAATCACCCCTTTTTTTACATTTCTTGCCTACACTAGATGTTTGTGCAAATCAGTGTTTGTCTCTACGCCTATACGCCTCCAAGCGCGAAACGCAACATACTGTTAGTCATCTATACTTTGGTAGCGCAACTAGTCAGATGATGAGAGATTTGATTTTTCACGCATCCATCACATGCCGCTGTGGGGAAAAATGTTTTATTTTCCTGATAAAAGACGGTTAACGGTGAAATAGTTAGGCGGAAAAGATAGGAATATCCATTCTCTATGTTCTACATAGTTTGTTTCTTGTATTATTACACTACTTTCATACAAATTGAGATCCGGCTGGTATGAGCACTAGTTTGAGGTTGGAAAACCAGGATATGTGAGGTTAGTTTCATTGGAACTTTCGCCTGAGCGATTTTTGCACAAAGCACGTTTCGAAACATTCTCCGCTGCCTCTAAAAATACCATTGAGTAGAGAAATGAATTCTCTACCACTGAATTTCATTCAATTTCATTTATTATTTCACTTAAGCTGTGAAAATAAATATTTTGTTCCGAATGTTTTGAAACCATGAATGAGTTTGACATTGCTCTCGTCAAGCATCATCATGACGACAGCAGCACACCCCATCGGACGTATTGTCGTCTTGGGAGCGAATATGTATTTATATGTATGGTATTATTCAAATAAACAGTCTCAACTTGACCATTGCAATGGCAAGACGCTACCATACGGCTTTTGTTTCATTCTTTCAAGTATCTCAAAACCACAACGATTAAAGGGTCCTGTCCGTGAGCGAACATGTTTGGTGCCGTGACTAGCCGTTTTAAAAGAACCTAGTGTAAAGATCATTAATTAGCAAGGAAAACAAAAATTGTAACCAGTCACCATGGATTAACGATCGAGTTCAGCACAATAGCAGTATCACTTCCAGCTACAATTGTATGGCCCCGATGGTAGCTATTCAGCAGAGCATCTGTCGTGTCTAGCTCGCACAGTACTGCTGCAGGGAGCTCAGTATTTGGCTTGGCAGCAATGTTCTACCCCAATGGACAGTTGGATGCTCTCCGCGGCACTTCCAGTAACGATGGTGTGAGCGATGGAGCAGCCATCTGGCAATCAATCTCGATGTAGCAGACTACGACAGTCGTGGATCGAGAATCAATGGCAAGTGGTTTCGCCGGACACTGAAGCAGTTATCGTTTCCCCTTTATCGTTATTCATCACAACACGGTGGAACAAAGGAAGAATGATCGAGTCTAAGTTTGTTATTGAATTCGATTTCCCGTTCAATTTTGACTATGATTAATTATTACCTTAATTTAAAACTGTTCGTTTTGAGGGGGAGTATGTTTGTGCAAATCAGTGTTTGTCTCTACGCCTATATGTATTTGTATGTATATGGCATTATTCAAATAAACAATCTCAACTTGGCCATTGTAATGGCAAGAGGCTACCATACGTCTTTCGTTTCATTCTTTCAAGTATCTCAAAACTACAACGATTAAAGGATCCTGCCCGTGCGCGAACACTAGATTTTTTTTATGGTTCGATCTAAGTAAGGTTATTCAACTTCGCAACTATTCATGTTGATGAAGCAATGTCAAAAAGTACTGAAGCAATGTCAAAAAGTCTGGAAATGGGTAACGATAAACTTCAAATTTAATATTGACCGTTCAGTTCCTAACTGTTCGCGACCGTTTGAAACAGTCGTCGTTCTAAACGGTCGGTGAAACAGTCGCTGTCAGATTTGGCAGCAACAACGAGCGAGAAGATTTTCGCGCGCAATCTAGCTCCCCTACTCTTTCAAGTAGAGCAACAAGGACGTGGGCGTCGAGTTAAGGCCCAAACGCAATGATAGTGGAACGGCAACGGAAAGCGGAACCGGTTCGCCAGCATGAACTACAACAAGCTTGTCGACTCAGTGTTAGTTCAATTTCATTCGTTGTCAGCTCAGTCGAGATGGTGTGATTCATCCTGGCGAACCGGTACCGCATTCCGTTGCCGTTCCGCTATCATTGCGTTTGGGCCTTTAGATTTCCAAAACAGCTGTTGCTGCAGCGGCTACCGGCTGCACGGCTCGGAAAATGAGGGGTGGTTGGATGGAATGTTTATCAAAGTATGTTTCACTAAACAAAATTCAACTTGTGATAAATGTTTCTAATGCTCAAACTACAGGTTCAATGAAACAATTCAATAAGTGGCAATAGTTTATTGCGCGTAAGGTATGTATAGTTATCCTATTTATGTGTTTCAACAACATTGCCAACATTGTTTTATCTATAAGACGGGATAATCCAACATTGAAGTGGATACACAATATTTCGTTCTAATGTTCTGATTATTTTAGGTTGGCAAATATAAGTAACATAAGTAATGGTCCAGATTGATGCTGGAAAAAATGTGGCATTACCATCAGTAGTGCTATAGTGCTATGGAGTTGAAATATAAGTGCAAATGATCTCTCAATAGAATACGTATGCGCCATTTTCTTCATTTAAACTTCTACTGGAAGGAATTAGTGAATAATTAAATGAACTGGACATTTAGATGACCTTTTAAAATCGACCGCATCGATTCTTGACCGTTTTACTTTTTCAACTCATTGCTTTCGTTATGTTGCGTTCACAGAGGCGTATCAACAAAACGTAATAAACATTATAGTCTACCCCCAATACATGCACTATTGCCCTACAAATGTAGGATGTTTCGATCTTTATAAAGTTGAAACGTCGGATGATATTAAGTAATTCCGCTTTTAAATTTATTACTGACCGAAAAGCCAATCCAAGAGGGATCAAAGTGCATATCCACCGATCGTCTTCACATTCAGTTGGACATTATGTTGGAATAAGCCCACGCCCAAATAAGCCGCAAACGGGAATGGTTAAACCAACATGTCGGTGATGAGAAAAAAATCGATGAACTTCTTCCCTCCCGTTTGACAATTTGTATGGATTGAAAACTATGGACGACCCGTTTTTTTCTGATCCTGCGCTTTTTCTGAAATGCAGAACAGCTAAGCCAACAAATCTACTACGCAATAAATGGTTATTATGAATCTAATTCCTTTGAATTCTTTTCAAATTTTCATGGAATTGGTACAGCAACTTTAACCCATTTACAGATTTGTTATCCTAGTGTACCTAGAATGATAAAATAAGAATCAAATTTCCGATAATTTTATGATAAGCTTTGCAGATTAAAGAAATGATAGCTGAAAATAATACAGTGAAAATTTTGACATTTCAATAAACAACCTGAGATCATTGCCTACTAAGACTAAACCATAAAATCTGGAGACAAGTAATGTCAAAATCGAATCACCCCCTGCAATTTTATAGCGAGCCTAAAAAGCTGGATAAATCTGTAGGGAATAGTGAAAACATTTATACAATGTTTGTCGAATGGTTTTTGTGTTTATTAAGCGAACATCATTTACACACGTGCATTTAACCATATATTACTATTTTTGAACAGTTCGGCAAACAGTTGCACGCATTGGTATTTCACAGACAAGTTTCGTCAATTTGAGAGGCACGCTGAAAAATTCACACACGTGATATTTAACTTTTACCCAATTATTGATCGAAGGCTATTTCCTGGATTCACGCATTTCGATGAAAAATGTGGAACAACGCATTTTATATGATATTCCAATGTTTGTTACTTATGATTTGAAACCAGAAGAGTGAAATATTTGTTTTTGCCAAGTAAAATTTACTGCGCTCTTGTGAAACTTGTTTCAAGCGTGCATTTCATTTTTTGTTTTTTTTTCTAGAGTAAAATAAAAACAAATTAAATAAATAAGTACTGATTCTCGCATAACATGAGATCTCGCCCTAAAAGCCATTGGTAACCGAGTGTGTAGCTTGTTCTTGCCGAACAAACGAATGGATTTACACCTTATTTAACTATGTTACGATGAAGAGAAGATCCACCTCTACCTACCAGTGGTGATAGTTTTCATTTTGGTCCATTCATTTTCTTAGAAATAACGTAGCTCGAGCTACACACTCAGTTACCAATGGCTTTTAGGGCGAGATCACAAGTTATGCGAGAATTGTCCTATTGATTGCTTATAATTTAAACATAAAGGAACAGTACCATATTCGGTAAAACATACCACAGCACACCGTAAACGAACTATTCCATATACATTAATTGCTTTAATTGAAACTTAATAGCTTAACAATTCTGAAACTGTTTCCTTCACAGTAAATGGATCAAAACGTGAATGATATATGTGCAATTGGGAAAATTGTGGAGGGAAAAAAATGTTCGAGAAAATCGGCGTTTTTCAATGATTACATAACTTAACCGCCTATTCCCTATACTGTACTTTGTCCAATAACAATTTTCCAAACTGTCAAAACCGTTCATGATAGGGTAGACTTACTTAGGGTTTATTCACAAATTTCATAACGCCAAAAATGGTCATTTTTGACATCCACCCACCCCCTCGTAACGCTATTTGTATGACCATTTTCCAAATTTTGTATGAGCTGTAACATCGCCAAGACACCCACCCACCCCCCTTCAGCGTTATGAAATTTGTGAATGAGCCCTTATGGACCGATGCACGAGTTCACTATCTGACGTTTGAGGGCTGCTGTGTTATTTACGTGACCATGGCAACGAGTGAATTCGGCACCGCTCAACCGTCAAATTAGTGAACTCGTGCATTGGTCCATTGTTATTTTAGGTGGAATATGAAATAATTTAGATATTGTTGTAAATGGATTTAGATATTGTTGCAATAGGATGTGTCTTGGATAGAGTGCAATAACGGTTCTTATTTATGCGGGTTATTACCCGGATAAAAAATACAATACAAAAACAATATAACGTATTGGAACAGTACCATTCAATATATTGGAAATACAATACAGTATATTGTGAAATGACAATACAATTACAGTACAATATATTGTTTTGAACAGTTCACTGTATGGTATATGAAATTTTTGCAATATAATGTATGGGTGGTTAAGTATCGTAACAATACAAATCTATATATTTTCTCATACATACATTTTGAAAATACAATACAATATATTGTTCATGTATTGTCTTGATTAGCAATTCGTGTATTGTTGTACAATACAAAAACAATTCAACGAACTGTATTTCAATTAGTGGTGAAAAGTATAGAATTTGTATTTTGTATGGATTGTCCCCCAACTTACCGGATATTCGTGCCAAAACTAGCAAAATAATTTTAACTTTATAGAACCAAAGATATTTATCACGGTTGCATTCGTCGTTACAGCTAATGTCAAATGACTTCTAAAAAACTACTTATTTTTACGTTTTGAATATTTTTCACCTAACATTTCTTGCTTTCTGAACTTGTTTTGTTTACTTCTTTCAGCAAAGCTACATAGAAAATTGGAATTTGACCAAAATTGTATGGTATAAAACCAATAAAAAACAATACAGTGTTATGTTACAATATATTATATTGTTTTTGAATTGTATGTCCAAACAAGAATAATGTTGCTTCGACATTCAATTACAATACGCTGTATTGTATCCAATACGTTATATTGTACATTCATTGTTTATTCCATTCACTGAATGATACGTTTTTATCCGGGTAGTCACCGAATTCAACAGACAATCAGTGACGATGACGAAAAATTAACGTCACTGCTTCAGCTCAGCACGATCAACGCTCAACTAACACGCTAAGAAAATATTATACTAGATGGCTTAAATACCATTCTAAAATCCTATCCGGTCTATTCACTCATTGCGATGCATTTTAGCGTAATAAGCATTGCTAGTATAAACTGATTTTATATTGGTGAAGGCATTTTCGACAATTATTAATATAATGCATAAAGCCGTAAAATCCCCTAAACTGAATTGAGTTAACCATTTTTGTTTGTTTTGAAAAAAACAACAAGAAAAATAATTAATGGTTGGCTTTATTTAAATTCTTTATAAACAATTTTACATGTTGCCTTTTAAGATCCATTTAATTATTGCTACGGTTGTTGGTACGTATTCCAGTCTTGTCCACCGCAGTCGCACATGCATCCCCCCTCGCATGTTGATCTCCGTTCTTGTAAATCTTTCCGGCTTCTTCCGACCACTGGATTCTACAGTCTCCTTGGAATCCACGAAATCCATACTGTAAAATGGTGATATCATGAATACTAAATTCAATCAATTTCACAATGAATGAACTTACCTGCATATTCATAATGGCTTCCAGTGGGAACTTGCCTGGGAAGCAACATCTGAAAAAAGCTGGTTCGGATGAAAGCTGGAGAGCCAAAGATATGGTAAAGCCTGTTGTTCTGGAACCTCAAACTTCTTCTATTTTTGCGATGATGTAGTTGCTTATTAAGTAATTTTGAAAGAAAGGATTTCAGCAAAAAAGTGGCGAGATGGTGCTGTCCGGCGCGATGGCGTGAAGAACGTGATCAAAGAACAAGTTTGATTTTACAAGTCTCAAGAATAACGCTATGTAGTGCATATCATTAGCAATATATAAATCACGGATATGCATGGCAAAGTATAAAATAAAATAGTTGAAAGCTTATTCAAAAATCTTCTGAATGATTAAAAGAGGAATATATTATAAACATGATAATAAACACGCTAACTAGTATTTTCGATTTTAACCGTGTACGTTTCTTCTAGCGTTACATTTGGAAGGAGCATAAACAACAATGGCGCTGGTGGCAATGCAACAAAGTTTTAAATTTTCGCATGTAAAATTTAAATCAGTTGGCAGGGAAGATATTTTTCATCTATGTTACCCCATTGGGGCTCTGCACAAAAATGTACTTCTCTCTTTCACTCTTCCATGAAATTTGTAAACAACAAGGCCAGTAAAAGTCAAAATCCCATACAAAATCAAAACAGTGCAGAGGCCTATACATGTAAACCGGGTAGAAACATGCGCTGAAAGAGACGGGGACGTCATCGCCAACAAAAATGTGACCAGCGCCATGGACCGATGCACGAGTTCACTAATCTGACGTTTGAGCGGTGCCAAATTCACCGGTTACTGTGGTCACATAAATAACACGGCACCGCTAAAACGTCAAATAGTGAACGCGTGCATACACTGAACGAAATTTCCCGCCACCAATTGAATGATTTGTAATTCACATGGGTACAAATCTGCATATTCCTCGTTTTGAATGACTTTTAAACAATATGATGCACCCAACGACTGCTAAACAAAAATCATCCAATTTTATGATGACTTTCAGTATACATCCGTATGACAATGTGTTGATAGTTGAACTTTAACTACCCAAATGAGTAACATATGACTTATGATGGATTTTCATTTCTTCCATGTCCCAAATCAAAAATCATTCAATTATAGTCTAAAACTTCATTCGGATAGCAAACGATCCTTGACTTGAAATCATCCTTGTCAATCTAAACAAAAACATGGCGGCAGCAGCGGAACTTGGCATTTCTTCGTGGATTTCACAGGTAATTGCTCATTTTGATGGAAGTATTCGGAAGTATGTTTACCTGTAATTTGTTAATTATTTTCAAGGTGTCCAAGAACCGATAATCCTGACTCGATCCTGGGACATTGGAGTGTATAATGCGGACACTTCCAGATTGCTTCAAACAGCTATATTACAGGCGGCTCATTAGTGTGTTAATTGTTAATTGATTTTATATTGCCTATTATCATCAAAATAAATGATGACATGTGGAAACCACCGATGGCCGATTACTTATTTTCAATTAGATTTCTTTAAAATCACGAAATAGAATGCAATGTGGTTTGTTTACATGAGTGTGTGATAATCATTAAATTTTAAACATATTCTTTTTCAATATAAATCATTTTTCGACTGGATGATTTTCATACGATGCTATTTGTAAACAAATGATTTGAACAGCGATGAAAATCATCTTGTTTGTGTCTGAAAATAGGTATGGGGCTGGGATGAGGCAAAAATCATTCAATTGATGGCGGGAGATTTCGTTCAGTGTAGGTCCATTCAGATATCATGCTAGTTTTTTGAACAACAACAATGAGCGGCCCGCCAGAAAACGTCATTCGAATTCGAACACACACACACAGAAAATTAAATATACTAGAAAGCTTAAATGTCATACTAAAACCATATTCGGTCTATTCACCCCTTGTAATGCATATATCTAAAATATGCATTGCTAGTATAAAACTCATTTATATTTGAACATGCTTATTTGGGAATTATCTACGTGATACATAAAAAGACAAAATTCAATTTATCCATTGAAATGTTTTTGTTTTCATTTTAAAAATAAAAGTAAAATTGAAATTTAATAGTTTCACAGCAATTTATTGAAATTGTTACATTTTCACGAAAAACAAATATATGTTATACTGCCTGCAGGAAGATTATTTACATGGTTGGTGTCTCAGCAGAACTTTTGTCAAACTCACTTGGTGCGGGGAAGACCATTGCAGATTGAAGATTGTTACTTGTTAACCGGATCGCGGGGGAGTTCTTTCGATTGAATAACCTCCAGAGCAAGATTCTGTTGGGCTCTATATTGGGAGATTACAAAATTCCTGAGGAATACATTTACAATTTTGTAAGGAAACATTTTAGGTTTCTTCTCATGACTTAAGTTTTAGATTTCTTGTTACTAATATGAATGGGTTATAAGTTCAATGTCATAAATATACAATTGTGTGCATGATAAACTTACGTTTACTTTCCCCAGTATATGCTCTCCGGTAAACGGATGATAAAGATGAACTTTGGAGGCTGAAAGGTTTTTATATAAGCTTAGGAAGAAACTCTACTAGTTTTAATTTAATCCCACAAGTCTTACCGATGATCAATAATCAAATTCATCGGGCTCTCTATAGAAGCTTTTCTAGCCTTAGTTGAGGATACTAATAAACAAATTTCAATTAATTCACAGCAAATATTTGATAGCTTTCAAATTACCTAGTGCATGTAGTTCACAATTTGTAAATAATAGGTTTAGATAGAATAATCAATTAATTTTACGTTTTCAATGTACTTAGTATAGCTAGTCAATATCAAAATATCAGTCCTCCTTCAATTTTTGCTACTCACGATCAGTGACAGCGGTAGCTGTCACTTCCATACGTCATCGTCGCAGGCTCCAGTTGATTGGCATCGCAGATTTTCTAAAGGGCGCGTGCTGTCCAATAGGGGCAGCTAACACTCCCCCCAGGTACGCCGACGTCGTCGTTGGCTTACTTTGTATCGCGCCTAACATCCAGGACTGCCAGTTTGGTTGCCGGACGCTCGTACACACCGCATGCTGTTCGCACTGTTGCGGAGCGAATTTGGCCGTCCTTTCCTGTCTTCACTCCGATGATCTTCCCTTTCGGCCAGCAATTCCTTGGTAGTTGAGGATCAACGACAACCACAACATCATCGATGGCTATTGGCTTTGTATAGGTGAACCATTTGGTTCTTCTGGTAATCTCTGGTAAATATTCCGTTACCCATCGCCTCCAAAACTGGTTTGCTAGGATCTGTGATGTGGTATATGCTTGCTTCAGAACTATTCCACTGTCGTCGATAAGAGTTAGAGGTTTCGTACCATTTGAGGAGCCCAGCAGGAAGTGGTTCGGAGTGAGAGCTGGTTCGGAATCGCTATCGATTGGTACGTGAGTAAGCGGGCGAGAATTGAGAGTGTTCTCGACCTCGATTAAGAAGTTCTTGAGTTCTTCTTCTCGTAGGGTTCTGGACGGGCTGATCGACATCAGATTATTTTTTACCGTACGAATCAACCTCTCCCAACTTCCCCCCATATGCGGGGCCGCAGGCGGGTTAAACACCCATTTCGTCTCAGTGCTAACAAACTCTTTCATGATCTCCGCTTCGTTTAAAGCTGCCTCTACTTCGCGTAGCTCACGACTCGCTCCAACGAAGTTTGTGCCACGGTCGCTATATATAACTCTTGGTATGCCACGGCGAGCGATGAAGTTTTTTAAGGCCATGATACACGAGGCTGTATTGAGAGTGTGGACGGTTTCGATGTGAACCGCTCGGACAGTTAAACACGTAGCTAGCATTCCCCAGCGTTTTTCGATCCTGCGTCCAACTAATACATTAATTGGACCAAAATAATCAACACCCACATGTGTGAAAGGACGTTGAAATGCTGCTAGACGTGCCGGCGGCAGATCGGCCATTATAGGTGGACGTGGAATGGCACTTGCATTATTACATCTCTGGCAGCGCCTTCTGATTTTTCCATAGCAAACACGAAGTCGCGATATGTTATATTTTTGGCGCAGCTCGTTGATGACGGTTTCGTGGTTACAGTGGTGGTATTTTTCGTGGTAGTGTGCAATGATTAGAGTGGTTAGATGGTGGTCACGTGGTAGAACTACGGGGTTTTTCGAGTCCTCGGTAGCATATTGACAAAGTCGTGTTCTACCCCGCATTCTAAGGATGCCTTGGTTATCCAGGAAAGGAGAAAGCTGATACAGAGGGCTTCTCTTGGGTAGTGGCGTCCAAGATTCATTCGAAGAGTCGTTTGTTTTGCGTAGAATGGCGATTTCATCACGAAAAGACTCAGCCTGCGCTAATTTTAGCATGTAGATTTCGGCCTTCGCCAGTTCTTCGGTAGCTAGGTGTCCAGTAGCAGTTGGCAATTTCTGCAGCTTGCGTTGGCAGTTTTCTGGAAACCGAAATACAAAGGCCGTCACATGAAGTAGTCGCTTCCAACTTGAGAAATCTGATACGTTTACAATTGGATCTGGAACCATAATGTGTAGGAGCAGATTTGGACGAAGTTCCGTAGTCGTTCGAGGAACCTTGGTAGTAGCATGTGGCCATTCACATTCACTACGCCACAAGAAGCCGGGCCCCTTGAACCATCTGCTGTCAGGACTTAGGTCTGGCCAACCAACCCATTTAGTGGCGTCGTCTGCTACGTTATGCTTGGTGGGGACCCACCGCCAATCACTAATCTCGGAGGATTCGAGGATCTCACTCACTCGAAATGCCACAAATTGGCTGTATCGTCTATGATCAGAGTTGATCCAACATATTACATCTCTGGAATCTGACCAGAACACCCGTTTAGAGACTGGAACTGACAGTGACTCAGAAATAGTTTTCGCCAGTCTAGACCCGACCACTGCTGCTTGGAGTTCAAGTTTCGGGATAGAGATAAACTTCAGCGGGGCAACTCGTGTCTTAGCCGCAACTAGTGTGCATTCAACGACGTCAGCTTGATGAAAGCGAAGATATGCGGCAGCAGAGAACCCATTTTCACTCGCGTCGACAAACACATGCAATTGAGCATCATAAGCAACATCTAGAGACGTCAGAGTCCGGAAACAACGCGGAATACTCGTCTGTTCCACTTGCGGAAGAACTTTAAGCCATTGCTTCCATTTTTCAAAGGACGAATCTTGAATTGGATCATCCCATTGAACCCCAGAACGCCAAATTTCCTGTAGTAGAATCTTCAAGAACATGAGGAAGTGGGCAATCAATCCTAGGGGGTCAAAGATCGTCATTAGTACCCGAAGGATTTCTCTTTTAGTCGGGCAACGTTGGCCTGCTAATATATCCTTGTCGTGGCGGTTCCAACCAACTTTGAAACTGAAGGTGTCGTTTGAAATGCACCACCACATTCCAAGGACCTTTTCAGTGGAATATTCCCCTCTTGCAGAGCCTCCAAAACTTGACTGGAGTTACTGATCCAGTTGCGGATCTCAAATCCGCCGTTGCCATGCACCAATTTAACTTCATTTGCCAGTTGTATGGCCTCTTTCTCATTCTCGACACTTACGAGCATATCGTCTACGTAGTGCCTTTTAGTAATTGCTTCTGCTGCTTTAGGGTACTGCTGTGAGTGACGCTCAGCATTGACGTTTTTAACGTACTGAGCACAGCTAGGAGAACAGCAGGCTCCGAAGGTCATCACACGCATTACGTAAGTCCGAATTTCACCATTTTCGTCCGTCCAAAAGAAGCGTTGGCTGTGTTGATCTTCCTCACGTATGTCCACCTGGTGGAACATTTCACGGATGTCACCTGTTAATCCAATCCGATGTTCTCGAAACTGAAGAAGGATGGAAAATAACGAGCTTAACTGGTCTGGTCCTTTCAGAAGTGCAGAGTTCAGTGATTTCCCAAAGGCTGAAGCAGCGGCGTCCCAAACAATTCTTATCTTTCCGGGTTTATTTGGATTCGTGACCGGAAAGATTGGGAGATACCAAATACGTGGTGTTGTCTGGCTCAGCTCGTCGTCGGTGAGCTGACGAATATAGCCCTTTTCCACATAGTCCATAATTTTCTGATTTAGCGTAGCTGCCAACATTGGGTCTTTTCGCATACGGTTTTCAAGGGAACGATGGCGTCGAAGAGCCATATTACGATTATCTGGAAGGTGCATATCATCGTAGCGCCAAAGTAGACCAGTTTCATAACGATCGTCTTTAAGTTTCGTAAGAGATCGTAAAAGATTCTCGGCCCGCTGGTCTTCAGCTGACAGAAGTAAATTCTTTGGTTTCATCACGCCCATGCTATCTAAAGAGAAATATTCTTTCATAGCTTGGTGTAAGGCTTCATCCATATTGTCGCTCCGGTGTTGTTCATGGAACGCACATTGGACTACGTTAGGAACATCCTCCGTATATCCTCCATACACAGTCCATCCTAACCGAGTTTTCGATGCGATTGGATGATTCATCTCTCCTTCTCTGCTTTGAAGTACCATGCCAACGTAAGCGTGTTTCAACCCTATGAGGATTCGTGGTTGAGCTGACTGATATGAATCTATTGGAAGTCCACGAAGATGCGGGTATAGCTGCGATAATTCTTTCATATCGACTGTTTGATGAGGTAACAGCAGTTCTTGGACCGTCCTCACGTTGTTTAAACTGAACATCTTCGTTTCGTTACGTGAACCTCCAATTTCGAGATTAACAACGCGGGAGTTCTCTTCGTTGCGCTCTTTGCCCCCGGTCCATCTTAGGCATAATGGGCTAACATCACCCTCCAGCTCTAGAACCTTCGCCAAACCTTCATCGAGTAGACTGAGTTCGGAGCCTTCATCAAAAAATGCATATGTTTGGACTGTTTTGCTTCGACATTTAAGAACCACAGGAAGATATCGAAAAAGCACAGCAGAAGTTTTCGTACGGTGAATGTTACATCCGTGGCCTCGATTATTCTCAGACTGAGACTCAGAAGGCGAATTTGATGGTACAGTGGTTGAGGTGGGTTGTTGAACCTTCTGTTGATCGTTGTGTAGCAATACGTGATGCTTGAACGTACACCCGTCTTTACCACATTCTTTTGTGTTGCAGTTTCCATTGTGACGTCGGAGACATCTACGACAAAATCCGAATTCCCGCACGGCAGCCCAGCGTGCATCACGAGAGAGCTCGAAAAACTGTTGACACCTATCGATCGCTCTGCAATTTCCTTTACATATCGGACACTCTGTATTTACACGTACCTTTGACGCAGTTACGCCCGTGGTCGATCCACCATTAAGGCTTGACACGTCGGACTTCGGTGAAGTGATCTCGGTCGAAGACTCTAAGTGAGCATTTACGAAGGCATTTCCCTTTTTCAATGGCCGAGTATCACTCCGAGCTTCTTTATGGTCCTTAGCAGTCGTAGGAATTACAACTGTGCAGGCAGCCTCAGCGAGAGAATAAAGGAAATTTGCGAGAGTCGCCAGGTTGACTCGAGGCACAGATAAACGATAACACGCCCAATCCAACTTCAATGTTGGCGGAAGCTTGGCCACTAGTTGTTGTAAGAGCGATACATTATATAGATGATCCTCCAAACCACACGCGTCTACCGTTGCGCAGAAGTTCTTAACGTTCACCGCAAAATCTACCAGTGTCTCTAATTTGTCTTCCCTCAGAGCTGGTAAAGCGTTAATTTTGGTAACGAGCGAGTGCACAATGGCTTCGGGCTGCCCGAACATCATCTTCAGAATACCCATCACGCCTGACACGTTCTCTGGATGCATTAGTTGACTTTTCACCGCTTCATATGCACGACCTTTCAAACTCCTCTGCAATCTAACGATATTTTCAGCGTTCGTAAATCCGCACATAGATGTAGTAGTGTTGAACGACGATAGGAAAATTGGCCAATCTTCCGGATCTCCGGAAAAGATTGGCAGATCTTTTGAGATAGCTTGACGCGCAGCCAGTTGCGCACGGGTGGGCACATCGTTATTCAGATTTAATCGAGTGATGCCATGGCGCAAAGAAGAAGTCTGACTTACTGAAGATGCTACGTAGCAGCTTTGCGGGATTGTGTGTAATCTAGACGGCCGTAGTGACGCATCGGCGGGTTTTGGCAAGGGAATCGAACGTCTAGCATTTCTGACTAGATAGTTGACAGGGTCAGCCAATACAGAATGCCCGCTTGCAGTTTGAGAACCTCTGTCAAAGTTCGAGCGATTCAGCGTTGAGCATCCGCGAGGAGAGAAATTATCGTGTGCTGGTTCAGCAACCGATCTACAGCGTTCACGTCCATTTACATCGTCGACCCACGCATTCACTCGACTCAAGCTCTCGGCAACTGAGGAAGCATCTGACTGATTAGTAAGCTGCTTCAGGATGTCGTACTTTCGAGTCAGATAACTACGCTGCTTTTCGGCTTCTTTCTGCTCCAGAGCCCGTTCCTCCTCCAATTTTTGGAGTTCCAGTTTCAACAAGGAGCTTTTAGAAGAACCGCGTGAGGCTACAGAGTAAGTTCCCTTGGAAGGACGTTCAGGCAAGGAACTTGACTGCGGAGCTTTCTTCACGATTTTTTTATTGGTTGATCCATTCGGTGGCTGCAGGGTGTGCTGTTTCTCTGACTGGATGATTGGCTTGGACGACTTGCTTTCGACAGCATCCTCCACTTGATTCGAAGTCTTGTTGGAGAACGAAAGGATTTGTAGAGCCCTGGTTACCGTATCACAAACAGCACAGCTCCAACTCTTGTCTTCGATCTCCTTGTCAACTCCCACACAAGCGAAATGATGCCACTTGTGGCATACGTCGCACTGAACCATGTCATCAGTGTCTGGTCCACCGCACACTTTACACGCTCGTCCCGGTAGAGTTTTGTCCACTTGTTGCTCTGGCGACGACACCCCTGTGACCACCACTGGCACAATACCACCATAAGCACCATCGTCTTCTTGGTTCTCACTTTGACCATCACTACCACCGAGTTTTGCGATCGACCGCGTTTTCGTTGCGCCGGTTCTTAGCTCCGGTCTGAGATTGCTACGACTAGACATTGCTCACGATAAACGAATTTTGTAAGTTGTTACTTGTTAACCGGATCGCGGGGGAGTTCTTTCGATTGAATAACCTCCAGAGCAAGATTCTGTTGGGCTCTATATTGGGAGATTACAAAATTCCTGAGGAATACATTTACAATTTTGTAAGGAAACATTTTAGGTTTCTTCTCATGACTTAAGTTTTAGATTTCTTGTTACTAATATGAATGGGTTATAAGTTCAATGTCATAAATATACAATTGTGTGCATGATAAACTTACGTTTACTTTCCCCAGTATATGCTCTCCGGTAAACGGATGATAAAGATGAACTTTGGAGGCTGAAAGGTTTTTATATAAGCTTAGGAAGAAACTCTACTAGTTTTAATTTAATCCCACAAGTCTTACCGATGATCAATAATCAAATTCAGGATAATCACGGGCTCTCTATAGAAGCTTTTCTAGCCTTAGTTGAGGATACTAATAAACAAATTTCAATTAATTCACAGCAAATATTTGATAGCTTTCAAATTACCTAGTGCATGTAGTTCACAATTTGTAAATAATAGGTTTAGATAGAATAATCAATTAATTTTACGTTTTCAATGTACTTAGTATAGCTAGTCAATATCAAAATATCAGTCCTCCTTCAATTTTTGCTACTCACGATCAGTGACAGCGGTAGCTGTCACTTCCATACGTCATCGTCGCAGGCTCCAGTTGATTGGCATCGCAGATTTTCTAAAGGGCGCGTGCTGTCCAATAGGGGCAGCTAACAAAGATCTTTATTGGAAGCTGCGCTTGTAGATCAATAGTGGATCATGGCATGAAGTAGTGCACATTCTACCGGTGGCATTCCCGGAACAGTTTTAGTTTTCACGTTCACGATGGCCTCGGCGATGGTGCTCTTCTTACAAACGAGGACTCCATCAGAACGGGAATGTTTTCTGGGAGAAAATGATGTTGCAGTATTTGGTTCCGCAGCTAGGAAGTGCTATCTTGGGAATAAACTTATCAGGTGTTTTTTACTATATGAATTTGTCCGATATACACAAAAAACTAAATGAATTCTTGACTCGTGCAAGATTTTTTACAATGGCTGACACGTAGCTCGCTATTGATGGAACACGACTGCAAGTGAGTAACATGCGAAGTCCAGTGAGCAATAATGGATGATCAATATGCCCAGCTGAAAATATTTCTTAATTATGCATTGGAAAGCTTATAATGAATTTGATTTTTATGCATTTCAATGAATAAAATATTGAAATGATTTCAATCGCATATAAAATATATTAACTACACGGAGAAATATTTTTACCTAATCTTTGAGTTTATTTTACCCAAAATTAAGTATATCGATTATAGTTTCAACCCAAAATCTCTCGGTTTTCTTTTTCTCCCACACGAATGTTGTCAAAAATAGAGAGAGCTGCATCTACCCAATGGGGGTACTTTGGCCCAATAAGCCAAATTTGGGTAAATGCAACTTTTCTTATGTTTGGGTCGAAAGAACTTAACTTTGCGTTAAATCAACCCAAAATTGAGTATATTTTTCTAATGGAATTAAAGCCAAACTACCTAGTGGGGACCTTGGAAATTTAGCCAAAATTGAGTTATTGGGCTCAACTACGGAATTGCGTTGAAACAACCCAAAATTGAGTTGAATTCCGTCTCCGTGTAGAATTTTCCACTCTCTCCGTGAACGTCTCGTAAAATGGCTTATACCTGCGGAGTAATTACGGTAATTCCAAGTTTGAAGAACCCCTCGGCAATCGCAAACAAAAGTGCATTGAATGACAGCTGCAAATGCATACCAGAATCAAAACATCGTGCGTTATCAGTATTTTCCGAATTTTCTTACAAAACGTAAGTACTTTAGTAGAGGATCGTAAAACTGATAAATTACCGTGACCAAAACGTTATCATAGTTTTATATTTATCTTTAAGGTGGAGCATCAAAATTGGCCAAGCGCAGGCATCGTTTCGGCACAGAAGCACCAGCGCCAGCAAGCTTCGACGACGAAAGCCGACAACAAACATGGCCATTGGGCGGTACCAACATCTGCACAAGCGGAACTGCATCGGAATGTTGCCGTTGTTTTGTTCCTTCTTGGCCGGCGTGTGCCTGACCGTATTGATCGGTGGAACGCGACAAACGTGCGAATCGGTGGGTAGAATATATGAGCCGGAAAATTCGTACTTTTTGATGCTGCTGATAGTGAGTGCCCCGGGGAATGTCGAGAGGCGGAACGCCATACGGGAGACATATCTGAATTTGCGGCCACGGATGTTGAACGAAAGCTACCAAGAGGAGGCGATCTACGTTCCGCTGTACGACGGTGATACGGGGCAGCTGCAGCTGGAGAGTGTCCAGAAGCAACGGGAATTGTTGAATGGGTATCGCCGGTGGCAGGAGAAGAAGATCAAAAATATAAAGGTCATCAATTTCAAAGTGAAGACGTTGTTTGCTATCGGAACGTACGGTCTGTCGAGGAGTGAGAGGAAGACTATCTACGAAGAACAGCGGGTGTACAATGACGTTCTGGAACTGGAGGATTTGCAGGATTCTTATGCGAATCTGACAACGAAAATCGTTCAGAGTATGAGTCATATCGATAAGGTGTATGATTTCAAGTATTTGATGAAAGTGGACGACGACAGCTATCTGAAGTTGGACCTTCTATCGGAAGATTTGCTCAGTTACTACGAAAAACTCCACCAAGTGCGAATACACCACACCAATCCGATAGAACTGTACTGGGGTTATTTCAAGGGAGCAGCTACCGTCCAACAACGAGGCCAGTGGAAGGAAACAAACTACAAGCTTTGCGACCGTTATCTTCCCTATGCACTGGGAGGGGGATATGTGTTATCTAAAAACCTCGTTACGTTTATCGCTACTTATGGTTCGTCACTCAATGCCTACAAAAGCGAAGATATGGCTGTGGGAACATGGCTCGCCCCATTCGGCAACATCCATCGTCGGCACGATGTCCGTTTTGATACGGCATGGATGCCACGGAAATGTCAGAACTACCATCTAGTGCTGCACAAACGAACGGCACATCAAATGAAGGAAATTTACGGCGGACAGCTGTGTAGTCATGAGGAGCAAGAGCAATCGCCGCAGACCCAGCAACCAAAAGAGTACTTTTACGATTGGTATGTCCCTCCATCACAGTGCTGTAAGGTTTTAGTATAGTAGGTATATGTAAGGAAACAAATCGACCACCAGTATTTTACTTTCGGACCAACAACTAATGTTTAGTTTAAGACAATGTGAACATGTGATGGCAGAGCAGCGGAATCGTCACGGTACGGTTCTCCTACCTTGATGCAGCTTTAAACGGTAGCGTTAGGACACACGATTGGGTTTATTCTACGACTGGGGTGAGGTGACAATTGTCGGTCTCGTATAGCGAGGTGACAATTCTCGACTCGAGTGAAGTGACTCTCCATTTGATCTACACGGCGAGTCACTTCACTCGAGTCGAGAATTGTCACCTCGCTATACGAGACCGACATTTGTCACCTCACGCCAGTCGTAGAATAAACCCGGATTTGTAAATACTTAATTCGTATAGTTAACTAGTAGAGGCAGCAATCGTTTCCCCCGAAAAATCGATTACTATTACCTAAATAAAATATTTTTAAATGAACAACACTTGTATTTTTAACATTTCTTCAAATGTGAAAATTTTCATTATTGATTAGATAAGAATCTAAGGGAATGTCCATTATGTTACACAATTGTTAGTCTTCAAGGTTGAGATGTTACCTTCTCAAAAATTTCATTAGAAATACATTCAGGTATTTGCCCTTCCTTCAGACCTAAATGTCGCCATTCAAGTCGAAACTCGGAATCGCAACAAAAAGTTCATTCAAGAGCGAAGTGACTATTCTCGACTCCTCTCACTCTAGTCGTGGCATTCATTTTGTGATTCTTTTACGGACTTTCTAAGGAATTTCTCCATAAATAACATTCAAGATACCTTCAAATATTCTGCTTAGAATTTTTACAATCCGAGAAATTACTCTAGACATACAGTCGTTTGGCATAATAGCCGTTTGGCATAATGCCATTTGGCATAACGGTCGTTTGGCATAATCGCCATTTGGCATATCAGCCGTTTGGCATAATTGTGAAAAACGTTGAATTTGATCAAATTCCTTCCATTAAGCAAAGGGGCTGTTGATAAACTGTTCGCGATCGTCCATTCTGCTGTTAATTATTAATAGCAGTGCCGGATTTGGGCTTCGGTGGGGCCGGGTCTGAACTCTTGAGGGGGGCCCCTTGGTACAAAATGAGTGGAAAATGCTAAGTAATATGGAAATGAAATATTCGGAAAAATTCAAAAAAATGTAATACTACACGAATTTAACTATAACCACATCACTTAGTGAATGTTACGTAAAATAAATCATATGTATCAATTAATTGAAAAGTCTTACACAATAGATGTTAAGATTGAATTTCAACCGAATCATTTTCAATCAAATTAAAAATATTCCTTTTCCAATCAAGACAATATGACTATCGAGATTTGGATAACAAAATAAAAATGAACTAATATTTTTTCAATTTAATTTAATGAAGTTGAATGTCATTTGTTATTGAAGAAATAAGCTTAAAAGTTAGCATTGGTATTATATCGTGAGGTAATTTCTGATTCCCTACTTTTATTGTTAGAAAAAAAAAGATCATATCGTGACTCGATTAAACTATAATCTTTGAAATACTCAATTTGTTTTGCGTAACGGTAAAACAACAAACAATTATCAAGCTTTGTTTCAATCAGAAATTAAACTAGTCTTTGAATACAAGGAGCAATTGCTTTCAGGGGGGGGGGGGGGGGGCCAAATCCGGGCCTGATTAATAGGACATACTGTAGATCTTCATTAAGGTGATTATAAAACGAAGCCAAACTTTGAATTTTCAAGTGCACAAGACGAGAGTATCTCATAACAGTTCGCGTTGAAAACCAATCAACTTGCTTGCTTGCTAGTGGTGACCAATGGGATAGATTTTTTATGCGCAGCGCTGTTTGGTTCTCAAGTCTTGTGCTCTTGAAAATTTGAGGTATGGCTTCGTTCTATAATCATCTTAAAAAAATGGTACATGGTTCCCGAGGCCATTATGTCCGGGGAATTATAGCGCTATTATTATTGCGCTTCTTGAGATATATTTTAGTTTCTCTCTTTTTTGTGACTGTCAAACAGTTATGCGCCAGGGTGAATTTCTTATCATGGACAGTGCGCTTATTTTCCCTGCTAAGAGCAAATCTGCCCTTAACGGTAGCATTCAATCCACACAACACTGCGCGCAACTACCTGGCGCACAATTAATAATACCACAGAAAAATTAAGAAAACTTTTCGCAACTTTTGTATCACAGTTAATTGATATTCAAACGGACCAAATTTTATACCCGTACCTTGCAGCATGCATAAACACTTCACAACGGTCAGCTGGTAGACCAGTTTTGACATTTGTCCTCGTTTTCGTTGGCCACACACAATGGATCTGGGTAGCGCGTAACATTGGCGCGTAACTGGCCGGCGCGCAACTAACTCGACGAAAGTAAAATTTTACAAAATATTCGCAATATTCAAAAAATAACAAAAATATGTCCAATGCCTAAGATTTGCCATGTTGTTTGAAAAAAAAGAAGGAACATGATATTTTCTGACGCACATTATGGTCCCGGATATTACTGTACCATTGTAGTATCTTCTTTTTTGAATTATGCCAAACGACCATTATGCCAAACGACTATTATGCCAAACAACTGTTATGCCAAACGACTATTATGCCAAACGACTGTATGCCAAACGGCATTATGCCAAATGGCATTATGCCAAAAGGGGTAGACCCATCCAGCCAACATACTTTTGCATGCTGAAAGAAAAGACTAAAACTTTCATAACTTTTTTGTTTCTTTCTGGATTTTGCTGAAATTTTCAGAAGTTTCCAAAAAACTCTTCTCGTTTAAGGTCTGAAAGTTTTGAAAATATGGTCTAAGTGGTTCCGGAGTTATTCCGGATTGTCTTGGGGTACCAAATTTGGCCACAACATCCCTTGAACGGATATCATAGGATCCTGATGAGCTAGACGGTTGGTGTTTTCGGCATAGTTGTTCGCTAGAATGAGGGCTATCTGGCATTGAACAATCTACACCCGATTCTGTTTTTGCACAGGGGATGTGTACCGTGCAAAAAAAGTTTTCAGTTCCAAATTTCAAAAACCGTGCAAGTAACACCATTTCTCGACGTTTCAAGCAAAAATAAGGTTTTGGCGGAAAAAAAATGTATGGAAAAAAAGGGATTTAAAGATGATGGAAATTTGTCTGAGACGATTAGTTTTAAATAACTATTATCCTTTATTATGCATATGTATTGCGCTCATCTAGTATTATACTTATTATGATTGGTTTAACTTCAACATGAGGGAGAATTACCTTTGATTCATCTAAAAAAAACCTATACAGTAAAGTGCCTGTGAATCTTTCATATATCTTCAAACTCAAAACCTGAACATCCGATAGTCCTTGTTCTGCTGAACAACTTTGCCGAAATCACCAGCCTTCTAGCACATCAGTTACTACAAACATATTATTCACTGCCAGATAGCCCTCATTCTACTGAACAACTTTGCCGAAAACACCGGAAACACCAACCATCTAGCTCGGTGATTCCCAAAGTGGGCGAACACCACCCTGAGGGCGATTTTCAGGTCCAAGGGGGCAAAAATTGTCATATTGGGTTTGGGGTCGAAAAAATTAGAGAGGGGGCGATAATGGAGAAATGTAAATAATGATAATCCATTTCAATGAAAAACTTACAACCTTGTTTCTGATTACCTCTTAGGCAGCTATGTTTTGATTCCGCATTTAATTTCATGACGTTCTTTTTTATTTTACTTAGTTCCTTCTGAAAATTTCAGCAAAATCCATCAAGAAACAAAAAAGTTATTCAGGTTAACCATCGCTGTCAAAAACAGTACTTCTACTTTTGTTCTACGAGAAGAACAAATAGCCTTATTATTTTATGAACAATTTGAATATATATTAAAAAATATAAATTGCTCACAGAAAAAATGTTAAAACTTATCGCATTTGTTAAGAAGTTTTCTGAAAACCTTTAGATTTTGGTGCCTTCTCAAAATGCCAAAAATGCTTGAAGCAAATCTGGTAGGTATTTTTTTTAATGTCTAAACGAATTTCTTTGAAAACTTCGGAATAAGCGTTTTAACATTCAAATTTTTAGCTCATTTAACTAGACTTTTAGCGTTAGCGATGTTACGGTATACTTCGTAAATTGGATACTAGCTATATTCATCTAGACTGCTTTCAGGAACAAGGCTTGGGAGTTAACCTTGATCTGAAACAAGAGTACCAAAGCCATGAATATCGCTATTCCCGGCCACGCCCATCTTTACCGTAACTTGGGATAGGGGAAGGAAATGTTGATGTAGCACTTACTGAACGAGAGGCCTCCGAATCAGTGACGCCCTCATAAGTACTACGGAGTTGAGGGTTGGGAATGGTAGTAGCTCAGGATTCGCCTGAAAAGCTAGCGATAAACCTAGAGCATTTGGTCTTTAACGTTTTTTGATTTGATTCGTGATCAAACGTCAGCATCCCATCGCAAAATCGCTAGTGTTTGGAGGTGATTTTAACCTCCAAATTGCCAAATAACCTCCAAAACATCACCCCCAAGTTAGTTCTAATAACCTCCATTATATGAAATATGGTGGCGCGTCGATCGTCGCAAGTTTATCGTTAAACAGTCAATAGCATGAGCAATATTGTTTCTCGTAAAGAAAAAGAAATAAAAACGTGGCCGACCGACCAGAAAAAAAAGTCCAATAGGCATAAGGGATGGTACCAGTCTTGGGAACTGTGACCACAATTCACCACAGTTCATCGATTCTGCCATTCAACCAAAACACAAAGCAGCAGCAGCATCAATACCATCAGGCGTTGCGCTGCCAACGGTTCACACACTGCTTGACTGTTTTTGTCTCTCCACTATGACCGTTTTCGGGCAGCCATTCCAAGGTGAATGATTGGAAAAAGTGTTAAATCATTCAATCGCTAATATTTCGCTAGTGTTTTCAACTAATTGAAATCTACTAGCTCTAACAGAAAGAGCACAATCATTCCGTTGCGATACATATAAACAAGTTCAATTTCATGCTACCTTTATCAAGCAAAAATGCAAAACACCGAAAACCGCAAAAATCGTGTCACCACTGTGCTCGAGTCATTTCGCATTCGGGGTTGAAAAACGTTAGGAAGAAGAAGATTACAGTTTTGAAGAGCCGTGACATTTTTTGCTTTTGAACGGTCATGGTTTGCTTTGGATTTTGCTGGTCGTGTAGAACGATGTAAATGTAGAGGCGGTAAATGTTTGCTCCAGTACTTTTCTCATCACTGGATGGTACACAAATTATGCCGAAAATTTTGTAAGACTTTTCACGCTTGCTATGACCCCCCCCCTCCTTGGACCGTGACATAATTTGTGCATGACCCCTAAACCAAGCGACCCGAAAAAAAGAAAAAAAAATACGCGTGGCCAATTTCACGACAAGCGACTTATTGATCATCTTCTGCCCCGTAGGAGCAAGCAACATAATCGAATAACAAAACACGCCCGACGCATTTCGCGATACTTTCTCGTAACCGCACTAAGCGAAACCGAACACGACTGGTTTCGATTCTGTCTCCCGCTCCCTTTAGGAGCTAGCAAAGAATCGAATGACCAAACACTACTCATGGTAGGGTCACGTAAGGAGGCGCCTACAATCTTACCCTCGTCGAGCTGCCGCTCGCTTTTCCCCCGTCGATTAAGATCTCCAAATGCACCACAAATATAATATATGAAAAAAGGGAATTTCTCACCAAATTTCACAAATTCTTCCATTTGCTGCTATTGAATTGCATTGGGAAGTAGGAATCTGCTGCAAATCCCTCGATGTAGGAGCCACAGGAACACACTCCACAACTAGGGTGATGTGTTAGTATCCATCGTATTAAGCATTGATCAGTGAGAACTGCAATTTTCCCAGTATTGCAGTGAATGATGCTGATACAAACCGATGCCAAACAATTCTTTCTCGAAACGGCTTTAGCATTGTACAATAACATTTTGATAAATCTTGATCTCTATTTGGAAATAATGCAAAGAAAATGCATCTTACTGTATTCTCAATCCGTTCAATCAGTTTCCAGATTCGTCTCACAACTTGCGGCTCACTTTGATGTATTGAGTGGTTAAAACACAATAAATCAACGCTATAATAAAATGTTTTACTAGAACATATAGATCTACGGGCATCTCCACCCATTCCTTCAGCATGATGGAATATACTAATACCAAATGAGGAAGTTGAATAGAAAAGCCTGGTCTGTTTCTATCTATTGCTCGAAAAATGAGTCTAGCTCATTTAACTAGACTTGTAATTGAACTATTCTTCAATTGTAAAAACCTTCGTGAACAATCTGATAACAAGCTAAGGGAATATCCACGTAATTAACAATCTTCGACCTTTAGTGCCTTCACTTTCTGCAAAAATTTGATCAGAAACTGTTTCAGCTATCTGCCCTTTCCTTCAGTTTATTTAGCGATTTTTACGGTCTTCAGAAGAAATTGAATTTTATTCAAGTACCTTCAAATGTTCAACCCAGACTTTTCATATGGATAACCCCAGAAATTACTCCAGAGGATCCAAAGAATCAAATCCAAACCTCAAATTTTTAAAAGCACAAATCTATAGAACTAAACAGCCGTTTAAGCTGAAAACTTGATCGATTGGTCACGGCCAGCGTGGGACCAATGGATTAAGTTTCCAGCTCAAACCACAGTCTGGTTGTCTTGATTTGTGCTATTGAAAATTTGAGGTTTGGCTTCGATGCGATGGACCTTAACCATTTAACACTCAAGCTGTCTATAGAGCACCACCACTTTTCGTCTAATCCACTTCTATACTCGTATTAGAACACTCATACACTCTACTTGTTGATTCAATAGTGTAACTATTGATAAACAATCAAATAACGATTAGTTTACAATCAAATCTGATAAATTTAGACAATTTGCAATAACTTTTGTTCAATCATATTTTGTTTAGAGCTTTTCTTCCATTCAAAACATTGAAAAAAGTCGTGCGTGGGAAGGGGTTAAGGAAAAGTTGATAAAAGTGCAGACAATTTTATGAAATCTATAGATTTTACCATGAATTCAACAATTCTTATAAAGTATCGAGGGCGAATTGGTAAATGGGATAAGTGAAAATAACTTGTATATTAGTGAATATATAATATTTTACGTGCCAAATTCATGCGGTCATTGAGGCTTTTCAGAACATCACAAGAGATAAGAAATTTATGTCACTGAGAGGAAATTAAAACTTTCTTTCACAACAGTATTATTGCTCGACTTCTACATAAATGATGAAATTAGTAGGTAAGAGCCTTCCGGGTCAATATGGGCAGTTAGTTACAGTTAGTTATTTTTTCTTTTTCTCTGAGTTTAGAACACAAACTAATAACATGTCTATTGCTTCATTATCTTGTCAGCTTCACGGTTGTATAATGTTTCTAATTAAATTACGAGAATTTGTGAGGTTTTCATGGGGTGCTCTTTTTATCCTATTGGCGAAAAAATATTCTAGGGATTCTTAGGGTCAGGCGGGGCAAGATGAGCACCCTAAGGATAAGCGCGATTTAAGCCTACTTAAACGTTATTATTTTGGTAAAATTGGTAACCATCCTTATCTTTTACATTATTACTTTGACCTCCAACCATTAAAAGTTTTAAAAAGTGATAAATAGTTTTCCAAATAACATGTTAAAAAATAGCTTTTTTATCATCGGTCAAAAAAACTGCGGGGCAAGATGGGCACCCCCATAAAAAGATGCAATTTACTAAAGAAAACTATTAGTTTTCAATGCTTGCAATATCCCAAGATATTATCTTTAATATTTGATAATATTTATCTTCAACTAGCTTAGTTTTTAAAACTTTTATCAGAAAATAAATAACTTTTCATAAATTACTAAGATTTTACTTAAAAAAACGATTAAATTTGTTGTTTGTTTGTATATTTTTTAGAAAATTTGTTTTGTGCAAAGAAGATACCGTAAGTCAAGCCCACAGCTAAATGTGGTTCTATAATTTCACACTTTTTCTTAATTTTGAACATGGTGCTCATCTTGCCCCAAGGGTGTAAATTTATTAATATAATCAAAACAATTGAAATATTTTTTAAATTTGATAAAAAGTTTTGCTCCTGATTATCTACAGAAGATTATTCTATAACTATACGGCCAAAAACGAATGAATTAATTTGTTTACGCAGCAAAAACATCACTTTCAAATTAACAAATCTTATATGAAAAGGTAAATTTTTGGACTTCTATGTATTTTGGATAATATTTACGTTGTGCTGTTGATTTTTTAGCTGAAATTTATGGCCATCATATCAATTTAATGATATTCATCAGAACCCCAAATAATGTATGGAAAAAAAATCGGTAGGAACGACACAAACTAGGGGTGCCCATCTTGCCCCGGGTGCTCATCTTGCCCCACATTCCCCTACTGTTGTTGCTGTGATTTGGTCAAAAAATTATCACAATAGGTAACGAAATACGAATCAATGCATTTTTTTTGGTATGTCTCACTTAAAATCCATCGAATTTCTGAAATATGAGCAGAAATAGTGACACTTATAAGGAGTAACAAATGTAATAAAAAAATCCTGGAAGTTTTTCAAATTACCTTCAACTTGCCGCTAATAGTACTGCAAGCTACCTTGTGATATGAAAAGAGTATGAATGGACTCAATAGTTATTTTTCAATATTTGGAAACACAATTTGTCTCAAATGAGCAGAATCTGGTGCTCTGGTGAAGTGGTGAACTCGCTGAGATCAAAAACCACTATAATAAAGCTGAACGATAAATGTTGCTTTCTTATGTCATAGTGTTCACTCTGAACAATTCAAATACAAGGATCTACTATTTGATTAATTAATTATTTTGTAGACTTAAACTGATCTCATAGGGTATCTATGGAATCAGCTCCAAAAAAAATGTATCGTTCAGCTGCCATGTCAACGATAGAAATGAAAGTTCAGTACTCACCCGTGTTCTATCAGCCACTGCACGCGATCATCCGTTTCATATAAACTAGCCACTACAACATCTTTCGGCGACACTATAAAATACTGGTTTTCTTCAATCAGACAATCCAGATGATAATCATCACACTTATATTCCTGGTGCCTGTAAAGATAATTATGTCAGTCAGTTGATCTTCACGATGATACTAGAAGGGTCAGAATAGTTACCCCCTCATCGAGAGACTGTCAGTGCAGATTTCGATGTAGTCACTAGCTTTATACTGCAGCACACACAGAATCGGTCGTAGTGCTTTGTTCGTCTCCGAGTCGCGCTCCTTGGAGTACCCTAATACTACCAATTGATGGGTTTCGAGCGGCGCAACGCCACAAACGTAGAATTCGGTTTGGAATGTTGACACTGGAATACGAATTGGATGAAGTTATGTACACAAATTAGTAAAATCGATACTTACTGGGATCTACGATGTAGGCTGGGAGATTGCGAGTCGAAACCTCTATGGGATTTCGTTTCCTAATCACACATATCCGAATGGTGTCCACCCATCCGATGAGCAGAGTCGTTTGATTGGACCAGTTTAGATTGCAGCGGAAATCTGTCAGTCTGCCCCTGCAATGCAAAGTAGTCGTTCAGGAACAAGTGATCGAATTAAGATTATACATTCTGGGCTGGTAGCGACAAAATGTTAAAAAAATAGAAACTTTAAAGACCTCAAACCTGAAAAAGAGGCTTAACATGGACCACAAAGAGAACGGTCAGGAAACATGAAAAACCTTAGTTTGAATAATGATTCCTAAGAGAATCGAACCAGAAATCTTTCAGGGCGTATTTCCAAAAATGTATTTGGAGATTCCTCGTAACATAACGCAAAGTACCAAAAACTAATTGTGTATTCAAATGTTTATTATACAAAAACTATTGAATCAATTCTGTTCGAGAGCAGGTACACCACACACCCTGAAGTGGAGATGTCCATGCGTAAGAATAGAGGTATTGTATTTTTTGGTAAAATCCAGAATGCGATCGGATCTCAGTTTGGAGCTGCGAACTTATTTACAGAGTGAGGGAATATTACCCAGAACAATGTATAAAAACTTCCTTGATTTATCACACCACAGACAGCAAAATAAATTAGCCTTCACATTGGTTATTAATATTTCTTGCCAAATTAGAGTAATACACATTATAATTGATAAAAATAAAACTATTTTCAGTGAAATTTCGACATCATTTTTAATTTTACAAGCTGCATAACATTTCATTGAAGTTCGTCAATAATGACTTAGTGTGTAAGAGGTCAGTTTAGCCGTTTAGTTTAGTTTACATCTGTGAAAGCCGCCCGGAGTCTTCACAGCCGCCGTCCCATAGGCCAGGAGAAGTGGTTCACCTAGAGTGAATTTCTGTCAGAGAAAAAGTAGATTTTGTATGAGATTTGACAGAAAAATGAATGACAAGTTCATCCACTTCTCCTGGCCTATTGTTCCGACTTTGACATTAGCTTCGCATCCAGAAAACTTCGCATCTCATGAGCAGACGCGAATACGGTTTGGTGCTGCGAAGTCAATAGTGCTTTAAGAGAGAATATTGTAAATATGCAAAAAAATAAAATAGAGATGCTGACCTGGTAGCGATATCAGTCAGTAGCCTGCGGTTGGAGCAGAAACCTTTTTGTGTAGTCAGATTTATTTCAACAGGTTATGGGTCCAGGAACACCTGGAGGACAATAAGGCGGTTTCAATGGGGGACCACTTGGAAGTACCTGGACGATGAGACAAGATCTCAAGCCTGGACGGTAGATGGCTTGGACGAGGTGCCTAAGAGTTGGAGGCCAAGATGCTGAGAACGAAGCTGAAGGTGCGGATGCTGGCTGATCGGAGAGAACGAGCTTTGCAAAGCTGGAGGAACTCGATAGCAAGGAGGAGCTTGGATTAAGGTGCAGTTGATCAAGACGAGGATGGTACAGCTGACCAGGAAAAGCTCAAGAGTGGTCACTTAGTACGAAAGTGTGATGAAAGAATTGCGAACATAATATTTAGCAGGGAGCTGGCGCTGTACGCAGTGGAACTGGAGAAGTATAGCAAAAGACCGAGGAAGATGGAGCTCTACAATACGTCCGGAAGTGGCGTGACGCTACGCTGTAGTCATCAAGGTATCAAGGTAGGTATGTAGGTTTTTCGAAGAATGCCTCCAGTGGATGTGATCCTCCACAGATTTCTACAAGGATTTCCTTGGAGATCTTTCAAGAATTTTCCAAAAATTCCAGCAACTTCTTAAGGAAGTCTTCAGTCATATTGAAATTGGTCCAGAAGTTGTCCCATCCCCATTGATCTTTTTAGGATTTCTTCCAAAAACTTCGTTTAGAACATCCGTAATTTCTCTGAAGTTTTTTTTTTTGTGTAGACCCATAAAAGCACTATTGAAAAATCCAAAGGAGAATTTACTCGAGAAATCTTTGGGAGGGACTGCAGAAGGATCACTAGAAAAAATACTGAAAATCCCTAGAAGCGTATTTGGAGGAATTTTCCTGAGAATCGTATTGAGGAATTCCTTATCGAATTTAATAAGGAATTTATGAGAGAACTCCTAATAGATTAGGGGTATAATCCCTATAGGATTTTTGCACCTTATTTTTGCAGGAAACGTCGAGAAATGGTGTTACTTTTTTGCACGGTTTTTGAAATTTTGAACTGAAACGCATCCCCGAGCAAAAACAGAATCCGATGTGCTCTGGAATAATTTTTAGATAAATTCTCTAAACCCTAAAATAAACCTTTGCAAATTTTCGTGGAAGAATTCCTGTAGGATGACAAAAATTGATAGAATAATTGCTGGAGAAATCTCTGAAAGAAATCCTGGAAACATTTTTGTAGTAATTCCTATGATAATTACTAGACGTATCAACGTTGGTACAATTTTCTTAGAGAATATACAGGAATTCTTTCAAGCTTTCATTTGTGGAACTTCAGAAGAAATTCCTAGAAAATTTGCTATAGGAATCTTTACAATAATTTCTGGAAGGATACCTGAGCTTTTCCTAGAGAGATCGAATCTATGGACTATTAGTCACTAATTATGTATGAATCTGGGGCCTTCGTCAGCCTAGTGGTTAGGCTATAAAGCACAGCCATGCTGAAGGTATCTGGGTTCGATTCCCGGTCGGTACAGGATCTTTTCGTAATGGAAATTTCCTTGACTTCCCTGGGCATGGAGTATCATCGTACCTGCCACACGTTATACAAATGCGAAAATGGCAACTAAGGCAGAAAAAGCTCTCAGTTAATAACTGTGGAAGTGCTCATAAGAACAATAAGCTGATAAGCTGAGGACGTTATAACGGCATTATAATGCCAAGAAGAAGAAGAAGAAGACGTATGAATTTGTGGATCCTCAATAACTACACCAGAGAAAAAGCAAAAAAAGGAACTTTAGAAGGACTGTTAGCGATTGAGAGTCTTAAAAATTGGAACTTTAGAGATATAATGACTATTATAAGAGACAAGCACCGGAAAAAGACCAAGCAGAACTAAGAAACAAAAGCAACTAAACAAGAATCAGAAGATAAGATTTATCGAATCATCCTTCCAGACATTTCCATAAGGATATTTCTAATATTTTTTTGGAATTCCTCGTGAGTAATATCACACTTTTTTTGTTTAAACGAGTTTCTCCATTAATTTTATCAAAATTAAATCAGGTATTTGCTCAAAGTTTCCTTAAGATTTTCTTCTTTTTCTTGGCATTACGTTTTCACTAGACCAAAGTCTGCCAGAGATGTCATTCTAACATTCGTATATTCTGTGGCACGTACGAAGATACTCTATGACCAAGGAAGTCAAGGGAATTTTTCATTACGAAAAGATCCTGAACCGACCGGGAATCTAAAATGTCTACCTTGCCTACCTAAAATGAATAGCCTTGCTTTGTAGCCACGGACGTTATCGCAAAGCTAAGGAAGGCCCTCTAAGAATTATTCCGAGGTTTATATAGAAATTCTCGCTAAGGATATCCTTCAAGAATTTCATTCAAGATAGGTATCTTCAAGAGTTCAGCCTAAAATTTTACTAAGGATAACTCCACAACTTACTCCAGAGATTCAAGCAGGAATTCCTTCCAAAATTGTTTCAGAAATATCTCAAGAAAGTCCTATGTCCTCCTGAAATTTGTTCAGTGATTCTCCATTGTTTTTTTTTCTAGTAGTTCTCCCTCATTTCCTCCAGGGGGTTCTTGGGAATTTGTCTAAAAAATTTTTTCAGTTTTTTTTTAAGATTTCAACCAGGAATTTCTTAAAGAATATCTTTTGGAACTAATATGAGAAATTTCCAAAGGAATAAATATCTCAAGAAAGACCTTTTTTCTTCCAGAAATTTGTCCATTGATTCCCCATTGTTTTTGCAGTATTTCCTCCGTGATTTCCGTTCCGGACATTTCCAAGAATTCAACCAGTAATTTTTACAGGTGTCTCCAGGGGGCTCAAAAGATATTATCCAAAATTATTGTTAAAGATTTCTTTTAAATTTCAACCTTCTAAAGGAAACTATACAATAATGTCTAATGAGACTTTCATAGAAATTCCTTAGGAATTCTTGCAAGGACCACTGATAAATCTCCAGGACTCTCGATGAAATTTCTACCTAAAATAATTAATCAAATCCCTGATTTAAGAGGCAGGATCGTAATCAATTTGAGAATTTTTAAAAGCACTTTTTCTTTCAAATTCATGAAAATTCACATGAAAATTTATTCACTGTAATCTATTCTACAACCGAAACACAGTGAATACATGTTTGTCGAAAAAAAAAACACAAAATCTGCTGTTGAAGTTTCGATGATGACTATGATAATGACGGTGCGTTGAACGTTAATAGAGTAAAGAACTACTTGGGCACTTCCATGATTGACTTTGGCATGTTTTTTTTTTCGGCCGAATCATCTTAAACTTTGCAATGAGAAGTACTCCAATACGACGTATATTGTGGTCAAATATGATCTCGGTAACTTTGAACCCACTGCCGAGGTGAATCAAAAGTTCCAAGAATGGGATCCGGCTTCCTATATAGAATATAATTTTCTGAAGGAACTACTTGAAAAACATAGGACGGAATTCTCTAAGTATGTAGTATTTGGTGGAGTGAAACTCTTAAATTAACTTTTGAAGACCTACTTAAGAAATTACTCGAGAAATGTTTAGAAGAACTACAAAAGCAGTCCCCAGACGGAACGCTAAAGGAAATTTCTGAAGGAACTTCATGAGGAATACCTGCTCAAATTTACGGAAGAATACTTAATAGATGTCCTGGAATAATCCTTGGCGGAATACCTTGGATAAATCGTAGATAAATGCTTAAAGGAGTATGGATTGACTGGAAAAATAACCGAAAAATCTTGTAAGGTTTTCAGGAAAAATCACTGAACGAATATCATTTAAAAATTTTGGAAAAAAAAAACCTTCGTGGATTTTCTTGGAAGAACCCTAGAATACCTGCTGGAGAAATCTGTGAAATTAGTAAAAAAAATCTATGGAAGAAACCATGGAAAATTTTCAAAGCAATCCATGTGAAAGATACTTGCGGTAGTGTTACTTAGAGTGTTCAAGGATTCCAGCTCTTCATCTTAGCATTCTTTGAAGAAAGGCTGGAAACATTTTTAAGGGAATTATTGGAGGATACTGGAGGAAAGTATTTCTGGAGTAAAAACTGTAAAAATTTCTGAAGAACGCATGGGTTAGTCGCGTGTAAGTATTTGAATATTAGTTATTTGGGGCTTCTACATTCAAAAACGAGAAAAAAGTGACTTTAGAGACCATTTTGATTAAAGAAGAGACCTTAGAGACCTTCCATTAAAATAGAGACTTCGTTTAAAAAAGTGATTTGCTACCAGCACAGGAATGAGAGTACACTTACGCTTTGGGTTCCTCCCATTTGATTAGTCCTAACGAGCATCGCTCGTTCAAATCGTAGACGTGCACTCCCAACGAACTTGCCCACGCAATGAATTGCCCATTCCATTTAATTGCGCTAACTGGTCCTTCCGAGTCGCTTAATATCGTCGATTTCAATCCTTTTAGAAAAGTTTTCTCATACAGCACCAACTTGTTGTCACCTATGAATCAATTTTTAGGATTAAGATTTGAGAATTGATAAAGTCCTACAAGCAAACAGTTACTCACCTATTAGAAACCGTCGACCCAATCCGGACTTGTGGTGCATCGGATCCAGCTCGACCGCCTTGATCACCTTGTCTAGTTTTAGCTTTTGGTTGTTCTCGTCCGTACACAATCCGCTGATGATGACCATCCCGTCGTCGGAACAGGTCGCTATGTGCTCACCTTTGCTGTCCACCGAAATCTTGTTCACCGACAGGGTGTGTGGATTCTGGCCCATATTGATCGGGGTATCGACTCGGTTGCCCTGATGATCCAGCATGTGAATCCGTCCCCAGTGCGTTCCCAGGCAAAGAAACTGTTGTAAGAAAAGTAATAGAGAACAAGAGCTTAATCAGAATCCAACCAAATTTGCATCCGATCCATTATGCATGTAATGCTGGCCACTAACCATCACTTTTCGACGAATTCAATATAGGTAAAACCATTCAGTTTAATATTGTAAAAAAGTTATAATGATTTTTAGAGCTCATTGGAATACTCAAACACTCTACTTATTAATCCAATTGAGTAACAATTGCAATTTATTTTTTTATTACAGTCGAAAACTTTCTTACGATTTCTATAAATGTCTGAAATTTTTTGTTTTAGCGCTGAAAAAAATCGTTAACGATTAGTGGTTTAGATAACTTCAAAAATACAACTCGGATTTTTTAAGGGTAACCCCAGATATTACTCCAGAAATTCTTCAGGAATTTTTCCTAAGATTCTTAACAAATTTCATAACTAAATCCTGAGTCTTTCAAGAGTTTATTAAGTTATTCTTCCATTGATTTTGCTAAAAAGTATTGGAGGAATCCCTGAATAAAAACAGGAAGCTACATATTTTTGAAACGAATCATATTCTAATATCTGATGAAACATCTGTGGAAATTCTTGATAAACTCTTTCAAGGAACTATGAAAAAACTTACTTATTTCTAAGGAAGTCTAGGTTGATTGCTAAGAAAATTATTGAAAACATAATCAACACAATCTCTGGATATTTTTCTATTGGATTTTTAAAGAAGTTCATGAAAAAAACATCGAACGGAATTCCTGTAGGAATTAGTGTTTGAGTGATCGAAACAATAGCTGTAGTATTTGCTGGTGTGCAACCTCAGATAAAATTTCGAAGAATCCATGGTGATTTTACTTGAACAACTCGAGAATGGTTTTCAAGAACTGAAAGAGTAGCACCTTAAAAAATGGATCAATTCTTTAGAAAAATCTGGTGGAATGCATAATCAAATTG
Source organism: Aedes aegypti (assembly GCF_002204515.2). Taxonomy (NCBI): domain Eukaryota; kingdom Metazoa; phylum Arthropoda; class Insecta; order Diptera; family Culicidae; genus Aedes; species Aedes aegypti. The sequence goes on from NC_035108.1 coordinate 307,513,259, forward strand.
CAAGGATCTTTGAAAAAAAAAAACTCCTGGACTCTCGACGAAGACTTGGAGGATTTTCTAGCTAAAACAATTATAGAAAAAAAAAATAATAAATCGAATTCCTGATTAATAGGATGAAGAACTACTTGGGCACGTCCATGATTCACTCTGGCATAGGAGTTTTTCTCGAACAAATTAGCTGAAACTTTGCTGTTAGAAGCACTACGTATATTGTAGCCAAATATCAGTTGGATAGTTTAAAAAAAAAAAATCCTGCCGAAGAGAATCAAAAGTTACAAAAATATTATCCAGCTTTCAATGTATGATAGGATTTTCTGAAGGAACTCCTTTAAAACATTGTACGGAATCCCCAATAGCTGTAGTATTTTGTAGAATCCATGGTGATTTTACTTAAACAATTACTCGAGAATGGTTTGGAAGAACTGCAAGAGTAGCACGTGAAAAAAATAGGATGAATTCTTTAGAACAATCTGGTGGAATCCATAATCCAATTTATTGAGAAATTTCTGGAACAGTTCCTAATAGAATTCCTGGAAGAATTTTGAACCAATTCTTGAGGTAAACCGTATATAAATTCATTCGACGTAGGAACTCTTTCGGGAATTCTTGTAAAATTCCCTGGAAAAATCCCTTAACGAACTTCTTTAAAAACTCTGGAATTAACCTTTTAGGATTTTCTTACAACTCCGAAAATAGTTTCAGAAGATCTGCTAGAGTAACTACTGAAGAAGCCGATGGAAATCTCTGGATCAAATACTGAAGTAGTATCTGGGAAAATGTACTAAGTGATCTCTGTGGAAATTGCTGGAGGTAGTTGCAATCCTTGAAAAAGTTCTGGAGGATTTTTTGTACAAATCGCTTGGAATATTTTTTTGTAAATCTCTAACGAAATTTCTGGATGGATGCCTGGAGGGGGTCTACCCCGTTTGGCCTAATGCCATTTGGCATAACGGTCGTTTGGCATAATCGCCATTTGGCATAATTGTGAAAAACATTGAATTTGATCAAATTCCTTCCATTAAGCAAAGGGATGTGTATAAACTGCTCACGATCGTACATTCCGTTGTCAGTTAGTGATAGGACATACTTCTAATCATCATTGTTCAAGGAAACCAATATCCAATAAAGCTCTTTTGGAATTGCATCATACATGACTTCCGGGGTCATTAAGTCCGGGATATTATGGCGCATTTTTAAGGTGAAGATGAATCGAAGCCAAACCTCAAATTTTCAAGAGCACGGTGCTGAAGAACCGAACATCCGTTCAGCCTGCCATGCCAAACGACTTTATGCCAAACGACTATTATTCCAAACGGCATTATGCCAAATGGCATTATGCCAAACGGGGTAGACCCGCCTGGAGGAGCCTTTTATAGCTTAAAAGCATTTAGCTTTTCCTCGAAGATTGTGAGAAGAAATTTTTGGGGAATAATCGAATAAGGGTCTCTGAAGGTTTCTCTGGAGCCCTTAAAACTTTGAGTCAGTTTTCACTGCTAGGAGAACAAGAAAAATACTGACCATAGAAAATAGTTTCTGGCTTGCGGAATTATACAGGATTTTTTTTTCTTTACCCTAGCGTTTCGGTTCCAATTCTTCTTCTTTAGGGATCGAAACGTTGGTGGCAAACAGAGGACTGGTAGTAACTGAGTATCTTAAATTATGAACTTTAGAGACCTTTTACCGAAACCAAGAAAACTAGCAACAATCAGAAGAAAAGAGTTTGATTTCTTGGATAATCCGATCGGTCATTTCTAAAAACATTTTAAGTACCATCAAGGCACCAGATTCCGCTCATTTAAGGAAAGTTATATGTTCAAATGTTTATTATAAAATAACTATTGTGTCGATCAATACTATTTTTATATCACAATGTAGCTCCAAGTATACGTAATCAGAGGCAAAATAAAAAGAATTTTGAAAACATGCATAAAAAATATTCAACTTTATCTAAGTGTTTCTATTTCCGCTCACAGTAAACAGATTTCGTGACAAATTTACTAAAAAATGAATTCGAAATTTTCGTTATTCATCCTGATATTTTTTATGGTCAAACCATAAATAGTACTGCAATAAAGAAGGCTGTATACTAACATCGACATTTCTTCAAAATTGTGTTTAATTTTTTGCATGAGCGGTTATTGGAACACATAAAAATAACTTGGCGAATCCTGGTAGAACCCGTAGATGAATTGAAGGAATTCTTATAAAAATTCTAGAGAAAAAAATTTGAAAAATCGACACAAGAATTTTTGTAGGGTTTCCTGGATAAACTCATAAAACAGATTTCTTTGAAAGCTCTGAAATGAAAGCTGAAAGCTCTGTAAATTTTCTTGAGAGAACTCCAGTATGATTCTTTGAATGGTCTCCTAGATTACCAACTGCAGAAATCAAAGGAATAATTAGTGAAAAAGGGCCTGGAAGAAATGCTGGGATAGTCTCTGCGAAAATTGTTTAAATTACTATAGATAGTAGTGTTCAAATGCACGAAGATTTTGAGCAAATTATGCAGGAATTCCTCTTAGCATCAAACTAAAATAGGAGAATAGGTGAATAAATTTCTTGGGGAATTTTGTGGAGGAGTCCCAAAAACCATTCTACAAATAATCTCTGGAGAAATCACTAGCAGAACTCCTCGAGAAACATCAGGAGAAATTCCTGAAGAACCTTTATCGTAAGAGTCTCTGAAGGTTTGTCTGAAGCTTTTAGAATTTTGCACCAGAGTTCACTGCAAGCAGAACTTTAAGAGATCATTTTGATTGATACAAAGACTTTAGATATGTACGTTTATTTAAAAATAGAGACTTATATGAAGATAAACCCAGCCAAATATCGTAAGATAGAATACAGTGACTTTAGAGACCATATTGGTTGTAAAAGAGACTATAAAGTCCTTCCTTTAAAAATAGAGACTTTTCAGAAACTTGCATCAAAATAGTGACCAAGTCTCTGAAAAGAGACCTGCTGGGCAGTTTTGCAACATGACCTGATGACTAATCCAGCTGATTGATAATATTTGGGGCGTGTATGTTATAGAAGACCAATTTTGTTCCCCAGCACGTACCTTCGAGTGAACGGCTATACAGCTAACAGCTTCCTCGCAAAGGATGTTTTTCAGATCGTTCGAAAGCCGTACGTATTTCAGCTTTGGTTCCACTTCCTCTTCCGTGAGGCTGCACGAATCAGCCGACTCCGGGTCATTCTACGGATTGGCAATAGAAGAGGTAAAATTTGCAAGATATTTTGTATCCAACTAAAGGCACTTACATGGTCCATCATTTGGAGAAGTTAAACTTGATGGATGATCAAGTTTTCGTTACTATAATTCGATAAAACTGTTTCAAAATACGAAAAAGTAGCCGAAATTTTACCAAAACTGCTAAGAATTATTCAAAACAATGATTTGTGACAGATCATCATATTTATAATGATGATGATGATTGCAGCATTCCCCCTGTAGCTGAGATTACTCGATACAATAATAAGCTAAGGCTGTGAACCGTTTCACCAGTTCGTTTAACTTTTAGTTAAAATTTGACAGCTCGATAGTTATTTCCCCTCCGGTTAGAAATAACCCTGCTCTGAAGCATGGTTAAACTTGACAGCTCGAAAGTTATTTTCTGCTCCCGTGAATTTGAGAATAACTAACCATCTGTCAACTTTGTTCTGAAATAACTACTCGAATGTCAAAGCTCAAATGGGTCGACCGCGATGTTCAATTTAACCATTTGAGGGGAAAATAACTATCGAAACGTCAAATTTTAACTAATAGTTAAACAAACTGGTGAAACGGTTCACAGCCTAAGTATGGACCAATGCACGAGTTCATTATTTGACGTTTGAGCGGTGCCGTGTTATTTATGTGACCATGGAAACCAGTGAATTCGGCACCGCTCAAACGTCAAATTAGTGAACTCGTACATCGGTCCATTGCGTAGTATGCACCTGAAACGTAAAGCGCTCAAGTAAAATTTCTCCTTTTTACCAAAGTAATTTTGACAACTGATCTACTATCCCCATTAAACATTTGACAGTTCAACAGCCGACTAAATTGGTTGAAAAATGGGTCGATTGCTACACCGACGCTTATGGAAGTTTAACACAGCGATCAACTGACTAATCGCTAGATTAAATCGGGTGACCGAGGAAATCTGATGTTTAGTAGGTCAATTTGCTTGGATTTTACTTAAAATACCGATTTATCCACCTATTTAGTAGGATTATGTCGGCCCAACCTATTGAATCGGTTGATATTCGGTTGATCCCTGTGTTAATCTTCCATAAGCGTCGGTGCAACAATCGACCGATTTTTCAACCAATTTAGTCGGCTGTTGAACTGTCAAATGTTTAATGGGGATGAGCGAAATGTCACTTTTACTTGCGGAATAATTGAGCGGCACATTTTTCCGTACGGAAAAGTGACAGCTCCATTTGATTTGCACAGCAGGCGTTACCGATGTTATGAAATCAGCTCTACTTCTCAGCAGCGTACAGCTCAAGTAAATTCGATAGCGGAATCATTCCTTGACCGTTTCTTGTCCTATTCTTTTGCACAGTACTTATGATCAGCGTACCGGCCATATGCTGTTTCGCTCAAAGCGTAGCCACAGCTGCCAAAAAAGCGCTAAAAATCGCCTTAGGAAATAGGGGTTCATTCATTTAATTCATAACGCTAAAAATAGCCATTTTCGACACCCACCCACCCCCTCTAGCGTTATGAAGTTTGTGAATGAGCCCTAGTGGTTTCTGCGCTCGTGTACATATTTACGGTTTTTGTATGAGCTGTAACATGAGGACATGCATTCACCAACCATTTGTATATTTGTATATTGTGTTGGTTGAAATAGTTCTTCCAGTCCTTTAGCTGAAACCTGAATAGGGCCCATTCACAAATTTCATAACGCTGAAGGGGGTGAGTGGGTGTCCTCATGATGTTACAGCTCATACAAAACTTGTAGAGTATTCATACAAAAAGTGTTACGAGGGAGTGGGTGGGTGTCGATAATGACCGTTTTCAGCGTTATGAAATATATGAATGAACCCATAAATTATTTCTGCAAAATGCAAGGAGGTTTTTTGAGGCCATCCAGTTTGACTACCCGGATACAAAATACAATACAAAAACAATATAATGTATTGTAACAGTACCATTCAAAGTATTGGAAATACAATACAGTATATTGTAAAATAGCAATACATTTACAGTACAAGGATTTATTCACAAATTTCATAACGCCGAAAACGGCCATTTACGCCACCCACCCCTTCATAACGCTTTTTGTATGGATTTTATACAAAGTTTGTGTGAGTTGTAACATCTTAAGGGTACCCACCCACCCCCTTCAACGTTATGAAATTTGTGAATGAGCCCCAACATATTATTTTGAACAACTAACTGTATGGTATATGATACTTTCACAGTATAACGTTCTTCTTCTTCTTGGCATCGTGTGGCAGGTACGATGATACCTGGGAGGGAGACACCGATACTACACACTAAATATGCAACAAACGTCAAGATAATTCTAGCTTGCCAACGACAATCAACACGCTAAGATCAGTCTACCCAAATATGGGTAAAGTTTACCCATAATCGTCAAAAAGTGCACACACTCATTTTATGGGTAAAGTGGGTTTTACCCATAAATAAGTAAACTCTTTAAACCCATAAATGAGTATATGATTTTGAGCGAAATTATGGCAAAAATACCCAAATATGAGTACTTCATTTCTCTTTTATTTGCTGATTTTCGATAATAAAGATATTGAACAAACTAGTTACAATATTATAAATACATGCTGTACTCATTTTATTCAAAATTATAAGGACAGTTAAACATTAAGACATTGACATACGCCTGCTCTTTAGTTGGAGTTTATCCCAATTAGGGAACATCCAACTATCGCCTCATTCCATCTAGCGGGCCCCAAGGAACGTATCCCCACCGTATCCGTAGAGTGACCGACTTTGATCCATCCATGAACATCAGTTTAACTACAGGTTGGAATTTTCAGGTTGAAGGCTTTCGATGCCGAAAAAGTTAAGTACGCCAAAGTTTGTTGGTGAAATGTTGGATTCTTCAAATAACACCGCTGAGACAGATAATATTTCAAGTGTTAGTATGTTTTTGTTAAAACAATTTAAATAAATACCTTGATATTATCAATTTTAGTTGTTTTTTTTTCTTAAAAAACTGCCTAAAGATTGTAACCACTTCTTTGCTGTTACTCGTTTATAATTGTTGATGTTTTATTTTTCATCCAAATATGGGTACTTATTTTACCTTAAGGCTTACCTTAAGGCTGGCTAGGTTAAAAACACCTTTTTTGTTTTGATGTGTGCCTTCGGTATATCCGGACCAATATTGAAAAAGGGCCACATTTCTCTATGCATTCAATTTCACTTATTATAGAAAAAGAGTAAAAATATGCATGTTTCACTACCGTTTTTTATATTGAAATCAAAAATGCTATTGTGACATTGCTTTTGGATGTGTAGAAACTAAATCTTTTCTGCTTTTTTGTCACCTTCAACAAAATGCTAAAATATGCTTTAATTAATTACGCGCTTTTATCATGTTAGTCCATTGTTTTAGTAGGTGGCTCACACTGACAGTTCGTGACAGCACAATCTCGGCTCACCTTGACGCACACAAATTTCGTATTGGTTTCTCCCTCCCAGGATGATACCATAGACTTAAAAAGGACATTTCTTTTCAACTGCGTACTACGATAAAAGAAAAATGCTTTTCTTAAGCATTTCTTGCAAGATATTTCCCACGCATTGAGATAGGCGATTACTTTTCTGTTGAAGTGCATACTTCCCAAAAATGTTTATTAATAAGAGCCTGAAAATTGGGTCCTAAAATGTTTAATGAAAACTTGTTTTTATTGAATAACACGAAAGAGCATGTTACTGCAACCTTTTTTTTAGCAAATTTTCCCGCTCAAATAACGGCTTCTTCATATTTAAACTTTAATTTAAAAATTGGGTCCATAGTGGTTTCTGCGCTCGTGTACATACACGGTACATGTCACCAACACTACCTAAAAATTGCTGGTGGAAAATATAAACAAAGGTCAGCTGTTCCCAGCAAAATCAAATGGCAGTATTTTCAACCAGCAAATTTGCGTGTTCGTGACACCGCTCGACGAGAGCTCAATAAATGAACCTTGACACTTTTGATCATGTTTGACATTCGCTTAATCGAAAAAAAACACCGCAGGGCTTTTAGTTTTAACACTGGGGTTGTTCCTATCTGACATTTCGGAAGGGACACGGGAAGCAAAATATACCCAAAATATGAGTTTAAGCCAAGGAGTGTGACAAAATCTAAAAAAAGTTTTTTGGAATTGAACAAAAGAAAAACATTAAAAAATTTAGTAAACATGTGTTTTGGGCTTAATGTTAAGCGTTTGGCACTAAAATTGAGACAGGCCTTTAGGACCCTATTCGGAACTTTTTAAGCGAAGTATGCACTTCAACAGAAAAGTAATCTGTTAGAAACTAAGTAATCATTGAATTATAGATCGTACTAGTAGTAAGCCATGAATTATTTTCAAATAAATAATTTTCTTTATTTTCCCGAACCTCACCTGAGTAAGACGTACTTTATCAGGTTATTGGCCCAGAACAGTTTCCATAGAAACGGCGTTGTTTGGCGGATGATTTTTTTTTCAATCTTGAAAATTTTGAAGACTTTCGTGAAGAATGATGTCCAATCAAGCTGCTGATGGTGCCGTAGGTGCTCAAGATCAAGTCGTTGGAGATGGAAGACGTTCCGGTGCGCAAGCTGGCGGAACGAGATTACCCGGAGGTATGGTTTCGTTGCAAGCGAGAGAAGTGCTTCATGGATCGGAAAATTACAATTCCTGGGCGTTTTGCAACAAGATGGTCCTCATCAAGGAGCGGACCTGGTTTGCCGTGAAGGAGCGTAATGAAGGAGATCCGGAAGTAAGTGAGGAATTATCAGAACAAGCTCTGGCAACCATCTGCCTGAATATCGATCGGAGCATTTACGGGCTGGTGCAGAATGCGAAAACTGCTAAAGAAGCGTGGGACAACTTGCGGAACACGTTCGAGGACAGCGGTTCTACCCGCAGGATTGGTCTTCTTCGTAAGTTGGCGGGTATTCGACTGGTAGGTGCCGAGAGGGACGATGATGTCATTTGCCAGTCCCCACAGGAGTACGTGAACGAAATTATGCTCACGTGTAACCAGCTGGCGGAAGTCGGCTTCAAGGTGGACGACACTTGGATGTGCAGTTTACTGCTGAAAGGTTTGCCGAAGAAGTACGATCCAATGATTTTGGGTCTGGAGTCATCCGGAGTGGCACTGACAGCGGACATGGTCAAGGCTGGCGTGAAGTGCTTCCGTTGTAGGAAGCTGGGACACTTTGCGTCGGAATGCCAGAAGGAAGCGAGCGAGAAGAAGAAAGAGAAGCGTGATACTCAAAAAGGGCATGTGGCATTCTTTGCTGCACGTGCAGTGCAGTCATCTGAGCGGAACGACAGCGATTGGTTTTTTGATTCTGGTGCAACCGCACACTTGTGCCGGAACAAAAATATGCTGGAAAATCCATTGAATGTGAAGACGAGGATCAACGTAGCCAACAATGCAGAGGTGGCCGTTGTGGCAAAAGGATCGGTGAAGCTGGAGGCAGATTGCGGTGAAGCGACAGTGGACCTCACGATGAGCGATGTTCTTTGCGTCCCTGATTTGGCGATTAATCTACTTTCCGTAAGCAAGGTATGCCAAAAGGGATTTAAGGTGGTGTTTGCGAAGGAGGAGTGCAAAGTTGTCAACCCCGACAACAAGGTAGTTGCGATTGGCCTTGAAGTGAATGGCCTCTACAAGCTATCCGAAGTGAAGAAGCCCATTGCGAATTTGGTTCAGGACGACAAGTACGAGATGTGGCATCGGCGTATGAGGCATCTGTCCGCCGGTGGAATGAACGGTCGTCAACCGTTCAAGGCGAAGGGGCACCGAGAAGACCGAGTATTGGAACTGATCCACTCGGACTTTTGCGGCCCTATGGAAACCAAGTCGATTGGAGGCAGCCGTTACTTTCTGACGTTCATCGACGACGCTAGTCGAAAAACCGTCGTTTATTTTCTGAAGTCTAAAACGGAAGTGCTCGAGGCGTTGCAAGAATATAAGGCTTTTGCGGAGAACCAAACTGGAGAACGGATCAAGCGAATACGGACAGACAATGGCAAATAGTATGTCAACCGAAATTTCCGAAACTTTTTGCGAAAGGAAGGAATCCAGCACGAGATGTCTGCTCCCTACAACCCGGAGCAAAATGGATTGGCAGAGAGGATGAATCGGATGTTGGTCGAGAGAGCGAGTAGTATGCTGTCCGATGCGGATCTGGATAACAGTTTTTGGGCAGAAGCAGTCGCAGTTGCATCGCATGTGGTCAATCGTTCGCCGACAAAGGGACTATCAGTAACCCCGGAGGAAAAGTTTTCTGGCAAACGGCCGGATGTGTCGCATCTTCGCATATTCGGAACCAATGTGATGGTGCATGTACCGAAGGAGAAGCGGAAGAAATGGGACAAGAAGTCTGAAGCGTGTATTTTCGTTGGCTACAGCGAAGGCTCCAAGGCGTACAGGGTGTACAACAAGGTGAGCAAGAAAGTGTTTGTCAGCAGGGATGTGATATTCCTTGATGAATGCCAATCGAAGCGCAACAACACGATAGATGAGCCAGAAGACAACGTGGAATGTAGTGAGTTGATTATCCAGAGGGAACTAATGGAGGCTGACGATGCATCCGATGGCGCTGCAAATGAGGAGAATCGGTTGGACGAATCGATCTACAGCGATGCAGGTTCGATTATCGATGAGGAGCAACAACCTTCCGTGCTCCCTCCACAATCAGAGGACCCACATTTGTTGGTAAGGCGCAGTGCGAGGGAGCACGTTACCCCAGGCAAGTATCGTGATTATATCATGAGCTGTAATATTTTTCCTGATAGCGTTTCCCAACCCGAGCAGATAAATTATGTTGACACGGGGATCGAACCACAGACATTTCGTGAGGCAATTACCGGGCATGACAGCGACAGATGAAAGGAAGCGATGGTGGCGGAATTCGAGGCCCTGGCGGTGAACGAAACCTGGAATCTGGTCGACCTGCCGAGCGGGAGGAAACCCTTACAATGCAAGTGGGTCTACAAGGTGAAGAAGAACCTGGATGGAACTGTGGAGCGATTCAAAACTCGTTTGGTGATAAAGGGCTTTTCCCAGGTGAAAGGCGTCGACTACAACGAAACGTTTTCACCTGTAGTTCGTTATGCTACCATCGGGTACCTAATGTCGATGGCTGCCAAGATGAACCTACAAATCCATCAGGTTGATGCGGTGACGGCGTTTTTGCAAGGAGATCTAGGTGATGAAGCGATTTACATGGTACAGCCGGAAGGATTCGTCGATCCAAATTCATCCAGGAAAGTTTGTCGGCTGCGTAAAGCACTCTATGGCCTCAAGCAAGCCAGTAGGGTGTGGAACCAAAAATTGGACGCTGAGTTGAAACGGATAGGACTGAAGCGATCATCCTACGATACGTGCATGTACTTCAAAGTTGAAGGTGGTATGATTTTGATCGTAGCCGTATACGTGGATGACATGTTGGTGTTTTCGAACAACCAGCGTTGGGTGGATAGGCTGAAGAAGGACCTGATGGCCAAATTTCAAATGAAGGACATCGGTTTGACCAGCAAAATTCTTGGAATGCGAGTGACCAGAGACGATAGCCGAGTGATGCTCGACCAAGAGAGCACATCAACGATTTGCTGCAGCGATTCAATGTTGCCAATTCCAATGTCGTGGCGAATCCTGCTGATCCAAACCAGAAGCTAACAAAATCAGCGGGAAGCTTTAGCCACAGTATGGGCAGTTGAACACTTCTCGTTCTTCCTTCTTGGTCGTCATTTTACGCTGCGAACCGATGCTCAGGGTGTTGTATTTATTTTGAATCGAGCACGGGAAAACTCGAAGCGAGCATTAACAAGAGCAGATGGGTGGGCGCTTCGGCTTAGCCCATATAACTACGATGTGGAGTACATCCGTGGTCGCGATAACATCGCCGATCCATCCTCTAGATTATACACCGGCAGCGATGACCCTTTCGAGGAACATAATAGTCCTTGGGAAATCGCCGTTCTTGAAGCGAACTCGGTTGGGTTTCTAACCGAGAAAGAACTTCAAGATGCGACAGCTGTAGATGAAACATTGCAAGCTGTGATCGATGCCTTAGAGACACGCGTATGGCCCAAGAATCTTAGGAAGTTCGAAAGTGTAGCGGATGATCTATCCATACACAACGGGATTGTAGTGAAAAAAGGATGCGCCGTGGTTCCTACCATGCTTCGGAAGAAAACGTTGAACCTGGCTCATGATGGACATCCAATGACAGCTAAGCTTAAGAGTATTTTGCGGGAGCGCGTATGGTGGCCTGGCATAAGCTTGGATGCAGAGGAGTGGGTGAAAACCTGCAAAATTTGCGCAACAAACGGGCTGCCCGAGAAACCAACGCCAATGAGGAGAATTTTTGCTCCTCAATCTGTATGGGAAACCGTAGCTTTGGATTTTAACGGCCCCTATGCTAGATTCGGAGGAATCTCAATTCTGCTCATAGTAGATTATCGATCGAGGTAAGAGTTTGCTTGAACAAAATCAATATAATGCTTAAATATACAACTCTAAAATTTTCACTATCACACAGATTTTTGATCGCTCGACCGGTTAAAACGACGAGCTTTGAACAGACTAAGCAGGTTCTTGAAGAAATTTTTGCGCGGGAAGGATTCCCGAAGAATATTCGTTCCGACAACGGACCACCATTCAACGGTGACGAATATAAAAATTATTGCGCCGATCGTGGCATTGAAACCACATACTCGACCCCCTTATTCCCGCAACAGAATGGACTCATCGAAAATTATATGAAACTGGTCAACAAAGCGATGGCATGTGCAGCAAGTAAAGGTGTAAGCTTCAAGGACGAATTGCAAGCAGCAATCAATGCGCACAACGCTGCTGCGCACTCAGTGACAGGACTTCCCCCAGAGGAGGTCATGCTAGGGCGCAAATTCAAGCGTAGGCTCCCCCTACTGCGACACGGAAAATCGAGTTACGACGAGGAACTTCTCAACCGCAGGGACAGATCAGAAAAACTGAAGGCTAAAGAACGGGAAGATTCCAGAAGAGGAGCTAGAAAGTGCCGGGTGGGTCCGGGAGATACGGTCATTATTGAACGATTAACACGAGCGAAAGCAGAGAGCAGGTTTGACCCACAGAGATACACCGTAATCAAAGAGGATAACGGAAGCCTTATTCTACAGAATGACGAGGGTCAAACTGTTAAGCGGCATGTCAGCCAAACCAAAAAAGTTAGACAGTGGCGTGAATCATCCGAAGAACGTGAAATTGTTGTCCCGAAGAGGCAAAATGTCCAGAACAACTCCTCGATTGGCACACCTAAGCGGCCACCCAGAGCAAGAAATCCACCCAGTTACATGGAAGATTACGTGCAAATGCTCGAGAGCTAATGCACACAGTTGTCCAATTCAATTCTCTAACATTAGATATTGCATTGCATATTTGAACTCCTTGACAATGCCTTTTAAATACACATCCATTCATTTAATTGATTTCCTAAAAGAAAAGAAGAAATAAAAATTTGGACTGGGTTATTATTTCGACAGACATCAATGAAAGTCTAACACAACTTTTTCCATTCATACTTGTCTCGAACACTGCGTGCTGAGCTAAAAAAAAAACAACCACATCAACCAATATTTTGCAAATTACATACCTACCATGAAATCGCTTTATCCGTATTATCGTCACCGAACGATGCACATACGACCCGCAAATTTCCAAGATACAATTACCGTTGTCTAAGGACAGTTTTATGCAGATCGAAAGGTACATTCAATGTAAAATAACTGTAAAAGAACAGTAAGCAAATCCCGCTGAGAGCTGACGTTGATGTTGGTAAATACCGTAAATACGTAAGGAATCTCAAAACAATGACAATTAGAATGCATTGAACTGAAATTTAGTTTCGTAAAGTACTTCGATCCATGAAGTTTTATCTTCATTTCGTCGATCAATGGCATGCGGTAGTACTCCCTCTTTATTGCTTTATTCGGTGCTCGCATGTTTACTACAAGGCGGAAGTCAGTTTTTCCTTTGGGCACCGCAGACATGCCACTTATCCATTCGGGTGCCTTCACGACGCGTTCAATTATACCCCGGGCCTCCATGTCCTCGAGGCGCATTCTAGCGGCTTCCCGGTATGCTGCTGGGACGTTGTAGTATGCGTTCTTCTCTGGGGGCACCGAAGTGTCCACGCTGAATTTGACCGTAACCCCTGGCATTTTTGGGAAGACTTTATCCGTATCAGATTGCTCACAGCTGTTGACTGCGAGACCAACTTTCAGTAACTTTAGTTCGCTCGCTGTTCGTCGTCCAAGCAGTGACCGCGTACCTTCGTTTACAACCAAGAACTCCGCTGTTACCAGTGGCTTAGATGCATCTATCACTTCTATTTCAGCGCTAAAAGCGCACTTCACTACCATTGGTGCCCGAGTCGCATATGCCCGGAGCTCTCTAGTATCGAGATGGTCGATCGGATTGAGCCTGGCGAAGCCTCTACGGAATTCGCTTTCTAAGCGTAGCCAATCACTTCCACCGATGATATTCACATCGGCGCCCGAGTCTACCAAGAAGTTGTAAGGGCTAGAAGAGCTGAGGCGGCATCTAACAATAGCGTCGTTTAAGGACACGGTAGCGTCTTTTTGCTAAAAAAAAGGAGTATACGGCACGAGTAGCAAGGGTATATTCGTTAATAATCAGATATAAAGAAATCATTCGGCTTCAATGTTTATTCATTTAGAATTAAAGGGTTACAAACAACTTATACCTGTTCATCACCGGAACGTTTACCCCATGCTGGCGAGGGACTACGCATTTTGTGATCTCATGGGTTTCCTTGAATATTGTTGACGCCAGTTCTCTTGACCTTATTGCGGCATGTTACCGCAAAATGTCCGACCCTTCGACATGTACTACATTGCTTGTCCAAGGCTGGGCATATCTTGTTCTTGTGGAACAAAAATCCGCACCTCCAACAACGAGTACGCTGCCCTTGACGATGTTCGCGTGGTGGTCCTCTGGATTTTCTGGCTTCGTATTCACGATTATCCTCCTCTTTGCGCATTTTTGAGGGTGGCTCACGTTCGCGGTTTGATTCTCGCTTCCGGTTCACCGCCATGACTTCAGCAGATTTCTTCATCACGTTGTGCTTGCTTGCTTCATATGTCTCGACTCTTGTTGCGGCTTGTACAATTTTGTTCGCGTCGTGTTCATATGTTCTAGCAACCAATGCTAGCTCCTGGTTCCGCATCCCAGTAAGCAGCTGGGCGAGTACAAAACGCACCTGGTCAGATGGGCTGTAATCGCAAAGCCGTACCATTTGCCTCAGCCTGGCATGAAATGCCACTATAGGTTCACCATCCATTTGGCGCATAGCTAGGAAGGCATCGTGTTCCGCTGCAGTGTCAGTCATCGACCTGAAATACTTATTCACTCCGTCGACTAGCTTAGAGTAGCACTTGGGGTCCCGGTAGTCGGGGCGAAGGTTTGCTGCGCCGATGATGTCCTGTAGATTTTTCCCCAGGGACAAGTACAGCAATTTCGCGCGATCGGCAGATCCGGCAAACGTAGATAAAGATGCCGCAATTTCAAAGTTTTCGATGAAACTTTGCCAGTTCTCCCATAGTTTGTTCGAAGGGATGTCCTTAGGGAATTTAGGGATAAGGTCCCAACGGATGTTACACGTTTTGCTGTTCGAGCTGGAGTCCGGGGATGGTTCGAAATCGGGTTTGTCACATTCGTCATCTTTACTTGATGTCGGACAAGCTTCAGAAGGTTGCCGTGCGATGAAATTCTCCATCATCGTCTCCAGGCGATGCAATCTTCCGTCAACATCATCATTTTCAACTGCCGGTCCATTTGTTTCCACCACTTCATGGGCAGCCACTTCCAGATCCTCAAAGTCAACCGTACCTTCATCGTACAACTCTTCGCCCATTTCGCATTGATCCAAATCGTCGTAGGGCGTTGGTGCCTGCACGTATTTTCCAACGATAGACATGATGTAAAAATCTGTGAAAATGGTAGATAACGAGATTATTTTAGATGGGGAGAATCCAACGCATCACATCTTTTATTCCACGCAGGAGAAACTCAACGAAATGTTTTTTATTTTCTTAACCTCAAATCAAATATTGCTGTACGAAATGCTTTCAAAGCTCCAGGGCTCTACCAGAGTGCTTTGTGACGTTCATAACCACAAACCAAATATTTCGTCATACGCGTTGCTTTCAAAGCTCCGGTGGTCTTCCAGAGCACCTGGTGTAGTTCATAATCACCAACCATACGATTTTTTTGGATTTTCCACACGAGTTGCTGTCGTAGCTCTGCCGCTCTTCCAGAGCGGCTTGTGGTATTCGCAACCACAAACCAGATAATTTCATACGCATTGCTTTCGTAGCTCTGATGCTCTTCTAGAGCACCTTGTGGTGTCTATAACCATAAATCTAAAGTATTTAATGTATACGATACGAGTTGCTTTCGAAGCTCCAGCACTCTTCCAGAGCGCCTTGTGGTGTTCATAACCACAAACCAAATATGTTTCATACGTGTTGCTTTCAATGCTCCGGTGCACTTCCAGAGCACCTTGTGGTGTTCCTAACCACAAACCAAACATTTTCAAAATTTTTTTATATGAATTGCTATCGAAGCCCCGGTGCTCTTTTAGATGCATTCTGTGGCGGTTTTTAACACAAATCGAAGAAAAAAATAGGATTTTAAAAAAAAGTAGTTTGTAAATGTCGCAGGAGGCTCCTGGCAGGATCGCCAATGTGCGGTTTTGCCATCCGGTTGTTCGTTGGTGCGCCGAGCAGTGACTTACCCAAGCGTCCTCACTCGATGACGGTCAGAATGGGAAGAGGACAATTCTTGATGGTCGAGAGTGTTCGTGATGTCGTGAGTGTCGTGTCCGAAAGCCGAACAGCGTTCGGGTTTTATAGCACATGTCACACAACCCTTTACGAGGGGTATTGATACCACACAGAGATGTGTCCAAACACCGATGAGGAACGAACGCTGATAGAGAGCGTGCCATACCGAGAGCTGGTGGTAAGTCTGCAGTACTTGGCGCAGTCGACTAGACCGGACATTAGTTTCGCAGTCAACATGGTAAGCCAGTTCTGTCAAAATCCAGGAAAGGCACATTGGACAGCAGCGAAACGAATACTGCGGTATTTGAAAGGTACGAAGTCGAGGAAACTAACGTATTCGAAGGAGTCGGCAGAAGCATTCGTCGGCTACAGTGACGCGGACTGGGGAAACGATCCCGATACTCGTCGTTCGATCACTGGCTATGTTTTCAAGCAAGCAGGTGGTGCGATTTCATGGAGTTGTCGGAAGCAAGCCACAGTTGCTTTGTCCACAATGGAGGCGGAGTATATGGCTGTTTCAGCGGCGACCCAAGAAGTCCTGAGGTGGCGTGGACTACGTGAAGAGCTCCAAGGGATATCCGAAATCCGTTGCGATAATCTCAGCGCTGTGCATTTGGCGAAGAAGGAGGTTGGATATTCACCCCGCAGCAAGCATATTGATATCCGACACCATTTCGTGCGAGAGAAATTGGCGCAGAACATCATCGGACTTGAGCACGTTGGAACAGGTGAGCAAATCGCGGATGCTCTTACCAAGGCGATTCCAGTAGCGAAGCTTGAAGGAGTGATGAAGACCCATGGAATTCTGTAATTCAAGATTAAGGGGGATTTCAAAGGGCCCATTCAAAAATTTCATAACGCTGAAGGGGGTGGGTGGGTGTCCTCATGATGTTACAGCTCATACAAAACTTGTTGAGTATTCATACAAAAAGTGTTACGAGGGGGTGGGTGGGTGTCGATAATGACCGTTTTCAGCGTTATGAAATATATGAATGAACCCTAATCATTGAATTATAGATCGTACTAGTAGTAAGCCATGAATTATTTTCAAATAAATAATGTTCATTAATTTCCCGAGCCTCGACTGAGTAAGACGTACTTTATCATAATCGCCTATCTCGATGCAGTTGAAAAGAAATGTCAATTCCAATGGAGCTCACTGTAAGAAATGTCTTGACTATTTCTTGGGCAGAAATTTTTACTTTTCTTGAGCGGAACAGCATACTTAGCTTTAACCGGAAATTTTGAAACATTTCAACTGAAACCATTCCCATACACAGTAGAGTGCCCGGATTTGACGCTGTCCGAAATTTGAATCAGAACGGTACTGGGATCCTTTGCGAATCCTTTAACTTTCGAGATTTTTTTCAATTGAGCCTTAGTGCAGTTACAATGTCTGTGATTGCTTCGCGTTGGAAAATGAGTGTCGATAAATGAATGGACCTTTGCACGGGTTCACTATCTGACGTTTTAGCGGTGCCGTGTTATTTATGTGACCATGGAAACCAGTGAATTCGGCACCGCTCAAACGTCACATTAGTGAACTCGTGCATTGATCCATGGACCAATGCACGAGTTCACTATTTGACGTTTTAGCGGTGCCGTGTTATTTATGTGACCATGGAAACCAGTGAATTCGGCACCGCCCAAACGTCAAATTAGTGAACTCGTGCATCGGTCCATAGTTGATAGTGAAACTGAATGAATTGAATTTCTCATATTGTCAAACTATATTCCGCGGAAGTATTTCTGAAGAACTTTGGAGAGATTCCAGAAGGATTTTGGAAGGATTCCCGAAGAATCTTGAAGGGAATACCGAAGAATTCCGGATGGAATCTCAAAGGATCCTGCACGGATTTCCCAAAGATCCTGAAAGGATTCTTGAAGGATCCTGGGAGGACTCCTAAAACATTCCGGAAGGATTCGCGAAGGATTCTTTGAGGATTTCTGGTGTTTCCCTGAAGAAAAATCTCTTTGGGCTATTTTCAAACGTAAAGCCTGGTCTACTGCTTTTCAGTCACAGGGAGAACCAAATGAAAACAAAACAAATCACTAACACTGTCACAGTGTTCTGCAGAATCGATGCCGGTCAGCAAACTAGTGTGCGTTAGCGAGCCCTTTTCGACACGACTCGGACGTTGATTATCGATTTAAAGAGTCTGCTTATAGTTTCTTTATATCGATTGATATCCGAAATCCTGGAAATCCTTGCTGACGGACGGTAACGAAAGTGTGTATCTTTTTCTCGCAGCGCCGTTTTTCTCAACCAACAAATCCAAAATTGTGTGGCCAATGAGCGAATCCAGTGTGCGCCAGCGGAAGAAAACCGGTTCCAGTGATGGGAAACCCCGGAAAGCGTAAGAACACTTTATTTAAGTTGCTTTCCATAATATTGGGATTATTGTCTCCTGTCATGTTACCAGGAAAAACCTCCAGCAAAGCCTTCCGGGAGCGACCCAGCAGAATCGAATGTGGGCCCGTCTGGTGTTGATCGTCGGAATCGCTGTGGTGGTTTACTTCACAACGTTTCGAACCAGGGAGAAGAAATTCGCCACGCAACGAGAAACGCTTGAATTGCGCACCCAAAAATTGGACTGCTCCAAGTTGTACTTTGAGGAAATCGCCAAATACGCGGGTTGCATTCCGGCCAACTGTGGCCGGTTTGTCAGCGATAAGGTGGTCGGTCCAGCGGAGGTCGATGTGTTGCTGAATCTAGCGAAATCCGGCTTCCGGTTCGGTCATTCTTCTGGGGGAGCGTCGATACTGGATCTTCACTCGGGTGCCCTTTCGAAGGATACTCAGTTTATTAACATTTACAAAATTCCGGAAGCGAAGGAAATCTTTTCCGCGGAACATATTAACACATATAAGCACGTGAAGGACAAAATCCAGCAAGCGGTCAGCGAAAATTTCAAAATTAACAAGGACGCGCTGTTCCTGACTCATCCAACGTTCTTCTCGCGATTGACCAACGAAACGGCCAAAACCATCCACGACGAGTACTGGCATCCGCACGTGGACAAAGAAACGTACAATTCCTTCCACTACACCACCCTGTTGTACTTGACCGATTTCGGAAAGGATTTCACCGGTGGACGATTCGTGTTCATCGATAGTGCCGGTAAGCATAACAAGACCAACGTGTATATCGAGCCGAAACGCGGCAGGGTCAGTGGGTTTACGTCCGGTGCTGAGAACCTGCACCATGTCGAACAGGTAAGCGCCGGGGTACGATATGCCATAACGATTTCCTTCACCTGCAACAAGGAACATGCCATGGGGGATCCCAAGTTTTCGCTAGACGAAGATGATGGACCGGAATTGATGTGAGGAAACAGGGCGTGATTAGTCCTCGAACTGTTTTAATTTGCATTTTAATCGGTTAGCTTGTATCATTGGACACCTCATGCACTCCAGGATAACCAACAATTCACCTAACTATTAGCTCTAGAAGATTATGTATTACTTAACCGTACAATTCTTACTGTCGCCATTCTTTAGTCGGTTTGATTTCATGCTTGTCTATAATTGCAGGTATTATGTTTAAATACTAGTTACCAAAAAAATAGTTGAATTCGATTCAGCAATACCTACACCAAAGTATTGTTTGGCAGCAATATAATTCAACTTCATTATATTACACTGATCAACGCAAAAAATAATGTAACATTCCTGTTATATAAGTTGGTTGACCTGACCTCTGTATTTTATGGCATCTGAATTTCGGTTGCTCAACTAGACTATTATTTCAGTCAGTATTGTTTTCTAGATTCATAATGATTGTCGTTTATATGAAACACTTCATGATAAGTAGAAGAATTTTTATTTGAGAAATTCTGCATAAATACATAACAAGTAGTGAAACTAGCGACTGTATCATTCTCATCCGAAATGTTCAAGCAAAGTTTATTGTCATCTTGAATCTCAAAAAATGACCACGTGATTAACGGACAGCCCCTAAAGCAGGGGCGATTCCCTAACCTCAAATCTACCTGTTCCACGAATAAAAATTCTTTAATTTCAGCAACAAATTTTCATGTAATGAGTAGAGATTTGTTAGAAAAGACGATTTCAATAATTAAATTTTCGATTTATAATCTTAATTTGCCGAAATAGTCATTTTTAGAGTCGTAGAACAGGTAAAAAGTGAGGTTACGAGTCGCCACTGCCCTAAAGAGTTATTTATAAATATTGTTTTAAAATGCATTTTGAGATTTCTGCCCCAATACTTTTAATGTTTAAAAATTGTTTGGTTATATTTGATAATTCACCTTCAAAATTAAGAACTTTCTTCTGATACCCTTAAAAGTCCAGTCTTTTAACCCTAAAAGGCGTGGACGACTTTTTTGCACTCTTTTGCTGATATCTTTGGACTCAATTGAGCAATTCTCAAATTTTTAACAGTATTATGTAATGCATCCACAAAGATTTAGACACCGATGGCTAATCCGGATACACGGCTGGAAATGTAGTATGCACCTCCTATTCCACCAGAGATTCTTGATAAAATTTCAATATATTTCGAATGTATTTATGTGAAAGTATATAAATATAGTACGCATCAAGTCTTGCGAGCTGATACCTTGCTTAGCGCTTGTACGAGTCGGTTGACTGGGGTCTTCCCCGTTTGGCATAATGCCGTATGGCATAATGCCGTTTGGCATACAGTCGTTTGGCATAATAGCTGTTTGGCATAATGCCATTTGGCATAACGGTCGTTTGGCATAATCGCCATTTGGCATAATAGCCGTTTGGCATAATTGTGAAAAACATTGAATTTGATCATTTGATTCCTTCCATTAAACAAAGGGGTGTGTATAAACTGCTCACGATCGTACATTCCGTTGTCAGTTAGTGATAGGACATACTTCTAATTATCATTTTTCAAGGAAACCAATATCCAATAAAGCTCTTTTGGAATTGCATCATACATGACTTCCGGGGTCATTAAGTCCAGGATATTATGGCGCATCTTTAACAAAAATATATCCAACGCCTAAGTTATTCGATGTCATTTGAAAAAATAAAGGAACATGGAATTTTATGACGCTTCTTATGGTACGGCATATGACTGTACCACTGCAGTATTTTCCTTTTTCAAATTATGCCAAACGACCATTATGCCAAACGACTATTATGCCAAACGACTGTTATGCCAAACGACTTTATGCCAAACGACTGTATGCCAAACGGCATTATGCCAAACGGGGTAGACCCGGTTTTGTGGGAAAACCGACGACCAGCAGGTTAACGCAGCGGAAAATTCCCGACAAAAGTCTTCACTCACGAGGGAAGAAAAGAAAACTTAACAAACGGAGCTCGGTCTAAATACAACTTTATTCGTTCGCGGTACATCGGTATCGCAGTGGTGGCGTTAATAAATATCGGCCCCACCAACACTCCTCCTCGATATTGATGTTACGCACCACCTTCGGCTCGACCATCAGTCAAACCTAAAGCAGTCGCAAACTTTCTCTGTTTCACGCCTCCGACCGGCTTGGTCAGAACATCGGCAATCATCGTCTCCGTGGGGCAGTACTTCAGAGTAATGACTCCATTCTGTACCATGTGCTTGGTATAGTGCATTCTCGTATCTATGTGCTTGGATAATCTTGATTGGCGCTCGACCTCCACGAAACTAATACAACCGGTATTGTCCTCGTAGACGACAGTCGGGCCACGTTGTTTCGCATCCAATTTGGTCAATAGTCTCCGAAACCATACCATCTCCTTGCAAGCTTCGGACAACGCGATGTATTCAGCTTCCATGCTGGATAGGGAAACCACAGACAAACAGACGTAACACTTAGAACAAATTTCTTCAAAATCCATCGCCCAGTTTACACCGTCATCATCTGGTGAGCATGTTGCACAAAAAGGTGTTTCGTGCAACAAGACCGGCAGATGGCGGTAGTGTGAAACGTCAAACGCGAAGAAAAACGATGCGCGCGCCTCTAATTGTGAGATTTGTAACATAACGAATTTGAAATGATCATTAAATGAGTGGTCGATGTAAATTTCCATTCGTTTGGTAGATCTCGATCGTGACGGACGTGTTATTTTTTTCGGAGTGAAGAAAAACGTGTCTCGGACGCCATTTTGATTTCTCGAAAAATCCACGAAACGGTTGTAAAAAAGCGAATTTAATACCTCCGAAGTTTCTCAATACAACGTGAAATACATTTTTTTGTTGGAAGAGAGAAAAAACTACATTGTGTGACTGAGTTCTAGTGCCGAAAAGTGTGAAATAGGAGAAGCGGGAACCTAACCTCGCACGATGACGGAGCCTCCTGACAAAAGTCGAAATGCGGAACAGCAGCAGAAAGTTTACACCATCTACGAATATCACCAACAGGATGTGTTCCCGTACAGGGTGATCGTTCAACTCGCAGACGACAACAAGGGAGAACTAAGGATCAACAAACTTACCCTCGGAAGACTGGTCAGCAAGCAGAACGACTACAAGAACAGCATCTACAACATGCGCGCGCTGGGTCGAAACAAAGTCCTTGTCTTCCTTAAGGATTATCAGACTGCGAACAAACTTCAATCGGATCCCATGCTGAAGAACAACAACTACAAGGCGTACATCCCGCGCAGCTTCGTGTCGGTGTCTGGAGTTGTGGCTGGAGTCCCTACCGACATGGACCTGGAAGAGATCAAGGAAAACATCAGCAGCAATTTCCCCATCCTAGCGATCAACAGATTGCACCGATACGAAGCAGGAAATAAAATCCCGACAAACAGGATCAGTATTGTGTTCCGCGCCAGCAAACTTCCGACCGAAGTTCGGCTGTTTTGCTGCATAAACTCGGTCAGACCGTTCATCAACAAACCCGTACTGTGTCTGAATTGCCTGCGATACAACCATAAGACGGAGAGTTGTCGGTCGAAAAAGAGATGCGAAAACTGTTCACTGCAGCACGAAGGGCTCGAAACCGGACAATGCCAAAATAGATCGAAATGTCTCTACTGCAGAAACAACGATGAGCACAAAACAACCGACCAAAACTGCCCAGAACGGATACGCCAGAAAAACATCAAGAGCATAATGGCGAAGACAACACTCACATATATGGAAGCAAGAGAACAAAATCCTACGTTTACGCAGAACCGGTATGAAATCCTGGAAAACGCTGACGAATTTCCGACGATTCCCGAAAGCTACGCCAAAATGACAAGCGGAGTCTACAAACCAGTCAACGCGCACCAGTACAAGCCACAGAAGGCAAAGCGTCCCATCGAGCAAGTCAACATTGCGGAACAGGTGACGGTTTTTGCGGATAAAAAGAAGAAGAAGGATGATGGTGAAGAACAACGTAATGGAGTGGCGCTCTTCAACAAATACCGAGTCGACGATTTTGAGAAGTTCGTGCAAAAGTTCGAGCTACAGCAGAAGCACAAAGATCAGCAGCAGCAAATTGGCAACGATGGGGATGGCAATACAGCATCTACGAGCGGAGCAGTAATCGCCAGCCAGCAGGTCCCGATGGTACAGCGCAAGAACAGATCTCGAGACAGATCCAAGCAGGGGTCTGAAAGGTATGATTGGTCTATGGATGTCAACGACAAAATGTAAGTAGAAATGACAAAAAATTTCTTGAAATTTCTACAATTAAATATACAGAGCCTTGAAAAACATAAAGATGAACTAGCTAGAACACTAATAAAAGAGAAATATGACGTAGCATTTATAACAGAGAGTTGGACAAAAAAAGAATACGAAAAGCTTAAATATAAAGTGCCAGGGTACTTCACATATCTTGACTCCAGGGATGATGGATACGGTGGTGCCGGTTTGATTATCGACAGAAACATTAGGACGTGTGAAGTAGAAATTGCGAGTTATCCGAAGATCCAGGTTATTGCACGAAAAATAGTGAACATGGATATTGTAATAGTTTCAATATACGTCGCTCCAAATGTGTTTCACCTTGACCTAAAAGATAAGCTGAAATCCATTTTTCGTAAATTAGCACATTATCCTAAAGTGTTGGTGGGAGGTGACTTTAATTGTCACCACACTTCCTGGGATCCCAGACACTCGGATAATAAAGGAACAGCTTTATTTGAACTTATAAACGAAGAAAATGTTATCCTGATGAACGACGGTCAACCAACATTCGTTCCGGCAGAGTTGGGAAAAACGCCATCTACTATAGACTTGGTACTAGTGACTCCGCAGCTCTTCAATAGTACAACAATGAAAGTTCTTGATTATGGAATAGGTAGTAGGCATCTAGCGATCGAAAATAGGATTTGTTTAGTCGAACCTAGGAGAGCACAAACCTTCGTAAACAAGGCCAAGGTACATGAGGCTTTCAAAAAGATCAATGTTAGCACAGCAGCTACTTTCCAGGAACTTCAGAACGTGTCTAAAAAGATACACAGGAATGCTAGGCAGAAGGACAAATACGACCCTAAGTTTTGGTGGTCTGATGAAGTTGAAATGGCCTGGCAGGACAAACGTAATGCCAGGGCGGCGTTCAACAGGAATGGAGGCATGAGGGAATTGATTGAGTTCAAAAAAGCAGAGGCTATCTTCAATAAAAAGAAAAAGGAGGCATCAAAACAACGATTTGAAGAATTTGTGAGCAGCTTTGACCCCCGAACACCGTCCAAAGAAGTTTGGCAGAAACTGAGATGTTTGAATGGCAGGAAGAAGAAGGTCAATAATGTGATAGTTCATGACGACCCACCGATGGCTCGGGTTTTCCTGGACAAGCATTTCCCGCAGGAAGACTATCTTGATTATAGACCATGTTACCTACCAACATATGATATCATCACGCCTTCGTTCTGGGAAACAACTCTTGCGTCTAAAAAGAGTTCGTCACCCGGTCCTGATGGGATTTCCTACAGTTTGTTGAGAAGCTTGAGCCCCGAAGTTCGAAATAGCATCATTAGGGATATGAATCACATGTGGCGAACGTGCTCACTAGCTGAGGAAATAAGAACCATAAAAATTGTTGCTATCCCTAAGGCCGGTAAGAATCCGGAAACCGTAGAAGGAACCCGGCCAATTTCGCTGATTAATTGCGGCCTGAAGATGCTCAACGCAGCGGTGCTAGATAAGCTACAATATCATTTGGAGAAGCAAGCGTTTCTGCCAGACTTGTCGTTTGGTTTCCGTAAGCGAATGTCCACGGTAAGTTGCTTGGAGTTTGTGACTAACAAGATTATGCAGATTAGACGAATGAACCACATTGCAGCAGTTGTGTTCATCGATTTATCCAATGCGTTCAACGCTGTGAAGGTAGAAGTACTGGAACAAACACTGTTGTCTAGCGGAATCCCTCCGGAATTCTCCAGCTGGATGATTGCTTTTTTGGTTAATAGACCTGTACATTTACGTGTAGGTAATGACACTATGATTCGCTATGTGAGTCAAGGACTACCGCAAGGAGATGTTCTCTCGCCCACAATGTTCAACATATACACTGCAGCACTACACAGCATAGAAGTAGAAGGAGTGGTGTTAGTGCAATATGCAGATGATTTTGCCATGATTATTGAAGGACGTAGCATCGAGGAAGTAGAGGCAAGAGGACAACGTTTCATGAACATCTTTGTGGAAAAGGCCAGAGATCTAAATTTTACGGTAAATGCTCAAAAAACAAAGGCGATAATTTTCAACAGCAGTCCCAAAGATCTCAACATTTCCATTGAGAATAACAAAATCGAAACTGTTAGGATGCACATGTACCTAGGTTTATTGCTAGACAAAAATCTAAGGTATGGGCCACATATCCGTGAACTTACCCACAGATTAACGGATAGGCTAAACATGGTGAAGGTAATCAGTGGACTCAAGCACGGAAGTCACCCCGAAACTCTAGGGCTGGTGTACAACGCACTTTTCAGAGGATTCCTAGAATACGGTGCTAGCATCTATGGGTCAGCTAGTCCTACCAATCTGGACAAATTAGAAAAGATAAACAACGCGTGTCTAAGACGAATAACTGGCTGCACAAAAACGACTCCACTAAACACGCTCCAAGCCATATCGGCCCAACATCCGCTCCGTTTCAGGAGGATCAAGGTAATCGGTAGGCAGGTAGTTAAACACTGCTACGAAAGAACTCCAGTTTGGGAGCAACTAACACGTCTAAACACATTTGAAGAAAATAAAATGTCGATGGTAGAAAGGAACTATCGGCAACATGAGAATATTTTGAAAGATATGTCATATCTTGTAGAAATAGAATGCCAACTCGGGGATGTGTTTGTACGTACAGCTTTAGACAGGGATTTATGGCCTAAAAAGACAACAAATATTAAAATACTTAAGCAACTTACCCTATCGCTGATAAACGGAACATATAATAATCGACAAATCATCTATACTGATGCCTCAGACAACGGTGAAAACTGTGGCATTGGAATTTACCACGAATCCAGGAACGTCAGGATAAGTCTTCGTTTGCAGCACTCTGTGTGCATTATGTCAGCCGAAATAGAGGCAATATACGTCGCACTGCAGTACATCACAAGAAGCAACATAACGAGCCCAGTGATCATGACGGATTCCAAATCTGGATGTGAATTGATTAGAAGCAACATCGCCAAACGAGAACGAGATCGAGTCATAGACAATATCCTGGAAATGGCTACGAAATCCGGAACAACTATACAGTGGATACCCGGGCACACTGGCGTCAAAGGCAACGATATGGCGGACCAGTTGGCCAAGGCCGGCACCACCAGCGACAATATCTGCAAAAACAAATTGTTAATACACGACGGACTGAACTATTTTGCTTCAGTCAGCGAACAGGAAGCTCAACTATGGTATCTCAATTACACCGCAGAACTTGGAAAAGGGAGGAAGTTTTTCCAGGTTTGCAACACAATCCCTAAGAAGCCCTGGCACCACAAGCTACCGTTAAACAATATTGAAGTACGAACACTCAATCGATTGCTAGCGGGCCATGACTACTCCAATTATTGGCTAAGCAAAATGAAAATCAAAGACGACTGCATCTGTGATATATGTGATGTAGTCGACAACTCTGAGCACGTCATATTTTACTGCGTAAAATACGCATTAACAAGGCAAAAATACAACCTAGACCAATACTGCAATATACACCAACTCTATGAGAAAAAAGATTTAACTCTCTTGAAAAATGTAACAAATTTCCTGCGAGAAATCAAAAGCACGATATAAACACAATCAGAAACTGACAAGTGATAAGCGCCGTCAACTAGATCGGCCAGCGTTCACAGTCTTTTTCACGTCACGCTGACAGCGAATCGTGTACGTTCATGAAGTCTTTCAGACTATAAAGAAAACCGCTGGCAATATAGCGAAAAGAGCTGTGCCATCCCTAAATGCCATTGAACAAGTGGCGACAGAAGAAAGAAGAAGAAGAAGAAGATGTAAATTTCGTCAGTGTTACGTCTGTTTGTCTGTGGGGAAACGTTCGCCTGCTTCCTGCTGGCCTAGCACACTGTCGTGCCTATTCTGCGCGGCGTATGAGGTGACACGAGTCGAATGAGGTGACAATTGTCGACTCGCTCCCATTTGAATAACATTAGTCGTCTCACGTCACTCGCCGTGAGAGCGACTCGTTCCGACTCACACGCCGCGCAGAATAAGCACACCTATTAGCTTGATCGGCTCGGATCTGTTCGTAGACAGCTTCCGCTTGTAGTGGCTTGTACTCAACAGATACCTTACGACGCGCTTAAGCTCATTCCATTCCAGCTCATTGTCAGTATGTGACTGCTTGAACACCAACTCCTTCAGTATTCCGTTGGTGGTTTCGTTCCACACTTTAGCCGCCTGCTTTAAACCGTATAAGCTCTTCTCAAGCTTGCAGACTAGCTTTTCCTTGCCTGGCTCTACGAATCCATTCGGTTGCTCCATATACAGGTCTTCCTGCAACCGCCCGTTGAGATACGCCGAATTCATGTCGATATGGTGCACGCTCATCCGTTTGTGCCCCGCCGGTAAGCAGAACCTGCAGAGTGTTCTGAGTTGCCACCGGAGCGAAAACCGTGTCGAAATCTACACCAGGGCGTTGTGAGAACCCCTGCGCAACAATACGAGCTTTAAAACGGGTCACGTTACCGACGCTGTCCTCTTTCCGTTTGTACACCCATTTGCAGCCAATGGGCTCTCTTCCGGTAGGCAATTCCACAAGTTTCTAGGTCCCGTTCTGTATGAGCGAGTCGTACTCCTCTTTCATAGTGACCTTCCACAACGCATGGTCGGAACTCTTAATCGCTTCCACGTAGCTAGTAGGTTCCTGCTCGACAGCCATTGCAACGTCCACCACATAATCTCGAAGATGCTCCGGAGGCACACCTCTTGTGCTCCGAACAGGTCGCTGACTTCGATCTTGCACGGCCAACAGGAATTTCATCCTCGCTCTCCAAACCGTGATATTCCTCGTCCGACTCTTGATGCTCCTCCTGAACCTGCTGCTGTGCTACCTGCTTCTCCTGAACCTTAGCTTCGGTCATTCCCCAGTCGAGTACCACACGTTCTTCACCATCCTGGGCGTTCCGACGATCCACTGTCGAGGAACCATTCTGCAGCTCCACGAATCGAGCGTCTCGGCTAATGGTAATCCTGTTGGTCTCCGGGTCGAGGAATCTGTAAGCCTTGCGGTCTTCGCAGTAGCCCACAAACAACAGCTTCTGAGACTTCGCGTCCAATTGCATTTCTGCTCTGTAGAACTTCCACCGCTCGTTATTTGTTTTTAAGAAAATCGGATATGATGTCGGATAACTCCTCAAGAGAAATCAAACGGAATCGTTCAATAAAGTATTTAGAAACTTTTTATGCCGATACACCTATACCCCATTTTTTATGTTTTGAACTAGAGATGGTCGGGTCTCGGGTTTTCAAACCCGAAAGGAGGCTGCAAAACTATCGGGTACGGGTCGGGTTCGGGCTTATCACTCAAAATAATCCAAACGTCATTGTTACGTGAAAACATACGTGATTTTTTTCCATCGCACTTTTCGCGTAGCTCTTACGTGAATCATAGGTAGCCCAGAATGAACGCATGAACTTTTAAACTACGTCCATTCCACTGGCGCTACACGTAAGAGCTACGTGGATTTTCCGGTAGCCTTTACGAAGCGTTGCAATAGGATCTAGATGGTTTTGCATTAAATTTAACTGTAATAAAGACCAATCTTATTTCTAATAGGCTTTGTAAGAAAACTAATTCCCAATTGGAAAATGTAAACAAACTTAAAAGATTTTGATATTTTTATTGTTAATCTGAGCATTTTGAATTCTGTTTTCCCAATTTTGTGAGTTTAGACTGTCTTGTTGTAGCCTTCGCGTGCTATAATTGATAAAGGTTATAAACCATGTATAAAATATGAAGTAATGCAGGGATTCTTCGGTATTCAAAGCATATTTACCTTGAAATCAATCTTACACAGCAGCAGCAGATTCTGAAATTCTTCTAAAATCAAGCGGGCGCTATCTTAGGATTTGAGCTCAACACCGAATGTAGGTTCGATATGCAGATGTCAAAATGAACCTAGGCACCTACGTAAATTTCACGTAAGTGCGATAGGTAACCTCAGTAAAAATTACCGAGTCACTATTTGGTGGTTATGAATAGTTTAGTGATCTTTATCTTAGTCAGGTGAAGTGGAGGTAAAATGAATTTGGAATGATCTACGTGATTTTTCACGTAGCAATGACGTTTGGATTTTTTTGAGTGTACAAAAAGTCGGGTTTGATTCGGGTTTAGGTCGTGTTTGGTGAGAATTGTGAACAGAGTAACAACCTAAAAGCTTCCCTATGCATCAGAAACGATGAATTTACCATCTTTTCAAACTCGGGTTTTATTCGGGTTTTTCTTACAAAAAAATTTCGAGTTTCGGGTCGGGTTCGGGTTTACACAGCAAACATTTTTCGGGTTCGGGTCGGGTCCGGGTTTAAAACTATCAGTCCCCTCTTAGAAATGGTACAGAAAATTGTTTTCCGCAACTTTTTTCCACTGAAAATATTTATATAATATTGCACGCGCCAACTTGTTACGGAGTGGTAGCTGACAGGTTAACAATAGCTGTGTTCAATGACTTTGATCGAACTTGCTCGGGGTTGGTTGTACTAGCTCGTATTTTTTGTCAACAAATAACTGTCAAAGCTACTTCGAGCAACTCCAAGCTGCTTTCTCAATGAACGCTCTTTTTACTAATTTACCGGAATTCCACGTGAAAAAAAAATTCGCGCACTTAACAATCCGTATCGCTTCGGAATTTTGCTTTTTTTCTCAATGTTTACGTTTTTAAACGTCAAAAACACGAGCTACTGCGAGCTGGTTGAACTAGCTCGGACTCTAGCTTCCAACCTGTTTCGAGCGACTCGGAGTTGGTTGGACTCGGCTCAATGAACACAAACCCGAGCGACTCGAAGTAGGTTGGAGTGGCTCAATGAACACCAAAAGCTGACTCGCAAGTGGTTGCAACCAAGTTCGAGCAGCTCGTTGAACACAGCTAATATTTCGCTCTATTATGCAATAAAGGCTGAAAAATCTCAGAAATCTCTTTCCCATCGTAATATTCTCAATGGCCTCAAAGGTTTACGCATGAGTTTAAAACGTTAATTCACATATTCAGTAAAATATACCAATTATTTTCACTTACCCCATTTACCCACTTGCCCCGCGGTACCTTAGTAAACCTTTTTCGAAGAAATAGTGGTAAAAAGAGTCTTCAACGTATAAACCAAAAACCGAACAATTTTTCATTTGCAATATTTTTATTTGCATTCAAATATACAGTTTCCTGTTTTGCCATCATAATTGGCCGTTTGTTCTTCCAAATGCACAAATAACTATGTTCCTGTTCAAATACATACATTCAGTACTTCTGTGTGGGTGAGTGCAATAAGCCATTTTGGGGGTATACGCAATTGGTGCTTTGAGATTTGATAGGCTTTACTTATCCGCTTTCGGGTGTGTGTGTGTTCCGCAACAGAAGTGTAGTGCTAGTTTACAATATTGTTAAATATTCGTGATTACACACAACAACTTCAGTAAACGTGTGATAGTGTGACTTCGAGTAGATTGATCATGTGCCTGTACCGGGTAAGATTTCTGCATCACACATGGTAATAGAAGTTGAATGGCTGCTTATGATAGTTAATGGTCCTTACATGCTAAACCTGGATGCCCCTGTTTTGTAAAATTGTTTGTGTGTTCGATCATTTGTCCGATTGTTTTTCGTTGGGTCGAAGACAGAATAAATTTAGTACACATGGTTAATAGATCCCTTCTTTATTTTTGTCATTTCTGTGATGTAAAATAACTATTTTTTTTACAAGTTGTTTTAGGAATAAAATCCCATCGACTCACTAAAATCTACTTTTTATAATTAAAGTATTATTTTAAAGGAAAAAAATAGCTACTCTAGGAGTGGAATGTTGTCTGCTATGCAACTAACACATTCTTCAAATCCATTTCATAAATAGATCAAGATCTTGGAAAATGTTCATGTCGAAGTTTTTTTTTTGCTTCTCAGAAAGAAGGCAACTAACAGCTAATAAGCAATCACGTTCTTTTTTATACATTTTCATGTTTTCGAAACTACAGCAAAGGGCGGTGACACTGCCCCTGAAACGGACCTGGATCAGACGTCCAGTGCCAGCACTCTTTGGACTGCATCCTACTAGTTCTATATAGATCACGCTTGCGTTAACAGTGCCAATAGGTCCACTGGGAACCATCTTATAACCAAAATTAATGTAGAAAAGTCGGGAAGTAGATTTGAACTATACACAAAAGAACGAAAATAAATTACACATTCCATCTGACTCTCACTCGCTTCGAGAGATTGGGGGAAAAGGCGGTACGCCCCAGTGATTTCTATGCTCTAATGTCCATGCAGGTGTTTCCTGTGTGCGAAGGTGTGATGACGATACGCTTCACTTTATAGCAGCTCGTGGAGAAGTTTAGAGATTTCCAGCATCGAATCACCGACAAGAATGGATCGATGGTCGCCTTTCACAGTCGTCACCTTGACGTCCTTCGTGCAGAGCTGTTTGAACGGAAATATAAAGATAGTTTAGTAAGTTTAAAAATGTTCGCGATCCACACTTTGGAAAACGATGGGTTTTATTTGAATGGATGCTTACCTCTGAGAGACCATAATCGCCTTGCAGTTTGGCATAGTTTTCGGTGGGTTTCACCAGTTTCACCGGGGCACTGATCTTGGAAGTGGGTTTATACAGATGGCCAGCAACGATTTTATGTACAAACGATTCCGCTGCCGTCTCGAGCTGTGAATGAAGGAAAGAAGTTGTTCGTTAGTTAAACATTCAAATGATAAAATTATGATTTATCTTACCAGTTTCTGAGAGTATTGTGGCGTTCGCGTGCGAACCATTTCGGCGCATTTCTGCAACCGCGCTTCCCACGTCTTCGGTGCAATCAGTTCGTGGGCAGTCTTAGAGTAGTCCAGATTGCCGCAGACCATGGCGAAGAAGGCCAGCGCATAGGCTTCATCCTCGGCCTGGAGGGCTTCTCCGTTGTCGATTCGCTGCTTTTGTGCGTCCGTGTAACCAGCGATGTATCGTGGCGAACCGTCCAGCATCAGCAATCGACAGGTTTCTTTGGCATTTTCTAACTGGGCCACCATTTCATAGGCGACGGACGCTCCAAACGAGTAGCCCACGATGGTGTAAGGACCCTTTGGCTGCACCGATCGGACATGCTTAATGTAGAACGCGGCCAACGTTTCCAGAGATTCTAGGGGTGCTTCGGCTACACACTGGAGACCGTACACAGGAACTGGGAGGGTTTGTGCTAGTGGAATGAGCGAAGTGATGACACCTTCAATGGCATGTACCATGAACACTGGGCGGTCCTTGCTGGATGGCGGGGCCTTGGAGTCCAATCGAACCAGGCACTGCGTAGGCATGAGATCTGCACTGAATCTAACCTGAGTGCCATCTCCCAGTCCATTTTGATCTTGCTGCTCTGGTTCGGGCGATGCAGATGCCGGTGGGACGGGACTTCCAGGAGCATCGGCGCCACCACTTTCCAGCGCTTTCAGACGGCCGAATGTGAGCATACGAATTTCCGCTGCACTTAAAACAGTGTCGAAGTTTCGTTCAAGGGTTTGCTTAATTTCAGCGCCCATCAAGGAGTCCATTCCGAGATCAGCCAGAGTGGCGGAATCGGACACGTTCTTGGTATCCTTCAAACCAAGAATGTTCGCCACGCAGCTGACCAATCCAACTCCTCCGGTTTCCGCCTTACGTTTCTCAGCCACAACCATCGAAGCCAAAACTGGACAAGGCTGCTGCATGAAGAAGTCCATTGTCTGAAGACAGGATGGCATTCTTTGCGGGAGAGTTCCACCGACAACCGTATCGTTGTCACCCAAGTTCTCCAACACCAAACCGGTGTCTCCGATGGCGCCCCATTGAATGGCAGTTCCAGGCAAACCGACGGCTTGACGTGCTTCGCAAATTCGCTCCATGGCCGAATTGGCCAATCCATAGTTCACCTGTCCAATGTTTCCTCGTCCGCACGAAACACTCGAGAACACAACGAAATAATCCAAGTCCGGGCACAGCTCCCGCGTGGCCTGATCCAAGTTCTTCGTTCCGTCAACCTTAGGCACACAGACAGTCTTGAAGTCCGCTTCTGTTGCATTTTCCAACAGACCATCCCGCAGCACCGCCGCCAAGTTGAACACACCTCCGACCGGTCCCAGCTTGTTGGCGGCCTGCAGTAGCTTCTGTGCTCCCTTCAAAGTAGTGACATCGTTCGTATCGATCGAAACCGTAACGCCACGTTCGGTCCAACGCTTGATCATCAGGGCCTGGTATCCGGTTCGAACTCCACTGCGAGAGGTCAGAATGATCTTGGTAGCTCCGCGCGAGACCAACCAGTTGGCCAACTCCAGACCGAAACCTCCCAGTCCACCGATCAGGATGTAGCTCTTTTCCTTGTGCATGTACGTACGAGGGATAGCGGAGATCAGTTTTGGGGGCGGGACGACCACCTTGGCCTTCTCTTCGTCGCGGATCTTGAGGACAACCTTGCCGATGTGCTTACCGGAAGCCATGAATCTGAAAGTGTGAAGAATAATAAGAACAAGTAGATATTGCAACCATATTTTCAAATTTTCTCCTGCTTCTGACTTCTTTTTTGGTAGATTTCCACTCAAAATTAAGACTCCCAGACCTACGATTTGTTAATGTTGAAAGAAGAATAGGGCGCCATTAAAAAATCCCTTGGAAGTATGTCTTGGGATTCCTGTATAGATTCCTTTATTTTTCTTCCGGCCCGAGTATTTTGCACTTTTCTAGGAATTCTTCCAGAATATCTTAGATGTATTCTATAAAATGTATTCCTCAATAAACACAGGATACGGGCTGATCAGTTGAGCTTGAGCTTGAGCTTGATTGGCCGCTCGTGGATGCTTCTTCAGCTTCGCCAGATCAGCTGCACTTACACAAGGAACCAACCGAATGACTGCTTGGGACTAACAGACACCCTCAGTGTATAAGTGCTGGTGATCTTCTATTTTTAGGCAACAATGGCGCCTGCCTCGTCAGAATGCAGACCAATGATGGGAAAGGGGAGGAAATGATGTTGCACTTATACTGTCCCACTGTAGACCGTGGAGTCCGACTGCATCTACGCCAGTTCATGCGGAAGTGTATGGATTGGGAGAATTGCTGGGTGATTCCTGAAGAATTCCTCGGACCCTTAAAGAAGTTTATGGAGTTTTTCATAACAGGATCCCCATAGAGCTGTCGGGATCATTTTTTAAATAAAATACCAATCTCGAGGGAAGGAAATAACATCTTAACCCCTTCCCACCCACAACTTTTTTCAACGTTTTGACAAGAAATGTTTACTCTATTGTTTACCCGAGTGGCGATGCCTGCTCCCAAATAGAACACGTGCTGGTTGATGGGCGACATTTCTCAGATGTCATGGATGTCAGGACCTTCCGAGGCCCTAATGTCGACTTGGATCATTATGTCGTTGTAGCTAAAATTCGAGCGCGGTTATCCAGCGTCAATAAGAAACAAACGGAAAAGTTTATCAGTAAAACGGCCTGACTGACTGACGTGTGACGAAATTGTCCGAATTTTTTTAGAGATTTTGGTAAGCTAGTGCTAATACAAGTTTTATCTTGATGGCTTATCGTATGGCTAAGGCCGACAGCATGACAGGGACGGTACTATTACAACCGCTTCCAAGAGAGGGAAGAGAACAAGTCTGAGCTAAATTACTTGATGCTCTTTTACAGTGTTTCTAGCTTGTGATAATAAAAAGTGCCTTATTTTTTTTTTGCAAAGGTATATGGTAGTGCATGGAGTATTCGTCCCTGGAGTCCTGGTTCAAGCTAAGAGTTTAGCTCTACACAATATGATGGACAGAGGCGACACAAGCTGCGTTACAGCAGTTCTCACATCGATTGATTGATCATCGGCGTATGGATGGCGAAAATGTTCGCTGTGATATTCCATGAGATACGGTATAGCCTGAACGAACATTCTGTTGAAGCAGATCCGAACAATCCGCTAGGAAGATCGAAAATTCGACGGAATCGAGTTTTAATGCTTTGTTTGAGAAAGTCAAATGGCTTGTTTTAGAAGACTATTGTTTTGAAAGTGTACTATGAATTCTATACTAAAAGTGCGAAATTTTGTGTATGTTAGATAAGAATGATTTGACAGTGTCTATTGACAATTAAGACTAGAACGAATGCTATTTGTGGTTCAGCAATCACGAAATGATGTTTGAAACTTCTACAGAGGGAAGAATTGTGGTGAATACCATCCTTAGGATTTAAAACGATCAGCTACTGCCGTTGTAGCGATCAAAATACTTATAAGATAACGAATTGTTATTAACTGATAATACCTAAAAAAGAAGATCTTTTGTATAGATTCCTACAAATAAAGTGATCGAGCAGGCACTCGATCTTCTATAGCTTGAACTGCCAACTAAACAACATCTTTTAATATTGAAGTTATCTCGAGAAACCTTGTTTATTTCCTAGTTTATCCTTTAGCTTATATCAATTACACGTATATAAAAATTGGAAGAGGCCTTCGTGTATCGGAAGAGGGAGACAGCGAGGATAGGCCTGACTATTAATTCTACCAAAATAAAGTACATGGTCGCAGGTAGAGGTAGAGTCTGGCATGGTGGTGTAGGTGCTGAGGTAGTGTTTGATGGGGATGTGTTTGAAGTTGTTGAAGAATTTGTTTACTTGTGACATGTGACAACGACGTTTCCCGCGAAGTAAAAAGACGTGTTGCGGCTGCTAATAGGGCCTTTTACGGACTACGTAACCAGCTTAGGTCCCGCAGCATGCAAACGGAAACAAAATTCGCCCTGTATAAAACATTGATTCTTCCCGTGGTTCTCTACGAGCACGAAATGTGGACGTTGAAAGAGTCATACCGGAAAGATCCCGGTGTTTTCGAGCGTAAAGTGCTGCGAACAATACTCGGTGGGAAACTCGAAAATGCTGTGTGGCGCAGACGCATGAATCACGAGTTGTATCAAGTGTACAAAGATGCGAATATTATCAAGCGTGACTGCAGACTTCAGTGGGCTGGTCACTTAGTGCGAATGTCGGAAGAAAAAAATGTTAAAATAATATTCAGCAGGGAACCAGGTAGAGGTCGGCGGCTTCGGGGAACCTAAACGTTCGGGACAACTGGGAAAGTTTCGCCCAAGACCGACGAAGATGGAGCTTTACAATACGCCCGGCAATGGCGTGACGCTACGCGGTAGCCATCAAGGTATCAAGGTAGGTAGCGAAAACTGTAAAAAAGTTGACTTAGTATTCCAAGTGTTTATTTTGAGAGTTTAGCTTGTGAAAAAATGGCAGTTTTCTGGTAAATGGGTCGAAGTTATGTTTGAGTGAAAATAAATCAAAAAAATATAAAAGGAAGCAGTAGCAGAAATGTATTGTACTGTGTTAAGGGTTAATCATTCCTATTGAAATCAATTGCTAACTTACCGGAAAGCTTGTTCCACCTGTTGGTCGCCAAACACGCTAGTTGGCAGCGGGCGTACCGCACCGCTCTTGATACCTTCCGAAACCAATCGGACGACCTCGGCAAGCACGTCATCATCGCCGTCCATAATGCTGTCGACCAGAATGCCGTGGAATGAAGTGTTTTTCAAGAACACCGACATACCCAGCGGGCTGTTGTTGCTCAAATCGAACTTGCCGATTTCCAAGAACCGTCCGTTCAATCCCAAGCATCGGACCGATGCCTGCAGTTTCTCATCGGCCAACGAGTTCAGTACCAGGTCCACGCCACGTCCTTGAGTTTCACGCATGACCATCTGCTCGAACGAGCAGTCTCGGGAGTTTCCAATGTGGCGATCTTGCAGTTGTGGGAAGGTACGCTTCAGGAAGTCACGCTTTTCCTTGCTACCAACGGTGGTGAAGACCGTGAGTCCAGCGGAAAGGGCAACCGAGATAGCGGCCTGTCCCACGCCACCGGATCCGGCGTGAATCAGAATAGATTCACCACGCTTCATGCGACCACGCACGACCAGGGCGTAGTAAACTGTTGAGTAGACACACGGGACTGTCGAGGCTTGCTCCATAGTCCAGTTGTCCGGAATTTCCCACATCATGTTCCGGTGAGCTACGCAGGTAGTTGCCAGCGATTTGGCTGGAACCATGGCCATGATGCGACGACCGGCTGCGTCCCGACCGGAGAACTAATTGAAGAAATGAAATAATAAGAACAAGGTTTGTACGTGGGCAATTGCGTTCGTAACCTACCTCCAATCCGAGAATGCAGTCCTGAGTGGGCAGATCTCCCGGCAGAGCATCAACTCCAAGCTTGCCAGAGCTCAACATTACGTCACGGAAATTGATCGGAGCGTAGTAAACGGTGCACAACTCCTGCTTCTTGTCCTTCGGATCTGGCCTGTCCCGCGACAGTGGTCCTTCGATCCACTTCAAGCTCGCCAAGTCGCCCTTTGTCAAGGCATTGACATAGGCATGCTCGACCTGCAGCGATGTTCCGTTGGTCTGGTTGTCCAATCTCAGATGCCGGAAGCTTCCCCAAACGCCACTGCTGTTCATAACGTTACAAATGAGGTCCTTCTTCAACTGTTCAACGTACGATTTGCCGGTGAGGGAGAATTTCTCCGCTCGCTTGTCCTGAATGAAGACCATACGGGC
This sequence comes from Aedes aegypti, assembly GCF_002204515.2. Taxonomy (NCBI): domain Eukaryota; kingdom Metazoa; phylum Arthropoda; class Insecta; order Diptera; family Culicidae; genus Aedes; species Aedes aegypti. The sequence continues at coordinate 307,551,455 of NC_035108.1, forward strand.
GAACTTACCGCCAGCCTCGTTCTTGATGCAATTGATGAATCCTTGACCGCCGAACAGCTCTTCGCCCTGGCATACAATGTACACGAAGGTATTGGTTTCTTCGGCCTTCGCCAAAGCAGCCTTCAACGTTTCCACCCAGGTGAAGTTCTTCTCGGTGACCTGAATAACTGTGGACTTGCGTTGCTCGTAGTTGTTGGTGGGACGGAGTAGTACAAAGACCTTTTTGTCGTAATATTGATACGTCACGGTCGTCAGTTTTAGCGAATCGAACAGAGCCTTACCCTTCTTGGTAGCATCAAAGTTTGTGCGAGATTCTTCGAGGAACAGGAATCCATCATCACGGATCGATTCACGGAGATTGCTCAGAACAGCTTGGCTGTCCGAACGGCCAAGTATATCGTAAGAAACTACCATATGGCAACCTTGTTCAATAGGTCCTGCCGCAGCGTCCTTGGCCACTACACGAACTCCACTATCTCCAAAGTGCTGAACAAGGGTATCTGGTTGATAGTTCGTAACTACTGCTACGTCACTCACCAGGGTAGGTTCGCCTTCAATGATGGCCTGCACGGTAGCAGCCATGGTATTCTCCGGAGCACGTTGGAAGCATGCTTCAGCAACCTTGATCTTCAGGGCTCCTGCGCTGTTCTCGATAGCCAAGTGGACAGCCGTGGAAATTGACCGGAATTGGGACTTCTCGCCACTCTCTGCCAATTCCTTCTCGTTGAAGTTCGGTACAAAGACATACTTCTCAAGTGTTGGCGGAGCCTGTGATCCCGAACGTTTCGGAGCAAGTGTGGCCTTTAATCCTCGCATCTCCACACCTCCACTCTTGATCACATCGATGTTGCGGTAGACAGCGACCGGAACATCTTGATCCTTCGACTTCAGGGTGTTCATCATGTCCATGTGGCGGGCCGGGTTGATCACAATCTTCTCAATTCTAGTGGGCAAGTACAACTCCCTCATGTTCTTGCCCAAAATGCTGAACTGCAGCATGGTGTCCATAAAGCTAACCCAGTTATCCTTCCACTGCAGCTCACCAGTAACTCGGCTGGCATCAGCCTTCGTAATTCCACGGAACATACCACCGTAGTCGTATCCTCTCAATCTCAACTCCTTGTAGGCATCACCGGTACTCATCGACAGACCCGACTTGTCCTCATCGATCGGATACAACGGCAACTCCTCGTTGTCGATATTTTCCGGAACGGTGATCTTGCCCGACACGGCCAACGATCCACCTTCGCAGATTTCGAAAGCCCCGGTACCATCGAAGAAATTCACTCCAAACTTGACCGAACCATCCTTCGGCAGAATGGTGGCCCGGTGGAAAACGGCATTTTCGATGACCACCGGCGTCTTTTCCATGTCCGAACCGCGCATTTTGGCGAATGTACGCCAGGCCAGGGTCATGTAACCGGTGGCAGGGAACAGGACACGTCCATCGATGGTGTGTCCGGCCAGATAGGCATCATCCGGTTTCTCCAGGTTGACGTCGATGACCGTTTCGCCGGATTTGTCTGGAAGAGGGATCAATTCGTTAGAAGATGTTTACTAGCTTGGGAGATTACTTCAGAAATTCTTCAAAAAAATCTTTGAGAAGCATGCAAGGAAGTCCTCAAGAATTTATCCAGGAATTCTGACAGGGAACTTCTTCCAACGGAACGTCAACAATTTTTTTTCATAAATGATTTGAGTATTTTTTAGATAAATCTTGAAGGCATTTCTAAAATAAATCTAAAATAATCTCTGAAGAAATTTCTGATAAACTCCAGCACAAATCTCTTATCGAAATCTTAACCTTACAGATTCATGGAGATTTTACCTAAGAAATTATTCGAGAAATATTTAAAGAATTCAAAAGAGTAATTGCTGGATGAAATGCTGGAGAAATTCAGAGACATTTTTGGAGGCACAATATGAGAAATCCCAAATCGAAATTATTGAGTAATTTCTTGAAGTTTCCGTTGAATAATTCCTGATGGCATTCTTTAAGCAATTTGGGGGAGACATTGCGGATGATTTAACGAGAAGAAATTCAATGAAAATGGTTGTATGAAATACAGGAAAAATCGACTTTTTGAAAAAAATGATTTCCTGGAAAAATTCCAAACGAATTTAAAAAAAAAAAACTCTAGAATAAATATTGAATTTTTGTTCAAAAGTCCCTGTAGGATTTTTTGGAATATATGCTACACTGAGAACAGCGTTGCAGTTGAAAATACTATGTTAGAGGGTTAAATTAAATACACAACGCCACTTGATTTGTGCAGACTAAATTTGCATTTATTTCAAATATTTTGTGTATCCAATTTTACCATGGTACCATTTTGACAGTAAAAATTACTATATCATGGTTAAAAACTTGCAGCAAGCCAGAATCAAACCGAGGATCTTGCGATTGTCAAGCGCGAACGCTTACCGCTCGGCTATCGATGCGGTTGGACAGAGAGGGACCAAAACGCAAATAAAAAGCGCTCTTGATAGCTCAATCTTGATTGGAATAGTAAATTTAAAAACTTGTTCATGGTTCTCATTACTTCAACGCTTGTTTCAGTGTAGAGTGGCTAAATCGGCGAAAGAATTGTTGCAGGGCTGGTAGCGACTAAGTGTCTTGAACATAGAAACTTAGGAGACCTCTTGACTGAAAAAAAGAGACCATATTGATACCAAACAGCCCAAGTGACATTGGTAGCTGAATAACAGGTTGTTCAGCTTAAATGAGCTGTGTAACAGCATTTTAGCTAAATAAGCTGTTATTCAGCTACCAATATTACTTGGAAGAAACTGAAAAAAACCAATATTACTTGGGACTAAGAAAAAAAAACTAGTAGATACGATGGTTTTTCATCAGAGGATTTTATCAAAGATTCCTTCAGATATTACTCCAACAATTTCTTCAAAAGTTCATTTAGTGATTTTTATGGACTTCCTAAGGAATCCCTCTAAGAGTTTTGGTTTAGATATCCTCGGGAATTTTCCTATTCTTTAATAGGAAATTAAAAATCTCTAATATTCTTGTTTAAAACGTCTTCCAGAATTCAACCAGTGTTTCAACAGTAATTTGATAGCTTTTTTAACAAAATTGTCGATCAGGATTTCTTCAACATTTTAATCGGTAAATTCAAAGATTCCTTCAGATATTACTCCAACAATTCCTTCAAAAGTTCATTTAGAGATTTTTACGGACTTCCTATGGAATCCCTCTAAGAGTTTTGGTTTAGATATCTTCAGGAATTTTCTCAAGGATAACCATAAGATTTGTTTTAAAGAAAGTCCTACATTTTATTGTATTTATTTTCTTTAGGGCTTCCTCCAATATTCTTGTTTAGAACGTCTTCCAGAATTCAACCAGTATTTCTGGGTCTTGGGCAAATTTGACCTGAACATCGATGTTACTGAATCGATACAATCAAATCATTTACATCGATCTTTTTAGAATCGATTTAATTTTTAAGCTCATATGAAAATTCACAAAAACAAGCTCTCAAAATACGTTTTCAATTGGATAACGTTTATCAATCAAAATAATATATTAAACACTTCAAGACTATTTCAAAACTAGGTTTATGGTTCACCAACTCATTAACAAATACTAAACAATTTCATTCTTTTGAATCGAAACTCAAAATCGAATGAAGAAAATCGATTCACTCGATTTTGAATGCTCCTGACGTCGATTCAAAAAATCAATTAATCGGAACAAAAGAATCGATTTCCGGAACATCCATCCAAAATCACCCATCGCTAGTGGGTCATTTGGCATAACTGTTTTTCATGAAGAATAGGCATCTTTTAAAAGTAGGGGGATAATTCTGGTTATGCCAAATGGCCCGCTCCCAGTATTTCTACAGTGATTTTCTAGGATTTCCTACAAATTGTTCTTCAGGATTTCTTTAACATTTAAATCTGAAAATTACTTCAGGTAAATTACATCAGATATTCCTTCTACGATTCCTTTAAGCATTCTTCCAGAATTCTATTGACAAATTTCCCAAGGAAGTCTTCAAATAATTACCCGAGATTTTTTTTAAGGATGTCTCCTAGAAAATGGCAGGGATTTTTTTCAGAAATTATTGAAAATTTGTTTTAGGAGGTATTTTAGAAAGAAATCCTTAAGTATCATCTGATTAAATTTGATTAAGTTTTAGATTAACCCTTGCTTTACCCCACAGGATTCTCTGAAATAAATCTTGGACAATTGGTAAAATCTTGGAAGACATAAATTGACAGATCATTTAAAAAATCAATCAAATCTCTGGATAACAGCATCTATACTCCATGAATTCCTTGAATATGATTGGACGAAATTCCTAAAGAAAGTTGTGTAAGAATGATTAGAGGGATTACTGGAATAATTACTGTAGTATTAGCTGGCGTGAATCCTTAAATGAACTTTTTTTAAATCCATGAAGATTTTACCTAGTTTACTTGAGACATGACTACAGGTTGAAGACGAACCAGCCTCGGGCTGTAATCCTTGAATGGAATGCAGCACAAATTTCTGGAAACATTATAACGGGAACTTCAGGTCGAAACTAGAAAGTATTCAATATATTACCTCGATTATACACTGAAGCAATTTTTGGAGCAATTCCGAGTAGCAAATATGGTTGAACTATTGTGAGAATTCATATGGAAATGCCTGGAAGGGTAACTGAAAAATGGCCTAGGAATTCTTGTAGATCTCCAAGGAAAAATCCGGAATAAACCTTTATAAATTTTATTGGAAGAACTTCTGTAGGAATCGTTTGAGAATCTCCTTAAACAACAACTAGGGAAATCGGTGGAAGAGTTAGTCAAAAAATATCTAGAGGAAATCCTGAATTGATCTCTGGGAAAAATGCGATTAAAACGTTGGAGTGCTCAAGGATTTTGATTCAAGCAAATTCTGAAGAAATTCCTCTTAGTATCCCATTAAACTCCTTCGAATTGGTGGATGAATCCCAACAGGAGTTTTTGCAAAATGCCTGGAATCTCTGGAAGAGTCCCTGGAAGTATGCCAGAACAAATCTCTGAAAAAATCAGGATTCTTTAAGCTGTTCCTTGAACAATATAAGAAAAAAAAATCCTGAAGAACCTGTGAAATACCTACTCGCGTGATAATCATTGAGGATTTTTTCTGGAACTTCTAGTACAGGCAAGTCCTACCTTTTTGAATCACGGGCCAAACCTTTTTAGGTGCAGTATTTTTTTTTGTAATATCAAATAAAAATAATGAAAATTTCTTTTGGAAAAAGTGACAATAGACAATTGATTTTGAAATAGTCTTGCCTAAAATTATGTGAGAATCTTGTTCATGACTACGGCAGAATCCATCACAGGATGTGTAAATGTTGTCCAGGATATTATAAAAATCATTCTCAGATTTTTAAAATCACATCACAAATTTTTAAAAAACTCTATCCGAATCTCATCTAGTATTATTTGAGAATCCGTTCCAGGGTTTTCTAAGAATGAAATCCCGAATTTCGCGAGAATGGATTTTTTTTTGAAAATTGTTCGCAGGATGACGTCAGAACCCAACCCAAAACTCATTTTAAAATGTTGTTCTAGAATCTTAAAAAATCTGCCCTGCTCAGAATTCTGTAAAAATAAACATTAAGGATTACGTGAGAACTTTTCTCGGAATAATGTACCACATTAGGTGATGATCATGGCTAGGATTTTGTGTAATCCTCCTAAGAATTCAATGAAAATCTAGCTCTACCTTTTTGTGAGAATCCTGCCCAAGATTCCCGTGAAGTTTTTGTGAGAATCTTGTATAGGCTATTAATTTTCCTAATATTTGTTATAGTTGTCCATGCTTAGAAATAAGGAGAATCCCGTATAAGATTCAATGAGATTGGGTTCGGCCATATACTTTTCATCGCCAACATTTGTTCATACCTACTTGGTATAAAAAACAGTTTTGTTCATTAATAGTGAATTAGGTTTTTGACAATTCCTCATAAAAATTGGCCTTATTTAAAAAAGTGTTTTTAATCATTTCAGACCAAGTTTAAGACAGCAAGTAAATCTTAAAAAATCAGAAAATTAATGTGAAGAATCTTTAAAACAAAATAGCCTTAAATTGAAAAATTTAAAGTTGTAACAATCAGTCCTAAAAGTTGTAAAAACAGTCCTGTTCTAATATCAAGTTGGCAGAGCAGCAAAAGGGCCAGATATGAGGAGGATCTTAAAGCTCATACGTTTGGCTGGCCTGCTCTAATATTTGGCAACAGGATTACCAGCAAGCAGAATTAGGAAAAAAGTGACTTTAGATACCTCTTTGGTTAAAATGGACTTATATTAACAAAAGTTATCAAGCCTCTTAAAAGAGACCTGCTACTAGCCCTATCATTGGAAAAATCTCTGGAGGAAATATTGGGATAATCCATGGAAAATTTTTCAAAGTAATTTCTGTGGAAAGTTCTGAAGGTAGTACCGTTAGAGTATCCAACGGTTTCTTGGTGAAAATTTTGGAGAAATCACTAAAAGTATTCCTGAAGCATTTTCTCGGGGAATGTGATAAGAAACTCCTGAGCAGTCTGTGGAATAGTCCCGTATAAGTCTCTGAAGGTTTCTAGAATTAACACCAGGACTGAATGTGAAAAAATGGCATTATAGACCAATTTAGTTGAAAAAAGACCTAATAGATCATGCATTAAAATAAAGACCAAGTCTCTAAAAGAGCGACCTGCTACCAGCCCTGTGCAAGAAAAGTTAAACTATACTTACTTTCAACACCGAATCTGGCTAGGTACCACTTGGTCGAATGGTCCCATTTGACCAGTGAGTTCAACATGGGCGTTCCACGACCAACCGGGTACGTAATCGGGCGGTACAGCTTCTGAACCTGCGGTTGAGCTCCGGCGGCGTACAATCTGTAATGATCCACCAAATTAGCATCGATTTACAACGACCAGTCCCCCTTCCCAAGCACTTACTTTCCAATGTTCGACAGCATGAAGATCACATTGTTGTCGTGACCGCGCTTCATCAGACTCAAATTAGTGGCGTCTTTGCCGAGGGCGCGCTTCAAAATGGCCTGCAGCAAACCGTGCGGAGCAATTTCGATGCAAATCGCATTGCTGGGCACGTGCCGCAATCCTTCAGCGAACAGCACCGACGATAGGAGGTTGTTCACGTGATAGGCGGCGGACGATTGTTGGGCCAACGGAGTGTTCCAGGCTTCCTCCGGAATGCTAGTACTGATCCAGCGCGGTGAACGGCTCTTAGGGTTCGGAATGATTTTGTCTAGCGATTTGCGCAGTTTTGGTGCGGCGTCGGCAATGTAACGACTGTGGAAAGCAATGCCGGACGATTTGACTGCCTTGGCAAAGACGCCTTCGGCGTTCAACTCGGCGACGAACTTGTTGATAGAATCTACCGGTCCGGAAATCTGAAATGGAGGAAAGATATTTGTAGTTAGCTCATCTATCAGTTCCCAAGCTGATTGGAAATTACCGTCACACTATCGCTGCTGTTGTGGCAAGCGGCAATGATGTCCTTCGGGAGGCGTTCCTTGCATTGCTCCCACGAGAGGCCCACAGCAGCCATCAGGCCAGGGATCAGCTGGGTATCCAAAATGCTGCGTCCTCTCCAGTAGGCAGCCAGAACAGTCTGCTCCGGAGTGAAGCATCCATCGGCATAGGCACAGCCCAGCTCACCAACGGAGTGTCCGACCATACCGTCCGGAGTGATGCCCAGATGGTTCAGAACGTCGGTCAATGCCACTTGCACCGCAGCAATCGAAATGAACGAGTTCAAGATGTTATCGAACCGCGATTCGTCACTCTTGGTCAAGATATCGATCAGGTCGACTCCCTCCGGTCGTAAGGCCTCTGCACAGCGATGGATACTGTTGTTGAACACTTCCACCTGCATCATCTCCTTGGCCATACTGGCCCACTGCGATCCCATTCCGGAGTAGATGAACCAGATTGGCCGCTTTTCGTCATTCAAATCGCTGACCTCTCGTACAGCTTGTCCGTCTCCCAATACCGTGTAGCCACGGTAGTAATGCAGAGGGATGTTCTTACTGTGAACTTCATTCACCAGTCCAACAAACTCCTCATCGTCCTTGTTCGTGTCTGCGGCATCCAAGAATGCCTCAACGGCTTCTTCGGTACGTCCCGAAGCAAAAACCAGCTTAGGGAAGCCATCCTTGGGGCTGACAGGTTTCGGTTTCGGGTATGACTTCATGATCACGTGAGCGTTGGCACCACCGAACCCGAACGAGTTCAGCCCGATTATGCCACCATTCCATGGCAGGTTACGATCGACAACCTTAACGCTGCCGTCCATGATACCGTAAAGGTCCGGGTTGGTGTTCTTGAAATGAAGATTTCCGGGAATGATGCCCGCCTCCATAGCGATCAACATTTTCGCGATGGAACAAACTCCGGAGGCAGGTTCCGAGTGACCCATGTTCGATTTGACCGAACCGATCAGCAGGGGCGCCTTCCGGTCCTTGCAGAAGAAATCCGTAATATTGTTCACCTCCTGCGGGTCTCCGACTTTCGTTCCGGTACCGTGAGCCTCCACGTAGACCACATCCGCTGGGTTGAGATTGATTTCGCCATAGGTTTCCTGAATCAGGCGCTTTTGCATGGCTCCATTCGGGAAGGTGATTCCCTGTTCCTTGTACCCATCGGTGTTGATTCGCACGTTCAGAACGCTGGCATAGATACGGCGCGAATCGGAAGCACGTTGCATGAAAGTAACTACGCAACCATCTGACCGCACGTACCCATTGCCAGATTCGTCAAACACCTTGCACATACCTTCCTTACCCAACATGTTCAACCTTTTGAACTGCAACGACATGGTGGGCTTCAGAATGATTCCACACCCGGCCACGATGGCCGCGTCGCACCGCCCAGCCTTCATATCGGCAAAGGCCGTGGACATGGCGATCAACGAACTGGAACAGGCCGTATCGACCGCGTAGCTGGGTCCCTTGAAGTCGAACGTGAAGGACAACCGGTTGGCGAACATGGCTCGGGCACATCCGATCAGGCCATACCCATTTACCAGGTCCGGGTCGGCACACCAGTGCTGTTCCGTTTCGGAGTTGGAGCATCCGATGTACACGCCGGTGCGGCTACCGCGGAGTTCCTGAGGATTGATGCCTGCGGAGAAAAGAGAAGAAGAAGAAAGAAGGTTTAATATAGATTAGGTTAGTATGAAGTATTGAGAAGTCTACTGGCTCAAGAAGCGACAAACTTAAAAAGAGGGCGGATTTAGAACCGAATACGGAAGATATTTAAAGTTTACGCCAAAGGAAGAAGTAAGTTGCTAGTTATTATCAGAATCAGACCGAAGGCACAATATATCAATAATTGCATTATCTTTTGAAATATACATATTTCGACTACCACACAAGTCTTGTAGTCATCTTCAGTGTCAGTTACTTGTATCCACTATTCCAATTGTATAAAAAATCCTAAATTTCTAGAGAAAGTATCGTGACGAACTCTCGAATGAAAACTCATAAACAATCAGGAGTAATTTTTGGTTAAATGCTTAGAGAATTTCCAGTTAAATTCATGAGAAAAATATAAAAAAATATCAGCGTTACAAACGGCAAACATTCTGAAAGAATTTCTTGAGAAACACTTAAAGTCGTTGTTCTTTAAATAATATATTACTAAATTACTGGAGAATTTAGCGTTAAATCCTCTGGACAATTCCCGGTGGAGTGGATGTCGAAATATGCGGCTGAACTCCATGACCAGGGGCCCTAATAGTCGTCTTACTGAAAAAAACGAGCGAAGGGTCGTGGTTTGAACTCTGCCGATCTGGGATCTTTTTGAGTTGGAAATTTTCTGGACTTTACTGGTTTTATTATATCTCCTTGCTAGACATACGATATACGAAGGCAAAAATAGGGCAATCAGCCCCAATGCATTATCAAATCAAGTTATCATCATTAAAAAAATAATATTATCAATTTTTATTTTGTTTTTATTTTTGCTCGGGTTACATTTTATAAGTTTACACCTTAGTTATTTTATTAGGTTCACGCTTATACCAATCGATAAGCGAATTGTACCTCGCCTCTCAAAGATGATGAATTGGGCGCAATTAAGGTCGATCAAGCGTGGCTGCATCCTGACCCCTAAGCATCAACCGAACACCAAATGTAATCGTTCGCCTTTGATGGTGGTCGATCGATCGATCGATCGATCGATCGCATTACTATCCAAATCTACAACCCGATAGTTCATCATCATGCGTTGTTGGTCACCTTGCTGGTTGGCTACTTGCAGCACAATTAGCCCGATATCTCTCGGGCACAAAAACGACAAATTAAATTATACACAAACCCGTTTGCCGCGGCTTGCCTGATCGAGCCCTGGGTGGGTATCCCAGGTTTGCGTGGCGCTCGGGACGGAAATCTCATCCCTCAATGACGCACATGCGGAACCATTCGATTGCGATTATTTGCTTTCGATCCATGGTGTACGTAAATACTTCTAAGCCCCGTCGTACGTCGTTTTTGTTCTGCGGCGCAACGAGTTATCATCCACTCATCTTCGTCATCTCGTTTGAAAACTGCTATGGATGTAGGTACCGTAATCTGGGGTAACACTGATCAGTTTTTGGGATATTTTTTAAATTTTTCATTTGAAAATGCAAATGTCGCAGGTTTTATATTTTTAAAACAAGTACTGGCACCCACCGCTCGTGACCATATACTGCATTTTGATTTACAAAAGATTTAAGTATGTTTAAATAAATGTTTTAAGTGATATTTTGATTTAGCTGATATGGGGTAACATTGATCACCCATGTAAACAACGTTTGGTAATATTGAAAATGTCGTTGCTTACTTAAACCATAGCCCCTGAAGCCGAATATGAAGACCAAACTCTTACAAGTCATTTACTTTTTGAGTTATTTCAAAAATAAAATCACTTTGAACCGTGCAATACGCCTAAAGGTAGGCAATTTCCTAAGGAAATTTTGAATTCCCAATAGTAGTTCGTTAATGTTGCTTAATTGACTAAAATTATGAAAGATTTGACAACGGAATCGTTTTCGGCGATGCCATTTCTAGTAACAATCACATTTTTCTTGTTCATACCATTTGCAGAACTTGTGTGAGACATGAATCTTTGGTAGTGTTATCCATAAAGATAAAAATCATTGATTCAAAATGTTGATAAATTTACACATGAATGAAATGCAATTTTCACAAAAACCTCAATTTTTATTAGCTTATGAATGTAAGAAAGAGAGGCATCATTCATGCTTTGAAAATATTTCATCAATAAATGATGATTTTAACTTTTTACGAGAAGGATCATACCGATCAATGTTACCCCGCTGATCAATGTTACCCCGGATTACGGTACCTTACATATCCCACATTATTGGTAGGACAATACGCGACTGTATAGGTTGCGAACTGCGCGCCATTGACTGGCCGCTCTTGCGTATCCGCTTTGGCGCTTTTTTTCGCACTTGCAAACTAATTGGTTTGTGGGTCGCTCAATCTTAAGGAGTTTATAAGTGCCTATCATGAGACGTATAAATGAAGAGCCGAAGGGTGGAATGCTATGAAATACTTCAGCACAATAATTTACCAATGAGGTTGATTTCAAAGAATATAGAACCTCTGAGGCCTTCCTTAAACTTTACTACCGTCCATGGTTACAAAGTAAAGCCATTAAGGTGCCTGGGTTCGATTCCCGGTCGGTCCAGGACCTTTTCGTAGGGGAAATTTTCTTGACTTCCCTTGGCATTGAGCATCATCGTACCAAACAAGACTCAACATCTCAAACCTGCTGTTATGAAACCAGATTTTTCTCTAAAGTTAGTTTTGAATATGAAAAAAAACGCGTTCGTTTCCAAGTTGCTAAAACCGAAATACGAAAAGTCAGATCGTCAGATCTCTGATAAACAACAAGATAGCAAAATTGGATTTGTTACACTAAGGAACGTAAATGTTATCCAATGTTGTATGTAACATCGATCTTTATCTGGAAATACTGTAATCATAACTTATTTTTTATGTAATTACTGTAAAAATATCTAAAGAATTTTGACCTAACATTCCTGCAGGCGGCATTGTACAGGAATTCGTCCAAGTAATCTTCCAGTAATATCTCCAAGAGTGCTTTCTTTACAAATTTATTCTATAATTCTTTCAGGGATATCTCAGGAATTTTTTTTACTAAGATTTCTTCAGAATTGATCTTTTTGAATTCTTTCAATTAAGGTCGATAAAGCGGTTCAATTAAGGTTTATTTTTTTTTTCGATAGCTTCTACTGAAATCTTCCCAATGTTTTTTTTAATGCCTCAGATAGGACTTCTGCAAAAGTTGCTCCGTTTTCTCGAGTAGCATCTGCCAAGATTCTTGAAGAATTTGTTTCTTATTTTCTATGTTTTTAAATTATACAAACCGATCTAAAAGTTGTCGAAAAAAAAAATCTAAATTTTCTTATTGAGTTTAGTGTAAACGTATCTCAGGAATTTGTAAAATATGTCCCAAGGACTTTCCTTGAATTTGCTTTAGAATTTTCCCATGGAACTTGTCTAGCGGCCATCAATGTTTGTAGGAGATTTTTTTTTCAATATTTTTTCAGGTTCTTTCCTAAGGGCGCACACTGTGGCAGATCGCTGTTTTCGATGGCCAAAACATCTGGACTGTGCATCCTGGTATCTTCAAGAAAGTATCTTATAATAATTTGACAGCATCGGATTTGATCTAGATTAATCAAAACTGATCTAGATTAATTTCATCTGTTGATAGGAGGGTCATAGCAAAAAAAAAAAGCTATCTTCTGCAAAGTTGTCGATTGAGGCATTTTCACTGACGTGGATAGCGTTGTATGACACTTAAAATCGATTTAGACTGTTCAAATTGTTTAAAAATATGTTGTCATCAAGTTTTTAAAATTTAACAATAACAAATTAAATTTACATCATTTTCTAGCAAAATGTTTGTTTTATAAAATCCTGTAGGCGAATTCCGGCGCGTTTTTTCTTCGAAGAAAAGAAAAATTTCTTACTGGTGCGTAATGGAAGAAAATTTCTTCTCTTCGAAGAAATTGTTCGCCGGAATTCACCTACTGGATTACTCATTAAGCGGCATATGGCGGCAGCTAATTTTTTGTCTACGGCTAATTAGGAGCATTTGCTTCATTGTCGTGAAGAAAGAATAATGGGGCTTCTTTGTTGTAACAGTTTGAAGTTTTGATGAAAACATGTTAAAATACTTATAATTCAAATAGATTTTCAGTCATCAATACAAACTAATGTTTTAAATTTTTTAACATTTGAACGCAATTCAACATAATATGTTCCATATGTGTATCTTCATCGTTCGATTTTTATTAAGAGAATAGTGTTGTGTTCAATAAAAATTTATTTTACGATGCATGTGGAAGCCTCTGCAAGAGATGCTTCCCAGTTTTTGGAAAATAAGCTTATCAGTTTCTGGAAGAGGTAGTGCTTTGTGAAGCCCAAGCAGGACAGTTCGGTTTTGCGTCGTCCGATTGATTTAGCTGACGGATTCGCGCGTTTTCGTTGCCGGAGAATTTTTTCCCCCTGTTTTGGAGCGTCTTGCTGGGTAGTGCTTTGTGAAGCCCAAGCAGGACAGTTCGGTTTTGCGTCGTCCGATTGATTTAGCTGACGGATTCGCGCGTTTTCGTTGCCGGAGAATTTTTTCCCCCTGTTTTGGAGCGTCTTGCTGGGTAGTGCTTTGTGAAGCCCAAGCAGGACAGTTCGGTTTTGCGTCGTCCGATTGATTTAGCTGACGGATTCGCGCGTTTTCGTTGCCGGAGAATTTTTTCCCCCTGTTTTGGAGCGTCTTGCTGGGTAGTGCTTCGAGAAGCCCAAGCAGGACAGTTCGGTTTTGCGTCGTCCGATTGATTTAGCTGACGGATTCGCGCGTTTTCGTTGCCGGAGAATTTTTTTCCCCCTGTTTTGGAGCGTCTTGCTGGGTAGTGCTTTGTGAAGCCCAAGCAGGACAGTTCGGTTTTGCGTCGTCCGATTGATTTAGCTGACGGATTCGCGCGTTTTCGTTGCCGGAGAATTTTTTCCCCCTGTTTTGGAGCGTCTTGCTGGGTAGTGCTTCGAGAAGCCCAAGCAGGACAGTTCGGTTTTGCGTCGTCCGATTGATTTAGCTGACGGATTCGCGCGTTTTCGTTGCCGGAGAATTTTTTCCCCCTGTTTTGGAGCGTCTTGCTGGGTAGTGCTTCGAGAAGCCCAAGCAGGACAGTTCGGTTTTGCGTCGTCCGATTGATTTAGCTGACGGATTCGCGCGTTTTCGTTGCCGGAGAATTTTTTTCCCCCTGTTTTGGAGCGTCTTGCTGGGTAGTGCTTTGTGAAGCCCAAGCAGGACAGTTCGGTTTTGCGTCGTCCGATTGATTTAGCTGACGGATTCGCGCGTTTTCGTTGCCGGAGAATTTTTTCCCCCTGTTTTGGAGCGTCTTGCTGGGTAGTGCTTCGAGAAGCCCAAGCAGGACAGTTCGGTTTTGCGTCGTCCGATTGATTTAGCTGACGGATTCGCGCGTTTTCGTTGCCGGAGAATTTTTTCCCCCTGTTTTGGAGCGTCTTGCTGGGTAGTGCTTCGAGAAGCCCAAGCAGGACAGTTCGGTTTTGCGTCGTCCGATTGATTTAGCTGACGGATTCGCGCGTTTTCGTTGCCGGAGAATTTTTTTCCCCCTGTTTTGGAGCGTCTTGCTGGGTAGTGCTTTGTGAAGCCCAAGCAGGACAGTTCGGTTTTGCGTCGTCCGATTGATTTAGCTGACGGATTCGCGCGTTTTCGTTGCCGGAGAATTTTTTTCCCCCTGTTTTGGAGCGTCTTGCTGGGTAGTGCTTTGTGAAGCCCAAGCAGGACAGTTCGGTTTTGCGTCGTCCGATTGATTTAGCTGACGGATTCGCGCGTTTTCGTTGCCGGAGAATTTTTTCCCCCTGTTTTGGAGCGTCTTGCTGGGTAGTGCTTCGAGAAGCCCAAGCAGGACGGTTCGGTTTTGCGTCGTCCGATAGAGTTTGTTGACGGTTTCGCGCGTGTTTTCGTCGCCGGAGATTTTTTTTTTTTTCCCTTTGTTTTGGAGCGTCTTGCTGGGTACGTATTTGGGAAGGCCCAAGCAAGACGGTTTATTTTCGGGACGCCAAGAAGTTTTGCTGTCAGTGTCAGTTTTGTGTTCAGTCGAGAATGGATGGCCAACTGGTGAGTTCGTTTCATGCTTATGATAACACATATTTTCTTGAAAGCGTAACTTTTATGTAATATTAAAACAAACTTTGTATGGTTTGTCACTATAGGTGTCGGCATTATGCTTTTTTCTTATACAATTTGAATATACATATATTTTTCTCTTTTTGACATTATTAAAAATTATCCTTTGAATTGTTCGACATTGTGAATGTTGACGTATTTTCTAAAACTTCTACCATATCGAGACAAAATGCACAGTAATACTCATATGTAATTTTCAAACAAACTATGTATGGTTCGTCACTACAAGTGTCGGCATTATTCCTGTTTCATATAAGTTAAAATATATACATGTAATTTTCAGTTTTCGTCATTAATAAAAACGTCTTTTGAATTGTTCGACATTATAGATGTTGACGTAATTTTTCCAAAAACTTCTCGAGACAAAAATACAAAACTAGCTTTAAATACAAGTCGTATATTTCCCCCTTGTCCATGGATCGCATCACCGACCAGAGGTGACTCCCAGATCTTTTCCTTCCTCACTAATAAACACCCTTCCCGTGGTGATTGTGGAGATGCAGAGGTATTCTCGGTCTCTAGAAGCAACAATCATTACACCCTAACATTCCTTCCCCATCCCAACTGACTGTAAGGACTTGGCCGGCGCCGTTATTGATCAATAATATTAGATCTGCTAAAATTGCACTTCGAGAGTAAGCGGAAACTCCCATCCCTTATTCATTTGGATCGTAGTGCAATTCTTACCAGTTCCGATCAATCACGGAGTAGCAACCATTGACATGTACAGTCAGTTTATGCTATGCTATGCTATGCTATGCAAAACACCCCTTTCTTTTTACCTTTATTTTTGTAATAAAAAAAACTTTGAATGGTTGGACACTACAAGTGTAGACTTCCGAAAGGTTCACTTTATTCAACAAACTTTGGATGGTTCGTCACTGTAAGTGTCGGCATAAGAATAGGAGTGTTAGGAATGTTTCATTTAGGTATTTGTTCAACAAACTTTGAATGGTTCGTCACCCCAAGTGTCGGCATAATCATGTTTATATCTCACAAATAATTATTTATCATGGTCTAATTGCTTATCAAAGTGAATCCTGTGACCCAACGATCCTCCCCATTAACAAACATCCCTCCCAGTAACCTTTGTGGAGATGCAGAGGCAAACACGGTCTCCAAATAGCAAAGGTTACACACTAACATTCCTTCCCTCAATCCCACCTGACTGCAAGGACGTGGCCGGCGCCGTTATTGACCCTGTATAAATAGAGGCACTGAATTATGCACACTGAAGAAGATTATGGCCAATCCCAGTCAAACTTCTAGTTGATTCTTTGTGCATTTTCACTGACTTCGGTCAATCACGGAATAGCAACCATTGATATGTGTAGTCAGTCTAAGCTAAGCTAAGCTAAGCTAATAAGCTTATCAGTTTCTGGAAGAGAAGCTTCCCAGCTTCTTGAAAAAAAAAACTTCCCTGCTTCAGGAAGGAAAGCTTTCTAGCATCTGGAAGAGAAGCTTCCCAGCTTCTGCAAGAGAAGCTTCCCAGCTTTGGGAAGAGAAGCTTCCCAGCTTCTGGGAGGGAAGCTTCCAAACGGGATTATCACAGAAGGCTGAATACAGTATAGCCTACTACAAAAGGCCGAATGCACAGAATGCCGAATCACAAAAGGCGGAATCACTAAAGGCCGAAGTATAAAAGGCCAAATTACAAAAAGCCGAATCACAGAAGGCCCAATTAAATTTACAAAACTAAAGAATAAAGCTTGGATATGAAAAGAACAAGTCCATGCTTTGTTAAATGCAGTCATGTCAGTAAACAATGCAAAATTTACATGCGGCGAAGCATCCAAGCATCTGGAAGAGTAGCTTCACATCTTCTGGCAGAGAAGCTCTCAAGCTTCTGGAAGAGAAGCTTTCAAGCCTCTGGAAGAGAAGCTTCCAAGTTGCTGGAAGAGAAGCATCCGATTCAAATAAATGAAACGAATACGTCTAAATTTTTAAGGTTCTCCATTTGATTATTTTCAGATTGAATAAAAAATCTCTTATTGTAAATCACATATTGATCACATGTTTTAACCTAAAATTGTGCTAACAAAAACCTCCAACTAACCCCGCTTTTCGTTCTTCGCGACAATGGAGCAAATGTTCTTAACTAGTCGAGGAGAAATAAATAGCTGCCACCATCTACCGCTTCATGAGAACAAAATTCAGAACAAGTATTAGAAGTTTTAGCCGTCGAAAACAACGATGTGACCCAGTGTGAGGCGCCTTTACCAAACTTGTCCAGAGATTTATCAAAACTATTCATGGATTGCCTCGAGAATATCTCCGTGAATTCTTGTAAGGACTTCTTCTTTGAATCTACCTGAAGATTTTTTAAGTTCTTTTTTTCGGATTTTGTCCATTTTTTCTTCAAAGATATTAAGTAAATCTTGTTCGTGTCGTCATCGAAAAATTCCTGAGATATGTTTCCTGTAATTCTGTATTCATGGCAATTATGATAAAAAATTAATATAGATATTTGCTAAATTTTTTTTAAGGTTCCTTGACGCAATTCCAATTTATTTCTTCCTATTTTATATTCCTTGGCGCAAATCCATTTATATCAGGTGAATTTCATCACATCATCAGTGTTTTAGAAGAATTCTTTAATAAATTTCCTATATATTTTTTTGAAGAAATATCTAGTGAATTTCATGAATCAATACAGTATTGGGCAATGCATTTGTAACTTTTTCGATTTTCCACACAAAACGGTCAACTTTGGAGTCTTAAATGGGCCAATTTGAATACAATTTTGAAAAGCCTCCAAAGTTGTCCACTTTGTATTAAAAAAGAGGAAATAGCGTTACAAATTTCCACAATTCTCAAGGATATTTCAAATCATGTTTTCTCTTTTTTTCTGGCCCTGAGACAGGGCTTGGTTATCAGTTGATTGTTAGTAGGGGTCGTCCATTAATTACGTAAGATATTTTTGGCGTTTTTTTTTGGAAAGTGTTGCTTTGAAAACTAAGCCAAAAATTGAAGTTTTTGTAACTTTCAAATGGTAATGGTCAATTCAGATTGTTGTAGGTCATATTATAACGAGTGAAAAAACAATTGATAAAGATCAATTAAAACTCAATAAAATGTTATCCACTTTTTCTATGGAACCTCTTAAACTTTGTAAATCTTGTTACTTTTTCATTGGTCTCCTCCCCCTTGGATCGTAACATTAATGCGATAACTCTCAAACAGTTTCCCGCAAATAAACTATTCCATAACTCGATATTTCCATGAGTCTTTTCAATACCGACTCTTGACTGTATATTTTTCTTCAAGTATATTTTTTTAGAGAAATTCTTGGATGAATTCTCGGAGGAATTTTCGGAGGCGTAGAATGAATCTCTGGAGAAATATCTGAGAGAATCCCTGGAAGATTACCTAGAAATAATCTTGCAGTATGAATAGCGATTTTTTGGAGGTATTTATGGAAGAATTCCTGGAGGAAATTCTTGAGGAATCCCTTAAGGATTCCGTGAAGCTATTTCTTGTAGAATACCTGGAGAAATTTCTGATGAAATCCCAAGAGGAATTTCTGAAGAAATTAACATGCATTATGACTTGTCGAATTCATTATTTCATATGCAGCTAATGAAAACGATGATATCAAAACATCTAAAAAAGTTATCGTTACTTGCTCGGGTTGCAATTTCATATTATAATAGCAAATAATATTGATATTAAGTTACAAATATAATTTTGATAACATTATGCCATTATGATAACAGAAGTTCAGACTTACCCGCATCAATAATAGCCTCGTATGTACACTCGAGCAGCATTCTCATCTGCGGGTCCATACACTCCGCCTGTTTTTGATGAATTTTGAAAAACTCTGCGTCCAGGTTTTGCAGGTCTTCGTCCTTAATTTTGCCGATCCTGGTCGGGAGGTCGTACAATCCCTTGGGCCACCGGCGGTCATCGTCGTTCACCATGTCGACGCCCTCCATCAGGTTGCGCTTGAACTCTTCGATGTTGGAGCTCTCCGGCAGGCGGCCGGAGAAGCCTGTGATGCAGATGTCATCCTGAATCTGACAGCCATCGTAGTGTCCCCCCAGGTCCCTGGGGACACCGCGGCGGGTGTCAGTAGTAACATCGTCGAAGCGGGCTGGCATCGTTGCGCCTTTGTTGCGTCGTGTTTTCTTCTGTTTGGAACGTTTTCCGCGGGAAGGAATGGCGGCCTTGTCCGCTGCACTGACGATCGGCTAGAGGGTGTCCTGCTTTCTGACCAAGCCGCGAAGTGCTGGACGACGTCTAGTCTATCTGTAATTGGAGTAGAAACAGAAGCAACAACACAAAATCAATTAGCAATCGAAACCTCACAAGTGCATTTCACCCATTTGGTGGAGAAGGGCAATTCAATATGCGTTTGGAACCGCGTTTATGGCAGAGGCCGTCTAATTGACGGCAAAGATCGCCGAGGAATACCGGCACGCTTTCTGATCAATTGAGATTGATTTGATTGGGTGCCCGTAGTGGCTGGCGTGGCACACTACACCGCCAAGAGCACAACACGCATTATATCAAATCAACCTCAGCTGATTCGATTAATTCAATTATGTGGCATGATTGTGATCTCTGGTGTCAGTCTGTTGTTATCACACGTCCAATTGGCACACGTCGCCTCTCCGGTACACAGGAGTAACGCTGGAGGATTGGGGCACACGTTTTGCGACTGAAGCCAATTGATAAACGTGATAAGTTGTATGGGGAGGGAGGATGAACTGATTAGTCGTTATCGTCCAGTCGAGAGGATTTAATTTAGGCATAGTTGATTCGGACATTCGTTGAACCCATGGTGATAAGGTTGGAGATAAGAATCCATTCATAAATTGCTCAATACAATGAATGAACTAGGATGTTCCAAAATTGCCCTTATGAAACATATTTTAACATTTCGCTGATCGTTCATGATAACTTTATTTTTTGATATGTATTAAAATATCCCAAGCAACATTCTAAGTTTTGTCAGTCATTTTTCTGACTTAAAACCATAAATTGGTAGGTACCGATATAGAATCGCAACTAGGATATGGTACTATAGATAGTCTATTTCACATCGCAATGCAGCCTTGAAAGTGCTGTGAGCAAACATGACCCGTCGAAATAAAGACGTCTTCGATTAGAAACTGGTAGTGATCAATCAACAAAGTAATAATGACAAAAAATATGAAAACAATGACTTAAAGGTGATTTAAAAACTACAAACAGCAGGTCCGTATCGACTTTAGAAAATACTTGATTGAAATAAATGGTTCTTGTTAAAATTACTACGAATGAATTCTTTGTTGATAGATACGGATCTCTGATAGACAACTGCACAGATTATTTAAAAAAATAGAAAGCTTTATTAGGCAGGGCCTTCCTTAGCCGAGTGGTTAGAGTCCGCGGCTACAAAGCAAAGCCATGTTGAAGGTTCGAATCCCGGTCGGTCCAGGATCTTTTCGTAAAGAAAATATCCTTGACTTCCCTGGGTATAGAGTATCATCGTACCTGCTACACGATATACGAATGCGAAAATGGCAACTTTGGCAAAGAAAGCTCTCAGTTAATAACTGTGGAAGTGCTCATAAGAACACTACGCTGAGAAGCAGGCTCTGTCTCAGTGAGGACGTAAATGCTAAGATGAAGAAGATTAGGCAGGGCATATTGAGAGTATCCTGCATTACCACCGTTTATTACCAAATATGAAATCTAAATCAAATTGTGCCGTGCAAGTACCATATTCTGTACGGATAAGCAAGTATAATTTGAATTACTTCAATAGTCAAGAATTTCAACTGCTGGGATATTTGTTGAAAACACAATTCTAATCCCTTGGATTATAAATGTTACAATGATACAATGAATAATGTTTCGAACTTCAAGTTACAATTTTGAATGTAAAAACGATGTGTAATAAGAATATGGAACAGACTGTTCAGAATATGACCCTATCTATAATACGGGGCTAGCTCGGTAGTTGATTCAGAACAGGAAACAGTTCATATTAAAATTGAAAAGTTAATTATTCATAGTCTTTCATCTTTTGTATGACCGAAAACCTCATATTACTCCACAATAACTTATACATTCAACCCTGTTATCTCCTCAATTTTTCGTAAACTGAAAGCCTTGACAAATTCAAAACTATATTAAATATTAGATGTTGTTTATTGCTTAAGTTCTGGTGACTAGACTTTGGAATTGTTGTTATGCCCCACTGGAAGTGATTACTTTGCCATGTTTCGGAAAATATGATATTTTACAATGACCGAACAATATTCCAGGCCATTTCATTAGCGATTTGTATTATGATTATGTAGATAGTAAAATGTAAATTGCAACCCATTTCAGGTATCAAATTTTCTTCAAAATTTCATAAACATATCGTTGCCAAGATAAAAATGTGTTATCATACGCATGAAACGAGCTCACCAATTGGTAATCAATCCTTGACTGAACACGAATACCTTTTCACATCTTGATTCCGTCGCTCGCTCCACAGCAGCAGCATGGAATGACCACACATTACTCACTGGCCAGAGAAACTCTAGAATGAACTAAAATGATATGAAGAACGAACTCGCTTTGGGCTTTACGAAGCGCACTGCCCAGTCGTGTCCTAGGCTAGTGACCATGGTTAGCCATGCAACACACAGTGCTTAAAAACGCAAAAACAAAAACACGATCATCAGCTTTTTCGATGCCAAAGATTAATTTTTTTTAGATGCGAATGTAACCAGAGCTTAACATTTTCCTTTTGTTTCTTTTCTAACTGTCATCTGGCTTAGACCTACCGATCCATTCAGCCAATACATTTTCCTTTGTAATCGAACGGTCACTCCGACTGCGAAACGTCAAAATCTTAAAACTAATAAAAAAACCAGCTTATCGCAGCTGTCTCATCGATTGTCTTACAAAGGATTTATTGTGATTCTCAAATAAAACCCACTTTAAAAGTACAAATACGCCCTTAATTTTTTTTCACAGAGATTTTTATAGCTTACATTGTTTTAGGGCTACGTGTCTATTTTAGAAATACAAAGCTTTGCTCAATAAACCAAGATAAATCTTAATTTTTTGTTTATATTTTATTGTGGAAAATTTTTGAAATTTTTACACTAAAATAAATCGAAAAGTGGGAGAAATGTGTATATGCATCAGGATGAGTCCACCTGGAAAACATATGTAGCACAGATATTTTAAAAACATAGAAAAATTGAAGATTTTATCTAGGTATGTTCACCCATGTTTTGTATTTTGAAAATATTCACGTAGTCCTAGAAAATTGTAAGCCATAAAAATCGCTGTGAAAAAAGTTAAGGACATACTTGTACCTGGCACCTGGTTGGTTCGATCTCATCGGTCGACAATATTTTTCTTACAAACAACATAAAAAAACATTAACACTTCAGTCGTCGCGCTGTTGTATTTTGTACAACACTAGTGCAAAAAGCTCGCTTTTCATTCACAACAGCAGCGTGGTGGTTCTGACGGTGGCAAACCGCGCGACGACTGGAAGGTTAAAGTGTTTTTTATATGGAAATCGCAATAAACCATTAATTATAGTAGATAGAGATAAAGTGTTTTCGACAACTTTGCTTCATTCAACATTTCCAAAAACTTTGTCCAAGCCAATCGACAAACAGAGAAAATAAAAATTGTATCGCATTTATAAGTGAATTAATCAATTAGAATAATTCGATAAACATTCAACCAGTACAGGTTTTAAAAATATTTGAAAGATAATACATGGATTCTACTAGGAATTATAGAACAGAATGGCACAAAAGTGATCAACTTCACCCCATTTTACGGTACCAAAGTTATCTCGTTTTATGGTACCATGGTATCCAAAACCCATGTCTGTTCCAGATATTACCAGAAAAAGCTGGTTTTCAGTATCGAGTCCTAAGCACTTATCATTGTTCGAGTTTGAAACAGTCACAATGATATTCTTTCTTCCAAACAATTCAAGATGTGTGTCATTACGCCCGTGATTTCGCATTAATTTCGCTAATTTTCTGCTTTCGCTGACGATCACGTCACCGATTGTAGTGCCTCATTCAACCACACCAACCGAACGACGAAATGATGTAAGCCTAGATATGCGACTCCGAAAATTCGCTCCGCATTTTTTTTCGACTTCCCACCTCAAAAAATACCTGCAGCTCAGTTCGACCGAAGAAAGCATTTGCGCAGCGGCAGAGCCCCCCTTTCGGCAACTCTAGGTTACCCCATTTTGATTGCGCTTTTTTTTGGGGGGTTTGCCAAAATAAAGCCCGGCGACGTAACAGCATACCGAACGAATGAGCGCTCGAAACCATCAACATGCTTTTTGGCATAAATAAACAACAGCACACCTTGGAGTAACAACATACGACGAGGCTCTGGGCTTAGGTCGTTGAACTCTTTGGACATCGCTAATCGTGCTCGCTACGTATCGTACGGTTTCTGGTGATAATCTGATTTGGGTGGATTTTAGTTAGGATCACTAAAATCCTCTGAAAGCAGATCATCATCAGACCCTGCAATACCAATAGTGTTACGTAAAGCCTATCTTGCAATAATGAGACATGTTTTTGGCGTATCTTTGATATTGAGAGATGGACCGTAACCTAAAATGCATACATAACTCATTTTATTTTGACAAGGGCTACACGGAAAAAAATTCTGTGGTAAAAATGACTATTTTAGCTGACTACGCCCATTCTTGAAACTACCATGGAATTTCAGACCAATTCACTATGTTTACGGTACACCCCACCACATTACTGGTACATTTGACAGAAATAATTTACAACAATCTGATTTCGACTACAGACATGGTAAAATTAAGCGCATTTCTGTTCTGCTGAAAATTGCCGGTGCGAGCGCTTAAGTTAACCCCCTGAAATGGTAGTTTTGATCGCACAATTTTTTTGCGTGTATGTTAAAAAAAATACACACAAATTAAAATTGCCAATAATTGGGTGCTAAAACCGCACTACCACTATTATTGTACACTGGATCAGCCATAACATATTTATGAGCGTTTTTTTTTCAATCACGAGTTCACAAGCAATAACGATTTAACTGAATGTTTTTGATTAGCATATTTTCCTGACAAATGGAAAAATGCTAAGGTTGTTCCAATTTTAAAACCAGACTAAAATCCTGCAGAAGCTTCTAGCTATCGTCCAATCAGTTTGCTTTCCTCCATCAGTAAACTTTTTGAAAAAGTAATTTTGAACAGAATGATGGCCCACATCAAAGAAAATTTAATTTTTGCCAATGAACAGTATGAATTCCGCCATGGTCAATGGACATTCGACTACTCATCAACTTTTACGTGTATCAAATTTGATTCGTTCCAACAAATCTTAAGGCTATTCTATTGGTGTTGCTCTTCTAGACATAGAAAAAGCATTCGACAGTGTTTGGCATGAAGGCTTGATCGTAAAATTAAAAAACTTTAATTTTCCAACATACATTGTTAGAATAATTGAAAGTTATCTGTCAAATCGTACACTTCAGGTTAATTATCAGAACTCCAGATCAGAAAGACTTCCTGTAAGAGCTGGTGTTCCCCAAGGCAGCATTTTGGGACCAATATTATACAATATTTCCACATCTGACTTACCTGAGTTACCTCAGGCATGTCAAAAATCCTTGTTTGTGGATGACACAGGCCTCTCCGCCAAAGGACGAAATCTGCGTGTTATCTGTAGTCGATTGCAAAAAAGTTTGGATATTGTGTCTTCATACTTGCAAAAAAAGGAAGATTTCTCCTAGTGCTTCCAAAACTCAACTAATAATATTTCCACATAAAACAAAAGCTCTTTATTTGAAACCTTCAAGTAGACACGTTGTCACGATGAGAGGGGTTCCAATAAATTGGTCAGATGAAGTTAAGTATCTAGGGCTCATGCTAGATAAATTTAACTTTCAAAAATCACATTGAGGGCATTCAAGCCAAATGTAGCAAATATGAAAATCTATCTCCTTATTAATATAAAATCAAAATGTCCTTATTAATATAAAAGCAAATATGTTAAATCTATCCCCTTATTAATATAAAATCAAAACTTTGTCTTAAAAACAAGGCCAGCCATGTTGTATGCTGTACCAATAAGGACTAGCTGTTGTAGTACCAGGAAGAGAGCTCTGCAAAGAATTCAAAATAAAATTTTGAAAATGATTCTGAAGCTACCTCCCTGGTATAGTACCAATGAGTTACATAGAATATCCAATATTGAAACATGTCAAATGTCAAATTTTTAACAAATTTCAATAATTGACATAACTCAAAGTAATAAATGAATAGATTCATGGTATCATCATCAAAATTGTAGATTTAGACGAGATGAACAAGTTTTCTAAATTCATTTTGTGTGAATGGCTTCCATATTTTCAGATCAATCGTATATATTTAGTTGTCAAAAATGTTATAACTCATGACTCAAGAATAGGATATATTGAAATACAAGTTAAGTTTGATGTGCTGTGAAAATTGAATTCAAATCGGTTCATAAATAACTGAGATGCAGTCAACTGAAGTTGATCATTTTGTATGGAGAACAATAAGTAGAACTTTTAGGTAAGCAAACGTTCAGTTAATAACTGCGGAAGTAATCATAAGAACACTGTCCAACTAGAGGCGTAACACCAGAAGAATCACCTCTTCATCCTTTACCCCAATATTTGAAAGCCCGTTCAAACCGGATAGTGGAATTGATAACCCTATAAAATCGCCAATCACAATTTCCAGGTTCAAGGCAACATGTGAAGATGACCTTCACTGGAGCACACTATATTGCACTCCACCGGGCGTCCACAGCGTGGCGTGATTGGCCAAACACAAACAAAAACAAGATTAGACCGGGGTAAACTAACAGCGCCGCAAAAAAAACACCTATTCGCAATTACCTGGGTTACCTACCTACCCGACGAACAATGCATGTTTTACTACCAAACAACTCGCTGGCAAAGTGGGAAGACGATGCAGGGTGGAAAGCGTTGTTATATTAGAACATCTAGTTTGTTTATGGTTTCTTACGAGATGGGAATCTCAAACGTAAAATACCTAAGTAAGGATGTATTATAAACTAAACTAATTCTCTGGATGTTCCAGTGACACGTTCCCATTTACGTGATTTTTCCCAATTCTTCTAGAAAATGTGCTTTGCAATCCTTCAAACAAATTTTATTGTTTTTTACGAAAGAACGAAAAGTAGTGCAGAATTTTGAGATGCATGGAACATAACGGCAATAAGTTCAGCGACCCTAAAAATTAAGTAAACAGCAGTATTTTGGAACTTGAGACAAAAACTTGTTCCGCAGTGATATTGATGATTTAACTAAGCCACATTAACCTCTTCTGTTGGGTATTTTGTAGGAAACGCTAGCCAAGGCCATCATACTTCGATCTATGATGAAAAATACCTTCTCAAAAGCTTTGGTATTGCACTGTTATAATCGAAAGAGAGCGAGATAGGGGAGAAAATCTCATTGTTACATAGGTCCTTTTGAAAAGTTACGTGATATTTGTACTTACTATGCACTCTATCGACGATTGCATAAGGAAACATACATTGTTGCACCTTTTTGTAGACTAAAGTTATCAAAATAAGCTGACTATAGTGACTCAGGCCACTCAAAAGTTACTACCATCAACGATACTGTTCTAAATATAACCTTTAATTTAAACAATTTGGGTGTGGTGCTAAATCATAAACTGACATCCGTACCACTCTTAGCATCGACCAGTCTTCGGATGCGCTTCCTCTGTGTAGATTAGCTATCGTGAAGTTGTTCGGAAATTTAAAACTTGCAGCACAGGTTTTTTAGAATGACATTAACAAATATTTGCTACAATATGTAAATCGTTGCAAACTGTTGGATTCACATCAGCCGGATTGACGTGATATTGATTCGCAAGCGAAATTTCCGAATGTCGGTTCCTGAAACCGACTATTTTCGATTTCCTTGTTGTTTTGAATATTCATGTCGTTCCTCGGAATGTTACGCAGTAGCTAACCACGAACCGAAATCACTGCAATAATCCGGACACTGTCTAGTTCTTGGATTTTACGAATTTGATAAAACGTTTTCTTCTTCTTTCCTTTAAAAACACATCTACACAGCCTTCTTCTCAGCTGAGTACTCTACGAGCACTTCCGCAGTTATTAATTGAGAGCTGTCTTCGCTGATTGACCATTTTTGTATTTGTGTAGGAGTCTTGAAACAAAACTAAGTTATAAACTGTTCCATCCATGTCTCGATACAAGAAACCCAACCGTAATGGGATACATTTCGCTGAACCTACTCGAATAACAAGGGGACACTTGTATTTTCTTGGTACAGTATACGCAGTCAATGCATATTACAGTACACGTGACGTGAGCCGAAGTCATACGATTCCCAAGCACAGCCTAGTAATGTCTTAGAGGAATCGAACAAAAAATATTCAAGAACAAACATCCTCCTCCCGTGAACACTCAGCAGGTGCTATCAGGTGTAGCTCCGGTCTTCCTGGCGTGAACCATCCACTCGTACCTAACTATTAGGTATGCCTTCATAATTCCCATTCCATCCATCCACTAAAACAAATCACGCACGACCCCATCTCTCCCCGCTCGCGCTCGTTTGTTATCGGCATGGGCTTGTCGTTTATGGCGCATGTGTGTCGACGGCTGCAAAATTGCGCGATCACAATTTGACGATCGATGTTTAGGTTGTTGATGTCTTGTTAGTAAAGTATATACTAATAGAGTGGTTCAGAAAACATTTTTGTTCCATACAGCTCATTAGATTTTTGATTACATTGAAAGTGTCCCCGAGAAATTATTAGCTCATTTGGATGAAAGCTGAGATTACAAAACATTTCAAATTTTGTAGCATGAACATAAACATTAGAGTGATGCAAATTATGAAATTTTTGCTCCCCTATGCTTGAACGATTTTTAATATGGTAAATAGCATTCTCCCAAAGTTTGGAATGATTCGGAAGAAATTTGATAATGGACACGCCATTTGAAGTTTACTATACTATACTACTACGCCAACCTTTTGTGCTCAGCCCTCTATTTCTTCGTCATAATATTTTATGGAAAAGTGAACAAACTCTTCTCATGTAAATTTTTTCCAGCTACAACTTTGCCGAAGACCACATTTTGATTCGACGTCAGGATAAATTGTTATTCATCATCATAAAGCGGGTTTGTATGCAGCATGCTTCACCAACTGTTCGGCAGGCAACAGTGCTGCTCCTGGCGGGAAGAATAGATCACGGTAATCCAGGCTACTATGTTATACAGCAAAAAAGCAGTGTTGCTCTGAAAACAATTGAGTGACCATCTCAGCATGATCTACACCTTGAAATCAATAATGACAAATTATCCTAATCTCAGTTTAAAATGTTATCTATCAGTACGTCTGCACTTTTTATGTCGAACTTTTCAAAGGTTATTTCTAGTAGTTGCGATAAATTAATGAAGGGAAAGGTACGCGTATCGTCAAAATTATATAAAACAGGAATTGGGATTTATGCCTGCCTTCAGGTTTGCCACGATGAAAATATGTGTTATCGTAAGCATGAAACGAGCTCACCAGTTGGTAATTCGTCCTCGACTGAATTCACTGACAGTCACAAACACGAAATCAACAAGCAAAAGGTGGGATTCAAAATCACTCTGATTGCTCGCGAAAAAGAACCCGACAGCTTCTTCGCAAAAAAAAACATTAAATTTTGTATGAGAATCATTATGGGAAGAACAAAAAGAGCACTCAATCAGTTTTACTTTGTTTTACTATGTGTTCTATTGAGAGCTAATACCGTGTTAATACTTACATTTGTCACCGCTTGACATGCAACATTGCTACCAGAAGAGCACTCAAATCATGGCGCAGTAGACACCACAACGATTTTAAGTAACTGCAGATTTACGATCATTTTTCAATGAGTGGTTCGTGAATAACCAAGCAGGCGAGACCATTTTTCGTTTTTACGTCGTTGTAGTGCTTTTTTTCGGCCTGCGCTTCGTTTCCGGATAGTTTGTTTGTTTTGTTTTATTTACGACATTTTACACCGCTTGGTGCATTCGTGTCGATTTTTGCGTAGTAGTTTGTAAATAACCAAACAAGCGAGACCGTATTCTTTGTTTTCGCGTTGCCAACGTGATTTTTTCAGCCTGCGTGTCTTTTGCTTGGTAGGGGTTCGTGACTAACTAAGCAAGCCAGATTGTTTTTAGTTTTCGCGACGCTGGAGTTCGGCCTGCGCTTATTGTTTTGGTAGTTGATCGTGAATATCCAAGCAAGCGAGACCGTTTTTCGTTTTCTCGTCGCCGGAGTGTTTTTTTTTCGGTCTGCGCGTCTTTTGTTTAGTAGTGATTCGTGAATAACCAAGCAAGCAATACCGTTTTTCATTTTTACGTCGTCAGAGTGCTTTTTTCGGTTTGCGTTTCTTTTTCTGGATAGTACTTTGAGAATAACCAAGCAAGTAAATCATTTGTTTTTGTTTTCGCGTCACCGGAGTGCTTTTTTTTTGGTCTTTTATATAGCAGTGGTTCGTGAATAACCAAGCAAGCGAAACCATTTGTCGTTTTAACGTCGTCGGAGTGCTTCTTTTGGTTTACGCTTCTTTTTCTGGGTAGTAGTTTGTGAATAACCAAGCAAGCGAGATCATATTTTTTTTTTGTTTTCGCGTCGCCGGAATGTTTTTTTTTCAGTCTGCGCGTCTTTGACATGGTAGAGGTTCATGAATAACCAAGCAAGCGAGATCGTTTGTAGTTCTCGCGTCCAAATACCGGTGAGATTTTGGGTTGAGCTGGGACCATCAGGGCACCCCAATATAACGATTTGAGCAGGGAGCTTGGGACTGCCTCCTTCCTGTTGTTAACATTTCGTTGATAAAGGGCGGGCTCTTCCAACCCCAGCTATTGGGAGTATTCTGTCAATCGAGGCCTTGATTTTATAGTTGTTCGTGAAAGCTTCCTTCTGGAAGAAGATTCTCTTCCGCTGAAACGATTTTCGTGCGAGTGTCACTGCTTGCGAGCCCTCACATCCATTTCTGGCCCTTCACAAAGGGGACTGACTGCTCACAATCTGGATCAAATCGCTTTTCAGATTATTTCAGTGCTATAGGCAGATACCTCGCCTACAATCATTTTTCTACATCGTCGGCATCAGAATCGTGCGCTAAACGCTCAGAATGTAGGGTTCAATAGTGATGCCGGCCATGACCTTACAATCCGGACGCTTTTCTGACTGCAATCACTGAACATATGTACACTAACGTGTACTAACGTAACTCATAAGTTTTAATCAAGCGTCGATGAGCTTGTGAGTAAATCGCACGTCGTCAGTCGATGCCAGGTTGCAATTTCATTTCTGACAAATCTTATGATGTACATATGAATAATTTCCCATGTGTGTTGGATGTGAAAAATGGTTTTAAAGTTTAATTTGAAATTAAGAATTCCTGAAAAACTGTAAAAAAATCGAACTTTTAAATGGACCTTTGATAACTTTATATACAAATCTGTCAGGAAGAATTTCTACAAAACATCCTATGTTCGCAGAATTTGAACCTGTAGATTCTGAAACCATCCGTAAAAGATACTCCATCAATTATCGTTGAACTTCATCGAACGACAACAGAAGGATTTTTTTTTGAAAATCATGTGTTAGAGTAAACACAATTCGCTCATCACAATGAATTTATTTGTATCAATATTGAATGCGATGAATGGCAATATTTTAAATATTATCTTCCATTTATACCACGAAGAACTTTCAGATGATCCTCACGATCACGAACTTATATAGTTTAGTTGTTGTTTTGTTGTCTTCAATGAGGTAAGTGTTACTTCTAAGGCAACAGATTCAAAAACGGCCTTCGACAAATTTATAGATGAGAAATGTATCTCAAAGTATTAGCATGGTTTTGATTTGTCCATAGTAATTTTCATACAAACTTTAAGAGGGTTATGCAGTCTTAGTGTTCAATAAAATGGTTTCAATTTCAAACACCCTAATATGCTATTTTTGTCCAACACTTAACTTAACGTTTAAGGGTTTAAGTTAACATACATAACATCTGTGTGCGTCAAATCTGACAATTTTCCATTGAGTTAACTGTCAAATTTCCCGCAAACGTGAACTAGATGCGCAATCCTATAGTCATCCTATGCGTCACAACCCGCGGTCTCAAGTATGTCGCATACACATCGGATACGATGAAATAACACATGCAAAGTGGATTTTTAAATCCTAATAAAGCTGCTAAGTTGGAGTACACAAAGCATACATTATAAAATGAAGAATTTTGTATGAAAGTACAAATCACTTACTACTTACTACTGGTACACGGACTTTTGCTACTAAATGTTATTTTGAACAAACGAATTATTAGTAGGCGATGTTCTGAGATCACAGCCCTACTAACTGTACATATTTTACAGTCGCGTGTCTGCATTTCCAATGCTAAGATCTCAAAATCTGTCAAAGCTTGCTCTTTATACCAACCTAAGCCAGTTCTACTTTGATTGGATTTCCAAAATGCTCCTGTTACCACGCAAACAATCGAGCGATTCGAAGATCGTAGCACACTGCGTTGTTGCTATCCCGAACTGTTTGGCATGATGAGCGCCAGAGCGTTTTCTGCACCACCGGGAACTAGCTAATCCATTTTTCGGCAAAATGGCTTTTCTCATACACTTCATGAATTGGAATACAAAACATAAAACGACATAAAGGAGTATTCTCAACTCGAGAATCATATTATCGTCATTTGAGTACATTGTCGTTCACACATAATATTATCTGTTTCGCGATCTTTCGGATTACATAGAAAACCATGAAACATAAGTAGGTGTAGAAAGTCAGTGAATCCAAAATTAGTTCGTCTTCAAGAGCATAGCAGCACATAATAGCAGTGAATCTGTTTAGCATTCTGAGCCAAAATGACTATACCTTTCAAGCAATATTACGGTCTTTCATTACAACCGTGCAAGAAAAGTAATCGAGAATACCCCAACAGAAGAATTGACCAATTTTCGCGAATCTAATGATTCAACAAAAGCGACGCTAAAGAAGAGAGAATTAAGTTGGAGCGATAAAATATACAGGCACGAATACTCGAAGACTGAAGTAGGTATCACGGAAACGATAGGCGGACAGTGGAGGAAAGTATACACGGAAAGAATAATCAGTTAGTATCTAACGGTGGACTGTTAAAGAAACTAGCGTTCAAGATGATATTAAATAGGTTTAGGAAATCAATTTCATTATTGATGTTTTTAGATGAACAATAACACATGATTGTAAGGAACAGACATTCAATAAGTATGCAATGTGTAGTAGTTCCAGAATGGGTTGATCCTGGATATTTAAAAATATTTGAAAACTAGTCCTCTGGTTTGGTCGTTGGATATCCCCATTGTTAGACAAAGACATAATGACATCCACCGCCCTTGTATAGGTACAGCATATCCCCAGCAGCTGGCCCGAGGCATCGGCCATGTCTTAGCTGCACGGGGGGAACTCCCTCCGTCCGTTGGTATAAACATCAATCGTGCCTCTGTGTGATGTGCATTTCTGACGACAGCTGTTGTAGTAGTATCACTAGCAGCAGCAGCAGTAGCATGTGCTCTCCCCAGCCAAGCGCGAACATCACCTGATTTTCGACTCTCCTATTGTAGGTATTGTAGTTGAGGGTTTTCTGCGGGGCTCTCTCGCATTCGTTTGCAAAATTTCTGGCCATCTCTTTGTGGGCACGGTGTTTTTTCGCCGTTCCTCTTTCTTTTTTGCTTTCGGTCGGATGGTTTGTTGGTTGGATATCGCGTGAGTTGTTCCGTTAAAAGCCGAACAAATTCGGAATCGGATGATGTGTGTTGTTGAGGTAATACTGTGCGCTGGTTTGTTATACTCATGTAGGTATTAATGTTTCACAACATGTCCAGGGCGGAATGACGCAAATTTTCAATGGATGAATTGTTGGCTGTTTTTTGTTTTCATACAAATATGGTGGTGTTATGCAGAATCATCTAACAATCCTTAGAATGACGATGATGATGTGCTTCAATATTTGTTTAAATACCAGATACGTATATCAATTGTTTCGAATCGCTATCAAATTAGTTGTATCATGAATTACATAACACTGATTTCTAGAAAATCGATTCAACCTGTTCAGAATACCTTTGAGATGATAGAAATACTAAAAGGCAAATCAATGTACGCTAAATACAGAGTCATTTACATAATTTATTTACTCTGGCTAAATACACAATAAAGAAAGAACACTACCCAAGTAACCACTAGCCCGCTAATTCGCCTTTTTGGCCTTATAGGGCTGTTATACGGCTAATATAGGGCATGCCAGCTCTATAATAGCCCTATATAAGCATGGAGGGCGAATTAAAGTGCTATTTGGTTACTTGGGTATTTCACAAAATTAATATGGATTTTGTTATACGATTGTATGAGATCAAAACTAATACGAAAATATTTGGTACTATGATCATTTCAAACTATGTAAAGCTCGATTTACACTCAACTAATGATCATAAATTCCTTTGCAAAAATAAAACAATAATTTTGAATTGGTTCATAAATTCTGAACTGAACTCTAATACTACACTGCATCTTTTGAAGCACAAATCTGACGAAACATGATAGAAACAACCATGAATTCTTTATATCAGCTTTGTGCACAAACCGAAAATTTAAAATCGGAAGATCAGGAACGTTGGTTTACTATTTCTTTAGTAAAGAGGCTTTGAAAACGAAAGTAAGGTCACAAGTCGACCTTTGTGTCGACTATCTTGGGATTCTAAGATGTTGATGTTGGTTAATTTAAAACTATAAGATCGTTTCATTATTGGGCAATCACATATGCGTTTATAACACCAACGGTTCCAATGCTTGTTTTTTTTTTCATTCTTGAAATATTTCGATTGACTGGGTCTTTCTTTTGGCGGGTTTGATGTCCAAATCTGAAATATCATCATCCATTCGGCATCAAATTTTGCATTATAGCTTGGTTATTTAGTGTCCGTTCTGGAATTATTCAAAACTTCTAAAGAATTCAGTAAGTTATAATACAAAACAAAAGAAAAAAAAGCATACCTGTTATGAACTTTGTCTTTCCTGTCTTCTGAAATTCCTCAGATTTATTCTTCGAATTTCTTGCCTTTAAATCTCTCTTAACTACTCTACATAAGAAATCATGTTTAATTAATTGTAAAATCAGTGAAAATCGCAACGTTTGTGTAGTTGTAACAATCATGTAACTGAAACCCTGGAGAATATCCGACAAGATTTGGTGGGGAAATCCTTGAAGCTGTATTTTTGAAGAAATGTTTATAGGTATAATCAGAAAAATTGCACGAATAATTTCTATAGCTTTTTCTGGTGTGAACCCTTAAATTGACTATTAAAGAACTCATGGAGAATTTTCTTGAAAAAAAAAAAATACTCGAAACAATTTTGCATGAGAGGAATCTGTATGAAATACTGGAGACATCTTTGAAGAAAATTCTTGAAGAAACTGTACGAGAAATTGCTGGCTGATTTTAAGGAAAAAAAAATCTGAGGATTTTAGATGAAAATTGCTGGAAAAAATGCTGTAGAATTTTCTGAAATTGAGAATCGTTGGGAGAATTTTCGGAGTAACCCCGGTGGAAAGTACTGAAGGGATCAGCGATGAACTGCTGGAGAATTTCCAAGAGTAAATTCTTGATTAATTTCTCTAAGCGTCTGTTGAGAAATAACTAGAGGAACTTCAGAACGAACTCTTAGGAACATTGCTGGAGTAGTCTTTCTGGAAGCATTCAATTCAACAAACTATATTGATAAAAATGAGTATTTGTTTTGAAGCGTGTAGGAAAAATGAACAGTGTAACCTCTAACCAAAACATTGTTATATTCGTTTTGAGAAAAAAAAAATACTATTTGTACTGTTTAGTACGGAATAAATGATTCAATTTGAGTTCAGTGCAAGTTAGATGTTAATTATGAAGGTAAAGAAATTTTAATAATTTTAGTAATTCTTTAATTAATGTTCGAATCCTCTGAGCAGAATCTCAATAGAGAAACTTAAAAGTAGATGGAGTACCGTATACCTTTTAATTCCGCTCCTAAATGCTTATCTTTGACAGATACGCGTATATCGACTACCACTTGCAGTCTTCTTCAGTGTCAGTTACTCGTATCCAATAAATTGATGGGATTTTTGAAGACATTGGATATTCCAGATACGCTTTAGAGTTTCAAAAATTCTCGCAACTCTGTATTAGCGTTGTGTGGGTGATTTGATATTCAGGTTTTTCCACAATCCAGTCAATTTGTTTGTTTCGTGGCCAAGGTCAAACATTAGTAACAACGGTAAAACAGTACACGAAGCTTTAACACCGAACAACATTCGGCCCTCCAAACTGAAGGTAAGCTAAAAGCATACTTCATTCGAATTGACACTTTGAGTTTAGGTTTTTAAGCCAGATTTTCGTAGAACATATTTTTTTACTCTAATGTAACTTTTGTAGTTCTCCGAACCTGTAAAGTCTTAACAAGGTGAAGTGGTTCTTATAAGAAATTACATAAACTGCTATAATAGAAGTAAAAGTCAAATAGAAGTCAATATTATAACTGCTACTATATAAATTATGATAAATTTGAATAAATGGTCAAGATGAATCTAAGCCAAACCTTAACTTTCCAAGAGCACAAGTATAGGGAACAATTCAACACTTTTGAATGAAAACTTGTCAAGTTTTTAGCATGAATAACTATATGGTTCTCTAGATTATCTTCTTCACCTTAAAAGACTAATTTGATTTAAAAATATGCTGTAACCTTTGATTTGAAATATTGATTTGTTTCAATTTGGCTACACAAACTTTTTGAAAATTTAATATTCGATTAGAAGAAAAGCATCTATTTTCGATCTAGCACTAATTTTTGACCCACCTCTAATTTGTATGAAAATCCGGAATTCTTGTAGGTCGAAAATGAGTGCTTTTTCCCTATTGTTTTCTAAACAACTTCAGAACATCTTTAGATAGTTTTCACTAATCCAAATTAGATTTAAATATAAAGTCAAACAACTCGAAAAAAAAGTTTAATG
Organism: Aedes aegypti; assembly: GCF_002204515.2. NCBI lineage: Eukaryota > Metazoa > Arthropoda > Insecta > Diptera > Culicidae > Aedes > Aedes aegypti. The sequence goes on from NC_035108.1 coordinate 307,587,773, forward strand.
CTCCGTTACATAAGCTTCTCCCATATGGAATGGGAGCAAAATCGTCAGCCGAAAAACATCCATCAAAAATCAAGATCTCCGCTAACGGTTTCAATTGGGCAAATCACGCCACATTTCTGCTCGCGAACTTTCATCACTTTCACATTGCCACCGCGGTTTCAGAAAATTCACATCGCTTCAGGTCTTCGTTATGGCTGGCTGACGGCGGCGAAAGCCACCCAAATGTGAACGAAAAATCTGCACATCGGATCCGCAAGCCCTCCAACAAAGCTAATAATTACATTTTCGCCATTTTTGGCTGCCTCTTTCAGCGCAACACACAACAACTCGCGGGCAACCATGCTCGCGAACCAAATTATTCAAAATCTAAACTCTGCCCACGAACGAGGTTGAAAGAAGAGATCGATCTACCGAATTCACTTCATTTTGCACTTCCGATCTGAATTACTTAAGTCTATACTAAATGAAGCTAAACTCACCGTTAATTCAGCTAACGATTGGGCGATGAAAACTTTTCACTGGAATCCCAAAAAAAGGATCCTCCGCTCACTAGTCAGCAGACTTGAAGAACACCTTCTCACTAGTAAGTCCAGAAGACGACTGAACTCCTCAGCAGACTGCAACGCTTCAGATCAGATTCTTGAACGGGGAACGGTCAACGCAGAAGGATCTTCAATTTCTCGCGAAGCAACTACACACTGGACTCTCTTCCTAAACTTCTCGCACACACAAACACTTCGGCTTCCGACTGGATCACACCACTTTTTTTATCAGGGTGCGCACTGGAACAGTACCTCGCTGTTGTCGTTATTGATCTTCACTGTTCTGGTGCACTCTGTTATCACTTGTTTTTGCTGCTTCAATCGCTTTTATTGATCCTGATGCTCATCAAACCACATAAAGCAATAATTCACACACTTTTTCTTTTTTGATTGTCCGTTTGGGAAGCTGTTGGTAGCGGTTGCCAAGGGATCAATCCGCGCGATTTGTGAGATTACAGCTCCTTCTGAGAAATTACTTCACGATCTGAACGCGTTGAAGCACTGCTTCAAACTAAACCTTCTTCACGGCGTTGGCTTGTACTTATTTACTTCCGACGCGAGGAATGGTCCTCTCGCGCGCGCTCTCTTTTTCGATTACACTCTTTCTCCGCGGACACTCTCCCGTCTCGTGAAATTCGCACTGATAACTCCTCCGCTTGATGCTTCCCAACACCGCCGCTGACTATGTAGCCGAGTCCGTATTGTTGTTATGCACACTCCTCTGGCGGTATGCCGGCGTGTCTCCGCTGTCTTCGCGCAAGTCTTTCCCCAAAATGTTCTGAATCAGCTAGAAACAGTGGAGAGAAAGCAAAATGTCAGCTATTTTTATCCAGAGCAATACCAGACGGCATGGTAAAGAGGTTTGATTGATATGGACCAATTCCATGCATACGTATGGATTGCATAATACGACATTATTACATATTCCGCTGATAAGCGTTAGCGTCTCGTCATCACACATCCATGGATTTCCTACATGATCTGACGATCGGCTGATTTGCGACTACGGTGCACTACACAGTCCACACACATGACGCCTGGAAACATTTCAAGGACAAACAACCGGCGGATGGTGGATGCTGTGGCGTGTCGATGATGACGATGAGTTAAACACAACCGTATAGCTATGCGAATTATGATGATGGTGATGTGTGAATTTCAGTAAGCGTAAAGACTACGTTACGTAGACTATGTAGGTGCGATGGATGAACCAGAGTGGATTACTGGCGTGATCGACGCTGTTTTATGTCTGGATGGAATATTACGGCAAGTGACACGATAGATGATAGATCGGAGGTAGGTAATAACACGCAGCAGCGTTGTGATGCCAGGCCGGGACGACGAAGTAGATCAGGGAATATTGAATGAAAGTAATCGTGCCATGAACGTGAAGGTTTGCTTCCTTAATAATGATCAACCCAAGAGTTTGTGAGCGCCCGTAAGCTGAAAGCAAACTGATCATGATTCTACTTTTTTTTGTAATAAAATCCTCTAAAATTCAGATTTTTTAAATCAGTATCATTTACTTGAATGATATTGATTACTAAGCACTGTGATGAACTTAGTTTGCAAAAGTACAACCGTACATCTATTCACTTCAGATTTGTTACATTTATTAATTTAATAAGCAATTAGCTCATTGAACATCTTTTATTTTAGTCGCTGGGAAATTTTGGGTCCATTTGAATGATTTTGTTTCACTCACATGTATAAGGAATATGCCAAAGTATAGAGGAGCTCAGTTTTGTAATTAGAGGCATAACATTTCAACACCTACGGGTAAAAAACCTCCTTATAGAATCATGAAATTTAACCAGTTCCTTTAAAATATTTCTATTTCTGTTAAACGTTCTGTTAAATATTCCGCTCAACAAATGTATCTAGATAAATTAGTTTTCAAAAGTTGAATTAACGGTTTAGATTCTTTCCAGTTCAGCTCATTGCAAATGTTTAGTATGAACATGATTAAAAGCTGAATATGTGTTTTATAAAATCCCAGTTCAGCAGTACCTGGTGAAAATGTGTGAACGGTTAAAATCAGCCTCCAACATCTTTTTTCATTTTTCTTTTTCGGATTTTAAGATTCTGCTATCTACTTTACTGATTTATTGATTTCTTTTGCAGAATTGTTCAGGCTCTATTTTCCTCTGATTTATCTAATGGATTTCTTATAAATAATTATTTTTTCTGTCTCATGATCTTGAAAAGTTGTTCAGATTACTAAGATCTTCATAAGATAAGTGTATTTGGCAAATTGTTCAGACAGTCAAAATCTAGTAGGGATAATTTTGATTCAAATTATGTTTTCTTTTTTGTAGAAATGAGTGTTTAGGAAAGATACTTTGATGCAAATAAAAGCACAAAGTTGGTTTGATCTTTTCTTTATGTTTGTGAATTTTGTGAATTTGGACATTTTTGTGAATTTTAATTAAATTACAACAAATAAACTTAGTAATACACCAGATCCTGTTTTTGCACGGAGGAAGCACAAACAAACATTTCAAGAGGAGCCACATGGGCATACAGCCATGCGTTGTTTCAATTCAGTATTTTTCTATCACGTAGGCTGTGACACAGTAGTGCCCATGAATGTCTCAATTTTTCTCGCTCCCAACGGTATCATAAAGATCTATATTCCCTATTAGAGGAATGAACAGGTAATATCCGATCCCACATCAGAATCGCCAACATGTGTCGGAAGCTTATCGCACAACGGATGTAGACTCTAGTGAAGGACTCGCCGTGTAAATCAAATGGAATGTCACTTCGTTCGAGTCGAGAATTGTCAGCTCGCTATGGACCGATGCACGAGTTCACTATTTAACGTTTAAGCGGTGCCGTGTTATTTACGTGACCATGGCAACTAGTGAATTCGGCACCGCTCAAACGTCAAATTAGTGAACTCATGCATCGGTTCATAGGACACCGACAATTCTCAGCTCACGCCAGACGTAGAATAAACTCAGGAATCAGATGCCATGGGGCTCTGCACAAAAATCATTCTCTCTCTTTCACTCTATCATAAAATTAGTAATCAACAAAGCCAGTAAACGTCAAAATTCCATACATAATCAAAACAGTGCAGAGCCCAGAGGACTGACACGGCTGTCATCCTGCATACATTTCGTCTCTTCCTCACATCGTTTTTGGTACTTCGCCTTTTGGTACCCACTTTCTGGTCGGTTTGCCCTAACTTGCTCCTGATTTTCGAGTATACGGCTCATGTGCTGCTAGTGCTAGTTTTTGGCAATTACATGTATTGCGATGATTCGTCGTATTTGATGACGCTCTTCATCTTTTCGACATTTTGTTGAATGTTTTGCGCATCAGTGTGGTATCATTGTTGTATCCAATCCAAAAAAATCATATGTTTTGTCAGTCTCCAAAAAATCAAAACAAAGACACTGGACGCCATGTTGAATCAATGTTGGGTAGCTAATTATTGGCTCATTTCACCCCCCTGGCAGAGCCCCATTGTGCTTATTCTGTGCGGCATGTAAGGCAAGATGAGTCGGTAAGGTGTCGACTCGTTTCCATTTCATTAACATTAGTCGCCTCACGTCACCCGAGGTGAGAACGACTCGTCTCGACTCACATGCCGCGCAGAATAACCATGGCATGAAGAGACTGGGACACTGGGTTATTCGGTTGACGCCTACTGTACTGAAAAGTGCTACTTTTCAGCACCGAAAAAAGTGCTGAAAAGTAGTACTTTTCAGCACTGTTTCTTTTGGTAGGAAAAGTAGGCCGTTATGTTGATCAACTTCTCAATGAAAAGTTGATTGATTTGCAACGGAATTGCAAAAACAAAGTTTTCAGTTCAAAATTTCAAAAACCTTGCAAAAAAGTAACATCATTTCTAGACGTTTCATGTAAAAATATGGTTTTGGAGGAAAAAAATGTATGGAAACTTTTTTCCATGGCCGTGTAAAAAAATCCGTACAAAAACAGAATCGGGTATACTCCAAAGAAACCGGTGACAATCAACTTTTTAAAGTTCAAATTAAAACTGAGGGCATATTCATAAGTGATACGGTGTGTGTGTTTCGAATCCCATTCTAGCCAGTTCTAGGCATTTTTTTCTTTACTAGCCAACTGGCTGTTTTGTATGTAGTACGTTACATGAATTCGTTGGCGTTAGTTCTATTTAAACGCTTACAGTTTGTTTGATTTTTGTAAGTGATTTATAGATGATGGAAATTTGTCTGTGACAGTAAGTTTCAAATAACTATTATCCTTTATTAAGCATATGTATTGCGCTCATCGAGTATATGCCTATTATGATTTGTATAACTTCAACACGTATCCAGCTTTTTACGCTAGTCATGCTATACAATCTTTGACAGAAGCTGACCATCACCACTGAACTGAAACATGAAAATAAATCCTTAGTAACCCATCACTCACTGAAATAATTTTCGTTGCTTTTCTGTCACTCAAACTTAAATCTAATTCCGATTTCCATAGATAATGCTTTAATCATTTTTGTTTTTTAGGTTTCATCTAGATTATAGTCGCTGCATTTGAGCTGCAGGCCAAATTATTGAAACAATATAATACGGTACATCATTTCCGTAAATCGAATGAAAATCACTCAAGGGATTGTTGTCTGGAAATTTGAGATCCCTGCTACTGTACAATTCCAACAAGGTTTGTGAAAACACCTACCAAGAGTTAAAATCGTGCTCAATATTACGCCATGGAGTCTGCCGACTCCAGCTCTGGATTCAAAGAAAATTCTTGCCATGAATTCGGTGAGAATGATGTCCAGGTTTGCAGAAGAAAAAGCAAAAGCAAACTCCTCCCCCGCTCTTCTCTGTCAGCATACGATCAAAGTTCCCACCGGAGTTGGTTACCCGATCTTTCTCAAGGTTACTCGTACCCCGGTCAATACCACGAGGAGGTAGGGATAGGAATTGCTGGGCAAGAGGCAAAGGACCATACAAAGGGGTCTATTTAATTCCTGCAGGTACGCGAGGTACCAATGGTATGCCATGCCCAGCCATTTACTGTGCAATGTTTGATCCATTTTATTTTATTTTTTCGTAAATTTGTTAAGCCTTGGCCTTGCGAAATTCAAAGAGCTTTTAAATATTTCTACTTCAAGTTGTTGCGAGGTATGGTCAACCAACTAATTTAAGCCTAAAATAAAATAAAGAGTTTTTCATTGTTAAATACAAAAATAACAAATAAGATTATTTCCACAAATTCAAAAATAATTCATTTGATTGACAGAAAGAAATACAATGAAATTTGAAGGTTCGTCAAGGCATGCTGAGGATATATTTCCAAGTTTCAGTTCAGTGCTGATAGTCAGCATCTGTCAAATATTTTATAGCATATTGTTTTTATATCGAGCGTAAAAAGCTGGATACAGTAAAGTGCATTGATATTCCAAGCAAAACTAGGTATTTCCAATAGTATTTCATATTTTATTGTTATCAAACGATCCATAGGTAAAAAACTAATTCCCAAACAGATTTTTCACTGTCAGATAGTTTTCGTTCTACTGATCAACCTTGCTTGAGACACCAAATGAGCTAGATCAAGATCCCGAGATATAGAAAATCAAAGAAAAAATATTACTAGCGCCACCTAGCGGATGAAATCTAGAACAGATCTTTCACCATTAGGTATCCCTCGATTCACTGAACAACTTCGCCAAAAACACCAACCAATCAAGATCATGAGTTATAGAAAATTAAAGAAAAAAAAAATTATTAACGCCACCAAGCGGTCGAATTCACAAATAGATTTTTCAGTGCTACTGAACATTTGCCGAAAACACCAACTTTCTAGCTCATCAGGATCTAGAGTTATTGAAAATTTAAGAAAAAATGTTACTAGTGCCACCTAGCGGACGAATTCCCAAACAGATTTTTCAGTGCCAGATATCCCTCAGTCCACTGAACAACAAGCGACCGTCTACACGCAAACAAATTTTGTTGTATAATCTACCGAATCCATGGTAGATTTGAGAACTGCATCAACGATTTTCAACCGACTACAAAAATCTGTTGAGTTTACTATAATCTGGTGAAAATCACTGAGCAGTGCTGTAAATGTGACTATGTCCATAGTAACTACACTACACAGCATTGTATTTCGATCCGTGACACCCACCGTACAACACAGTGTGGTCAAAAGTATAATGCCAAACTTGTCAAATCTAGAATGTTTCTAGTCATAAATACTACAACTGTGGTTAAATAAACAGAATTAATTTTCTTGTGTAGTGATGTTGACTATGTTTTGGTAGAGTTAACAGATTAATGCAGTCGGTTGAAAATCGTTGGTGCAGTTCTTAATTTTACCATGGATTCAGTAGTTTCTACAATAAAATTCATTTCAGTGTAGCTCATCAGGATCCTGAGATATCCGTTGGAGGGATGATGTGGCAAATTTTGATACCTAGACTATTTATCCAAAACTTAAACTAGAAGAGTTTTTCGGGAACTCTTGAAAATTTCAGCAAAATCCATCAAGAAACAAAAAAAGTTATGCAGGTTTTAGTAATGGTGGATCCAGAAAGTTAGAGTAACTATTTTTTTCTCTAGTATTTAATATGTCTTTGTAGATTCCATATGTTTACAGGTTAAATTCAACGTTTTTGAGGTTTATTCGTCAACATCAAAATCCATTTGATGATTCCGTTCTTATTGGTACCTTGAACATACAATTCTTATCAGTTTTGAGTTGAAGAAATGGGTGTAGGGCTGGTAGCAGATCTCTTTCCATAGACATGGACTCTGCTTTAAAGTGAAGGTGAATCGAAGCCAAACCTCAAATTTTCAAGAGCACAAATCTGGAGAACCGAACATCCGTTCAGGCTGAAAACTTAATCGATTGGTCACTAGCTAATGATTGATTTGATCGATTTTCAACGTGAACGGTTGTTAGATTTTGCAGCCTTGTGCTTTTAGAAATTCAATGTATGGCTTCGTTTTAAAATCACCTTAAAGTTTCTATTCCAACCAAAAGAGGCTCTAAAGTCTCCTTTCTCCCTTTTCTGATTGCATGATCTAAATTATGATGCGAAATTCTACAAGCTCCAGATAAAAATTCAAAGATTATAACGCGGCTATTCAAGAATTTTCTCTCACATTCGTCGAGAAAAACTTCAAGAAATCTTGGCCAGAGATTATCTAGAATACTTTCAGGGACTCCTATGTGGATCTCTTCATAAATTCTTCTAGAGATTCCGCTACCAATCTCCCAGAAATTCTTCGAGCGTTTTCTCAAAGGGCGCTTTGAGGATTTTCACATTCCATTTTGGGGAGTGCTAAGAAAATCCATCGGCAGTCCAACGATACTACCTCCAGTAAATTCATCAGGGATTATCTCGATTTGTTTTTCAAGGTTTGTATAGGAGTTCCTCCAGATATTTTTTTTACTAACTCTGCAACCAAATTCTCCAGTTGTTACTCTAGGACAGTGATTCCCAAAGTGGGCGAATTCGAAAATTTATAAAACTGAATTTGGGGGGCGAAAATGCTAGAAAGGGGGCGAAAGTGGGAGCAATTGAAAATCAAAAATAGATTCAAAGTTTGTAAGCGGCACTCATATTTTAATGATAGCATATCATCTGAAGAAGAATTTATTTGACACCTAACTAATTCTCGCGTAACATTACTAAAGGACCTATGTACAAATGAGAGATTCTCTCCTCTCTCGTTCTCTTTCGATTATAACAGTGGAACACTAAAGATTTTGGGAAGTTTTTCACTATAGATCGAAAGTCAATTTCCTTGACTAGCGTTTCATACAAAAAACGCAACAGAAGAGATTAATGTGACTCAGTTATTAATGAAAGAGAAAGTAAACAAAGAGAGCCTCTCATTTGTACATAGGTCCTTTAGTAATGTTACGCGAGAATTTATCAGTTCTCGTTTTTAAATTATGATAAACAAATTTGACGATTGTCATTGAATCTAAATAGTTTTTGCTAAAAATAATATTGAATGCTTTTTGAAAGCAGAAACTTTTGGCGATGTGTGAAATTTATTAGTCTAAGGTAAAGTTTGTTGACTTTCTGTTAGGGGATCTTCAGAATAAGGCACCTTAAGTTTTTATTATGTTTCACACATTTATTAAAGTACTCATTTGGATATTTTGTTAATACGCATACTTAATAGTATTTATAGTACAAATCATATTATAAACAAATTCATGTGACTTTGGTGGACAAAAATCGGGTTTCAATGATAAAATCACTGAATACCACATACGTAAATCACCCTACTCAAAAATAGGCCTGAGCGACATAAAATTTCATGGATCAAAGCTTTAAAAAATCTAAATTGAACATTATATTTCAGTGAAAGTTTGGGTTTACTGATATTTTCTTATATTTTGCATATACATTCGATTGTTTCCAGAACAGCCAATAATGTATCACCGTCGGACGGGGCTACATTTGATTCCAGGGGCTACTTTGGACACTCACCTTTTGTATTTATTAGCAGCGTAAATATCAATCTGAGCAATTTTGTGTCTTCAGCACTTTTATTAACCAATATATGCTCTACCACTAGGCATGATTTTTTCTTGGAACAACATCAACAATAACAGGATAAACAAGAAAACATTTAAAAAAAGCCCGTATTAATATTCACAAGGTATAAAACATTGGCTATACAAACATTGTTTGAATTTTACCCATGTCTTAGAAACTTATTGGGTGCATCACAAAACTATCGAATCGTCATGTTTTATGAAAATCTTGTGATTTGTTTTGCTTAAAATTGTTGTTTTATTAAAATAATTGATCACAGGTCTTATTTTTGCGACTTTTATTTTATTACAATGTTTTGGTTTGTGTATTTTACAACATAAAAAAATAAAATAAATGTTTTTAAAAGTGAATAGACATAAAACACATATATTTCAATACGTACCAATGCCAAATTCACAACATAATCTCTAAAAAACTATTTTCGTCATAGTTTACATGAATTTATAGTACAGAACAGTTGCATCCTTCAAATGCCTAAATTAACTTACTTTTAAGCCAGCTCTAAACTACTAAGAAGCTAAAAGCATATTACAAAAGCAAACTTACTTCTTTACGATCTTGCTAAACTTTACTTCATAGATTGCGTTTTCAATCAAAATTACTTACTGGTATTAAATTAGTTACCGGTATTAATGTGATCCTTCAACATATCGTTCATATAACAGTAAGAATAGAAAAAAAGAGTTTTTGTACATAACTCATTCATCATCGCAGTACCTAGTAGTTATGTCGTTCGTTTATGTCAACTTGAAAATCGAGCATTCGTTACTGATGGTTCCATTTAAGAGGAAGCTGAAAATTAAAGTTTCATACTGTAAACTGAGAATAGTGAATGGCCTGTTTCATTGAAATTTGTTATATATGTGTAATTGATTCTAGCTTTGCAATGTTCTACATTAAGTTTTTCAATGAAAAACGTTCCATAACATCACAGTGGACGACAATCTATTGAATCAGTTTGAAAGTTATGAGGATAAATCATTTCATTAGCAAATTGTGAAAATGTCCAAAGTAGCCCCTTTTTTGTCTTGAAGGACACACTTTTTTCGCTATTCAAGCATTTTTATTATTTCTTGATGGATTTGCCTCATATTTTGCACATTTGTTACGTACAAATGGTCGGGGTTCTGCTAAACCGCACCAAGTGCCAAAATCTTTATTCAGAGATATTTTACTTTAAAGTCTTTTCCTGTACTAGTTTATCGCGGATGATAATTTTATTTTTTTTATCGCTCACATGCGATTAACAGTGTTCAATAAGTACACCGAGATTAAATATACTAGTAAATCATCAAAAATTAATGATGTGATTGGATTTTATTAAACAATATGAAGCACTCAGTTCACTCTGGCTGAACAAAAATTGAAAAATATGGTTCTTGGTTCGGTTTGGTTGGATGTGTTTCATAGTTTTCAACAACACAAACAAAATTGAAGACAAATTATGTTTATCATCACCGGGCATGTTGGAATCCATGTCATAAGTGTTTATGGGAAGTATTCGTATGCATTGAATCAAGGTTCTCACGTGTTCATACATAGATCCTAATGATCGAAGAAAACCATGAATTCGCTCTGCCAAAGCGCACCAAGTTGCTCCCATTTGGTGCTCCTTTGCTGATAAAGTTCACAGTTCAATGCGTGAAGTGTTCACCAGGAATCACCATCTTTTCAGATGTACATTGACCTGCTGATGTTTTTCTGCAATATAAAAATAATTACAGAAATTAAAAGTTGTTTGATTTCCATCACCATCGGATAGAACATCAGAAAAAAAAAGTTTCACCGTGGTTCGTACTCTTGCCTTCTGAGTGGTAATCTAGTGTGCTACCACTAGGTCATCTTCACTTCTTGAAGGACTGGTGATAAACTTGAATCAAGTAATGTGCAGTTTGTCTGACGGGGTATGATGGCGATAATGCCATTTTCTGAACAACTAAAGCGCACCAAGTCCACCTGAGTTGTTCACACAGCATCAGATTAAATTAATTCGTTTTTTTTTTTCATTACGGCTTATGGGTGGTTTGATAAACATATTATATAACAAGCTGATGCAAGTATGTATTGCATGTAAATGCCTTTACTCCATGTCTAAATGTGATTTTCAGATAAACAGTACTTAGTGCGGTGTGGCTGGATAAAATTTGAAAGAAAATAGATCAACGCCAACGGAGCTATATTTTATTTTATTTAATCAATTGCTGCTCAATTTCACTGGCCTCTATTTCTATGAGTTGCTTGCAATGGTTAAATTGTAAGAATATAGAAGGAAGTTTAAAAAATGTAGCTTTATATCTGAAAAATGAATTCGCTCTGATGACGTGCGTTGGTTTATGGTTCGCTCTGGCTGAACAAAATTACAGTTTTACATGTCCATCCAAAGACAATTTTTGATGTAAGATTACAAGGGGCTGTTCAAATTACTTGATATTTTTGTGGTAGAAAGGTAATGATTATTTGAGTCCTCTGGTGTAAAAAAGTCGATTAGGGAAAAAATGGCACTTGGTGCGGTTTAGCAGAACCCCGACCAAATACAACTTAAATATAGGCAAAAATTATCAACATCTATCCATAATTCTAAGAGTTACAAATCCTCAAAGTTAAAGAATGTGGAAATAATGTCAAAAGAAGCCCCGTTTGACGGTACCCGAAATGTTTTAAGTTTATTTGAACAACTTAAGAAACATTGAAAAAAGAAGACAAAAAAGCAGAAAGTGAGCCGACCATTTTTTGATAATCGCACATCTGATTTGTTGATACAAAGGCAATTAATGCATATGATAGATATTACATGACTCTTTTATGGACATACATACGTTTTTGTCTCAAGCACCAAAATACCGCTATTCACTCAATTAAGGGTTGCTGAATCCATTGCCGTTTTCAAAAATATCATAGCACGTCTAGTTTTTGAGATATTATCTGTCGAAAATGCAAAAAATGACTATTTTAGCCAACTTGCATGTAAGTTTACCAGCTTGTAAGGCAATTTATTTGCTTAATTTGCCACAGAATTCAAACTTTATGTGTATAACAATACTTATCAGCAACGTTCATAATACTTTCGATGCGTAAAAGTTATTTTTTGATGGTTTTGAAAAGAATTGTATTTTCCCATATATGAGAAACGAAAAATCTACTGTAGACACATATTTTGATCCTTGAGACACGCAAAAATGTCATTTTTGTTACGCTGTGTATTTTAAATCTAAGTGGAAACTTCAGAGGATAAACTAAGAAAATTGATGGAAGAATCACCGGATAAAATCTTTTAGGTCTAAGGACTTCCTTGGAAAATATCTAAAAGAATTTTTGGAGAGATTCCTGATAGAATTTTGGTTATCCTAAGAATAAAAAAACTAGGTTATATTCTTGAGATATCCGAAATTTAATTCTTGGAGGAATTCCACTGGGAATGAACTACCGCTGAAATCTTCTGAATAATATATGAATCTTTGTAAAAATACCTAGATTCCTAGAGAAAATCATGAAAAATAATTCAGTAATACGACCAGTCATACTGTCGTAATGTCACGAGAAATTGCATAAAAAGAAATGATTCTTTGATGAAGAATCAAACTCTTATCATCTGGTTTCTTTTAGGTTATGTTTATGACATTTAAAATAGAGTATTCGATTCAAAAAAATAATGAAGTTCTAAACAAAATAGAAACGCAGTACCATTATGCAGTAACATAAAATAGTGCAGCATTATAGTTCTCATATAGTTCTCTCTAGGCTGCAAATTTATGCTTAATGATAGGACCGTTCAAAATCTTACGATAATCTCTTTTAAGTTCCATTTTGATTATAACAGAAAACAAAAGAGAAAAAAACATCTTTAGGTATAGGATCGAAGAATAGGTGCTCAGTATGGAATATTACTTTCACACGCCAAACGGTATTTTGCCCAAACCCAAACAATATGCAGTATTCACTAATCAATCACTATACTGCGAAGATAATACTATACACTCCACTTGACAATGGCCTCGTACGTATTGCGTATCCCGATTGTTCCCAGAATGCACCTTGTAACACATTTAACAATTGGTGATAAACCAGCATTGTCGTGGGAATTTCGTCTACCACAGAATCGGTCTACAACAGGACACGGGTTTTCCTCCCTGTCCTTGGGAAATACACACATCAGCACATCAGGAGGCCCCTCACCCGGAGAGGGGTGGGGGCCATTTCACTAAATTTTCCAACCCACTCACTCACACATACCAACTCAGAGTCCTATTGATGTGTGGATGAAGGTCCAAGGCCCTTTGCTGCGGATAACAACGTAACGGTTGTGGGTGGCAGTCGCCGATTTTTTAGCCCTACCCCAACTTCCCTTGTCTAGGCACTAGACGGAGCCTTCACCGGCCCGGTAAAATAAGTACATATGTAACATTTTCCGGCACCATCTCCGATATCGATTAGAACGCGAGTGAAATCGTAAAACGATTTGATTCAATTCTCAAAGAACCACCAAGCACTTAATCGATCTAATAGTGCTGAGCTTATAAGCACTATATGTCCGGTTTGGCAAAAAATAGAGCTTCGCTTGCTAGCTTCCTTCTTTATTCACGATGAAATGCGGTTTATCGATTAATCTTTCAAATCGATTGATTAGAAAACGTTTAATTGTGTATCACTGTAAAGAATTACCTTTTTAAACAAACGCTGATCTGCTGCTATTGCGTTAGGAATGTGTTCACACTTTCGTCGGATGGCTTCTGCCCTGTTGCTACCGGGAGAACAGATAAACTGACTGGATTGTACGAAATGATGCTGATATTCACTGCGTTATCTCTTGACTCTTGCACAATTAAAAATGCACTTGAAATGTCACACAATAATGGTGTAGGAAAAGCGACTTGACGACGAGGAGGAAAAACACGCCACCGCACTCGAAAGCTGATGTCTGAGTAGTGAAAAGGTGACCCGATCGGAGCTCCGAAATGTGCATGGGTTTGCTCTGCTCTGGTCTGGCTTTCGTTGGCGTGGCCTGAAGAAGAAACGCGTGTCACGGAGCGCGCGGCGGCCGAGAAAATCGATGCGAGTGAGAAAAGAGAAGGTTCGCATATCCAACCAACCCTACATCTGTCCCACAAGCCGTAGGCGAATATCCAGTGCTCACAGGGCTGGTAGCGACTGAGTGTCTTCAAAATAGGAACTTTGAGGCTCAAGAATCCATCATTCAATCAACAGCAATCATTGGAAACTAAAAACCAGTTTTTTCAATCAAATTTAAAGAACTTATGAACATTACTTCAAATTTGAGCAAAAAAACTGGTTTTGAAAATTCGCAAACGCAAATTCGCAAATGATGATTTTCCTCTTAAGTGACCTTACCTATGCCTCAAGAAAAAAACTATAAAGAGACCGAAAAGAGCTTTAGCTTACACTGACTACACAAATCAATGGTTGCTATTCCGTGATTGATCGAAGTAAGTGAAGATGCACAAAGAATCAACTAGAAGTTTTTCTGGGACAGGCCATAAGCTTCTTCAGTGTGCATAATTCAGTGCTTCTATTTATACGGCGCCGGCCACGGCCTTGTAGTCAAGTGGAATTTGGGGAAGGAATGTTAGTGTGTAACCTTTGCTATTTGGAGACCCTGTTTATTTTTGCATCTCAACAAAGGAAGGGATGTTTGTTAATGGTAAATGGATCGTTGGGATATAAAAAATGGCTGGACGAACCATTCATAGTTTTTTGAAAAATTATATACAGTCTTCAAAGATCATCCTTCTACTCCAGGATTCAAACAAGCATGCTTTGAATAAATCCCAATAAATGGGATCGTTTCGAATCCTGATTTTTCAATCTCAGTGAGCGTAATTTTGCTAGGGATTCAATCCAAGGATTGAATCCTTACTCATGAAGTGTCATTTTTGTATCTCTGTACGGGAGATGTTTGTTTCACTTTTGTGTGGAATTCTGACAGCTGAATTCTGTCCAGCTTTTTGCGAACGCCGATGGCCACACATTGGCACCCTTCCTGGTAGGAATCAAACGATCTGACAATCGGCTTGGGTGCGTTTTAAAACTAATAGAAAAAATATAAGTGAAAGATCGGCTGTAACTCAAATATTGGAAGAATTTTTGGCTCTCAGTCATTAAACCTCAATTAAAACAGTCTTTTCTACTGTTCAAATTAAAGATTCAAAAATGTCCTCCAATATAGATAAGTTTGATGATCGATCTTATAAGCTCCAGAAAAATAACGCAAGATCCCTATCAAGAAGAGAGCTTACTTGTAGTGGACATTTGACGCTCTCCAGTTTTTTTAGTATTGGTTTTGTTTTTATTTTTTTATGTAAAGATAAAAAGATTTTTCAACGTGCAACGTTCTAGCTTCCGCTAATGTGAAAAGAATAAAATGCATTACATATAATCTAGGGACTTCAAGGATTTTTAGTTAAAACTAAAATTGGATTTCGCTTGCAATTCAAGAAAGGGAAAACACAATTCTGCACAAAACCGTTATTTAATTTCATTTTTGATACATTTAATTTATTTTTCAATATTTTTGGTGTTCATTTTCCAAGTGTTTTCTAAGGTCTCCAACTGAACAAGGGACGTCTGTATTCTTGAAACTAATTCAAGTCAGTTTTGATTGATTTTAGTTACGGACATAATACGTTCCGGTGCCATCATAGTTACGATATGACCTTTGCAAACTACACCTTCTAGATCAACATTATCAACGTTGGAAGCATTAGACTTGGAGGAACGTTGACAGATGCGTTTGCTTGAAATTGTCTACAATATTTTTACGTTGGTTAGAAAAGCTCCGATTTCATATTAATCGTTTCACTTATGCATCGCTAGAATCAACTCAAGTTTCCCACCAAGATCGCAAAAAAAAATAAAAATACACTGCAGTAGAGAATTTGTCCTGTCAAACCAAATTATTCCTTACACTAAATCATCTACGGTAACTAGATATATTTTCATCGAATGCCAGACGTAATCTTCATCAAGGATTCAATCCTGGGATTGAATCCTCTCATACAAGAGGCAAGATTCAAAGCGTGTCTTGATCAAAAGGAATTGAGCGCACGCAAACGATCTTGACTTTGAAGATTTCGATCTTAGCAGCTCTTGGAGTGAGATTTTTTGAAGACTGATTATATATGTAAGTTATGAAATGATGATTCAATACATTAGTATGATAAAATAAAAGATTTTTTTATTTTCCTGTCAATTAAACAGATTTTATGAAGCTTCAAATTGTGATGTGAATATTATATTGTATTCGTGTCCAAACTATTTTATTTATAAAGTAAAACTTAATGCTTTATCGAATTGAAAATTCAGTCAACTCTCCCTTACTCGATATTGAAGGGACCATCGAGTTAGCGAGGTATCGAGTTACAGAACACAAAACCAATGCAACTGCGATCCAAGGGACCATCAAGTTAACCATGAAAACCAACTATAAAGGTATTTTGTTGATCATATTCACTGAAATCTGTTTCTTGACCACGAATAATTTAAAAAAATCCTAAGTTAGTTTAAACTGTTTTCCAAATGACTTTTGAGCTCTACGGTATATCAAACTAACAACCGTCAAATTATCCTGAAGTTTCAGTCAGTAATTAATATCAAACTTTACAGTATGGCCCATAAAAAAATGCGAAAATTGTTTGAACACAGGCGTTATTTTCATTGTTTTTGATAGAAAATGTAATTTCTGATTATTGTAGTATATTCTGACACAACTTCGCTATCTAGGACAATTTTTGTAATATTTTTCTTACTGTCCTAATTGATGCAATAAAGCAAATAAGTTCGAAGGTTTCTAGAAAGCTAGAAACAGCGTCTGATTGTCGTATACTATGGTGAAAAACTTTACACTTTCAAAATTTACACTATATTGTTGAAAATTTTAGTGTGTTTGGTATCAGAGGATGGAGGAGTTCTTGAAGAACGTGTTTTTCATGATCACAATAAAATATTTTGCCAGGGTCATAGTTTTGAGGACATTTGCGTCTTATAGGTTTGATATGCCTTTATTTTTTGTTAAAGTGGAATAAAAAATAAATACGGAGGCCAATAACAGATTTTTGAGGATGAAATTTGTTCCTTTGGTTAGAGACAACTTATATCAATACTAGCTCGTAGGTTTTGAGCAAAACGGAGCCACTTATCATACTTATATGAAGGTTCAATCAAAACTCTCCAAAATGAGCCGTTTCTTCGAAAATATATTTAAGTCTCCAATTACCCAGGTATGAACCAATTCTATCATTTGATATGGGCGTATGCTGGAGACAAGGCCTGTGAAGAATCTCACACCATCGTTGATGTTTTAGAAGCTTTCATCACACAGATATTGAACTCGACGTCCGCATGATAAAATTTGAAGGTATGCTTCCAATTCCTCTCTATTAAGGTGAAAGTAACAGATAAAAATCATGTTCAAAGCGAAAAACTGGGTCTAAATAGATTAAACAATACAGGTAATGAATAATATATATGTTTCATCCACATTTTCTATGTAAAAACTACCATAAAACATGATATGTCGATTTTCGCATTTTTTTATGGGCCATACTGTATTTGTATTTTAATAACCGATTCTATCCCAATCGATGAGGAAAACAAATAACAAAAAATAAGGTAGGGGGGGGTGCTTGATGTGCTACGTATTTTCCAAGGGGGGGGGGGGTATCAGCATGTGTGACTAAATGTTACGAGGGGGGTGTAAAAAATCAGTGAAAAATGATGTAGCATCATTTATGGACGCCCCCTTAGAGTACATCAGCTCTCTCCCACCCGAGCACTTCTGTATTTTTTCCGACAGTCACAGTTCTCTGGAGGCTGTTCGGTCAATGAAGTCGGTAAAGCACTCAGCGTACTTTCTGAATGGAATACGCCAAGCATTGAGTGCTTTGTCAAACCGCTCTTACAGTATTACCTTGGCTTGGGTCCCTTTCCATTGCTCCGTTCCGGGTAATGAGATAGCGGACTCTCTGGCTAAGGTAGGTGCAAAAGAAGGCGATGTTCATGAGCGTCAAAAAGCCTTCGATGAATTTTTCGGAGAAATGGGTAGATGGCTGCATTCCATATTTCCACAGGTGTCGAAAACACATGGTTTAGGAGGCTGGGCATGAGCCGTTATATCATTCGTGTCATGTGTCGGCTTATGTCCAATCCATGAACATTTATATTTCTGGTACCACCCTGGACAAATAAAGATCTTGAAAACTCTAAAAAGCCTCTTATCGTAATTTTCTGATTTTTCAAAGAATACTGAACCGATTTGTATGATTTTTTCAGAGTAGCTCCTTATTACCTGGTTTTGTATAGTCCACATTTTATTTTTTGATAAATTGACGAAAAAGTAAATTACCGCCAAAGACATTTAATATGGAATATGTCGGTCCCCCAAGGAACATCGCAATATCTTCTAAACCGGATCACCAATAATTAATATCGAAACGGCTTTTTAAACTAGAAGAGTTTTTTTGAGATCTGGTGAAAAAAATGGTGCAAAAATATTAAGAAACAAAAAAAAATATCGTGATTTGAATTTTTTGGCGGTAAAAAAACGAAGCTGCCGGTAGAGGGGTTAATTTATCATGTCATGTAGAAAAACAGAAGAATTGGCCGTGATTTCGATAATCGTTTGAATTAACTACTGCGGGTCATTCAACACTCAAAATCTGTTCGTGGGTCTCACAAAATGATCTCGAGGGCCGCAGTTTGGTGACCACTGGTCTAAAATCTAAAACATAATGTCGTAGTATGGTAACAAAGTTTTACGGAATTACTGTATTTTATTTTGCGGAACAGTTCAATTGCAATTGAAATTCATAGAGTAACTTTATGGGGAATTTCTGATCTAATTTATTGAGGACATGCATGAAGATGTGGATGATTCCTTGAAGAAACCTTTATGACAATGGCTAGAACAATAACTGACAAAATCACCGTGGGAACTCCTGAAGGGGATTTTCTGGAAAATCTTTCAACGAATAATTCGTTAAATCTGGAATAAACCCATTTGGACTTTCTTGAACGAGCTCCTGTATAAACTGGAGAAATCTGTAGAACAATATCTGCAAAATAACTGAAGGAACTCCTGAGATAATTCCTTGGTTGCAGTGTTGAAAAAGGAGATATCAGAGACCTTCCATTAAAAATATAGAGTTCTAAGAGACTAGCATTAAAATAGAAGCCGTCTCCAAAAAGAGACCTGCTACCAGCCCTGCGTTCAGTGTATCGTTATCGAGGAGAGAAGTTTGGATTGCCGACTGAGTTCTCACGCGGTCGTTATGGAGGGGTAAGAGGGATGGGATGGGATCGCACATGAATCAGAGAGCAAAACATCGTACGATATAAATTGCGAGAGAAAATGACGCCACGCACAAGTTTACCAACGTCCGGTCCGGTCGCAGTCTCCCGCCCCGTGTTAGCTGTATTTTCAAAAGTTTTAAATATAAAAAATACGAATCGAAATATTGGAAGAGTTAGACGTTTGCATAGATTTAGCAATACCGTAGAAATAAATTGTGAAGGAAATTGCCCACCCACACCCCCAACTAGAGGTAAGAGGGCGCAGTTTTCCATGCCATGCTACCCATAGGTCAATGACACATTGAGTTTAAGTGTTTAAGATATCCCGCCTATTTTTTAATTTTCTTCATTAGTATTGATTTAAATTTAATTGACTTAAAATCATTAGGGTAGATGTGCCATAGTGGTTTCCTATTTTGCATAACATGATAATTTCATAGTGTAAATTCTCCATATTCCTAATATTTATGCCCATAATTGGCACACTTTCCCTAGTTGTTCTGTATTCGCCAATTGGCAACACTTTCGCACAATGCGAAAGCCGTCTTGGGAAGGAATATGTTTGGCATCGGTTTGTATCAGACATCAGCAATACTGGGAAAATAGCAGATTCTCACTGATCAAAGCATAATACGATGGATATTAGCACATCATCCTACCTCGTGATAACTTTTTTGTAGTGATTCTGAACTAGAGTAAGTTTAAGTGCTGAGCTGATGCTCAATAAATCAAAAATGTATCGATAGCTATTGAATATTGATATTTACCAATAAGGGCAATCAGCTGTCAGCTGATATGACTAAAATTGTGCTACTCTGTCTTCAGCTCGGCCAATTTGGAAATCTGAACTTACCTATTATTTCATCCTATTATCTTTCTTTCCTATTTACTAGCCTGATTTTATATATTTTCGAACATAAATTCGCAAATAAAAATCGTTACCCAAAATGTGCCTCATAATCGAAAATAAGGATTGTGATCATTAGAGGACTTTGGGAAAACATATCAAAGCATTACAAACCAAAAAGTAATTAATGGATAATGACTGAAAACTCTCAATTAATGAATTTATAATTAGTTACCAGAAAGTATCGTGCAACAAACTCCACTGCTTTCCACATTCGAGTACCGTTTTGCCTCGTATTCTGAACATGGCTGGACACTTTGGAAAACCAAGATCATATATTACAATTTTATTTAAACAAAAAGGACTTGAAATATAAATAAATTGCGAGTCATTCAGAGAAAATTGCACAAATTATCTTAAATACGACCATTAAAAGTCGAGTGTTACAAATATGAGTTATGTGCACAGTTTGAGACTCAACGGTACAGTGGAGATCGGAACAGCTGAGCGAAACATATTCGCAGATAGAGATTGAGAGAGAACATCGTAGGATGGATGTGAAAAGTGGGTGAACTAGTACGCGAGTGGAAATCGTACGATGTCTCGTTGCTCATTAATTAAACAATCACTCGAGCGCTGAATTCGTGGAAATTCATTACCTTCCCTTCGCTGCGACACCCATTCAGTGCATTGGTCATGATGCAAATTCAACTGTGACTAATAGCATATCTAGTCGAACAATCGTTATGGCGATACTAGTTCGAATCGCCGTCTGCTGAGACTCACTCGTGTCATCTGTTTTCACGCGTGAGCTAATCAGACAACTACGCATTGCACGGTTGACGTGTAGCCCTTTCGAGAAAACTATTGCAAACAATAATATGGACTCTGTTTACGGGTTTAGTACAAACAATAAACCAATACAAAAATGATTGTGTAGTTCCCCAACAAACCTTCCCCAAACAGCATTGTCCACCCATGCAGCATGTGGTTGTTTGTGTGTGAGTAGCACGATGTCAGACCACCAGCTAAATATCCAATGGGAATGTAGGATTTTTTATATGAGTGCGCGCGTGGAATTCACACACTGTGAATTTTTTGTTGATGAATAAACACGAGACAGGCGAACCGGCTACATTGAAGCTCATACATTGAGAAAGCGTTATTTTATCAGCTCTCTTTCTTTCTCTGAACAAAAAATGCTCTCTTTGGTGCTCAATTTTATTTGAGAACCCAGTAGAGAGGCGGGCAAACATAAATAATTAGTTTGAACATTACATAAAAAACTGATTTCTATTAATAAATCTAATCTACGAATCTTGATTCGCAATAACATAATGAACCATAAAAATATCTCTATAATAAGCATAATATGTAGTAATTTAATTTGAAAAACTTGATTACCTTAATATTTCTTCATCAGAGAAAATCCCGAGAGAAAAAAGAGAGAAAAAGAGAAGCTGAACTTTCTCTCAGAGAGACGTCTGTGGCCAACGGATAACATTTTCGATGTATGGCCACCACAAATGTATACTTTTCCAAGATTAGGGTGCACTAAACGCAACCGTTGCATTGGACAAACCGGTTCCAGAGGATTTTATAATCAGTATACTATTTGTTGTTAAGATAAAAATATTTTTAAAATATTTCAAAACCAGTTCCATTTTACTATTAACGATAGCGGAAATCCAGAATCCTTGATCACCATCATGAGAACAATGCAGAAGAGTCCAAATTTATGAATAAACAGGCCGAATAACAAGATGGCATGACTGGGCTAAAAGACAGACCTTGTTCTGGTGGGTAAGTTCAATTTTGCCAATAACAAGTGAAAGACTACCCGGAAGCAGTCCCAAATCTTCTGATTAGTTTTGTCGTAAACATCATGCAAAGGTACTAGAAAGAAGTTGTCGAATTTATTATGATTTCAATGAAAAACATACCAAGACTCCTAGTGTGAAGATCTTCTGCAGAAGTTTTCTATAAAAATTTTTCCAAAAGTTTTCAGTGGATAACTCGGGACAAAAACACATTACTAATAATGTAGATAATTATTATTTTGGATTGGTCAATGAATTTTGCGTGAAAATCCCACCAGTGATTCTTTCGAAGATACTTATACGAATCATACCAAGGATTTTTCATGGACTCCACCAGGAGTTTAATTAACAAAGAACATCTTAAAAGGAATCTTCAAGAATTTCTTCAAGAATTCATCTAGGCATTCAAATTTTATGTATTGAGTAATTCTCGCTACTATTTACACTTGGTTATTAAAAATGTTTAAATTTATGTTCATTTGAAAGCTCGAGTAAATAAATAGGATGACGGCATATCATCAATCTGACTAATGACACTACCGAGGATTTTCATACACTGAAAACTGTTTAACACGTGAATTTTCACTAATTGTAAAACACATTAATCGATAGTGTAGAACCAGTCGCTATCGACAATCGAAATTCAAATGTAAAACGTTTATTTACAAATTATGGAAAGCTTTGGTGTACTGTTTGTTAGCGATTCCTTGATTTTCTGATACCAGGTACCCATTACAAGCGCATTACGAGCGCCCGATTTACCCAAAAAATATTGTACATCCCGATAAAATTCAGAAAGAGGACTTCGCTCAATTTCCTCTTCTTTTTCAACGAACTTAAGGTAACACACGATAGACTCATCTTGGCATCCATGAACAATCTATGTTCAAACTATCGTTGAAAAGGATTTTTTTTTTGTTTTATATCATATCGGTCATTTGATGATCTATCGGATCATATGCTTGCTAACAACAGGCATGTTGATACACTTTCAGTTCATCTCTGTCCGGTAGAACCGATATCACATCCCCAAAACTACAAAATTGATCATCATTTATGGATAGCAAATAGTTGCATCTTAAGCACCGCCAACACATTTTCAATCGGAAGGATTTTGGCGCGCTCGAACTGACAAATCCTCCGTTGTGGTGAAACTTCATCCGTCGACGTGATGTTGGACTGTTTTCAAAAACAGTCGAGATAAAAGCCGAGCCGGTAGAGCAATGACAGTTAGTTCGTTCAAAACTTCGCTTCGGAAGTCCAACCGGCGAACTCCAGATTGGTGCTGCGAAGTCAATAACATGTTGTTCAACATGTCACGCTGAAAAGCAAATGTGAGTCCTTGTCATGATAGACAAACTAGTTCTACTAGTGAAGGATATCGCCATTGTAAAACACGTTCAAACCATGTGAAAAAATCTTTAGTATCGAACAAATGACAATCATTAACAGATTCATAGATTTCACACGTTATTTTACCTTGCTAATCTACACGACAGATTCACGTTAAAAAGAATTTGTATCGAACGTGTGGATTATTTTCAGTGTACAATAGCTCAGTTGGAACGCTAAATTCAACCTACTATATGAATTTAGCGTCCGAACTGATTTTGAGGCTAACTCCTCAGTGTGTTAATGCTTAACAGATTTTTTAAAGGAATTTGAACCTGGCTAAGTTTTCTTCAGATGGGTGTCGGAAATTTATCCTGGTATGAAAACGTCCAACCAAAACCAAAAAAAAATTTGCTTCAACTTGTTAAGTAATTTCGTATGAACAAACTTTTTTTTTAAACTATTAACTACATTTTTCCTAGAAAATTTATTTTTTAAATTCATGAGAAATCCTTAAACTAATTTCCAATGGGTTTGTGGCAAATTTTTAGAAGCCACCGTTCGATATTTCTTCGATTTTCGAAGGTTGGCTTTAGAACTTCAGAAGCCATGATTTAAGTAAGCAAAGACATTTTTAACATTACCGAGCGTTGTTTACATAGGTGATCAATGTAACCTCATATCAGCTAAATCAAAAAGTCGTTTAAAACATGTTTTTAAACATGCTTACATCTATCAAGAAACAAAATACAATATATAGTCACGAGATATGGGTGGCAGTACTTGTTTTAAAAATACAAAACTTGCAACATATGCATTTTCATATTAAATATTTGAGAAATATCCAAAAACCTGATCAATGTTACCCCGGATTTCGGTATCAAAACAGCAATACTAGCAAAATCAAGAGAATCTACAAAAAAAGGGTCAATTCAAGTTTTGAAAACTTGCAGAATTCTAATTCCCGTAATCCATCAGAAATTACTACCAAAGTAATACCAAAATTTACTCCAAGATTTAAATTCAGGTAAATTTTCTTATTCAGTTAAATCTTCCATTAAGAATTTTACCATTAGACATCTTTTACAATGTTCCTAAAGGGTGTCCACGATGAAATTGCCACACACAAAATTGATTCGTAAAATTCGAGGCTTCATCCGATTGCCATCAAATTTTCAGGGATTGAAAAATAACTATTAAACTTCATTTTACCATTTTACTCGTATTTTATTTACAGTCCATACGCAAATGCCCGCACCTTGGCCTTAACCCCGGCCATAAGATTCTGCACAACCTGTGAATCAACCGTTTTTTGCATGTAAACCCATACTTTCTTCAGTTCCTCGACTGTTTTCACTACCTTAGGTCGTTTAAGAAGGTGCTGCTTCATAATCTCCCAGTACTTCTCGATGGGGCGGAGCTCCGGAGTGTTGGGAGGGTTGAACATTTTCGGCACGAAATTAACCTTATTGTCCGCATACCACTTCAGCACGTCCTTGGAGTAGTGGCATGAGGCCAAATCCGGCCAGAAGATTGTTGGGACGTTGGTTTGCCAAACCAGAAATTTCTTCGCAAATTTGGACATCTCCTGAGTGCGGACATGCTCCGGAACGCTGAACTTATCCTTGGCCGTGAAAAACAGGTTGCCGGGGATCTGTTTGAAGTCGGCCTTAACGTCGTCCATGGTGCAGCATTCAACTTTCGTCAGCATGTTGAGGTACAACTTCCTGGCACGGGTTTTGGCGGACTTGTTCTGCTTCTCGTCGCGTGGCATCTACATACATTTTTGAAATTTGACATTAAGCGAATGGCTAAAGATGCTAGTATTAGAAAGTCAGCAGAAATTAATAACGCCAAACAATATCATTCATTTATACCAAAAGACGAACAAAGCATTTTTGCTAGTGAATTCTTAGATGCACATGAAAACCAAGAAAACACAGCATGCTTTGTTCTTAATAATACAAAGAAACGAAAATCTTCTGGTGTTAGCAACCAAAGACAATCTTCCCGGTTGAAAAAATAGATAGTATTAAGATGAAAATGTAAGTTATATACTGAATAATTGAATAAACATAATTAAAAAAAAATAATATTAATCCTATTTGTTCCATAGAAAAGAAAGAATCCCTTTTCAGTGTAATGAAAATTTGAGGCAGAAAGTTTTTTTTCAGTTTTTCTAAGCGGTGTAATTTTTCATGAAAAATATCATCCATTCCGACTTATACTCCATTAAAACCAATCCCATATCTTTTTTTCAGATGTTTAAGAAAATTTGCAATTGTTTTGATAAAAAATCTTTGTTTTTCCAATGCTTCGATTGAAATATGGGTTTTCAAAGAAAAGGCTTATATGGTCATTTTCCAACAAATTGGCCATAACTCAAAAACGAAAAAAAAGTACATTTCAAAAATTTCAGCGATTAAAGCTTATGAAATTACCTTCTCAAAAATATATTTTTGAAAGTTTTCCACTACAGGGTGTCCGCAAATTATCCGAACAGCAAAATATTAGAAAGACGACCTCGCATTGAAAACAATGAAAAATCAATGTCCATGTACCTTTTATAATATATCTATATGTTAACACAAAATACAACTTTAAAAAATTTCGAAATAATTTCTTGTTACTGAGATAGGCAAATTTAAATTTTTCGGAAACGTTTTTCCTGAGGGCCGCTAGTCATACTGGAGATGTGTTATCCCTAAAACCTAAAAGAGATGAATCCAAATGTCCTATTATTATTTGAAGTAATCTACAGGTAAGTGGCTTCAAGTTAGACTGGAAATAGAAAATTGTACGGTGCAAATCCAGTGAGTTGTATGGACATTTCTCTTCCGTCATAAAGCTCGGAAAACAGCTCCCTTTAAGACACCTCAATACATTTTGGTTGGTTGTGCAATTATTTGAAATCGGAAATGTGTCAAACTCACTTCTTAAGAATATAATAAGCCAATGTTTAAAACCATACAAGAATATTGAATTTATTATGCTTGATTGTATAGAACCATGTCTTCAAAGTTTGTACGGATAATTTGCGGACACCCTGTACTTGGAACATAGTTTTTCCGGCTTTTCTTTATGAATTTTCTCAACGGTGGAAAATTTTGTGGAAAACTGTTTCCAGTTAATATTTTTTTTTATTCCTGAGAAAATTTGCTTTCATTTTCATAAAAAAAAAACTTTGTTTCTACGATGCTTCTTTCTTGAGTTATGATTTTTCAAAGAAAAGGCTCAAAATGGCACATTTGCACATTTTTTACAAAATTGGCCATAACTCAAAAACGAAAAACAAGTACCTTTCAAAAATTTCAGCGATTAAAGCTTATAAAATTATCTTCTCAAAAATATTTTTTTGAAAATTTTCCACGAGTTGGAGCATAGTTTTTACGGCTTTTCTTTACGAATTTTCTCAACGGTGGAAAATTTTGTGGAAAACTTTTTCCAGTTAGTATTTTAAAAAAAAAAAAAAAACTTCGTTTCTATGATGCTTCGTTTTTGAGTTATGATTTTTCAAAGTAAGTAGTGTCAGGGGAAAACAAAAAAATTCTAACTGAGTTTTCCGGGAAAATAGGCGACCCTGAATTTCATTTTCATTTTTTTATTCATATATTGATGAGTCCTGCCTGTGGAAAAAGTTTCATTAAAATCTGATACCTTTCGGCCCAAACCCGTACGGAAATAAAAAAATCCTCATGTATATCTGAAATTATTTATCGAATTCCCGTATAAGTTGTTCCAAAACTTTTTTGTATGTATTAATCTAGAAATCTTATATAAATAGGATATGAATAGTTTTCAACCAAATATGAAGAGTTGGTATATTCTTGAATGATTTTTTTTTTTAATACCGGGATTCAAGAATAGTTGCAAAATCCGTTAGCAAATCCTTTAGCAAATCTTTTGAAAATACTTGGATGAATCTCTAGTGAATTTTTCCGAAGAATCCTAAAGCGATATTAAAGGAGAAAAATAATATGATTATCTGGAGAAATCTCTGAAAAAAATCTCTGCCAGGCATTTTTGAATAAATTTTCACATATTATTTTCAAGAGAGTTTTGAAAAAAGTAGGGAGCTACATCAAACTAATTTTTGAAAAAACCTTTAGAAATATTTTCTATGAAAAAATGCGGATCGTCGGAGAATTACTTTGCAAAATTGCCAAGAACATTCTCCTAATTGAATCCTGTTAAATTGCTTATGAAAATCTTGTGGACTATTAGAAGGAATCCTAAGATTAACATCTGGAAGAATCATTTATTTTTCTGCAGGAAGTCCTGGATAATTTTGGCTACGATTTTTTCAAGCGACCATTGAAAAATTTCTGAATAGATTTTTCTGAAAGATATGTCGAAGGAATCCGAAAAGAAATTTCAGGAAGAATCTCAAAAGCAAAGTTGGGAAAACTGTTGATGAACTCTCTCAAGAATCCTTGAGACTAATAGAATTTCTTGTGTTATTTCTTGGAGAAATCGTCAGTAATTTCAGAAAATTCTAAACAAAATAATAATGAACAACTGAATGATATTATAAACTTACAATTGGAATATATATATAATTACGTACGTAGAAGATTTACCTGAAGCATGATCTGGCGGAGTTCTTCAAGAGATTTTATCAAGCAATTTGATAGAGCACGTCGTTGGCGAGTAGTGGGTGGCATTGCATACACAATAGAAAGTGTTGTTAGTCGTAAGCCGTAAAACAATGAAATCATAATAAAAATAATAAAAAGAATTTGGCAGAGATTGTTCGAGAAATCTTCTTGTAATACCTCAAAGCATAAACAAATTTCTAAAAAAAACTATCAATCCCAGGAATGATTTTCCGTGGGAATCCAGAAGGAACTCAGTGAAAACTGATAAAGTAGTTCTTGGCGAAAGCATGAAATAATTTATGAAGAAATCCCCGTGTGAATTTTCAGGGAAATCCCTTAAAACCACATGGTCAATTCTGAAAAGTTCGTGGAAAAATCACAAGAGATATATAAAAAAATATCTGTGTAAGACCAACAATGAATATTTTCCGCGGTGAAATTTGAAATTTACAAATATTACTAAATGTGCAGCGATATGACACAAAATCACAGACAAATAAAATGGTTGGGTGACAAAACATCGAAAGACAAAACGCCTAATCCCAAAACGTCGAATGTCAAAACATCGACAAATCGCGAAAAGTGAAAATAAGGAAACGAAATATTCTTGTAAGAATGATTCTCTTCCAAAAGAATAAACAATTCATTATGTGCCAAACGTTATTCATAGCATATAGGACAATCGTTCCCGATGTGAAAAAAGAAGTCTGACAAACAATGTTGAAAATTCACCGCTTTCGACGTTTTGTAGTGTCTACGTTTTGTCTCTTTCGATGTTTTGGGATTCGACGTTTTGGCATTCGACGTTTCGTTTTTCGACATTTTGTCACTAAACCACAACTTACACACTCGACACACTTGACAATTTTCTTCAAAAAGTGACTCTTGGTTGTCAATAGTGACTTTTTAGTGACTAGTAGGTGTACCAGTTGTGGACATAATGGTTCCCTATTTCGCCATACGTAATAATTTGATTGTTTTCAAATTATTACCCTTTCTGTGTGTTTTAGTAGTTTGATATCAAATGAATCTTAATGTTAAAACATTCAAAAATATTCAAAATGTGAAAGTTTTCGAGAAAATACATATGGCCAAATAGGGAATCACTATAGCCATAACTGGTGCACTTTCCCTAGGTCAAAAAATTGTGACCAAGTCTCTAAAGACTAGGATTCCTGGATATTCAAGTCCGACGTATGCTGCAATTGTTCCTATTATGAGTATTCTGTTCGATGGGCAGTAGCCCACTGGTTCACCTGACGGGAGAAGATGATTACAACAATGTCGAAAAATCGCTACACACATCGGACCATGACATGATCAACTAGCTACTGATTATTGTTGGTGTGTCTTCCGAACCAGCCAAATCTCGTTCTGTATTGGCTGATTTGGTCGCCGGCAACCGCATTCGAAAATGCATACTCTGCTCACGATTCAGACACGCTCATTGCCAATGATGGCACTCGTAAATTGAGCTTAGCCGAATCGGAAGAAGCGCGCGCGATAACTGGGAAAATGATTGATAACAGTGCTGTAGAATTGGTGGTAAAGGTCTCGCCATTCGCTATCGACACTCTATAGAGCTAACAGCTACTAGACGTTTTCAATTCAGAAAATTTGCAGGCTATAATAAAATATTATATGGAATGAGAGCAACAATATTAATAAGTTTTTTACCTTTATTGTTTATTGACAATTTTGTAATATGAAGTAAAGACACAATTTTATAGTTCAAAATTAAAATAATCTTCATGAAAAAAAATCATTTCATGGCATTCCAGATAGCAAATGTAGTCCAGTGATAATTTTGTTTGAAAAGATATTTCATATTCAGATTTTGAGCGAAAAAACTGCTTTAGAAAATCTGTAAAACGATAACGGTTATTTTCCTTTCAATGTATCAAACATTTGTGCTTGTGTCTAAGTGACCTTAAGAATTCTTATGCTCTTAATTTTCAAAATGAGAACCCCTGTTTCATACAAGACGGCCAAAATTCTCGCGTTATGGTATGATGTATTATTGTGGCTTGCATTGATAAACACTGGCATCAAACGCTTTTTGTATGAACTGATAACAGGGCACGTGTATGGTGTGGTGATGGTTAGTGATGCAAAATCAGCTGATAGCAAAAGTCTAGGTCAGTTGAGATTCTGGCGGAGGTTGGGCACATGGCTACAGCGGAACTCTCGCAGGATTTTGAAATCGGGTTCACCGTCATAGGTGATGAAACTGTGAGGCTTTGTTTCACAAGGAAATTGGTAACATGTACCTAACAAACATTGGATGGAAATTTTGAAATCATTAATTGGGTTGTTGTTTTTTAAGGTTTAGAAAAGTAAACAACCTAGATCAGAGCTTTTCTTTTTTTTAGGAATTATTTGCAGATATCTCAGAAGACAGTCCACTTAAAAAGATGGCGTCTTTGGCAAAGTTGTTCAGTAAGTCAAGGGGTAAGACGAACAATGCTAGTTGATGCAAATTTTGCCACCAAGTGGCACTAGCTACTAAGCAACTTTGCCGAAGATATTGCTGTGTGCGTTAGAAATGCAAATATCGAATGCGGGAACAACAAACGCGGTAAGATTTTTAACAAGGAAGGCGAAGTCAAAGATTGGTTTTCTTTGCTAGGTTGACGGTGAGATGGATCATGGTTGCTAAGTATCCTTTGGTTACTTTGTGTAACCGCATTTGAAGCTCTGTTGCACTGGATTTGCACGTCAAACGCAAACAGCAATACTTTTTAAGTGGTCAGGATTATGAGATTTCTGCAAGGCAAAAGTTTTATGCTCACTGTATGATCTTAGTAGTCCATGCTGTGTGTAACTTGACAAGGGACTTTAATTAATGACCATTAATAATTATACAACCAAACAATCAAGCCTCGTCACTACAAAATGGCGACGAAGAATACATTTTTTAACCAAAGTATTTTCACCATGGATTTTGTCAAAAAACAAAACAAAATCAAGAAATAGTAGTTTGCGGAACAAGTTTCAAGACTGACGACAAGACAAGAATGACGATTTTTACAGCACGAGTCGTTAATTTTATCTACGAGGATTGCCGAGTAGGGTAATTACGACGAGTGCTGTATAAATCGAACTCTGCAACGAGTTATGTACAACATTTTTTGCAATTCAGTAGAAGACCACTTGAGGGAATCAGAAATTATAACGGAATGCATTCACCATTATATAACAATTTCTGAAAAAATGTGTTATGATTCATTACGCAACTCAAAACAGTTGCGTAATGAATAATTAAAGCACTGGTTTCTGTTGCGTAATGATTATTCCCGCACTGCATAGGGGAAGGGGTGGTAAAATGAACACCTTAAGGAAAGCATCTTGTTTCTGATAGAAAAACGAGAGATTTTTATAGATCTATCGCACAACATCGAAAATAGGGATGTGATCTTTAGTAGCGACATGGATTCAGACTAAAATAGCTATTTTTTTATATATTTTCATCGCTATCATCGCTAAAGCGATGCAAATGTTCATTTTACCTGCACTATGT
Source organism: Aedes aegypti (assembly GCF_002204515.2). Lineage (NCBI taxonomy): Eukaryota > Metazoa > Arthropoda > Insecta > Diptera > Culicidae > Aedes > Aedes aegypti. The sequence continues at coordinate 307,619,249 of NC_035108.1, forward strand.
GGGTAAAATGAACAGCGGTTGGTGGTAAAACGAACACCATGCAAAAAACGTGAGCTAAACAAATTTTTCTGAAAAATTTCATTATCCCACCGAAAATACATCCATTAATGATTGTAACCCATACAAAAAGAATTCTAAAGGTATCAGATTTGACATCATATCATAACAATATTCACCTCACTGAAAAACCTCATGCCTTCCAAGCTAAAAGTTACGTCAGTTCTAATTTCCAAACGTGGTTTTCTAAAATCTTAGTTTTCGTTGATATTTTCACTTCAATTGACCTACGTATCAACTCGAACACTCAGATTTATGCTCTAAATCGTACGTGCTTGATAAAAATTCATCGAAATTAGTTTTTTCTCGGTAAAAGGCACGGTGTTGATTTTACCACCACTTCCCCTACTTCAGTGCAGGAAAGTAGACCGTGACAGATTGGCATGATGAAAAACAGCCTATTACGATGAGAAATTGCAAAAAGATATATTACGGAGGACTAAATATTGAGCTTCTCGAGAATTTTTAGCATTTCGATCATTTCCTCTTCACTTTGAGTGTTACGCGACATGGTCTGGTACTAGTTGGGCAGTTTGCGATTTTTTCTCAAAACCGCAGACCACCAAATAAGTTGCGCGCCGATCGATTATGCGCCGAGTTGTGGGTCGGTCAAAACGATTTCAATCGCTTGCAACTTGAACACAAGAAGGTTCATTCATTTATTTAGTTAACATCTACACAGATAACACTGAATCAACAATTTCACGCCACAATACTCGGTTCGTGGCCGCATCTCTCCATCCTCGGTTCTGCCCCACGCTCGCCAAATCGATACGCACTTGATCCGCCCACCTAGCTCGCTGCGCTCCACGCCTTCTTGTACCAACCGGATCCGAAGCGAACACCATCTTTGCAGGGTTGCTGTCCGGCATTCTTGCAACATGCCCTGCCCATCGTATCCTTCCAGCTTTAGCCACCTTCTGGATACTGGGTTCGCCGTAGAGTTGGGCGAGCTCGTGGTTCATCCTTCGCCGCCACACACCGTTCTCCTGCACACCGCCGAAGATCGTCCTAAGCACCCGACGTTCGAAGACTCCAAGTGCTTGCAGGTCCTCCTCGAGCATCGTCCACGTTTCATGCCCGTAGAGGACTACCGGCCTTATGAGCGTTTTGTACATGGTACATTTGGTGCGGGCGTGAATCTTTTTTGACCGCAGCTTCTTCTGGAGGCCATAGTAGGCCCGACTTCCACTGATGATGCGCCTCCGTATTTCACGGCTAACGTTATTGTCAGCCGTCAGCAAGGATCCAAGGTAGACGAACTCGTCGACCACCTCGAACGTATCCCCGTCTATCGTAACACTGCTACCTAGGCGAGCCCTGTCGCGCTCGGCCCCACCAGCTAGCATGTACTTTGTCTTGGCCGCATTCACCACCAGTCCAACTTTTGCTGCCTCGCGTTTCAGGCGGGTGTACAGATCTGCCACCTTTTCAAATGTTCGGCCGACGATGTCCATATCATCCGCGAAGCAAACAAATTGACTGGATCTCGTAAAAATCGTACCCCGGCTGTTAAGCCCGGCTCTCCGCATAACACCTTCTAGCGCAATATTGAACAACAGGCACGAAAGTCCATCACCTTGTCGTAGTCCCCGGTGGGATCCAAACGAACTGGAGTGTTCGCCTGAAACCTTCACACAATTTTGCACACCTTCCATCGTCGCTCTTATCAGTCTCGTCAGCTTCCCGGGAAAGCTGTTCTCGTCCATGATTTTCCATAGCTCTACGCGGTCGATACTGTCGTATGCCGCCTTGAAATCGATGAAAAGGTGATGCGTTGGGACCTGGTATTCACGACATTTTTGGAGGATTTGCCGTACAGTAAAGATCTGGTCCGTTGTCGATCGGCCGTCAACGAAGCCGGCTTGATAACTTCCCACGAACTCGTTTACTACGGGTGACAAACGACGGAAGATGATCTGGGATAGTACTTTGTAGGCCGCATTTAGAATGGTGATCGCTCGAAAGTTCTCACAGTCTAACTTGTCGCCTTTCTTGTAGATGGGGCAGATTACCCCTTCCTTCTACTCCTCCGGTAGCTGTTCTGTTTCCCAGATTGTGCCTATCAGCCGGTGCAGACAAATGGCCAGCCTTTCCGGACCCATCTTTATGAGTTCAGCTCCGATACCATCCTTACCAGCAGCTTTATTGTTCTTGAGCTGGTGAATGGCATCCTTAACCTCCCTCAAAGTGGGGGCTGGTTGGTTTCCATCTTCCGCAGTACTGACGAAGGCATTTCCTCCGTTGTCCCGTCCTTCATTGCCTGTGCTCTCAGCACCATTCAGGTGCTCGTCGAAGTGCTGCTTCCACCTTTCGATCACCTCACGCTCGTCCGTCAGAATGCTCCCATCCTTATCCCTGCACATCTCGGCTCGCGGCACGAAGCCGTTGCGGGATGCGTTGAGCTTTTGATAGAACCTACGCGTTTCCTGAGACCGGCACAGCTGTTCCATCTCCTCGCACTCCGTCTCCTCCAGGCAGCGTTTTTTCTCCCGAAAGAGGCGGGTCTGCTGTTGCCGTTTCCGTTTATAGCGTTCCACGTTCTGCCGGGTCCCTTGCTGCAGCATGACCGCCCGCGCTGCATTCTTCTCCTCCAAAACCTCCTGGCACTCCTCGTCGAACCAATCGTTCCGTCGACTCCGTCCCACGTACCCGACGTTGCTCTCAGCTGCATCGTTGATGGCTGCTTTTACTGTTCTCCAGCAGTCCTCAAGAGGGGCTTCGTCCAGCTCACCCTCTTCCGGTAATGCAGCCTCGAGTTGCTGCGCGTATGCCGCTGCGACATCCGGTTGCTTGAGCCGCTCTAGGTCATACCGGGGCGGCCGTCGGTACCGTACGTTGTTAACGACGGAGAGTTTTGGGCGCAGTTTGACCATCACCAGATAGTGGTCAGAGTCGATGTTAGCGCCACGATAGGTCCTGACGTCGATAATGTCGGAGAAGTGCCGACCATCAATCAGAACGTGGTCGATTTGCGATTCTGTCTGCTGTGGTGATCTCCAGGTGTATCGGTACGGAAGGCTGTGCTGGAAGTAGGTGCTACGAATGGCCATATTCTTGGAGGCGGCAAAATCAATTAGTCGTAGGCCGTTTTCGTTCGTCAGCCGGTGGGCGCTGAACTTTCCAATCGTCGGTCTGAATTCCTCCTCCTGGCCAACCTGAGCGTTTAGATCTCCTATGATGATTTTGACGTCGTGGCTTGGGCAACTGTCGTACTCGCGTTCAAGCTGCGCGTAAAAAGCGTCTTTATCATCATCAGTGCTTCCGGAGTGAGGGCTGTGCACGTTTATTATGCTGAAGTTGAAGAACCGGCCTTTGATCCTCAACTTGCACATTCTCTCATTGATCGGCCACCACCCGATCACGCGCCTCTGCATATCACCCATCACTATAAAAGCTGTTCCCAGCTCATGTGTATTGCCGCAGCTCTGGTAGATGGTATGGTTACCTCTAAACGTTCGCACCATTGATCCCTTCCAACACACTTCCTGCAACGCTACGATGCCGAATCCACGGTCCTTCAGCACGTCGGCGAGTATGCGTGTGCTCCCGATGAAGTTGAGAGATTTACAGTTCCACGTACCGAGCTTCCAATCGCTAGTCCCTTTACGTCGCTGTGGTCTTCGCCGATTGTCCCGGTTCGTATTCTCTCGTTGATTATTCGTTGCTTGATTTTTTTACGGCTGGCTTGCAGGGCCTGACACCAACCCCCTAGATTTCCGGAGGACCATTCCCCCTAAATGTTCGGAGGACCATAGTGCGCAGTTTAGCTTAGAGTCCTTCTCCGGCACTCGGACGATGATCAGCCGCCCCTGACATGGGGAACAGACGCTGTTGTGAGCCGCTCCTAACATGGAGTACAGACGCTCAAGGTTTGCAGAAGCAAAAGCAAAAGCAAAAGCAAACCCCCCCTTCCCTGTCAGCATACGACCAAAGTTCCCACCGGGGGTTGGTTACCCGATCTTCCCTAAGGTTACTCGTACCCCGGCCAGTACCGCGAGGAGGTAGGGATAGGAGTTGCTGGGCAAGAGGCTAAGGACCGCACAAAGGGGTCTATTTTATTCCTTCAGGTACGCGAGGTACCAATGGTACGCCATGCCCAGCCATTTACCAACCAACACAAGAAGGTACGAACAATTTAATTTCATATTGTATTGTATCGATAAAATAATTATGATCGCTCTTCAGTTTAGGACTCGAACTCTAAAAGTGATTCACTTCCACGGCGAAATATTTTGACGTTTCTTCATTTACTTTTTGGCTGGCGCACAACTCGGCGCATGGGCCACCGGCGCATGGGCCACCGACGCGCAACTTGTTGGACAGTCTGCGGATTTAAGTAAAGATTCACAATATTTATACCTCATCCAAACTACATTGTTAGAGGTCTGTAAAGGTTGTCGTTTCAAGATTCCGATAAGCTTGAAGAGAACAGTGGAGCATATAGACCGTTATCAGCAAATTCAGATCATTTTTCTGAGGATTACAACTAGTAAAAGGAAAAAATTAGAAGTAGACGGATGTTGCCAAATGCCATTGCTAGCTGATATTTTCAACTTTCACAAATTAGGGCTTATTAAAATTAATAAGTATTTTAATAGTATTAAAAATTTAATAAAATTAATAGATACCCTAGCAAAACTAAGTTGGATGTTGTGATCACGGTATCCACAACAAGGTAGGCTATTCCCACGTGTAAACAACGATTTTCAATCAAAACATGTGTCGTCATTCCTATCGCCAAGCATGGGGCTAAAAGGATAGTAAAAAAGAGCAGGCTTTGCTTTCTCTTGTACTCGTTCGAGATTGCGATAGGAATGGCGTCACTACCAAGGTAGGTCCAATTCTCTAAGGTGTCCTATTATGCTCACTTTGTAGAGAAAACCAGACAGGGTGGGTGAGGAAGGGCTGGTCGTTTTGTTTACAAACATCTGAGACAGTTTGTCGAGAGATTGACTCCTGATTGGTTGGAGAAACAGTGTTGTCAAGAATTATTCTAATCTGGTCGCCCCTGCTCTTTGTGTGCTCTACTTCCGTCAAGTGATTACACCTTACTCTGGCTACAGAGTAAAATGCACACACCTTGGTCACGACCAAGTGTCATTTCTCGATTACTTTTTCAAATCGACGTAAGTAACTTTCATACGATTTTGAGAAAATTAATTAAGAAGAATCACAACCTTCCTTCTAAAACTGTTTTAAAATGAATCCTATGTTTAACATTTTTTTACCGTGTACATCGCTTACATTTTGCATGCAACCAGCTCGCGTTAAAACGCATGGTAGTTCCTATCATTTCCCACAAAAATTGTATGATAAAATGAGTAGTGTTTTGTTTTGATTCGTGGTTGAGTCACTTTGTCTCCCATACAACGGAGCGGCGAAAGTAGCGGTTAGGTTGCGAAAATGGAGAATCTTACTTTCGTCGTTTTGTCAATTCGGAAATTGAACGTTCTAGAAGTGAAAAATCGAGTTGGTTTAGAGCGGAACATGTAGAATTTCGTCTGCGAAACACGTAGGATTTATAAAGTAAGTTTGTTGACTTTTCTGACTTGAGTCTGTTTGAATAAGTCTTCGAGATTTTTCGGAATATTATACATTGTTTCTTTTTATCGTGGTTGTGATGTTGCGAAATTTGATAACTCAGTTTGTTGTTATTTTGGCCGTTTTAACGGTTAAATTATTAAAAATGAGATCAGTGCCTTCGTGCTGTGCGTACACGATTTCTCTCTGCTCTTGTAAGTTTTTCTTTAAAAACTACCTAAAGCAATAAAACAGTACTTTTCAGTGCTAAAATTAAAAACTTTTCAGTACTATTTTTTCTACTATCGATCCCTTTACGATCCTTGTCTGGACCCGTGCCTTCGATTTTTCGTTGGACTCGTTGGCGAAAGCTAGCGGTGGTAATCCTTCTTGGACACCGTCTTGGGAAAAAACCTCTCGAAGGTCACGTCTTCTTTCATTTATTCACTAAACATGGTTGCAACAACAAACAAAAGGAAGGGTGAATCTCTGAATTCACAACTTCCTTACAAAAAAGTGGGATTTAAAACTGTCACTAAACGTGGCAAGAATGGAAGAAAGGACGTTTCTCCGGAACGCGAACTTTCTTCCCAGAGTGAAATGAATAATAATGATAATTGTATCGAAATGAGCAATCAGTTCGATGCTCTCGACAAATTTTCCGAACACCAAATCGAACGGTATCTAGCCCAGGCTCTTTAATTCAAGGGAGGAAGCAAAGAGTGCCGCCTATCGTGGTCACGTTTTCCGAATTTGATGGATTCAGGCAGGAGATCTTGAACTCCATTAGAAAAATCAAGGTTTCCTTCCAAATCGCAAAGAAAGGAGACTGTCGCGTTTTGCCGGAAATTCTTAAAGATCGCGAACTTCTTCTCAAACATCTTGAAGAGAAGAAGCACACATTTTTTACCTATGACGACAAAACTGAACGTAACTTTAAAGTCGTCTTGAAAGTTCCCTCAAGTGACTATAAGTCACCAGAAGAAATCAAAAGTGGAATAAAGGAAAGGACATTCTAAAGAATATTAGTTAGTTCACTTTAATAAAAGTGATCTAAATGATATTGAAGCTTTATAAAAAGCAAGACTTATGTTCGATGTGCGTGTGACATGCAGAGCCGTAGCGTGGCCTCACGGCGCCCTTGGCAAACCTCCCTTTGGGCGCCCCCAAGCCAATTTTGTTTTCTTGATGCGAGTTTGTATGTGATTACCGTTTACGTAAAACATTCCAAGTAACCATGCTACTCAAGCTGTAATTTTTGCAAACGGTGCACATAAAGCTACCACTATAATATATAACTACACTTGTAAGGAATTTAGAGTTTAGACAAAATTTTGAAAGAGGGAAACCCCCTTTGTTTTTTAATCGAAATTTTCCTCAAAGAGACACAAAACCTCTTCACTTTTTTATATTACGTTACAAAACAAAAGAAAACTTAAAACTAAAGGCTCATATGGCAAAGATATTTGAGTTAATATAATAAATTATGGCATCAATATGACTCTAGTTTTATGTTTATCGTTTATATGCCTGAGTTACAGCTTTAGCAACATGATTCTCGGGAAACTAGTCAATTGTCATTAAAAAATATTTTTAAAATACAACGGTATGAAAGTATTATCGAAATCATAAAAATATCATGCAGAGACTTAAGTATTTACTTATTTAGAAAACATTAAAATATTTGATAAATATCAATCGACGATGTACAAGACAGATTTTCTTGAGAACTGTTCAAAATAATCTGAAAGATGTTTTGAAGTAACTCATAAGAACATTATTGTCCTTGAGACGCATCTGCAGAAAATGCTGAGCTTCGCATTAATGAAATTATTCTTGAAATCGCTGGACTATTTAGTTTAATTTTTAATGTTGGATACAATGCGCTAGCTATATTTTTATTTGCTAAGAAAATTTTATTTGCTAAGAAAAATGCAGAGGCTTCTAGATACTTCATAAAATTTTGGCTAACAACTCCTCCAGAAAACATTGTTTTACTTGTTTTGCCAAGATTTTTCCGAAAAATAGAAACAAATTCTTCAAATCCTTTAAAAAGATTTGATTAAAAAACTTTTTCATTTATTTAGTGAAATTTTTAATTTTAATTCCCAAATAGTAACACGGAAAATAGAAAATTGTTTTAATCATTGATAAAAGGCACTTTGGAACAAGCGCAGAATTCATTACGATTTTTTTTGCATTTCAAATATGGTACTGTAATGTGATCTAAAATTGGTGCTAAATCTTCTCCAGTAATAAATACTTGGTTTATACTAGGGAAAAACTAATTTCATTCTTTTCAACTCATGTTTGTTCTTTACTGAAACAAAATTCTCTGAAAATGTTGTTCAGGATTATGGGTTTTCCAGGTTGTGATTTTTTTAATATTTGGCCCATTGTAAAAAGATTACAAAGGAAATCCGTCAGAAACTCACCTTGCGTCATGTGAAATGTTCAGGATTTTCTGTTTCAATTACATACCGTACTCTGAGAACTCTGTGAAAGATTCTATGAGTTTCCTTCAGGTTTTTGTGAGAATTTGATTTGTGATAAAGTGAGATTGTCTTCGAAAAATCACTCTCAATAGAATGTTTGTTTTTTGTTGTGTTTAATTTGAATCATTATCAAGTGTATTTCGATAGTTCATTTTTTCTTCTCAACATCACTTAGAGATTTAGCAAATAATTATATTGTTAAATTTTGAAATAAATGTATAGAAATCATTCAAAATATAAAATAGTCTTTGGAAGCAATCCAAGCACTGTTTAACTTTTCCAGTATTACGTTAAGGGATTTCTTTTGAAATTGTAACTTAAGAGGTGCACGGAGAAAAAACACCTTAGTTTGAAACAACTAAAATTTTGGTTGAATTTCAAACTAACAATTTTGTTGTATCTAATCCAAAATTTGTTGTTCCAAACTCATTGCTTTGGTTGAAACTAAATTGTTTTATAGGCTGTTTCAATATAGAATCTTCGTTTCTTATTAATGGTTGTTTTGAACTATTTTTTTAGTTTGTTTCCACAAACAACTGGTTTGATTTTACCAAAAACAAGGTTATTTGTTTCTCCGATTAACTCTAATTTTCAACATAAATAAAAGGTTTGATTCTACCAAAGCAATACATTGAAACAAACTAAAATTTTAGTCCCGTTAAAAACAACCAAAATTTTAGTTTGTTACAAACCAATCTCATGTGTTATTTCTTTTTTTGCTTTCCGTCAGTTAAATCTATAGATAACTGCAGTTACCCTTGAAATCGGAAAGAGAACAACATAATGGAGTTTGTTTTCAGTGATAGGTTTTTCAATTGAATGTTCTTGTGAAGGTAATTTGAGTAAGTATGCATTCTTTATCCTATCTAAATAATACTTCCATTTTTCATGATCCTATTGAACTCTTTCGCTAAAATGAATGCGAAAATTCCCATGCATCCAAGGCAACGAGAAGTTCTGCTGCTGCTTCTGGCCCATTTTTCTATTCAATTCTTCAGCAAAGTGGGAAAACAAACTTCCTCAGAGTTTTGGATGTGCTGATTATAAAATACCGTGAATGTAATTTCAGATAAACAGAAAGTGCGTTATGGCTAGAAACCATCAGCAGAAACCATCTTTGACGGCGTCTTTCTTTTGATAGAAGAGCCTGTTGTTTCAGGATTGAAAATAATAATTAAAAAAAAAATGTATTTCAGGAAATCTTGATTAAATAACACTACTATAAACATGCTTCGTCATCAATAAAACAATAAAAAGATAAAACGTAGATGCACCTCACCTAAAACCAGAAAATTGGTTGAATCAACCAGCAAATTTGTTTGTTTTGAATTGATTCTTGTTTGAATCAAACCACTGTTCTTAGTTTGAAACAACCTACAGTTCTTAGTTGCTTCAAGAACTGTCAAATTGAACAACAAATGATCTGGTTGTTTCAAACTAAGATTTGTTGAAATTATCTAGAATATATTGGTACGAACAACATGAAATCTTAGTTTGTTTTCAATAATGCATTTGGTTGATTCAAACCCTAATTTTGTTTGTGCATAATTCAAACTAATATTTTGTTTGAAATTAACTAATAATTGGTTGTTTTTACCAATTATTTTTCTCCGTGTGCCATTGTTTAATAAATCTCTTTCAAAATCAGCATATGCTTGACGCATTTTGGCGCCCCCCACAGGCTGGCGCCCTTGGCGGGTGCCAACCTGGCCAACCGCACGCTACGGCACTGGTGACATGTCCAGAAACCTTGAGGAAATTTCCAGAAACCCACTCAGTTTCGTCGGTGCCAAAAGTACAAAACATTGCCGCATGGATGCTAAATGCATGATTTGCGGAGGTTCTTCTCACGCTAAGGACTTCTGTACTGTGTGTAGGATGCTACCACAAATACCACAATTTGTATGCGCTAATTGCGAGGGCCATCTAACTTTTGAGCTTGCCCTTCGCGTAGGCGAGTCGTCGAGGCTCGTGCCAGGCAAATGAACGGTAATGTTTTTCATTTCCGGAATTCTTCTGGTAGAGTATCGAACAATGCTCATTTTTCAGTTTACGTTCGCTTGATTAAGAATCAAGTGTTTTATAATCATGCTCATTCACAAACTATTTTTTTCCGTCGGGTAGACGTTGGAATCTTTTAATTTGGAATGGATCTACCCAAGGGAAATCCTATTTCGATATCATAGCAGGTAATTTAAACTTCTACCCTTTTCATAATACGAGTACCCGTTCTAATTGTTTCAAACCAAATGAAAAAAAAAAACCCTACCGCGCCACTGGAAACTTCTACTCCGCCTCTTCGTCTACCGAAAATTCTAACGGAAAATCATCAGATGATGTACTCATTTCAAGTGATATGTCTGAACTGAACAATTGAATCAAATGATTGATGCAATGTTCAAAACCACAATTATGACTGAAGCAGTCCTTACTAATCAAATTGTTATTAGATTACGTTTCTCTAATGGATCCAAATAATAATTTATATATTTTAAATTTAAATATTTTAAATTGGAATGCTCTTTGAATGATAAAGGGAACGAGCTGTTTGATTTTCTAGGAGCTAATGATATACTAGGAGCTAATGATACCTGGATCTAAACATTTTTATTTATCGTAATGATCGACTTGGGGCATGTGGGGGTGTTGCAATCATCATTCATAGGCTGTACAGCATCAACTTTTTTTCGTCATTTGACACTAAAGTTTTTGAAACTTTAGGTGTTTCTGTTGAAACATAGCTTGGTAAACACACTTTCATAGCTGCTTATTTGCCTTTTCAATGCAGCAATTTAATTTGCTCCAAACCGACTTGCGAAAATTTTTGCCATCGGTGACTTTAATGCCAAACATCGGTCATGGAATAATTCTCAAAGTAATTCCAACGGCAACGGATATTTCTCAATTCAATACCCTTAGCCCTACATGTTTTTCCTCTTCTAGAAATCCATCCACGATTGATTTGGTCTTAACCGGCTCTAGTAATCTTTGTAGCCAATTACTTACTCATGCTGATTTTGATTCAGATCATGTCCCTGTTACATTTCAAATATCCCATGAAGCGATTCTCAATCCTATCAGCTCCACGTTCAATTATTTTCGAGCCAACTGGAATATATAAGAAACATATATTGGCTCTAATCTTGATGTTAACATTCCTTTACAAACAAAACTTGATGTTGACAATGCTCTTGAAACTTCAACAAATTCCATTGTTGAAGCCAGGAGCATTGCAATTCCAAAATGTGAAGTAAAATTTAAACCCGTACTATTGAAACCGGCACCGTTGTTGGAAGTGTTATAAGACACTGACACGTTAATGCGTCCAGTGAACGATTACCCTTTGAACACCAATTTGTTTAAGATGATTATAGAACGAAGCCACACCTCAAATTTTCAAGAACACAAGACTTGAGAACCAAACAGCGCTCCGCGATGAAATTTTATCCTATCGGTCACCACCAGCAAGCAAGTAATTTGACTGATTTTCAATGCGAACTGTTGTCAGATTCTCCAGTCTTGTGCACATGAAAATTCAAAGTTTGGCTTCGATTTTTTCCAACAGTATTTTTTTCGACTAGAAGCATAAGTTTGCCGAATGCACAAAGTCCACTACTGTTCAAAGTTCAAGTTCATGTTTAATAATAATCAGATCACTTGCAGTTGAGTTTAGGTACTGGGCCATGAAACAGTGACTTTTGCTATTGAATATAGATGAAATAGTAAAGTAACCCCGTCCAAAGGTGCCGGAAAGGACTACCTACATTTGTTGTAAAATAAAACGTCCAAACATAAAATATTAGTAAACACTCACTTTCAACGCAACACTTGCACCCCCCAATCGCCCGATGACCGCGTGTAATAAATAGTGATGCGGACAAATGGACATCGCTATTTGACGTCAGAAAACGTGACGATTGCAGTAGTTGATTGAGAAACAAAAAGTGATCAGCGATCATCGGGCCATCGATGGGTAATGCGAGTGCGCAACTATCAACGTGTAACATTTTTGCTCTTATGGACATATAAAAGTCACATTGAGCTTGCTCGAAGCGATCGATCGCGCGCGCAAATCTCGCCCGCTAATGCACCTCTAGGTTACAGCAGCGTTTACGTTCTAAATACTCTGATAAGGAAAACGCTTGCAGCCTACCGTCATAATATGAAGAAAACTTTAAGCTTGGGATAGATCACTAGCGCCACATCCGAAACAACCTGTGGTAGCTGCAGACTGATCTTCATTTTTGAATATATTTTTGAGTGTGTTACAAAACGTCCTCAAAGGGGCAGAATCCGTCATAGATTTCAAAATTTCCAAACGCATTTATTTTTTCTTTCAAATTTACACGAAAATGTGTTTACTGTATTCTATTCTCCAGCCGATCCACATTGAACACATTTTCGTCAAATAATTTTCAGTTTTCATCCGTAAAACTGTATTTGCAGTTTCGATTATGACGATGATTACGATGATTGATTCATGAACGATAAATATTGGATTGTTCCTAGAACGTTTCAGTTTATGTTCTTTGGCAAACGATGTTAAAATATGTTTACACATGTTTACGTTTCCCGGACAAAAAATATATATTTTTTCCAATTTTTTGCCTAAATCGTAAGCTTTGCCGATGATTTTATGAACGATTAAGTGTTTCCATGCCATAGAGAAACCTGGGACTCTTCGTTCTCCATACTAAATGACATTCTACCCCATCCATTTGGTCACTTTGAACTACCCCCATTTTTCAACCAACTTTTCGAAACGATTTAAAATTTTAAAAAAGCTCAAATTTGGGAAATGTTTTCATGGTGGTAGCTAGCAAATATGGTAAAGTTACTGTTAAGGCTTCGAATGACCTTAAAATGTGGGTGTTACTACGAGAAAACGAAACAAATTCTTAAAGTGGAATTTTGGATCATTTTACCCTTTGCTATTTTGTTTGAGCTAACATGCATTAATCACTCATGTAAATAATATTCGGTAGTAGGTATTTCAAATACTGTTACTCACTATAAGTTCATGGCTCCTGAGGCAGAAAAAAAAAGATCAAACTTCTCTTGAGTTAGACCGGAACAAATCTAATTTTTCTCTTAGTCACTCTCTATCAGAATGTGTTGAGGAAGGGTCGAAATTTAGGAATTTTCATTTTTTAACACTCAATTGCAAAAATCACATATTTGTCAAATAGGATGCAGGTACCAATGTTTGTAATGTACCAGTAGATTGGACTTTAGAATAAAACGTATATTTTAGATAAGAACGACATGCGTTATTTTTGGTGGATGTCGATTTACCTTCTTATTTTATCAAAAAGCCATATAGGGTCGGTGTTCCTTTAGTGGACAGTCCCCTATAGTCGCACTAGTGGCTTTTTACGGCCGTTTTGCTATAAACCTTTTCAAAACATTTTTTGACATGAAGGTCAGGAGCTATTTATCTAAGTACCATTGATACACAGCTTGATTTTGTTCAAAAAATGATCTAAATAATTAGTTTTGCTTAAAATTTGAGCTCCCTTGCGCCTATAGTAAACCTATTGTTCCTATAGTAGCACTACTGAGAGAAACTATTTTTTATTTTACAAAATAATTGATGAATTAAGAACTTTTTTTACATCAAACGAAAGCTTTTGATCCAAACTTTGTAGGAAAAATATAAAAGTTTTGTAAACATACGGTTTTGATAAGTATTTGGCCAACGCCGGGATGCTAGTGCTACTATAGGAACATAAATTAGAAATAGTGCTACTATAGGCACATGTATTCCTATAGTGGCACACGCGATAATAAATGCAAACATTTGAGTTTTCGTAGTTTTCATATTTCTCCCACAAAACCAAGATAAAAAGCTTTGAGATGATGAAAAAATAATTACGATAGCGTTATTTATCGATTTTATACGAATTTTTGTTCTTAGCTATTGGTACATCGATCCTAAATAATTCGGGTTTCGCAAAAAATTGCTCCCTTGCACCAGTAGTTGCCGCCGTGTCCCAATAGTGGATCATCTGATGGAAGCAGTGTTTTAAATAGATATAAAAAATGATGAAATGATCCAGAGATGCTTTTTATGCTTCATTCGAAAGATTTTAGTTGATGCTACGAGGGAAAAATGTTAAACTTATGTAAAAATCAACTATTTTGTTTAAAATTCCTTATATCATTTTCGAACGTCTACTACTGGAGAACTAGCGCAACTACTGGAACACATGTACCAATAGTGGCTCAAGCGATTTTATGCTCAAAACATAATTTTATCATTCTTTTTAGATTTTTCCCATGTAGTAGAGGCTGAAATCTTTCTGTTGAAGCCAAAAGATCTCTTTTAGGTAACACGGGAGACCGTGTTATTTTCCCTATCTTTTGTCTCACTCTAAAAATTATCATCAAAAGAAAATCTCTAGTTTTAGTGAACCGATTAAATAGAAAATTTAATGGATTGTGCACTACATCTATATAATTATAGTGATACATTTTTCGCATCGATATATTGAGTGGTACTTGTGTTTTTCTTCTTCATATGGAGAGGGGATTAAAACACCATCCCGTGCGGCCTTGAGGGTTTTTGATGCTAAGTTATGATTTTTAATTGCTTAGGTAATCCACTAATGGCACCGCCACTAAAACATTTTTGACAGAGAATCAGCTTTGAATATCCAGACTGTTTCCCGCATGATTGACGCGTTTCCCTAACATTTTATAACGCACTTTATACTTGAATTTTCTTTATTTGTTGTATGTAACAACTAAGTTTGTGAAATAGGAACTGTAGAGACCACTTGTTTGGAAACAAGATCAAAAAATGACTAGGAAATACTCTATGGTTCGTCACAACATACGCCACATGTGACTCCGAGATTTTTTTTTTCATTTTTTTTTTCCAGAAGTTTTATCAGACATTTGCCTAAAGATTCTTCAGATACCACTTCGACGAATTCAAGTATTTTAAAGATATCAACCTTCAAAAATTACTACAGAGATGCCTCTAAAGATTATCCCAGCCATTTTCTCAAGGAAATCCGCAATGCTCAAGGAATTTATCTACGGATTTCCCAGGGATTTTCTGCAAAATATTGGGATCTCGCCCTGGAAGTCATTGGTGACCGAGCTCCTTTTTTCTAAGCAAATGAATGGACCTGGATGAAAACTAACACCACTGGGAGATAGAGGAGGATGTTCTATTCATCGTAGCATTCTTGAATAACGTGTAAATCCATTCGTTTGCTCGGTGACAAGGGGCTACACACTGCCAGTGTCCTTTGGGGCGAGATCACAAGTTATGCGAGAACTGTTCATTTTACCCAAAACAGGGAAACTAAAATGAACATTTTAACCAGTGTATGTTGACGATAAAACATGTAAAAAAAACTCTTGTCGTTGTTCTAGAAAGTAACGCTCTAGAGTCTAGGAGTTTTCTGATTTTTGCAGTTATTTTTCCAGCATTAAGCAATCCAGTTTTTCGAGAAATGTCTTGAATTCGGAAAATCCTACATAATATTATCCAGGAATTTAATGTTGTTTTTTCAATAATTATCTTGAGCACGGAGCCCAGACCTTTGTGAACATTTGAGCTGGATTTATATGCATAATAAATAAAGAAAATATCTTTTGAGGTTGATTTACAATTTAAAAAAAATCTGAGAGTTCTGCTACAATATTTTGAATTCTGGTAAAAATACTCCAGACTACCTGCTGATATTATGAAGGTTCTCATGAAATTTTCGACTGAAAGTTGTATCAATTATTCAAACCTGGGTGGTTAAAGTAAAATTTGAGAGTTTTCCTGAAAAAGAATCAGTTACAAGAGTTTGCTATAACATTTTTCAAACTATCAAAAATATTAAATTATTATCAATCTTATTCTCTCCAATGAGAGGCACATCTCTCTCATTTTTGGCTAAACTAAAGAGAAGATACGAAACTATTATTGTATTGTTAGTAGTTAAAAACAACGATCTAGTTTCAATCATTTCTTATCGTTTTCCTCTATTAAGTCTTGAATAAAATGCCGAACGAGATAGGTGGGTCGCACATCTGAAAAGTTTAGGAACCTATATCATTTGAATAACAAAAGTTTATTTCTTTTTTAACTATGTAAAAATCTTTAACAATGTTTGGTATGATAGCGACAAGCATTCATAAAGTTCCAAATCTAAACAAAGATTTGCTCATGGTGACAGTCTGAAAGTTTCTGTTTAAAACAGATACCTACTAGAGCAGATTTTATATATCTTTTTTTACGAATTCGTTCATTTCATTGAAATAGCAAAATTTCTGTGAGATATTAGGGAATTCGTTCCGAAAATGCTCACTATTAGGCGTTTTACGCGGTATTCTTCAAATTTAATAAATTAAAGGGTGTACGGAATCAAATTGCACCACTTTAACTTTTTATCCGTTGGGTATTTTCAATTGAAATATTGAGTGTAAATTGTTCAATGTGTATTTGTTTACGCTGTGTATGTTTCACTAGCTAGTCGGAAGAACACCAGCGGCGCAAAGAAATTTTGCGCACGTACCTCGAAAATCCAGATCTATCTCATCGTACCATCAGCAGAAAGCTGGGAATGATACATTCTACGGTGTCTCGTGTTTTAAATCGGTACCACAAACGTTTAACCATCGATCGTAAAGAAAAAAAGTGGCAAAATGGATTTCCGTATAGTATTAAGGATCACAAACGGGTAGTTCAAGCTTTCAAGAGGAATCCCAAGTTTGAGATGTGGCGAAGAAACTGAATCTATCCAAAACTTTGGGGCAAGATGCGAAAAAACGTGAAGGACTACACTGCCATGAATCTCAAGTCAGTCCCATCTGTAAAAAGTAGGCATTGATAAAATGGGCTGTGAAGTTTTCAAACTATATTTACATACAAATATTCAAAAAATTGCAGATGATTGGAACATGTTCCAATCTTAATGAAACTTTCCCAACTTGCTTTTCACTATGATATCTTTCCGAGAAAAATATAAAGATGATCAAAATAAGATACATTTTTGTGTTCCACGGTGCGAAAGTCTGTAGTGGGACTGATATGCGGTTACTTTTCGTTATGGGACAATTTGACTTGCTGTTTTTTCCTAATTTTTCCGAACAAATCATATTATTTCACTAGTGCAGCTGAAAGAGCATTGGAAGAGACGGTGAAAAATGAACTCAACTCAATTTTGACGAAAATGCAGATGGTACTGACTTGCGATTCACGGCAGTACATACGTACAAAGTGCAAAAGGCGCCTAATCGCAATGAACTGCAGAATACGGTAGGTAAGACACGTGCACTAGACTGATGTGAAGTAATTTGGAAGAAATTTGGTTGTGCACACGCCATTTGTAGTTTATATGGGAATTACTATGGAAAAGACAAACCTTTTGTGCTCAGTCCTATAACTTCTCGTCGTAGTGATCAATAGAAAAGTGAACAAACTTTGCTGAAGACCACATTTTGATGGGACGTAAGGATAATTTGTTATTATTGATTCCAAAGTGTAGATCATGCTGAGGTGATCATTCAATTACTTTCAGAGCAACACTGCTTTTTGCTGTAGAACATAGTAGCCTGGATTACTTTGATCTATTTTTCCCGCCAGGAGCTCCATTGTTGCCTGCCGAGCAGTCGATAAATCATGGCTTGTTTAGAGGTACAGTCGCCTCTCCACATCTCGATATCGAAGGGACCATCGAGATAGGGAGAGATCGAGACAAAGAGCAAGTTTTTGATGAATACTAGATTGAAAAACACTCCGTTGCCAAGAAAGTAATACACAAACAAACGTCATATTGCGCTCCAAATTTGTTTTGAATCCCAAAACTTTGGTCTAGTAACCTTCGATATTGGTCATATCGACATACGGAGAGAAAATTGAGAACGAAAAATCAACAGAAACACTTCGAGATATGGAGATATCGAGATAAGGAGGAAATCGAGATATAGAGAGTGAAAATGTATGCAGAATGAAGGGACTTATGAAATCATCGACATAGGGAGAGATATCGAGATATAGAACATCGAGATGTGGAGAGTGGACTGTATCTTGTTTTTAACATATTCTAATTCTACGTTAAAAACTGAACCAGAATCCAAAGTTTCATAATTTTTAGTGCCCTGGAACTATTTTTAAAACATGTTTGAATTTAGTATGAAAATCGCGTTCGAATCACCCCTCGGCAAAATTTACTTCGGGACGAGCTGTCATTGTGTAAAATGAAATGTCATTCAGTCAACGGAATTAAATCCGTTTTAATCATTTACTATATCAAAATTAAGATAATAAAGTGCAATAGAACCGTGTTACGCTTAGAAAAATGTGCTCTTTCGATCAAGCTACAAAAAACTGTGAATTTTTCATAACTAAACAACCCAATTATGAATAGCAATTTATCCTGACGTTTAATCTAAATTTGGTCTTCGGCAAAGTTGTAGCTGGGAAGATTTCACATGAGGAGAGTTCGTTCACTTTCCCATAAAATATTATGGCGAAGTGATAGAGCGCTGAACACAGAGTTCGTTCACTTTCCCATGAAATATTATGGCGAAGTGATAGAGCGCTGAGCACAAAAGGATGGTGTTTTCCATAAACTTCAAATGGCGTGTGCACAGTCAAATTTCTTCAAAATCATTTCAAACTTTGGGAGGATGCTATTTACCATGATAAAAATCGTTTAAGCGTAGGGGAGCAAAAATTTCAAAATTTGCATCACTCTAACGTGCACGGAAGCTCTACAACCAGATGTTGATGAAACCACATTGCCTCGTTATGGATGATGAGAAATATGTTTGTAAAAGCAGAATTCCGGCAGCTTCCGGGCTCCAGTTTTTCACTGCTTATCATAAATTCGATGTGCTTCAAGAGGTTAGAAAGCAGAAGATGTCAAAGTTTGTCAAAAAATAAATGATTCGGCAAGCAATTTGTTCGTGTGGAAAGCGGAGCACCTCATTCGTGAAAACTGGAACGGTCAAAGGGCATGTGTACCTAAAAGAATGCCTCCTAAAGCGTCTACTTCATTTTCTGAGGTCACACGATGGTCCTACGATTTTCTGGCCTGATTTGGCCTCGTGCCATTACTCGAAAGAGGTTTTGGAGTGGTGCAAGGCCAATGTTGCGGAATACGAGTGATAGGCCCTTTAGATCTGCTCCACACTAAGGCGCCGCAGCGTAATACTGTCAAGCTGTTGAATGTCAAACTTGACTTGTCGGTGACAGACCTATAGCAATGACATCAGCAAAATACGCACTGAAGCAAGATATTGTAAAGTTAACAGTTAATGAAAAACACAGTTC
The DNA here is from genome assembly GCF_002204515.2 of Aedes aegypti. Taxonomy (NCBI): domain Eukaryota; kingdom Metazoa; phylum Arthropoda; class Insecta; order Diptera; family Culicidae; genus Aedes; species Aedes aegypti. The sequence continues at coordinate 307,638,605 of NC_035108.1, forward strand.
TAGTTGCATTTCTTATTAACTATTCGATTTATAAACTGAATTCAATAGTCTAAATCTTCTAGTTGAGGTTTGTACTTTTCTTAGTTATTTATTTCAACGAATCGTGCATTTGATAACTATTTCTGAACATGCAATGTAAACATGTGCTCTCATGAATTATTCCTTAAATTACAGTGAGTGCAATACATATTATCTAGCCTAAAACGATCTTACATCCTAAATTATAAGCTAAATAGTACGGATATGTAAGTAAAGATTGTTAATCGATAAGGATTCCAACAATAATTGCAATTTTATGTGAGCAGATAACTTAACCTAAACAGCTCAAACTGGAGAATAATTGGATTGCTCGGACAGTTAGGAAACTAATTTGTAAGTGAATTATGAATTTATTGCATTAATAAGACACCTAATAAAACTATTATTTCCAGTCGAGTTAGCGGAAAAACCGAACTGCGAAACCGTTTTTTAACATCCTCGAAAATTATTGCATCCAATACGATTCCAGTCGGACATGAGCAGTTTAGAAATGCCGACTCACAACCACTGCAAGGCATGCAATCGGCCGGACCATGCCGAAGACATGGTTGCATGCGATACTTGTGGAACTTGGTTCCACTACACCTGTGCGGGAGTGCAAGCCTCTATTTGCAATAGGCCATGGCAATGCGGCTACTGTTCTAGCCGAGGCGATGGTACCAGCAGCTCAGCAATATCGGTCAGTTCAGGAAGCTCCAGCGCCCGTTTGCGGTTGAGACAATTAGAGGAATCGAAAGCGCTTGATGATCGTTTTCTACTACAGCAAGCTGAACGGGAACGAGCCTTTCTCGCCGAGAAGCACCAGTTGGAAGCTGAAATCCAAGCTGAAAAGCATCTCAGAGGCAGTACGTCGAGCTTCAGAAGCCGGAACAGTGGCAAAAGCCGGGTCAGCTACAGAAGTGAAGTACGAACCTGGATCAATCAGTCGACAGATACTCCAGCGAAAGTGGTAGATCAGCAATTAGGCGCGTCGACATCGACTCCCATTGCCTCAAGCGAGAACGTAGTTCTGGCGGTACCAGACAAGCGAAAGGTTTTACCAACACCGTCTTACGATCAGGAAGTCGTCATTCAATCGCCTCTCATGCACCACACCGTCGTTCAAACCACCTCTATGCTGCCACCAAAAAGTAATTTGCAATCATTAGTTGCGCCCATCGTGTCAGTAGCCACCAGCGGTCCACCGATGCCGGTAACAATTGCTACTACAAGCCATCCATCTGCGCAATCTTCCTCGATGCAGCTTCGTAACGTTCCTCATCAAGAACAGCAGAAACAACATCCATCGTGTCACAATAAACGTCAACTTCCACCGTCAATACAGTCAGGTCCAAAGGAGTACACGTTGCCAGGTGCGAATCCATTGGAAAGTCACGTTTCTGCCCATGTTCATAGTGGAACTCATATCCAAGCGGAGGAGATAGATGCACAGCAACCTAGGATGGAGCAGCAAAACTATCAACATTTCCAGCCGTGTGGCCAACAAACTGGCTACTATTTAACATCAACGATGAACCAAAACCCTTCGGCAGATCCAGTTCCTACGTGCCACGCACAGTGGTCGCGAAACGCAAACGTGACCTTCGTGGACAGTCAGCAGCAATTTCCTACTACTAATCGCATTCCCGTCACGCAACCGATCAGGACTTCTCAGCCGATGCGTTTTTATCAACCGTCGTACTATGATCAATGGTCGACAGGTCACGTGCCGCAAGCTACACCATTCCAGCAGTCGAGCTCCGGTGCACCTAGAAACAGCACATCGCATATTCAACCTGATCCTGGGTATTCCACGGGTCAAGCTTCGAGCTTCTACCGTGCAGGTGAAGGAATATTGAGTGCACAGCAATTGGCAGCACGGCAAGTGGTATCACGGGAGCTGCCTAAATTCTCAGGTGATCCCCTAGAGTGGCCAATGTTTATTAACGCATTTGAGTCCACTACTACTATGTGTGGAATTCAGCCAGACGAGAATCTCTCTAGGCTGCAAAAGAGTTTGATAGGTGCTGCCAGGGAGAAAGTTCAAAGTATATTGACTTTGCCGGCGGCGATCCCAGAGATAATTGAAACACTTCGCGACGAATGTGGTCGACCGGATCAGTTAGTTCATTGCCTGCTGGTGAAAATTCGACACGCGCCTCCTCCCAACGTCAACAAGCTCGACACGCTGATAAATTTTGGCAGAGAAGTCAGAAACCTGGTGACATTCATCGAAGCTGCTAATCTGCAAGACCACCTGTCGAATCCAATGTTGTTAACAGAGCTGGTAGGGAAATTACCCCCAAGTCTTCGGTTGGATTGGGGTCTTCATATGCAAAGAATTCCCCTGGTTACGCTCAAGGCATTTAGTGATTACGTCACCTCTATTAAAGCTGCCGCTTGTAAAGTCTCGTTGCCCACTGATTACAATCACGATGAAAGTCGACGAAGCAAGAAAGAGAAGGGTGGCTTCATCAATGCACATAACGTCGAGGAGAAGAAAAGCGTCCAGACATCGAGTCCAAAAAAGGAGTATCAAGCTAAATCCGAACCGTACGTCGCCAAGCCGTGCCCAGCGTGCAATAGAAGCGACCACAAGCTACGTAGCTGCGATAAATTTGCTGGTTTCAGTATGGACCAAAAAAAGCGTCTCGTGGATCAAATGAAACTATGTCAACGTTGCCTGGGAAGCCACGGAAAGTGGCCTTGCAGATCGAAACAGTCCTGCGATTTCGACGGTTGTAAGGAACCCCATCATAGACTGCTTCATACATCGGTCAAGCCCATAAGCACTGTTCAAGCAGGTCCATCGGGAATTATATCAGCTCATTGTTCTCGCCAATCCGGCGTTCTATTCAAGGTAGTCCCCGTGATTCTTTCCAGCAATGGCAAATCTGTTTCTACCTTTGCATTCTTGGACGACGGATCGAATGTCACATTGATGGAAGAGGAAGTCGCTGAGGAATTAGGTTTGAGCGGAAATATCAGTTCGCTTTGTATTCAGTGGACTGGCAGTGTTACCAGGAGGGAACCAACGTCGAGGCAAGTGGAGTTACGAATTTCCGGCGTCCACGGTGGCCCAGATTATGCCCTCTCCGAAGTGCAAACAGTACCTCGCCTTGATTTACCGCAACAAAGTCTGGATTACGAACAACTCTCCAAGCAGTTTCCGCACTTAAAAGGGCTTCCTGTTCAAAGCTTCTCGAATGCAGTTCCTCGAATCCTTATAGGACTAGATAATGCCACACTCAAGTTGACGCTAGACAAACGCGAGCGGCGCAACAAAGAACCCATAGCCGCCAAAACGCGACTTGGGTGGACAATTTTTGGAGGTGGACGTAGAGAACCACAAGGTAATGATCACGTGATGTTCCACATGTGTAACTGTACAGCAGACGAGACACTTCACCAGCTGGTCAACAATTACTTCGCTGTAGAAACGATTGGGGTGAATCCGTATCTACCTTTAGAGTCAGCCGAAGATCAACGAGCTAGGCGGATTATGGAGCAGACTACCAAGCGAACTGATTCCGGAAGGTTCGAATGCGGACTCTTATGGAAAAGTGACAACGTTGAGTTTCCTTGTAGCTACAAAATGGCTGAACGTCGTTTGGTCTGCTTGGAAAAGAAGTTTGCTAAGGATCCAGCATTAAAAATGAAGGTGGTAGACCAGATAAAAGAGTACCTAGAGCGAGGCTATGCACATATTGCAACTGGAGACGAGCTACAACATTCTGATCAACGTCGTGTGTGGTACCTTCCTTTGGGAATCGTCCAGAACCCTCGCAAACCTGGGAAAGTTCGCATCGTGTGGGATGCAGCGGCACGTGTTGGAGACGTATCGCTCAACTCGATGTTGCTAGTCGGGCCAGATCTCTTGACTCCGTTGTTGAAGGTCATTTGCGGATTCCGACAACGGCAGTTTGTTGCAGTAGGCGATGTTCGGCAAATGTTTCATCAGTTGCTGGTCAAGCAAACTGATCGACAGGCTCAAAGATTCCTTTTTCGACACGATCCCGAGGAACAGCCCACAGTGTACATCATGGACGTTGTTATCTTTGGAGCGTCATGTTCCCCGTGTTTAGCGCAACACGTTAAAAATACCAATGCTAAGGAGTATGCGGAGGCCTTTCCAGAAGCAGCGTCGGCGATCATCAACTGCACCTACGTAGATGATTTTCTGGATAGCCGAGATACCGTAGATGAAACTGTGCGCATAGTGGAAGAAGTACGCTGGATCTTCGATAAGGCCGGCTTCGAGATTAGGAACTGGCAGTCCAACTCCGAGGAAGTTCTTCGACGGGTCGGGGTTGACGTCGATGATACTGCAAAGTGCTTTTCTGTGGAAAAATCCACAATTACCGAGCGTGTCTTGGGGATAACATGGGATCCCAAGAGCGATATGTTTGTGTTTGAGACCCAATTCCGAGAAGATCTTTACCCGTTGCTATCTGGCTGTATCGTTCCGACTAAAAGACAAGTTCTCCGGGTAGTTATGAGTCATTTTGACCCGCTCGGACTCGTAGCTACTTATACAGTACACGGAAAAATTCTGATTCAGGACGTGTGGAGGTCTGGCGTTAAATGGGATGAACCTATAACAACGGAGGATTTTGAGAAGTGGCAGCGATGGGTGAGATTAATTCCGAACCTGCGACAGGTTCAAATTCCGAGATGTTATTTCCCGAATTACAGTCTAGGCAGTTACGACACTCTTGAGCTCCATGTCTTCGTTGATGCCAGCTTAATGGCATACTGCGCTACAGCGTACTTCAGGATCATGGACAATGGATCACCGCGCTGTGCCTTGGTAGCAGCAAAGACTAAAGTTACACCTCTAAAACCTCAGTCGATTCCACGCAGCGAATTGTGTGCCGGAGTAATCGGAGTGAGACTTCTTAGGAACATTCAGGAGAACCACTCAATACCAGTTCAAAAACGCTACTTGTGGACTGACTCAACAACCGTTCTTGCATGGTTGAGAGCAGATCCTCGAAAGTTTCGGCAGTTTGTAGCTTTTCGAATTGCGGAAATTCAATCGGAAACTAGCGTTGATGAATGGCACTACGTCCCAACAAATCTGAACGTTGCTGATAAGGGCACCAAATGGGGAAATGGCCCATGTTTCGACCCAGAAAGCCCATGGTTTTCAGGACCAGAATTTCTACACCAATTGGAAAGCGATTGGCCGCGTCAGTCGACCAAGTTTTCGGAGCCTCAAGAAGAAATCAAGGCTGTCCAACATCACACGATAGTTCGCGATCCGACCATCGACTTTGCGAAGTTCTCTAGCTGGGAAGATTTAGTGAAGAACCTTAGCTACATTCACCACTTTGTTCATCGTTGCCGAACTTCAAACCGAAAAGCGACTGGAACCAGGATCGCAGTATTGGAACAGAAGGATTACGTAGCAGCAGAGGCAAGTGTTTGGCGAGTGGTACAAAAGGCGGAATATTCCGACGAAATCTCAATTCTTTGTAAGAACACTGAGCTTACTGGTGATGAACGCAAGTCCCTTAAAAAGAGCAGTTCCATCGGAAAGTTGTCACCATTTCTAGATGAAAAAGGTGTACTGCGAATGCGTAGTCGGATTAACGAAGATTCGGTGTACTACTCGAGCGAATTCCAAAATCCGGTGATAGTTCCCAGAGGAAACCACGTCACCAATCTGTTGATCCACAAATACCATCAACGATATGCGCACGCTAATGTCGATACCGTCGTCAACGAGTTACGCCAGCGGTATTACATACCCAAGATTCGTTTTGAGGTAAAGAAGGTTGTGAAACAATGTATGTGGTGCAAAGTTTATCGGGCGAAACCAGTTGCGCCAAAGATGGGTATTCTACCGCATCCAAGGGTGACACCTTACGTTCGCCCATTTACATTCACGGGCCTAGATTACTTCGGACCATTGATCGTGAAGCGACGTCGCAGCAACGAAAAACGATGGGTGGCGCTATTTACATGTTTGACCGTACGAGCTGTACATGTTGAAGTTGTGCACACGTTGTCTGCCGAATCTTGTAAAATGGCAATACGGCGTTTCATATCCCGTAGAGGTGCACCACAACAAATATTCAGCGACAACGGTACCAATTTCCGGGGAGCAGCTCGCGAGATTGCCGAAGAGATGAAAGCTATCAATCGGGAGTTAGCCAGGATGTTCGCCAATACAGAAATTGAATGGGTATTCAATCCCCCCTCCGCTCCCCACATGGGTGGCGTGTGGGAGCGCAAGGTGCGATCCATAAAAGAAGCGTTCAAGGCATTGCACCACAAACAGAACTTGAACGATGAAGAACTGCTGACATTTTTAGCGGAAGCTGAAATAATCGTCAACTCGCATCCTCTGACATTTGTACCGTTGGAGGATTCAGCAGACGAAGCTATTACTCCTTATAACTTTCTGTTGATGAGTTCAAGTGGTGCCAATACTTCATCGAGAATACCCGTAAATGAGGAAGTTTCCCTAAGAATAAATTGGAAACTAATGCAACAACTTTTGAACCAGTTTTGGAAGCGGTGGATTCAAGGCTACCTCCCAACTATAGCACGCCGGACCAAGTGGTTCAACGATGTCCGTCCGCTGCAAGTTGACGATCCGGTAATCATCGTAGATGAGTCGGTTCGTAATGGTTGGTTACGAGGTCGTATTGTGAAGGTCTATACGGCGAGTGATGGTCAGGTAAGAAAGGTTGACGTCCAAACCGTATCAGGCGTGTTCCAGAGACCAGCGATCAAAGTAGCCCTACTGGACATCCAGAAGAGTAGTAAGGCCGCTTTAGGGTAAGGCATTACGGGTCGGGGTGTTGCGGAATACGAGTGATAGGCCCTTTAGATCTGCTCCACACTAAGGCGCCGCAGCGTAATACTGTCAAGCTGTTGAATGTCAAACTTGACTTGTCGGTGACAGACCTATAGCAATGACATCAGCAAAATACGCACTGAAGCAAGATATTGTAAAGTTAACAGTTAATGAAAAACACAGTTCTAGTTGCATTTCTTATTAACTATTCGATTTATAAACTGAATTCAATAGTCTAAATCTTCTAGTTGAGGTTTGTACTTTTCTTAGTTATTTATTTCAACGAATCGTGCATTTGATAACTATTTCTGAACATGCAATGTAAACATGTGCTCTCATGAATTATTCCTTAAATTACAGTGAGTGCAATACATATTATCTAGCCTAAAACGATCTTACATCCTAAATTATAAGCTAAATAGTACGGATATGTAAGTAAAGATTGTTAATCGATAAGGATTCCAACAATAATTGCAATTTTATGTGAGCAGATAACTTAACCTAAACAGCTCAAACTGGAGAATAATTGGATTGCTCGGACAGTTAGGAAACTAATTTGTAAGTGAATTATGAATTTATTGCATTAATAAGACACCTAATAAAACTATTATTTCCAGTCGAGTTAGCGGAAAAACCGAACTGCGAAACCGTTTTTTAACAGCCAAGGAAGTCAATTTCGTGTCGAAGCATCTCAACCCCCCAAACGCACCGGAACTGCGGCCAATTGAAAAGTACTGAGCCATCATGAAGCAGGCATCCAAGGAAATGAAATCGGAGGAAGATATGAAGAAAAATGGACTGCCACGCAAAAAAAAAGCTGGTCCGAGTGTTGTACAGGACCGTAAGAGTAGTGTGAAGAGAAAAGTTCAGGCATTTGGATACGGATTGGAAAACATAGGAAAATATTCATAACATGTTTTATCTTACTCCCTTAAAGTTTCAAGATGATTGGTTGAACGTGCGAATTTTGCCAAATATTTGTGTGTGTCGCAATTTGATTCCGTGCACCCTTTATATTACCGTGAATTGAATTTGACAAAAAAATGTCAATAATTTTTAAATTCAACTCCAAAATGAGATATAGCGATTTTTTTTATTTTGAAGATACAAATAAAAGTTTTATGAGTACTCCCATAACATGTATTATCAGCATGGTTTTGCTCTATAAAGTCATCAGGACACTTAGTCATCTGCCTGCGAAATCAGACGGGCTTTCGGACTGTTTCGAATCATACTGGCAATTCTATATAAACTAACAAAATTATATATCGCGAATTAAGTTAAGTGTTTTAATTCAAGTAAAGAAAATGTTGTAAAATAATAACTAGGAATTTAGTACGACTATCTGTTATAAAATAGAAAACTAACAGCGTAATCAACATTTCATCTCTATGTTCAAATTCGACATTTTCAGTTATAATCTATCACAATTTTCCCTCGCAGGTGTTTCTCATCAACGCGAGCGTACGCTTCTGAAGTGCCATCGAATGTGAATACTTTCTCAATGACGGGCAACAATTTTCCCTGCTCCACCAACTTCTGCAGGTACGCAATGCCTTGCGGGGCCGGAACGAAATAGCCCCACTTGACCAGTCCATTGTGTGCGCTGACCGTGGCCAAATTGTTGCGCACTATACTTACCGCATTCTGGACCATGCCAGTTGCGAATCCGTTGTCGTCGATGTTTTTCAACACGGGAGAATTGAATGTGATGTACTGTTCGAACCTCCATGGCACGGATGTGGCATAGTCCGTTCCCTTGCCGGCACAATCCAGGATGATATCGAACCTAAAGAAAACCGATTAACCATTAGAGCATGAATGCTTTTAACCCATTAACACCCACCGTTTTCCCGCAATTGTACTCAAGTACCGAAATTGTTATCAATAGTTAATAAAGGAAATTTAAAAACTTGAAAGAAATAGAAGTATCAAGCACCATCTGGTAAGTGGATTCCGAAGGGTCTACCCCGTTTGGCATAATGCCGTATGGCATAATGCCGTTTGGCATACAGTCGTTTGGCATAATAGCTGTTTGGCATAATGCCATTTGGCATAACGGTCGTTTGGTATAATCGCCATTTGGCATAATAGCCGTTTGGCATAATTGCGAAAAACATTGAATTTGATCAAATTCCTTTCATTAAGCAAAGGGGTGTGCATAAACTGCTCACGATCGTACATTCCGTTGTCAGTTAGTGATAGGGCATACTTCTAATCATCATTTTTCAAGGAAACCAATATCCAATAAAGCTCTTTTGGAATTGCATCATACATGACTTCCGGGGTCATTAAGTCCGCATTTTTAACAAAAATATGTCCAACGCCTAAGTTATTCCATGTCATTTGAAAAAAAAGGAACATGGAATTTTATGACGTATCTTATGGTACGGCATATTACTGTACCACTGCAGTATCTTCATTTTTCAAACTATGCCAAACGACTATTATGCCAAACAACTGTTATGCCAAACGACTATTATGCCAAACGACTGTATGCCAAACGGCATAATGCCAAATGGCATTATGCCAAACGGGGTAGACCCGATTCCGAAGTATAATATTTCGTGTCGACTTCAAATTATTTACACTATAAGAACTGTCTTTATTTGAAGACGCTGGGCGTTAACCCTCTCTGCCCCATGATAGCTCCAGAGCTCCATTGATTTTTGACGAAATTAAGACACACCATATCTGATGACAACTATTCAATAGTTACTAGAATAGGATTAAATACTCATCAGATTAATACAATAGTCAGCTAATTGTTTCAATAGTAAAATTACTAGTGATAAATAAACAATTTACTTAAAAAAACAAGTAAAAGAAACTAACTGAAGGATGTAGCCTATTTGCAATTGTATTCTTCATCTTTCTGACATTCCTCACTGGGACAGAGCCTGCTTCTCAGCTTAGTGTTCAATGAGCATTCCCACAGTTATTAACTGAGAGCTTTCTTTGCCAAAGTTGCCATTTTCGCATTCGTATATCGTGTGGCAGGTACGATGATACTCTATGCCCAGGGAAGCCAAGGAAATTTCCATTACGAAAAGATCCTGGACCGACCGGGAATCGAACCCAGACACCTCCAGCATGGCTTTGCTTTGTAGCCGCGGACTCTAACCACTCGGCTAAGGAAGGCCCCATTGCAATTGTATGTTTAAACTTTTAGAAACGCTTTTTTTCGTAAAAAAATAGTTAATCAAAGTTTTTGGGAAATAAAAAGTTGAAGGTTCAATTGAATGTATACTTACTTTCCAACACTCGCCAACTGTTGCACATGGGCCGGTTCGTTATAATCCAAAACGTATCGGACTCCCAGATTTTGTACCATTTCAACGGCATCAGTTGAGCACGTTGCGTAGACTTCTACGCCCTCAGCCAGTAGAATTTGAACTGCCAGCGTCCCGACACCCCCGGCCGCACCTAACACTAAGACTTTTTTCCCCCTCCCACCACCAACGGGTGATATTGCGCCGAGTAAATTTCCCAGCTGACCGGTAAGATACAAACCAGACCACGCCGTAAGGCCAGCGTATAGCACGGCACTGGCATCGATTTTGCTGAGATTTTCCGGTTTTTTCGAGAGCTAAAATCATACATAAGATTTGTTTTAAGGAATTGTGGCGCAACTTTTTCAAAACTTGTACTTACGCAATATCGTTCCACGACAACGTACTCTGCATGAGATCCCTGTTGGTGCACCGGGCAAACTCCCCACACTTCATCGCCTACGTCCAGATCTCGACTGGACACTCCCATGCCTTTCTGTACGATTTCTCCGCAAAAATCCCGACCGAGTGTCAGAGGAAACTCGATGCCGCTTTTGCAGCGCATAGTATTTAGTACTGCCGCACCGTAGCCCTCTGAAAGTGAACAATCAAACAGAAACTCGGTTATGGGTAGATATGAGGATTTGATACAATTTCAAGAAAATTATGTAGGGAAATATTGTGGATTTTTCCAGAAAAACTCCAGAGAAAAAATTGATAAGTTCAGTAGTACTCTTCATTTTTTTTTTAATTCCTCAACGAAAATCTACAGGAATTTTAGCAGCAATGGGAATTCTTTTTCTAGTATCTTTTGCTTGGACACTTCAGGAAATTTCTCCATAAATTTATTTTTATCATTTCAGAGGTATTGCTTCAAAACACAAGAAATTATATCATGAAATTGTTTTAAGATTTTTTCCAAAGCATTCTCCATAAATAGCTTTATAAACGATTTTCAGGAATTTTTCGAAGATCCTTCTATATATTCATCAAACATTCCCAGAATTGACACCTACATATATATCTGTGAAGATTATTTCAAAAATCTGTCAAAGAAGTTTTAGGAATCTCTTTTTTTTTTATTTTTTCGAATTCTTCCAAGAATATCCAATAGGGTAATGACTGTTTATTTTGTTCTCAAACGCTAACAGTTGGCGCCAGCAGCAGGGGGGGTATACGCAACGAGGTTCGCCTACCGTTCATGTTTTGTGGGTGTATTCGTTTGGCTCACAACGCTGCTAGGCATCCCGCTGTTTGAGTGTTGAAATGCATCAGCATTTCATGTCTGGCATGGCCCGCGTTTCGACCTGTGCTGTTTGGGTCGGCCCGCGTGAGAGATGATGCTGTTTGGGACGGCCCGCCCAAGAGATGATTGTTAGGCGAGCTTTGTTTGTAGTTGACAGCCGTACACCCACCCTGGCCAGCAGCAACAACCTTTCGAACATTCAGTTTCTCTTACCGGCCGCCGAGCGACGACACTGTTGTTTGTATGTCACCCACTGATCGCGCTACGCTGGATTCTCAAATTTCGCAAACTTTCAACACAAGCACATGGAAGAATGGTAGTCGGAGAACTGTCAAAACGTATGGAAAATAATGAAAATCGTAAAATACTTGCAATTAGGAAACTGGATCCAAAAAGTAGTGATTAGAAATCAAGTGTAAAGTGTATACATAACTTTTTGTGTTTAGTTCATCTTCCGTGGTGCTTTCTTTGCTTCAGGATTTCGTTTTTACTGCCATTGAAAAAGAGCCATCTATTGACTGGTAAACGAGAAACTTGTGACGATCGACGCGCCACCATAATTCATATAACGGAGAGTATTAGAACTAACTTGGAGGTGATGATTTCGCAATTTGGAGGTTAAAATCACCTCCAAACACTAGCGATTTTGCGGTGGGATGTTGACGTTTGATCACGAATTGCCTTTTCAGTTTTGAATATCGCCCTATTGCTTTTAAAGGTCTACTATTTTTCTAGATATTTCTTTAGAAACAACTCTTGTATTCTGAATTGAAATAGGAACATTTTGTCAACATTTCATTTTTCTATTCTGAGGATTCTTGACTAGATGCATTCAGCAATTCGCTCCATTGAAATCAAAGAACACCTCCAAAAACTTTTCAGGCATTTATCACATTGTGCTATTGGTGCCTAGTATTTTTTGAGAAATTTCTCTCTTTTTTTCAGGAAAAATCTACAGAAATGCTTATAGTAATTTCTGAAGAAAATCTTGCATGAACCACCCATTAACCTCATCCAGACCATATTATGCTAAAATTAGTTGAGCTGAAGTGCTCAGTAATCCATATTGCTGAAATTCAGCAAATTGAGGCTGATGATCATGAGAATTTACTGGGAAATTCAGCAAATTTGTACAACATATTTCAGCACAGCAAAATTTGGCAAAAACACCCTACGTTGGGCCGCCCAGACAACCAAAATGTACGTATAACGAAATCACCTGGAGGCTTTGTATGTGCAAAATTTCACTTATAAGATGTCGCGAAAAGGCCTTCTACGTACAAAAGTGGAGGCGATATGCGTGCATATATTATGTGATGAATAATAACATACAATGCGAGTGTATAAACTTTCTACCGAACTAACCTGTGAGCTTATGCGACTTAACGTCTGATAACAAATGTTCATTTGACAGCTGCTACGGATTGATTCGACTTACCTTGTACGAGTGTACGAGACGAAACAAAATGTACAAATGAACTCAGAAAAGAAGTGTTTTATGCGAGGAAACTCATCAATCTGACGAGTTTATCCACGGTGTTTTGCGAGTTTGATGTAATTAGTATGAATGACCGAGTTGTAACGTGAACTTTCATGCGATTTCTGGTTGTCTGGGGAAGTACGCTAGGTTGAAGTTTGTTAGGCCGCATGAATCATTAAGTCGAAACATTAAAAACTTAACAGCAGGGTTGGAAAAAAAATCTGAAATTCACTCTACAGTAGCCAAGCAAAGCCAATCACCGTCAGCAAAGCCAGTGAAACTCACGCCCATCGCTGCTGTAGGCAAAAAGCCTTGAACAATGCAAAACACCCGTTGCTAAGGGCAACCCAAAATTACTGTAGAAAAATGAAAAAAAAGGTTTTATTTCCCGCATTTGGAGCCTTCAATGACACTAAAGATTTAGAAAATAATGAATTATTCATGCACCCAACGTAGGCTACTAGATGAGATTCACGTTTTTGAACTACTGTACTGGGAAGAGCCACGTGATTTTCGCGATATTTAAGCCTACTACTACAGGTCGGACTCGATTATCCGGAGACTCGATTATCCGGGGACTCGATTATCCGGGATTCGATTATCCGGAATTTTAGACTCGATTATCCGGAATTTGTTTTTTGATGTTCTTGTTTTTCACTTTTTTTTGTATGGTTTTCAGTTGGAGCTGCCTGACAGCTTAACTTGTCAAGGCTGAACCCTCGGTCTGGCTTTTGCCAAGTTTCCCCTCTACCAGGACCAATACTCAGACGGACTAGGCAATGGCGCCCACATGAACACTGCTTTTTTATTAGTATTGTGACGTGGTAGTTTTTGAAAAGTACCCATATTCCCTTGCTTCTGAGAAAAGGAAGCATTATGAAAATCAGCAGCTCCATTAGAATTTGTTTGAAATAGTAGTGTAGAATTTGTTTGAAATAGTAGTGCATTACTAATACTGTCTAGTCGAAATGGTTTTGAATAATTTGTCATTCAAGTGCTATTCTGATTACTATTGTCTTTTACGTAAGATTAGAGTCTTAAATGTCAAGTGTCGTCAAGTCTTAACAAAATTGGCTGTTTAGTAGTAGTTCTAGTTAATTTCATTTTTGTTGTTAAAAGTATTTATTGGTCATTACGTTCATATATCCTTAAAGAAAAAAGTCGCTTTCCTTGTCTGTTCAACAATTTTTCGAAACTAGCAAGTGTACCCTAATGATCGATCTCAGCGTCTTACATTCCATAGTCATTTTTATAGTGAATATTGAAGAGTAAAGTTACTTTAGGCTTCTTTTACAGTCCTACAAGATTCACTTTTCGGTGGCAAATGCAATGCTTTACAACGCCTACTTTCTACTTGTAAATTTTGCGAAAATGAAGCTGAAATTAGATTATTTATACCGCTGTTACAAAAGAGGTATTTCTTATTATGGCAATGTAAAAACCATATTAAAATAAGATTGTCGCCACTTATTTCTACTCAGTGAATCTACTAGTCATTTTCCTAAGAGTTCCTAAGTATTCCCTACGTCGTATATGATAACGATGTATCTAGCTAGCTAATAGTAAGAGTGGCTACGGATCATTCTGGTTAGCAAAAGGCAAACTGAACGTCACCAATAGTATTAATGTCCACTTCGACTAGATTATTTATTTGAAATGGGCATCAATTCTATCAATGACGCAGAATGTCCGTTGGATCACATCCGAGATATTATTGCGTCTTCTTCTTCTTCTTTCTGGCGTTACGTCCCAACTGGAACAAAGCCTGCTTCTCAGCTTAGTGTTCTTATGAGCACTTCCACAGTTATTAACTGAGAGCTTTCTATGCCAATTGACCATTTTTGCATGTGTATATCGTGTGGCAGGTACGAAGATACTCTATGCCCTGGGAAGTCGAGAAAATTTCCAACCCGAAAAAATCCTCGATCGGTGGGATTCGAACCCACGACCCTCAGCTTGGTCTTGCTGAATAGCTGCGCGTTTACCGCTACGGCTATCTGGGCCCCTAATTATTGCGTCTATGCCATATGAATTATGACGCGGCTTTAAGCAAAAAATGCCAAAATGTGATACCACCACTACAGGTTACGCCTTTGGTTTCCATCATATGGGCTAATGGATTATGCCCTCCCATCGCGGCAAGGTCGCATAACCAAGGGGAGTGGATGTTCTTGTTTTTCACTTTTTATGCATAAATCTGAGATGATTTGGTATTGCAATATACATTATGAATGGTTTTGCAGTTTTTAACGTATATAAGAAAAGGGGGGTTTGAACAAGTGTTTTTTTTGTGTATGCTGATCAAAATTGTTTTTTCTTGTAAAGACCCCTACTGTTCCTAGAAATAATTTCTGACTACGCCACCGCATCATATAGATATTATAAAGAAAATTTTCCGGTTTACGGTAGCCGCAGAGTTCTACCGCAGCTGTCAAAGTTCTACCGCAGGCTTCGAAATCATTCCATCATTGAAACAAACGATTCAATCATAGTATGCTTGAGAGAGAAAACGCTATGGAAAATAGCAACAAACAACAATCATCAAGATGGTATCCAAGGTATCATTGAAACATACTGATGATTTGCAAGTACAAACCAGTGATGTGATTGCTGCGGTAGCTTTTCGTTGAGCCGTAAAACGGAAAGTTTTCTCTAAAATTGCAATAAAACAACGAAAAGAGATAATATTTAAGTTCTTTTATCAATTTTCAGATAAAAGATTTCAATTTTTTTCTTAGTGATTCGATTATCCGGAAGATTCGATTATCCGGAGTGAAAAAAAATCGATACTCCGGATAATCGAGTCCGACCTGTATTACCATTACCAGCACTGCTTAACAGGAACCAGATTTTTTCCTTCTTTTAATACATGCTATTCTTTCTTTATTTTTAATTCATTTCGCCTAATGACACGTTCGGCTTAATGATCCATTCGGCATAAAGTATCTCGGCCTAACGAACTTCGGGCTGATGACCCAGCACGTGTCTGGAGTAACCCTTGGAGATATTAGTGGAATTCCTGCAGGAGTTAGGAATGGTAGCAGCTGAGTATCTTGCAAATAGAAACGTTAAAGACCTCTTGCGTGCAAAAGAGACCAAAGAGGAATCGAAGAAACTTTAAACTACAGAAATTACCTAAGAGATTACATTAGGTATTCCTCCAAAGATTCCTTTACAAATTTGTCAAGAATGTTCCTAGTCTCATGAAGACTCATGAATTCAACCAGTAGTTTGAGATTTAATCCATGATGATCCCTCAATAATTACTCAAAACAGTTGAGATGTTCTAAACATGTCTGAAAGGAAATGCCAAGTTATTTTTAAAAAATTGTTACACATTTTTTTTGAGAAAAAAGAAATTAACAAAATTTAAAAGTAATCTCCAATGTGTTACTTTTGAAGTCTAAAGTAATCCTTGATGAAGTTCTAGAACGATCTTTGAAACAACTTCTGCAACACGATATTTTTTAACTTCAAATGGAATCTCTGAAGAAATTCGTGCGATCGTATGGATAACCGGAATGATTGCAGTGATATGAACTGGTGTGAAGCCGTAAATGATGTTTTGAGCAATCCATGGAGATTTTACTTAAGAAATTATTAGAGGAATGTTTGCAAAAACTGCAGGAGTGAAGTGCTGGAGAAATCTCTAAGGAAATTTCTGAAGGAGCCTTATGACGTATCCTAAGTCAAATTTATTGAATAGTTACCAGGTCAAAACCCTTGGACGAATGTTTGGAGCAATTTCTTGGAGTTACCGCTAATGAATTCTTAAAGGTATCCATATGAAAATGTCATGGAAATGGAAAAAGGCCCTGATATAGTCGAACTAATGCAATAAAGCAATTCATTAAGTAATATTAGTACATTGATACATTTGTAATGTAGCGTCAATGCTCTTTTGCTTGACAGCTTTTGTAATTTGTCGAATTCAAAGGCAATGTCGCATCAGTATTGTTGATATGCAGTAGAATACGTGAAATGTTATAATGTTTGGTGTTACTTGGGAACTTTGAGGATTCACTTGGAAGTATCCCTGTAGAAATCTTTGGAAGAGCTCCTTAAAAGTAAAATTGTTAAAAACGTCAGACGGAGTATTTGAAAAATAGATGGGGAAAATCCTTGTACATTCTCAGAGACAATTTTCAGCGTAACCTCTGTGGAAAATACTGGAGTTAGTACCGTTAGAGTGCTCAAAGATATCCTGGAGCAAATTCCTATAAGCATCCCTTGAGAAATCCCTGAAAGAATTTCGAAGAAATTTATTGGAGGAATCGCTAGACCAATTATGTAAAAAGAGACCTGCTATCAGCACTGAGGAAATAGTATTGATGTCGCGTTCCTTAGAAGATTTTTGGGAATGAAAAACCTGCAGATGTTTCTTTGATTATGAAATCTGGAAGAAATCTTTGCAGTTATTCCTGAGTTTACTTCTGGTGGAATCCAAGAAGATTCTGGAAGATGTTTTTTTAGTAATGAGAAATTCTTTGCTGAATTCTTGGAGAAAGAACTTTCAGGTAAATTCACTGGATAAATTTGTGGTTCAATATTTTTTTCTAAAAAAAAATGTAAATTCACTTCAGGGTAATTTTTAGTAAAAATTTTAATGGGTTCTTAAAATATTTTCTCTTGAATTCTGTTGAATGAAATGTGGTGTTGGAATCACAAAAATATTTTTAAAGGCATTAATTATATTACTGAAAAAAAAAAAATCCTTGTGGTAAATCTAGATTGGTTCCTGGAAGAATTCGAGAAAGGTTGCCAATTATCTGAAGAGTCCATGCTAAATTCTTTGAAGAGGAGAAGAGAGTCAACTCTCTCTTACTACAATCGTAACAACGTGTCTAACCAAAAGCTCTTTATTTGTCTCTTCTTCCGTGTCCACACGCCTTCAGTCATTCGATTGTTTTTTTTTTTTATTTTCATCCAACTGGGATTCGTTTTTTTTTTATTTTTTTTTTAGTATCATTCCACACATTACATTAATTTCTTATATCTAGGTGTTCTGTGTTATTAGACAACACTATCATCCTAATTTGGTAAAACAAATTTAAGATTTTATTAACATTTTGTTAACAACATATTACATTTCATTTGCCGTAGCAGTTCACATTTTTTACAGGTGAGTTGATTTCACCTGCTTATAAGAGAATGGGATTCGTCCTTACAACTCTCAGATCACAATCAGACGATATCGTGATTTTGTTCTGCCGGGCTTCAGTATATGCTATATTTGATGGGATACGCAGCGTTGATTTTATGCCGTATTTATTTAAACCATACAATTCTGTGTAGATCATACTTTTTGCGGTTCACGTTAATCCTGATATGAAATTGGTTTTTTTTTCCTACCGATGAGATCTTCAATGAACACAGTCTGCAGATATATTTTTTTTCTGTAGATTGGTTAATCATTCATGGATCATATTTGTAGCAAAATAAATGTCAAATCCATAAGGATCATGAACTGGATAAATCAAGACTAACAATGGAAAAGGCCTCATCTCCAAAAAGTAAACAATGAGAAAAATGCAATCTGGTTTTGTCATACAATGAATCAATTTTATATCATAAATTTAAGCATTGTGTATTTTTTATTGTGCAGAAAATCGCTGAACAAATTGATGTATAGCAATGAATATTCATTACTATCATTTTAGGCAAAAATTCTACTAATAAAACGAGTTGAAGAAATTGAGGTTTTTTTCACCAAAAGCTTTTGAGCCCTTTTGATTTGTGCCCATAGACGCCGGCCGATGCTGATGAGGCCTGTGAGTTGACGCCTTTGTTTATTCTAAAGTGTGTTGAGGCCTTTGTGAAGCTCAGAATCGATGTTGGCAAGCGGGAGCCCCACGAAAAACCTTTCATTCCATTCTGACGTTACTATAGGAGTGAGGCGTCAAAGTTGTGCCATGCCTACTAGATCGTTTGATGTTCGATCCGCTGCTACATTCTCGGATATCTTTCAACAGGCTTTTGATTGTCAGCCATCATAACAGGGTTGGAAGACAAGATCTATGACAATGTTCATTCAATACCACACATCCTCCCTCTTCTCAGGAAAAAAAAAAGGTTTAAGTGATGAGTTTTCACATCGTTTTCGTCATCACGAAAGCTTTTAGGAATTCAGGATATATCTTTCACATCGCTAAGAACTTTCCCGATGTATACTGTCTCATATCTCAACTGTTCACTTGTACATGCGACTTGGAAACATTTTTTTCCGCTGTAGGATACGGTGTTTATTCATAAGAAACGGCAAGCTAATTCTATGCAATGACATCTCTAAGACGAACTAATTTTGGACAAAATATTACCATTAATAAACTGACATATACATGTTGAACAGAGTAACATCAGCGTTTGACTCTCATCTTGTTGTACATTCAAACCACCGTACTTTCACGGAAATACTCACTCGAAGACTTGTTTGGCTGTTGTTACTTGTTTTGATATAACATACCTTGATCTACTAAGTTACTAGACATCATTGGGCTTACATATATTATTCTATAGATACATTTTCGACCGCCAGTCGCGCATGCATGTGAGCATCACTATTATTAGGAACCAATTTGTGACCACTAGTCACGATAGCAAGTGTACACCACCATTGCTTAGAGCAAATATACGACCACTAGACGAGCTTAAAACATCAATAATACTTGATAGGAACAAGTATACGACCACCAGTCGAGTTAACGACATTAATAGCAGTTACTAAGAACAAGTATGCGACCACCAGTCGCGGTAGCAAGTGTACACCACCATTGCTTAGAACAAATATACGACCACTAGTCGATCTTAAAACATCAATAATACTTGATAGGAACAAGTATACGACCACCAGTCGAGTTAACAACATTAATAGCAGTTACTAAGAACAAGTATGCGACCACCAGTCGCGGTAGCAAGTGTACACCACCCTTGCTTAGAACAAATATACGACCTCCAGTCGAGCTAACAACATCAATAATACTTGCTAAGAACAAGCATACGACCACCAGTCGAGTTAACAACATTAATAGCAGTTACTAAGAACAAGTTTGCGACCACCAGTCGAGGTAGCAAGTGTACACCACCATTGCTTAGAACAAATATACGACCACTAGTCGATCTTAAAACACCAATAATACTTGATAGGAACAAGTATACGACCACCAGTCGAGTTAACAACATTAATAGCAGTTACTAAGAACAAGTATACGACCACCAGTCGAGTTAACAACATTAATAGCAGTTACTAAGAACAAGTATGCGACCACCAGTCGCGGTAGCAAGTGTACACCACAATGGAACAAGTATGCGACCACCAGTCGAGTTAACAACATCAATAGCACTTCATAGAAACAACCATGCGACCACCAGTCGTGGAGGCAAGTGTACACCACCATTGCTTAGAACAAATATGCGACCACCAGTCGCGCTAGCAATATCAATAAAATTGATTGATAGGAACAAGTTTGCGACCAACAGTTGCGTTAAGGACATATTTTGCAACCATTTGTCGCGTTAGACATTACTTTTATATTGCAACCACCAGTTGCTTTTAGGGACATATTTATTTTATTGCAAACTCCAATCGCGGCAAGAATATTTATTTTTATTGCAACCACCTGTCACGTTAAGGACATTTTTTTTTCATTGCAAACACCAGTTGTGTTAAGGACATTTTTTCCATTGCAACTACCAGTCGCGTTAAGGATATTTTTTTTGCATTCATACATGTTTTTTTAACATGGCATTTATTTAGAACTAATAATGAATTGAGCAGATTTGAATAGTTTGGATCTCACAGATTATCGACACAAAATTCACAAAAAATTACCGATTCAGTATGCTTCACACTTAACTTGTAAACATTACTGGATACACAATGTACTGAAAGCAATCATGTGCACTATTGGGCAAATTTGACCAAAACATCGATAATACTGAATCGATTCAAATTCGATACGTCGAATCGTTTCGTTTTTTCAATCGAATTCTTTGTATCCATTTTTTTTAAATCGATTCGATTTTTCCAATCGTAAGCAAATTTACAAGAACAACGGCTCAAATTAAGACCAAATCCCTTGAATTAGGATTTCATGTAGTGCAAACAAAAACAAAATTGATTTATTGGAACGAAAAATCAACTTTTGGAACATCAATTCAAAATCGCCCATGGCTAGGAAAATGGAAAACACACTTACATTCATTTTTCACTCTATCTTACTTGATTAAAACTATTTTATTTTCATTTGAAACCAGGAGAGATAAAATATAGAAATGTGCGTATTATCACAGAAGAAACGATAAAATGATCACATACAAACAAAGCGAAATTTTATTATTGTTTATATAGAAATTTGCAGAGTTGATAAATGTTACGGGCGTTATTTTTTTTTGTATGATTGATATAACTAAATAATAAGTTATACAAATTGATTAACATTCAAGAAAACCACTAATAGAACTTTAACACTTAACTTCTCTTTTGCATCATTATACAAATTATACTTATTATACATATTATTATACATTTTGCACGGATATGTTCAACTGACTTCTGCAAAAAAATAGTTCAGTTCCTAACGTTATTCTTCTTCCTTTCAACTTATGCAGAAAATAGGTCCTTGATAAAAGCAGAATGCGCACTTCATAACTTAGATGAATCAGCTCGATATAACATAATCTTTGAATCGGATAAAACAGATGAAACACTTTCTCCATTTTTTTACATTCAAATATTTTCATCGAAGTAATCTGTTTGAATTCAAAAGCGAAACAAAATATTCACTTCAAAGCCTGCATCGCGCAACTCAAATAGTTGAGGTGATGCTGGTGTTCAATAAGAACAACAACAAGCACAGAAAGAAACATTGCTGCTCCAACGAGTAGTGAAGCGGCTAATACATATTCGTGTCATATTTCCTCTTCAATCAGTTTTCTCTTGTTCATAGAAAAATACCACATTGCTGTTTACTTACAGATATATGCCTTTTTTATCAGATTCAACTTCACTCCACAATCACATGTTTTCACACGCGGTTTAAGAAGCACTCGACACAAACACATTTTCTAGTGGACACTCCCGCTTGTTAACGAATCCAGGCACTCCAGGAACACGAAATATTATTTTTGCAATTTCTCATCGTAATAGGCTGTTTATCATCACGCCAATCTGTCATGAAACGGCCTACTTTCCTGCACTGAAGTATGCAGTGCGGGAATAGTCATTACGCAACTGTAACCAGTGCTGTAATGATTCATTACGCAACGCTTTCTCATTACGCAACTGTTCTGAGTTGCGTAATGAATCATTACACAACATTTTTTTAGAAATTGTAAAATGATGGTGTATGCTTTCCGACATAATTTCTGATACCCTCAAATGGTCTTCTACGAAATTGCAAAAAATGTTGTACGTAACTCGTTGCAGAACTCTATTTTTACAGCACTCGTCGTAATTATCCTACTCGGCAAGCCTCGTAGAATAAATTTACGACTCGTGCTGTAAAAATCATCATTCTGCAACTTGTTCCGTAAACTACTATTAAAATTCTGGCAGGATCGCCAAATGTGAAGCTCAGAATCGATGTTGGCAAGCGGGAGCCCCACGAAAAACCTTTCATTCCATTCTGACGTTACTATAGGAGTGAGGCGTCAAAGTTGTGCCATGCCTACTAGATCGTTTGATGTTCGATCCGCTGCTACATTCTCGGATATCTTTCAACAGGCTTTTGATTGTCAGCCATCATAACAGGGTTGGAAGACAAGATCTATGACAATGTTCATTCAATACCACACAGCCTTCTAGTTGTGGCTTGTTTTTTCATCAACTTCCAGTGTTTGGATTTCGATCGAACCATATTCGCGAACCATAGCAGTTCGTGGCACATCGCATTCGGAGAGCCCTATGAATGTAAACATTCACTCTCTCGTTTGGTACGTGGCACGAGAGCGTTCAAGAGCAGCAAACTGCAACAGTATCGAGCCATTCGGATGATTTATGTTTTGCATAAAATTGGTAATAACTTTCATATTTTCTGATAATGCAGCCTTTAACAACCTAACTATAATCTATTGGACCATTGAACACCCCTTTGGTCGCAAAAGAAAATAAAAAATATTCGCCACTGTTTCTTGATCAGAATGAGTGTGGGTCAGCGAATGTTACAAGTGTTGACACACAGTGATTGGGACCAAACAGTGGGTGGTGTGTGTCAGAGTCTATGAATGGAGAGTTGCGCGAAGAGACTTCTTTGAATGGTTGTTCTTTTTCGTCTTCGAAAACAGCCCCTATCTGTTTTGCTGGTCTGCTCGATAGGTAGACGGTTTGACAGTTCGATAGGTAGATTTGGTTTCACTCTTCGCGCAACTCTCCATTCATAGACTCTGGTGTGTGTCTGTCTTGTTTTAGTTCATGGCTCATTATCTTCAACGAACGGTAAATGTCGTGTGTGTTGTATGAATGCAGGCGTATAAATGGGCTGAAATAATGGCTCGTGTGTCAATGATCGTTAAATTTTCCAAAGCCTGTCATCTTCAGATGTGGCCTTTTGAAAATCATTAAAAATTGATGATGAAATAAGAAAATTGAAGCGTAGAAGAGTGTTAAGTGGTGAAGTAAGGTACATAGAGATCCCTACAGCAATAGTAGATTCGTGCGGCCGATGAAATATGTGATTGATTGAATCCTTCGTCATCCATGAACATTATGTATTAGTGATCCTTTATATAAGAGATTAGCGGAAGAAAAATGGAATGATTTGGCAACAGACCAGCAGTGCTGAGTTTGCTCAGTGTCGAGAATAATATTATAACACGGACATGACTTTCTAATTGCTAAAAAGTGTATTTTGTTTCGTTATAGATCTTTGAGCTACATTTCCAAACTAATAAACAGTAGAAAAAATACTAACTAAATATCGCATTGACAAACATTCAAAAGAGGTAAATATTTCATATTTTTTGCTCTATGCAAAACAACTTTTACCGAAATAATTTCAAGCGGATTACATTACTCCTCAAGAAAAGTTCAAAACAAACATAACGCATGTTCGTTTGGCTCACGCTTTGACAGCTCTCGCTGCTCGATTGGCTCACACTTTGACAGAAATGTCAGCTTCCGCGTATCTCTCTTATAAAGGATCACTATTATGTATGTGCTACGCGAGTGTGTCGTCGAGAAAATGTACAGAAATATTGGTTCAATTGAAATAATATTACAATTGAATGTTAGTTTTCATGCAATAGGGTCCTAAAGCCCTGTCCCAATTTTAATGCTAAACGCTTAAATTTAGGCCAATAACACATGTTTACTCAATTTTCTAATGTTTTCCGTCGGTTTGAGTCCAAAAAACATTGTTTTATGTTTTTTTAGATTTTGTCACACCCCTTGGCTTAAACTCAAATTTTGGGTGTATTTTGTTTTCCGTGTCCCTTCCGAAATGTCAGATAGGAACAACCCCAGTGTTACAACTAAATCCCCTGTGGTGTTTTTGTCGACTAAGCGAACGTCAAACATGATCTTAAGTGTCAAGGTTCATTTATGGACCCAATTTTTAAAATAAAGTTTAAACATGATATAGCCGTTATTTGAGCGGGAAAAATTGCTAAAGTAGTTGCAGTATGATGCTCTTTCGTGTTATTGAATGAAAACAAGATTTCAATGAAAATTTTAGGACCCAATTGAAACCAAATCGTGTTTTTGTTGATAAGTTGTGAAGTACAGACAGGCTGACACAGGTATTATTTGGTAGTATGATTCAAAATACATCACTCTACTGGAACCCAACGAAAAACTTGATAATGCTCACCGTTTAGACAACCACTGTGTAAAATAATACAAGGAGCAGTCACTCCCTAGTATAACCTGCATCTACTTAGTGGATTTGGAACGTTTTTCGCAATCTACATTGCAATTTTGATGTTTGTTTAATAGGCCTCAACTCGGTTTCCGTCAGTTATATTGTATGTTTCATTCACAACAAAACGCGCCGCCAACTTTCGAACAGACTGAAAAAATTGTCGCCAGCAAACCAATCAAAGGAGGTGCTTTGCCTTTGTGTTGGCAAGACTGGTGAAACGTCAAGTGCCAGAAAATAAATCAAAGGAGGTGATTTGCAATTGTGTTGGTAAGACTGTTGAATCGTCAAATTCACAGCGGTTGCTTGTCTGGCGACGATTTTGGCGACGGTTTCACCGGCGACGATTACAAATCGTCGCGTCCGATAAGGTGCAAAATTTACAATATAAATGAGGCCTTTTTGAGAAAAGGTCGCATTTGCGATGAATATCCTAGTTAGCGGAAAATGAGATGGAGCCTTTTAGAAAAATGTTATTTTTTCATCTTTTATGCATATTTTCAAATGATTATTGTATGGTTCAGTAAGAATAGGCTCATATACACTGAGATCAACAGAAACCCGACTTGAGGCCTTTTCAATTGTTGGTCTTGAAATGTTATCGCTTGTTCGCTTTCCAGCAGACCTGCACTCTGCACCACTGAAAATATTAAAATAAGATTGTACACCGCCAACTTGTTACGGAGTAACAGTTGACAGGTTAACAATTTTTCGCTCTATTATGCAATAATAGCTGAAAATTTTCAGAAATCTTTTACCTATCGTAATGTTCTCAATGGCCTTAAAGGTTTACGCATGAGTTTAAAACGTTAATTCACATATTCAGTAAAATATATCAATTGTTTTCACTTACCCTATTTACCCACTTGCCCCGCGGTACCTTATATGTATCATATGTTTGCGGGAGACGAAATGCTTTATCAAATTAATAACGTGTCACCCGCACTATTCTGTTTTTGCTTTTGAGAAACAATGGAAAAACATTTCAGTTGTTTTGAGTCGAAAACAGCGTGTGCAGTTTAAATGCTTATTAGTATATTAGTAGCTAACAGATTTTGAACAGCGGTGCGCATTCTACTTCTAGGCAGCTAAGCAGTCAAACTACTTCGATATGACATTAAGCGTATCAGATGTTTTTGCGGGATTGGGGCTTATTGAAATGCTTATTGGTTACCTGGCACGAGCCTTGGCAACTCGCTTAAACAAAAGACAATCCCAAAAGTTAGACTTATGAGGGCATTCAAACTTAGGGATGGTACACAAATTATGTCACGCTTAATTTCAACTTTTTCGCCCCCCCCCCCCTGTTCACACTTTTTGTATGTGTCTTCCGAAATTTTTTTAAGGCATGTCACGCTTGGCTTTACCCCCTCCCCTTGGAGCGTGACGTAATTTGTACATGACCCCTTAGTGGTATCATTCTTCATATGACAGACGTCCTTAGCGTGAGAAGAACCTCCGCCAATCTTGCATACGGCATTGTTTTGTTCCATGACCCCACTGGCACTGAGTGGAGTTCTGAAAATTTCCTCCAGGTTTCTGAAAATGGTCCCATGTCATACGAACATCGAACATAAGTCTGGCTTTTTCTAAAGCTTTAATATTATTTAGATTACTTTTGTTGAAGTGAACTAAATAATATTCTTGAGAAAACCCTTTCCGAAGAATGCCAGATTTGGTTCTCTTTTCCATAATGATTACTTGGACTGGGGAAATCCAAATAAATTATTTATTCCATTTTTGATCATCTCTTCAGATGATTTATAGTCACTTGAGAGACCTTTCAAGACGACTTTGAACAAACGTTCAGTTTTGTCGTCATAAGTAAAAATGTGTGTTTCTTCTCTTCAAGATGTTTGAGAAGAAGTTCGCGATCTTTAAGAGTTTTCAACAATACGCGACAGTCTCCTTTCTATGCGATTTGGAAGAAAACCTCGATTCCCCTAATGGAGTTCAACATCTCCTGCCTAAACCCCTGAAATTCAGAACAACTGACTACGATAGGCGGCACTGTTTGCTTCTTCACTTGAATCAAAGAGCCTGGGCTAGAGACTGCTTTGATTTCGTGTTCGGAAACTTTGTCTAGAGCATCGAACTGATTGCTCATTTCGATGCTATTATCAGCATTATCCATTTCACTCTCGGAAGAAAGTGCGCATTCCGGAGAAACGTCTTTTCTACCATTCTTGCCACGTTTAGTGACCGTTTTAAACCCTACTTTTTGGAATGAAGTTGTGAATTCAGAGATTCACCCTTCCTTTTGTTAGTAGTTGTAACCATGTTTACTGAACAAACGAAAGAACAAGTAACCTTCTAACAGGTTTTTTCCCAAGACGGTGTGCAAGAAGGATTACCACCGCTAGCTTTCGCCAACTTGTCCAACGAAAAATCGAAGGTAATCTAATCTAATCTAATCTAAGCGCTTGCACAGCCAATATTGAAAAGCATCCTGGAAATAGGTCCAACGAAAAATCGAAGGTACGGGTCCAAACAACGATCGTAAAGGGATCAATAGTTCATACTTTTTGCTGATCAATAGAGCTTAGTGACATTTCAACACACGTAGACTAGCATACGCTCGTCGTACACAGTTTGTTTTTGTTTTCCTCAAAGAAACTTGCATACGCTTTCCAGACTCATCAAAATGCATATGGAAATATTACCCAATTTCAAAAATTTACACCCGGTTTCTGGGTGTTTTTCGAGACTGAGTGCATATTGTTTTCCTCTAAGGTTCACAACTACATCTACACTAGGGCACCCATACCATTGGGCGTGATAACCACTATAGAAGTAAAATGAGTAATCTGTGCGTTGGTGCTGAATGAATATGGCATGCAGAAATGTACTACAAAATTATAAAGATTTGTATGAGATGACAAACTTCAAACTTTGAGCGTTATTTTCTCAATGCCTACTTTTTGCATATGGACAGTTATGCCTTTATGGGCAGATTTTCCTCATACAAAAAAAAACTTAATTAATTTCTTCCAAACCATATTCAAAATGCTCTTGTACTGGTTCGAAGGCTTTAAATACATGAATAACAATACTTAACAAGTGTGACTAATAAAAAATATCAACATTTTGTTGGCAAAAACAAAATTACCATTGAGTGTTGCAAGTCACCCCGCACAAGAACATTTGAAAAATTTCACCTTTTCTATGACTTTTGATATGACAAAATAATTCGATTCAATCTTCTGTCACGTCATTCTGTAGGCGAGCCAGTCATTAAAAGTTCTACAAGGAATTTAGATTTTTAGATAACGTTTAGATCATGATTTTGGTTGATTGAAGTTGAAAAGTGTTGCAAGTCACCCCGTTTGACGGTACTGAAAAGTACCGTTTTTTTATTTTAGCAGTGAAAAGTACTGTTTTTGTACTGATTTCAGTAAATTTTTCACGGCATTCTAGAGTTTGCTCTATTACTTCATGTTGAGGCAACTGCAAGGCACATGGAGGTCTTTATTTCGTCTTTGGCTGTAGTATACGTGAACTGTAACAGTTCGGATTAGAAAACAAAAATAAAATCCAAAAGTTATGCTTTTTATTCTCAAGAGGAAAATAACCATAATCGTTTTACAGATTTTCGAAACCGGTTATTTTTGCTCAAAATTAAAACAATGTTCAAGAGAATCTATGATTACATTACACTTGCTATCTGGATTGCGATTATAGCATAGGGGCCGTCCATTAATATCGTAAGGGGTTATGGGGGGAGGGGGGGTTTGAGATTTCTTACGCGCCATATAATTTATTTTTAATTTTCATACAAAAAATCTTACCATAAGGGGAGGGGGGGTTGAAAAATCCTAAAAATTATCTTACGTAATTAATGGACCGCCCCAATATGAGGATTTCTTTAAATTTGAACTACAGTTAACTCTCCCTTACTCGATATTCCGTATCTCGATATCGAGTTAGAGAACCAGAGTAAAAGTTGGTTTTCATGGCTAACTCGATGGTCCCTTGGATCGCAGTTGCATTGGTTTTGTGTTCTGTAACTCGATACCTCTCTAACTCGATGGTCCCTTCAATATCGAGTAAAGGAGAGATGACTGTATAACACAGGTTCTTCATTTTTGATGATTGCTGATGTTTGAATGATGGATTCTTGAGCCTTAAGTGGTCGTACTGTTATGGCCATAACTATATAGGTATTTCGCTATTGAAAAGTTTTTAAATTCTCGTTGCATTGATCAATTCAATGTTTTATCCATAGAATATTTTTTTGTGGATAATTTGAAGCATAACTTTTATTACATAAAAAAATAAACTAAATTTTTCTTAGTATGTATATTTATTAATATTTCACGATGCTGTAAAACAAAACAAAAATGTGTTGAGTTAGCAAGCATTCCTAAAAACATTATTTATTTGTTAACTCAGCAAGATATCATCAGCTTTGCACAAAACTTATTTTTTTAATTTATGTTGCAAAGGTTTTCTATTCCGTATTCCCCAAAAATCGTTTGAAGTTAACAAGCTCAACTTATTTCATTTTCATTTTCATTTTGCAGCGTTTGGTGGGGCAATGAGAGCGCAAGTCAGTCCAAAGCCGGGGGCAGGGATAGGTAATGGCCGTAATAGTCTATGCGGACCACTTGAACACCATCGGAAATGATAGGAAGGGTTGGGGTAGGGTATAGGAAATTGGAGAAGACTTGACACAGTAATGCGATTAATGCTGCAAAATGTAAATGTGCTGAGAGCAATTTAATTTAAGTTTTGAAGTTTGGTTTGATTTATTAAAATTTCAAACAATTGTACAAGTAAGAAAGAATGAGCTGATCGCTTTATATAAATTTAAAAACAACAAAGTAATAACAATATGAGAGTGATGCTAAGAACTGCTTATGGCACGATGCGACGCTTTAGGAGCTTTTGATAATGATTGAACATTACTATAAAGAACGCAATTCAATCGATGGTGACAACTGTACAAACTTTATCTGTTTTTATCATGTACAGATATCAAATTACAATTCAGTTCACTGATTGGCGGTGCTGATTTATATAAAAATATTTGATATTATTAAAATGAAATGTGTTACTTACTCATGATGATCATACTTCCCTGACCAGAATTATTCTGTTTTGAGCATCTTTTTCGAAGCTATTCTATCCAGTTATCCATTGACTGCTTACAATTCTGAAATTATTCTTATTGTGCATGCTCATGCATTATATTAGTAATGATCATAATCATGCAACAGATAAGAAGGTGAGAAAGAGAGAATTAGGAACAGTGATTAGTAATGAATAATTATGTAGTTTTGTGAGAATAATAAACAATTAAACAGTACTAATGAATAGCTTAAAAAATGACATTACAGCATAGCTGAGCCTTTCGGATCATAAGACCGATGTATAAAAATAATTTGTTTCGAAATTGTCCGCGTGGTCTTCTAGTGCCCCTATTGGATCAGAATCAGTCATAGACATACATACCGAATGCTCGCCATGACCCTATGACCAATATTTGTATATGTATAGCCTTAGCTGATGTGGCTTTTCTAATAGGTAGTTTTTTCACTCATTGATTGTCTTCAAAACCTTGTCAAGTATAGAAAATTGATTTTGTTTCATTTATTACTACATTGAAACTACATTGTACTTATTGAGTATTAGGTATTATTTTATGTTTAGCACTATTGATATTATCAAGGCCAGAATTCTCAGTGAGTGAAGAATTTTATAGTACTAGAACACCATAGAAGATCGCTAAACATTACCTAATCATGGAACGGCTTTTTGCTCTATTATTTTAAGTAGATGCTATTGATCTCCCTTTGCTCCTATCCGCAACCCGGTGCACGCGCCCTGTTGGTTTTCGAAAACCTCGTAGAAGATTACAAACCGTCAATGGCATTCCCAATTATTACCCCACATTGCACATTCAAGGGTCTGACTGTGCTCCTAACCCACCCTCAGTTTGTAATCTTCTCGCCAGTTTGAAATTATATTTTCCCGAAGTGAAAGTAATTTTGATGAGTGATAGCCGTACTATGCAGTAGTTTAACCAGAATCTTTAGGTCAGAAGACAAAATCTAAATTTTGTAATAAAAAGGTTGCCATTGCTTTGAAATTCACCCAACATCTAATCAAAGCTACTAACAACAGCGATCAATTATCAAAATTCATCGCTCCCTGGAAAATATAATCCCAAGCCCAGGGAAGTTAACAAGCTCAACTTATTGATAAGAAATTCCGCATTTCTGGCGGGTAGAACAAAATAATGTTTCTTCCTAAGCATCCCTAGATCAAAATACATGCGCTAATGCAGTTTTGAATGCATACCAAACCTGGCACCCACACAAACAGAAAGTGTTGTCGTTACGGTACATTACCCAAAACAGTTATATTAGGAAATCCTAGGAATGCTTCCCGCGGAATATTGATTGATTGGAAATACTTACTGATCATTGCGACATCGATTGGATTCACGGAGGCGGCCGTCACCTTCACGAGCAGCTGGTTCGGCGACGTGAGGACTGGCATTTTCAGGTTGTCGCTAAACTGCACCTCCTCCAGACTTCCGTAGGAGTGAATTTGCCAGCCACACATCTTGCTGATCGGGCGAGCCCTTCTGCTGCAGCTGGTGGCTCCGGCCGAAATCGTGGACAGGTACCGGGTGGGGTTGGGCAAATGTTGACTCACTAAACGGATGCACTTTTGGGGGAACATTTCGACGTGATTTTATTATAAATAAATCAAATTCAACTAACGACTAGAGCAAGAAATTAATGCGAAGTTGCATCAAACCGACGGGACCGTTTCCAGCCAGAATGTAAATAAAAGAGTTTTGACGTTTTTAGACATAAGATTTCGAGTAGATTCGAGTTGCACTTTGTGAGTCCAGTGCAGCCAGAGTTTATTGGAAAATCCTTCGATAGCTTAGGGGCCGTTCAAATATTACGTAACTCAACAGGGGGAGGGAGGGGGTCTTACATAGTGTTACGGTCCATACAAAAATTTAAAATTTTCCATACAAATGTTACGTGGGGGGTGGGAGGGGGTCCAAAAGTGACAAATTTTGCGTTACGTAATATTTGAATGATCCCTTATGTCGAATTCGTTTTTGAACCTATGGACCAATGCACGAGTTCACGAATTTGACATTTGAGCGCTGCCGAATTCACTCGTTGCTATGGACCGATGCACGAGTTCACTAATTTGACGTTTGAGCGGTGCCGAATAATTCGAATTATTCATTGGTCACATAAATAACACGGCACCGCTAAAACGTCAGATAATGAACTCGTGCATAGGTCCATGGCCACATAAATAACACGGCACCGCTCAAACGTCAAATAATGAACTCGTGCATTGGTCCATAGGTTGGAACTGGCGTAACCCGTTCTGAATCACAGTTTCCACCCCAACCCGATTCAGGTTCGACCGAACTACAATTTATTTGACATTGGTTTGTTTATGTGTTGATCACCGACCCAGTTCCTAAAAACGAAAACGAAAATGCTACGTCCTCTATGGACGGCCCCAAAAGTCGGAAAACTGTTGGAAATCAATATAAAACAGTTATTCAACTTACACGCAAACAAATTTTGTTGTATAATCTACCGAATCCATCTCGGTTTACAAGTGGGTTGCGCATATCGTCTTCATATACCTCTAAAATGAAAATAAATCTCGCGTAACTTTTCAAAACGTCCTAAGTAACAAATGTAAACAAATCGAGATTATCATTGCAAATCATTTGCGTTGCACCACTTAGCAGCACACTAGAACACTCGCTCTGATATATTAACAACAAATCAATCTATTCAAAGCTTAACAAAATGACCAATGTACAAAACTGCATCGCTTTTAATCAATTGTTACATTGGACCTTTGATCTGAGAACCAAACACATGTCCTATGTAACATTTATGAATAAACATGATTCTAATGTTACATTGGACATTCCTGAATAAAGCTTTGGAATGGAGTTTAAAAGGTAGAATGATTTGTAGAAGCGTGTCTGAGACACTACTTAGATGCATAGAATGCCATAATAACTGCTTCTCAATCATTTCAGTCGATATTTTCAGAGTCGCACTGCCTCGCAAAATTGAAAACGCTCAAGTGACAAAAAGAGAATGAGTTACACAAAACTGTATTTTGGTCTTTTTGCCAAACCATGTTTTCCCGTTTCGCTGGATTGGATCAGCTGCAACATCTCTTCACATATTATTAGCGCATTGCGTTCATATAGGGGAATGATATTGAGCACAAGATTGAGCATCATGATGTCATTGTATCAATCTGATTCAGATGCATGGTCGATCAAGCATATAAATATGCTTCCCGGCAGCAACACGAGCAACGTACATGCGCGACTTGCTCACACATATTTGCAGAGCGATCAATCACCGAAGAGAGGAGAAGCTGTATGTATTTGTTAGACGTGGGCTCCTTTCTCGAGTTCCTACAACAAGATGGACGGCGTCGTCATCGTCATCATTCCCCACCGCAATTTCTTGTTTCAACCGACGGCTGGTGCTGATTGCAACACAGCCGTCACCACCACCACGTCATGCAGTGGGAAACTCTCACATGATCATGTGGGCGAAACCGTCATAAAAACGGGGGGAAAATTGAGGGAGAATCAGTGAGAGAGCAAAATGTCCTACATACAGCTCAACGTTTCCCCTCCTTCTGTTGTTACATAGGACACATAGACGGATGGGAAGAAGTGACGTCGTGGGATTGAATGAATCAAAACAAAGCACAGCTGGTGCCTGCGATTATCACACCGCAACAAAATGAGCAGTTCAACTTGAATGTTGAA
Organism: Aedes aegypti; assembly: GCF_002204515.2. Classification (NCBI taxonomy): domain Eukaryota; kingdom Metazoa; phylum Arthropoda; class Insecta; order Diptera; family Culicidae; genus Aedes; species Aedes aegypti. The sequence goes on from NC_035108.1 coordinate 307,672,075, forward strand.
GCAGTTCAACGCACGTGGAAACAAAATGAAATAAAACATGATTGTTGTGTGCTCAAATCAAAATATCCGATGTTACTATAACTGAAACAAAATGACAGAAATGAATGTCCAATGTAACAATTGTTGAAACAGAACGACCTATGTGATTTATCCTATGTACATATTTTTGGTCAAAGCGTCCTATCTGATGTTTTTATAGATTTCAGTGTAATTTCCAAATAAATTGACAATATTTCATTTCATACGTTGAACTCTATTACAGTGCTTCCCTCTACAAACAACATAGTGGGGAAAAATTGTTTCATTTTGATACAGTTTCAAAATATATTTTCACAACCTTCAAGCTCGATTTACTCGAAATGTGTGAATTGTTAGATAGGCCGTATTGAAAAGTTACGCGAGAAATGGACATAAGTAACTTGTTTTATATGCGATCTAGATGCTTTTCATTATTATTTTCATGGTGATTATAATTATCAAAATAAAATACGGACACAAATAAATATTTCATTTAAAACTTTTTATTTTCATTTAGGTTATGTATTTATGAAAAACAGATTGCTCCACCGGATAAAGATGATCATCTTAAGTTGTTGGATTTCTCGGGATGGTCTGCTAAAAAAGAAGATGAATCTGCTGAAACAGAAAAAAAACAGCTTGAATCAATCAATTTTGATACGATACCTCATACTTACGATAAAAAATGTGGTTTAATCGTCCTATCAATAGTTTTCCAATGAAGTCAAACCAAATAGAAAGACTTATATTGATTCTGTACTAGGCCACTGGATATAATCATTCCATATTATATGTACATGTGGGCTTCGTGGCCGTGCGGTTAGCGGCGTCAGTCGTTTAGGCGTAATGTGCCACGAAGCGTGGGTTCGATTCCCGCTCCAGCCGGTGGAAACTTTTCGTCAAACGAAAAATTCATCCCTGGGCTACTGGGTGTTCCGTGTTGTCCGTTGCCTAATGTTCGTGATTGTTCAGTCTGTGCAGCCTTTGGCTGAAGACGGTGTAAATTGTCTTTCTTTCATATTAGTTTTGGCAATTAGGCATTTCACGGCGAAATACTCTCTCTTTCGCTCTTCAACAAAACTTGAAAACAATGGTGCCAGTACCTGTCAACTTTGACAGGTACTGGCACCATTGTTTTCAAATTTCCCGAAGGAGGGAAAGAGAACTATTTTCTGATGACGTCACCGTGCAATGAGGTATATATATAATGATTACTCACCACTGAAAGGATAAGGTTAACTCTGAAGAGTAATTGTTAAACATCCTCATTTTATTGCTTTTAAAGCTACTTTATCAAATTCCGGTTTCAGCAACGCAACTTTGCTTTCATTTCTCACTCACTTTACTTAATAACAACAGCCGAAATAGTTAATTCAATATGACACGCATGCATATAAAAGACACAAACAAGCCGGTTCGTGAAATGTATATGCGAAGCTAGTATCGCTCATATTATGGGCATATCACTTAAGCGTGAGCTTACGTCTTTCATATTTATATGAGCGCTGTTGATTTCAAACTGGAATTTGAATAACAAAGTATCGGAAGGCATTTGAGATGTATGAGCCAAACGAGGAGTTTAATTTATATGAAATTTCTGATAAAATATTGGGTGATATGAATAAAAAATTTTGAACTTTACTACATGTAGCATCTACTCAAAAACAAAATCCACAAAGTTTACTACACTTTTGGTATGAATAAAAAACTTTTCGAACATGTAGTACTTACTACTTTCGAACATGAGCAGTGACTGAAGCTGCACGTTAAGAAATTTACATTCAGAGTGCAGAGTGATTCTGCACGTAAAGAACAATCTATTCAGAGTGACGCTTAAAATTATTACAATCATGCATATGAAGAAAATGCATGGAATATAATCGATTACACGACAACTTGCACAAATCATGAAGGTGCTGTTATTTGACAAGATTTGTAGTGTAATTTTGCGATTAGTCTGGTATTCTCTTTATGTCTATGATTTCATGATGATGGTACCGTAATCCGGGGTAACATTGATCACTTTTCTGAATGTTTCTTTAATATTTCGTTTGAAAATGCAAATGTTGCAAATTTTATATTTTTAAAACAAGTACTGCCACCCATAGCTCGAAACTATATACTGTATTTTGTTAATTGAAAGATTTATACATGTTAAAAAAAAATGATTAAGGCGATTTTTTGAATTATCTGATATGGGGTAACATTGATCACATGTATAAACCAAGTTCGGTAATACTGAAAATGTCGTTACTTACTTAAACCATGGCCCCTGAGGCCGAATATGAAGGCCAAACACTTACAAGTCATTTACTTTTTGAGTTATTTTAAAATTAAAAACACCTCGAACCACGGAATACGCCTAAAGGTAGGCAATTTCCTAAGGGAATTCTACATTCTTAACAGTAATTCGGTAATGTTGCCTAATTGAGCACACTTATAAAAGTTTTGACAACGGAAACGTTTTCGGCGATGCCATTTTTAGTAAGAATCACATTTTCCTTGCTTATATCTTTTGCAGAACTTGTGTGAGACATGAATCTTCGGTAGTGTCATCCTTAACAATTAAAATCATTATTTCAAAAAGTTGATAAATTTACGTATAAGGTAAACTCAATTTTCTCAAAAACATTAACTTTCATTAGCTCATGAATATAAGAAAGAGAAGCACTATTCATAATTTGGAAATGTTTCATCAATAAATGATAATACGTATTTTTGATGAGATGAGTCATGCCGATCAATGTTACCCCGCTGATCAATGATACCCCGGATTACGGTACATCAAATAATTTTCTGGGTAGTTTTCGGATTGATGATTTTTTAAATACTAGCTTAACATCTATGAAGAGATCTTGAGATTACATCTATCAAATTTAGAACCACATATTTTCTAGCACCAGTACTGAGATTCTGGTGAAATTGCGGTAGAATTTTGATGCTCCCCGTGTGTTTTCTTAACAGCATGTTGAATTCCGGAAGTTCTAAGTGTTTCTGTGATATTCTCGTTATTTTGGTGGGGTTTCTGATAGTATCCTTGGAATTTCTAGAACTTAGAATGTCGAAATTTTTATGGGAATTGTAGTGATTCCATTGGTAGTCGTTAGAATTCAATGAGGATCTCCCCTAAAACACCATGGTTCCCTTTGAAATTATTAAAATTCTTATCGATTTCACAAAAAATCCCATTGAAATCTATAAAATATTTACCGACATTCAAAACGTTTATATTGAAGCTATGCTTTGAAATTCCAACGGAACTGGAGATCAATGGAATCTTTTTACAATAATTACAAAGATTGATTTTCAGAATTACAAATATTCACACAATAATTCGCAGGAATCCCACCGCAATATCATAGATTCTTACAGAAATACCGTCTCAAAGATACCCAAAGAATTCCAAGAGATTAATATTATGAATCCCATTCCCACCTCAATTCTAGAGTTTTAACCAGATTCCTAATATTTCCGCAATATTCCTAGAATGGTATTTATACTTCCAGAATTATCATAAAAAATTCGACATCCCTACCGGTATCTCAAAGTTCCTACAGGAATTCCGGTATTCAAAAGGAAATCTGAGATGTTAGAATTTAAACGTAAAATTCAGAATTACATTATAAATATCTGAATTCCTACCGACATTCTAAAATTCCTAGAAAATAACATGATTATCGTAATGCCAGAATTCACACGGATATTAGAAATTGCTACTGCCGCTAATCTTACCGGAATCTCAGCATTGGCGGGGCGAATGTTTTCGTAACCTCAGAATTCCTAAGCAAAACTCAAAATACCTTCCGAAATATCAAAACTCATATCGTTTTCCCATGATTTTTACTTAAAAGTAAATTATTCCATTCAATTCCGCAATCTCAAAGCATGTGTAGCAACCTCTGATGCTAACTACCAGTAGCTTTGTAGTAAATGCTACCTTTATTCATAGCAATGCGTTGTTTGTAGTATGTTCGAAAGGTGTAGAAAGGAAAATGACACAAACATGTTCCACTTGTGTTCCACATGTGTTCCACATATCTCGCGTAACAATTCAAAAGGGCCAATCCTCAGATCGTTGACTCTGAGAAAATTCGATTTGAATATTATTCACCACATTTTCAATTCCTATTTTTCAGTATTCAATTCAATCAATGTGATTTCTTGCTAGTTGAGTGACGATTTACTATTACTACACGCTAATAATTGATTTTATTCTGAAAACTGACAAAACTGTGGAAAAAATGACAAGTTTAAATGCTTGGCCCATTTTCGATTTTCATCAAGGCATGGGCCTTTTTTATTGGCCAAAATAGAATTTTATTAGCGTGCTTGGCCCAAGGCTAGGCCTTTTCGGTTGTCAATGAATGAGCAAGAGAGAGTCATTGGCCTCTCACCATGCTAAGGCCAATGACAGTTTGCGAAATTTTCCGATTGTAGGCCCTCTTGATGGAGCGAGAACCAATCATTGGCCTTTTCGAGTGGGGGCCAATGAATGATTTGGAAAAAAGCGGTTATTGGCCGTTTTTAAAACCGAGTTTATAACGGTAAGTTTTATGATTATGTTGACAATGTTTGCATAGTTTGTGGGTGTTGGGAGATGCTATCGAATGGTATCAAAACCCGATGTTTAGAAAGAAGAAGCAGTTTGAACGGCATTCCCCTAGAAATCACCATCACCCCACATAACACACGGATAGACTGCGCAAAGGGTATAAAGTCCCCCTCACACACGGTTGGAAGCAATAACAACAACAGCAGCAGCATCGCACATCTGTCAAGCTCTACACTCACTGAGCGCCTTCCAGTGAGTGACCGAGCGCATCGCAGTGAGTGACCGTCGCCAGTCCAGCATACACATGCATCATCAATCATCATCGCCGTCATCGTCGTCATCATTTGCGCCTGGAAACAGCGGAAATGTTCTACGCGTTTCTACACTGAACTCAATCTCCAATTGGAATTTATGTGCAGCACCCATAGATTTTTGCAATCAAGCTTGGCATTTGCAATTAATTAGTCACGCACATAAAAAACAAAAGTTTTGTCACGCTCATTTTTAAATGCAGTGCACACATAAAGCAAATGCAGGTGCAACTTATTTCAAACGGTCACGCTAATATATTTTATCTGTGATCGCGAGTAGTAAATAAATGAATTAGTCGAAAAAATTTACGATTTTTCTTTTTGTAAAAAAATGATGATGAAAATCAAATACGCATACAGTAATACACATTTATTAAGGAGAATAAAAGTTAATACATATTCTAACGGGATCCAGTTAGAAATCCACGAAATAGTAAATTATCTGGTCGTGTTGATGTTAGCAGCTACGGGGATGATACCAACAAGAGCGTGGGAGTCTGTACGAGTGCTGCTGGAGAATGTGGGACCACTGTGTTCTTCCATTGCGTCCAGCGCATCGCATGATTTAACCAATAGTCATTGCATGAGCGGGATACATGTTCATTGGAGTTCATCGTCTTAGAATTTGATTCCGACGCGATTGCATTTTTTGGACAGCTGTAACATAAAAAATAGCTTATTAATCTGTAATGTTTCAACCATTTTATAATACTTACAACTTATTCTTGCTATCCCAGATATAATACACTGAACATCCACATATTTGGCTGAAATGCGATGTGTATTACTGTTAATGATAATACTTTGGGAAAACTCGTACAGTAGCAGCGAAGAAATAAGATGGCGATACATTTTTGCAACCGTTGGTATACAAGTTTGTGCTCTTCAAAAATATTGGCAGCTTAAATAGGTTGTACTAATGTAACCTTTATAATGCATTGCAATGCTAGTGGTATATACATGCATAGACTTTGAAATTTATTGTCCACAAATAAAATTTAAAAGTGGCACATAAAAGATTGTTGGAGGCAGAAAACCTGCTTCTATATGGTTTTCGCACATAAATTATAATGGAGTTTTAATATCAGTGTAGAACATGTGGTGCGGGATATAAATACGCGTGATGTGCGCGGCTGAAAATCAGTTATATTTCAAATTTTGAAAAGTGATGTACAAGTGATAAGTGAAGTGAAAAGTGTTAAGTTCAAAAGTTAGTGCAATAAAGTGAAGTGTTTTAAAAAGTAAAACTTGCCTAGTGTCTTCTTCGCGTGCGGAAAGTGTCGTTTTCGTACATTTGGTCCTTCGAGCCGGATCGCGCGGATCTAGTAAGTCAGAAGGCAAGGCAAGTTTCGCGTCAGTCGCGTTCGGTCGTAGTGTAAGTAGTCGCGTCGCGAGTCGTTTTAGTGTGCGCGAAAGTGTGATAGTCGCGGGACCGTCGTGACAGTGTCCGTCGCAGTCAGCGGAACTGTGGGTCTCGACCAGTCGACTAGTTCGTCGTTCGTCGGTTTACTTGGTAGCAAGACAGCTACAGTGCCCGATTTTAGTGCTTCGGCGCGCGTCAGTCGTCGGTTGTTAATCCAGTCAGACACAAGCAGCTGAGGATTTCAACGGCGTCACCGGCCGGCGGTACATTTGCATTTAGGAACAGTTTGGAACGACGTATCGCAACAGCTTTCGGCATGACGGAGCTTAAACGACAGCGTGGAGTCATTCTCGGACGCCTGACACGGATCGAAGTGTTCATCCGAGACATCGAATCCAAGCCCGGAATCACAGCAGAGTTGGTTCAGGCACGACTGGATGTCGTCAATCAGTGCTGGGATGAGTACGACACCGTACAAACTGCCATCGACGCGGAGGAAGGAGTAAACGTTGAAGAGGAAGAAGAAAAGCGTGCCACCTTTGAGGAAAGGTGCATGAACGCAAGAGCTGCATTGCGTTCCATCATCGAGAGGATGCAGGGTCCAGCAATAGCGGCTGCAAACGTGCACAGAGGCCAGGCCTTGATGCCTATTCACCACCAGCAATTCCCCATGGTGCAACAACCAGTAGCTGTACGATTGCCTACATTGGAATTGCCAACGTTCAGCGGTGATTATCTCGGTTGGCCAGCGTTTCGCGATGCTTTTGAGGCGCTTATCGACAGAAACACGCAACTGTCTGACGTTCAGAAGTTGTTATACTTAAAGTCGAGCCTCAAAGAGGAAGCAGCGTGCATGTTGGATGCGATGGACATCACCGATGCCAATTACCGAGTGGCCTGGGATTTGCTGATTGAGAGGTTCGAGAATCGCCGGGTAATCAAGCAGAAACATCTGAAGGCATTGTTCACCACGAAGCAAGTGTCACAAGATTCGCCGAAGGAGTTGCGTCGCTTGTTGACTGAGTGCCAGCGAAACATCAATGCACTGAAGCAACTTGGTGAGCCAACCGATCAATGGAGCACGATTTTGGTGTACCTGATCTCCAGCAAACTCGATAGCACATCACGTCGTGATTGGGAAACCCAAACCCAACAAGAGGAGTCACCAAAATACGAAGACATCGTCAAATTCATCAACGGTAGATGTCACACACTAGAGGCGTTGGCAACGGACAAAGAAGAGCTTCGCAAATCCAGTCGTTTCAAGCCACAGCTATCTCATGCTTCTACGAGTTCTACTGGCTGTAAAATCTGTGAGAATGGTCAAAACCATCCACTGTGGAATTGCAAGAAGTTCATAGCCATGAGTCCAGAAGCTAGATTCGACGAGGTGAGAAAGTGGAAGCTGTGCTACAACTGTTTCTCGTCCAAGCATGTAGTAAGTAAATGTGAATCCAGAGGTTGTAAGTCCTGCAGCGAAAAGCACAACACCTTACTACATGGACAGCAACATCATCAGCAGGAACAACGGCCATCTAGCCACGTGTCATCGTTGTCAGAATCTGTTCCTCAGGATCAGCGCATCGTTAATGCGAGTATGGCGAGTCAGGCAAATCACACCATGCAAGCATCGAGTGATATTTTGGCTACTGCTATGGTCTGCATCTACGATCGAGCTGGGAGCAAATTACCGTGTCGCGTGCTGTTGGATTCCGGATCACAACCGAATTTCATAACGCAAGCTTTTGCTCGGAAACTTCGGTTGAAGGAATGCAATACATCGATCACCGTCCACGGAGTAAGTGGAGTAGAAGCTCAAGTTGGAAGGCAGGTGACGGCTACTATCGAGTCTCGTGTGAACGGAAAGCAGTTTAACGTTCCACTGCTGGTGATGAACAAGATCACGAATGCGGTACCATCTGAAAACATTCAATGCGATGATTTTTCCACTAGAAGAGAAGAGTTGGCAGATCCGACATTCAGCAGACCAGGAAGAATCGATGTTCTACTGGGAGCCAAGCTTTTCTTCAAGCTTTTGCTTCCGGAAAAGATTGAAGTTGGTGACTTCATTCTGTGGAGCTCTGAGCTAGGCTGGGTAGTTTCCGGAAGCTGCAAGCAGTATTCGCGGGATCACGTGCAATCGAATGTGGTTACTTCGATGACTGATGCTGATCTGCTGCAACAATTGGAAAAGTTCTGGAAAGTAGAGGAGCTGCAAGTTGGAGTAAATGGTGAGGCCAAATTGGATCCAGCGGAAAAACACTATCTCGAACACGTCAGGCGCTTATCAGACGGAAGGTACGAGGTGAAGATCCCATTGTCTCAGCCTCCTTCAATGCTCGGTGATTCTAAGGAACAAGCCCTACGAAGATTCCATGCTTTAGAGCGCAGGCTACATGGAAACGACCAACTTCGAGAAATGTATACAGATTTCATGAGAGAGTACGAATCTTCTGGGCACATGAGTGTTGTTCCTGACGGCTTGGAAGAGGTGGGTTTGTTAGTAAATTACCTCCCTCATCATGCAGTCCTTAAGCCAACGAGTACTACAACTAAGCTAAGGACTGTTTTCGACGCATCCAGCAAAACATCATCAGGTTTTTCACTCAACGATATTATGATGACTGGGCCGAACATCCAAGCAGATCAGTTCTCGCTTTTGTTGGGATTCAGATGTTGGAGATATGTTGTCACAGCTGACATTGCCAAGATGTATCGGCAGATTCGAGTAGACCAGCAATCATCGAATTTACAGCGAATACTGTGGAGAGAAACACCATCACAACCACTGAAGGTGTATCAGCTGAACACAGTGACATACGGTACACGCGCTGCTCCATTTCTTGCTGTTCGTACGCTGCACCAGCTAGCCGCAGACGAGAAAGACACCTATCCGAATGCCTGTCGTTCTCTTTGCAAACGATTCTACGTGGACGACTTGTTAGATGGATCAAACAGCAAACAGGCTTTACTGAAAACGAGAGATGAGTTGCTCGCAGTGCTGCATAAGGGCGGTTTTGAGCTGAGGAAGTGGAGTAGTAATGATCCAGAATTGCTGAAGGATTTACCGGAAAGCTTAATGGAAAAAGGCACAATGTGTGAGATTGACGACGGCGAAATCGTCAAGTCTCTGGGATTGAGCTGGGACACCAGGAATGATCAGTTGACATACCGTATCCATCTAAAACAGTTCCAGGTTTACTCTCGACGTACCATCCTTTCTGCGATTGCATCTCTGTATGACCCCGTGGGATTGATAGCACCGATCATCGTAGCAGCTAAAACTTTGATGCAGCAGCTTTGGCTCTTAAATGTCTCCTGGGATGACCCACTCCCAGAACATATCGTGCAGAAGTGGCAACAATTCTACGATAGTCTGCGGCATCTTCAAAACCTGCGAATCGACCGATGGACGTTTGGATGTCTACAGCCAATCGCCGTAGAAATACATGGGTTCTCAGACGCTTCCATGGTCGCATATGGAGCCTGCATTTATGTCAAAACCGTCGACGTTTCTGGAAATGCATACGTTCGTCTGCTGTGTGCCAAATCACGCGTAGCACCATTGAAGAAGGTTACACTGCCACGGTTGGAATTATGCGCAGCAGTTTTATTGTCTGAACTCTTAACAAAGGTTCTAGATTCAGTGGAATTGAGCGTCGACAGCTGTTTTTTGTGGACGGACTCCATGATAACGCTTCAATGGATCACCGCACCTTCAAACCGCTGGAAAGAGTTTGTGGCAAATAGAGTCGAGAGGATTCAGAACTCCACTATTGGATGTCACTGGAGATACATCAGTGGAAAAGACAACCCAGCCGACATAGTATCACGCGGACTTGCAGCAGAAGAACTTATGGATTCAACGCTCTGGTGGAATGGCCCAGCATGGCTTGTGAACCGATCACTTTGGCCTGAACAGCCCGAGCTTCGAAATGAGGATATTCCAGAGGCGCGTAAGGTTTGTGCTGTTGTTATAACCGAACCGATATTCTTCGAGAAGTACTCGTCCTTGACGAAAATGAAGGGCGTCGTCGGGTATGTATTGCGTTTCATTCATAACTCGAAACCATCGAACAAGGAGACACGACGAACTGGAACGCTTTCTGCTTCTGAGTTGAACAACGCTTTGAAAAGAATAATTCGTTGTGTACAACAGACCTCCTTTGAGAATGAGTATACTGAACTTCAAAGGAACAACAGCGTAAAGGATAAAAGCAAGTTAATCGCTTTAAATCCATTCATCGATTCTGACGGACTTCTTCGAGTTGGTGGAAGACTGAAGAATGCTGAATTGCCATACAGTTCGCAGCACCCAGTTATACTCCCTGCACATAACTTTTTGGCAAAACGCATAGCATTGCAGTTACATCGGGAAAATTGCCATATAGGACCATCTGCTTTACTGAACGAAATACGATCGCAGTACTGGCCTATACAAGCTAGAAATCTCGTCAAAAAGGTATGTTCAAGCTGTACTGTGTGTGCTCGCTTTAAGGCCAGGACAGCGAAACAAATCATGGGAGATTTACCAGCCAGCCGAGTGCAGCCAGCAAGACCATTCATCAAAACCGGAGTTGATTTCGCTGGACCCATCACGATCCGTTCCAGTTTGTTGCGCAAGGCACCGAAACTTAAGGCGTACATAGCTGTGTTTGTATGTATGTCCACGAAGGCCATTCATCTTGAACTTGTTGGTGACTTGACTACGCAATCGTTTCTGGCAGCACTTCGTCGATTTGTGGGACGCCGTGGAATGGTGGCAGAATTCTTCAGTGATAATGCTACAAATTTCGTCGGAGCAAATTCTGAGCTGAGAGAGTTGAAACGAATGTTCGAGTCGAACGGTGAACATTTTTCCAAGAAACTAGCCGAAGCAGGAATTATTTGGCACTTCATACCCCCTCGGTCACCAAATTTTGGGGGTCTTTGGGAAGCAGGAGTCAAATCGGTCAAAAATTTGCTCAAGAAGACATGTGGAGCAATGGTGTTTACCTATGAGGAACTCAACACACTTCTAGTACAAATTGAATCGATCCTAAATTCAAGACCATTAGCTCCTGTCTCTGACGACATTGAGGACTTAATGCCACTAACCCCAGCGCATTTTTTGATCGGAGACCGGCTTACATCCAATGTAGAACCCAATTTGACTTCATTATCAATGAACCGTTTGACACGATGGCAAACAATTCAGCAGCTCAAGCAAAAGTTTTGGAAGCGGTGGTCAAATGAATACCTTCATCATCTTCAGCAACGAACAAAATGGAAATCTTCATCGGCAGATTTAAGCACTGGAATGCTTGTGCTCTTAAAGGAGGACAATTTACCACCGGAAGGATGGGCTTTAGCGCGCATCATCAAGGTACACCCAGGAGCTGATCAACGCATAAGAGTTGTCACAGTTAAAACATCAACTGGAGAATATACACGATCAGTTTCGAAGATATGCCCCTTGCCCGATCCAGACTCAGATTGTTGAAGGCGAGCCTTCAAGGCCGGCGGTATGTTTAGAAAGAAGAAGCAGTTTGAACGGCATTCCCCTAGAAATCACCATCACCCCACATAACACACGGATAGACTGCGCAAAGGGTATAAAGTCCCCCTCACACACGGTTGGAAGCAATAACAACAACAGCAGCAGCATCGCACATCTGTCAAGCTCTACACTCACTGAGCGCCTTCCAGTGAGTGACCGAGCGCATCGCAGTGAGTGACCGTCGCCAGTCCAGCATACACATGCATCATCAATCATCATCGCCGTCATCGTCGTCATCATTTGCGCCTGGAAACAGCGGAAATGTTCTACGCGTTTCTAGAACATGTGGTGCGGGATATAAATACGCGTGATGTGCGCGGCTGAAAATCAGTTATATTTCAAATTTTGAAAAGTGATGTACAAGTGATAAGTGAAGTGAAAAGTGTTAAGTTCAAAAGTTAGTGCAATAAAGTGAAGTGTTTTTGAAAGTAACCTTGCCTAGTGTCTTCTTCGCGTGCGGAAAGTGTCGTTTTCGTACACCCGATTTGTTTACAATTTGATCATTGGCCCTTTAGAACTGTTACGCGAGATATAGCGTTTACTACCGAGATTGTAGTAAACCCGAATAAATATCAACCATAAGGGTACTGTTTCTCGTATTGTTCTGAACCATTAAAGACAATTTCTAAACAATTTCGTAAAACATCGAAAAAAACAATAAACCAACTGTACGGGAAACGGTTTTAACAATCTGCGAAATTGTGATTGGTCAAATCACAATATGGGTAATAGGCGGTTAAGTTATGTCACCATTTAAAATCGCCAATTTCTCCGAACAAAATTTTTCATAAACAATTTGCCAAATGATGGACTTACTATCCACATTTTGCCTTATCCACAGTAAGGGATACACTTTTAAAATGGTTGAACTATAACATTGTATTACATTTTTTAACGTATGAGTAATTGTTGGTTTACGGTGCGTTATAGTCCTTAAACCGTTTAGGGAATTGTTCACTTATGTGTTTACCGTATGGAAAAAAAATGTATTTCTTCTTACTTGAAAATAAATCAAAACACGTGTCAAAATTTTACATTTTTAATATATTTCGTGAAATAACATGCACTCTCTTTTCACTTTTTTGCACTTAAGTGTAAGATAAAAATTCATTTTGGGCTTCCTGGAACTTGGCAGTATCCGCGCCATCGAAGGTATTAATTCTGAAAACACCGAAGAAAGATAAGTATATCAAAAACTTATTGTTGTATAATTAGGAACACTAATTGATAATGACACTTACCAAACAATTACATACGATCTTAGTATCTAAAGATCGCAAGGAGAAATTGTTCTTCAATGTTTTTCTTCCGGCGGCTGCTGCCTAGGACGTCGCTGAAAAATGTTTCCATTCTCCCATGGATATTTTTCACTTTCACCTTGTTCTCCAGCTAACTAGCTAACTGCGAACCACACTTGTAATGGCCCGCTACTCAATTAAAGGATTGTTTCACTTTTCAACAGATTATTAGTTGATTTTTTCGTCACTTTCGGTTGAAATAAACAAGACAATATGCAGCTGTCAGTACAACGGTATGAAAATGAATAAGCTGCCGCTAGCACTAGATCGCTCACTAACACCAATGTGTGGAACAGTTTGTCAAACTGTTGAACGTACGGTGTTATATAGTACAATTCATACGTGTGTGTGTATGTTTCGTAATAGGAATTGCAACAATTTCACAAAAGGTAATGTTACATTGGAACCATTTATCATAATCCTTCATCTTTATAACATTTCACAATTTCTGAACAGTTTGATATATTACCATTATTTGATATAGATTAGTCAAACTGTTCATTACAGTATACAGCTATCAATTTCATATTGTTCAACATAAAAGCAACAGTTTGCGATGCATTAACCATACCAGTAAGAGTAAAAGTATTGTTTGCAATGTAAACCAAAATGTATTTTTCTATGCGGGAACTCAACTTTACTACATTTTATTCATACGGCCCATTGTCCCAGTTTTATTTCAGTGTAGTCTGATTTCTCCGTGTGCATGGTTTTCTTTACTTATTATCCACATGATCCACAAAGTCAAAACATAAACAAGTCGAAAATGACAAGCTGACAAATTGATGGCGAAATTCCCCCACGTCTGTGTGCGTTCGAGGGCGAAACCTGTATGTTTAGCGTCAAAGCAGCAGTAGTAGTAGTAGTTTGTAGACATCAAAAACGAGCATAAGCGAGCAGCAGTCGAGACAGGAAAAATTAAAAGATGGAAGAGAAGTTTGCTCGGTTTAGAAGTTGCGGAATGTTTGTGTAATTTTTTGGCGAATAAAGTTGCCTTTTCGGACTAGATTGTGCAAGTGCGTCACGTTGAGGCCGTTCCGGGCCCGAAAACAGTGGAAACAGGTCTAATCCAAGGGCTCCAAGGAAAGCGGTTGAAAAAAACCAAGTCAGGCAATCTCCCAAGAATCCAAGAAGCAGAACCAGAGTGCGCAGAAGAAGAAGGCGAAAAATTGGTGTTTTAGACGAGGAAATAAGAAAAGGCATCCATTGCCAGTGCTGAAATCATTAGTTTTTGCGTGGAATCGGGTTTGATTTTGTGGGGAATGGATTCAGTGAATGGTTTTGAGGGCAAAATATGTTCGATAAAGTGATTACGGGTTGCCCTAGAAGCTAGGACAAAAAGAAGAGCCCTCGCCTCTTTGATTCAAGTGCAAAGTGATGGAAAATTGGAGGAATCCTCCATTGTCCCTTTCTTCTACTGGCCGTGCTAATCGTCGTCGTCGTCGTCCGATGTGTTTGTGTTCTTTGCTTATTTTTCACTGAGGCTGCAGCAGCCAGAGCTACTCTTCATCATCAACATCTTCCAGCAGCCAGCAAACGGAGCGGAGGACGACGACTGTTTTGGTTTTAGAAGAAGGGCTGCTCCTCATTCGCGAAACCGAAAAAAAGGGAAGAACCTGCTGCTGCAAACAGCCGACGAAACAATACTGGAAGCTGACTGCGCTCTGTCTGTAGAATATGTTCGCTGGCGGCCAGCATGTATCGATCACGGATGCGACAGATTACGACTTTGAGAAAGCGGAAAATGCAGCCAAATGGAAAGGTGTTTTCATAACATCGCTCAGAAAGGTGAGTTTCCTGTGAACAGATTCCTATTGAGATTGGAATCGTTTTGTTTTGGGGTTGTTTTAAGCGATCGATTCTGTCTAGGTACTGATTCATTGCTTGACGACAGTATCTTCCAGCTGTGATTGTCATATAGGAACACAAAGTTTCGTTGCATTGAAATGATTCATCGACTATTGACAATCAAAAGCGTATTAGCATTCGGTTGTTATTTATTATAAATCGTCTTATCAAGTTTTTTCTTGAAGGTATGACTAGAATTATGTGTCATCTTCTTGTAGAATCTTTTAACAGGGTTGGCAGCAAGTTATTTTAGAGTGACTTGAACAATCATATTCGCCACAAAAAGTCACTACCTATAGTCACTTTTCACAAAAATGCTGGCTACCCGAGCAAAGTTGGAAATCACATTGAAAACTAATTTCGATGCTGTGATGTCGCAGATTTTGACGAGCAATTTGTTGTCATTTCGTCGTTATAACGGTTAAAATATCAAAACTGAGAGCAGAAAAATGTTCCAATGAAATCAGATTGAAACCATTTTTTACTATCAGTGAGAGCAAATTGAAAACAGTTTCTGCTACCATGGAGAGCAAATTAAGAACTTATTGAGATATACTTATTTTTGCTTAATATAAAAACAAGTCTGTAAAGTCGAGTCTAGTACACGATACTGAAGACGACCTTACAGTTGAGGTCGAAATACGCGTATCTGTCGAAAGATACAAACTATAGTGGAATTAAATGGTATAGTACTAAATTCGGTTTTTTAATCTACTTAAGTCTGTAGGGGAGCTGGGGGCAAGAAGGACACCTTAAGATATATCGGTTAAAATCATGGCTAATTTGCACAATTTTCAAAGATTATTTCAGTGTAAGGACAAGCTCACCTATTGTTCTCAATGATATAGTTGTTAAACTTCCACCTGGCTGGTTAGCCGTAAACCACGATTCATAATTAAAAACAAGTATATTAAACAATCGTAAAGCATTGATACTGTGCGAAAAAAATCATGCTTTAAATATAATGGGAGTCAAACCTTATTTTCCAATCTTATATTCTTATAATATTTAACCATTTTCGCGTTGGCGAGTTAGATACATTTAATTTTTCGTAGTAAAAATATTCAACTGTAATATTTACACAAACCTCTATTAGAACTCAATGTATGCTTATTCTTGGTAAAACATCAGAAAAATGATTTGAACTACATGAAATTGGAGGTGGCACTCCTGACCCGGGTGTCTCTCTTGCCCCATGTTCCACAGTGCGTTGCTCCATAGACAAAAATCAAAGTTATTTTATCCGGCGATAATAAGTATCCACAAGTGTTTATAGATAGCATCTGATATTGAAACAAGTATGTATAACTTTTAAAGCACTAAAACATCTACAATAAGCGTCGAAAGAGACAGTTGTCGAAGTAGCAGAAAAACTAAATTTTGTCGCATGTTTTCAGCAATCCTTTCAACTAGCACGGAGAGTGTTAAAACCAATCTATTCAATCAAAATCTAAAAGAGAACATGACTGAAGGTTGGTAAAGTATATTTGAAGTGATGAAAACACCAAATTTTTACTTTGAATATGAGAAATCGGCACGTTGAGGTGGATATGAAATCAAACTTATGAAATACTAACACGTAACTTTGATTATCGATTCAAAAAAATTTTCACCAAGTTCCACCCTAAATCACGCACAGACATATTTCTTAGAGTGTACTCTAAAAGGTCTGAAGTATACAGCTGCAACTCTTCGAGATTTTTTACTATTTTTAAGTATACTCCTTAACCAGCACAATTATGAAAATTAGTTGTTTGTGATAGAAAATACAAACATTTTGCAACGCAAGTTAACTACAATTGAAATTTAACCTAAATATAACAAAATAAATATAAACTGGGAACCATTATTATTTAACTTTAACAGAAAATAAGTTAGTTTAAACTTTTTCCCAAATGTTTTTTGAGCGCTACAATATATCAAACTGTTATTCGTCAGATTATCCTGACGATTTCAGTCAGTAATTAACTATCAAGTAATACAAAACTTTGTTTTTAATTTTTGGATTGTAATGTTTCGTTTTAACTTAATTATTGAGGAAAACAAATAAAAAATAGGGGGGAGGGTGCTTGATAAGCTACGTATTTTCCAAGGGGGGTGTCAGAATTTGTGACTAAATGCTACGAGGGGGGAGGGGGGTATAACAAATCTGTGAAAAAATGCTACGTCATTTATGGACGGTCCCTTACATCATTATGAGCAATAAAAGTACAAATTGCAAGGTTTTACTTGGAAAATAATTAAATTGGCGCTTAGGACAGTTTAGCGATTATGCGTATATTATATGTCATTTATGCAAATTGAAGCTCTTTTGACCAGAAACAGCTTTCCCTTCCATAACAAGGTGCTCAAATGGCTTGATCTTCCAGATTTGATTTTTGTCCCGTACCTCCATACATTCAACGCACTGTGTGTCCTTTATGCTTTATTTTCATATTATTGTAGTGTTTGTACATGCAGCACTAATGACTTTATAATTATATAAAATTGGAATACAAAAATTATTCCGCATTGTCTTGGGTACCGAAATTGGCCAAATCATCCATTCAATAGTTAGCTCAAGACCCTGATGAGCTAGAAGGCTGTTCTGCTTCGTTGTTAAGCAGAGCATGAGCTATCTAGTAGCGATAAATATTATTTCATTTGAGAATTTGTCCACTAGGTGGCGCTAGTATCAATTTTTCTTCAATTGTTATTATCTTGAGATCCTGATAAGTTAGAAGGTTGGTGTCTCCGACAAAAGTCGTTCAGCAGATCAACGGCTATCTGGCAGTAAAAAATCTGAATGGGCATTTTATTTGTAAGGTGGCGCTAGTGAAAAAATATTCTCTGGTTTTCGAGATCCTAATAAGCTAGTTTTCGGAGCGGTGAAAAATATAACGCTAGGTGGCTTTATTTGTGTAAACATGTCCGTGTCAAGAGACTCTTATGTGCCGAAAGATTGGTATCTTCGGCAAAATTGTTCAATAGATCAAGAGTCATCTGAGATAGAAAATTGAACAAACGTGCTCCAATCCTAATTTACTCCAATTTTCTGTATCTTCTTCTTCTTTCTGACGTTACGTCCCCACTGGGACCGAGCCTGCTTCTCAGCTGTTCTTATGAGCACTTCCACAGTTATTAACTGAGAGCTTTCTTTGCCGAATGACCATTTTTGCATGTGTATATCGTATGGCAGGTACGAAGATACTCTATGCCCTGGGAATCGAGAATATTTCCTTTACGGAAAGATCCTCGATCAGCGGGATTCGAACCCACGACCCTCAGCATGGTCAAACTGAATAGCTGCGCGTTTACCGCTACGGCTATCTATGCCCCACTTCTATTTCTAAACTAGGGTTTGGACATGGTGTCAGTCTGAAAGTTGATGAGTAGTTTAAAATACATCCCCAAATAAGATACTATCATCAAAACTTCTATCAATTAGCGCATTGTGTTAAAATAGTTGAACTTCTGTTATATATTAAAAATGCGTTCAAAAATGCGCATGAAAGTTGAAAAAATAACATTTTTTCTAAAAGGCCCTATCTCATTTTTCGCTAATCAGGATATTTATCGCAAATGCGACCTCTTCTTAAAAAGGCCTCATTTCTATATTTGATTGAAACCGAGATGAGGCCTATTAAACAAACATCAAAATTGCAATGTTGACTACGAAAAACGTTAGTAGTTGCAATTTATGCTACACAGCGACTACGCTTTGTATTAGTTTACACAGCGCTTGTCCGAACGACGAACATTATCAAAATTTCCGTCGGGTTCTTGTAGACTGTTTTTTGACTAGGCCTGTCAAAAGTACGGCCCTCGGCCTCATTTTGTGCGGCTCGCGAAGAGTTTGTAGATACTTCTCATCATTGATTGTGCTACTACTACTAGGTTGGAACATAACTAAAACTTTCGATTGAATAGCTAATATTTCACGAAGGTCATTACGTTAGTTTTCAATTCTACTAAATTTACTTGATTTCTGAAATGATTCAATTATAAATTATGAAAATACTGGAAAATTTGGCAGCACTTTTCTTTGTAGTTAATAAGCTATATTAAGAATTAACTATTCACAGAATCAAATTTTCACATAATTCTGGGCAGAGTTAGGGATCTTGGGAGGATTTCTGACCGCATTCTGAACAGGATTCGAATCTAGAGAACCAGCCATCCGCTCAAGCTGAAAATTTGATCGATTGGTCACCACCAGCTAGTGACCAATCGATTAGGTATTCAGCTTGAAAGGATGACTGGTTCTCTAGATTTGCGCACTGGAAAATTTAAGTTTTCTTTTACAAGGGGGGGAATCTGCAAACAGACCCTAGAGAAGATAACTCAGGGAGTGTGGGGATGCCGCACCACCGACGAGCCATTTAAACTAAAATTTAAATAAATAAATAAATATCTCAATTGGAAACTACAGTCACTTTATTCACAGTTTGGCGAATAGAAAATCCCAAGTACAGATCGGATTCGATTATCCGGAGCATCGATTTTTTTTTCACTCCGGATAATCGAATCCTCCGGATAATCAAACCACTAAAAGAAAAATTAAAATCTGCTATAAAAGAACTAAAATATTATCTTTTTTTCGTTGTTTTATTTATATGAAGCAGTGGCGTAGCCAGAAATCATATCTAGGAATATTAGGGGTCTTGTAAAGAAAAATAAATTTTTGACCGGCACAAAAAAAAAACTCTGTTTCGAACCCCCTTTTCCTATCGACGTCCAAAATTACTAAATCATTCATCATATTGTATATTGCAATACTAAATTATCTCAGAATTATGCATAGAAACTGAAAAAAAGAACATCAAAAAATATATTCTGGATAATCGAGTCTAAAATTACGGATAGTCGAATCCCGGATAATCGAGTCCGACCTGTACTGGTAACGTATTGCTGTGTGCGTTTGAAATGCAAATATCAAATGTGGGAACACCAAACGCGGTAACATTTTTCACAAGGAATGCACAAGATAGCTTTTCTTTGCTAGGTTGGCGATGATTTGGGTCACGATTGCTAGGTGTCCTTAGTTTGTGTTACCGCGTTTGGAACGCATTTGAACAAGATTTGCACGTCAAACGCAAACAGCAATAATAATCTCACTAAAATCGCGCGCAACTGAACACATTGTTCAAGCCTTCCTTCAAGTAACTTTCTTGTTTGAACAGTGACAAAATAATATTTTTTTCTCGTTCAACCAATGAGTTTCATTGAAGTAACATTTCGCCGACTATTTTTAAACTGCACTTTGTTTTGATACCAATAAAGTTTTGATATTTTTACTGTAATGCGAATTCTCGCATAACTTGAGATTACGCCCCAAAAGCCATTGGTAACCGAGTGTGTAGCTCCTCGTTTCTAAGCAAATTAATGGACCTGGATGAAAACTATCACCACTGGTAGATAGAGGAGGATCTCCTCTTCATCATAGCATTGTTAAATAACGTGTAAATCCATTCGTTTGCTCGGTAGCTACAAGATACTCACTCGGTTGCCACTGGCTTTTAGGGCGAGATCACAAGTTATGCGAGAATTATTTGATATATTTTGTTTATTTGAATATCTTTTTGATCACAATATTGCCCATCGATTCAAGCACTCTCTACCTGTCATGTTCGATTGGCTCCTATAGTTCTATCACAGACAAACAGACGTAACATTTAGAACATATTTCGATCAAAATCATAGTCACGAGGACATGTACGCCCAATGTTAAAATTAGTGTGTTGGCGGTAGTGTGTAAACGTCAAACGCGAACATAAACGATGCGAGCGCTGCGGGTGGCGGATTGGCCACCTATCATATTTTTGAATCGACCGTTAAAAAGGTGGTCGATGGACAATAATGAGAGTGTTACATCTGTTTGTCTGTGGTTCTATCTAGTGATCCTTTATAGAGAGATAAGCGGAAATAAAATGGAATGATTTTGCAACAGACCAGCAGTGCTGATTTTGCTCGGCGTCGAGAACAATATTGTAACACGGACATGACTTCCTCATTGCTAAAAAGTGTGTTTTGTTTCGTTATAGATCTTTGAGCTACATATCTAAACTAATAAACAGCCGAAAAAATCAACAACTAAAAATCGTATTGACAAAAATTTAAAAAACAAAAATATTTCATTTTTTTGCTTTATGCAAAATTACTTTTACCGAAATAATTTCAAGCGGATTACATTACTCCTCAAGAAAAGTTCAAAACAAACATAACGCATGTTCGTTTGGCTCACATTTTGACAGCTCTCGCTGCTCGATTGGCTCACACTTTGACAGAAATGTCAGCATCCGCGAATCTCTCTTATAAAGGATTACTAGTTCTATCCGATAGATAAGGCTATCCATGAGGACTAAAGCTAAAAGTGTACATGTAACAGAAATGGCAGGGTAAACAAAGCATGAGAGTGTTGTCGGAGCTTTACATTTTCCTTTGTAATCGACCGGTCACTCCGATCGCGAAACGTCAAAACCTCATGATAAACAAAAAAACAGCTGATCGCAGCTGTCTCATGGATTGCCTTATTGTGAATAGAGTAACTGTAACTAAAACAAGCCCATGCACTGTACATGAGCAATTCTGGCTGATTTACTCAAGTGGTGTACAGAGTGCACAGACATTACCCTTGACCTCAGACCCTTATCTCCCCGAAACCACCTTACATGTAGCAGAAGTAGCCTAGGCAATCTGATTCTCCTAGCCTACTTAAACGTGTATCGAAGTGACATAACGGCCTGTCCAACCACCAGTTTGGATTCAGGAATGGTACTCTGGACGCTATCCAGACGGTCGTTCAGACAGCTGAAGTGGCAATCGAGCATACGCACTGCACCGCCTCAAGGATTCTACTGACACAGAGGAGGGGCAGAAAAGCGTTCGAATTAGCGCAGGAGTACTTCAAGGTTAAATCCTGGGCCCGCTGTTATAGAATGCGATATACGATGACGTACTGAGGCTGCCCCTTCCGACGGATGTTGAGATTGTTGGCTTCGTCGTCGATATCACCCTAGTGGTCTATGGCGATTCGATGGAGGAAGTAGAGTTGACCGCAGCGCACTCTATCTCCATAGTTGAGGAATGGATGAAGTCTAGGAAACTAGGACTGGCCCGTCACAAGACTGAGGTGGTGGTGGTAAACAACCGCAAGTCCGAGCAACGGGCGCTTATCTCGGTAGGTGATTGCATCATAGAGTCCAAGCGATCCCTTAGGCATCTTGGGGCAATGATCGATGACAAGCTCAACGTCGCTAGCTACGTTGAATGTATCTGTAAAAGGGCATCTACGGCTATAACAGTGCTTTCGAGAATGATGTCTAACAGCTCTGCTGTAATTGCCAGCAAACACAGGCTACTGGCAAGCGTGGCGCTATATATACTGATATAGAGGAGGACCAATCTGGTCAAAAGCGCTTAGAACGAGCAGAAACCTAAAGCGGTTTGAAAGTACGTACAGGATCATGTGTTTAAGAGTAGCAAGTGCATACCGGACGGTATCTAAAGAGGCTGTGTGCATCATAGCCGGGATGACGCCCATTGGGCTCATCATCAAGGGAGATGTTCAATGCTTCAACCAAAGGGGTATCAGAGTAGTCCACGACATGTGTAAAGAGGAAACGCTCAGAAGCTGGCAGCAGGAATGGGATAACCCCACTAAGGGTAGATGGACCCACCGGCTAATACCAAATGTGTCAGATTGGTATAGTAGAAACAATGGGGAAGTGAACTTCCTCCTGACGCAGTTTCTGTCAGGACATGGTTTCTATCACGCAGAGAATTAACAGCTATTCAAAATAATAAATATTTGTGTTGTTTTTTATTTGTTGCAATTCAAAAATGCGTTGGAACAACAATATCTTTTATCAGAATAAATCAAAAATTTTGTTGAATTGAATGGGAGCAATCCTAACTAGAAATTTGTTGAAACAACAAAAGAAAATCATTACATTACAATAAAAGTTTTATTTGTTTTAATTTCCCTCACTGTTGGTTCAATTACCCATGCGTGTAGCATGAAAACTGTCCCGCCATTTTGGTTATCATTTGAAACGGCACGAAAGTAGAAAATATTTATTCGGTGCGTTGTATTTAAGTGAAAAACGTGCAAAAACTGCTGTGTAAGGAGTTTAGGTCATCGCTTTTTCATTACTGTTTCAGAGTATCCATAAACCATAATCGAAACTGTTTTTGGTAAGTTTCGGCCATTCTTTCTAAATTGTTGTTTCCACTAATGCATTCTAAATTATTGCAGTCAATTCCTACACGAGCTGATGATTTCATTCTTTCTTGTCGTAGAGCAAGTTTCATAAACTTCTTACGTAAGAGAAAATAAAGTTGATTAACAGAACGATTATCGTTGTTTATTTTATAAAAAGAAAAAAAAAACAAAGATTTCGGGGGACTGAGATTAATAAAAATGAGTTTTTATTACAAACAAAAACATTATCACACCAAAAAACAGTGCAATATTGTTTCAAAAACTATAGGTTTAATTTTAATGCAGAAAATTGTTGTTTCAAAAGAAAAGAAAGTCGAAACAAAAAATATTTGTGTTGCCCCGCATTTAACCCAGATGTCAAATTCAACAATAAATATTTTTGAACCAAATTACGAGTTGTTATTGAAACAATGTAAGGCAATTATAAGCCGGCAAATAATACAGATATATTGTTGTAATGATACAGAATATATTTAAAATTTAAATTGTTTTCTCTGCGTGATAGACAGTACCTGCATAGGTTCGGGCACTCAGAATCTCCTGCGTGCCCCAACTGTGCTGGTGTAGAGGAAACAGCGAAGCATGTCGTGTTCGATTGTCCCCGTTTCATTGTTGTCAGAGGTCGCATGCTCGCTACAGGGGCCCAAATAGCCGTAGCGGTAAACGCGCAGCTATTCAGCAAGACCAAGCTGAGGGTCGTCGGTTCGAATCTCACCGGTCGAGGATCTTTTCGGGTTGGAAATTTTCTCGACTTCCCAGGGCATAGAGTATCTTCGTACCTGCCACACGATATACGCATGCAAAAATGGTCATTGGCATAGTAAGCTCTCAGTTAATAACTGTGGAAGTGCTCATAAGAACACCTAAGCTGAGAAGCAGGCTCTGTCCCAGTGGGGGCGTAACGCCAGAAAAGAAGCAGATGCTCGCTACATGCGGAGGGAACACGTCCCTCGACAATATAATAGAGAGAATGTGTGCGGATGCCGAGTGTTGGAATGCAGTAACTACGGCTGTCACTTACATTATGTTAGAATTGCAGCGTCTATGGCGTGCCAACCAAGAGTTGGCTGCAGAAGATTAGCCCTGCCGAGGGTGGTCCCTTGTAACAATGTTTAAGTCGCTTAGGAGAAGCAGTTTGGCTACTTCTGCTACATGTATTGCTACCGTAAGGTGGTTCCGGGGAGATAAGGATCTGAGGCCAAGGGTCATGTCGTTGGTGCGTCATCCCCGCATTCCCTGAGTTACCTGTTTGCAGATTTTTTCCTTGTTAAAAAAAAAAAAAACAAAATTAAAAAACAGCAGTATGCCAAATAATGTACACTCGTTCAAAAAAATATTAATTCTAATCTAATCTAATAACTCTCTTTCCATCTATTTTCAGGTATTGGAGCAAGTGCATCCGTCGTTGCAAGCCCGCGAGGATGCTCTGCTCTACGTCGAAAGTTTATGCTTGCGTCTGTTAGCGATGCTGTGTGCAAAACCACCACCGCATACAGTATTGGTAAGTAGAGCTTACAAAAGTCTTCAAGGGAAGATACGGTTTACTAATAAGTGTCTTCTAATAGGACGTCGAAGAACGAATTGGGCGTACGTTTCCTACGCCCATTGACAAATGGGCCCTGAGCGAGGCACGTGAGACAATAGACAAATCCAAAAAGAAGAAATCGGTGCTACCGGTTGACCGAGTCCATACCTTGCTGCAAAAGGTAAGTCAATTGAAGTGTAATACAGAGCATCGTTGCGATAATCGTTTTTATCCTAACAGGAGGTCCTGCAATACAAAATCGATAGTTCGGTTTCATTGTTCCTGGTGGCAGTGCTGGAGTACATTTCGGCGGACATCCTGAAACTAGCTGGCAACTATGTCAAGAACATTCGCCACATCGAGATATCCCGGGAGGATATCGAGGTCGCCATGTGCGCTGACAAGGTTTGAGCATTTTGTTTTCATGTTTTGTTTTTGTTCAACATTTATCATTATTTTTTTCTCTTAAATTTGTTGCTGAAACACTACAACAATCAATTTCTTTTACTAAGTGTTAAGTGAGTTATGGTTTCGTTTTGTTCGATGAAAATATCGTTTCTCTTTTCCGCTTTTTTAAGAACGGATAAAATTCAATGATATAACTTACATATAAGGTATGATGAGTTAATTTAACAAATTTCGGTCTGATACGTTGTGGCAATGAATTCTCGCGTGCGATCGTTTCCAATGTGAAGAACTTGACGTACTCAACAAAACCAGATGTTGCAAAACTTAATCTAACAGCACAATTATAAGATAATAATATATTAAAAAAGTTTCAAAAGATTTTTCCTGGAATTCACGATTATTTTTGACACCTTATTTTAAATTCACCTCCATGTTCAATTCATCCAGTGAGCAACGGCTTGGTTTCTCCCTAACAAGCCTATAGCATCTGGCAAATAAATCAAGTATTTCTCCAGTGATCTTTCAATCGTTTTTCACAGTGCTCTTGAATTGAATTCAGCAACACAAAATTCATCAGAAATTGATCTCATGACCAATAGTTCATGTGTTTCAAGAGTATTTGGAACTCTTCTAGAAACTCTTTCGAAAATTCCTGACAGTATTCCATTATTTTGCTTAAAAACACAATACATTTTTCATGAGCCTTACCAATGATTTTATTGATTTCTCTATCTGACACCTCCAGTAATTTTTCCACAGGTTTCTCTAAATAGTTTACCTCTAGGGAATACCGCCAATGTTTTTGCTTCAGTAATCAGTTCAAGATTGTTTTCAAGAACTTGAGGGATTCTCAAGATTGGTGTCTCTTTAAACATTACTCCTTGTTATTTGTCTATTGTTCTGTCATTAACCCTCTCTTTCCCATGGTAGCTCCAGAGCTCCACTAGTTTTCGACGAACTGGAGACAACCCGAATTAGATGAATACTTAGTAATAGTTACTAGATCATGTTTATATACTCATCAGATTAATCCTAAAGTAAACTAACTGTTTCAATATTAAAACTATTGATAAACAATCAATTTACTATTGAAAAACAACTAAAAACTTTTTTACCGAATTCGAAAAATTAAGACCATTTGCAACATTGTTTGTTCAAGTACTTTTGATAAAAACACTTTTTTCGTAAAGAAATAGTCGATCAAAGTCGTAGGAAAGAGAGAGTTAATTGTGGCTTATATTCAGCGAAACCTTTTTATGGTTTTTTTTTTGGAATTTAAAAGCATTTCTTCAAAAAACTATTCGAAAGCCACAGACAGTCTTTCAGACAATGATTTCTCTCGGATTACCAAAATTCAATAAGAGATCCATTGAGGAAATCCACCAAGTTGTTTTAGAAACTCCTCCAAAATGTCTAACAGTTCTCAAGAGATCCTTTTAGAATTCCATTAAGCAATTTGTAAGGTAGAAATGTAATGGATTTACATTAGAATCCCTGGGAAACGCTAAATTATTATATGTTATAAGAAATCAGTGCAATGTAGGATAAAGAACTACTTGGGCACATGCATAAGCCTAAACAAATAAAAGATTATTATGATCTATATTCTTCTTCTTCTTTCTGGAGTTACGTTCCCACTGGGGCAGAGCCTGCTTCTCAGCTTTGTGTTCTTATGAGCACTTCCACAGTTATTAACTGAGAGCTTTCTATGCCAATGACCATTTTTGCATGTGTATATCGTGTGGCAGGTACGAAGATACTCAATGCCCTGGGAAGTCGAGAAAATTTCCAACCCGAAAAGATCCTCGACCGGTGGGATTCGAACCCACGACCCTCAGCTTGGTCTTGCTGAATAGCTGCGCGTTTACCGCTACGGCTATCTCGGCCCCTATGATTTATATTGTATGTAATAATATTGTTTGCCCTAGGTGAGTTTCCTACTTATAATTCTCAGAAGAATTTCATTCAGGGATCCTTGAAAGAAATCCTGGTGTATTTGCTCATTGATCCATAATCAAACGAAGCATTGTCGGTGGGAACCCTGGATGAATCAAATTCCGACTATCGATAATCCGAAGTCAGAATCAATATGATATCGCAGATACCGATAAATCCTCATTGTAAACAGTCCTTTTTGGGATGCGTATAAATTTGTACCTATGCCCTATAGGTCCATGGTCCAGGATCTTTACCTTCTTGAATTGTTTTTGACTTACCTGAGCGAACGTTGTACTGTTTTAAATCGTTGTAGTGCTCTCGAACTTAAATAGCTATTGTAGTGAGACATTTCAAAGCGTCACCGACTGATAGGCAAGTTATGTATGAAAAAATTGTAGGTTGAGTTCTTCACATTCGGCACGATTCGTTGTAAATACAAAACAGTGAATGCATCGTTAGTTCCAATCTTAGAATAGGCGTACGTTAATGATTATCATGCGTTGATTATTTCATGATTAGAAGCGACGCTCATTGCCAGCATCATAAAGCATCATATAACCTCAAAACTCATCAGAAATGATTTGAATTCATTATATTTGTCTACATTTCATACTCACTACACTCACGTTGGTTTGAATTTGCTGGGACTGTCTAATATCGTCAATTTTGTGTGACGCTTAGTAAATTCAATCGACGTACCTAATATAAAAATGAAGCAAAAATTCAATATGTGCCGCCAATCAGCTTTCTGTTCATCAATTACTTTCGTTTTTCGCTTTCCCATTCGTATCATTTTCGTTAGTACCACATTCTTGACACTCGAACCGATATAAGCTTTGATTTCTGATTAACATATGTTGCAAAATACGATTTATGTTCTTTCATGCTGTCCCAAAAACAAACAAAACAATCAAACAAATAAATTCATTTCGATCCAATCAAAATAACCAAAAACACCGCAGGTGGTATGTAAATTTAATTTTCTCAAAATTTATTTCCTCTGTCAAAGTAACAAAGAAGTCCCACAGTTTTTTTGAGACGATTTGATCTTGTTTCAATCTACCTCTCCCCTATTGATTTCGATCCGCTACTATCTCTCTCTTCTATCTTTCGAGTCTTCCTTGTATGAAGAAAACTTTTAGTTCAGTGTTTTCGTTTGATATCCTCCACTATCTCCTTTTCTTTCAACCAAAGCCGATCTAAATAGATTTCAGTGTCCTTAGTTAACGTTCAATTAATGTGTTTGTTTCAACGTCCTATTTTAATTAAAGATTTCATTTGCCTTTTCCGCGGCCAATCGCCGTCCGATTTCAATGGTTTGTTTTGTTTTGTGCGGAAATGTTGTAGAGAAATGGATACTGTCCTCTACGAGAGCAAGACCTTTAGCTACATTTCACAGTTCTTCCAACCACTACCGTTGATCCGTTGAGTTTTGTCTTCCATTTCGTTCTACTTTTGTCACTCGGGAAGTTCATGCGAGTTTAGGCTGTCTCTCTAGACCTTCGGTTATTTTCTGATTTTGCTTCTTTTTTATATTTATTATCTTTATATCTTTCCTTCACTACTTCATTCCACTGCTATTATTTGAATTTGCACATTTCTGCATCTTTCGTTCACCAATTCACCCTTTTCGTAGCATTCATGAATGGAACTTCTCATCTGTATGTCTGTGCATGGCATTGTGAACAGTAGTTGTCTTTGCGATTCTGTAAACTCAATTCTATCTGTTCGACGAGTTTTGCAATCTTGTTTCAACGATTAAGTGTAGATAGTAAGATGATGAAAATGATGTTGGTCCTCTACCATTGCAAATTTGAGGAGAAAGTAGGTTAAAGAGCAAAGGTAGAGTACCATACGTCTTTAGGAGTCCTTTTTCATGCATGAAATAAGTTTATATTGAATGAGAGTTGAACAGAGTTGGCGAAGGTTGATCAGTTTTGAAGTAGTTTGGCTTCGGGTTCTGTACAGGCTCAACTTCATCATAAGTTTTAAGGTATTTTTTCATAAACAGCTCTTCCAAACTGTCATTAAGGATGGAGAGGTTCATATCCGTAGTGAAATTGAGAATAATTCGTCCTCTAATGTTATTCGAATTGTCCCCTCAAGTTTCATGATGCTCGTTTCCCAGGATGATTGCTTTCTGTATTGTGTCAAAGGCTTCCCTTAGACGGGTTTTCAGTTTTGGTATTCTGCCATTTGGGATGTATAGTGAAGCTATCGTAACTGCAAAAGGCAGAGTTATCCTGACAGCAACTAGCGGTAGATCAGAATTGACCGTAACAGACTCATATGGTAGCTCAATAGAAACTCCTATGGCCACGGAGTGGTAGATGTTTCGACCAAATTTGGACGTCCAAAAATATTTGTTTCGCCATCGACGTTGCTCTGTGGGATTCTTGTAATGCAATCACAAGGGGTGCTTGATCGTGGACCAGCCTTTCGAGTTCCACAAAATTATTGTAAAACCCGTTTGATTCCACTGTTACAAAAGTGGATTGCGATCTGTTAAAACAGTTATTTGAAGACATTTTAGTAAAAGGCTGGGGAGAATATCCATCGGCTGCTGGCACGTGTGTTAAACGAGAAGGCGACGCTTAAGTGTAGAGAAGATAGCCGAAGAGTGGCTACCAACCTCTGAGCGTTGTCTCTTTACACGGGTTGCGGACTCCTCCTTGATGATGAGCGCGATGGGCGTCATCCCGGCTATGATGTACACGGCCTCTTTAGAAACCGTTCGGTATGCGATTGCTACTCTTAAGCACATTATTCTGCTTTCCAACCGTTTTAGGTTTCTGTCCGTTCTAAGCGCTTTTGACCAGATTGTTCCTCCAAACTTTAGTATGGATAGCGCCACACTTGCCAGAAGCTTGCGTTTGCTGGCAATTACAGCAGAGCTGTTAGACATCATCCTCGAAAGCTCCGCTATAGCCGTAGCTGACCTTTTACAGGCATATTCAACGTGGATGGCGAAACTGAGCTTGTCGTTGATCATTACCCCAAGATGCCTAAGGGATCGCTTGAACTTTATGATGCAATCACCTACCGAGTTAAGCGCCCGTTGCTCGGACTTGCGGTTGTTGACAACCGGGCCAGTCCCAGTTTACTAGACTTCATCCATTCCTCAACTATGGAAATAGAGTGCGCTGCTGTCAACTCTACTTCTTCCATCGATTCGCCATAGACCACTAGGGTGATATCGTGGGCGAAGCCAACAATCTTAACACCCGTCGGAAGGGGCAGCCTCAGTACGTCATCGTACATCGCATTCCATAACTTCGGGCCCAGGATTGAACCTTGAGGTACTCCCGCGGTAATTCGAACGCTTTTCTACCCCTCCTCTGTGTCATACAGTAGAATCCTACCATCAAAATAGCTTTCTAGAAGCGTACACAACTGCACCGGTACCTTTAGGTGGTGAAGTGCGTGGGCTATCGCTTCCCAGCTTGCGCTGTTGAATGCATTCTTCACATCCTGAGTGACAACTGCGCAGTAACTGAGGCCCTCCTGTTATGCTCGATTGCCACCTCAGCTATCTGAACGACCGACTGATTAGCGTCCAGATTAGATTTACCTTTCCTGAATCCAAACTGGTTGTTGGACAGGCCGTCTGCACCTTCCGTATGTGGTACAAGACTGTTGAGGATCACCCTCTCCAATCGTCATATCTAGGGATAGATCTATTCGCCGACGGTTCACCTGATGGTTTCTTTGCCTTTGCTAGTTGCTTACTGTCGCTTCCATACATCCAGGAAGATTCCTTGATCTATGCAATCTTGCATCGTGGTTCTGAACATGTCCGGATCTACATTCACTGCCGCTTTTAAGGCAACATTCGGTATACCATCGGGTCCTGGAGCCTTGTTTGACGCGTATGATTTCAGGACCTCTGCCAACTCTTCCTTCGTCACCCTCTTCACTTCTTCTCCTTCATCTGCCGCATGCGGCGCTGGGGGCCATGGGCTTGTGGAAT
Source organism: Aedes aegypti (assembly GCF_002204515.2). Lineage (NCBI taxonomy): Eukaryota > Metazoa > Arthropoda > Insecta > Diptera > Culicidae > Aedes > Aedes aegypti. The sequence goes on from NC_035108.1 coordinate 307,703,048, forward strand.
GATGCGGGAAGAGTTCATCGATTATCGAGGCGCTATGGCACCTTTGGTCTCAGCCATTACCACTCTGTTGGCGTCACCCCACGGACTCGAATTGGCACTCTGATATAGATTATCAAAGCATGCCCGTTTTCGACTCTTGATTTCCTTTTTGAGAGCCAACTTGCCTTTTTCTAAATGCTGCTCCGCGTTCTTCTCTTTGTGCTTCTGTGCGTGCGTGTTGCAATTTTCGTCTAGCCCGAAGGCAGATTGCTCGAAGATTTGCAATAGGGTAACGACTGTTTATTTCGTTCACAACCGCTAACAGTTGGCGCCAGCGGCAAAAAGTACAGGCAACAATTTTTCGAACATTTACTTTCTTTCACTGGCCGCCGAGCGACGGCACTGTTGTTTGTATTCCACCCACTGATCGCGCTATGGTGGATTCTCAAATTTTTCAAACTTTCAACACAAGCGCATGGAAGAATGGTACTCGGAGAACTGTCAAAACGTATGGAAAATAATGAAAAACGTAAATTACTTGCAATTAGGAACCTGGATCAAAAAAGTAGTCATAAGAAATCAAGCGTAAAGTGAATACATAACTTTTTGTGTTTAGTTCATCTTCCGTGGTGCTTTCTTTGCTTCAGGATTTCGTTTTTACTACCACTGAAAAAGAGCCATCTATTGGCTTTTCAGTTTTGAATATCGCCCTATTGATTCTTTCCACTCGTACACCGGCGGCCTGTTCTCTCTAGGAGGGGCTTTTCTCGGCATGGAAGCATTACACGCTCGTGATTTCACATCAACTAGCTCTTCACCGTGTACAGAGTGTTCCGTTCGCGCATCAGGGCTTCATCAACGCGCCAGTTCATGGTACCTAAAAGGTTAGGATTACAAAACGTCACGTCGATAATCGATTCTGCACCGTTTCTGCGGAACGTGCTCACTGTACCCACATTTGCCAGCTCTACATTTAAAGCGACCAGGGATTCCAACAATAGTTGGCCTCTTTGGTTGGTGCAGCGGCTACCCCACTACACTGCCCATGTATTAAAATCGCCAGCTCTCACTACTGGCTGCCGATTAGCTAGTTCGGTTATCATCTTGTCGACCATGTGAGAAAATTCCTCAATCGACTACCTTTGGGACGGTTGTGCTACTTTTCCCCGAATGTTGTTTCCCCGAATGCCAGTTCCCCGAATAACCCACTTCCCCGAAAAGTTTTTGGCAATCATAATTGTCATAACTTTTTACATTTCAGGGAAGTGAACGTACTGGTCATCTGATATGCACCCTTCTTTATTTGATTGGCGGTTCTTAGGAGTTTTACCGTCCTCATGTGTATAGTCGAGAAAGACCAAATACATCCTTCTTTCCATTGCTTATCGTTCTTTCTAGTTCACCATCTTGCTACTAAAAACTATTAGAGCTCCTATTCGAACAGTACCACTTTTCGGGGAACTGCATCATTCGGGTAAAAGGGTCATTCGGGGAACTGGCGTTCGGGAAACCGACATTCGGGGAAAAGTAGCACAATCCTTTGGAACGCGTAGCAACTGTAATAGAACACGCCGTTGATTTTTGTTATCGCAAACCCGTCATTTGAGATAGAGACTACTTATTGAATTGGGTATCGTTCTGTAATTCCTATAGCCGCTAGCTGTTGAGACCTATCCGCCACCCAGTTCCCGTTGTTGCTTGGTATGCGGTATGGGTCCGATAGTAACACCACGTTGTCGTGACCCAGAACACTGATGGAGACTTCGGAACGTTTCTCACTCGGACCATAAGACCAATTTAAACAATTTTCGCGTTCTTGTTCTCCAATGTATTTCTATTCACCTTTCTCCTACAAATTCTGTCACAAAACTAACAACATTTTTTTCAACTCAAAATCAATGCCTACTTGCCAAATCTTAATTCTTTCTAACAAAACATGGTTTTATGTAACAGTATCAAACTTTCTGAATATCCTGATAATACACTCATCTTATTCTCTACACACGTCAGTCTTGGTTTCCGAGACTGACTGCCAAAGCAGCTACTGGGCTGCATCACAGTAGTGGTTTAAATTTAACTGTGTTACTTCCGTTTTGGCTGCTTTGATACTATGCTTGTGCCCGGACATTTAGGTCCGCCCGTTAAGTGTCCGTTGTCTGCTCTGTCGACACAAATTAGGCATTTAGCGATTTGCTCACAATCGCTTGCCCTATGGCCTGCAAGTACTTCTTGTGCCACTTGCTTATAGATTGCACCCTTTTGCTTGGCGTCCTTCTTTAAGACTAGGATCATTTAACTAATCCTAGTCCGCCTTATGCTACGCACATCTGCGCCCAATGGCGATAACTTCTCCGTGCTTCGCATCGCCTTCGAAACCTCGGCGTATTTCGTTTCCTTCGTGTTGATAACGAGGACCTCGCCTAAATTTCTACGACTCGTATCCACGGGTTGCTGTTGGCTTGCGCCCTCGGTTCCTGTGGATGCACTGCCTGGTTCGAGCAATCCCGGGACTCTTTTTTCTTGGCTTTCTTGGCCTTTTAGGCTTGATGTTGGCATCTCCAGTATTGCCATGTCCCCTGGATCGCGGAGCTTGGCTCGTGCCAGTTTTTACGCTCTGGAGGACGGCCGCGTAGTTCACTTTTTCCTTAGCAAACATACGTTTTTTCGCCACGTATTCATCCTCGGAAGGTCTCCTCTTTCGCATCGTCTATCGGATAATATCATCAGATATATTCGCGTTGCCTGTGTAGGAAAGCACTTTAGTCTGGCACGACTTAGTGGCTCTTTTACCTTCTACCTTGCCAAGTTGTGCCTTGGCTTTCTCGTAGTCCTTCTTTGCAGCCAGGACTGATTAACGCAATTTCAGTAGACTTGTTTACAAATCTTTGCTGATATTATTGTTGTTCTCAATAAATTCGATTGTTCTTAACAAACCACCTGCAATTTTCAAAGTAATTGATTACATACAAATTAAGCTTCTGAAATTGATCAACCATCGTTGCCTCCTGGTATATAACGTGTCTGGAATTTTGCACTTTTTTGAACATATGTACTTACTATTAGTGATCATGTTATCTTGCCACTGCAACCTCCACAGCAAGTGTACACCGAAAACAACAACACCTGCATACTATGGAGGCTTGGTACATTTTAGTTTGGGAAACCCCATTACTTTTCGGCATGTTCTACTTTATTTGTCTACCAAAAATAAAAAATAAAATACTATGTCTTGCGTGCAGTTACCAGCAGCACGTCGAAACCGTTCGTTTGTGCAACCACGTTCCGTTCTCCTTTCCACAGGTGCTCATGGACATGTTCTACCAGGGTGACAACTCGAGCTCGATGGCACCGAGCCCGTTGCCGCCGACGCCTCGTACCAGTCTCAGCTACGAAGAGGTGGTCAAAGAGCTCATTCACGACGAGAAGCAGTACCAGCGGGACCTGCACATGATCATAAGGGTGTTTCGCGAGGAGCTGGTCAAAATCGTCAAGGACCCCAAGGTACGTGTCATGGTACCGGTAATGATTAATGGTGTGCATTACGGGAATATCTGTCTCCGCAGGAACTTGACCCTATCTTCTCGAACATTATGGATATCTATGAAGTGTCTGTAACGTTACTGGGTTCACTCGAAGATGTGATCGAGATGTCGCAGGAGCAAACTCCACCATGCATCGGAAGCTGTTTCGAAGGTTTGTATGACTTGTCGTAGCAATTCGTCGGGACTGCCCGAATAACTTGGTTATGACCTCTTACTCAAACAGAACTAGCGGAAGCGGCAGAGTTTGATGTGTACGCCAAGTATGCGAAAGATATCACGTCAGTTCAGGCAAAGGAAGCCTTAGCAAATTTATTGTCTAGGCCAGAGGTACTAGATAGCAATAGTTTCAGAATTCATAATCGTCATCCTAACCCATGCGATCTATTTCAGGCGAATTCACTGATGTCGGCTGGTCACGGTTTCAGGGAAGCGGTTAAGTTCTATCTACCAAAACTACTTTTAGGGCCTATCGGGCATGCACAGTTGTATTTAGATTATATTAAAATTTTACTACAGCTTAGTCCCTCGCAGGAGGATAAGGAAAGCTTCGAGCAGGTTCAGGGTTTGTTAAAACCCTTGCAGTGCGAGTTGCAAGGCATATCCTCACTGCTGCCTAAGTAAGACCGTTATTCACAGGTTGCATTTTGAATGTATTAATAAGCATAATTTATGTCTACAGGGAATATTTCGCTAGGGTAAATAGTCGAGCTAGACGTCAGTCGGCAATTGAGAAGACTCGCGACTTACAAAACAGTGTAGAACATTGGGACAAGGACGTGGGTCAGTGTTGCAACGAGTTCATTCGGGAGGATACCCTTGCCAAGCTCAGTTCCGGCAGGCGGCAAACCGAACGGAAGGTGTTCCTATTTGATGGGTTGTTGGTGTTGTGTAAAACCCGACGACAGATTGTGCCTGGCACCAACTACGATTACCGATTGAAGGAACGCTTTTTCATGCGAAAGGTGGAGATCATCGATCGGCCTGACACCGAGGAGCTCAAGTATGCTTTCGAGATCTCACCCCGGGAGCCGACTAGCGTTGTACTTATTGCTAAAAATGCGCAACACAAAAACGACTGGATGGCTGATTTGGTTATGCTGAACACGAAATCCATGTTGGAACGCATTCTAGACAGTATTCTCCTAGATATTGAAAAGAAACATCCACTCAAAGTACCTAGTCCGGACATATATGCATTTGCCGTGCCTGATTCGCCCTCGAATATAGTGCTGGAAGAGCGAGAAGGCACGGGAGTTCCACTGATCAAGGGCGCCACTCTAACGAAACTGATCGAACGGCTTACCTATCACATTTACGCCGATCCAATGTTCGTGCGTACCTTCCTAACAACGTACCGATCGTTTTGTTCGCCCACAGAGCTTCTTAGGTTACTGGTGGAACGGTTTGACATACCGGATCCGGCACTAGTGTACGACAGTGCCAGCGACAAGGATCTAGGGCCAGACACGGACAAGTTTCATAAAAATTCACAACGGGAAGACTGGAAACGCTATAAGAAGGAGTATGTCCAACCGGTACAGTTCCGGGTACTGAACGTTCTTCGGCACTGGGTAGACCATCATTTTTACGACTTTGAACGTGACTCCGAGCTTCTGGAAGAGTTGTTAAAGTTCCTTGAAACGGTACGCGGTAAATCGATGCGAAAGTGGGTTGACTCAGTGCTGAAGATTGTGCAACGGAAGGTGGGTAATTGGCGAGCATGATAAACAAGCTGAGATGTTTGAATTTCTTTTTTATCGTTCTTACAGACCGAAAGCGAAGATAGTCATCGGCAGATAACGTTTGCCTTCGGCCATAGTCCACCGGCGATCGAGCATCACCTACCGCTGACTATTGGTGAGGAGGAATATAACCTGCTGATGTTGCATCCCCTGGAACTTGCCCGTCAGCTAACGTTGTTAGAATTTGAAATGTATAAAAATGTAAGTTTATCGACGTTGCGCTGACGGCTTCGCGAATTAACTCGTCGTGTCTCTTTGTATTTCAGGTAAAACCATCGGAACTGGTCGGTTCGGTGTGGACCGGGAAAGATAAAGAAACTACTAGTCCTAATTTATTAAGAATTATGCATCACACTACGAATGTAAGTATTCAAATTATATCTGGGATGAATATTGTTTTCGCACTATATGAAAAATGAAGGTCATTTGCTATTACGAACATTTGGTATAATATCTAATTATATGTCAAATAAAGGTTATTTGGCATAATATCAAACCATTTGTAAAGTAAGAGATATTTGGCATGATGAAAATTTGTAATAATTATTTGGATCTATAGGAAAAGCTGGGTCTGCTATCCCAAATACTATTTCTCCGATATTTTTTTATCGAAAATGTAAAAAAAGAATCTAAATACATGATTTTTAAATCATGATTAGTAAATGCTGGACATGACATACCATGACCCCACAGTTATGGATCAAATAGTGTGGAGTCCAACCTATAAAATTCAATAAAACAACATGGAAAACGTAAAATGGTAATTTAAAAGCACGAATCGAATCGTTTCAAATTGAAACTTCGGTTAGTAAACTATTTTGAGTATAATATTTACATAGGATTGCATAAAAATTAAAAATTGTATCGGTTTCTGAAAACCATATTATGGATCAACGTTCATATTACGGATCAATTTGTGACATATTACGGATCAGTGCGCAAAATCAAGAGATTTTCAACTCAATACATATGTATTGCATGTTTTGACGAAAGTTAACAATGCGTCATATATTACTGCAAAAAATAGCAGTGTTCGAGCTGGAAACAAGGGTAAAATGCCTTTTGTTTGTGATGCTGCATTGTAATAACTGAGACATGAACGAACACCACACCAAGTTTTTCACCCATTTTTGTCGGCTAAAAATTAAATTTACAAACATTGACGTTTTATTAGTTTTATCCTTAGTGCTATTGTCTGAAAATGTCGAATCCAATGCTTAAAATGGCAGAAATCTAGATTCTTTGGAAGTGACCCATAACCGTGGTAAACAATCATTGCCTGATCCATATTATGGATCACTAGTTAGAAGTGCTTATATTCGATATTTAGAATCATAAATCGAGAAAAATGTTTTCCAAAGATGAATTCAAACTCAATCGAAACGAATGAGTATGTTTTATGCTATAACATTTGAATTTTACCATCTGTGCACAGCTGTGGGAGCTTATGAATGCTGACGGCACTTCTTACAGAAAACGAACATATAATGATAGCTGTGTGTTACCAACTAAACATTTGTCAAATACACCGCTATTTAGCGGTTGAACGTTGTGCATAACACTACAAATGGTAGAAGACAAATAGTTTAACTTGGGAAAAATATGTTTTACATCAACTTTTATGTTTTGAGCGAGTTATCCGATGTTGAACGCCAAAGTGATCCGTCACTGTGGGTGATCCGTAACTGTGTGGGCATGGTATCTTTGCTACATTTCATACCTGAAGAAAAATAGATAAAATAAAACAAAATGGATCCTCTTGTGTGGTATTTAGCTTTCTGCCAATCAGCTCCTATCCCTACCTCGTAGTACTGTCCGGTACCTATCAGCTAACCAATATGGAACTGTAAATCTCTCAAATTCATCGTAAGCGCACATACCTATATTCTCTGATCTACTGAGAGATTCAAAAAAGTAGTTCCACTGGAAGTGAATTGGACAGGATCAGGGGTGCTGACGTTTAGAGGTAATCATACCATCTACCAGAGCTGCAGCCGCACTCGTAAGCTGGGAATTGGTTTTATAGTGATGGGCTATAAATATGCATAGGCACGGAGTTTTTCGCGTTTGCCGGACAGTGCTGTTTGAAGAGCCCGACCAAGAATGGTTTTTTTTCGTTGCGTCGCCGGATTGAAGCTGAAAGTGGATTGTGGCTGCTCAGTCAAGGATGAAGGATTAATTGGTGAGCTCGTTTTATGCTTTTATTTCAAATCTTTGAAATTTCTATGACTCCTCGTTTGATAGTTCAGCGGTGAGACGTAAATATGATTTTTCAACAAACTATGAACGATTCGTCACTATGAGTGTCGGCATAAACTCCTATTCATAAACTATTTACTTAACACATTTTTTTTTTTTTTTTCAAAACGTCCCTTTTCTTTTTCCTTCTGGTTTTGTAATGGATCACTAAAATAACCAAAACAGCCGATGTGAAAAGCACAGATAGCGCCACCATATTCTTGTGTGTTTGACATAACAGCGATGCTGTCACAATGGTAAATACCATATACGGTAGTGCCGCTGTTTTGATGCGGTGAGTGCCGAAAAAGCTACCTTCAATGATCCATTAAAGAAATACTTTGAATGATTCGACACTATGAGTGTAGATTTGCAAAAGCTTTACTTTATTCAACAGCTTGAATGGTTTGCCATTGTAAGTGTCGGCATAAGAGTGTTCTGTGATGGTCCAGCCAATCGAGTTTTTTTTTACTTTTCATATCAGAAAAAAATGATTGACAGCTGTAGGAATGGTGCGTTTAACTATTCGTTAAACAAACTTTGAATTTTTTTGTGTGTTAACTTTGAATGGTTCATCACTCAGTGTGTTTTCTTCTTCTTCTTGACATTAACCACTGGGACAGCGCTGGCTACTCAGCTTAGTGTTTTAAGAGCACTTCCACAGTTATAAACTGAGAGCTTTCTTTGCCAATGTTGCCATTTTTGCATTCGTATCTCGCGTGGCAGGTACGATGATACTTTATGCTCAGGGAAGTCAAGGAAATTTCCATTACGAAAAGATCCTGGACCGACCGGGAATCGAACCCAGACACCTTCAGCATGGCTTTGCTTTGTATCCGCGGACTCTAACCACTCGGCTAACGAAGGCCCTGCTCAGAGTGTCTACTACCTGGAAAAAACCTGGAAAATCTGGAATTATCAGGGAATTTTATTCAACCTGGGAAAAACTGGAATTCTCAAGAAATTTCTTCCACAATCAGGGAAATTATTTTGAATTAGTAATACCTGCTAGAATATGTTCTTTTTGCGACACAAAATCTTTTCAATCAAAAAAGTTTTCAGTGACGCATATCATAACGCTACTTGCGATGTTCAGTCCTTCAATTTTTCAGTCATTTTTATTTATTTAGTATTAAACATGTTTAAACAATGAGCCAGAACTTAAGATTTATTTATTTATTTGATTAATTCATCTGACAGTTGTCTACATGAATATACTTAATAGTTATTGTAGCATCCTTAAACTAGTCACCCTCCTTTTAAAACATCCAGTAGTCTCTCCGAAGTCAAACAGCTCTTCAACTAAAGAAAAGGTTCGCAAACATGCGTTCAGTGGTTCGTTACAGCCATAAGAAATGCGGTGAAATCTTGTTGTCAACATAGTTGAAGACCTCATTTGCCTGCCCATTGTACGGAAGTTGACACGAGTTAGAAGCGCAGGTGCATCGATCTCTCCATTCAGCAGTTTAGCAACGAAAATAGATTGTTGGATACTTCGCCGTCGCTGCAGTGAATCAAGTCCTAGAAGCCGGCATCGCTCATGATACGGTGGTAGGTTTTGTGGATCTCGCCAAGGCAGACTTCGTAGCGCAATACGGATAAATCTGCGCTGAATACGCTCGATTCTGATTTTCCATGACAGATGATAAGGAGTCCATATAATCGAAGCATTTTCGAGTATTGGACGTACTAATGCACAGTAGAGAGTTTTGAGGCAGTGCGGGTCAGTGAACTCACGAGAAACTTTTGTAACAAAGCCAAGTTGACGAGATGCTTTTGAGATCATGCTCGAAATATGTTGATTGAAGCTGAGTTTAGCATCCAGGATGATACCTAAATCACTTATCTGATCGACTCGTTCAAGTACGTTCCCTTCAATGCGATAATCAAAGATGATGGGATTTTTTGATCGATGGAATGTTATAACCATGCATTTAGAAACGCTTATTAAAAGCTTGTTCAATCTACACTAGTCTGCAAAAGTATTTATCAGACCTTGAAGCCGCCTACAGTCCTCAACAGATTTGACAGTAAGAAAATTTTCAGGTCATCGGCATATATAAGTACGTATTTTTAAGGTAGCGGTAAACGCGCAGCTATTCAGCAAGACCAAGCTGAGGGTCGTGGGTTCGAATCCCACCAGTCGAGGATCTTTTCGGGTTGGAAATTTTCTCGACTTCCCAGGGCATAGAGTATCTTCGTACCTGCCACACGATCTACGCATGCAAAAATGGTCATAGGCATAGTAAGCTCTCAGTTAATAACTGTGGAAGTGCTCATTAGAACACTAAGCTGAGAAGCAGGCTCTGTCCCAGTGGGGACGTAACGCCAGAAAGAAGAAGAAGTACGTATTCGGAACCCAAAGGAAGTGTAACATCGTCAAAGAACAATGCGAAAAGCAGAGGGCCAAGATTGCTTCCTTGAGGGACACCTGAACTATTACTGAATGCACGCGAAACAGCGGATTCAAGCTTAACTCGCAGAATTCGGTTAGATAAATAGCTTTCCAACCATGACAAAAGTCGATCAGATATGCCAATGCGAGAAAGTTTACACAGACGAATACGGTGATCTATAACGTCGAAGGCGGCCTTCAAGTCCGTATACACAGCGTCAACCTGCACTTTAGTTTCAATCTGTGAGATACATGCGCTGGTGAAATCGAGCAAGTTTGATGTGACAGATCTCCCTGGCATAAATCCGTGCTGATTCACTGAGATGTAGCTCTTGCTGTAGTTGAGAATGACACTGCTGACAATAATTTCAAACAGCTTCGATTCGGCAGAAAGGCTTGTTATTCCTCTGTAGTTCTTCACATTTCTTTTATCACCTTTCTTTATAAAAACGGGAAACATGAAAGATTGTTTCCACATATCAGGAAAGGTTTTCTGCTCAAAAGACGTATTGAATATACGACTTAAGGGAACGGCTAGAGAGGCAATACAGCGACGAAAAATTACTGCAGGCACACCATCTGGACCTGGTGAGTACGAACTTTTTAATTTCCTGGAGGCGGTGATAATCATATCTGACGTAATATGTCGACAGCGTCAGTAGGAAGATTCGACGCTGCAGCTCGAAGATTTATTATCGGCTTCCTGTTGAGAAGTACTACCTGGTGAGAAAACGGATGCAAAAAACTCGGCAAATAGGGAGACTTACGGCTTCGGCACCATTCGACTATTATCGGCAACCAAATTTCAAACGCCAAATACACCGTATTTTTTATCAAAACACATCAGTGGAAACATTCAGATGATTCTTTATTCTGCCCGCTTCCCGCTGGAGAGATTTTCGAGACTAAACAAACGATATCGCCGGAGATACCATCAATTCAAATGAGCACGCCTCAAAATGCGACTGATTTGGAGCTGCCGAAGTGATTCACCTGCAGTTGTTATGGGAATGTTGCCGAAGAGAATGAGGCTGCCGACAATAGTCACACTGACAAGGGATGTTCGCAGCGTTGTAAAAACGTTTCCAAAAGCATTTTGACAAGTCAGTCGGTGTGAATCGATAGAGGATTGAGCAACGCATAAATGTAAATAGACAAACACGGAATTTATCTGATGATGTCCGAGAAAATTACAAAAGAAGCACGGCATCGGCTTAAGCTGCCGAGAATACGTAAGTTCCCCTAACTCGCAAAATTCTTTCACTGAAGCCGATTCAGTTTCGTCGAGATAAACGTTGGACGGGATGGACGGACTATTTCGTTTTGAATTCACAAATCCCCAGAAATTTTTCGGGTATCTACGAATGCCAGCTTGAACACGCGAAACGTGTGACTTATACAAGATAGTATTCAACCGATGATAAGAGTCAGCAGCTGTTTTGAAGGCTCGTTGATTTTCGGCAGACCGATGTCTACGAAGCTTTCTTTGTTTGGTATTCCGATCACGCTTCAACCTACGCAGTTCTGAAGTGCTCCATACTGGTTGAACTGGTGGCCTTTTTACAGGGAGGTTGTCATTAAGCCAAGAGCAAATAGCGCGACAGAAACGCTCCGTCATTTCGTTCACATCCTGTACATTCAACAACTCGTTCCAATTTACGTTTGACAAGTACTCGGTAAGCGCAACAAAATCGAGCCGACGATAGTTTAGCTCTGGATTCTCGATGACTAGAAATGCTACGTTGCGTTGATGAAGCAGCCACGGAAATATCTAACGGAGAGTGACTTAGTTCAGTCAATGAGCTAGGATACTGCTGACCAACAGCAATGAGACAGCCACCGAAACATGTCTTATGTCTATTTCTGGTGCTGCGATCACAGCGGTATACATTGTAGATATTACCAAAGAGCTGTATAGAAGATTGCCAAGTTGGTAAAGTCAATAGTTCCCAGTTGCAATTGAATGTCATTCATGAGCATATGAATCATGGTTGAGAACATTCCAATGTGTTTTTTACAAGAATGTGTTTTCGTTTATTCTACAAAAAAAAAACTTTATAGGGAAAGAGCAAAAATTACAACAGGTATGAAAAATCGCTATTTCAATGCAAAGTCTCCGAAAAGTCTATTTTTGACGTACCTAAGGTCTCTAAAGCCTATATTTTTATAAAAATGGTCCCCAACTCACTTTTTTGTCTTAATCTGATTGCAGTGAATCCTGGTGCAAAATTTTAGAATCTTCAGAAAAGCCCTTGAATATTCCTTTTGGAATACTTTCACCTTTTTAAAGCACCTGATGTTTAGAAGAATTTGTTCAGAATTTGGTCCAGGAAATCCTAGAGCACTCCAACGCTACTACCTCCACTTAATTTCCCAGAGATTACTCTGAAGAAATTCTAGCAAATATCCCAGGATTCCCTCCATATGCGTTTTCACTGGCTCTTTCAGAGGTTTTTTTCAGTTGTTACTTCTAAATGATTTCCCACAGATCCTACACGAGTTCTCTTACAAAGGTTAATTCTGGAGTCTTCGAAAAAAACATCTTTTCTGCATTTTTCCAAGAACCTTACAACAACTCCTACGCCGATTTTTCATTTATTCCAGGCATTATCATAATGATTGAATATTTTAAAAATTCATCAATCCCAGCCAAATTTCTAGTTGATTCTTTGTGCAACTTCACTGACTTCGGTCAGTCACGGAATAGCAACCATCGATAGTGTAGTCAGTCTAAGTTAAGATAAGCTAAGCTGATGGGCTATATGCAGAGGCGCGCGATCGAGTGTTGGCCGATCAACGACAGAATTTGCATGTTGATTAAAGGCCGATTCTTCATCTTTAGTACAATTAACGTACACACTCTGGAAACACTGATTATGGCAAGGAAGCATAATCTAAACGCTCAATTTGCCAGAAGGAGGAATTTAGACCGACGATTGGACGATTCAGTTTTCACCGGTCGGCGTACGAGAATGAACTACGACTGATAGATTTCACCGCCTCCAATAATTTGGCCATTCGTAGCACCTATTTTCTGCACAAAATCCCGTATCGGTACATTCGAAGATCACCACAGCAGACAGAATCGTAAATCGCAAATCAAACTCCACCTCAACATCCATCATCAACGATGTACGGTATGTTCGCTTCGGAACAATATAACGCGACTGAAACAATCAGATTGTTGAGGGACAGGGTGAAGACGAGCTCAATGGTGTTCCTCTTGAGAACTGCTGAGGCCATGTAACTGCCGGAATAATTCTGGACAAACATTTGAAAAGGGCCCAAGAGGTCTTGAGTCTTTTTTTAGAAACGTTGCTGTTGAGCCCTTCTTAGCCCGCCTACGCAAACTAACACCACTTTCAGAAAGATTGGCGTTAGCTGTTCCTGGTAGTGGTATTGGTGAGCGTGATCGAGTTGAATTGGGCTCAACAGCGTCTTGCAAAGCCAATGTTTACCAATGTCGATGTGCCCTTTTGAAACGTTTGTCCAGAATTATCGGATACGAGGAACGAAGCTTCAGGACCAATTAGTTCAACGAGAAAAACAAGCCCGGGCTGCCATGCTGCATTACGGCACGCGGCAAAACGTGAAGCAATACAGACTGAAACAGTAAACCTGCCTGGAAAGGTCTGAGCAAGACATGTTGTAAGACTTTCAGATAATAACCCTGAAACAATGATCATTTTAAATTAGGTCGGAACAAGAAGGCGTGCGTACGCGTACAGCGAGGTACGTGTAGTAACCAAATGCATCAGTAGAGAAAGAAATGCGCCCATGGTCCGAGTGGATTGGTGAAATACTGCTAGCCAAGTTTTATCAAGGTGAAATTAATAATAGACGACATATTCCAAAAATCAAGTGAAATATTGAAGCTGAAATTTTTCAAATGCCACACTGACTTTTGGGAACAAGTTTTTGGAGTTTTTGCAGTTAGGAATGATCCTTACTTTTCACATAGTTAGAAATTATGCCAAATGTTCATTATGCTAAGTAACATTATGCCAAATGACTCGTTTCCATATTATGTTGCTAGGTAATCAATAATTTGCAATAATTTCAGTTCACCCGCTGGATTGAGAAATCAATTATCGAGGCGGAGAATTTCGACGAACGTGTGGCAATGGCATCACGTGCAATAGAGGTGATGATGGTTCTGCAGGATCTAAACAACTTCAACGGTGTGCTGTCGATCGTGTCGGCCTTCCAGGGGGCGGCCGTCCACCGGCTCAAGCTAACGCTGGAGGAAATCCCCAAGAGCTACCAGCGGGTGCTGGCAGAGTGTCGGGAGCTGAACAATTCGCACTTCAAAAAGTATCAGGAAAAGCTGCGTTCAATAAATCCACCTTGTGTGCCATTTTTTGGAATGTATTTAACCAATATTTTACATATAGAGGAAGGGAATCCAGATTTTTTACCAAAGACGAAACTAATTAACTTCTCTAAGAGAAGACGTGTAGCTGAAATCACTGGTGAAATACAGCAATATCAAAATCAACCATACTGTTTGAAAGTTGACCCTAGCATTAGGGTAAGTGAAGATCGCAATATAAAATTACTTTAAATACTAATCAATTGTTTAAAATTTTGCAGCATTTTCTAGAAAATTTAGATCCTTTTACAGGCATGAGTGTAACCGAGATCCAAAACTATCTCTACGAGGAAAGTAAAAGGATAGAGCCGAAAAATTGTCGCCAACCGTTAAAATTCGTAAGCATCGCATGATCAATCTTGTAGAATTCTATCAGATCTTCACTTTCACCTTTCTGTTCCAGGCACGCAAGTGGCCAGATATTTCACTAAAGTCTCCCGGCATCAAGCCTTCTTCGAGACGACACAACAGTTCGGCCAACTCGTCATTGAATCTAACGGGTACGTTGCCATTTACGAACAAAGCGCCGCTTGGGAACAGCAACGATACCGGTGCGGAACAGCAGTCACCAACAGCCAGTTCATCGTCGTCTTCCGTGCTCGACTATTCGATATTTGCTCCTGTGAACATTCACTCTTCGTCGTCATCACAACACCATCAATACCATCACCATCAGCAACAAATGTACAACTATCAGCATCATTCGCAGGGATCGATGCAATATTATCCGGGCCACCATCAGTCGGGTGGTGGCCAGCAGCAAAACCATCACCATTATAATCATCACGGGCATCAGCACAACTTGTCCCAGTCAGTGGTCAATCTCGCATCAACGGCAGACCATCAGATGGCGCCGGAGATTCCACGACGTTCCGATAGTATTATCCTTACCCCTTCACTATCGTCCCAAGTACAGTACAACCTAAACAATAGTAGCTTATCCGAATCCAGCAGTAATACCGGTGGTGGCAGTAAACTCGTTCCAAGCCCTCGCTATCCATCGTCATCAATGAGTGCGCTTTCGTCTTCGTCCTCCGGCATAAGTGTTTCTTCGTTCTATGGAATCATGAGCGCATCGAACAGTGATGGTAACAGCAACAATAATCCTACTACTGCTAGCTTTAAACATACGCCATTGCTTAGTCAGAACAAAGTAGTTGCCAATACGTGTGCTGAAGACAGTCCCCATTCGATTCTTTCAGCGTCTGGTGTAGGGGGCGGAGGAAGTCTCAGCATGAGCAGCTCGTCTGCAACCAACGCCGCTAGTATTGTTTCGCTAAGTGAGGGTTCAGCCGTTCCTCAACCCAACACCGGTACAGCCATCTCGCCGTGTACGACGATGTCTTCGCCATCGGCCAGCTCGTCCTCGACCGTGACTGCCGTGGGAACAACGGTTACTGCATCACCAGCACCAGCATCGTCCGGTGCTGCCGACATTCCACCTGCGATTAGTCCACGCACTGACAAGCCGGTATACCCGCCGGGACCGCCACCCTTACGGAACCATGGAGGTGGGGCAACCGAGTTTTGCTACAACACTTCCGGACTACCGACATCACCGCTAGCAACTAGCTGTAACTTTAGGATTAGTTCATCCAACATTGGAAAGTAAGTATGTGGTTTAATTCAGACAGGACTGGAAGTGGGTTTTATTTTTAGAGACTTGATCACTTTTGTTATCCATGTCTTTATTTCTGATAGATGCTGTCTAACGTCTCTTTTTAATTAAAATGCTTATAGGTCATGTTCTTCATCATTCTGCTTCCAGTGAATCCTACTGTAAAATTTTAGAGGATTCAGAAAAACTTTTCACAGGTTCTTCTGCAATTTATTTTCAGATTACTCTAGCAAAAGGTCACGAATTGTTAAATGATTTCTCAAAAGATTGCTTTTGGATGGCCCAAGAACTCTTCCACCAATTTCTCCAGTTACTGAAATCTTCCAAAGATTCTTACAGGACTTCTAAGAAAATTCACAAAGGTTTTTTTCCAGGACTTCAAAAAATGTAAGGTGTTTTTCCAGAAAACCCTACAAAAATACTTGCAGGAGTTTCTATCCCGATTTTATTTGTTATTAGAATTAATCTACAGTTTATCCGAGGAATTGCTCTAAAAATTCGTCCAGGAATTCCAGGAAGAGGTTTGGTAGGTCTTTGATCTTAGAGCCTTAGCATGTCTATTTTTAATGAAAGATTCCTAAAGTTTTTATTTTAACCAAAATGGCAACTTAAGTCACTTTTTTCCTTATTCTGCTTGCAGTGAAATCTAATGCAAAATTCTAAAGACTCCTGAGAAAACCTCAGAGATTACTATATAGTTCTACAGGGTCCTACGGGATTATTCTATTTCTTTTCAGATTTATAAAAAAAAAAGCTTGAGGAATGGTTTTATTCTTCAGAGATAATTGCTTTAAGAGTGCTTCTATTCTTCAGAGATTTTTCTGGAATACAATTAGACTCCTTCCGGAGATCCTTCCAGAATATGGGATTTATGGTCTAATGGCTACCGCTTCTGCTTCTTACGTAGAAGGTCGTGGGTTCCATCCCTGGTCCGTCCCCTTTTGCGCACTATGTAGTTGTATCTCCCACTTGCTTCTATCTTCCACTCTTAATTTATCACACTGCTAATCAAAAGCAAAAAAATACAGCTTACCCCTATACCTTCTTGCATGAGCTGGCGTAGATACAGGGATATATCCGGTCTATTTTGGGACAGTTTTCAAATGCAACATTCCTCCCCCTTCCCCTCATTGGTCAGCATTCTGACGTGGCAGCCGCCATTGTTGCCTAAACTAGCAATTATTCACTGAGGGTGTCTGTTAATCCCAAGCGATCTTCTGCTTGATTCCTTGTGTAAGTGCTGCTGATCTGGCGATACTGGAGTAGCAACCACAGGCGGCCAATCAAGCTCAAGCTCCTTCCGGAACCAACGCTACCCATACAACCAAAAGGTACGCATAACGAAATCACCTGGAGGCTTTGTACGTGCAAAATTTCACTCATAAGATGTCGCGAAAAGGCCTTCTACGTACAAAAGTGGAGGCGAAATGCGTGCATATATTATGTGATGATTAATAACATACAATGCGAGTGTATAAATATTCTCTCGAACTAACCTGTTATCTTATGCGACTTAACTTATGATAACAAATGTTGATTTGACAGCTGCTACGAATTGATTCGACTTACTTTGTACAAGTGTACGGGATGAAACAAAATGTACAAATGAACTCAGAAAAAAAGTGTTTTATGCGAGGAAACTCATCAATCTGACGAGTTTATCCACGGTGCTTTGCGGGTTTGATGTAATTAGTATGAATAAACGAGTTTTAACGTGAACTTTCATGCGATTTCTGGTTGTCTGGGTACTGCCTCCAGTAATTTCCATAGGGATTACTCTGAAAATTCTCAGAGATCATCATCCCAAGAATTTCTTCAGATATTGTCCCACTTATTATTCTATCATTTATTTCAGTTGTTACTCTAGGAAATCTTGCAAACATTCCTGCAGAAGTTCTCGCTACAACTGCAAATTTAGAGCACTACAACAGCTATTTGACATAATATTGTAGAGTTCAATGTTTTTCAATAAATTCCTTTATAAAATCATGCTAGATATTATCGAGAAATTCATTTGATTTTATATCAACTATCTTAGAGTGACTTTTAAACATACACAAGTTTTATCAGACTTTACTTCAGATTTTTTCTTAGGAATACCCGGATTTTAGTGAAATTTCTACAACACAATCGCCTTTATATTTCCCTGTGAGAACGCATGGAGACATTTTTCGAAGACTTTCTTGGGAAATTTCTGGACGAATTCCTGGAGTAAAGAATCTCTGGTGTACTTTTTGAAAGTATCCTTAGAGATATCTTGGAAATATTCCTGGTTGAAATCCTAAACTACAATTTTAAGAAAAAATTTGTATGTATCTCTGAGAAATTTCTGGTTTTATCCTTTATTATGTTCTACAAAGGAATCTTAAAGGAAGTAAAAGGTAAATTGATGATGATATTAGGACTTTCTCGAATAAATTCTGAAAGAATCTTTTTGAAAACATCCTTCAGGAAGAGACTGTAAAACCAATAAACTTTTTAAGTATTCGTGAAGAATATATTCATTCAGGAATTTCTGATGCAGTACTTCCAATTTATCAAGTAAAATATCCATAGATTAGTATACATTTAACCCTCTAATACCCAAATTTTTGTTTTCGATCTAAATATTATTTTTCGTTATCAAAAATCATTCTAAACACGGTTTGGGCAATGATTTATTTTTTCTCGCAAATTCATGAATTTTGGTTTTTGATTTTTAATATTTTTATTTTTGAACACCCCTATCCTTTTTAATTTTTTCTTGATGCCTCTTCTGGTTACTGATTTTTGACAATAATAAAAATTTGAGTTTTTACTATACTTTTGAAAATATGAATTTTTTAATTTTTTTCTGGAACATTTTTTATTTTCCGTGTAACTAACGGAAAAACAGATTTGAAATCATTTCAATACCATCAGGCTCTTCTTCTGTGATAGGTTGATCGTAGAAAAATTTAAAAGGTACGATTTTTTATAATACACGTTAAATGAATCCCAGGCATTTGTAGGTTATACAAGAATACAATTTTTCAAACAATTTTTAATAATACAAAAAAGTTTCAAAAATCATAAAAAACTTTTCTTATATGCGTGTTATGAGTCAAGGTTTAGGCCAAAAATGAAATCATTTTTATTTCCGAGCTACGAAAAAATACACAAAATTCCAAAGTGTACCCCGTCCCGCCTGGGTATTAGAGGGTTAAGGTTTTCAAAACCAGGAAATACGAAATTAATTGTTCTAATTTATCCTCCGATCTCAAATTATTCGCGGGTTTCGCCCTATGTTTTACAAGGAATTCTTTCAGAAAATGCTGCAGTATATTAGGCGAATTTTTTTTTTTTTTTTCTTATAATTACCAGAGATATTGTTCTAGAAAATCCCTCAAGCATTTATTCCAGGGATACGAGGTTCATCAGGATTTTTTTTATACAAATTCATCAGATTTTACTCTAGGGTTTCCTTTTGAAATACTTTCTGGATGTTTCCTGGAATTTATGAGAAATGCATTTGAAAATTTCGTGCAGACATAGGGAGCCGGATCCTATTCTTGGAATTTTTGATTCACTAGGACAGTGGTTTTTTTGAAAGTTACAGAGCTCACATTTGGCCACAATATGCGTCGTACTGAAGCGCTTCTCTTAAGTTTTAGACGATTCGGCCGAAAAAAAAACATACCAAAGTGAAACATGGAAGTGCCCAAGTGGTTTTGCACCGTCTCTGGAGAAATTCCTGAAGAAACCTTATGAGGAATCTTCGAAGTATTTCCTGAAGGTATTCCTACAGAAATCGCTTGTTGAAATCTTTAATAGGGTGATTTACGGCTTTAGCACCATTTGACTATTATTGGCAACCAAAAATTAAACGTTCAATGGATCATTAAAATAACCAAAACGGCCGCTATGGAAAGCTTAGATAGCGCCACCGTAGCCTTGTGTGTTTGACATAACAGCAATACTGTCACAATGTTAAATCCCATATACAGTGGCGCCTTTGTTTTGATGCGGTGAGCACTGACAAAAACTACCTTCAATGATCCATTCACTATATGTTTCTATCAAAATAGTCCAACGAATACATTCAGATGATTCTTTGCACTGTTAGCATCACCCTGACACAATTCCAAGACAATTCTGTCGATGTGAATCGATAAAGGATTAGCTAGCGCACAATTTGTAAACAGGCAAACAAATAATATCTGCGTATGCCAGAGACAACGGATCATTAAAATAGCGGGATTTGGGGCAAGTGTGTCACCCCTGATTTTTATAAAAACTACAAACTATATTTTTTATTTGAACTTAACAATATGTTCCCTTTTAGTTCATAATACAATAGTCAAAATATGACGAAAAATGATCTATTTTTCACGTGCGTTTTAAGAACCATTTTACTTATTTTCATCAATATGTTACTGTTATTTAGTGCTGATCTAGTGTAATATTATACAGATCCCCCGTAATGAAAGAGTAATTAATATATCGTATTGAATGGAGACTAAAATAAAGATTACACAGTTCAACAAAAAAAAAGTCGTTCTGAATGCACAGAGACCGGACACCCCGGGCTTGAAAGTATAAAAATAATGGCGTTTTTAGAATTCTCGTGTCTGCCCCAGGTTATTTTTAAAATATACTTGAACATTTTGCATTTTTTATTAAAATATGTAATTTAATGAATAACCCGACACAGTGTTTTATTTTCAGGACAGCAGAATTCAGGAGCCATATTATGTTTTAAACTTGAAATTCAATATGAAGAGTTGTACTATGATTTGCATGGACCCCCCCTCCCCCTTTATTTGTACCCACCCCATTTTAAACGTATGGCAAATTATGGAAAATTTGTTATAAATGGTTGTAATAAGCGATTTTAGTGATATTACAATCCACCAGCTATATATCGTGGTTTATGAATAACCCTTTGACCATATTCTGAAGCCGTCCATAAATTACGTGTTCATTTTAGGGGGCAGGATCTTTGAACAGGTTACGGTTCATATAAATAAAAATAAAAATTTTAAGAGTTGACCACAAGGGGAAGGGAATGAAAAATACCAAAAATTTAACCACGTGGTTTATGGAGGGTTCTTGCAGGCTATTATGTTTCATGTTTAAAATATAGATTTTTTTAGATCAAGGGACTCTCCATAAATCACGTGGCCGGTTTTTAATTTATATATGAGCAAAAGGCCACAACGGAGGAGAAGGATCTTGATTTCCAAAAAAAGTGCATATACAGTGGTTTATGAATGTTCCCTGACAGATCAACGGACTTTTAACTAGATTTAATTAATCCTATGCTTGTGTGATAACTATACCTTCTTATGAATATCCTTTCGATATGGTGCCCGTAAACTGCTTTGTTCTGGGTATTAAACACTGAACGATAAAAAATGCTGAAATTGGAGCTATTTCAAACAAACAATACTTATGATCAATTTGTAATGAAATCTGACGAGATTGATGCTGAGGATGAGGAAACTGCTTGTCCTGATATCCACGAGGATGAGTTACCGCTAATAGACTCGACGCCTACAACAAGTTTATCATATCATCCACAACCGTCTACGACGGCGGATCATGCTGATGATCCCGACTTGGTTAATCAAGCTACCTTTGATGATTTAACCCGGGATCTAAATTTGTCTTCAAACTTATCTGAATTGTTGGGTTCCAGATTGAGGGAGAAAAAAACTCAAAATTCTAAAGTTAAGATGAGCGTATTCGATGGGCCTGAAATTTTATTTTATTGATGTACAAGGGGGTCAGGGTCCAAGTCTCCAGCACAAGTTTAAAAACTCATACCTTCCATAATACACCGGGGATTTTGAAGTATGGGAAGTAGGCAACGCAACATCTTTGACCAGAAGGTTCTTTAAGTTTTGCTTCTACTCTAGACTTCCACTACACGTATGAATTATGCAAGATCGAAAGAAAATGAATCAGTCATACATATAGCGGTAGTGAAGTGTTTTGCCCAAGGATTTGGGGATGGAGGGATTTTGTGTGGTGTTTTGTAAATCGCTCTGTGGAACAAATGTGTTATTAGTTAAATAATACGATAATCTGATTTACCTTTCAATTAGTAATAAGAATGATTATAAAAACTTTATACTCATCTTTTTTTCGGCCATTACGCTGCCATGATAAGGGATGTTCGTCGTCTCCGTTAAATTGTTCCTCATATTATGACGGGTTAGATATGAAAACAAGGATAAAGAGAAAAGGAATGTTAGTGATTGTTACATGCTTTATTGCAGTATTGGCCTACATTGAAGTCAAACAAAATTCGCTCTTTGGATTCCCACGATAACAATCCCTGAAACTAATGATAAACAATAAAAAATGAATCCGAAGGAGCGAAAACCTTGAAGTTTCAATGTAGGACAATTCAGCTTTATTGCATGTGAGAAGTTCTTGGTGATATTCTCACAACGGCCATTCAGAATGGTTCGACGGATGTAGATGAAAGATCATCATAATGAAATTAACGCGACGACATGTTAGTAAGCTCAGAACGATTATTGTATTTGCAACTGTTAATTTAGATAGTTAAGCTAAGGGTCGGTTATTGTATATAACTGTTTAGATAAGCAGAAGTAAAGCACCTTGAACGCGAAGTAATGACCTTCCATCCCATCTTCAAGTGCTCCTCACAAGCACTACACTTCATTCTGGCACTTTAGAACGTCCATGTTGTAACTTGTTCACACAAGAAATCTGCCTCGACCGAGTTGGCAGAACGCGCCCATACCCCTTTCTGAACCAAAGGACAGGGGATGAGCGTATTCGATGGGCCTGAAATTCGAGATATATTCAAAAGCACTGTTTTTGATAATATATTGACAATTGATGGAAAATCTGCTAACTAAAATTTGAATCATGTTTTTGCTGGTTTTCAGGGGAACTATAGAGCTAACAATTACAAAAAAACTTAGAAATAACATGATGGCTAGCTATAATAAGCTTAACATTAATGTTACATTGAGAATGCATTCTCTGATTTGTCAACTTGAAAGATTTTCTTCAAACCTTGGAAGTTTTTCAGACGAGCAGGGCGAGCGAGCACATCAAGATTTTAATGACTTCGAACAACGGTTTGAAGGGAAAAATAACGTCAATGCAATGCATATTCCCATATTGTTGGGGATCAGTCCGACAAAAAGATCCAGAAGAACATTAAAGTCAATCACCAATCAAAACTAGATATTTTGTTGTTCAATACATGTAAAAAAAAAGTTAAGCAAAAGTATCATAAAACATATATGCCATTTTATTTTTCTCAATCTGAAATTCTGATTTAATTGTAGCAAGAGTATAAAAAATTAAGCAGAAGATAATGTAACTGCAAACAAACTCTAATGTTATCTCAAGGAATTGTAGATCTCCGTGAACAATAAATGAATTCGTTTTTAAAATGTATATATTTTATATATGTAAAAATGCTTAAATGCTCAATAACAATTAAAAGGCCACAATGACATTACAACATAGGGGCCCAGATAGCCGTAGCGGTAAACGCGCAGCTATTCAGAAATACCAAGCTGAGGGTCGTGGGTTCGAATCCCACCGGTCGAGGATTTTTTCGTAAAGTAAATTTTCTCGACTTCCCAGGGCATAGAGTATCTTCGTACCTGCCACACGATATACACATGCAAAAATGGTCATTTGGCACAGGAAGCTCTCAGTTAATAACTGTGGAAGTGCTCATAAGAACACTAAGCTGAGAAGTTGGGACGTAGTGCCAGAAAGAAGAAGAAGAAGACATTACAACAATTATAACCAAATGATGTAATGATATTGATCTGTTCATATATGAGAAATGAAGCGAAGATGATATAGCCCCATCACACTAGCAAATAATTTGATAGAAATAAGTGAAAAGTTCGTAAAGGTAATTTCATCCCGCTTTCCCTTGTGGTCAACTCTTCAAATTTTTATTTTTATTTATATGAACCGTAACCTTTGAACAGACACCCTGCCCCCCCCCCCCTCCCCCTAAAATGAAAACGCAATTTATGGACGGCTTCAAAGTATGGGATGGTACACAAATTATGTCACGCTAAATTTCAACGTTTTTTTACCTCCCACCCCTTTGTCACGTTTTTTGTATGAGTCTTCCAAACACTGTGTCCGGTTATTGATGAAATTAGATATTTTAATAAAAAATGCAAAAATGACCTGGGGCAGACACGAGAATTCTGAAAACGCCATTATTTTTGTTTATTTTTATACTTTCAAGCCCATGGTGTCCGATCTCTGTGCATTCAGAACGACTTTTTTTGTCGAACTGTGTTATAGTTTTTCGAATTGACTAGTAGAGAGTTCCGCGTGTAAGGAACCTTGTTATAAAGCATCCGCTCATGACGGTAAACATAAAAATATTTTTTAAATTATCAATTAGGCTCTGCTTTGTTGGCAATATTAACAGGAAACAAAGAAAATTTCATTGCAAGTAGAATTACATGAATGTTCATTCGGTGGCCGTCTTGCTCCATAAGGGTGGATAACTTGCCCTCATAGCGTTGAAAATCAGGTTATTTTGGATGATATTTGAGGAGCTCCAAAACTAATACTTTTTGAAATTATTTTCTTTTTAAATGGCATATTGCTTATGGGAAGGCGTGAAACTAACACCACGAGGCTGAATTGGTGGGTTTTTTAAGCTTTAGACAAAGTTAGAGAACAATTTGCTTAAGGTGGCACACTTGCCCCAAATCCCGCTAACCAAAATGGCCGCTATGGAAAGCATAGATAGCGCCACCGTAGCCTTGTGTGTTTGACAGAATGTTAAATCCCATATACAGTGGCGCCTTTGTTTTGATACGGTGAGCACTGACAAAAACTATCTTCAATGATCCATTGCAATAGAAGCGCGGCATTCTCTTAGACTGACGGAAATATGTAAATTCCCCTAAATTAAATTTCACAGCAATCCTAATTAATTTCTGTTGTATTCCTAGAGGCATCTGTGGTGAAATTGTTGGTTGAATTCTTAAAGATGTCCAAGAAAATCTTTGTAAAATCATAGACCCTAGAGAAATCGGTGGAATAATACTGGTTGGATTCCTGAAAAACATACGACGTTCTTTTGAAATATTTGAAAAAAGAATCTGATGGGATCTCTGGATTAATTTCTGGCAGAAAAAAATAGGTTGAATCCTTCTAAATTCTGTAGGTATCAATTACTTAGGAAGTTTGTAAAAAATCTCTGCAGAGTTTCATGAAACGAATCTTGAAGAATGATACCTGAAATAAATTTTGAGCGAACTCCTAATCCTTAGTGAAATGCTTTGTCCCATTCTTTGATATATCCTCATGATTCCGTTTGATTTTTTTTTTTTGTTTTCTTGGTTCCTGTTTGATTTGTTGGTTCAGGCATGAGGTCTTAAAAGTACCTATTTCTAGAACATTCAGTCGCTTCCAGCCCCGTAAATTATAATTGTTAGAAGAACTAGAACTAATTAGAGTCCATCACAAATTCACATAAAAGACCCATAAATGACATAATTATGTTATATGTGATTATCAAATCTCTTCTCCCTCAGGAATCAAAACTGTGATTTTACGACGGCGAGCAGCGCGGGCAACCGCTCGTCGTGTGACAATTCGCCGATTTTCCCCTCGAGCCCGCAGATGCATCCCATTCACGGTGGCACGGCGTCTACGATGGATTTCAACAACTGTGCCATCTCGCCGACGCTGTCCACCTCGGTTTCGTCGACGTCCTCGGTGTACCAGACGACGTACAATAACTCATCGACGACGGCCGATTCGATGATCCTCAACACTACGGCGGCGAGCAACGACTTGGGCCCGCCCCACTCACCGCACGTTAACGTACCAAATACACACAATATTCCTCCTCCTATGCCACCTCCTCTACCTCCTAGGGTTAAACGAAAAGAGTCCTCCGGGGAGTCGTCACAATCTTCGCAGGTGCGGCAAGCACCGGATGCACCCAAGGTAAGCATTCTTTCACTGATTACAGACTTCATCATATTTTACCTATTCTAATTGACATTCTCTCCCTGGTTTCAGCTTCCTCCGAGAGATATTAGTCCACCTCCGGTACCACCACGTATCCACAATCCGTCGCATCAGATATGCGGGAATGTCCAGCAACAGCATCAGCTGTTACACAGCGTAGGAGCTTGTGACAGCTGCAACCTCGTTAATGTATTACCGGTGAGTAATTTGGCCCTGCGTCAAAATATTTCCCCAACATCTAACTGTATCTCTATTTCTTCCCAAAACAGAAGGACGAATCTCCGTCTTCATCATCCTCGTCGTCGACGCTGACCCGCGACAACTTGAACCAGCACAACATGAGCGAACAGCGGCTACTCATGCTACCGCATACCAGCACGATCATGATGCGACGAAACTCCGCCATGGATCGGGCATCGAAGGAGAAAGTGTCCAACATTACCGCATCGCCGTCGCTATCCGGACTTTCCAGTACAGTGGGGGGTGTGGTCGGCGGTGGAAGTACGGCGAGTAGTGGACCAGTCAGCTTATCCTCATCTAGCGCACCACCACCGCCATGTGGAGCGAAGAACAAATCAGTTCAAAACTCACCCGTATCGCAACAGCAGCAGCAACAACCCGCAGTTTGCGGTCGACGGCCTAGGTAAGTTTGAACTTGTTCAACTGTTTTTTGCTGGAAATGGAGAACCATTGCAATGGTACTTCAGCGGGCAGACAACAAACAGATACCTATATCATTCGATTCATATAACATTTACATCTGGTAGTATGATAAGGGCACGGAATTTAAAGCAAACCCATGTACCGAAAGCAGTAGAGTGCGAATTTCGATATAGTAGAAGTGTCTCCTCTCCTTCTTTTTTGAAAATTCTGCTCTGTGCTTTGTGCTCGAATGCAAAAATGCGTATCATTTGGTAATTAAAACATTCAGATAATGACTGTGGATATCTCACCAAATTGAAGAACCAGAATGTTGAACCTCTTAGTAAAGCTTTCCTTCTTCACTCTTCTGCCATTACAGTACGAATATATCGCCGAGATTTTCACCCGGAGAAACCACACCTAAATTACCTCCGAAGCCAAAGCAAACCAATCTGTCATCACATTCAGGTGAGTTATTCAGTTGAAACTGCAGCGATCATGTTAACTCTACTTCTCTCGTCAACAGATCGAACAATGTTCCCCTATCCGAGCACAAACTGACCAAACGGGAAAGGTTGCGGGCGGCATTTCTTACGGTAAAATGGTAAATCGATGTGTGCGTTGGGGTGGTGATCAATGTAAACTTGAACATCCGGCATTCGTCACAGCCAAACGGATGGACGACATCTGCGATCGCGAATGAGAAGCTAGGGCATGGGTTTGTTGTTGAAATGCTTGATTCTAAGTGGGAGACGTGAAGGACAACACAAAAGTAAACCTGCAACTGCAAGCACCTAGATATGTTATAATTATTATAACGGTTATATTTTACAAGTTTGACGAATTTTATCATTTTATTTCAAAACAGAGTGCGTAGGTCTTGTTACGCTTTATGTTAGAGCAGAGCCGATAGCGAGGAGGAAAGTATACAAAACAAATAATAAAGTGCCATAGTTAGAGGGTAGATTGAGATTTTTTTCAGCTTCTCGCGTTGAAAACATAAAGAAAAACATATAGATTCCGTAATTTTCTTACACATATGAGGCCATCTCCAGTACCGAAACGAAAAAAAAAAAAATTTGACGCAACTGTATCGTGTTCCTATATTTGCTTAAATTACTATTTAGCTGGAATGACGTAGATTGGACATAGTCAGGATATGATCTGAGTTAGCCTTCGCCTACCTATTAACCATTCGTGTACCTTTTTTTCAACTGTTGTATCAATTCGCCGCCAAACGTAACAAAGTAATTTATCCATGGGAGTAAAGCGTTGCGATTAATTGAAAATATGAATATAGCGCCTTTTCCACATGTATCTTAGTGGGTTCAATCTTTACTGAAAACCACAATCTCTGGTTCGTACATACATGAAAAACTCCAAAATAGTTGCCTATTTAAAATTTGGTTGACCAATTTAAAAATTTTGATCAGTTTGCGTTAAAAACAAGACTTTTTCTAACAGTCAATTACATCTGCTTAGGCGCCGACGTTCTGCTGCACTTCGGTGCTATTACAATAGGCATTATAATGCTTTACTGTATGCTCGCTATAAACGAAGGACTGAATAGAACCTCCGTACGAACCCAAAACAATGTTGGTCGTTCATAAATTCGAAAAGGAAAGAAAACGGCCTACCGACATCTATGTACCTAGACGAACAGTCAGCCGACTGCGCCAGCGATAAATGCGAACTCTTTGCGGCACAGTTCCAACTTGCTTTCAACAATTTCGTTGCTGCGATATCGCAAGTTCATGTTGCATTGGATGATACTACTCGTGATGTCTTCAGCTATGAAATGTTTAAAATCTCTGAACGAGAAGTAGCAAGAGCGATAACCAAGCTGAAGTCTTCCTACACTCCTGGACCAGACAAAATTCCACCAGCGCTACTTAAAAGATGCTCAGCGTTGCTTGAACCTTTGGTGAAGCTGTTCAATCGTCCACTTGGATGCCGATTATTTCCACGAAATTGGAAAATGTCGTTCGAAATTCTTAAAAAATTGACAAACGTTGCGTGAGTAACTACCGTGGTATTTGTGCTTATTCTGCGCGGCGTGTGAGTCGAGAAAAGTCGCTCTCACCTCGGGTGACGTGAAACTACTAATGCTAATCAAATGGGAGCGAGTCGACAATTGTCACCTCATTCGACTCGTGTCACCTCACACGCCGCGCAGAATAAGCACAATTACTTCTCTATGTGTCTGCTCAAAGGTATTCGATGTTATCATCAACGACTCCTTATTCAATAGCTGCAAACATTACATCTCCAGTGATCAGCATGGTTACTTCCCGAAAAGGTCGATCGCTGCTAACCTCGTTGAGTTTTCAACGCAATGTATACGAGCGATCGATGCTGGTAAACAGGTGGATGCGTTTGATCGTGTTGACCACGGAATCCTTCTACAAAAACTTCGCAAATGTGGCATATCCGATAGCTTCATCGAATGGTTCAAATGATATCTGACCAACCGAACGTTATGCGTAAAAATAGACTCTAGTGAGTCGAGCTCATTCACGAATTTATCCGGAGTGCTACAAGGGAGCAATCTTGGGCCTTTGGGCCTTGGGATACCAAAGTCTACACGATCGTCAACTCCTTGGATGACTGCCAATATGAAACTGCATGACGTTGAGCATTGAAAAATGCCAAGTTATATCGTTTAACCGAAAGCGGAACAAAATTCGTTTCCAATACACGCTACAATGATCCCTCCATGAGTCGATGTTCCATGACTCGATATCGACTCATGGAACCATACTGGAAACAAAATTTCATGGTTACTATGATGGTCCCTTCAAACAGCTTTCCAAAGGATTGCTGTTCCATGAGTCGATGGTCCCTTCAATATCGACTCATGGAGGTTTCACTGTATTTGGTGCAGCGCTTGAACGACTACAACGTGTCCGTGATTTGGGCGTTAGGTTAGACGAGGAACTCACGTTCAACTACCACTTCAATGACATCGTTTCGAGAGATGGAATTTTGTCAGTCTCGGCAGAATACTATACGGATAGCATGACCCAACTAGATGTATGGCAACGAAATTTACCATCTCTTCGATTTTAACATCACTATGACAACGCTTCGTAATCGATTGGCTGAACGCTTTAGACATAGTTAAGTGCGCATTTCGTGTAATGTTGTCGTTTGTTGCTCGTTTTGTTTGTTAGTTTTACTTATATTCATGAAGACAAATTTTATGTCAGATGGATCAAATACAAATAATAATAATAATAATAAAGACTACTCTGGAGATGGAAAATTCCGTTTCACCTACCAAATTACAAGAGTCGATGTCTGAACAGCTGATATATCTGGAGCCATTTTGTACCAGAAGAAAGGACATCTGCAGAGCTCTTAGGGCATCTTCAGCAACGCTAAAAAACGTATGGCGAGTTTTATAATTTTTGAATTTTTCTATGGAATTGTGTGTGCACGATCATTCAAGAGCAACGTTACAGAGTTCAAACTGCAGAATGCAGAACAGGGAAGTGGTTCCTAACCTTTTTGAGGCCACGACTCTGTTCGAATTTGTCAATAAAATAGCTTGTCGCGTGTATTCCCTGGAGTACGATGACTTCTTAAAGAATGATTGCAAAATATTTTAATAAATTTGAAAGATTTCTTCGGGTATCCGCATGACGTACACCGAAACCAGTGAAGTTCTCACCAGCAAATTGTCCAAATATATGATAAGTATCCACTAAGCATCATATGGTTTGAATGTTTCAAGAGACTTGCAGATGAACATCTTAGGAGTAGACTAACGACCGTTAAAAGAATTCGTTAAACATTTCGCCAAAAATTCACGATTTATCGGCAGTCTAAGCCAATGCTGCGCTTCTCTTGAAATTATATCTTGACATACGAAGACGAATTATTAGTTTGACTAATTACATTTATACGATATACAGCCTTTGGATGCCAATGATAGGTCAATGATGCTGTTCATAAACTCAATTAACACTATCAGTCAAAATTCTCATAAAAAACATGCTGATTAGATTCCGCCAATAGTTTGAGTAAAAACAATGAAGAATTCCGAATTTCTCGTCGAAATATTGACGTTAGAATTCCCCTTGATATTTCGCCACAGAATTACCAAGAAAAAATCTGGCAATATCTTTTAAGGAGCAAGCCAAAATTATACAAGGAATTTTCTTTGGATACAATTTCAAAAACATCTGAACCAATGATTTTTTGCAACACAAGCAAGTTAATAGATTCCTTATATTTGACCATAAACGACCCTTATTTGGAAGCCCTTAGATATAATAAAGTACTACTTGGGCATCTCCACGGTTTACTTTGGTATGAAGGTTTTCCTCGGTAAAATTGACTTAAACTTTGCAATAAGTAGCACTACTTTACAAAGCACATTGTTTCAAATTAAAAGCCTAATATCGAAAACTTATTCAAACAGTCTCAAGTCAGAAAAGTAGATAAATTTACTTTATCGGTCCTACGTGTTTCGCAGACGAAATTCTACACGTTCCGCTCTAAACCAACTCAATATTTTACTTTTAGAATGTTTAATTTCCGGAATTATAAAACGGCGTAAGTAAGATTCTCAACATTCGCAACCTAACCGATACTTTCACCGCTCCTTTGTATGTACCGCTTAACCACGAATCAAAACAAAACACGATTTTACTTTGGTACAAAAACGTCGTAAGTAACTGATTGAAACGGCTTATCATTTTGTGGGAAATAATAGAAACTACTTAGTTATTGAACGCGAGCTAGTTATACGCAAAATATAAGCGATCTACAGGGCGAAAAAATGGTGAAAAGAATTATTTTAAAACAGTTTTAGGAGACATGCTGTAATTCTTCCTAATTAATTTTCTCAAAACCGTATGAAAGTTACTTACGTCGATTTGAAAAAGTAATCGAATAATTACTTCAAAAACCCTTCCTAACAAGTTGAAATTGGACTGACATACTTTATACAAAGTTTAAGTTCAAATTTCGATTAAAAACTAGCCCTATCCCTTCCATCAATACAAAATCGCTATAATTTCCGAAAACTACCCACATTCATAAATCCACTAATGGGATCAGGATCAGAATGGTAGGCAAATAGGCAAGATCAGATAGCCGTCGGAAGCAATTGTCAGTATTCAAAGTTCGCACAACACCGAAGACAGGAAATGCAAATTGTTAACCGCAACCATCGTTAAATAATGCGACAGAATAAAAAAAACAGAACTAATCGTTAAATATTGATGAAACCAACTGTAATGCGTGTTTCACGGGGCTGCTGGAAGCTCCGACCACTTAGTTTATGTTTTGGTAATCAAAACGAATAAGCATACACACAACTCGTTATAAGTGGGCATAGGTCGAAGTCGTTCAAAGTTGTGTGCGCGGAGGACGGTGAGAAAGAGAGATTCAGTGTGATATATTTTCCGAAGATTCGAATAGTAGCGTGTGCAGATGGTGAGAGAGAGAGAGAGTGATAAATGAAACAAAACGAAAAAGTATAGATAAAAGCAAGAAATGTAGAACGTTTTGCAGCGAATGTACACGCAGGTATAATACAAATGCAAGTAAAGAGCATAAACAATAAATGTTACTGTAAGTATATAATACAACAAAGCGCAAAAAAAATAATGAAAAAATAGATTGATACAATATATATAGAAAAGAAATGTGATTGATTTAAAGCAGAGATAAGTATAAACAGAGAAGCGATAAAGCATAGAAGAAATCAGAGGAAATTATATATTATTATAACTGCAAAAATTAAACAAAAAAAACGTGAATGTAACAATGTACATATATCAAAACCAGTGTTTGAAGAAAAAAAAACTATGTTGTTAGCCAAGCAAGACAGAACAGGAAGAGTGCAAACTTAATAGGGAAACAACAAGACAGAAAGAAAGAATGCAAACGTAAAGCTGTGAGAACAAACATGAGCAAGAGTAAAAGTTAGATGCAGATAATATACAAGTGAGTAAATGAGTCGAAGGATTACCTTTATCATCGTTGTATGATGCATATATGGATTTATGTAAAAAAAGCGGGACAGAAATAATAAATTCAAAACAGCAGAAAAAACATAAATGTTTAAACAATTGTGAAAAGAAACAACAGTCGTATTTTCATTTTTCCGAAATCAGTTCCCATGCAAGGGTGGTTTTATTTCGATCATAACATGGAAATTGCAGTCATCATTGTATTTTTTTCCTTTCACTTAACAATATGTTTAAACAACGATACGAAGAAACGGGTAGCGATAGAAATTTATGAGCATCTTCCCCTATGTCGATATTGATGCAATAATTCTACAAATGACACTGACAGAAATCTGGGGTTCAGTACCTCAATCATTCGGGCAATAGGTTCGCCCAAACCCTCACACGTGTTTTGCAGTAATCTGATTTTGCAACAGGCCTATTTGGAGTTTTGCTCTACATCAAGTGCATAAAAATACTGCTTTAATTATGCGGAAAATGTGCTTGACAGTGAGATTTTTTAACTACGTCGTCAACATTTGATTTTTTTAGAGATTTTAGTCCCGCATTTTTTTTTACTTACACACCCTAGTTCTTGCGTCTTAGGCTTTCTCGATCTGATCATGATGTTTCATTACGTGCTTTTTAACAGTAGTGAGATCGCCTTGTTCGCTCTGTAACTACAAAGAAAAATAAGATAGAAAGGAAGGTCTAAATATTCATACACATGTGACACATGGCATCCAAACTAATAAAATCATATCGACAACTATGTTTATTTTTCGAATTTCGTCTGAAATTTTTAAAAGCCATTACTTTGGCACAAAAATCTCTAGAAATTATACTCAAATTTTTACCGATTTTCCGTTGGAATTTTTTAGTCTTTAACGATCCAATGTATTTAAATTGAAAGTCATTCCGATAAATCCTCTTTACGATATTATTATTGAGTAAAGTACAAAAAAATCAGTAAAAAGTTTTTCAAAGGGATTTTTTGGAACTCTCGTTGATACCTTAAATTATTCCATGGGAAAGTGTCTGGGGCAATATATAAACATTTTTTGATAGTTTACTGAGAAACCTTTGAATGTTTTTCTATGTATTTTTGAGATACAAAAATAACATATTTGTTATTTTTCTATATAAATTTTCAAAATATCTTTCCTTCCGAATTCAGTTTGGAGATCTTGTTTATGTTTGTCTCGATCAGAGATATTTACTATTGAATCACGCGTGGTTTTGCAACATTAAACATTCGAAATCAATTTATTTTTTAAGTTGTCTTTCAATAATAAATTGATTGTTTATCAATAGTTTCACTATTGAACCAATTAGTTTACTTTTGTATTAATCAATGGAGCTCTGGAGCTACCGTGGGGACGAGAGTGTTAAAGAAAGAATGAGAGAAATCGTGCAGTTACGTGAAACTCTGGTGGATCAAACGAAGTACACGAGTTCATGTGTTCATTCTGTACTACCCATGATTCACGTCGAGATTCACGTAGCTGCTACGTGAAAAGAGCGATGAAAAAAACACGTATGTTTCCACGTAACAATGACGTGTAGATTATTTTGGGTGTACAATATCGTTCTCAAAAAACGCGTAAGTTCTACAAGAAACTCAATGCATCCTGCAAAGGCTTTGTGCCGCGAGTCGAAATGAGCCGTGATAAGAATGGTAAGGATAGGGGCCCAGATAGCCGTAGCGGTAAACGCGCAGCTATTCAGCATGATCAAGCTGAGGGTCGTGGGTTCGAATCCCGCCGGTCGAGGATCTTTGCGGGTTGAAAATTTTCTCGACTTCCCAGGGCATAGAGTATCTTCGTACCTGCCACACGATATACACATGCAAAAATGGTCATTGGCATAGTAAGCTCTCAGTTAATAACTGTGGAAGTGCTCATAAGAACACTAAGCTGAGAAGCAGGCTCAATCCCAGTGGTGACGTAACGCTAGAAAGAAGAAGAAGAAGGAGGGTATTTTGACGGACGAACGTGAGGTGATTGAAAGGTGGAAGCAGCAGTACGATGAACACCTGAATGGTGCAGAGGAGGAGGACCAAGGCAGCGGGAGAAATTTCATCGGTACGGCGGATGAGAGAGACGTGCCAACTCCTTCAATTATTTTTATTGTTTTAAACCAGGCCTGCCCAACCTTTTTGAATCGCGGGACAAATCGCCGAATCATTTTTAGTCATTTTCTTCAAATGCCCATATATTCGCATGAAATTTGACAAAAGTCAGTAAATGAAGCAAATGGTTTTTAAAATAAAAAAAAAAAAAACAGATAAATAATGCTAAGCTTTCTGAGGGATATATAGAGAGTCTATTTCAAAATTATGCAATAATCTTACACATGATATTTAGAAGAGTATTCATAAATTTTGCACCTTGCGAAAATGTTCTAATAATCATACTTAGAATTCTGCCACCATACCACCTAGTATCATTTGAAATTAAAAAAAGTTGCGAAAATCTTGGTCAGAATTAAGTGAGAATTATGTCCAGAATTTTACGAGAACAGAATTCCTTCAGAATCGCGTCGCATATTCATTTCGAAATCTTGAAATCTGAAGAAATGCTGTCCAGGAACTCATTTCAACATTGGCCAGGATTAGAAAAACAACGTATTGAAATCGATGAAAATCCTGAACAATCCTGTGGAATCCTATTGAACATTTTATTAGAATCTTGCCCATGTTATCCGTGGAAATTGCGTCCAGAATTCATAGCAAATCCTGTCCAATATTTTGTGAAAAGTTGTTTATTTGTTTATAATCCTGTCAAGGATACTGCGTTTCTACTCCCAGGAGTTGGTAAAATTAATTTCTCCAGAATTCTGGGAGAATACAACTCTTTGAATCTGTAAAATTATGTTAGCCTTTCAGCAATGACTTTTGTTTAGGCTTTATTCATCGAATACACTGCGGAACACGTTTTTGTCTCAAGCACCCAAATACCGCTATACACTCAATTAAGGGTTGCTGAATCCAATGCCGTTTTCAAAAATATCATAGCACGTCTAGTTTTGGAGATATTTGGGTTTATTCTACGACTGGCGTGAGGTGAGAATTGTCGGTGTCGTATAGCGAGGTGACAATTCTCGACTCGAGTGAAGTGACTCGCCGTGCAAATCAAATGGAGAGTCACTTCACTCGAGTCGAGAATTGTCACTTAGCCATACGACACCGACAATTGTCACCTCACGCCAGTCGTAGAATAAACCCAATTGGCTGTTGAAAATGCCTAAATTGACTATTTTAGCCAACTTGCATGCAAGTTTGCCAGCTTGTAAGGCAATTTATCTGCTTAATTTGTCACAGAATTCAAACTTTATGTATGTAACAATACCTATCAACAAAGTTTACAATACTTTCTATGCGGAAAAGTTATTTTTTGGTGATTTTAATAGGTATTGTAGTTTCCCATATAAGAGAAACGAAAATTTTTGTATGGAGACAGCAAGCATGTCGAAAAAAAATGGTTTAATCTAAATTTAATCGGGCAATTTCAACCAAATTACATCTAAAATGAAAGTATGAGTCCTATTATGCATGTTTGGTGGATAAGATCATAAAAAAGTTTGATAAACCTTAAAATTTATGTAAACATCAATAAAACCAGTGTTTTATGCAACTTTGGCGACCTGTGGCTAAAAATTGTGACGTGCTGGAACATTTCTGAGAATGGCATCAGAATCAGCAACCCCAAATCTACTAGAGACACATAATTTGATCCTTGAGACACGCAAACATGTCATTTTTGTTGCACTGTGATATGGATAGGAGTCCGAACAAGATTAATCTTGCAATTTGATTTTTTCTCATAATTCACTTCAAATTGATCTCCGCACAATTTTACCCGTTATTAAAACTCCAATCGGAAAGTGTCTGAAATTTAGCTGCAAAATATCCAAGACAAGACGAAGATTTTGAATGATTCCTGAAATCATATATCATATCCGAGAAGATTTAAAAATGTTATTTAAATAATTACCAAGTTGAAATATTAGTTCCAAGCCAAACAGAGAATTCAAATAGTTAGCCTTAATATTTATATTCAAATTTCAAGTTGATGGAGTTAACGGGCCAAATACTAAAATAATCTTCAAACCCTCCGCGGGCCGCACAAAATGAGCTCGCGGGCCGGATGTGGCCCGCGGGCCGTACGTTGAGCTGGCCTGTTTTAAACAATTTTTCCAATACCATAATAATACCAATTTTAGGTATTGACTACAGAATAATATCTAATTATGGTATGATACTAAAACATGGTATGCATAGATAGATGCGAGTTGATAGTATACTTTGATTCATATCATAATTAGGTGTTGTTCAGCAGTCATTATCTCAATTTGGTAGTGGAAAATGTTTAAAGCAGTTAAAAATACCTCATATTGATGACTGCTTGAGGCAGTGGCGCGGGAAGTGGATAGAACATGTACTACACACAAAAACACCTGGATAGAACAGTCACAGCAATTATCCGAAAATACTTGTAGAATCTTTGGAAGCAGTAAAATGTGGTGGTGCTAGCGATTTCTGAACGTGCGATTACTCTCGATATAATCTACTAAAGCTAGGTATGCTGTTCCGCTCAAGAAAAGTAAAAATTTCTGCGGGAAGAAATGGTCAAGAAATTTTCTACAGTGAATTTACATTTCTTTTCAACTGCGTACTGCGATCAAAGAAAAATGCTTTTCTTGAGCATTTCTTGCAAGAAATTTCTTACACATCGAGATAGGCGATTACTTTTCTGTTAAAGTGCATACTTCCCTTAAGCATTGCTGAACTTCTTGACGATTTTTAGTGCAATTTATTTAGAACTCCCACATCCAGAGCTGTTAAATGTCATGAATTTCACGTGACTTTGACATTTGAATATTGCTCATATCAACGCTCCTAGTGGATAAAGTCATCGGAAAATATTTTTCCTGGTGACTTTTTCCGAATTACCATCGGTTGCTAATATTTGCTGATGCGATATATCGCATGCAAGTGAGCTAAAAGCATTTAAATATTTCCAAAATTTTGACATTTAACAGCACTGCCCACATCAGACTCTCTTGAAGTTCTTGGCTGATTCAGAATTGCCGTAGGAATTTTTGGAAGTAGGTAGTTCTTAGTTAGTTCCTAAAAAATGATTTCATCAAATAGAAATATCAAAAGCAGATTATGAAAATTTTCTGAAAGAACTGTTGCGATTGGTCGGGTTGCTTAGGTGCTAAAAAACTTCACAAATTCACAGATTTTTGCTGTTTATCCATTTGTTATCTAGATTGGTACAATCTCATTGAGAGTAAAGGCAAGCAGTTTGTTCTATTTTTGTCAAATTTGTTTAGGCGCCATCCACAAATTACGTAACGCTCTAGGGGGAGGGGAGAGTATGCTCAAGCGTTACGGCTCACAAAAATTTTAAATTTTTCATACATTTTTTTTTTAAATATTCGCATGGAAAACGAGTTTGAAAACTTCACAGCCCATTTGCTCAATTTCTACTTTTTACAGATGGGACTGACTGGCGATTCACGGCAGTATACTGCCCATAAACGCATAATTGTCCCATGTGAATAGGAAATCCAGCAAACAGTAAAACTGAAAATTACATGTATATATTTTAACTTATATGAAACAGGAATAATGCCGACACTTGTAGTGACCAGAGTGTCGTATTTCTCATGTATACCTGAATGAGCTAGTGTGCCATGCGATATTCCATATCGCAGCTCACAGATAATGTGAGACACGAGATGCAGATACGTACAAAATATATCCTAGTGAGCGAGTCTCATGAGACATCTCGTGAGGCTCGTCACATGCGGTTACTAGGAGTACTTTCATGCAATGACCCCACGGAAGCATACGAATTCGGTCTATGCCTATGCTTCTTCGGTGGCCAGCCCAAGTTTTTCAATTCAGATTCTAGAATCTTAACCGCGTTGAATCACGTCAGTCCTTTGAAACTGCCTACGGGCAGTTTGATCCATACTTTAATCCCTTTTCCTTGCTTCTGAAACCTTCTCCTGCGAGGATCAAATGCACTGTCACATTGAGATTTTCTCATGAGACGGCGCATGAGCCAGTGCAGATGTGATCGTTTGAGCTAGTACATTGCTACATGAGATCTAAAAAAATGTGTCTCACCATAGCACGTGCTCAAGCGCGCGGTTATTTTTATGCGCTCATGGCAAGCTGATCTCAAGCTCTTGATGTGAAGCGCGTATACACGATGTCTGGTAGTGACGAACCATACATAGTTTGTTTGAAAATTACATATGAGTATTACTGTGCATTTTGTCTCGATATGGTAGAAGTTTTAGAAAATACGTCAACATTCACAATGTCGAACAATTCAAAAGATAATTTTTAATAATGTCAAAAAGAGAAAAATATATGTATATTCAAATTGTATAAGAAAAAGCATAATGCCGACACCTATAGTGACAAACCACAGACAAACAGACGTAACACTTAGAACAAATCTCGATCAAAATCATAGTCACGAAGACATATACGCCCAATGCTAAAATCGGTGTGTTTGGCCGACAGGCCAACAGATGGCGGTAGTGTGTAAACGTCAAACACGAACAAAAACGACGCGAGCGCTGCAGGTGGTGGA
The DNA here is from genome assembly GCF_002204515.2 of Aedes aegypti. Lineage (NCBI taxonomy): Eukaryota > Metazoa > Arthropoda > Insecta > Diptera > Culicidae > Aedes > Aedes aegypti. The sequence goes on from NC_035108.1 coordinate 307,742,128, forward strand.
TAAGCCACCTACAATATTTTTGAATTGACCGTTGAAAAGGTGGTCGATGGACAATGATGAGAGTGTGACGTCTGTTTGTCTGTGGACAAACCATACAAAGTTTGTTTTAATATTACATAAAAGTTACGCGTTCAAGAAAATATGTGTTATCATAAGCATGAAACGAACTCACCAGTTGGTAATCCATTCTCGACTGAACACAAAACTGACACTGACAGCAAAACTTCTTGGCATCCCGAAAATAAACCGTCTTGCTTGGGCCTTCCCAAATACGTACCCAGCAAGACGCTCCAAAACAGGGGAAAAAAATCTCCGGCGACGAAAACACGCGAATCCGTCAGCAAAATCAATCGGACGACGCAAAACCAAACTGTCCTGCTTGGGCTTCACAAAGCACTACCGATACAAATTTCCTAAGCTTTATTGAACACAAAATATTTGGCAACGTTTGTCCCACCCATAATTTCGAACGTGAACGCGCCTCTGGCTTGTGGTATTGAAAAATTTCAGTTTTCTATGAAAATCCATCACGTATCACTTAGGTACACCTGATCTAATTATCAGTTCGATGTTTGTAGAATATACATGAGATATAATTTGAGGTATTTGAGGTAAAAGCCCTGCATAAGAGGTAAAATGCAGGGTAAGTATTGGAAATTATCTGGTATGGAATACCTTAGTCTGGTATTTAATAGCAATTTCCTTCTGATCGGGTATAATGAAATAATAATGTCGCAAATGGACTAAATTTTCAAAAATCTGTTTTACTTTTTATTACTTTCTACTAAATCAAAAATAGTAGTCGAAAACTGTTGCCAGGCCGAGAAATTAGCTGAAGAGAAAATCGACGAAAAGAAATAGACGTTTTACTTTTGGAACCGTTATTTGTATTTTGGATTAACCTTCCTGTTGTTGGCTTTACGTTCCCGCTGGAACAGAGCCAGCTTAATGTCAAAAGTACACTTTCAGTTATTCACCCTCATTCTTGCTCACGGCGTATCCAACTTACAGTCGAATCCTATTCGTTCGAATTCGTGGCCCATTTGATTTTGCTGGCGTAAACGGGAATGCAAAACGGTTCTCGATTGAAAGAGCATTCGATCGCACACAAGAATAGGGGTGATTAACTGAGATCTTTCTTTGTCAAAGTTGCTATTTTCGCATTCTTATATCGTACACTCAGGCAAATGGACTATCGATAAACATAGGAACCCCTTATGAAAATTCGCCACAAGGAATCGGGTTGAAATTTATAAATTTGCCTTATGAAACCGAAATTTGAAAACAAAAATAGTTTTCGCAGCAACCTGGAATCGAACCAAGGACCTTGCGATCGATAGGCTCGTGCGTACACCCCGCGCCTATCGACGCCTTGATGTGGAGTGATGCTAAAACGATACATAAAGCGTTCGTATTGCGATAATCGTTCCATCTTTCATAAGGCAAAATGTATGAATTTCGATAGTCCAGTTCGCTGCGTGTATGGCAGCCACGATGATACCCTATACCCTGGAAAGTCAAGGAATGACTCCATTATGAAAACCGACCGGGAATCGGACCCAGACGCCTTCAGCATGGCTTTATCTTGTAGCCGCGGACTTTTCCACTAGGCAAGATCAATCTGATGAGTATGGAATCACATTCTAACGCATAGTACATATTTATTTGATTGGGATTGTCGAATCAATTGAGCTACCTATCATGAAAGGCTGCTCTGAAAGTAATTGAATGATTATATCAGCATGATTTAGACTATGTTATCAATAATAGTAAATTATGCGTACGTCCCATCAAGCTGTGATCTTGTAGCTGGGAAGATTTCATGTTTTCATTGATATGTTTCGATAGACAAAAACTGTGAATTTGGTGTTTTATTTTTGATTGTCGGTGAATGTCTAATGGTGCCGAAGCAGTAAATTACCCTATATGCCTTGATAAAATTTTAAAATAATTAACTGAAAGTAATTATTCCAATCACAATTATATTTTTATAACCGATTTCAACAATCAATGTTTGAATAGTAAAATGTTTTGCTTTTGAGGGAACAAAAATCAATCCACTAGGGATTTGCGGCTTAAACACACTTTTTCGTATTAATGGATCATTAAAATAACCAAAACGGCCGCTATAGAAAGCATAGATAGCGCCACCGTAGTCTTGTGTGTTTGACAAAACAGCAATGCTGTCACAATGTTAAATCCCATATACAGTGGCGCCTTTGTTTTGATGCGGTGAGCCTTTGCAAAAACTACCTTCAGTGATCCATTGGAAATGTGTGCAAAAATCAGGGCGTGAGTTACATGATCGATCCTTTCTTTCAAGATGAAAGAGTATAGGTAATCCAGAGCGATTTTTGAGGGAATGGTAGAGTCGGAAAGTTTCACTGAAGCCTCTAAAATTATGCACCATGATTCACTGCATACAAATTAAGCAACTATTTTGGATAAAATAGAGCCTTAGAGACCGTCTTCTAACAAACATTTTTCAATTGGCGGATAATAAGTTTGAAGTTTGGATGCCATGTAGTGTTGCCAATACCCATAAAATAATAAATATATATAATAAAGAAATCAACGAAGGAAACAAAATAAAACACCCATTTCTGTACTTGCTTTACTTAGAGCAACGTATATTCTATCTGTGTAATGTGCTGTGGCCGGGAGTACGAAGTCGATAACAGAACGGAACAATATATGTCTTAAAAGGAAGGTGAAATTAAACCGTAATAATAAAGATAATAAAGAATCAGCCCTCAGTTCGTCATTCTCTGCTTAAAAGATCTCTGGCTTTTCTCGCTCCCTAAATAGTCTTTTTCTCCTTCATACCTCGCTTGTGACCACTATGCCTGATGCGCAACAGGCGGTCGGAATATTCCTCCGCGCGCACACGTTATAATGCCATCATCTCCTGCAGCGACTTCAGGTACGCTTCGTGCAGCTTCCGAACAAAGTCCGAATCGTGCTTGATGAGATAGCTGATGGCCTGGATGAGCTGTGCCTGGGTCAATGGTTCCACCGCACCGACCATCGGGAAGAATCCCGGTGGCGGGTGGTGGTTGTTGTTGTTGGCTTTGGAGAGCAAATCCGTAACCGATCCGGGTTGGCTTCCGTTCGGGTGCTCCAGATGTTTTTTGTTGGCAGCACTGGCAAATAAATCGGTGAGCCCTTTGGCAGCACTGCCCGAACTGGATGCAAACATGGTTGGGGGCATTAGGGCCGGCTTTGTGCCACTTCCGCCTACGATGGCCGAAGTTGGATTCAACCCGGAACCGGAACTGTTGAGCAATGGGTCCGACTTCTTCAGTAGCTCATGCAAAGGTTGTTGCTGTTGTTGGTGTCGAGACTCAAGCTCACTGATTTCAATGGGTTTCGTTTTCGGAATCGGCTGGTTATTGTTGCGAACCGCTGCCAAGTTGGTTGAGCTAAGAAACGTAGCCAACGGAGAACTTCCAAGCTCTTGAACCGGTGCCGGTCCCGTATTTATGGGTATTCCCATCATTTTGAAGCTATTTTCCAGCTCACTTATTTCCGGTGTGATTTTACCTGTAACGGTGGCCTCTTTTTGAGGGGTTGTGGCACGATGCTGCTTCTCGATCTGTTCTAGTGTGTGTACCGGATTGGACATCAGGGTTTGGAATAGTGGTACTTCCGAGGCCGCTGGCTGTTTTGCAGCAGCAAAAAAGTTGACCACACTTTGTGGGGCATCAGGAACGATGTTGATAGCTGCTGATGGATTTCTGTTCGGAGGAATTGGCTCCTGCTGTGGCACCGAAACCGATGGCTTCCCAGTGCTGTTGTTGAAGTCTTCCTGGGCTTTGGTTAACATAGAGAATATGTCCACGTTGTTACCTTTGGGAGAAAAAAAACTCCGTGAATAACATTCTGAGTGATAATTACTTTATCCATTCCTAACGGACCATCCATAAATGACGTTGCATTTTTCCATTGAAAATAACGTTCGGTGACGAATGCTACCCCCTCCACTCTTCTGAAAAATATATACACTGAGCCAATTAATCCGATTATATTTATCTGGAAAATCATATACACGCATCAGAATTCATATTTGATAGGTTTCATTAACACCCAATAAAGACTATATGAAGGTCCAAAGAGGTTTAAATAATAACCATATGGAAATCGTTGGAATTTCACATATAACTTATTGGACATCGTTTATCCATTAAATCATTGAAAAATCAGATACATGGTATATGATTTTCTATTGTGAAAAAAATCTGTGTTTATATTTAGTGACACGATGGCGGCCACTGCATTCATTTCGCTAGCAGATAAAGGATTTACGACGAATTCTTGCAAGTTTTTTAAAGGTAAGCGGGTAAATATCAGTGTTTCAATAATTATATAGTTTTATGTACATATTTTAGAATGTGGAACCATTATTTACTTCTCGTTGAAGAATTGAGCTTCTAATTCCATACAACTGAAAACTTGATAAAGTTCTGCTCGACGATATCTATAGATATAGGTGAGTTATTTTATTCGGCAGTTAGTTTTGAGCTTAAATTGTGTTAACATGGTTTTATTGTTTTAGATTTATATACCGACCATGCTACAACAAAAATCCCTTTTGTTCAAGTTCCAGTAGTTACTGTGAGATGGCTTTGCAGGTAGTGGATCCAAATATCCGAATGATAAAAAAAAATAATTGAAGACTGGAGAAGTACTTGGCCCTTCTCAAACCATGTCAACTAATAAATCTTTAAATATTTGCGAAAAAATGATGTTGCGCATATATGTTCTTTGAGAAGTTTAAACAATCAATAGTAATTCTAAAAATATCGAAAATCAGGTTTTTGGTTTAAAATTTTGCTTCTGATAAGCAAGCCTCAGGGTAAATGAACCCCATTATTTACTATTGTACTTATTACAAAAACTTTTACTGGAAGACGAAAGCTAATGGAACCTTTTCAGCTTAGCAGGTGGTGGACTTCTCCTTGGAAACATTTCTACAACGTTGTGGACTTTTATACTATGGGAGGGGCATACTGCCCGGGTTGTTTTGAAACGTAAATCTTGCACCGTTTATAAAAAAAACATCAACCTGGAAAGAAAAGTTGCATGCAGAGCATGACCAACTAAATAAAGAACATCTTAACATAAAAAACTTTAGAAGTGATGCATTTGCTACTGCGATAGAACAGTATTTACTTAAGGAGGGGCGTATTACACCTTTTTACCTTAATCTCTGACGATAATAGCATTGGTGTGCTCAAATATTGCATGGAGCAAATTCTGGAGAAATTCCTCTAAATATTTTTCAAAAAATCGCTGGCAAAATTTCTGGGGGAATTGGTAGAGCAATCTATAGACTAATTTTTAGAGAGATAAGTAGTTTATGAAGATTTATCTGGAGCTCGTAGCAGTTGGTTTCAGAATTCAATACATGTAGAATAAGAGACTTTAGAGACCAGGTCTCTAAAAATAGAACCCTCCCTAAACGGCTACGCCATTCATGGATGATCCCGTTCAAATAAATTCCTTATATTACCTGCTCCATTACCATTGGCCTGCGTTTTACCCATGTCCGGTTTTTTCTTGCCTCCGGGATTATTGTTACAGCCCTCGACCAGCTTGGCAATCACCTCCCGGATCCGGTCGCACTCGGAGTTGTTGTAGAACCAGAACCCCCGGATTCGGGCCCGTTTGTTACGGTACAGCAGGAAGGGGGGCTGCGACTGGAGCTCAATCTGTCCGTTGATTGGTTCCACCAGCGAATTTGTATTTAAGCGATTGTTGATGAAAATACAGTGGAGCGGATTTGCGGTTCTTTTGTAGATGAACAATGCCCCCTCAATGTCGGTCTTTTCCCACTCGTTTTCGGCGGTGTTGAATGTGTAGAATGCAACGTGAGCTGACGAGTTTACAATATCGGTTGCATACGGATCCGTGCGTTGAATGGCAGCTAAATTCATACGCAGTTCAGTCTGATCGGCCATCACTTTCCAATCGTCAATAGCCGAATCAACAATCAGCTCACACTTTTTCCGTGGAAGCTATCACACTAATCTTCCGTTATTCTCTAAGGGACGCCGAACGAGTTTTTACATTGACAACAATTACAACGAACGATTAACACTTATAAAACGGCAAAACTATTCCAGATGATACTTGAATTTCTAATTTTTCATTTGAAAATAAAAGAACCTCTTTCGATCGCCACACGCAAAAATCTTGCCGATGGAAAACGACGATGATGATGGCTTTACTTTTGCGCAATGATGACACATCTGTCAATCGTCGCGATTGAGCGCGGTCAATGACTGTTTAGACCTTTTTAGACCGCATTTTAGAACAATTTTCTCGCGAAACATTTGAAAGTGTATTATTGTGATTTTTTTTTACCACTCTTTTAGACTTTGATGATCTGAATTTCGTCTTTCTCAGATTTCGCATTGGCTTTCGCTGCCCCTTTTCAATCAACGCCGCCCATGCAATTATCCTGATGCTCATGACAGTTGACTCCGGCCGGCTCAGTGTTTACCATTTTCTCTTTATTCTCGACTCACCAGCTTGTCTAGTTTACATAACAAAACCAGCTGCACGCAAACAAATTTTGTTGTATAATCTACCGAATCCATGGTAGAATTATGAACTGCACCAACGATTTTCAACCGACTACAAAAATCTGTTAAGTTTACTATAATCTGGTAAAAATAACTGAGTCGTGTAGTAAATGTGACTATGTCCATAGTAGCCGCGACTACAAAGCATTGTATTTCAATCCGTGACACCCACCGTACAACACAGTATGGTGAAAAGTACAATGCCAAACTTGTCAAATCTAGAATAGGTCGTATGAATAAACTGAGCAAAAGCTTTTACTTTACTCAGATCCACCTGTCAGATCATTTTCTTGAGCATTTACTCAAGTTGGTATGATAAAACTGAGAACTTGAGCATTTACTTTTCGAACATCGGGATTCGTATGAATAGGTCATATGAATAAAATCCAGTACTTGCTCATGCTCAACCCGATTTGAGCGAAGTAAAGTCTCTGAGCATTTACTCAAAACCGTATGAATAAAACGGTACTTTGCTCAGAGTAAGTTCGAATTTCGAACTTAGCATTTACTCTGTCAAAAATATTGTTTTGTTTTGGACAGATGATTTTTGCAGAGAAGAAGATTCCGAGCGGTGCAAAAAGTAGTGTTCTTGTGAATGTTTTGCCGTTTTCTGCAGACTGCTGAAGCCACATAACAGCCCGGAAAAGCTCAAACGGGGGAAAGTGAAGCCATCCTGTGCAAGCTGCAAGGGCTAAACACGGTTTTCACAACTATGGATGTGTCTGCAGTGTGGTGGCAACCGATCCCTCTGCAACGGTAAGTGTTCTGCACTTGTGATATTTCTATAATATATTTATTTCTATTCCTTTCAAATTGTCCAAATCGGTGGATAGGCACCCATCGAATCAGCAAATGATCGTGATATCCAGCGGAATCGCCACAACTTAAGTGCACCAAACAGCAACGTCGATCGGAGTCCTGCGGGTCGATACAACAAGCAACCGCACCAGCAAGATAATTTTGCTGCCATGTGTGGATTCAACATGCCACAGGCGACCGGATCGGTAGTCAGTGAAGGAACCGCGGGACAAGGCAATGGAACTGCAGTTAACGCCTACAACGGTGATGCGATAAGCAAACAGGCAAACAAGCAGATTGCAAAATAGTTTCTCAAACGGAGAGACGGTAGGTTTGAGAATGACATGGCCATCTCTGGTCGTTGAAAAGATGAATAAACTAAAACTACGAAACTAAAAACGGATGTTACAATTTTTCAAAGATTTCCTTAAGTAGTCATATTGGTGAAATATGTGCACTTAGTGAAGGATCTAAGAGACTCAAAGTTCCCCAAAACTACAGGCGCCTGCCAAATGGCATCCTGCGAGCTAAACTACTATAGTTATCTCAAAATACATTTACAAACCTTTGAGCCTTGAGTTTGAGTTTGAGTTTGAGTTTGAGGGGTTTCTTTGAATATTCCCAATACTTCCCCAAGCTTTTTGTTAGATCTGTTAGAAATTCATCCGAAGTTCAATCCACGAATGCTTTTGAATTTTCTTAGAAGGTCCATCCAGTTTTTTTTTTGGAAATATGTCTTAAAATACACTAAAAACTACTTCATTTTTGTTAAAATAATTCTTTCAAAAATAATTTACGAACTACTCCAAGGTCATCAGGAAAAGTTCAAAAATTCATCCAGCTGTTTATTTGAAAATATCACTTAACACATCTTAGGGTTTTTAAAGAATACCAGAATGCATGCAGCGATTACTCTCAAATAACTTCCAGTGAAGAAAACTGAATTTTTTGTCAAGATTCCATAAGAAGCTTTTAACAGACCCATATTTTTTAGCTTCCTGTAAATGTACCTCGCAATTGTCTAAGTAATCTCTCTTAAAAATGTATTGAGAATATCTATCTATATTTATACTGCCCATAACTGCATATTTGTCACATTCGGCAATTTTGACAAATTCGAGTTAATACCGGAGAGAGACATCAAATGATAAACACTTTCGATCAATTCACTGAAATCTGTGAGATGGTTCTAGAAAATCTGAAATAATACCAAGTTGTTTTGTCACATTGGCAATTGTAACCGCATAACAGTCACATTGAGATTACACATGAGTCCCGTAATGAAGTAGCGATAAAATTTCTATCAGAATTATTTTCTGACTATTTACCCAGTATGTTATAGAAGTTGTACAAAATTTCAGCCTCAAATAAGCACTTTTGAATTCTTGGTAATTTTTAGAAGTTTTAGTTTCGTCCCATACTGCCATAAAATTCTTATTTGGTATTCCATTTACTCAATGCCTACTTTTGTCGAATGTTACAAATATGCAGTTATGGGCAGTATAGAGCTACAGAAAGTTTTCAAAATATTTCTGAGCTGTTCGAGCGGTTTAGTGGATTACATAAAAATAAATGTAAAATCGAATTTAGAACTATACCATTTAATTCCACTATAGTTTGTATCCTTTGTCAGATACGCGTATTTCGACTGTAAGACCGTCTTCAGTGTCGTGTACTAGTCGAGTCTAGAGCACATATCAAAATCCTTAAATATTACCTAAGATAAATTACCTATAAATAATATACGGAATCTATTTTTGGAAATGTTCTTGAAAAAATAATACGTTTCAGAAAAAAGTGGTTTCTAAAATAAACATGAAGTATTGCTGAAATATTCACTGAGACTCCCAAGTGTAATGATAAATAAAATTCCTAGAAAAAAAGATCCTCAAACAGTTATTAGAGAGCTCTCTGGATTAGTGGGAGGAGCAATACTTATAAGAAATTTTGAAATCGCTTACGAAATAGTTCCTTGTAGTATACCTCAAAGAAGTATTCAAGAATTCCAAAAGGAATTTTAGTGGAATCCCTGTTGAATGCTTTGAAGCAAAACTCCAAAAAAATTCTTCGGCTATGCCTGACAAAAGAGCTGGATAAAATTTTGAAACATCTTTTCCACTAAAAAGAGTATGGTTTATTATTTTCATAGTGTTTAGTTTCATATAAAAAATGGGTCACTACTGTTAACTCCAGTTACCACACTTAAATTATTTTACCGATCTCAGCAAAAGGAATAACCGAGAACCCAACAGCTAAGAACCAAGGTTCGGTAAACGTTTATCGATATCTCAGTAATTTCTTTACCGAGATTCGGTGAACAATTACCAAGATATGCGCTGTATGGTTCACGGCGAATCCATTTCCCAAGATTGATTTCAGAATTTAAGTTTGTAGGCAGCGGAAGGTGCAAAAAATGCCATTTTACCTGGAGTTAGCCAAATTGTTGTGGAAATAGTTCAATATCCGAGTAAATTCATTCTTTTTCTTCACAATTTTTCATTTGAGCATGGTCAGTAGGTGACTCAGAATTTTCTGAGCATTTACTCAGCTTTTACCACTTTATTCATACGAATTTGGATGTTCGAAAAGTAAATGCTCAGATGCTCAGTTTTATCATACCAACTTGAGTAAATGCTCAGGAAAATTATCTGACAGGTGGATTTGAGTAAAGTAAAAGCTTTTGCTCAGTTTATTCATACGACCTAATAAATCGGTAAAAGCTGAGTAAATGCTCAACAAATCCTGAGGCACCTACTGACCATGCTCAGATGGAAAAAAGCGCGAAAGTTACGTTTAAAATTGTAAAAAATGAAGATGTACTCGAACGTTTTCAACAGTTTACCGATATCTCCAATTATAGCTGACATGGAAACCTCTCAAAAATCAATTTTTGAACCGATTTTTCTTTATATGAAAGATTTGGAACCCTGGACATTTTGTAAGTATGGCCATTCTGGACACAAGGGCACCTGGAACCTATGTCGGAAGAAACTGTTACTTATCATATTCAGAAGTTTATATGCATGTATGGTGCGACACCATACGGAATACTAAACATAACATTTTTCTTCTTATTTCTGCCGTTACGTCCCAACCGGAACAGAGCCTGCTACTCAGCTTATGTTCTTATGAGCACTTTTACTGAGAGTTTTCTTAGTCTATTGATTATTTTTGAATGTGATTATTATGTGGCAGGTACGATGCCCATAAAAGCATAACTGTCCCATATGGATTTTCAAGGCAACACCTTTTTTCATCACAACATTCATCTTTCAATATATACTTTACCACGCATATAAAAATTTACACACTTTGTTTGAAAATGTTTTGGAAAAATATGAAGCTTGTGCAGTCCCATATTGAAACATAAAGGCATAACAGTCTCTATATGAACCTTGAATCCAAATAGCAACTGCAAAACCTGAATTTTATTGAAGTTTATATTTTTTGCTGAACCTTAGAAGTAAAATGAGTCATCTATGCGGTGGTGCCAAATGAATAGGCCATACAGAAATGTATTACAAAATTATGAGTATTTGTATGAAAAGGAAATCTTTTAGCTTTGAGCGCTATTTTCTCAATGCCTACTTTTTTCATCTGGGACAGCTATGCCTTTATGGGCAGTACGTAGATACTCTATGCTGGGAAGTCAAGAAAATGTTCAATCCTCGATCGATGGGATTCGAACCCACGACGCTCAGCTTGGTTTTACTGAATAATTACGCGTTTATTGCTACGGCTATTTGAGCTTCCCAAACAAAAAATATTATATCCAAAATTTGGGAAATTTGAAAATATAATGAATTGGATCACTCATGAATTATTTTTTTTTATCCTCATAGAGGTTTGAGTGCTGACAATTTAGAACTTTTGACCGAAAATGCAATTTTAAGACCAGTCAAATCCTTCTGGAATTCCTTCAATACAAACTCCAAAGATTTTCACAAGAATCCCTCCCGAATTAAAACTAAAAATTTTCAGAGACTCATTCAGAGATTTCTTTAGGAATTTATTTATTTATTTATTCCCACTAGAATTTCTCCAGAGATTTTACCAGAAATTCATCCAACATAATCTCTACAGTAATCAATACAGCGATTTCTCAGGGAATTCCTCTAGAGATTTTACTAGAGATTCCTACAGGAATTCATCCAGTTCCGATAAGACCTACCTTCAGCAATTCCAACAGGAATTCTGCAAAGATGTTCTCCATGGATACCTCGAAGATGATTCTACGGATTTCTCTACATATTTCGCAAAAGTTCATTCAGACATGCCACCAGTGATTTTTACAAGAATTTCTCCAGTAAAATCTTTACTGGGATTCCTCGAGCGATTTCTCCAACGATTCCTCCGGGCAATTTACTAAGAACCCTTCCAAGGATTGCTCCAGAAAATCCTGCAGTGATTCTTCAAGCGGTTTCTTCTGATATTTCTTTAGGAATCCATCTAGAATTCTTCCAGTTTGTCTTTAACCATTTTTTTCTCAAGAATTCTTGTATGTGCCTTCTGAAAATGTCAAGTATTCGAAGTAGTTTTTTGAAATCTTAAAATAGCCTGTGTGGATAAATATCCGTAAGAATTTGTGGAGAGATTATCGAAAAATTGTTGAAAAAATGTTGGTAATCTTGAGCGAATTCCCTAAAACGTTCCTGGACGAATCCATCATTTGTTAATTTATTTTCAGATAACTAGTTATTTAGAGGACCTAGATAGTCAAAGCGACAAACGTGCAGTTATAAAGCATTCCACAGGTCAAGGAACTTTACTGGTTGGAAATTTCTTCGATTTCGAATTCCCACGATATACATGGCAAAAAATACTAAGCTGAAATATAAGCTTTCTACCCGGAGGGACTTGACGCCAGAAAGAAGAAGTAGTTTATCTGGAAAAGTCTCTTTAAAAACCCTGAGGATATTCATGCCGGATTTTCAATGAATTGGAGTCGGAATTGTTGGCAAAGCCAATGGATTGTTTCTGGTAAGATTATTGGTAGAAACTTTTATTTTTAGTGAACTTAAATAAAATCTCTACGAAACTTCTCAAGAAGCAATTATCTCATGGCTAGGATATGTTAACAGTTTATTCATTTCTTTAACAGCCAAGTGGGGATGTGGTCCCTCAATCCGGTAGCCTGCATCGCGAACCCACTCAGGACAGATCGTTTGTTTTCCTTTCTTTCCATTGCTGAAACTTGTCGACCGTTCAATCGACTCCGCTGGGGTTCTGAATGGCGTCACCGTGGCCTTTCACTTGGACACCGATTCTGTTGAAGGGCATTGCCATCTGTTCTCCACTGAGGGCTGTTTAGGAGAGACAGGAATAATATAATTAAATCACGAAATAACATAAGTACAAATCACTTACCGTAGCGAGCGGACCGGTTGGGTGTTCTCCAAGCACCAATTTGTAGTCCTTGCTGGTGTACTAGTGTCCTGCGTTCACCGACGCTTCCCCGGTAGGCGATTTTTCTGCGTTCACCGACGCTTCCCCGGTAGGCGTGATGCTAATAAATATGTTCCGCCAGGGTGTGCATCAGCAAGCGGCAGCAAATCAAGCAACTCACACTTTTTCCCTAGCATGGCAAAAGATCCGCCAAAGCACTACTGGATTTTTATTTTTGCGAAATCAGCAATCGGATAACCAAAACAAAAACAACATTTTTGACAGAGTAAAAGCTATGTTCGAATTTCGAACTTACTCTGAGTAAAGTATAGTTTTATTCATACGGTTTTGAGTAAATGCTCAAAGACTTTACTTTACTTAAACCAGGTTGAGCATGAGCAAATGCTCGGTTTTATTCATATGACCTAATGTTTCTAGTCATAAATACTACAACTCTGGTTAAATAAACAGAATATATTTTCTTGTTGACTATGTTATGGTAGAGTTAACAGATTAATGTAGTCGGTTGAAAATCGTTGGTGCAGTTCTTAATTTTACCATGGATTCAGTTGTTTCTACAATAAAATTCATTTCAGTGTGGTCTTCCGATGTTCAGGGCTCATTCACATATTTCATAACGCTGAAAGGGGTGGGTGGGTGTCTTCAAGGTATTACAGGTCATACAAAATTCGGAAAATATTCTTACAAAATGCGTTATGAGGGGGTGGGTGGGTGTTGAAAATGGTCATTTTTGGCGTTATGAAATTTGTGAATAAACCCCAACAGTCATCGTCATTGTTCTAACCTCCAGCTGCACTGAAACAAGCGATGAGGTAATGAGAACCATGAACGAGTTTTTCAATCTATTTACTATTCCAACCACGATTGAGCTATTATGGACGCTTTTTATTTGCGTTTGGTTCCCTCTCAATCCAACCGTATCGGTAGCCGTGCGGTAGGCGTTCGCGATTGACAATCGCCAGATCCTCCGTTCGATTCTGGTCTGTTGCAAGTTTTTAGGGCCCATTCACAAATTTCATAACGCTTTAAGGGGTGGGTGGATGTCCTAACGTTGTTAGGTCTCATACAAAAATTGTAAAGTATCAATACAAAAAGCGTCACGAGGGGGTGGGTGGGTGTCCAAAATGGCTATTTTGAGCGTTATGATACGTTGTGTATATAATTTAACCCTCTGATATAGTATTTTCAACCGCTTCGCTGTTCTCAGTGTGGTGTGTCGAAACCAGATGGTAGTGACAGAAATCAAGGATGAAAGGTAAATGGTGTTTAAAAATGAACCATCAGTACATTATTGGCAGCTTCTCAATATCGTCATGATAGTCTAATCATTCGTGAAAATTACAATAAGTTTGTATTTCTCAAAAACCTTCCGAATTACACCAAATTAATAGTCTAGGATCCGTCATCATAATTATCATCATCATCAAAACTTCAACAGCAGTTTTTCTGTTCAAAATTAAATTTTATTTGATGAAAATATGTTCACTGTGCTTCGTTGGAGAATCGAATCTAGTGAACACATTTTCATGTAAACTTTCTTGAATTATGGGAAGTATGCACTTCAACAGAAAAGTAATCGCCTATTTCTATGCGTGGGAAATTTCTTGCAAGAAATGTTCAAGAGAAGTATTTTTCTTTGTTTGCAATACGCAGTTGAAAAGAAATGTCGATTCAAATGGAGCTCACTGTAGAAGGTTTCTTGACCATTTCTTGCACAGAAATTTTTACTTTTCTTGAGCTGAACAGCATACCTAGCTTTAGAACGAAAAAACTGCTTTTAAAATTTTTCACGGATCCTGCCCCCTGAAAGTTTGAAAAACGTGTCCTCCATGTGTTTATGAACGAAAGCGGGATTTGGAAATCCCTCGCGGGAAAGAAGTCTTCACAACCCGAAGTGTGTAAAAACCCACCGAACACTACTGCCATCTGTTGAGTCAAAAGCACGTAAACATTATATTCAGCTAATTAAATCATCGTGGAATCAAAAAACGAAAAGTGGAAGTAATCAAAACAACCACGGTTAAAAATTGTAACACAGAAGTGAGTTCTACTCACATAACACCGGACTTTTCTGAACCAACCCAAAATTTGAGTAATTTTTATACATACTAAAAATTGTTCATGTGCTGGTTTTTACCCTTCTTACAACCATAAGAAGGGTATAAAGATCGCTTGAAAAACCGACTTTTGATCCGAGGCCCGGAGGGCCAAGTCTCATATACCAATCGATAGAGCTCGACGAACTGAGCACATGTCCGTGTGTGTGTATGTGTGTGTGTATGTGTGTGTGTATGTGTGTGTGTGTGTTACAAAAAATGTCACTCAATTATCTCAGCTGTTTGTCAACCGATTTAAACACTTTTAGCTCTAAATGAAAGCTACAACATTCCCATAGAACGCTATTGAATTTCATTGCGATCGGACATTTCGTTACAGAGTTATGATTCAAACAGTATCGTGAAGTACTAGAAAAAGCATATTTTATTACTTTCAACTGTTTGCATTTTGATCAATTTCTCAGCCATTTTTGAACCGATTCGAGTTCTTTTATCGACTTATGGAAGCTCTAACATTCATTCATAACCCTTCAAATTTTCATTGAAATCGGATTATTTGTTACAGAGATATCAATAGAAGAATTTTGTAAAGTACTGGAAATAAATAAGTTTATTTTAGAATATTCAATTTTTTACATTTTGATCAATTTCTCAGCTATTTTTGATCCGATTTGAGCTCTTTTTCCATCGATTGAAAGCTTTGACATCATTCATAAACATGCTGCAATCGAACGTAAAGTTACAGAGATAAAAATCGATTTTATCCAAAAAAATCTCTAAAATTCCTCTTTTTTTAATTTCAAATTGCACATAAATCTTATAATTTCAGCTATTTTTAATCCGATTTGAGCTCTTTTTCCATTGATTGAAAGCTTTGACATCTTGACATCATTCATAAACATGCTGCAATCGAACGAAAAGTTACAGAGATAAAAATCGATTTTATCCAAAAAAAATCTCTAAAATTCCTCTTTTTACCCTTCTTACAACCATAAGAAGGGTATAAAGATCGCTTGAAAAACCGACTTTTGATCCGAGGCCCGGAGGGCCAAGTCTCATATACCAATCGATAGAGCTCGACGAACTGAGCACATGTCCGTGTGTGTGTATGTGTGTGTGTATGTGTGTGTGTATGTGTGTGTGTATGTGTGTGTGTATGTGTGTGTGTATGTGTGTGTGTGTGTTACAAAAAATGTCACTCAATTATCTCAGCTGTTTGTCAACCGATTTAAACACTTTTAGCTCTAAAAGAAAGCTACAACATTCCCATAGAACGCTATTGAATTTCATTGCGATCGGACATTTCGTTACAGAGTTATGATTCAAACAGTATCGTGAAGTACTAGAAAAGCATATTCTAATATTTTCAACTGTCTGCATTTTGATCGATATCTCAGCCATTTTTGAACCGATTTAAGTTCTTTTATCAGCTAATGAAAGCTCTGACATTCAATCATAAGCCTTCAAATTTTCATTGAAATCGGATTACTAGTTTCAGAGATATCATTGGAAGAATTTTCTAAAGTACTGGAAAAAAATTTCTCTGAAATATTCATTTTTTTACATTTTGATCAATTTCTCAGCTATTTTTAATCCAATTTAAGCTCTTCTTTCGTCGATTGAAAGCTCGGATATCATTCACAACCATATTGCAATCGAATTATAAATTACAGAGATAAAAATCATTATTTTCAAATATCTCTAAAATTCCCCTTTTTACCCTTCTTACAACCATAAGAAGGGTATAAAGATCGCTTGAAAAACCGACTTTTGATCCGAGGCCCGGAGGGCCAAGTCTCATATACCAATCGATAGAGCTCGACGAACTGAGCACATGTCCGTGTGTGTGTATGTGTGTGTGTATGTGTGTGTGTATGTGTGTGTGTGTGTTACAAAAAATGTCACTCAATTATCTCAGCTGTTTGTCAACCGATTTAAACACTTTTAGCTCTAAATGAAAGCTACAACATTCCCATAGAACGCTATTGAATTTCATTGCGATCGGACATTTCGTTACAGAGTTATGATTCAAACAGTATCGTGAAGTACTAGAAATAGCATATTTTATTACTTTCAACTGTTTGCATTTTGATCAATTTCTCAGCCATTTTTGAACCGATTTGAGTTCTTTTATCGACTTATGGAAGCTCTAACATTCATTCATAACCCTTCAAATTTTCATTGAAATCGGATTATTTGTTACAGAGATATCAATAGAAGAATTTTGTAAAGTACTGGAAATAAATAAGTTTATTTTAGAATATTCAATTTTTTACATTTTGATCAATTTCTCAGCTATTTTTGATCCGATTTGAGCTCTTTTTCCATCGATTGAAAGCTTTGACATCATTCATAAACATGCTGCAATCGAACGTAAAGTTACAGAGATAAAAATCGATTTTATCCAAAAAAATCTCTAAAATTCCTTTTTTTACCCTTCTTACAACCATAAGAAGGGTATAAAGATCGCTTGAAAAACCGACTTTTGATCCGAGGCCCGGAGGGCCAAGTCTCATATACCAATCGATAGAGCTCGACGAACTGAGCACATGTCCGTGTGTGTTTTTTTTTTTTTTTTTTTTTTTTTTTTTTTTTTTTTTTTTTTTTTTTTTATAGTGGGGTATCAAAAAAGTTTCAAAAACCTGGCCTGTTAATTATTGGCACTGTGTGGGATTCACTTGCGTGCCTATCCACTAAAACCTAGTCCTCACTTTCGGCGGTAGCCTGGATCCCCCCGGATTCCACTAGATGCGACTTCGTCGGGGGGGGCTGTGCATCTGCACTTCTCTTACGTTCTTGACGTTTTCCCGCTCTGTGCTCTTGCACTCTGCGCAGTCTGCCAGTGGTTTGCTCTTGCATGTTGAGCAGACTGCCGTTCCACCTTCTTCCGCTTTTCTTTCTCCTTCCATCGTTCATCCCTTCTCGCTTCCTTCTCCTCCTGACTTCCCCCGGCGTCGGAGGTTGTCACCAGTACCGGTTGGGGAGACGTCCGCACTGATGGTGCCCCGACTACCGGCGGCTATCGCAGGGGAGATCTTCGCCTTCTTTCTTCGTCAGGCTGACTCGAGTGCCGAGGTCGGTCAAACGATTCCGGTTGGGGGTTGACTTCCGGTTCGTTAGCGCCCCGACGACCCGATGCCAGGCACTGCTCTCTGCCTCTCGCTTCGCTGCTCTTCCCGCCAGTTTCTCTGCAAGATAGATGTTATCTCCACCACCATTTTTTCCACCAGATTCCAAAGGTTAGCATCGCCTATCATTTTGCTTACAATCATGTCTGCATTGAAATCCTGTCCAAAAGCAGCCACCGCCGCGCTTCGTTCCATGTTGAACCTCGGGCAGTCGAAAACAACATGTTCCGGCGTTTCTATCGTAACTACGGCGCAGTAACGATTCCCTCTTCGCTTTTGCTTCGATGCCTTCTCGGCCCTCTCCAGGACCGTCCGAATAGCGTCTACCGTCGATTTTCCCTTCCGGAATCCGAACTGCCTTTCTGATAGTCCGTTCGCGCTCTCCGTACATTTAGCCACCCTGTTTAGGATGACCCGTTCCAAGAGTTTGCCCAGTGTATCCAGCAAGCATATAGGCCTGTATGATGAAGCATCACCGGGTGGTTTTCCTGGCTTCGGTAGCAGCACCAGCTTCTGGATCTTCCATATATCTGGGAAAAGACCTTCGTCCAGGCATTTCTGCATCACTTTCCGGAACATATCCGGATACGCTGGAATCGCCGCTTTTAGTGCCACATTCGGTATTCCATCCGGTCCGGGGGCCTTTTTTACCTTCAATGCTTTCGCCGCTGCTACAAGCTCGTTATTGGAAACCTGACGATCTTCAGTGATTGCTTCTTCCTCGTCGACATACGGCGTGGGTGGCCACGGTGTCGGATCATGCGTTGGGAAGAGACCCTCAACAATAACCCTCAGCTTTTCAGCACACGTTTCAACCGGAATTGATGGACCCTTAACTTTTGCCATGACCACTCGATAAGCGTCCCCCCAGGGGTTGGCGTCAGCTTCTCGGCACAGCTGCTTGTAGCACTCAGACTTGCTCAGTGTTATCTCGCGTTTGAAAGCAGCTCTGGCTGCTTGGAAAACGACCTTTCGCTCCTCTTTGATTTCTACGTTCGTTGCTCTCTGGTAACGCCTCCTGGCTTTAAGGCAAGCAGCTCGGAGTTCGTTGAGTGTCTCGTTCCACCAGTACGCGGGACGTCGATCGTTGCGGGGCTCCCGTTTCCGTGGCATCGTTGTATCACATGCCCTTGCCATCGCTGTTGTCAGCCCTACCGCATCCAAGTTCAGGGCATCGCTGTCGGCGCGAAGTGCCTCAACAAAGAGATCTTTGTCGAAAGCCTTAGTCTTCCACTGCCGGTCGCCAATTGGGTTCCTCTGCACTGCCGCAGTGTTCCGCCGGCCAATACTGTAGCGTATCGCCAGGTGATCGCTATGGGTGTACTCTTCGCTTACCCTCCAGTTCATGTTGCCCGCCAGTGATGGGCTACAAAATGTTAGGTCAATGATCGACTCCCGTCCGTCTTTCCGAAATGTGCTAACGGTGCCTTCGTTGCACAATACTACGTCTTGGTTTGCTAGAGCCTCCAGTAGGTTGTAACCTCTGGCATTGGTTACCCTGCTACCCCACTCCACGGCCCATGCATTGAAGTCACCTCCAATCAGCACTGGTTTTCGACCAACTAGCTCGTCGGTCAACTCCTCCAACATATGACCAAATTCTTCGAGCGTCCATCTTGGAGGCGCGTAGCAGCTGCAAAAGTAGATTCCGTTGATTTTGGCGATCACGAACCCCGCGTTTGAGCTGGCAACCACTTCCTGGATAGGAAACCTACCCGTCACTTGTATCGCCGCTGCGCCTGTACTATCCGCCACCCAATTGGCGTTATTGAGTGGTACTCGATACGGTTCAGCTATTATCGCAACGTCGCACTTAGTTTCTGTTGTCGACTGCCAAAACAGTTGCTGTGCGGTGTCGCAGTGATTCAGGTTGATCTGCGTTACCTCCGTTACTGTTGGGCTGCGATCGCCTTTTGGTACGCGCGGCAATTGAAGCTACCCGTCGAATGGGTGTTTCCTTCCTCCGATGAGCAGAGCAAGCACCTTGGTCTATTCTTGCAGTCTTTCCCAAAGTGACCTCTATCTCCACATTTCCTGCACAGTTCGGTTCTGTCTGGGCCTTTACAGCTCGCCGCCGGGTGTCCGAAGTCCATGCACTTGAAGCAACGCATCGGTGGCCTATCTGCTCGCGTGACAAGTCTCAGTGGGCATATCGACCAGCCAATTCTTATCTTGCCTTTCTCCACCAGTTTGTTCGCCGTGTCGACTGGTAGCCGAATTGTCGCTGACAGTGTGCCGTCGTACGACTTCCTCAGACGGATTGCCATGGCCTCCTCACCAAGGTTGCATTGCTTACGCAGCTCCTCACTCACTTCGTCCACAGTTGTAATCTCGTCCAGGTATCTGCACTCAACAACTGCTTCCTGAGTAAGTGCTCTAACGTCCGCCTCGTTCGCCAAAGATTTCGCGACTAGCTCCTGATAGGCCGAGCTCTTGATCGCTGGGTCACTCTTCAGCTCAAACAGCATTTCCCCTTTCTGGGTGCGCCGCGTCCTAATCACGTTTTCTCCGAGGTCCTTCAAGTTCGGATCGTCCTTAACTTTCCGAAGGATATCTGCGTACGTTATTTGGTCGTTTGCCTTAACAAGTATGGCATCCCCTTTCGACCACTGCGGACGTCGCTTCGCTTTCTTCTTCCCGTCCTTTTTCTTCTCCACCTTCTCATTCTGTTTCCTTTTTTTATCTTTGGCGTTTACGACGGTTTGTCATCCTTCACCATTCTTGTCTTTTTTCGGCACATTTTTTCCTTGATCGTTGCGCTGCTTTTTTGGGTCTTCCTCTTCTCCTGGTGACTCTCTATCTCGCTTCTTCGTAGGCTTGTCACTACGTACCTTTGGGGTCCTAAGCTTGTCAGCCGCTGCTTGCTCCGTAACCTTCTTCAGTGATTTTTCGGCAAACTCTGCCCTCATGATCAGCGCTTCCTGCTCCTTCATGGCAGCGTTGACAGCGGATTTGATGCTCGTCAGCTTGCTCTTGATCACAGTATGCACATTGTGCCGGTCCTTAACGAACTGGATGAGTTCATCGACCTTATTCTTCACCTCAGTCAACCTCAAGTTTTCAGGTAGTTGGCCTCCTTGAGTGTTATTGCTCGATTTCGGTGTGAACACTGGACTTTGAATCCCTAATCCTCCTTGTGGTCCCTGTGTTTCACATTGCTTCGAGCTACACTGATATTAAAACTCCATTATAATTTATGTGCGAAAACCATATAGAAGCAGGTTTTCTGCCTCCAACAATCTTTTATGTGCCACTTTTAAATTTTATTTGTGGACAATAAATTTCAAAGTCTATGCATGTATATACCACTAGCATTGCAATGCATTATAAAGGTTACATTAGTACAACCTATTTAAGCTGCCAATATTTTTGAAGAGCACAAACTTGTATACCAACGGTTGCAAAAATGTATCGCCATCTTATTTCTTCGCTGCTACTGTACGAGTTTTCCCAAAGTATTATCATTAACAGTAATACACATCGCATTTCAGCCAAATATGTGGATGTTCAGTGTATTATATCTGGGATAGCAAGAATAAGTTGTAAGTATTATAAAATGGTTGAAACATTACAGATTAATAAGCTATTTTTTATGTTACAGCTGTCCAAAAAATGCAATCGCGTCGGAATCAAATTCTAAGACGATGAACTCCAATGAACATGTATCCCGCTCATGCAATGACTATTGGTTAAATCATGCGATGCGCTGGACGCAATGGAAGAACACAGTGGTCCCACATTCTCCAGCAGCACTCGTACAGACTCCCACGCTCTTGTTGGTATCATCCCCGTAGCTGCTAACATCAACACGACCAGATAATTTACTATTTCGTGGATTTCTAACTGGATCCCGTTAGAATATGTATTAACTTTTATTCTCCTTAATAAATGTGTATTACTGTATGCGTATTTGATTTTCATCATCATTTTTTTACAAAAAGAAAAATCGTAAATTTTTTCGACTAATTCATTTATTTACTACTCGCGATCACAGATAAAATATATTAGCGTGACCGTTTGAAATAAGTTGCACCTGCATTTGCTTTATGTGTGCACTGCATTTAAAAATGAGCGTGACAAAACTTTTGTTTTTTATGTGCGTGACTAATTAATTGCAAATGCCAAGCTTGATTGCAAAAATCTATGGGTGCTGCACATAAATTCCAATTGGAGATTGAGTTCAGTGTACTGCTAGCCGTCGGTATATTCTCCGTGGTGTGCACCGGCGATCGTGGCACCTTACCGCTTTTCTGGAACGCGCTAGCGTTCTCAACTCCTGCTGCATTAAACTCCATTGTTTCGGCATTGTTTTGGAAATTCTCCATTTTAGTGGGTCCCCCCTCTAAGCCGCTATCCTCGCCCGTCGTAAGTAGTCGCCTTCGTGATCCCATGGTGATGTTTGCCAGCAGTGACGCCATGCTAGGGTTGACCCGGCCCCTTATGGGGTGCCAAGTTCAGAGCCAGATCGGCGCAAGTCAGGAAAGGTTCAACTGAGCCTACTTCCTGTTGGAATATAGGTAGTGTCGCACCTCAGGTAGAAGAATCGTCGGTTGAGAAGCATGCGTCGTCGTAGGTAAAAGTGTGGAAGATTTGTTGTGAGGTATAATATTTGTGTAGGATGTTGAATTGTAAAAATAGATACCTGGTTTGAATAAAGAGAGTTGCAGCTGCTGATTGAGGTATCAGTCAGTTAGCTGCCCAGTTGAAGGAAACATCTACTGTATTGTATTTCTTTATGATTTGCAATCGGATGTGGACGGGCTAGCCTCGCTAGGATCTGCGTGGTCTTAGCGGACTAGCCTTTCAACAGGTTATGGGCCCAGGAACGTGTTCTTACAGCATGTATCGTTCTGGAGGAGGATTGGCCGCATAAGCCGCGTGGCGCAGAACGGGATCCTCAGGCTGGATGGATTGGCCGCAACGGAGGACGGAATCTATCGGGAACGTAGGCGATACAGGACACTGGATGGCAGCTGGCTGGTCAAAGGAGCTTGTTGACAGGATCGAAGTCAGGAGGAGCTCTGATGGAGGACGGAGCATGTACGATGTTCGGAACGAGGAGGAGTTTCGAGACAGGAGGAGACGATCGGGAGTCGAGGTTGCGACCCTAAGGAGGAGTGTTGGAATATAGGTAGTGTCGCACTAGAAGAATCGTCGGTTGAGAAGCATGCGTCGTCGTAGGTAAAAGTGTGGAAGATTTGTTGTGAGGTATAATATTTGTGTAGGATGTTGAATTGTAAAAATAGATACCTGGTTTGAATAAAGAGAGTTGCAGCTGCTGATTGAGGTATCAGTCAGTTAGCTGCCCAGTTGAAGGAAACATCTACTGTATTGTATTTCTTTATGATTTGCAATCGGATGTGGACGGGCTAGCCTCGCTAGGATCTGCGTGGTCTTAGCGGACTAGCTCTTCAACAGGTTATGGGCCCAGGAACGTGTTCTTACAGCATGTATCGTTCTGGAGGAGGATTGGCCGCATAAGCCGCGTGGCGCAGAACGGGATCCTCAGGCTGGATGGATTGGCCGCAACGGAGGACGGAATCTATCGGGAACGTAGGCGATACAGGACACTGGATGGCAGCTGGCTGGTCAAAGGAGCTTGTTGACAGGATCGAAGTCAGGAGGAGCTCTGATGGAGGACGGAGCATGTACGATGTTCGGAACGAGGAGGAGTTTCGAGACAGGAGGAGACGATCGGGAGTCGAGGTTGCGACCCTAAGGAGGAGTGTTGGAATATAGGTAGTGTCGCACCTCAGGTAGAAGAATCGTCGGTTGAGAAGCATGCGTCGTCGTAGGTAAAAGTGTGGAAGATTTGTTGTGAGGTATAATATTTGTGTAGGATGTTGAATTGTAAAAATAGATACCTGGTTTGAATAAAGAGAGTTGCAGCTGCTGATTGAGGTATCAGTCAGTTAGCTGCCCAGTTGAAGGAAACATCTACTGTATTGTATTTCTTTATGATTTGCAATCGGATGTGGACGGGCTAGCCTCGCTAGGATCTGCGTGGTCTTAGCGGACTAGCCTTTCAACACTTCCACCAGCTAAGGTGGCGGGTTTGGAACGTACTTGGAGGCCTGCCAAGGTTTTAACGGGACGGGGGCAACCGTACCATTAACCCACTCGCCGTTTCAGGGAGGTGTCATCCATCCTTACTAAGGGTGTAGAATAGTACGACTGTCAGCTCTGTAGCGTAGTTCCTATGCGTGGTCCATAGTCGTGTCCATGTTCTTATGCTGCCAGTCTTCCATAATCAGGATCTTGCTGGCCTGGATCCTAATGCGCCGGGTGGCGCTCCTGGTGATGGGCTAGAGTACTTTGAAAGCGGTACGGGTCGCTTGTACGGAGGTGTGATTGCGGACCTGTGGGTTTTTGTAGGAGTTCAACAGAGCCCTGCATTGAACCCCCGCCACGCCCTAGACAACCTCCCCTTGGGCTGACTGGAAACCGGTAAACCGGAACCAGGGCCCGGTCAAGCCACACATGTCCGTGTGTGTGTATGTGTGTGTGTATGTGTGTGTGTGTGTTACAAAAAATGTCACTCAATTATCTCAGCTGTTTGTCAACCGATTTAAACACTTTTAGCTCTAAAAGAAAGCTACAACATTCCCATAGAACGCTATTGAATTTCATTGCGATCGGACATTTCGTTACAGAGTTATGATTCAAACAGTATCGTGAAGTACTAGAAAAGCATATTCTAATATTTTCAACTGTCTGCATTTTGATCGATATCTCAGCCATTTTTGAACCGATTTAAGTTCTTTTATCAGCTAATGAAAGCTCTGACATTCAATCATAAGCCTTCAAATTTTCATTGAAATCGGATTACTAGTTTCAGAGATATCATTGGAAGAATTTTCTAAAGTACTGGAAAAAAATTTCTCTGAAATATTCATTTTTTTACATTTTGATCAATTTCTCAGCTATTTTTAATCCAATTTAAGCTCTTCTTTCGTCGATTGAAAGCTCGGATATCATTCACAACCATATTGCAATCGAATTATAAATTACAGAGATAAAAATCATTATTTTCAAATATCTCTAAAATTCCCCTTTTTACCCTTCTTACAACCATAAGAAGGGTATAAAGATCGCTTGAAAAACCGACTTTTGATCCGAGGCCCGGAGGGCCAAGTCTCATATACCAATCGATAGAGCTCGACGAACTGAGCACATGTCCGTGTGTGTGTATGTGTGTGTGTATGTGTGTGTGTATGTGTGTGTGTATGTGTGTGTGTGTGTTACAAAAAATGTCACTCAATTATCTCAGCTGTTTGTCAACCGATTTAAACACTTTTAGCTCTAAATGAAAGCTACAACATTCCCATAGAACGCTATTGAATTTCATTGCGATCGGACATTTCGTTACAGAGTTATGATTCAAACAGTATCGTGAAGTACTAGAAATAGCATATTTTATTACTTTCAACTGTTTGCATTTTGATCAATTTCTCAGCCATTTTTGAACCGATTTGAGTTCTTTTATCGACTTATGGAAGCTCTAACATTCATTCATAACCCTTCAAATTTTCATTGAAATCGGATTATTTGTTACAGAGATATCAATAGAAGAATTTTGTAAAGTACTGGAAATAAATAAGTTTATTTTAGAATATTCAATTTTTTACATTTTGATCAATTTCTCAGCTATTTTTGATCCGATTTGAGCTCTTTTTCCATCGATTGAAAGCTTTGACATCATTCATAAACATGCTGCAATCGAACGTAAAGTTACAGGGATAAAAATCGATTTTATCCAAAAAAATCTCTAAAATTCCTTTTTTTACCCTTCTTACAACCATAAGAAGGGTATAAAGATCGCTTGAAAAACCGACTTTTGATCCGAGGCCCGGAGGGCCAAGTCTCATATACCAATCGATAGAGCTCGACGAACTGAGCACATGTCCGTGTGTGTTTTTTTTTTTTTTTTTTTTTTTTTTTTTTTTTTTTTTTTTTTTTTTTTTTTTTTTTTTTATTTTTTTATTTTTTTTTTTATTATAGTGGGGTATCAAAAAAGTTTCAAAAACCTGGCCTGTTAATTATTGGCACTGTGTGGGATTCACTTGCGTGCCTATCCACTAAAACCTAGTCCTCACTTTCGGCGGTAGCCTGGATCCCCCCGGATTCCACTAGATGCGACTTCGTCGGGGGGGGCTGTGCATCTGCACTTCTCTTACGTTCTTGACGTTTTCCCGCTCTGTGCTCTTGCACTCTGCGCAGTCTGCCAGTGGTTTGCTCTTGCATGTTGAGCAGACTGCCGTTCCACCTTCTTCCGCTTTTCTTTCTCCTTCCATCGTTCATCCCTTCTCGCTTCCTTCTCCTCCTGACTTCCCCCGGCGTCGGAGGTTGTCACCAGTACCGGTTGGGGAGACGTCCGCACTGATGGTGCCCCGACTACCGGCGGCTATCGCAGGGGAGATCTTCGCCTTCTTTCTTCGTCAGGCTGACTCGAGTGCCGAGGTCGGTCAAACGATTCCGGTTGGGGGTTGACTTCCGGTTCGTTAGCGCCCCGACGACCCGATGCCAGGCACTGCTCTCTGCCTCTCGCTTCGCTGCTCTTCCCGCCAGTTTCTCTGCAAGATAGATGTTATCTCCACCACCATTTTTTCCACCAGATTCCAAAGGTTAGCATCGCCTATCATTTTGCTTACAATCATGTCTGCATTGAAATCCTGTCCAAAAGCAGCCACCGCCGCGCTTCGTTCCATGTTGAACCTCGGGCAGTCGAAAACAACATGTTCCGGCGTTTCTATCGTAACTACGGCGCAGTAACGATTCCCTCTTCGCTTTTGCTTCGATGCCTTCTCGGCCCTCTCCAGGACCGTCCGAATAGCGTCTACCGTCGATTTTCCCTTCCGGAATCCGAACTGCCTTTCTGATAGTCCGTTCGCGCTCTCCGTACATTTAGCCACCCTGTTTAGGATGACCCGTTCCAAGAGTTTGCCCAGTGTATCCAGCAAGCATATAGGCCTGTATGATGAAGCATCACCGGGTGGTTTTCCTGGCTTCGGTAGCAGCACCAGCTTCTGGATCTTCCATATATCTGGGAAAAGACCTTCGTCCAGGCATTTCTGCATCACTTTCCGGAACATATCCGGATACGCTGGAATCGCCGCTTTTAGTGCCACATTCGGTATTCCATCCGGTCCGGGGGCCTTTTTTACCTTCAATGCTTTCGCCGCTGCTACAAGCTCGTTATTGGAAACCTGACGATCTTCAGTGATTGCTTCTTCCTCGTCGACATACGGCGTGGGTGGCCACGGTGTCGGATCATGCGTTGGGAAGAGACCCTCAACAATAACCCTCAGCTTTTCAGCACACGTTTCAACCGGAATTGATGGACCCTTAACTTTTGCCATGACCACTCGATAAGCGTCCCCCCAGGGGTTGGCGTCAGCTTCTCGGCACAGCTGCTTGTAGCACTCAGACTTGCTCAGTGTTATCTCGCGTTTGAAAGCAGCTCTGGCTGCTTGGAAAACGACCTTTCGCTCCTCTTTGATTTCTACGTTCGTTGCTCTCTGGTAACGCCTCCTGGCTTTAAGGCAAGCAGCTCGGAGTTCGTTGAGTGTCTCGTTCCACCAGTACGCGGGACGTCGATCGTTGCGGGGCTCCCGTTTCCGTGGCATCGTTGTATCACATGCCCTTGCCATCGCTGTTGTCAGCCCTACCGCATCCAAGTTCAGGGCATCGCTGTCGGCGCGAAGTGCCTCAACAAAGAGATCTTTGTCGAAAGCCTTAGTCTTCCACTGCCGGTCGCCAATTGGGTTCCTCTGCACTGCCGCAGTGTTCCGCCGGCCAATACTGTAGCGTATCGCCAGGTGATCGCTATGGGTGTACTCTTCGCTTACCCTCCAGTTCATGTTGCCCGCCAGTGATGGGCTACAAAATGTTAGGTCAATGATCGACTCCCGTCCGTCTTTCCGAAATGTGCTAACGGTGCCTTCGTTGCACAATACTACGTCTTGGTTTGCTAGAGCCTCCAGTAGGTTGTAACCTCTGGCATTGGTTACCCTGCTACCCCACTCCACGGCCCATGCATTGAAGTCACCTCCAATCAGCACTGGTTTTCGACCAACTAGCTCGTCGGTCAACTCCTCCAACATATGACCAAATTCTTCGAGCGTCCATCTTGGAGGCGCGTAGCAGCTGCAAAAGTAGATTCCGTTGATTTTGGCGATCACGAACCCCGCGTTTGAGCTGGCAACCACTTCCTGGATAGGAAACCTACCCGTCACTTGTATCGCCGCTGCGCCTGTACTATCCGCCACCCAATTGGCGTTATTGAGTGGTACTCGATACGGTTCAGCTATTATCGCAACGTCGCACTTAGTTTCTGTTGTCGACTGCCAAAACAGTTGCTGTGCGGTGTCGCAGTGATTCAGGTTGATCTGCGTTACCTCCGTTACTGTTGGGCTGCGATCGCCTTTTGGTACGCGCGGCAATTGAAGCTACCCGTCGAATGGGTGTTTCCTTCCTCCGATGAGCAGAGCAAGCACCTTGGTCTATTCTTGCAGTCTTTCCCAAAGTGACCTCTATCTCCACATTTCCTGCACAGTTCGGTTCTGTCTGGGCCTTTACAGCTCGCCGCCGGGTGTCCGAAGTCCATGCACTTGAAGCAACGCATCGGTGGCCTATCTGCTCGCGTGACAAGTCTCAGTGGGCATATCGACCAGCCAATTCTTATCTTGCCTTTCTCCACCAGTTTGTTCGCCGTGTCGACTGGTAGCCGAATTGTCGCTGACAGTGTGCCGTCGTACGACTTCCTCAGACGGATTGCCATGGCCTCCTCACCAAGGTTGCATTGCTTACGCAGCTCCTCACTCACTTCGTCCACAGTTGTAATCTCGTCCAGGTATCTGCACTCAACAACTGCTTCCTGAGTAAGTGCTCTAACGTCCGCCTCGTTCGCCAAAGATTTCGCGACTAGCTCCTGATAGGCCGAGCTCTTGATCGCTGGGTCACTCTTCAGCTCAAACAGCATTTCCCCTTTCTGGGTGCGCCGCGTCCTAATCACGTTTTCTCCGAGGTCCTTCAAGTTCGGATCGTCCTTAACTTTCCGAAGGATATCTGCGTACGTTATTTGGTCGTTTGCCTTAACAAGTATGGCATCCCCTTTCGACCACTGCGGACGTCGCTTCGCTTTCTTCTTCCCGTCCTTTTTCTTCTCCACCTTCTCATTCTGTTTCCTTTTTTTATCTTTGGCGTTTACGACGGTTTGCCATCCTTCACCATTCTTGTCTTTTTTCGGCACATTTTTTCCTTGATCGTTGCGCTGCTTTTTTGGGTCTTCCTCTTCTCCTGGTGACTCTCTATCTCGCTTCTTCGTAGGCTTGTCACTACGTACCTTTGGGGTCCTAAGCTTGTCAGCCGCTGCTTGCTCCGTAACCTTCTTCAGTGATTTTTCGGCAAACTCTGCCCTCATGATCAGCGCTTCCTGCTCCTTCATGGCAGCGTTGACAGCGGATTTGATGCTCGTCAGCTTGCTCTTGATCACAGTATGCACATTGTGCCGGTCCTTAACGAACTGGATGAGTTCATCGACCTTATTCTTCACCTCAGTCAACCTCAAGTTTTCAGGTAGTTGGCCTCCTTGAGTGTTATTGCTCGATTTCGGTGTGAACACTGGACTTTGAATCCCTAATCCTCCTTGTGGTCCCTGTGTTTCACATTGCTTCGAGCTACACTGATATTAAAACTCCATTATAATTTATGTGCGAAAACCATATAGAAGCAGGTTTTCTGCCTCCAACAATCTTTTATGTGCCACTTTTAAATTTTATTTGTGGACAATAAATTTCAAAGTCTATGCATGTATATACCACTAGCATTGCAATGCATTATAAAGGTTACATTAGTACAACCTATTTAAGCTGCCAATATTTTTGAAGAGCACAAACTTGTATACCAACGGTTGCAAAAATGTATCGCCATCTTATTTCTTCGCTGCTACTGTACGAGTTTTCCCAAAGTATTATCATTAACAGTAATACACATCGCATTTCAGCCAAATATGTGGATGTTCAGTGTATTATATCTGGGATAGCAAGAATAAGTTGTAAGTATTATAAAATGGTTGAAACATTACAGATTAATAAGCTATTTTTTATGTTACAGCTGTCCAAAAAATGCAATCGCGTCGGAATCAAATTCTAAGACGATGAACTCCAATGAACATGTATCCCGCTCATGCAATGACTATTGGTTAAATCATGCGATGCGCTGGACGCAATGGAAGAACACAGTGGTCCCACATTCTCCAGCAGCACTCGTACAGACTCCCACGCTCTTGTTGGTATCATCCCCGTAGCTGCTAACATCAACACGACCAGATAATTTACTATTTCGTGGATTTCTAACTGGATCCCGTTAGAATATGTATTAACTTTTATTCTCCTTAATAAATGTGTATTACTGTATGCGTATTTGATTTTCATCATCATTTTTTTACAAAAAGAAAAATCGTAAATTTTTTCGACTAATTCATTTATTTACTACTCGCGATCACAGATAAAATATATTAGCGTGACCGTTTGAAATAAGTTGCACCTGCATTTGCTTTATGTGTGCACTGCATTTAAAAATGAGCGTGACAAAACTTTTGTTTTTTATGTGCGTGACTAATTAATTGCAAATGCCAAGCTTGATTGCAAAAATCTATGGGTGCTGCACATAAATTCCAATTGGAGATTGAGTTCAGTGTACTGCTAGCCGTCGGTATATTCTCCGTGGTGTGCACCGGCGATCGTGGCACCTTACCGCTTTTCTGGAACGCGCTAGCGTTCTCAACTCCTGCTGCATTAAACTCCATTGTTTCGGCATTGTTTTGGAAATTCTCCATTTTAGTGGGTCCCCCCTCTAAGCCGCTATTCTCGCCCGTCGTAAGTAGTCGCCTTCGTGATCCCATGGTGATGTTTGCCAGCAGTGACGCCATGCTAGGGTTGACCCGGCCCCTTATGGGGTGCCAAGTTCAGAGCCAGATCGGCGCAAGTCAGGAAAGGTTCAACTGAGCCTACTTCCACCAGCTAAGGTGGCGGGTTTGGAACGTACTTGGAGGCCTGCCAAGGTTTTAACGGGACGGGGGCAACCGTACCATTAACCCACTCGCCGTTTCAGGGAGGTGTCATCCATCCTTACTAAGGGTGTAGAATAGTACGACTGTCAGCTCTGTAGCGTAGTTCCTATGCGTGGTCCATAGTCGTGTCCATGTTCTTATGCTGCCAGTCTTCCATAATCAGGATCTTGCTGGCCTGGATCCTAATGCGCCGGGTGGCGCTCCTGGTGATGGGCTAGAGTACTTTGAAAGCGGTACGGGTCGCTTGTACGGAGGTGTGATTGCGGACCTGTGGGTTTTTGTAGGAGTTCAACAGAGCCCTGCATTGAACCCCCGCCACGCCCTAGACAACCTCCCCTTGGGCTGACTGGAAACCGGTAAACCGGAACCAGGGCCCGGTCAAGCCACACATGTCCGTGTGTGTGTATGTGTGTGTGTATGTGTGTGTGTGTGTTACAAAAAATGTCACTCAATTATCTCAGCTGTTTGTCAACCGATTTAAACACTTTTAGCTCTAAAAGAAAGCTACAACATTCCCATAGAACGCTATTGAATTTCATTGCGATCGGACATTTCGTTACAGAGTTATGATTCAAACAGTATCGTGAAGTACTAGAAAAGCATATTCTAATATTTTCAACTGTCTGCATTTTGATCGATATCTCAGCCATTTTTGAACCGATTTAAGTTCTTTTATCAGCTAATGAAAGCTCTGACATTCAATCATAAGCCTTCAAATTTTCATTGAAATCGGATTACTAGTTTCAGAGATATCATTGGAAGAATTTTCTAAAGTACTGGAAAAAAATTTCTCTGAAATATTCATTTTTTTACATTTTGATCAATTTCTCAGCTATTTTTAATCCAATTTAAGCTCTTCTTTCGTCGATTGAAAGCTCGGATATCATTCACAACCATATTGCAATCGAATTATAAATTACAGAGATAAAAATCATTATTTTCAAATATCTCTAAAATTCCCCTTTTTTTAATTTAAACTTGCACATAAATCTTAAAAAATCGCTGGCAAAATCATTTTAGGACATCAATTTTTTATTTTTCGATATTATTTTACAGGATGGCAACATGGGTTTATAGACCCTCTTAAACTATGATAATAAGCGTATGAAAACTAATAAAGTTCGATATCCGCCTTTAGACGTGCAGTTTCCTGGACTTTTTCGCAAACCATTAAACTATTAGGGCAGATAGAACATAGTCACAACATCCTAAAGTTTAGTTATACACCGGGGATTCGCTGGTTGGAACACGACTGCCTTCCATCTAGCGAATCCGACCCGTTAGTAGGAAAGACTGACAGCTGGTGAAAATGCTCCACACGAACGCATCTGGACAGCAAATCGCCACAAAACGCACATATACATACGCATTTGTTCTATATATGGAGACTTCAAAGCGACGATTCTCAGACGTCAAAGTCAGTTCGACATTTTCTGTTGACATTTGAGTGCTTTTAGTTGGAATATTTTCCAACCAGCGAACATCCAACCATCGAGTCATTCCATGTAGCGGAACCCCAACGAGCGAATCCCCACTGTACTGGTACAAGGTTCCAAATGAATGATGAATAATAATTATCTCATACCTGTATGGAAATGTAAGAAGGGTTCAGTCTCACCATCGGTGGATTAAGTCAGGTTTTTTAATTTAAACTTGCACATAAATCTTAAAAAATCGCTGGCAAAATCATTTTAGGACATCAATTTTTTATTTTTCGATATTATTTTACAGGATGGCAACATGGGTTTATAGACCCTCTTAAACTATGATAATAAGCGTATGAAAACTAATAAAGTTCGATATCCGCCTTTAGACGTGCAGTTTCCTGGACTTTTTCGCAAACCATTAAACTATTAGGGCAGATAGAACATAGTCACAACATCCTAAAGTTTAGTTATACACCGGGGATTCGCTGGTTGGAACACGACTGCCTTCCATCTAGCGAATCCGACCCGTTAGTAGGAAAGACTGACAGCTGGTGAAAATGCTCCACACGAACGCATCTGGACAGCAAATCGCCACAAAACGCACATATACATACGCATTTGTTCTATATATGGAGACTTCAAAGCGACGATTCTCAGACGTCAAAGTCAGTTCGACATTTTCTGTTGACATTTGAGTGCTTTTAGTTGGAATATTTTCCAACCAGCGAACATCCAACCATCGAGTCATTCCATGTAGCGGAACCCCAACGAGCGAATCCCCACTGTACTGGTACAAGGTTCCAAATGAATGATGAATAATAATTATCTCATACCTGTATGGAAATGTAAGAAGGGTTCAGTCTCACCATCGGTGGATTAAGTCAGGTTTTTTAATTTAAACTTGCACATAAATCTTAAAAAATCGCTGGCAAAATCATTTTAGGACATCAATTTTTTATTTTTCGATATTATTTTACAGGATGGCAACATGGGTTTATAGACCCTCTTAAACTATGATAATAAGCGTATGAAAACTAATAAAGTTCGATATCCGCCTTTAGACGTGCAGTTTCCTGGACTTTTTCGCAAACCATTAAACTATTAGGGCAGATAGAACATAGTCACAACATCCTAAAGTTTAGTTATACACCGGGGATTCGCTGGTTGGAACACGACTGCCTTCCATCTAGCGAATCCGACCCGTTAGTAGGAAAGACTGACAGCTGGTGAAAATGCTCCACACGAACGCATCTGGACAGCAAATCGCCACAAAACGCACATATACATACGCATTTGTTCTATATATGGAGACTTCAAAGCGACGATTCTCAGACGTCAAAGTCAGTTCGACATTTTCTGTTGACATTTGAGTGCTTTTAGTTGGAATTAACAAAACAAAATTAGGCTGTTTGGTCGTAGTTCTAGTTCATTTTCGTTATTCTTGTTGTTGAAAGTATTTATTGGTTATTTAGTTTATATGTCTTCAAATAAATGAGTCACATTCCTTATCTGTTCAACGATTTCTTAACACTAGCATGTGTACCAGCGTATCTTTCCATAGTCATCAATGTAGTTACCCTAGGCTTCAACATATATTACTGTCTCCTACACGATCCACTTTTCGGTGACAAATGCAATGCTTCACAACGCCTACTATCTACTTGTAAATTTTGCGAAAATGAAGCTGGAATTACTTTTTTATACCATTGTTACAAAAGAGGTATTACTTTTTATGGTAATATAAAAACCATATTAAAATAAGATTGTCGCCACTTAGTTCTACTCAGTGAATCTACTAGGGGTTCATTCATTTATTTCATAACGCTGAAATTGGCCATTTTGGGCACCCACCCACCCCCTTGTAACGCTTTTGTATGAATGTTATTCAACTTTTGTATGGGCCGTTACATCGCTAGGACACCCACCCACCCCCTTTAGCGTTATGAAATTTGTGAATGGGCCCTAGTCATTTTCCTCAGAGTAATATTCCCTACGTCGTATATGATAACGATGTGTCTAGCTAGCTAATGGATCACTGAAGGTAGTTTTTGCAAGTGCTCACCGCATCAAAACAAAGGCGCCACTGTAAATGGGATTTAACATTTTGATAGCATTGCTGTTCTGTCAAACACACAAGGCTACGGTGGCGCTATCTATGCTTTCCATAGCGGCCGTTTTGGTTATTTTAATGATCTGGATCATTCTGGTTATGAAAATGCAAACTGATCGTCGCCAATAGTATTAGATATTTAGAGATCCTAAATACAAAAGTGAAAAACTCAGACATAACAACAATGTTTTATTTTACTTCCACTACGCTTGCTTCGATCGAACTATTAACATATATAGTGTAGACAATAAATGTCAGAAAGGAGTGATTAAAAAATTAGGGCATGCTAGCGTAAAAATCTGGATACGTCGGATTGAAAAAAATATGTTTGAATCATGTGGAGCTCTGCACAAAAATCTTTCTCTCTCTTTCACCCCTTCACAACATTTGTAAACAACAAGGCCATTAAACGTCAAAATCCCATGCAAAATCAATATACAGTGCAGAGCCCCGTTCCTGGCCCAGTGTGGAGTGCAACGAACGAATCGCTCTTTTTCGTACACTGTAAACTCGGCATTACCCTTTAATGTGGAAAAAATACCCACTTTTTTCTGATATATGGAAATGTCAAAATAAAGGGTACTTTCAAATTTTGAATAAAGGGTACTTTTGTCCCATTTTGACGTTCAAGGGATTTACCCATTAAGGCGAAGTAGGCCGTCATTGGAATTTGTACGCGTCGTTGATGATTGTTGCTAATTCATATCACGATTTCGAATCAAAGAAAATAAGTTGGTTTTGCACTGATACAGCTGAAAAAGTATCAGCATACTTTATGCATGTTAGCGCGTAGAGTGATACTTTTTCAAGTCAATGGGCCGTATGAATAAAATGTAGTAAAGTTGAGTTTACTACATTCTCGGTAGTAAACGCTATATGTGGAACACGAGTGGAACATGTTTGTGTCATTTTCCTTTCTACACCTTTCGAACATACTACAAACAACGCATTGCTATGAATAAAGGTAGCATTTACTACAAAGCTACTGGTAGTTAGCTTCAGAGGTAGGCTGGCCATACGTACCGTATTTAACGGGACAGTACCGTTTTCATCCCCTCGACGGGCTGTCCCGTCGTTTAATGGAAAATGCTCGAATTGTCCCGTATTTTACGAAATGGAGATTTGGCACATAACTTTCAACACCAGTAAAACAATAAAAATTACAACTAACGTACAGTTTTCAGAAATATTTCAGAGTTTATTGTCTTACTCATCTATTTTCCAAGCAATTATTAGTTTCTCAAACAGAGTTAATCTTGATCCGTATATGGTTCTGCTTAACTTTTTGCGTTTTTTACTCATATTTATGCCAAACATATTTCAAAAATACGGATCTTCATAAGATAATTATTCATGTAATACTTAAAATGAAAAAGAACAACTATGTGTTTACTTCTGATATGCAATTGATTAGAGTGGGTATTTCAATAAAGTAATGAAATATAAGCAAAATTTACGTTTGAGTTTGAAAAATTGAAAAGTGTAACGATTTTTTTTTAGTAAATTCCTTAAAAACGCTGCTTTTCGGAAATCAAAGAATGCGCTTCAAGGTTTTTAAATGATTTTTATTAAATCATGCAGACATGTAGCTTTGGATTGCATAATCTGGTTCTGCAACTTTCCCTCGAATGGCGGTTTCCCGAACGTCGTTCTCCCAACGCCAGTTCTCAGAATGCGTTTCCCCGAATAGCTCAGTTCTCCGAAAAGTTCTAACACTCATAAGTGTCATAACCATTCGCATTTCAAGGTGGTGAACAATATGTATTTTTGGCAATATGTATTTAGTCCAGAATGATTAAATATCTCCTTCTTTGGTTGCTTATCGATCTTTCTAACTCAACACTATCTACCCGAGCAGAAGCAAAGTTCTGACCATTAAATCGAGATATTGATTTAATTGACATAAGAGATAAAACATATGAAGATAATATCAAAATTTAATTCCTGGAACTTCTGAGCCATAACTAAATTTGATGTTGGAAGACCTAAGTCTAAGGAATAGCTTGCTGATATTGGTGAGATCTTATAAAAGTTAAATATGATATGCTAATAGTATTCCAGGAGTAAATTTTAGATATTATTTTCGGATCTTTTATCTCTTATATCTTTAAAATAATATCACTTTTGTTTGTCCATATCAACATTTTCTATTTCTTAGCTTTTGTCGCCTGCTCGGATAAAGACTATTATTGCACTTTTGTTGAGCTGCATTGCTTTACAAGGGAACGGGTCATTCGGGGAAATGGCTTCGGAGAAGCGGGCCATTCGGGGAACTGAAATTTGGGGAAAAGTTGCACAATCGCATAATCAATGTCTTTTAAAATTGTCCCGTTTTTGTTTTTTATTTGTCCCGTTTTTATCTGGTTGGCTTATGGTCAGCCTATTCAGAGGTTGCTACACATGCTTTGAGTTTGCGGAATTGAATGGAATAATTTACTTTTGAGTAAAAATCATGGGAAAACTATATGAGTTTTGATATATCGGAAGGTATTTTGAGTTTTGCAAAGGAATTCTGAGGTTACGAAAACTTTCGCTCCGCCAATTCTGAGATTCCGGTAAGATTACCGGCAGTAGCAATTTGTAATATCCGTGTGAATTCTGGCATTACGATAATTATGTTATTTTCTAGGAATTTTAGGATGTCGGTAAGAATTCAGATATTCATAAAGTAATTCTGAAATTTACGTCTAAATTCTGACATCTCAGATTTCCTTTTGAATTTCGGAATTCCTGTAGGAACTTTGAGATTCCGATAGGGATGTCGGATTTTTTATGATAATTCTGAAAATTTAAATACCATTCTAGGAATATTGCGGAAATATTAGGAATCTGGTAAAAACTCTAGAATTGGGGTGGGAATGGGATTCCGAATATTAATCTCTTGGAATTCTGTGGGTATCTTTGAGACGGTATTTCTGTAAGAATCTATGAGATTGCGGTGGGATTCCTACGAATTATTGTGTGAATATTTGTAATTCCGAAAATCAATATTTGTAATTATTGTAAAAACCTTTAAGATTCCGTTGATCTCCAGTTCCGTTGGAATTTCAAAGTAAAGCTTTAATATAAACGTTTTGAATGTCGGTAAATATTTTATAGATTTCAATGGGATTTTTTGTGGAGTCGTTTAGAATTTTAATAATTTCAAAGGGAACCCTTGTGTTTTAGGGGAGATCCTCATTGAATTCTAACGACTACCAATGGAATAACTACAATTCTCATAAAAATCTCTACATTCTAAGTTCTAGACATTCCAAGAATACTATCAGAAACCCCACCAAAATAACGAGAATATCACAGAAACACTTAGAACATCGGAATTCAACATAACAGCATGAAACACAAGAGGAGCATCAAAATTCTACCGCAATTTCACCAGAATCTCAGTACTAGAAGGTGCTAGAAAATATGTGGTTCCAAATTTGATAGCTGCAATCTCAAGATCTCTTCATAAATGTTAAGCTAGTATTTAAAAAATCATCGGCGTTGGCGAAGGCCGAAAACCACCCAGAAAATTCTTTGATGTACCATCATCACAAAATCATAGACATAGAGAGAATACCAGACTAATCGCAAAATTACACTACAAATCTTGTCAAATAACAGCACCTTCATGATTTGTGCAAATTGTCGCGTAATCGATTAGATTCCATGCATTTTCTTCATATGCATGATTGTATTAATTTTAAGCGTCACTCTGAATGGATTGTTCTTTACGTGCAGAATCACTCTGCACTCTGAATGGAAATTTCTGAACGTGCAGCTTCAGTCACCGCTCATGTTCGAAAGTAGTAAGTACTACATGTTCGAAAAGTTTTTTATTCATACCAAAAGTGTAGTAAACTTTGTGGATTTTGTTTTTGAGTTGATGCTACATGTAGTAAAGTTCAATGTTTTTTATTCATATCACCCAATATTGATGGAATATGCAATGCTGTTTCCAGTCCGTGCAGTATTCGGTGAGTGGTAACCAAGGTGGCAACCCTGAATGCTACCCACTGCACCGTCGAGCGAGCGCGCCAAAAGCGCATCATTGAGAAGGAGAAGGCAAAGCAACAGTGCAAAGTATAGTTGATTTTTTCATTCATCCGTTTATATTCAACCCGAACAGAAGTGTATTAAAGTTTATCTCGTTTCATTCACACAAGTGTTTCATTCCTTGTCCGGTTCCTTTTCTTCGGTGTTTCGCTTCCGTTGTGCCGTGTCCACCTCTGCCCAACAGGTAATGGTCCCAGAGGAAATCCGAAATTTAATTTCCGGATAGTTTAGGAAGAAAGTGTGAGAAACTGTTTTCCTGTTTCGGGTGTTCGCGCCGCGTGTGATTGGATTTTGTTTCCTGCTGTGGTGATTCAGTTTGGGAGAACAAAATGGCGGAGCCGAACAAATTCGCGTTTGCCAGGTTGAGCAACCACAACTGGCAGATCTGGAAGTTCCGGATGGAGATGCTTCTGACCAGGGAGGAGCTCTGGTATGTGGTGGGCGATGTGAAGCCGGAGCCGGTTACCGATCAGTGGACGAAAGACGACCGGAAAGCTCGTGCCACCATCGGTTTATGTATCGAGGACAATCAGTTCGGTTTAGTGAAAAACGCGGACAGTGCTAAAGCTTTCTGGGATGAGTTGAAAGCATACCACGAAAAGAACACGGTTACGTCGCGTGTGTCTTTATTGAAAAAGCTTTGCAGTGTGAACCTCGCAGAAGATGGTGATCTCGAGTGCCATTTGGTAGTTTTGGAAGATTTATTCGACCGTTTGTCGAATGCGGGGCAACCGCTGGAAGAGTCGCTGCGGATCGCGATGATCCTGCGCAGCTTGCCCGACTCCTACGGAACATTGGTGACGGCCCTAGAGAGTCGTGCCGATGCCGATATCACCATGCAACTGGTAAAATCGAAGCTACTGGATGAATTCGAGAGGCGGAAGGAACGATCCGGTGATTCGTTTGATATGAAAGCGATGAAAAGTGCAATGCAAAGTGTGGGTGGTGTTTCACAACGAGTGTGCTATTTCTGCAACAAGCCTGGCCATGTGCGTCGGAATTGCCGGCTTTATCTGGCGAAGCAGAAAAGCGGCGAAGACGAGAAGAAGCCAGAAGAAAAATCGAGCGGCAGGCAAAATGCGAAGAAAGTGAAAAATGAAACCTGCAGTGCCGGTGTGTGCTTCATGGTGGCGGATGATGGACAGCGTGAATGCTGGTTTATAGACAGTGGAGCGAGCTGCCACATGACAAGTGACAAGAAATTTTTCACGACGTTCGAGGAGAAGGCTGGTCCAAATGTGATTTTGGCCGACGGCAAAGTTGCTGCCACAGCTGGATGCGGTGATGGTGTAGTGTTGTGTGTAGGTGGAGATGGAAATACAATCGAAGTAAAGTTGCGCGATGTGTTGTATGTTCCCTCCCTTACCAGTGGACTTGTATCTGTGGACAAGTTAACCGCGAAAGGATTTGTGGTGAAATTCCGAAAGGATGGCTGTTCCATTTGCGACGTCAGCGGTAAGGTGGTTGTTGCCGGAGAGCAGACTGGATCCCTGTACAAGCTGAAGCTGGCGGAAGTCGCAAGGAAAGTGGAAGGTAAGATGCACAATCATAATTGTCAACATCAGTGGCATAAGCGTTTCGGACACAGAGACCCGGCAGTATTGTCGAAGATTGTCGATGGCAAATTGGGCGTAGGCGTGAAGGTCACGGATTGCGGCATCAGGCAAACTTGCGAGCCATGTTTGGAGGGTAAGTTGTCACGGAATCCGATTCCGAAAGTAGCGGAAAGAAAATCAAAGCGTGTTTTGGAGTTGGTCCACACAGATCTCTGTGGTCCAATGCGAACGATGACACCTGGTGGAAAACGATTTCTTATGACGATGATCGACGATTTCAGTCGATACACGGTCCTTTATCTACTGGAGAAGAAATCGGAGGCTGCTGGTAAGATAAAGCAATATGTGAGGTACGTGGAGAACTTGTTTGGGCAGAAACCACAAGTGATCAGATCTGACGGCGGTGGTGAATACGCCAACGAAGAGTTGCGACGATTCTTTGCTGAAGAAGGTATTGAGGCACAGTATACGACTGCGTATACGCCTCAGCAAAACGGAGTGGCCGAAAGGAAGAACAGATCGCTACAGGAGATGGCTACAACGATGCTGTTGGATGCTGGTTTGGACAAGCGTTACTGGGGAGAAGCTTGCGTTTCTGCTGCATACTTGCAGAACAGGCTTCCGTCCCGGTCAGTAGATACGACACCGTATGAGAAATGGTGTGGTCGCAAGCCTGAGCTGGGGCATCTGAAGGCATACGGATGTCCGGCATATGTGCATGTTCCAGGAGTGAAACGTGGCAAGTTCGAGAGCAAAGCGAGAAAGTTGACGTTCATCGGTTATTCGGAGGAGCATAAAGGCTACCGGTTCGTAGATACCGGAACGGATATGGTGACGATAAGCCGAGATGCGAAATTCTTGGAAATGCAGGATCCGAAGTGTTCATCACGGGAGAAAGTGAATGAAGGTAGTGAAGTTGAGTGGTTCTCGGGGGCACAACCTACCGAAGTAGACAATTTCGAAGGATCCGAGTTGGACAAAACTGAAGAAGAAGACTATTTTGATTTGGACAATACGGCAGGAGAACAAGATCCGTTGCAAGTGAAAGAAGAAATTCAAGATTCTAGTGCGGACGAAAATCCTGAAGACATGCGTCGATCCAGGAGGAGTAATCGAGGTGTCCCGCCTAGTCATCTGTCGGAATACGTTGTAGGCATAGCAAGAGCTGACGGCAGGAGCGCAAGAAGTCAGGAGGAGATATTCCGAGGAATGCAGCGAGGATCAGCATTGAGGAGGAGTGATGGAATATGCAATGCTGTTTCCTCTCCGTGCAGTATTCGGTGAGTGGTAACCAAGGTGGCAACCCTGAATGCTACCCACTGCACCGTCGAGGGAGCGCGCCAAAAGCGCATCATTGAGAAGGAGAAGGCAAAGCAACAGTGCAAAGTACAGTTGATTTTTTCATTCATCCGTTTATATTCAACCCGAACAGAAGTGTATTAAAGTTTATCTCGTTTCATTCACACAAGTGTTTCATTCCTTGTCCGGTTCCTTTTCTTCGGTGTTTCGCTTCCGTTGTGCCGTGTCCACCTCTGCCCAACAAATATAAACTATCAAGATTGAGTTTTATCAATTTCAAATGCAAGCTGAAAAGTCATCATTGTTGCCAAAACGAATGACGGGCTACTTAGCCTTAAAGGGTGAAAAATTTCTTGGAGTTTCTCATTAATCATTCTACACTGTAAGGTCAAAGTACCCTTTAAAGGGTAAAAAAGTACCCTCTTTGAGAGAAACTAGTTTAACTCATAAAAAGAGTAAAGGGCCCGTACCCATTAAAGAGTAAACGGCTTGTACGTCAAACCAACGAGTAAATTTTACCCACTTTCTGAAATAAGTCATTTTGAAAACAGGGTAATATTTACTCTTTTTTTCGCGATTTTTGAATTAAATTTCAAAATAATATTCAACATATGGTAACGGAATAAAAGATCGATTGATTGACACGTAATTTAACTTTATTCATCAATGAAAATAATAATACTCGAAACACGATGATGTGTTATCTCGGGGCGGGCGAATGATAACGACATTGGCTGGATCCCAATAGACAAGGTTTCTCCCTGGAGCATCATGGCGCAGTAGTTTCATCCTTTACTCGAGTTGTTCGGGAATCAGGCGTCCGAACGTTATTTTAAGTTGATTATATACAGCCTACAAACACACCACAATGTTACGCTTGTGTATAACTCATTAAGAAGATTAATTGATAGTGTGGAAGAATTAAGCGCCAAGATGCAGAAGTTGTTACTAATCATAGTAGTCACACTAAACAAATAACACATCACAGTAGCCACACTTAACAATGGATCAATGCACGGGTTCATGATTTTGACATTTGAGCAGTGCCGAATTCACCCGTTGCCATGGTCACGTAAATAACACGGCACCGCTCAAACGTCAGGTTGTGAACTCGTGCATCGGTCCATTGTTATAGTTCTTGTCACAATAAAACATCATTCATGTTCCAACCACTGTACGTGAAGGTTGTTCTTTCTACGGCTCCCTGAATATCACCAATAGGTTATGAGCCCAGCCTAGAAAGTTACTGAAAGTAGTACAAGAAGGAAAATTCATCGAAGCGTATTCTCGAAGATGGCACGAAACGGTGGAGGCGATTTAGCGGTTGCAGCAGTTCCAGGTCGAAGCCACAATCCATTGAGTCTGCCGTCAATTCAGCTGCTCCAGGGACGCAACAACTGGTCTACCTGGAGGTTCGCTGTGCAGACGTTTTTGGAGTTGGAAGACTTATGGGAAGCAGTGAAGCCTGCGAAAAATCCCGACGGAACATTCGTTCAAGTGCTAATTGCTCAGGAAGCTAATTACAACATCTCTCGGAAACTGCGAGTCCATGGAAGCCTTCGTGAATAGCATCATCGAAACGGCCCACCAGTTGCGGGGAATCGGTTTCGACATAAGCGATGAATGGATTGGAACGTTACTGCTTGCTGGTTTGCCCGAAGAATATCGTCCAATGATAATGGCAATCGAAAACTCTGGACTCAAGATCGGTGCGGACGTGATCAAAACCAAGCTTCTGCAAGATGTGAGTACTTCCTCATCAGCATCAAGTGGTGCGGCCTTCGCAGGCAAGCGGCAGAACTGGCAGCAAAGACAAGGTGTCAATGTGAAATCAGCAAGCAACGGCCCGAAATGCAGGAACTGCAAGAAGTTCGGACATATTGCCAAGAATTGTCCAACGAAGGTTTCGAAGACCGAAAATGGAAACGCTTGGTGCACCGTGCTATCAACCATTGCCGAAGATGATCAAAATTGGTACTTCGATTCTGGAGCTTCAAGTCATTTCACGAAAACGGAAGATTTTTTGGAGAATTCCTGTCGGTGCGGTGGAAAAGTTCTAGCAGCGAACAAAGGTTCCATGTCCGTAGTTGCCAAGGGAACAGTCAAGATTTACCCGGAGTGTTGTCCTGAAGATTCGCCCATTGAAATGCATGACGTCCAGGTAATTCCAGAGCTTTCAGTAAATTTGATTTCCGTGAACCAGATAGTGAAGCGAGGCCACACAGTTACGTTCAACGTGGATGGTGTGGAAGTTATCAACCCGGCGGGACAGGTAATCGCTACTGGTACGAGGTACAACGATTTGTTCAAGCTGGACCATCTGGTGTCGCGCAAAGCACTGGCGTGCTCTTCCTCGAAGAACCTGGACCTGTGGCATAGACGGATGGGGCATCTCAACATCAACAGTCTGCATCGTCTGAAAAATGGAATGGTCACTGGAATGCAAGTACCGGATACCCCTACGACAAGAGTAGACATGAAGTGTAAAATCT
The DNA here is from genome assembly GCF_002204515.2 of Aedes aegypti. NCBI lineage: Eukaryota > Metazoa > Arthropoda > Insecta > Diptera > Culicidae > Aedes > Aedes aegypti. The sequence goes on from NC_035108.1 coordinate 307,786,098, forward strand.
GTGCGATGGGAAAACAAACGCGACTCCCGTTTCCGAAGTCTGGTTCAAGAGCGAGTGAAGTCCTAGAGCTGGTACACTCCGATATTGGCGGACCGATGGAAGTCTCATCCCTGGGTGGCAGCCGATATTACCTGACGTTCATGGACGACAAATCACGCAGGATCTTCATTTACTTCTTGGAAGACAAGTCTGGAGAAAGTGTCTACAGGGCATTCGAAAATTTCCGAAGCATGGCTGAGAAGCAGACAGGTAAGAAGCTGAAAATTCTTCGCACAGATAACGGTAAGGAGTTCGTGAATAAGCAGTTTGAAGATTATCTGCGGCGGCTAGGGATTCGTCATCAAACTTTGGCGGATTATACTCCGGAGCAGAACGGGCTCGCGGAGCGTGGGAATCGAACGATCGTAGAACGAGCAAGATGTATGCTGTTCGAAGCGGATCTACCCAAAACGTTCTGGGCCGAAGCGGCAGCCACAGCTGTATATTTAATGAATCGATCGCCAACCAAAGGACATGAGATGACTCCTGAAGAAGCTTGGAGTGGGAGGAAGCCAGACCTAGCCCATAGTGGTTATCACGCCTAATGGTATGGGTGCCCTAGTGTAGATGTAGTTGTGAACCTTAGAGGAAAACAATATGCACTCAGTCTCGAAAAACACCCAGAAACCGAGTTTAAATTTTTCAAATTGGGTAATATTTACATATGCATTTTGATGAGTCTGCAAAGCGTGTGCAAGTTTCTTTGAGGAAAACAAAAACAATCTGTGTATGACGAGCGTATGCTAGTCTACGTGTGTTCAAATGTCACTAAGCTCTATATACGTGTTTTTGGATCCCCTGTGATGGCGCACGTCCCGAAGCAAAAACGAAGGAAATGGGACGCAAAAGCTGTCGAATGTATACTAACTGGATTTGATGAAGACACGAAGGCTTATCGTCTGTGGGACACTCAATCAAGAAAGCTGATCAAGTCACGTGATGTCACTTTCCTAGGCGAACAAGCGACGACTGTAACACAAGTCAAGCCTACCCCGGTGAGCAAACAGAAGACTATAAGCCTAGATTGGGACGACGTAGTTTCGTATGAACCAGAACCAATTCAAGAAGTTGCCACCGATGCACCGGGTCCCGCAGAAGCTGTTCGTGCAGAAATGATCGATGAAGCAATCATGACAAGCGATGAAAGTGATGAAGAGAGTGCTGATGAAGTTGTAGCGGCTCCGTCATCTAGTGAGCATCAAGTTCCATGTTCAATAGAGCCACCAATGCTGAGACGAAGTGGAAGAGAGCGGTATCTGCCCGACAAGCTGCGAGATTTCTTTTTTCCAATCCGAGGACTGTCGTCAACCAGATTTCCAGAAGAAGTTGGTGAAACAGGTGAGCAACCCGCAGTCACCCGAAGATCGGAAGCCGTAGCGGAAGAAATGCAGCAGTCACAACAAGGCTTAGTTACTCGAGACAAACCGTCTGGCGGTGATGATCCTCGTACTCCATCCGAAGCTCTACAAGGCCCGAAATCGCAGCATTGGAAGGAAGCAATGGATGATGAATTTCGCTCTCTAGTCGATAACGATACTTGGGAACTCGTGGAGCTGCCGCTGAACAGGAAAGCCATCGGATGTAAATGGCTGTTCAAGTCAAAACGAGATGAAAATGGAAATGTTGTGCGGCACAAAGCCAGACTAGTGGCGCAGGGATTTACCCAAAAATTTGGCGTGGACTTTGATGAAGTGTTTGCGCCAGTAGCCAAACAGGTATCCTTGCGTACCCTGCTCACTATAGCAAGCCGACGTGGAATGATCGTCAAGCATGTAGATGTGAAGACTGCATATCTCCACGGGATACTGGACGAAACGATATACATGAAGCAGCCGGATATGTACCATACAGGAGGAGCGAATGTTGTTTGTCGTCTCAAGAAAAGCATCTATGGACTCAAGCAATCAGCTCGTGTGTGGAACCAACGAATTGATGGCGTGTTCAAATCAATGCAGTTTGTACCATCCAAGGCCGACCCGTGTTTGTATGTAAGAAAGAAGGGAAACCGAGTAAGCTTCATCCTGATCTACGTTGATGACGTCATTATTGCCACGCAAACTGAAGAGGAGTTCGAGCGGATTTTTGAAGTTCTGCAGAAAAACTTTACCATGACGAACCTGGGCGATGTGAAGCATTTTTTGGGCATCGACATCAAACGCAAGTCAGGAAGTTACACGTTGTGTCAGCAGCAGTACATCCGAAAGCTAGCAGAACGATTCGGCCTACAAGATGCGAAACCATCGAAGATCCCGTTAGATCCTGCATACCTTCAGCAGAAGGAGGAGGAGGATTGCCAACTACCGAACAACAGTCAATACTTAAGTTTAATTGGAGGTCTGCTGTATGTATCCGTGAATTCTCGTCCTGATGTATCAGTAAGCGTGTCCATCCTGGCACAGAAATGTTCCTGCCCTACTCAACGAGATTGGCAAGAAGCAAAGAGGATTCTTCGATATTTGAACAGCACCAGCGATCATCGTTTACACCTTGGATCGACCTCAACTGGACTAGAAATGTTTGTGGACGCCGACTGGGCAAGTAACCATCGTCACCGAAAATCAAACTCTGGATACCTGGTGGGTTACGGAGGAGGTTTGATCAGCTGGGCATCGCGGAAACAGAGCTGTGTTGCGTTGTCCTCTACTGAAGCAGAATTCGTAGCGTTGACGGAAGGATGTCAGGAGCTCAGCTGGATAAAGAAGCTATTGAAAGATTTCGGCGAAGATGTCTCAAACCCAGTACCCACATATGAGGACAATCAAAGCTGTATCAAATTAGTTGAAGGAGACAAAATTGAGAAGAGAAGCAAGCATATTGATACGAAGTTTTTCTACGTTAGAGAGCTGAATGAAGAAAAAGAGATAATGCTGAAATACTGCCCTACTGAGATGATGTTAGCGGACATTTTAACGAAACCTCTGCATAACGTGAGAATCAAGACACTGCGAGAGAAGATTGGGATTCTACCAGATCTTGCCGAGGAGGAGTGTGGAAGAATTAAGCGCCAAGATGCAGAAGTTGTTACTAATCATAGTAGTCACACTAAACAAATAACACATCACAGTAGCCACACTTAACAATTGTTATAGTTCTTGTCACAATAAAACATCATTCATGTTCCAACCACTGTACGTGAAGGTTGTTCTTTCTACGGCTCCCTGAATATCACCAATAGATAGTACTTACTAGTTTTTAATGTTTCGCACCATCTATCCACATAAACAGACTGCTTCAGGTCATACAGATGCCAGTTTTATCAATAATCATGCGTAAGACAATTTTCACCCTTTAAAGGGTAGCCCCAGCATACTTGTAAATGGGCACATATTACCCTTTATTGGAAATTTTGAATTACCCATTATTTTGACAGCTGCATATGTCAGGAAAAAATGGGCATTTTTTACTCTTTTTTTTTCGTTGTTTTGACGTATAAGCTGTTTACTCTTTAATGTGTAAAGGCCCTTTACTCTTTTTATGAGTTAAACTAGTTTCTCTCAAAGAGGGTACTTTTTTACCCTTTAAAGGGAACTTTGGTGTTACAGTGTATGTTGCTCTACTGTTTGGCAACCCTTATCCATTTTGACACATTTCCCAGACAGAGATTTTTTTCTCTATCAACAGAAAGAAGAAGCAGTTGCCGAGTGTAGACAGAGTAGCGGACCGTCTGACTGGCGCGGTCCTCATCTCAACCGCACATCTAACTGTATCAGTAGTAGCGTAGTGCGGATGATTTTGGGCCAGAGAGCGAACTATGAATGGGATAGTGTTGAGCAACAGCATCACAGTGTTCGAACAGCGTGTCTATAACAGTTCAAAAACGCTTGAGTTTTATCATTGATGGATGTATTGCGGTTATAGAAAGGAAAACAGTTTGGGCAGGTGTGAGAGTATACCTATCACGGATTTCTACTGCCAGGGCTGGTAGCGAAAAGTGGAGCTAAAAATAGCGATTTTTGTGATACGATTTGAGAAGATAGTTGAGCAACTTGCGCTATAAATCATTACACAAAAATATTAATTTCAGAAATTGACAAAATTTGTTTTATTTTTTTTAATTTTTAATAATGGTGAACGCATGCGATATATCTCGATATGATTTCTGGTACCCTCGAGTAACCTCTCACAAAATTGCAAAATGTATGTATGGAACTCATTGCAGAACTCAATTTTTACAACACTCGTCTTATTTATCCAAGTTCGGGAAGCCTTCACGACTTCTCAGGGCATATATTATCTTTGTACCTGTCACACGATTTCGAAAACATACAAAAATGGTAAATCGACAAGCAAAGTTTTCAGTTAATAATACTAAGCTGAGAAGCACACTTTAATGTCAGTAGAAAGAATAATACATCTTGTGTTTTAAAAATGGTCATTTTACAACTTGTTACGTATACTAATATGAAACGCGTAACACGTCTTTGCTATTATTCTATAAGACTAGCTGTGAAATTAAAATTATGTGCTATTACATAACTAAACACAAACTAATAAAAATGCAACAGGATTTGAGTCAAATGGCAATTTCTACAGAAATTTTAATCCAGGAGCAAGAATAATAATAGAGGGTTCATGCACAAATTATGTCAAGCTAAGCGTGACAAGCCATTGAGCTACTTTTGGCCAAATGAACGTTTGCTTGAAGGCGCTAGGCTCAATAGAGCAGTATTTTTTGGTAAAATTGCTAAACCTTTTATCCCTCTTTCCCATGGTAGCACAGGTAATCCATTAGTTAACAGGAAACGAGGCAAATGAAAAACAAAAATGGGACATTCTTTAAACAGGTATATAATTATCTTCTAGACTTATTGTATATTTGAATTAAAAAAAATAAAACAAGTGACTTCAGTAGCCGAGTAACATTTTAGTCAGCTCGAATAAGTATGTCTTTGCTGAATAAACTGTTAGTCAGCTGAAAACGTTACTTGGGAATGCGTTGGAAACAAAAATTTTAATTTGATTTTTTCCGCAAATCAAACTTTTTCGAAAATTTCAGACTGAAGAAAATTTGTTAAAATTTTCAGAAGGTTATCTATGGATTTTACGAAATTGATTTTATTAAAAACTTTTTTGCAATAGTTATGGTCTTAGGTATATTTGAAAGATTAAAGTAATACAATATAAAGAAGAACGATCTCATTGTTTTAGATGACAGCGTTTAGAAAAACTCAAAATAGTCGAAAATAGTGACCCAAGTAGAAATGCCTTCGTTTATGAGACTTTATAGTGACTAACATCAATAAAATGACTCGCTACCACCCCTGGTTACATGAGAGAGAGCCGCTGCTTTGGAAAGACTCGCTGCTTTGAAGCAGTCAATCGCGAAGTGAAATCGAAGACAGCAGCAAGTTGTCGCTTTAGGAACAATCCAGTTCCTTTCGCGATAGATATCTCCTAGCTGTTGCTGGAGTGTAACAGTGCAGTGTCGTCGTCGCGGGTCATATAGATAGTCAAAGTGCACATATAGTTCTGACACTTAGAATAGGCATAACGACTCACCTAGGGGCAGAATGTCTACTAACAGCAATAGACGGGGGACTCGAAATGTAAGTAAACCACCCTTCGATTTCGGTAGTGGGTTATATACTATATGTACTATGATGACGTCGCGAAACATTTATACAAAGCACCTTTCACAAATAAAACTGCTTCAGAAGCAGGAACGAACAAATTAAAAACTGATTATCAAACCAAAGCATATTGAATTATTCATTTGAAATCAAACGGTATTATCTTGCTTGCAGAAACGGAACAAGCCGAACCAAATAATTAAGGACATAGCATATAGCGTAGTGTTCAACATTTTTGTGATAATACATCTGATAATCGATCATCTGGTCGAGCTGGTCCTCAAATGGTACTGGGGACCGAGTCGTGCAAGATGCCCACCCTTGCAAAGGAAGAACATCATTGTGACCTACAGTGTGCAAGAGCTGGCCAAATTGATCCGAACCAAGGAAGTGACCTGCCTGGAAGTGGTTAGTGCCTACATCGACCGCCTGAATGAAGTTAATCCGGTTGTGAACGCCGTCATTGACGGGCCCTTCATTGAGGCTTTGGAAGAAGCCAAAGCGATCGACGATCGCATCCAGCGTGGGCTCATCTCGGAAAATGAATTCAATGAGAAGCCCTTCTTGGGAGTGCCTTTCACGACCAAGGATAGCACAGCCGTAAAGGATAAGCTGCACACGCTGGGCATCACCGCTCGGAGGCACGTAAAAGCCAAGGAAGATGCGGAATGCGTCAAGCTGATGAAGGAAGCAGGGGCTATCATTATCGCCACCACCAGCATTCCGGAAATCAATCGATGGTAAGCAAATTGTTAACGCATACCTACAACAGTGATTCAAACTCATATTCGTACAGGGCATTGATTTCACATCAAGTTGGTAGAGAATATTTGAATGATACTTATATCGACTTTAAAATACCTTACAATATTGAAGATCATAAGTTTGCTATGGTTTGTCAATTTTCTTTCATTTTTGAAATGATAAAAAAAGTTTTGAATTTGTGTCTAAAATTAACCCAATTACCTATTTGCACGTCTATCAAAATTGAAGCATATATAACATTTGAAACTAAATTTGTATGCTCTCCATGATTGCTCAAGTTCTTCATATCGTTATTCAGCTGTAGTAGAGTTCATTTGGACAATTAATAAACGTACACGTACAATCCCTGCAAAGATTCTTTGTTTTCAGGTTAGTTCTAAGCCCTCTAATTCATTTTATCCAATGATTCTACCATCGTTTTCTCTAGGACTAGGGACATTTTCTAGAATTCAACCAGTATTTTATCTAGGGATTTTCTAGGATTGCTTACACAATTGTCGTTAAGGATTTCTTTTAATTTTATCAATTTAATCAGCAAATTACTCCAAACGAATTACTTCAGAGATTTCTTCCAAGATTTATTCAGGAATCCAATGAGATTTTTTTCCAAAAATCTTCAAACAATTTTTCAGCCATTTTTCAAAGAAATGTCTCATGAAAAATGCCTAGAAATTTTCTTTAGAAGTTATTGTTTTCTTTCAAATTCAAGAAGTATTTTAGAATGGAATCTTAAAGTAACATCTGATGGATTTTTATTTAGTTCTAAAGTAACCATTTTTTAACTAAGTTAATTGAAAAAAATCAGAATACCTAGATAATATGCTGCAGGGCTTCCTTGAAAATTATCAGAGGAAATCATTTAAGCAAGTTGTGTATGGATGATCGGAGAAATAATTGGAATAATAAATGTAGTATTGGCAAGTTTAAATTTAAATGAACCTCAAATAGCGCTGTCCACAAATTTCCTAACGCTCGAAGGGGTTAGACTCAAGCGTTACGACTCATGCTAAATTTTGAAAATGTTAATACAAGAAGCGTTAGGGAGGAATCAAACATTTCCAATTTTAGCGTTGCGTAATAAATGGATGATGCCAATAAACTTTTGAAGCATCCATGAAGATTCTACTTAATTTTCTCGAGAAATTGTTTGGAACAACTGCAGGGGTAACCCTTGAATGAAATGCTGAAGGAATTTCTGGTGAAACCAAGAGGAATTCCAAGTTTAATATTCGAACATAGTTTTGATGACACGCCAAAACAATTTTCTGAACTTACGGTGCAGATAAATCGAAGCCAAATCTCATTTTTTTCAAGAGCACAAATCTAGAAAACCAGACATTCGTTCAAGCTGGAAATTTGATCAATTGGTCACCACCGATCGATCAAGTTTCAACTTAAGCGGATGCCTGGTTCTCTAGATTTGTGCTTCTACTCATCTTCACCTTAAAAAGGACGAAAACTGCTATGATTTCTGTAAACTACATTTCAATCATAATTCTTTCAGTGCTCACGAATATCATTTTTACAATGGATTCTTCAACAAAAATGAACGATACAGTTAGACTTATTAGATTGTGTAGCAAAGATTATTGGAGATCCTTCTTATATTCACTTTATTTATTTATTGTTCAATGCAAGTTGGTGTGTTCCCCTACACACCCCTGGTGGTAAAATGAACAGGGGTGGTAAAATAAACACCGTGCCTTTTACCGAGAAAAAACAAATTTCGATGAATTATTATCACGCACGGACGATTTAAAGCATAAATCTGCGTGTTTGAGTTGATATGTAGGTCAATTGAAGTGAAAATATCAACGAAAACTAGGATTTTAGAAAACCACGTTTGAAAATTAGAACTGACGTAACTTTTAGCTCGGAAGACTTGAGGTTTTTCAGTGAGGTGAATATCGTTATGATATGATGTAAAATCTGATACCTTTAGAATTCTTTTTGAATGGATTACAATCATTAATGGATATATTTTCGGTGGGGCAATGAAAATTTTCAGAAATATTTATTTTGCTCACGTTTTTTGCGTGGTGTTCATTTTACCACCAACCGCTGTTCATTTTACCCACATAGTGCAGGTAAAATGAACATTTGGATCGCTTTTTGATAGCGATGAAAATATATGAAAATTTAACTATTTAAGTCTGAATCCATGTCGCCGCTATAGGTTACATCCCTATTTTTGATTTTGTGCGATAGAACTATACAAATTCCTCGTTTTTCTATCAGAAACAAGATGATTTCCTTAAGGTGTTCATTTTACCACCCCTTCCCCTAATACAGTTTACAATTTTTATACTTAACAGTGTTTTGGTTAACTTTCATCTGTAACTTTATACTTTATGATATCTTCAGCACTAAAGGACTAGATTGCAACAACAATGAAATCAGGTAGATGACAAAAAAGTCTTATCACAAAAAACCTCAGGAATTTACTTAATTTATCTTACATACTAGTATCACTTTAGTTTCATATAAGTCCGCTTATAAATTGTTTAAATGCACTTTACAACATCTGAAAAACTTAATGGAGTTCTGAAGCAATAAAATGATAAAATTTAGTTTTAAATGTTATTATGTTGACATTCAATCGATAGATGTACGAATATGCAATTGGGTCAGTTTCATAAACAAATTCAATACTCCAAAGATGAAAAGAAACGGAAACATTTTATGTTTGTCGAACAATAGATGATCCCCATGACCTTTACCTTGATAACGTATTTTAAATTCAATAAATCATTTGATAGTTTTTCACCAACTTAATGAGAAAACAGTGTCCTGTACGAATATGAAATTGAGTCACTGTACCTCAAGTAAGGTTCGATCGATTAAAAATTTGTGTCTCTTTTCCATCATCAGGCAAGAAACGAGAAATAATCTGATCGGCCAGACCAACAACCCGTACGATAGTCGGCGCACGGTCGGTGGCTCCAGCGGAGGAGAAGGAGCCCTGATTGCAGCTTGTGGCAGCGCCTTCGGACTAGGTTTAAAGCTATTTTCTCTTGCTAACTAAGCGTAGTTTGTCTGTTCTGTTTTAATTGATGCACCGCGCGGTAGCTTGCATTGCACTTGGTTTAAGTAGTTTAGTGATTTCTTCTCGTAGTCTAGCTCTTTCTGGTAATCAGTTATCTCTTATGCTATCCTGTCGTAACATTTTTCATCTTTCCTATAAGCAAGCTCTCATTGCATCGGGTGATGGTGGATTATTTTCTTCATATTCATTTCGAGCTCTATGCAAGGTATCGATTCTTGATAATAAGGTTATGCTATACTTCTTGCGTTCATGTTTTTTTGCTATGTTGATGATATTGGTTTTATTGTTTTGTAAATAATGGTTTGCGTGAGTAAATTTTTGTTCCGTAAGCACCTAAACTGGGTTTCATTTTTGCACCATGTGAAATATTTATCAATAGCTATAGACTGCACTATATTTCGTTGAACTCAAAATTGACATTTATTCAACTGTTTTGTTATCATTGTCTACTGCTGCCCATTATCGAATATCAGTCCAGTGTTTGCATTTATGCACATAGTTGACGCATTTTCATGAACCTTCTATTTAATGCTTCCATAGTACTAGTGACCTCCGTTACAATCAGTAAATTGACTTCTAACACATCATTTTTTCAAAACAGTCGTTATGTCGAAATCTTGTATTTGTTTATCGATAAGCAGTAATTTTGTTTTTTTTTTTTTGTGAATAGTGGCATTGTTGAGAACATTTTTAGGCCATTAGGTAGATCAATATTTTAGTATGAAATAGCAAATGAGTATAAATTACTCATTTTTTACCTACAAAAATCCTGGGCCAATTTTTGGGCTTTCATGCTAAGTAGAGTAAGGTGGGGCAAAAGATTGACTATAGTGGCATAATCAATATTTTCAGGGAAACTATAACCGTTGAAAAGGTTTAAATACTACTTAATGAACCTTCATTCTGTCCCATAGTTTTGCTAAATAAATTTATGTCAGAATATTTACTCGATTTTAGTTATAACAATTTCAAAAATGATTTTCCAAAACGAACTGCCACTGATGGGGCAGCAGTTTGCTGATTGAAACACAATGAACAAGTAAACCGAGATAAATTATTCAAAGAGATCATCATATACATTCGATTTAAATAACACTGCGGAACACTTTTTTGTCTTTTGTTGCTGAATCCATTGCCGTTTTCAAAAATATCATAGCATATCTAGTTTTTGAGATATTGACTGTTGAAAATGCAAAATTTGACTATTTTAGCCAACTTACATGCAAATTTTCCAGCTTGAATGGCAATTTATTTGCTTAATTTAGCCACATAATTCAAACAATACGTATCAACAAAGTTCATAATACTTTCGATGGTAAAATGTTATTTTTCAGTAGTTCAGAAAAGTATTGTATTTTGTCGTACATGAAAAACGAAAAAAATATATGAAGACTGCAAGCATGTTGAAAACCCCGATTTAGGCTGTGAACCGTTTCACCAGTTCGTTTAACTTTTAGTTAAAATTTGACAGCTCGATAGTTATTTCCCCTCCGGTTAGAAATAATCCTGCTCTGGAGCATGGTTAAACTTGACAGTTCGAAAGTTATTTTTTGCTCCCGTGAATTCGAGAATAACTTACCATCTGTCAACTTTGTTCTGAAATAACTACTCGACTGTCAAAGCTCAAATGGGTCGACTGCGATGTTCAATTTAACCATTTGAGGGGAAAATAACTATTGAAATGTCAAATTTTAACTAATAGTTAAACGAACTGGCGAAACGGTTCACAGCCTTAAACTAAATTTTATCGTTATTTCAACTAAATTATATCTAAATTGAAAGTTGAAGTCCTATTTTGCATGCTTGGTGGATAAGATAACTGAAAAATTGATATTTTACTTTAAATCTCATGTAAACATCAATGAAACCAGTGTTTAATACAACTTTAGCGACCTGTAGCTAAAAATTGTGACATGCTGGAACATTTCTGAAAACGCCATTAAATTCAGTGATCTATAATCTACTAGAGATACAAATTTGATCTTTGAGACACGCAAAAATGTCATTTTTGATACACTGTGTAATAATATAGGTAGAATTCTCACAAAATCCTGGCGTGTATTTCGAACAATTCTGGCAGGGCCTTTCTTTTTTTTTCCGAGATGAGCCAGCCTCGGGCTGCAAATCTCGTTAATAAAGATAATAATAATAATAATTTATTTTTTTTTCTAGATGCGACTCTTACAAAATTCTGAGCAGGGTTCATATCCTAGACGGCAATTTCACATATTCTTGGAAAGGATTAGAAAATATATCTTGGGCATGATTCTGACATGACCCTATGCATGATTTTCACAGAATCCGGCGCATGTTTCTCATTTGATTGCAAAATTCTCGTAAAATCTCGGGCAGCATTCTCACAGAAGGCAGGGCATGATTCTTCTAGAATCTTGAGCAGAACTTTAGGGACATCCTATGAGAATTTCTGAAATAATTCAATTTATAAAAAAGCTGTCTTATTAACCGACTTTTATTCGATATTATGAAAACGGATTTGTTTGTGAAGTATAAAAAAATATCCAGCCACCATATTACTTTTGCTGAGATTTGGCCCGCGTTTCAAAAAGGTTGTGCAGGCATTTTCTAAAGGAAACCCTGAAGTAAGTACTGACAAAAAATCCAAAATTATTTCTCACGAAATCTGTGAGGCAGATCCTGCAGTACATGTTGAAATCACATATGAATTACTCAAAAACCGCAACGGATTTTTCCATTATTATTCATGAAGTACTTCGAGAATTTGACAGAGATCCCACACAGCAACATTTTAAAGGAGTTTCCACAGAAGTTCTTGAAAGTTTGACAGTTGAACATTGGTGACATGGTGATAAATGGCTAATTCCTTGTGAGATCATCAGAAGATGTATGTGGTATCTAAGTCACTGCGACCAGCTGTTATATCTATGACCAAGTTTACGAGTGGAACACACTCGTCTTCCTCATAACATGCAAAACGTGTTCCACTTGCCGTCCATCATAATATCCATTCCCAGCATGTCTTGGCGAAAATACTCCGTTGTCCTTAATCCAAACCTTGAATTCAAATGCACAAATATGAACGTGATGATCGATCGATTAAATTTTCAGCCCGTACGGTTGTCTGGTTTTCCAGATTTGTGCTCTTGGAAATTCGATGTTTGGCTTCGATGCATCTTCACCTTAATTAAAGATACTGAGGTGTAACAACATGTTTGGTCCCTAACTTAAGTAAAAGATATCCACATATCTTAAAATTTGCTTTTTAAACTGGCTGCTTTCCCCAACGGTACATCATTATTAACTTTTAAACCAGCAAGTAACCCTCAGCTTTGCATTAAGGGGGCAGGATCCGTCATTGATTTCGTACTTTTCAAAAGCAGCTTTTTGGTTCAAAATCAAGAAAATTTACAGGAAAATGTGTTCACTGAATTCTATTCTCCAACCGAAACACAATGAAAATATTTTCATCGAATATATTTTAGTTTTGAACAGAAAAACTGCTTTTTAATTTTCGATGATGACGATGATTACGATGACGGAGCGTTGAACGTTAAGCATTCAAAACATATGATATCCAAGCATCTTCTCTTTAAATTTGAAATCAATTCTTCAAGAAAATCAGCGATTCGTATTTTACCATTATTTCTGTGAAGTTTTATTTAGAGCGTATTTATATGGTTTTTTATATTAATGTACATAATTTACAAATAAAATTGTGCATAGGACTGATACGGAGCATGCAAAATATCTAGTAGTCAATCATCTTTGCAGTTAGTTTGAGAAAACTTTATCAAAAGGCAACATAACTGGAGTAATTTGAAGTTTTGGACCTGTCTTTAAGATTTGTTTTAAAATCGTCTAAAATAGTGTTCGCAGCTCGCATTTTATCATTACGACACAACTTAACAGATTTGTTTAGAATTAGTATCTTCCATTGAAGAAAGGCGTATTAGTGAATCTGAACAACTTGAAAGTGGTTCCTTGTTACTCAGTCAGGGATGGATTATCAACTGGTGAGATCGTTTTATGCAACTGTTCTAAATGGACTAAATATGATGGTTCACAATTTATTCGTGACAGCAAAGGGGATACGTTTATATATTTGTTCAAATTATAGTTAGTAGTCGGTTATTGTCGAAATAAACCATGTTTTATGTTTTCCAAAATATTTAAATGCAACAAGCCTCATATTTGCTTTAGTTTTACATAATAACACAAGTTCCTTGAATTGTCCGATACTATATGCGTCGACTTTTCCTTTAGATACTGATAGACTACGTTTTGGATTGAAGTTGTATGATTCGCATCATGCAAAATCTTTGGTTCGTCACCAAAGGTGTCGTCATATTGAGTTTTCAGTCAAGTTTTGCACATATAAAAGGATTATCTTTTATTTTATTTTATTTATTATGTTGTCGACCTTATTTTGTTTGGAGGGAGGTGTAACCAGTGTAAATGATGGGATGATACCTAGGATTCTCGTTATTAAGCGTTTTGTTATCTAAGACGAATCCTGTAATATAACTCCTTCCTATTTTCCAAACTCCCGAGAAAGTGCAAAGGACATCAACGGCTTCCTCAAAGATAGCAACACGTAAACATTTCTAATATTGCTTAGTACAAGGAATAAGAATTCCATTACTTACACACTGAAGGTGGTGCAACTAATCCTAAGTAGCTTCCTTTGGTTCTTTGTGCAACTTTAATTGCTCTTGTAGTAACAAAGAAGTAGCAGCGGGTGGTCAATCACGATCTTTAATCACATTGAATAACATATTGTACAAGAATTTGTTGCATTAAGTAATGGTAAAAACATTGAACGTATAAATAAAATATTCAAAATTTGCTTTAAAATAGGTAAAGTACTCTAGTTATATTGTCTTTTGATAAAGTTTTCTCAAACTAACTGCAAAGATGTTTGATTACTATATCTTTTGAATGCCGAGTGTTAGTCCTATGCATAATTTTATTTGTAAATTATGAACATTCATATAACAAAACCATATAAATACGCTCTAAATTAAACTTCATAGAAATAATGGTACAATAAAACAAAAAAACGCTATAGGGTAAGTGATCCATTAGTTGTGAGTATTCCTATAGTTTCGGTAGTGCCATTTTCACTGATTTTATTAGATTACCCACAGAACCGACACTGCCAATCGACGTATTGGCTTGTTGGTACACTGAATAGTTGAAAAGAGCGTTCAAATTGCTTTAAGGCCCAAGTAAAATTGGAGCAAATGTCAAAAGTAAAAAAGCAGTTTTCTCAAAAATAATCGACAAATCACAAAAAAATAAGAACACACAGTTGTTTTATTTCGCAAACAAAAAAGCTGTGTATTTTTACTTTTTTAGATTTCTCGATTATTTTCGAGAAAACTGTTTTTTTTTTTTCAGTTTTGACATTTGCTCCAATTTTACTTGGGCCTTAAAACTGATGAAATATCACTAAAATTGCTGAAACTTTTCTGATTTGTACCGATAGTGGCGGTAAAGTGTTCCTATAGTGGAGGATTCCATAAGAAAACCATGGATACTATAGGAGCACAAATTAAAAATATACCTCAACTAAAGGGACCGTGCATCAATAGTGGAGGTATTATTTTCACTGACATGCCGTGGGTTACTGCGATAAAGTCATTTTTCTCATTAAGTCCATGAACGTTACTTCCCGTTACAATATTAAGGCCGCACGGGACGTCATCATAATCACCCTATCTATTTGAAGAAGCAAATCCCAAGAACCACTCCAACCACCATATCGTTAAAACTCATTTTAGAACTTATTAGTCTTAAAAACCTTAATGAACCTTTGATAAAACTCCGTTAAGCCCGAAAAGGCCCACACTACAGGAGGTTGTTAAGACTATACCTCAAAACCGTTTCTAAACTTCTAGGTTTTGTATCGTATGAATACATCTACCCTTGTAGTATGCTGTAAAACATTCATAAGAGCTATTGTATAGCCTTATTGAGCTCAACTAGCGGTATTAAATCTTTTACGATATCCTTATACACGGAATAAAACCAATGTTAAGAGCTTATGATTGAACAAACATCAACCAATAATGTTTATAAACCATAACCTTTTTTGATTTTGAAACCATCATGATGTCTGCCGACTCATAATAATCAATTAAAATAATCATTTTTTGCGTGGCAGAAAATTTCCTTACGATCGCGTGAAATTCCTGCCAATAAAAATTTACTGGTGGAATGACATAAAATTTTTCGATTTACAGCAACGCGCCACAATTACGACATCATTATTGGCTAACCAATATTTTACTCCATTCCATTTTTAGAATGATTTCATGCTCATCTCAATCATAAATTGAAATTTCCCACGCATATTGTAATTATCAATCCGAAACGGCGTCAATAAAAATGGATTCCATCCAGTTAAATCTTGTTGGTCTTGTCTGGGATGGTTTAAGATCAATTGGTGATTATTCCGAACAATATAATCATTCATAAACGCTTTTGATCTTAAGAACCCGTGCGCAAAACCCTCACTGGCTAAAATATTCCTAAATCAGAAAACTTGTTCTGCACTTAGACAAATTGGTTTTTTGGGAGCCTTGACTTAAACTTAATGCACTCAAAAAAGCTAGTGCTGTCAAAAAGGTAAACAAATCGGAAGGTTCAATTTTGTGATGCAATTCATTTTAATTAAATTTATGCCGTTATGTATCTAACTGTTTTATTGGAATAATTGTTATAATAAAGCTCGTCGTGCTTGATCGGTTGTACTAATGCAGAAAACGGTAAGTGATAAGTGTCTGAAAAATGAAAGCTTTTTTCGTGTAGCTAAGCTGTTGTGTGCAGCATAGTTGTCCCACTAGAACGGGAAGTTCAGACAAGTGTGGGAAAAGTATGCGATAGTCTGTTAATTCTTCGAGAGGAATATTTGTCATTTCCATGTTTGCGTTCTGGTCAATTGGTGATTCACTACATGATTATCATTATCAACATAATGATATTGATAACCACACGCAGACTGCATTCCAATAACATGCATCAGACAGTTGAGATTTAAGAAGGCTTTAACATGACTTAGCATAGTCTTAGAAGTTTTACTTATGCCTTGACAAGACAAACAAGATGAGGTTTTAAATATAGGTTTTAATAGACACTACACAGCTCCTTCAAAATACAATTTATTATCAACAAATGTGACCAGCAAACAAGTTTTAACGGGAGCTCTTGTAGATATCTACAAAGCGTTTAAAAGTGGGTTTTACCAAACAGAAATCCGATGCGAAAAATGTATCACTGTGATTCTATATATGTAGTGCACAACCCAATAAATTTTCCGCTTCATCGGTTCACTAAAACTCGAGATTTGCTTCCTCAAATTTTTGATGATGTGAGATGAAAGATAGGAAAATAACATGGTCTCCCGTTGTCACCTTAACATATACATTGATTGTGCTACTTGAATTTAGGCGGTTAAATAAAGTTCAATCGTGCTTAATACCTCCACTATTGGTACTGTTGTGGCCAACAACAAGCCACCGGGTGCATCATGCCGCATCACACCGGTGGACGAACATGCCTCATGTTGAGGCCACAAACACACCACAAATCTGCCATACTGGCAACACTTTACACACCACTGAAACTACTTACCTGTAGAGCATACCATAACAATCGAGCATACCTGAAACAAAACAGAAAACATCAGTAAAACATTATAATTTCATCAGAACATTTACTCACCATCGAGATCATTCCAGATCCAAACATTGAATTTTCATTGTTATTGTTTACGTTTCTTGCATTGTATCATTATCTATACATTTCCAGAAGATTCAATCTATCAATTGTATAACAGTTACCTTTCAACATATTATGGACCGATGCACGAGTTCACTAATATGACGTTTAAGCGGTGCCGAATTCACTTGTTGCCATGGTCACGTAAAAAACACGACACCGCTCAAACGTCACATAATGAACTCGTGCATCGGTCCATTGTATACAACAAAACACTTCTAGAAAATTCTATACAAGTTCTATAGGGAAGAACGGAGTATAAATATGACACCATAACGTTGTACAAATCAGTCTGAAATAAACCGTGAATTCGAACACATCTCTTTCGTATAATTATTTCCTACCGGATCGTATCCGCGGGAACAGTTTGGAGCTGTAGACAGGATGCTAGTTCAACTAGCATCCTCGTGAATAGTAGTGAAGTGCATTGTGTAGTCCGACTAGTTACTGCGAGTAGTGGTGCCACGTGAATCCACAATGTGATACAACATGCCGATACTCCGACTGCCGTTGACACCCTATGGCTTCGCTACGACCGATTGGACAACCATTACCTACTCTACTTGGACATCCTCACGACCATGTACATCGCTTCTTCATCCGTTCGTCGGAGCAGTTTCGCTGTGCGCAACAACCCGTTGCGTGAAACTCGTGCCTCCGAGAACCCTGCACATCTCATCAATCGGCACATCGTCGGTCGCAACAATCCGTTTGAATCTTCTCCCATCGTCGAAGCGGCTAGACAAGCGCAACAACATGCAGACCAAAGCTATTGCCTTCGAGTTGGATATCCGTTTCTCATCAACCTTCGTCGCAGCAGTATCCCAGTGCGCAACAATCCGTTGCTAAAACTAGTGCTCTGAATCGCCGAACGGTCCCTGCCAGCCAGCGACTATTGCTTTGGGATTCACATCCTCATCAACATTCAGCATCGCCAAGCGGTCCCTGCCAGCCAGCGACTTTTGCCTTGGGATCAACGTCATCACTCGAATCGCCGAAACAATCTCTGCCAGCCAGCGATTATTGCTTTCGGGATTAACATCATCGTCATCATCGCAAATCATCGTAGCGGCCGCTGCCAGCCAGCGTCTATTGCCTACGAGATATGCCAGGACACACTTATCTGCGAAATCATTCATTCATCATCATCTTGAATCGCCAAAACGGTTCCTGCCAGCCAGAGACTATTGCTTTCGGGATTCATCTCATCATCATCAACATCCCGTATCGCCGAAGCGGCCGCTGCCAGCCAGTGACTATGGACCAATGCACGAGTTCACTAATCTGACGTTTGCGCGGTGCCAAATTCATTCGTTGCCATGATCACATAAATAACACGGCACCGCTCAAACGTCAACTAGTGAACTCGTGCATTGGACCATGGACCGATGCACGAGTTCACTGATTTGACGTTTGAGCGGTGCCAAATTCACTTGTTGCCATGGTCACATAAATAACACGGCACCGCTCAAACGTCAAATCAA
Organism: Aedes aegypti; assembly: GCF_002204515.2. NCBI lineage: Eukaryota > Metazoa > Arthropoda > Insecta > Diptera > Culicidae > Aedes > Aedes aegypti. The sequence goes on from NC_035108.1 coordinate 307,804,763, forward strand.
TGAACTCGTGCATTGGTTAATTGCCTTCGGGATACACAAGGACATTCTTAGCATTAAACGTCAATTCATCGCTTCAACATCGAATCATGCTGCCTATGCAATCGCCACACGGTGGATGGCACATCAACGCAAACGAAATCGATTCTACCCATTCAACAACCAATTCATCAACAAGCATCAAAATCGATAACATTCAACAACAACTTCATTCATTAGAGATCTACGTTACGTCGACAACTACCAGTTTACTTGCATGCAAACTTCGTCATTCATTCATCTCATCATCATCGCCTCAACCCGATTGCTCAAGGTGGGCGGCATATCATCATCGTTTCATCATCTTCGACCGCCATTCTACCAAGGTGGACGGCACGTCACCATTCAATCATCAACACGATCATCACTACCTACTACCATCATCTTCAACAAATCGATTCAATTCTACATGCCTACCAGAAAAGCGGCGAATTTTCAAATCATCTGATTGCATACCCATCAGGGACATCGTCATCGATATAACCAAAACAACTTTAGAATTGGTACCCAATTCGGTGGGCGGAATGTTGTGGCCAACAACAAGCCACCGGGGTGCATCATGCCGCATCACACCGGTGGACGACCATGCCTCATGTTGAGGCCACAAACACACCACAAATCTGCCATACTGGCAACACTTTACACACCACTGAAACTACTTACCTGTAGAGCATGCCATAACAATCGAGCATACCTGAAACAAAACAGAAAACATCAGTAAAACATTATAATTTCATCAGAACATTTACTCACCATCGAGATCATTCCAGATCCAAACATTGAATTTGCATTGTTATTGTTTACGTTTCTTGCATTGTATCATTGTTTGACATTTCCAGAAGATTCAATCTATCAATTGTATAACAGTTACCTTTCAACATATTATTGTATACAACAAAACACTTCTGGAAAATTCTATACAAGTTCTATAGGGAAGAGCGGAGTATAAATATGACACCATAACGTTTAACAAATCAGTCTGAAATAAACCGTGAATTCGAACACATCTCTTTCGTATAATTATTCCCTACCGGATCGTATCCGCGGGAACAGGTACATCTACCCTAACTCCTGATTTTCTTGACGAATTGATTTCAAAATTACAGAGAAGATGCTTGGATATCATATGTTTTGCATACTTAATGCAAAGCTTATGGTTACTTGCTGGTTTAAAAGTTAATAATGATGTACCGTTGGGTAATATTATGAAGCACGTGAATATCCCTTCCAAAACAGCTCAAAACCTTCAAATTACGATAACTTTCGATTCGATTCACGGAGAAGATGCTTGAATACTATATCTTTCGAATGGTAGGTGCCAAATTCTTGGGCATTTTTTTTGCGTTAATAACGGTTTCTGGCACACCGTGTAAGAGGTTACTACCTTGTCCATATATAAACTCCAGTTTTGACCTCTGTGCAGAAAAATCCTTGAAATGATCTGTTTGGCCAATTTAAATTCAAGAATCTTTCTATTCCAGCCAGAAACTTATCCGATTGGTTTTCTCTCGATACCAAGGAAAAATCAATATGCAAGTCATTGAAATAATTCAAATTATGTATGTGTCTCATATATACTACTTGATATTCGTTTAACTTAAGGGAAGCGGCTACAAAAATCAGCATTCCCCAATTTATTCAATTTCGTTGCAACCTTGTGACGAATATTCAATTTCACTTATCTTCACCAAAAATACCTGTTATGGGTTTATGGTCCGTATCCGGTTTATGAAATCGTAAAGTATCCTACGCCCAGATATGGATTAAAAAGGTGATTACATTTTTAGTAAGTAAAGCGCTTTTGTGCCTTTTTTCGATTTTCAATAAAATAGATTATTTCTTCTTCTTCTTGGCATTAACGTCCGCACTGGGACAGAGCCTGCATCTCAGCTTAGTGTTCTTATGAGCACTTCCACAATTATTAACTGAGAGCTATCTTTGCCAAAGTTGTCATTTTCGCATTTGTATATCGTGTGGCAGGTACGATGATACTCTATGCCCAGGGAAGTCAAGGAAATTTCCATTACGAAAAGATCCTGGACCGACCGGGAATCGAACCCAGACACCTTCAGCATGACTTTGCTTCGTAGCCGCGGACTTTAACCACTCGACTAAGGAAGGCCCCTTAAAATAGATTAATGTTCACCGAATCAACCTTTCAATAGGTTTTGAACGACCCGCGATGCGAATTTTGATGCTAGGTTTGTATTTATATGTCCTTGCAACAGAGTTTTTCGTTTGTAGGTTATTGGAATATATTTTCTGTGTTCTCAAAAAGTCAAATATTTGAAGGGAATTTATCAGCTCAGGGTGCCACTGTGAAATTTGTCGGAAAATCCAAAATTTTTACAAGCCTAAGTTTTTTTAGACCTAGAGAGGCTTTAAAAATCCTCAAAGCCCTAAAGGTTTCACTATTTGCTTTTGGTAAAATAGCAATTTATCGATACATGATCCACCCATTCTATATATCTAACAAAGTCAAATTCTGTAACAGGAAGATATTTCAACACAAGAGGAAAACTTTGTGTAAAATATTACTTTTAATCTCACTGCCATAAAAACATTCTTTTAATATTGACACTCTGTGATATTTCAAAAGTTGCCGAACTGTATTTCAAATCTTAAACAATTTTTCAGTCCATATATCTGGCTCATTTCTTTGAATATTTAGTGAAATGCCTGAAATTGCTTCTAACAAAATTAATGATTGAGTTCTTGCTGAACTGCTGAAAAATATTTGAGTGTCTGTCCTGGACGAGTTTTTAATAAATTTGTAGATTATTGTTTGTTTGTAATTCCGAGAGTCTCCTGAAGCTGTTGTTGTTGAGATTTTTCCTTTGTAGATTCCTTCTGGCTTAGAGCCGAAAATTAGCATCTTACTTTGAATAGTCATTATTATAGTGAATATTTAAGAGTAAAGTTAGCTACAGTTTACAGTCTCCTACAAGATTCACTTTTCGGTGGCAATTTGCCAATGCTTCACAACGCCTACTTTCTACTTGTAAATTTTGCGAAAATGAAGCTAGAATTATGGTAATGTTAAAACCATATTAAAATAAGATTCTTCTTCTTTCTGGCGTAACGTCCCAACTGGGACAAAGCCTGCTTCTCAGATTAGTGTTCTTATGAGCACTTCCACAGTTATTAACTGAGAGGTTTCTTTGCCGAGACCATTTTTGCATGTGTATATCGTGTGGCAGGTACGAAGATACTCTATGCCCTGGGAATCGAGAAAATTTCCTTTACGAAAAGATCCTCGATTAGCGGGATTCGAACCCACGACCCTCAGCATGGTCATGCTGAATAGCTGCGCGTTTACCGCTACGGCTATCTGGGCCCCACCAGATTGTCGCCACTTATTTCTACTCAGTGAATCTACTAGTCATTTTCCTCAGAGTTATATTCCATACGTCGTATATGATAACGATGTATCCAACTAGCTAATAGTAAGAGTGGCTACGGATCATTCTGGTTAGCAAAAGGCAAACTGATCGTCGCGAATAGTATTAATGTCCACTTCGAATATATTAATTATTTGAAATGGGCATCAATGCTATCAACGACCCAGAACGTCCGTTGGATCACATCCGAGATATAAGTGCGTCTATGCCATATAAATTAAGACGCGGCTTCAAGCCCTCCCATCGCGGCAAGGTCGCATAACCAAGGGGAGGGGGATACATTTTTGAATTGTTCCAGAGATCAAGACAAGAATTCCTACCTTTATAGACTGCAAATGTTCCAAATCAAACATACTGTCTTGCACTTAGAAATAACATGAATTCTAGGGTTTAGCTACTCATACTCGAACAATGAGTAGCTAAACCCTGGAATTTATGTTATTTTTAAGCGGTGGTGATATAAGAAGGCGAGACGCAGACCTCCAAACTTGACCATTTTGTATGAAAAACAGCCAACGCGTACTTTATTCTGTCCTATACTGCATATCCCTGTATAACGCCTTGTACAGCTTCAAGTATGATAAATAGAGGATCGTAGCAGTAAGCTGTAAATATAATTAGCAATTTGAATATCGGTTTCCTAACAAAGGTTCGTTATTAATGATTTCTACATTTATTCTCAGGAACCGACATTGGAGGCTCTATCCGTATGCCAGCGTTCTATTGTGGAGTTTATGGTCACAAACCCACGTCAAATATTATCAATACTCGCGGTTGCTCTCTTCGTACCGGTCGGGAAGCATCCACCATGGTCGTGGCCGGGCCGATGACACGTTACGCTTCTGACCTACGACCCATCATGAAGGTAAGCTCGGTTAAACGAACATTTTTCTGATAATCTCCTATAGTCTAACGCATTTCAACTTTTAGACTCTTGTTGGCCCAAAGACTTCACAAGCGCTCAAACTGGACGAAAAGACTGATCTGAAGAAATTGCGCTACTTCTACATTCCCAGTTCGGGAGACATCAAGTGCAGTTCGGTGCATCCGCAGTTGCAGCGCGTCATGAATCGTGTAGTTGAGCACTTTCAAGACATTGCTCCCGGTGGGGTAGAGAAGGTGACCCTGAGTGGCACCGAGAAAACCACCAACATGTGGCGTTACTGGATGACCCAAGAACCGGCCAATTTTGGTAACCTGCTCGGGAACGGAAAGCAACTATCGCCGCTGGTTGAGTTGGCGAAGAAACTCGTTGGCAACAGCGATTACACGTTAGCTGCTATCTACTCACTGATCGACAGCATTTTGCCACAGGAAAATGCAGACAAGATTAAGGAAATCACCCGACAATGCGACCAGGAGCTGACGGAACTGCTCGGTGATGATGGGGTATTGTTCTACCACAGTACGACCCATGCCGCTCCGTACCATTATACTGCGTTCGTTAACATTTACAACTTTAGCTACTGGTGTCTGTTCAACGTTCTGCACGTCCCAGCCACTCAGATCCCACTGGGATTGGATCCCGATGGTTTGCCGCTGGGAATTCAGGTTGTCGCCAGCCGCAACCGGGATCGACACTGTTTGGCGGTGGCCGAAGAGATTGAACGCAAGTTCAACGGTCACATCCCACCGTTTATCGTTGACTAAGACTGGACGGGAGATTATTCCGATTTGTTTTCTAGATTAATTATTGTTTTGTGAGTTCGTGAACTTTCAGTAATCGTAAGGTGCTCTTCGGGTGATCAGGATTAATTTTACTGTAGGGTAATCTATGTCGAGGCAAACTCTAGCGAAATTAGTTAATTTTCATATTTCATTATTGAAAAACGAAATAAATCAAATTGAGTTTCTATGCCCAACTTTTAGACTTGAGATGATTAAAGAAATACAATAGTCGATATCCTGTGCGGCATGTAAGGCGAGACGTGTCGGTGAGGTGTCGACTCGCTCCCATTTGATTAACATTAGTTGCCTCACATCATCCGAGGTGAGATCCACTCGTCTCGACTCACACGCCGCGCAGATTAAGCACACAAATATCATAGGTTGACGCCTACCAAAACAGTACTGAAAAAAGCTACTTTTCAGCACCGAAAAGAGTTCTGAAAAATAGCACTTTTCAGCACTGTTTCTTTCAGTAGGAAAAGTAAGCCGTTATGTCGATCAACTTCTCAATGAAAAGTTGACTGATTTGCAACGGAATTGCTAAAAATAATATTGAGTTACTTCGCCTAAGTGGACAGCTTAAGAAGATTAGCAATAAATACAAAATTGAATATCAAATTAAGCTAGTCTCTAGCAAAACCTGTAGGATTTTCTTTTAAGTTCTGCACGGAAACAGTTCACGTAACATGGAAATAAATATTAATCCTACAATAGAGAAAATTACTTACATGCGCTTATGCTAAACTCTTTTATCGCGACAACGAAACAGGTAAGCCAAACGAAAAGGAGATCCATGAAGCAGTCCAATGGCGATGATTATGCTTCTAACCGTTGACTCCACACTATGCCATGGTGTTGTAGAGAGAAGCGGAATGTCTTCAGTTCTGCACGCACTTCAAACGTTACTTTCGAACATATCAACGAGCCGTTTGATCTCTCGTCTGGAATGGTTTCATTGAAAGTTAGATCAACAATTGGGAATTTCTATAACCAGCTTCTACTCACATTCGCGTTGCCAGGGCTTCCGCCGGTTTAATCGCTTTCGAAATCTCCTCCGCTTTGGCCATGATTGTGTACATACACTTGATGTTACCATCCATGCAGTCCGTAAGCTTTGTGACGGCGTTTTTGTAGATCTCCACATTGTCCGCCGTAATGGAGGAAATCGAATGCAACACCGAGCAGAGGTTTTCCGTCAGATTATCAACTGAGGCGGCCAGAGCCTGGGCTTCCCGTTCAATCTCATTCAGCACGTTCGGATCGATTTGGTGCATATGGGGTGGCAACTGGAACGGCTTCGGCATTAGGCCATAACCACTGGGTCCGCTAGCCCCGATTCCACCCGTTGCGGCCGAAGGAGTGCTCTGTCGAGAGCCGGACAGATTGCTGGAGTCTTTTCGGGTTACCGTCACCGGGCTTGCCAGTTTAATTTTGTACTCCAGGTTTTCCGCCACAAAGTGTGTCATGTTTCCGTCCACTCGTACTGTCCCTTCCAAATTGTACGGAAACGAAGCATCTGTAAAAGCAATAGGATTCCTATTAGTTGAAGCAGCAATGCACAACGATCACCAGAGAAGTTAGTTGTCATTGAGTAGTGCAATTTCTTTGAAAAACGTTGTCCTTTTTTAGAAAATGTTGTTATGAACAACTTTACCGAAGACACCTTTGATTTAACTTTTATCCTACGAAACTGATTCTGAAAGATTCAACGTATGGTGGACTCAGAACATCATTATGTTTCACTAGCTTTTTTTAGTTTTATTACGTGAATATAGTTGAAAAAAGAAGAAGTTGTAGAGAAAGTAGATACACATTTTTGCTTTTTTTAGTTTGTAATTCTTCCCAAGTAACATTGGTAGTTGAATACCAGCTTATTTAGTTAACTCTCTCTTTTCCATAGTAGCTGCAGAGCTCCATTGAATCCCGGGTAGAGGTGAATAACAAAATACTGATAAAATAAAAACAAATTTTGCAATCATATCTAGTTAAAGCATTATTATGTTATTATTCTATGACATTAAACATCTCATCAATAGCAAAACATGCAATCATAGCAAAATTTTGCATTGGTATGTTATACTTAAAAGTCATGTGATAACTAATCAATAACAACATATACTATCATAGTAGAATTTGTTATTTGTGCAATAATACTAAAAAAAACCGGCTATTCGGCCTCAATGGAAGTTGATCCTCAATATCAGCTTCCATACTCGAATAGCCTAGATAGCCGTGTAGTGTCGGTAGCCGATTGCAACAAGGCTAGAAATAACACTACGGATTGCCTGTTCCGGTGGTATAAGTCCATCTTACGGGTGGTCCCTAATTCATGGTGTCATGCGGCTAAAAGTATACCGTGCCTAGGAATGAATGGTTAGGGGGGGGGGGGTTCAAAAGAAACCTAACCATGAACGGTGTAGGAAAGAGGGGTTAAACGTAAACCCTTCAAAAACTATTATCGTGCCCTTTGCCAGAAGGAAAAAGGTAAAGCTTATACAGCCTTCTTTGAATGGAGTTCAAATTCAATTTTCGGAAGAAGTTAAACACCTTGGGGTTACTTTGGATAAGAAATTGAACTGGAACTCTCATCTGAGCAAGGTCATAAGTAAGGGTACTAATGCCCTATCGGTCTGCGATAAAGCCCTAGGAAAAAATTGGGGACTGCGACCTAATATGGTAAACTGGATTTATTCAGCAATAGTCCGACCAAAAATTAGTTATGCTTCACTGGTATGGTGGCCCAAGACAAATGAGGTAACCGCTCAGAAGAAGCTGGCTAAGTTGCAAAGACTTGCTTGTATATCAATGACAGGAGCAACCCGAGTAACACACATGTTATAATTAGGGCATATAGACTGATATATAGCTATATTTAGTCATATAATAGTTATTTTGCCTCAATTATAACATGTGTGCTACTTGGGAATGAAAAGTACACCATCGGTTGCCTTGGATGCCCTTCTTAATATACTGCCTTTGCATCAATTCATTAAACTGCAAGCTGCAAAAAATGCCTTGCAGTTTATTCGTTAGGGGCGATCCATTAATTACGTAAAACAATTTTTGGGGTTTTTCAACCCCCCCTCCCCCCATGGTAAGATTTTTTGTATGAAAATTGAAAATTAATTATATGGCACGTAAGAAATCTGTATCTGTATTTTCTCGGACAGTCAAACAGCTTTGAATGCTCTACAGGCATTCAAGTGTCGATCAAAGTTAGTGTGGGAATGCATTCTTTCTCTGAAGCAATTGGCCAGCAGGAACGAAGTTACATTGTACTGGGTGCCCGGCCATTGTGGAATTGAGGGGAATGAAATCGCCGACAATCTAGCAAGACAGGGTGCAGCTTCGAGCTTTGTCGGCCCTGAACCGTTGTGTGGTGTTCCTGAGTGCACTTTCAGGATGAAACTGAAAAATTGGGAAATGTCCATGGTAGAATCCTAGGGGGGTCCGTAGCCTTGAGGTAACGCTTTCGCTTCATAAGCGGAAGGTCATGGATTCAATTCCCAGCCCCTCCAAAAAAAATAACCTGTCCAGCCACCAGAAGACGCCGCACGGAGGACCGTGCTTAGGGGAACACATCCATCCTCCGTCAGTATCAGATGGTGACTGAGACAAACTGACCCACTTCGCAGGCAGCTAGCCTCAAACGACTCAGGAACACGGCAAAACGAACCACCGCAAGAGCAATTGACTATGGCTTATGGAAATCGATTGGACCAACAGCAGAGCACTCTCCTACCTGCTCGGTGTGAGAGCAAAAAAAAAAGAGAGAAGAGAGTGAAAGCAGATGTAAATATAGATTAGCTAAAAATAGAACTGTATCGGTAAGGAAGATACAGATAAACTGATTCCGGCACAGTAGTGGCCACGAGCACGGAGTGCCTTAAAAAAAAAAAAAAAAAAAAAAAAAAAAAAAAAAAAAAAAAAAAAAAAAAAAAAAAAATGGTAGAATCCAATTGGAACGCCACGGATACATCCAAGCAAGCGAAAAGATTCATAAAACCCAGTCTGGCTAAAGCCCGGGTTATACTGAATCTTAATAGAGAAAATCTTAGGGTAATTACTGGCCTGATGACCGGTCACTGCCCAAGTAGGTATCATCTTAAATAGATAGGAAAAATACAATCCTCTGAGTGTCGTTTTTGTCAAGCTGAAAACGACACTGCTGAGCATTTACTCTGTAACTGCGGAGCATTGTTTGATCAAAGAATGTTAGCATTTGGAAAAGGGTTATTAGAGCCCTTGGAAATTTGGCAAGGTAGTCCTAATAGGGTAATAAACTTTATAAAACGAGTTGTGCCCAGTTGAGACAGTGTGACACATCAACCAATGTCTATCACATTTCAATTGTGAAAGGACATTTGATGAGCACCAAATAAAATATGGGTGATACCACAATATTCCTGAATAATGGAAACAGTGGTTAAAAGGCTCTACAGATGAGGAAAAAATATATTAAAAAACAATAAATATCTTATGAATAACAAACTTCGCCATCACAGTAAAATATGTCATTATTTTGATATTTGAAAACTTTATTAATTCATGAGAAAAAAACAAAATCAAATTTTGCCATAATAGCTTAACAACTACCGAAAAGCTAAACATTACAAATGATTTGCAATTGGATTAGATGGACAAATTGATGTGAAGATTTGCGAAAAAGTTACACGTCTTCTCAGTGAGAATCGAACTCACGACTCCCCGATCTCTAGTTAGCGCGTTACCACTACGCCATGAGAGGACTAATGAACGCAAAAGTTAACCTGAAGTTAACGTGATTATTGAGCTGAAATCGAATTCAGGTTAACTTCTGCGTTCATGAGTTCTCTCATGGCGTAGTGGTAACGCGCTAACTAGAGATCGGGGAGTCGTGAGTTCGATTCTCACTGAGAAGACGTGTAACTTTTTCGCAAATCTTCACATCAATTTGTCCATCTAATCCAATTGCAAATTATATGTAATGTTTAGCTTTTCGGCAGTTGTTAAACTTCCACTCGGCTGGTTAGCCGTAAACCACGATTCATAATTAAAAACAAGCATAATAGCTTATTTTACTATTCATATGATGTTCATTAAAGATCTAAAACGCAAAAGTTTTTTGCAGGAAAGCAAAAAGTTTGTTTTTAAATCCTGCTAAATTTAGATATTAAAAGGCAAAAAACTAAATTCGCCATTATTTTGATCTACTCATGAATAGCTCATTTAGTTATTATTTTGTTATCAATATCTAAATAATAACATATTTTGTTATTTCCTGTTGCTTTTATTTTTGTTATTACTTTTTTATTACAATGGCAAAATATAATATTATTTAGTTTTTATTCCATACAAAGTTAGTTATTATTTTTGTTATTTTAACTCTTATTTCAAACAAACAAAGAACAAGTTTTGCTCTTCAAACATTATATTTTAATGGTATTATTCATTTGCAATTCTCCTCTACCCGGGATGTTATGCAATAGTTACTAGAATATGATTCAATACTCATAAGATTAATACAAAAGTAAACTAACTGTTTCAATAGTAAAACTATTGATAAACAATCAATTTACTATTGAAAAACAATCAAACATTTTTAAACTGGCTTCGAAAAATTTATACAATTTGCAACTATTTAAGAAATAAACAGTCATAGATCTTTTATAATATTTACTAAAAAAATGAATTAGCAATTCACTTATACATTAGGTTTCCTGCAATAATTTACAAAGCATTTTACAATACATCGGTATAAATTGTAAGGAAAATTTGCTAAATCTCAAGATTATGATAAAAAAAATAATAGAAGATGGTAACTATTTCTCTACCATCTCACCGAAAAAAGAGTAAATAATCGTTGAGTAACTTCTGAGTTTCGTACATATGTTATACTTAAAATTAAAACCGATATTCTTCTATTTGAAATTACATATTTTCCCGGTAGGTTATAAAATTTTCTGGGTATTGCCCGGTCATGTGGAATTCTATTATTGTTCTATTTTCACACTATTTGCAAATAAGTTTTACTAATGAAGACTATCGAAAGATGTTTAATAATTCAAAAATGCAGTTTTATACAATAAAATCCCATTTTCGAATATTCAGTTGTTATTCTAAAATATAACATCTAATAATGATTCTTCAGGTTCTGCGAACTATTTAAAGTAGATTGAGAAAATTATTAGGATGCTTATTTCAAAAATATTCGACAATAGATTATTCACCACGAGATATCCAAGTTCCTATTGAATAAAAAAACCACAAGATTATTAAAAAATTAAAATATTACTAATACAACAATGAATTCAAAATATTTAAACAATAACTTTGTCGTAAACCATTACAAGTTGCGATTGCGTGGAACTCGATGAAAGCACGACTTTTCTAAAAGAAAACCTTGAGACTTTATCTATCTATCTATCTATTCTATATAATAAAAATGGAAGTGGTGTTTGTATGTCACGAAATGGTTTGAGAACGGATCAACGGATTGACGTAAGTTATTCACTGTTGCACTCGACAAGAGATGTGACGTGTTCGTGCGAGGAATAAGTTCGGGAAGGTCTGCTAAAGAATTGGGAAATCTTAAGAAGCATAATGTTTCATTTTGTATGGGGGATTACATGACTTTTAACAACAGCCTACTTGATCGCAAGACGAAGTTTGACGGGCCCACTTGTAGTAATTAAATTCAAAATGGTGACCAAGTAATTGAAAAGTGACTCGCTACCAGCCCTACTACTAGCTAAAACAACAATCACTGGAGAATATCGTTCAATCCATCTTACCCTTCCGCTTGTCACAATTCAGTGAATCCGGCCGCTTCCGTGTTTGCGACGAGGACGACGAAGACGATCCGGAACCTCCGTGCTGGCCATCGTCGGTAGCCCCGCCGCCGTCATGTTCGTCACTGTTTGCGCCACCGAAGAAATTTTGCGTGTAAGCAATTTCGCTGTACGATTCGGTCATCGCTGCCGGAATATCTTCGGCTTCGTCTCCGTCCGGAAGTTCGTCCGTTGTGTCCATGGCTTCTGGATTCTGGGCTGCCACCGTTCGAGCGACAAACGGATTACCTACGGCGTCTGACATCGGAATGTTAGGTATACTTATAGAGCAGCGCACTATTTATGAATGAAACTACGGCTCTGATTATCCTTCTCGAACGGAACACGGCTGTTCAAAATAGATCAGAATCGATGAATGGGAATCCGATTACGATGATTCCAGTTAGATTTTTTTGGTTTGTTATCATTCAGCACAGTATACACTGAAACTGACGCCGAACCGATTTTAGTGTGTGTGTTGGGACCGTGACTTGCAAGGCTGTTGAAGGATAGGGTATTCAAAGTAAATATGGCAAAATTAAATGGATGTGGCAGGATGTGGCCAAATTAAGCGTAAACGCTCTGTCCAAATTACATAAATTACCATTAAGTTAGTGATATTTTCTTAAGATGAAGGATTCCATGCGAAAATTCCCGGATTGTTTTGCTGCAGAAAAGGAATCGTGCAAGAAAATTCTCGCTGAATCCTTGCAAAAATTTCTACAGCGATTCCCGTTTGACTTGACATTTTTTATTTATTAACTGCGAACTGCGATCAGAAAAAAGCGCTTCCGTGATCGATTCCTTGCAGGATCTTCAAGCTATCAAGGTAGGCCAAGAAATAACTTTTCGGCAGCAAATCGGGCTCAAAAATAATTTGATTTTTCGGGCATTTGGAGATAAGTTTTCAAATAATAATTTTCAAAATACTATCAACAAAATAATAAAGCTTTCTGAGAGGAGTAATCATAAAAGTATTAGTATAAAGTTAGTTGTTACAGGTCATACACAAATTGTATAATATTCATACAAAAAGCGTTACGAGGGGGTGGGTGGCTGTCCAAAATTGCTATTTTTCTCGTTATGAAAATTACGAACAAACGCTAATTCTATAAGTCGATGTTCCCTTGAACTTAGAGTTAAGGAAAGTCGACTGTATAGTATATAAGTTGATTAATTGCTTCAAAGAGCCTGAAAATATGGAAAAATATATTTTGCAATTTCTCATCGTAATAGGCTGTTTTTTATCAAGTCAATCTGTCATGAAATGGCCTACTCTCCCGCATTGAATTATGCAGTGTGGTAATAGTCATTACGCAACTGAAACCAGTTCTGTAATGATTCATTACGCAACGTTTCTTCATTACGCAACTGTTTTGAGTTGCGTAATAAATCATTAAACAGCATTTTTTCAGAAATTGTAAAATAATGACTAATGCATTTCAATATGGTTTCTAGTACCCTCAAGTGGTCTTCTACGAAATTGCAAAAAATGTTGTACACAACTCGTTGCAGAATTTTATTTTTACAGCACTCGTCGTAACGTCAACGCGGTTGGATGGGTTGAGTATCATCGATTGAACAAATTCTGCATCCTCAGAAAAATCACAAGTTGATTTATCACACAGTTTATCGAAATTTCCATCTCGGTGTTGTTAAAAAAAGAAAAATTACATTTTGAGTTAAAGAAAAAACAGTGGGGATTCGCTAGTTGGGCCACGACTGCGCCCTATCGAATTCTGCCCGTTAGTTGGGACGACTAACAGCTGGTGAAAATGCCTCATACTCACGCATCTGGAAAGAAAACGTCACGTTTTTCTTAAAAGATGGATATATGCCCATATGGATATCGTTCAGATTATGGAACATTTAATAGCATCATAGCACATTTTCTTAATTATACTTATTGGGATGGGTCAAGAAATCGTTTTCACATTTGATTGCATCAAAAAATGGCCTTTGAAGTTTTTTTTTTCACGAGCGGTAATGGCTGCCAAGCTCGTTTTAATGATAGGGATCAAACGATCTGACGTTTTGCTGGGGTCCGACGTTATGCTGAGCGACACATTTCAACTTGGAGGTCTTTTCATTGGTTTGATTGTTTTATCCCTACCAGAACACAAGTTTATGTTATTTTGGCAGCAGCCATTATCGCTTGTAAAAAGCGGGATACAATACACATGTGAACTTGAAAATTCAATATTGGGAATTTTGCCCTCCAATAGACTCACACCTGAAAAATTTTGTCCCATCAAAATATTCTACCACCAAAATATTCTCCCACCACGTTTGCCACATATGGGGCTCTGCACTGTTTTGATTTTGCATGGGATTTTGACGTTTACTGGCCTTGCTGTTTACAAATTTTATGTAAGAGTGAAAGAGAGAGGAAGATTTTCGTGCAGAGCAGAGACCCATTGGATGGCGTCGTAGCTAACAAAATCGACATAAAACGCACTTGTAACGCACACCGTTGGATCGTGCATTGAATGTAAGGTGCGTGCTTCTGCTAGACTGCCATATAAACTCAATGTTATGGATTTTACTCAGGTGGTGCAGATCATTGATGCGTACCATTAGTCGTCTCTTTTATTCTCCCGCTGTTCTTAGGCAGCGCAATTAGTGACGTCATTATTTGCGCTGCATAAGAACAGCGAGAGAATGAAAGAGAGAACTAGTGGCACGCATCGATGATCTGCGCCACCTGAGTAAAATCCATCACATTGATATAAACTGTGAGTATGTATTTCTAACGTGTGAGCACAGACAAACAGACGTAACACTTAGAACAAATTTCGATGAAAATCATAGTCGCGAGAACATATACGCCCAATGCTAAAATTGGTGTGTTTGGCCGATGGGCCAACAGATGGCGGTAGTGTGTAAACGTCAAACACGAACAAAAACGACGCGAGCGCTGCGGGTGGTGGATTGGCCACCCACCGTATATTCGAATCGACCGTTAAAAAGGTGGTCGATGGACATCGATCAGAGTGTGACGTCTGTTTGTCTGTGGTGTGAGTATGTATTTCCCCACGTTGAAAATTTGCATGACAATCTATTCGCCAATAAAACGAACAATATTGTGGCTTCGTTTTATCTTCACCTTAAAAAATTATACAAAACGGCAACCCTTCCCACTCACACCCTGATGATGATGGGAGCGACACGAAACATACACAGCCAAACGCGAGCTCGTCTCGCTCGCTGGGAAGGTATCATCGCCCAGGCGCGTGCTCGGCACCTTCAGTCTTCGACTGACTTTTGTTGTGATCAGACTTTTCTGAGCCGACCAGAAAAAGTCCTCTCTCTCGCGGCCAATCGATTTTCAAAGAAAAGTACCTACTAAAAGAATAAGAAGAAAAAGAGGCTAAAGTGATTTTTCTGCCGAAAAGGCATCGAAGAAAAAAGCAAATTCCCTGTGCACTGTCTGCGCGTTCCTTTTCGTTTTATTGGTCCCAGTTTTCCGCTATATTTCGTGTGCGTTTGAGCCATTTTCGGGTCGGATTTGGTTCCGGTCAAAAATCGCGGATGAAAAATTTGCAATCTCCGTCTGGCTGAAAATTTTCCAAGGTGCTTGCTGCGATAAGTAGAAATTTTATTCCGGAAGTCGTTTTATTTTTTCTACTTTGATTCTTGATTGCTATTGGCGATCCTTCCCGAGACCGGTTTTATTTTTTTTCTGTTCCAATCTTCCTGCTGGTGGGATACCAAATTTCTCTTGTAAGGCGGAACCGCGTACCGGAAGAACACTGGAAGAATGGCGGAGAACGAAGATTTAAGTAATAGTAGTAGTAGTAGTAGTAGCAGCAGGGAGGACATGCACTTTTTTGAGGGAGTCGAGAAGCTGTTGGAGATCTGGTTTGAACCGAATCCATCCAACAAAAATGCTGATCTAAGGAAAATTCCCAGGTAAGCCCTTTTTCGTGTTTTTTTTTCTTTTCCCTTTTTATGCTGTTATCAAATTCAATTGGTATGCTTGTATGTACATGGTTATTCTTGTCGATACTCGTCTGATTTTGAATGCTATCAGGTATGAAACAGAGATGCTCTGCACCAAGATAAGTAGTATTAAGTCTACTTTGAAATCTCTTCAACAGAATAAAATATAGTATTACCTATATATAATATATTATCGATTGATTTAAATGTTTTGCTTTTATGAAATGAGCATGCTGATTGAAGTAGCTTCAACTGCTCAAGCAATATAAATTTAGATATAAATTTAGGGAGCTTGTTTCATGATTTTATTTTAAATGTACAATATATTATGAAGCGTATTTTTATCATGACAATGTTAAATAAATTAATTGATTGAACAAAATATGAACAGTTCGTCACGTTGAGTGTCGACATAGACACTTGTACATTTGCAATAAAAACCCCATACCTCTTCTTTTACCTGATTTTCATCATTATATGAAATAATCTTTGAATGGTTCGACGCTAAAAGTGTCGATTTACCGTATGTTCACGTTGTCCTTAGAGTACCTACTGATAGGCGATTTAGAAGATGGAAATCTACTCCCAAGCTACATCTTTTGGTTCCTTGTGCAACTTCTATTATTCTGGTCAATCACGGAGTAGCAACTACGAATTGTACGTCATCAATACTTATACTTATGCTTATGCTTAATATATTATATCGATTGATTTATTCCGGATTTTGGACTAGTAGGTATGTTTGTATTTTACAAGATGACAAATATACTTTTTTGTAATATAAGTTCGAATAATAAATATGTCTTGCAATCATGTAATCACAATTGCAATTATGTTATGTATAATTTAGCTAAAATTGTTCGTTAGAAATTTAAGCTTGCTGAGCTGGTAACAGGTCTTTTTTAGAGATTTTAAAATTTTAATGATGCTAGTCTCAAAAAGTCTATTTTTCATGATAGAATGTCTCAAGCTCATGAATGGTGTTTTCACGTTCGAAAATCCGTCATCGTCATCATCGAAACTTCAACAACAGTTTTTCTGTTCAAAACTAAAATTTATTCGACGAAAATGTGTTCACTGTGTTGCGGCTTGAGAGTAGAATACAGTGCACACATTTTCATGTATACCTATTTTTATAATTTTGAACGAAATAATATTGCTGCTGAGAATTCTCAAATTGATGACGAGACTTGCTCCCTTCATTCATACTTTCATTAGGTCTGGAGTAATAGAAAAGTCTTAAGGTTAATCGAAGCTACACCTTAAATCTTCAAGAGTACCAATCTACAGAACCAAATAGTCATTCACGCAAAAAATTTGATCGATTAGTTCCTCCCTGGTGGTGACCAATCGATCAAATTTTCAGCACAAACAGCTGTCTGATTCTCTAGATTTGTGCTCTTGAAAATTCAAGTTATGGCTTCGATTCATCTTCACCTTAAATTTGTGTCTATAATTGACCCAATTCCATATTCGAGGGGGGCATGGTCCCCGAGCCCCCACATTTCAGGGGCCCCCACAAATTTCGATGAAAATATTGATAGTTGAACTTTTACGAATACCTAATTAGAATCAATGCTATAGTACATACTTTTTGGAATCACATCATGCATATTTAGAGATTAAGGTGTTTCTATAAATACGAAATAATGGAGAGGTTTATGCAAATCAACTCAAATAAAATGACTAAACCTCTTATTATTTCGTTTCGAATATCTCAAGGGTGTAAACTGGATTTTTTCAAGGATAACCATAGAAATTACCTAAAAGATTTTAAATTATTTTTTAAATGTTTTTCAAGGAAGTCCCTAAGTTTTACAGGATTTAAACTGGCGATTCTTCCACCAAGATTTACACTAACAACATCTTCAAAAAATCTTTGTTAGATCTCCTATAGTAGAAACTGGAGAGTTCGGTTGAAAGAGTAGTGAAAAAATACCTGGAGGAACTAAACTAAAAACTAAAAACAATCGTAGTAATCCCTGAGGAAATTACTGGAGGTAGTATCGTTGAAGTGCTCAAGTATTTCCTGGAGAAAGTCCTCTGAACATGTTTTGAAAAAAAACCACTGAGAGAATTTTTGGGAGAGTGGGTAGATGAATTTCTAGAGAGATCCCTGCATAAGTCTCTGAAAATAATTCCAGATTAAATCTCCGAATAAATTACTAGAAGAATTCTTGTTCCTCGAGACATGTGAGAAGAATTTTTTGAAGAACCTGCTGAATAGCCGCGTTATAGTCTTTGCATTTTTATCTGGAGCCAGTAGAATTTTGCGTTGGGTTTCAATGCAATCAGAATAAGGAACAATGAGACTTTGAAAAACATTTTATTTAAAATGGACACCTTAGAGACTTGCCATTAAAATAAAGGCTTGCACCAAGTCTCTAGAAAAAGATCTGCTGACAGCTTTACACTAATTTCTTCAACTCAGTATAAATAAATCTTTATGTTCAACAAAATGAATATTAAAACAGAGAATAATCATAATATAAATTAAGGTACCAATACGAAGGGAATCATCAAATTAATTTTATTGCTGACAAATAAGCACCAAAACCATTGAATTTAACCTGTAAACATATGAAATCTACAAATATATAAAAAACATTAGTAAGTTTATTTTAAATTTAAAATTGGTTTGCGTTCTTTGGGGATTTAAAATATTTGTTGAATGTTATAAAATAGTTTGACTTCTGATAATGAAAACATTATAGAGCACTAATATAACTAATATACATCTAATATGCACCCTTCTTTATTATTTGGCGATTCTTTCGAGTTTTACCGTCCTCAGCATTTTTGCCAACATGATTTTAGCCGAGAATGACAGAATACTTCCTTCTTTTGACTGTTTATCGTTCTTTCTCGTCACCGCTTTTCGGGGAAACCAGTCATTCGAGGAAAAGTAGCACAATCACTTCGATGATTCTTAATATCTTTTCGATTTATTATGCCGCAATATTTTTTAGCGTCCATTCTTCTATTGGTTTAATTATAAATTTTGCCTTCTTTCAAAATGTTCTTTATATTTATACTGTTTTAAATTTTATTATTTAGTATAGCTAAATGTTAACCATATTTATATTTTGCTGTTTTATCAATTCTTGCCAGATGTGTTGTTAGAATGATAATTACTTTAGAACCTGCCAATATTCAACAAATACTTTTATGGGGCAAACGCGTGATCTCCTTTCGAGATATGCTGGAAAAAATATTATTTCAATCACAAATTTTCCCTTCTCTCTATAAAAGACGGTGTTTTTGATGTACACTTCCAAAATTAGAATTTATATTGAACCGTTGAAAAGTTTTGCCACAAATATTTTCTCTTAAAGATGTGTTATTCATTTGAGCTATGTTGTGAAAAGATTCTTTTGCGTTAGAGCCTTAAACATTATAAACGAAAAATAATCTGCTTTTTTTTCTAATTGTTTATTTATTGGGCTCAAACGTGTTTAACACTTTACGGAGCCAATGGTCATTTAAATTGTATTGTTGTTGTACAATTTCATTCAAACTATAATACAAACTAACATGCGGACTAATCCGATATATCGCACTTCGAACCGATAGACGACAGTCGGGATGAGCTTCGCTGCATTTTCTCCTTAGGTGGCAAAATACTCCTAGACGCCTTGGCCTCCAAGTCACGTTTCTTCTGCGGCTCCGTTTCGTCTTCCACACTAATCTGTGCAACCCCTGCATACTGCGTATATGTCCTTCCGTTGGCCCTCCAAAATCTTATTGGCACTGGTTTGGCCTTGGATTTCGGTATATCCTCTTTTTCCTGAGTTTCTTCGCATATTTCTTCCGACGCAATGTTTTCCTCCTCTAAAACCTCTATTTCCAAAAGTTCCGTTACTTTTTCAATAATAATCTGCTTTTGTATATAGGCTATTTTTACATTAAGTCACATTGATATATCTTTAGATTGGAGCTGTTGATGTTTTGCAAAAAAAAACATTCTTTTATCAAGTATTTTTTATCGAGTGTTACGTCCAAACTGAGACAGAGCTTGATCTGCAGCGAAATATTCTATGAGCGTTCCCTTGATGAATAACTTTCTTTACCAATTTACTGTTTTCAAATATGTATACCGCAACAAGTTCAAAGATACTCTATGTTCTGAGATGTAGAGACCCGTCACGAGTTTTATTAAGTAATGCTCTACAAAGTTTGAAATTATTAGCTTGGAAAATCTCTGAACAAACACCACGCTTGTTTAGAACCTACCAAATTTTTTTGTTATGGGCTCGGTAAAAGCTTAAAAGGGGCCTATTTTATAAGTCGATTCGATCAAAATGACTCGACTGCAGTCACTGTCGACCAAAAAATTAGATCGACACGGCTCTGTCACTCGAGTTTTTCGACAGTTGTCACTCTATGTGACTGGATTACTATGACAATCGACGGGTTACATCTGAAATATGCTTACTTTGATCGACAGTGATTACAGACGAGTCACATGAAATCGCTCATTTTACAAAATTGACCCCTAAGTCAATCATTATTCCAAACGGCCATTATGGCCAAATGACCATTATGCCAAACGGCCATTATGCCAAACGACCATTATGCCAAACGACCATTATGCCAAACGACCATTATGCCAAACGACCTTATGCCAAACGACTTTATGCCAAACGGGGTACAATCGTGAATTAACGTTTTAAACTCATGCGTAAACCTTCAGGCCATTGAGAACATTTCGTTAGGTAAGAGATTTCTGAGATTTTTCAGCTATTATTGCATAATAGAGCGAAAAATTGTTAACCTGTCAACTGTTACTCCGTAACAAGTTGGCGACATACAAACTTATTTTAATATTTTCAGTGGAAAAAAGTTGCGGAAAAATAATTTCCTGTACCACTTTTTAGTTGTCCTCTGTGCCAGTTTCAAACTGCAATAAAAAAAGTGTTAGAATTAATTCGACGTAGACGTAAAAATAACTAAATTTAAACACCGTCAATTTTCTTATCAGGTGGGGCAAGTGGAAAGTTTATCATTAGAGATTGAATTTGTGTTTTCACTTTAAATAGCCATAAGTAAACATGGTTCGCAATTATCATATCATATACTCAAGCGTTAAAAGCTATTAGAAATCATGGAACTTCTCTAAAAGTGCCAAACATTACAATATTAATATGTCTACTTCGGGCAGCCAATTAAAAGGAAGACGTTGACTGAAAAGTTGCAATATTAGAGAACACACGGAAATCTCGTGGAATGTCTATATAAAGCTAGTTCAAAACATAAAAATGGGGTATAGGTCTATCCACATAAAAAAGATTTTAAATACGTTATTGAAGGATTCCGTTTGATTCCTCCCGAAGAGTTATCCGACTTTCTCAAAAACAAATAACGAGCGGTGGAAATTCTACAGAGCAGAAATGCAATTGCTGTCCTATAATGTAAGAACTAACATTGGAAATGTTGCAGTTTTAATGTTGTCGAATCATTTCAACTAACATAACTGAACAGAAGAAAATTCAAGAGAAAAGAATAACATTTTCTTTGTTTACATGTTACTTATGTTATTGTTCATTGGGAAGCCTTAACAAAGCTAATAGAAATCGTGAATATAACTGTTTGTTTTTGAATTTATTGTTCAAAACGGTAAACTTTTCACTCCCAAGTAAGGAGACATTTTTCAAAAACTTTCTATGTATTTTTTTCTTCAATTTTTTCATAAAAATCAATTTCAGTATGCTGCTTATATTTGGTGGGAGTCAAGCCGAAAAATATACACGTTAATCACGTTATCATTTGTTTCAATTTAAAGTCTCTAGAATTTGAAGAATCTCAACTGAAATCTCAAATGAAATCATGATGAACAGAAACACATCTAAAATCAGGGAATTTTTGAATTTTACTTTTGATTTGACTTATTTGAATATCCTTGTTTTGAACATTTGAGATGATTTGATAAAATGCACGCCGTTTGAATGATCTTATAATTCCTTAGTCGAGTGGAAATTTCCTTGATTTTCCTGAACATAGAGTATCAACGTATCTGCCACACGATATACTACTTGCTAAGCTCGTAGGAAAAAAAACTCAAATAAATGATTTTATCAACATATAGTCTAGAGTTACTCACTTACTAACCATCATCTTTAACTTATGTATCTACAATGTAGAGGAGCGTAAGAAGCTAAAAGTACTTATAGACACACAAGTGTAAGCTACTGTAGAAATAACTATATGTAGTGCAATTATGGCACTGTGTATATCGATTCGGTCTCGGAGGACCTCTCGTTCTCCGCGATTCTCTCTTCGTTGGCTCCAAACGCGTCTGATTTGGCCCTTGACTTTCATTGCCACCACTGGAGCCGGTATTTCAAGGCAAATCTTCACTTCACAGCTGGTTCACCGGGAGACTGATCCGATTCCATCCCGGTAATTATACAGTTCGCGTCACTCTTACATAACAGTAAGTGATAAAATCTGTGGGGAAACAGAAAATATTCCGAAACTGATCAAGAAATATTTCCGTTTTCTTGTTCTTTCGCGAATGCTATTAGCGACAAATGCAAGACGCTTGACTTTCACTTTGCCTTTGCGGTTTGAAGCTATTTCTGTCGTGACCATAAACTATGGGCAGACGATATATAGACAGCGCCCGGTATGAAGATCGCTATTGGTTTGCTGTTCAACAACGTTTTCAATGTAATTAGATGATTGTAATTTGTAGATATGTAGTAGTATTTTCATAGAATAAAATCTTTAAATTATCAAGATAAAATGTAGAGATTAATACCTTTTTATAATAGGATTTACATAATATTAAGTTAGCTGTCGAAAGCTTTCAACGGATTTCTGATAAAGCACTTTTATAAATGAAACTGATTTGGTGGATTTTTCAGCTTAAAAATTCGGAAAATCGCATTGGCCTACCTAAGATATTGCTGGATGCAGCCGACTACGTATGCCGGTCTCGACGATATTCAAAATTCCAGAACAAGTGAACTCTCAGTTATGAGCTGTGTAAGTTACTGTTACTACTAAATTAATTAGCAGACATTGTTATACCTGGTATGGTAAGCAGTAGAAGAAGTAAATGGACAGTTTTTAAGTAACATAAAGTACTTAAGTACTCATCTGAAGGTCATATGTGCTCAATGATCCAAAGTCCCGGAAACAACAAAGTTAAACTTTAAACCTTCTCTCTTTCAGCATTTGGAGTCCTCCAAAACTACCCCCTTCCACTGTGCTGCGCAACTCACTCATGCACGAGTTTAATCGAATCTTGCTGTAGTTGTACACACGCGATAGACACGAATCGTTGCCGGGGGAGAATTTCTACTTCCATATCTCCTGAGTACATACTCTTACTCACTCACATACCCATGCAAGATTGCAGCCGGCTTTAGCTTATCGCGCAAAAACACGTGCATTACAACTTACTTCGGCTGAGACACTTGACGCTCCGGCTTCACCGCTTTCATACTTCGATAAACAAATTCGATAAACTGTGACTGCCAATGGAATGCACGAACGAAAACATTTCACAGTAAATTCAATCAAAAATATGACTCTTCAACTAGAACAACATTCTTGCATACATTAGCAATTCTAGTATTTCCTAAACGCAGCTTTTTTATTTGAAACTCAATATGGACTGAATTTGCTGTCATGTCTGTTTTTTTTTTGGTTAAATAAAACTTGTTTTATACTACCTTTTTTTTCGTTCGATTCTATATCATTGAATTATATAAATGATTCCAACATTGCACGTATGGAAGTATGCGGGGATTGAGTTGCTAGGAAACAACTAACATCACCTTACAAATCGGTTATTTGACTCATGTCTTGGTGAAGCTAGCGCGTGTCGCTTTTGGCAAAAGAGAGAGAAGTGACCGCCGTTCGAACCTTCGAGAACTTTGTTTTCGTTTGCCAACGCATCGAGCACGTGCTTCCTCGGAATGCGTTTTCCCCCTATCCTTGCTCTGTTTATGCAATGGGATGTTCGGGCAACATATGATAACGGGAGTGGGCCTTGTTGTCGGCGATGTTTACGTAATTTGAGATATCTTTACCGAAATCTAGATGGTATTACGTATGTAAGGCCATTTTATGAATAATGATATTGTTGTATGTTACTATATTTCTTAACAACAAAGTCATCATATGTTATACAAAAATCGAAGCGAATAACTCTGTAGTTGAAACTAGCGTTGGGCGAATTTGTTCAGAACATCGATGTTACTGAATCGATTTACATTTGAACTGCCGGATCGATTCACCGATTTAATCGAATCCTTTGAATCGATGTTTTCGAATCGATTCAAATCGGATGAAAATTGACATTTATGAAGCTTGAAATGAGACCAAATGCGTTTGCATTCGATTTCAACATCTTTCAATCAAATCAGTTTAGAAAATCAATCGAACAGATTTACTACTTCAAGACTAGTACAAAATAAGGTTTCTTTTCCACAAACTCATTAAGGAATATTTATCGATTTCAACAAAATGAATCGAATCTAAAAATCGAGTGAAGAAAATCGATTCACCCGATTTTAGGTGCTCCAAACATCGATTCAAAAAATCGATTAATCGGAAATCAAACATCGATTTTAGGAACATCGATTCAAAATCGCCCAACGCTAGTTGAAACCCCTTTAATAAATCATGATAATATGTGATAAAACTTTTATCTCACTCGTCAAAGATTCTGAAAGTTTATTCATGTCTCAAATAATCGTAACATTTATTCCATGGAACTACGGATAACAAAAACGAGCAATTCTCGCTGAACATTACTAAAGGACCTATGTACAAATGATAGATTCTCTCCTCTCTCGTTCTCTTTATTATTATAACAGTGGAATACTAAAGCATTTGGGAAGTTTTTCACTATACATCGAAAGGCAATTTTCTTGACTAGCGTTTCATACAAAAAACGCAACAGAAGAGGTTGATGTGACTCAATTATTGATTAAAGAGAAAGTGAACAAAGAGAGCCTCTCAATGTTAGATAGGTTGTTTTGCAACGTTGCGCGAGAATTCACGATCGTATCGATCATTCACCAATCCAAGCCAAAAATGATTTTTTTTTTACTTCGGCACAAACCGCTACTAATTGAAACATAAGCTTGCAAACACAACGAAAATTTATTCCATAGACATTATCGTTGATTTAAGGGTAATGGATATACAATTACTGCAGTTACAGTTGTGGATTGGATTTTTTAGATTTCCCAGGGCTTATGACGTCTTTGTGCTTGCCACGCGAGTTAATAACTGTGAAAGTGCTCAAAAGAACACTAGGCTGATAAGTAGGCTCTCTACCACTTGGGATGTTACGTCAGAAACTAGAAGAATAGTTTGTAAAAAAAATCAAACACGTCTATTAAATATAATATATTGTATTTGCTATCATAATTGTCAATTATTCTAACTATCTGAGAGCTCAAAGCGTGAAGATTTTGTCAGTAATTTCAAATACAAATATCACAAGCGATACCTACTGAAGCGTACATACATATTTCTAATTACAAATACTAAAAACCACCTGACAAATTTTGCCGCCCCTATCTTATCGACAAGTAAATTTACAACCTAGTGTCTTCGTACTGATTACTGACCAACAACCATTGTCGTTTTCTATCTTTTTCCATAGAGCCATGTGGGATGCACTGTTGAAAACAGTGCGATGCGAGATCATCAGTTTCACCAGGAACGAGCAAATCGATGCTTATGTGCTTAGGTAAGTTTCTGCCGTTTGTGTATAGAATTTATGGGATATCTCATGGTTCAGGCGCCATTAGCATCGAGTAAAGATTTTTATCAGTTTTTTTTTCAAAGCTACATAGTACCAAAACTAACTGTCGTTACTCATTACCATATGCCATTCACAATTTTATGATACGCATATGATGATATTATATTTCATATGCGCTTTATCTGCAGTCTTATCTCGGCTGATATTTGATCAACAACTGCAATTTTATATAAAATCTGTTGTCTGAATTTATATCAATTTATTGTTCACTTATATGCTTTTAATTCTATTCGGAATAGTTTATTCATTATAAAACAAATCTTTGAATAGTTCGACATTAAAAATGTCAACGTAAGAAATTTTTTTCGTGACAACGTAACTTTTTTAATTTTATTTTTTTAACTTACTTTGACAGGATGTGTACTACCTGAAAAACCTAGAATTATCAGAGAATTTTACCTGGAATTCTCAGAGAATTTCGATAACAAACAGGAACATTTCTTTGAGGCAGTAATTCATGGTTAAATATGTTCTTAACAAAAGAATTTTCACGTCGAAACCCCAAAAATTTCTATCAAAACGCTCCTGCGCTGTTCATGCGCGATTTTTAAAATTTTTCTAAATTCGAAAAACTGGACGATTGATATTGGGAAAGAAATCTGGAAGAAAAAAATTATAATTATAAACGTCAAAACAATCAATTGATCAACTTTAGGGCTGGTACCAGGTCTCTTTTTAGAGACTTGTTCTCTATTTTAACGCAAGTCTTTATTTTTGATGGTACGTCTCTGAGGTCTTTATTTTTTTGACCAAAATGATCTCTAAAGTCATATTTTCATATCTTGCTTGCAGTGATTTCTGATGCAAAATTATATAGGCTCCTGAGAAACCTTCAGGGACTGTTACAAGACTTTTCAACTAATTCTTTGAAAAAATCCATCTCCGATTTCTCGAAGAAAAACTTTAGAATCTTAGTGGTTTCTTCAGAGATTTCTCCAGAGATTCTTCCCTACATGAACTCCTGATGAAATTTAAAAGGTGAGCTAGCATCGGGCTGCAAATCTCTCAAATAAAGAAATCTATCGATCTATCCTAGCCTGAGTAAATCTTCGGAGTAACATTTGAAGCTTTGGGCAAATACATGAAAAATTTTTTAAGAAATTTCTTAAGAAAATAATTGAACAATTTGTAGTAATGTCCTACGATTTGTAAATTTTATTGTGAAATATTGTCACAAACATCTGTAAGTCATTTTTATTTATTTTTTCGCCCATTCTTCACTGAACGCTGGCCAAAAATGAATAGTGCATGATCTGTTCTCGCGCGAGTGCGCTGTAATCAAAAAACTTTAAGGGTTATGCATACTGATGTACTTAAAAGTTCCGTTCAGATGACAATGATGATCGGAGCTCTTACAAGCGATATAAAAATGTGTCTTCTTATCAAACACAATTCAGTATTTTTTTTGTTGAAAAAACAAACAAACTGAAGCTTTGATATTGTTCTAGTTTCAACATGCATTTAAAAAATCTGGAAGCTCGAATCAAATTATTTTGTCAATAACTTTTCATCTAGGTATCTGAAATTTGAGTATTTCTTGAATCTGGAATTATTTTGTAGCACTTAGAAAAATCCTGGAAATATAAGGGAATTTTATTTATGTAAACGAGTAGATACCTTGTTTGAATGGTTCGTCACTACATGTGTCGACATATGCCCTTATTTCTGTTTCATACAATTTTAAAATACACAAACTTTTCTGTTTTCGATATTACTAAAATTACCTTTGAGTAGTTCGATGTTATGGACTTTTTTTTAACTTCTTTTTTAACAAATATACAAAACTACTTTCGAGTAAGAGTCGTATTTTCCCTCCTTATCCATGGATCGTATCACCGATCAAAGGTGACTCCCAGATCTTTTTCCTCCCTCACTAACCGCACCTTTCCCGTGATGATTGTGGAGATGCAGGGGTATTCTCGGTCTCTAGAAGCAACGATCATTACACGATAACGTTCCTTTCCCTTCCCAACTGACTGGAAGGACTTGGCTGGCGCCGTTATTGATCAATAATATGAGAGCTGCTAAAATTTCACTTCGAGAATAAGCGGAAAATCCCATCGCTTATTCATTTGGATCGAAGTACAATTCTTACCAGTTCTGATCAATTACGGAGTAGCAACCATTGACATGTACAGTCAGTCTATGCTATTCTATGCTAATAACTTGAGTTTGGGAAGATATAGTCAACTTTCCCTATCTCGATATTCCGTGTCTAAGTTTCGTTTCATTATTCGGTGGTCCCTCGACCTTCGGTTACACTGACTTTGTGTTCTATAATTCGATATCTCCTTATCGATAGTCAATTCGAGTTATAGAGAATTGACATAAGTAGACATTTGAATACGATTGCATATGTTTAGGTAACATGAACTTTCAGATTATGAACTTCTAAATTGCAAACACCGCGTATCCCCAAAGAAATCATTGAAATGCAGAAAAACGAGTGAGATGAAGTTAACTGCATGACAAAAATTATTCAAAGCCCAGGGTGGCCACCGAACTGGGAAAAATCCACCGGGAAAAAGACGGGACAAACCGGGAATTTTAGATGGTCACCGGGAAAATCTTTTTAACAAACACTTTCAAGTTTCAAATTTACGAACCACCAAACATTAAATTTAAAAATTTGTTATGTTTGGATGATATTGTCATTAAGGGGCAATTTTTTCACCTTCGCTTAATTCGTAAACCACGTTCACCCGAATGATTAAACTAGGTTTAACATCTAAGCGTGGGTGAAGAAATCAGCCCTAAGTATCTGTAATTTAAGACATATATCACTTTTCTTATTGAAAAGCAATGTGTCGACAAATTTTTTTTGAATGTTTTTGAACTTTTTTTTCTAACTC
This sequence comes from Aedes aegypti, assembly GCF_002204515.2. Classification (NCBI taxonomy): domain Eukaryota; kingdom Metazoa; phylum Arthropoda; class Insecta; order Diptera; family Culicidae; genus Aedes; species Aedes aegypti. The sequence goes on from NC_035108.1 coordinate 307,833,258, forward strand.
ATCTGTCTTGTAGTTTTGAATCAGATTTTCAAAACTTCTTGTAGAAGGTATTATTATTCAAGCTTTTAGTTAGTTACTTTACTCATAAGACATATTAGAAATGCCAATAGATCACCAGTCGATCAAGAATTTTTCTTTTTCATGTCTTTATTATAAAGATTTTTAGCCTTAGGTTGGTTCGTCTCTTATGACTAAGAATTGAACAAGTAAGGTAAGATACATTCTTCCATATGTGTGGCTTTGTTTCATCCTTGACTTAAACTTATTTGCATTTAGGAAATTTTCATTTTTACTAGAAAAAAAAAACAAAAGATTCGGATTTTTTTTATTAAGGTGTCACCAACAACTTAGGCACCTCGAGAATAAGTGACTTTGGAATCTGGGGTTCATGTCGGCCAAATTGTTTAAAAACCGGCAGTAGATGTAGTAAGAAGTTAGTAAAGCTGTTAGTCCCGAGGTGTAAAAATCTCCTTTATAAAGATAAAAAAGGAACGTGTTGTTGATAAATATGGGTTTAGTAGCATTAACACTTCAGTCGTCGCGCTGTTGTATTTTGTACAACAGTGGTGAAAAAACCTCGCTTATCGTACATAGCATCAGCGTGGTAGTTCTGACGGTGGCAAACCGCGCGACGACTGAAGGGTTAAAACAAAACCCTGGCGAAGTGAATTAAAAGTGCCAAGAATAGCATCCTCCTATTAGCACAATTGTTCGGTGTTTAAGAAGACTGGACCAAGTGCTTTTGATGGTTTTAGGAAAACGTAGTTCCAGCCTTTAAAAACAATATGTTTGCATTATTTGTTGTTATATTTGATGTTGGATGAAGCGTACAATAGCTAAATGATTTTTTAGTATATTAATTTCAAAAACCGACCAAAGGATCAATTGTTTGCGTTTGGGCCCCTTATTTAAAAACCAGAAAAATATTGAAAGTTATACCGGGAAAACCGAAAAAAAACGGGAATTTTAAAATGGAAATTTGGTGGCCACCCTGAAAGCCTAATTCAAGTCACATTACCTCATTCGTAATCATTACCACTTAGGTAAATGATGTCTACTCGTAAAGCTTGAAATATATGCCTGAACCGATTTGCAAGCTGATTTTTGTGTCGAATCTTGAATCCGAATTTTTCTCTTCGTGTGACGTTAGCGACTGCCTGGCAGTATTATGTATCAGGTGTTTTCATACGCTTGGTTCAAGGTCCTATAGTCGTATATATAGACACTCTAAGCAGTACGATTTATTCGATGACATCAGTTCAACAGGGGTTCCCTCAGCCCGGTGGTAATATGTGCAGCCAAAGAGCAAGACCCTGTTGAAGGATGGGATTGAATACCGACTCAGTGAAAACTCTCAGTGCTTATACTAGTGAAAGTGCTCAAGTACCACTAACATGAGTGAAAAGTAGATCACGTCGCAATAGGGATTAATACTATGAACAGCAGAAAGAGAGGACATGTCACCAGTTGTTATTCTTAAGCGACGTAAACAGGTGCACAATGCGTCAAACAGAAGAGATCATCTTTGTATCAAGCTTAGCATCTTTGTTTCTAGCTTATTAAGATAATCCACACATCCTCTGGTTGTGTCAAGCAATAAGATTGTGTTGGTTTGAATTGGTACAATACGCTGCACAGAAGCTACAGAAGCTACAAATTTGAGAGTGCAGCTACAAAGCAAAGCCATGCTAAAGGTGTCTGGGTTCAATTTCAGGTCAGCCCAGCATCTCTTCGTAATGGAAATTTTCTTGACTTCCCTGGACATAGAGTATCACCGTACCTGTCACACGATATACGAATACAAAAATGACAACTTTGGCAAATAAAGCTCTCAGTTAATAACTGTGGAAGTGCTCTTAGAACACTAAGCTGAGAAGCAGGCTCTGTTCCAGTGGGTCTAAGTAATGCCGACAAGAGAAGAATTCAGGTTTCTAGTTCAAACTTGACGCAGACGAAGTGTAGTCAATTGGAAGAAACATTTATAAATAAAGGATTTACCAGGCAACCAAAACCAATTCACTAACAATTTATAGCCCAATTACATCTATGTAATTTTCATTTCCGCATTTGAAATATTGATAAGGATATCAGTGTGAACCTATACACAATCAGAAACGAAATGATATTTTAAAACCAGACGTATGCCGCGGCAAAAATCAGCTGTTCTGTCTGTCTCCACCCAACGGCGTCCGTCGGCTTTCCGATTGGCGGCGTTCTCGGGGTAATTTTTCCGCTCCAACTAAAAATAAACATTTTCGCAAACCGTTATTGTGTATAGCTAAACACAAACATTGCCGGATCCAAAGCAAAAACACTTCTCCGCAACGATGACGGCAGAAGGATGACGAAGGCACGACATTTGTTATTATCTGAAAATAACCCCACCAGGCAAAGCCGAATCCGCTACCATGACTATATGGTTCAACAGCCCAAGCACGTTCGGTAATCTAAATATTATCAAATAAATATCGAATAATACTACCAAAATCTTGTTGATAACTTATTGTATCAAATTGATATTGATTTGATATTATACACTGAAGTTGGAATCAAACCCTAGATTGCCTTTTCGCATTTCTTTCCATATGAAAACAACAAATTGATTTCTTTTACTTATAGTTCCAACGGTTTATGGACAAAAGGTCGAAAGATAAAAGGTCGAAAGGACAAAAGGTCGAAAGGACAGAAGGTCGAAAATTATTTGCTTGATGGGAAATTCTTCCTTCTTTGAAAAAAGATTTTCGACCTTCTGTTCCCTCTTTTTTGTTCTTCGACATTTTGTCCTTTCGACCTTTTGTCTTTCGACCTTCTGTCCTTTTGACCTTTTGTCTTTCGACCTTTTGTCATAGATTCAGTTCCAATAAACATTATCATAAAATTTATTAGGATTTGTTATCAATATCATCAAATTATGTTAACATTTTGATTAATTCTATTATAAAACTTTGAAAACGATATCTGATGTTATGTTTGTGAACTCGATCAAAAAAATCATCAATTGAAGTTATCATCAAACACAATAACAAAATCAGTTTTAATTTTGCTTTAATTTTCTGCTCGGGAGTGCACCCCGTTTAACTTTGTGCAATAGTCTGTTAGATAATGTTTCGTTGACCCACGGATTTCCTAATCTCGGGAAGCACCGAATTCATTGTTGGAGTGTTTTTTTAAAGGATGATAATCACGTTGCTGAGCTTGCAAGAAAACCCTTTCTTTGAAAAATAGTACTTTTGACTTCATTCAGACCAGCTTATCAGGATTGCGCGGCTCGAGTTGATTGGAGTTCAAAAATGTTACATAATATTGATAACGTTGCTAAGCTGCTATTAACTGAGTTGATTGGCAAGCCGTGACGGGATGAAACAATACGCGAAGTGGAATGTAATATTGCTCCTAGTTGAGTCATTCTGTTCTGAAAACAGGTCAATGCCTAATTGGCACTATTAGCAATGATTGCATCTGGCTGGGTGCTTCGCGTTAACTCAATTCAACTAATGGATTTGCTTATGTAAAAACTGCACTCGCGATTCACGGACAAACAGCTGTTGCACTTTATCCTAGAAAAAATGGGCATAAATCCTATGATTTTACTTCTATATGTAATTTCTGATGTTTTATATGAATCTATGTAAAACAATAGAAATGACAAATTCATACAATCCCAATAACCGGTAACAAATAACACCAACGGTATACGCACAGCTATTCAGAAAATATCATACATAGGGTGGTGGGTTCTAATCCCACCAGACGACGATCTTCTCGGATTGGAAATTTTCTCGATTTCACATGGTATAAAGTATCACTGTGTTTGTCAGTTGTCAAAGAACGCACTCACTTTGGAAGTGCTTTAAGAACACCTAGCTTAAAATTTGGCTCTATTGAGGCTGAAAAGCACAAATAACCCCAAACTATAGCTACAAAGCTTAGCCATGTGTTTTCCAGTGATTGCGTAAATTACTTCACTACATAGGGTAAGGGATCTAATTTTCGACCCTGTGCTAATTTTCGACCCATTGATAGAACAAACGTTATTTAAACTACTATTTGAATTTTTGAAACATTTATATATTACTGGAATATGACTTTGCTGTTATACCTGCCATGATCCAATAGAAATTTCATTTATATAAGGAAGTTTCAATCCTGAATTGATTGATACTGATTTTCCGGTGTCTAATCAGCCCTTTTTTCTTCCATTGATGAAAAATCGTCACATATGAAAAAGGCTCAGATGAGTATAAAAACTGATCAAAGCGATGCCTAATCGATAAGTTTGATGAAATCAGATTAAATTCAAGCATATTGTATCAAATTATGTGTATCTACAAGCGAAAATATATTTAATTACGTGTTTGAAATTGTTCGAAAATTGAAACACCAGGTTTCAATTTTCGACCGGTCGAAAAAGCTTGCCATGATTTCAGCAGGTGATGTGTTTTAATTTTCGACCCTTCATCAAGAGTAAACATCGTTCATAATGGTGGCGCCTCTTTCGTGGAGTTGAATTTCTTGCTTCAACGGTTTTTAACCAAAACGGTGAGAAATAAACTGATCTTGCTTCAATTTCATCAAAATCATATAAATTAACATATTATAGCGCCCAGAAAAATACACACAAAAGCTCGATTATGGAATTCCGAAATTTCATAGATTCAATTCAAGATTGGCTAAGAAATACCTTCGCAGCAGTTCGTTATTCGTCTTATTTTTCTTTCTGGCGTTACGTCCCAACTGGGATAGATCCTGCTTCTCAGCTTAATGTTCTTGTGAGCACTTCCACAGTTATTAACTGAGAGCTTACTATGCTAATGACCATTTTTGCATGTGTATATCGTGTGGCAGGTACGAAGATACTCTACGCCCTGGAAAGTCGAGAAAATTTCCAGCCCGAAAAGATCCTCGACCGGTGGGATTCGAATCCACGACCCTCAGCTTGGTCTTGCTGAATGGCTATCTGGGCCCGTATATTCGTTATTCGTCCTGCACAGAAAAAAATCCGGTATTCGTGAACAGCAGACGTGAACTCGTCAACAAGCAAAAATACACCGTGAACTAGATCATGTTTATGTGTAAACATTTGTATTGGTGTATTGGTGTAACATTTGGTGAATTTTTGACAGTTCACGTTTTCCAGAACTCTTTTTTGAGCGTGTGGACCAACCGAAATGGAGGAGATGACAGAATTTGAAGTGTGGATATTCGGCAGTCAACGACGGGGATAGCTAGTGCAACGTGAGTCAATGTCGGAACGCGTTGAATGGTTTCCAGATTCTGCTGAAAGGCCCAACTATTTTAGAGACAACCATTCAGACCATTGAACCATTGATAGAGCATGATAAATAAAATCGCGATATTCTTAGAAAGAAGCGGAAGAATGAATCCAACATGAAGAAACAAGACCTCGCTGGAACAAAACGATTCAAGCAAAATTTGAAGTGAAAAAAAGGAAACAATGTACCAAAACAGCCCACCAAAAGCAGTCAAAATCCAGAGCCAAAAGAAGAAAGAGTTTTTTTACTTGAACTACTAAATAATGCAATGAAATAAATATTTTGAACAAAATGGTGTTACATATTTAAATGACAATATCCTATTGCTGTACTATATCCTATCGCAACAGTAGAAAGTAATGTAGTAAACCGTTTCAATGGCAGAAAAATCTATTAGTGTTCATGAATGTCGTTTTTCCTTGGTCGTACAGGTTGTACTTAAATAATAATATCGTAGTCCACAACTCATGCAACTCCACAAATAAATAAATGAATGACGAAACGTTTTACATTCAATATGTTTCGCAATAAACGAAAAAAAAATATAATTTATCATGTAAACCTCATCTTCAAAAGATGTGGATACATAACCAGTATTCATGGTATTCAGGAGCCTTCCTTAGTTTTATCAGATAATAACTGTGGAACTGCATACCATAAAGTATGTTACTGATATGGGAATCATGCACTGTCCCATTGGGATGTAATTCTAAGAAGAAGAAGAATCGAAGAAAAATTCAATAATAAATTGATGATTTTCGCACATATATTAATGTTCAAAACTTCTCACGTTCCCTTTACGCTCTCAAAAAAAAATCATTCCCTTCAGATAAGCACAAACTTGATATAAATTCAGTAATGTAGTGTTTTCCTCATACAATATACCGATTATATCGTTTCATTTTGGTACAGGTCGAAAATTAGCACATGAATGGGTCGAAAAATAAAACAGTGGGTCGAAAAATAGCACAAAAACATAAAGTCATTAATCCATAAAAATACAAAAAATACAATGAAATGTCATCTGATAGAAGTTATACATGAACAAATAATATGTTTTTTTATCCCATTGTCAAATTTGAACATAAGTTTATGCTTTTTTGCACGGTTTTTATGAGTTTTCCACTCATATGCTGGTTTCATGGGTCGAAATATAGTGCTTTTACCCTATATCATCATTTTTCCAAACTATACACAATTGTCTAGTTGAATTGAATAACGTTTTTCCCTAATTTTCCAATTAAGAGAGTCTAAGTATACATTTCCCAGAATCAATCAAAGCAAGACTATCGGTTACCACCCAGTCTTTGTCCAATTGTCTGTAAGCTCTGGCCAGGAGCTCCACGGATGCAGCTGGAGAGAGGTGTGAGTCAGAACGAACGAACGAAATTGCTTTACATTGTTTCGGAGCACAGGATGGGGAATCCCAAGTGCCGTACATATTCAGCTATTACATTTCAATACGTTTGGAAGGCAATATGCACTCATTTTACTCGAGTGACTGACCTTGAATCCAGTCTATGGTGCACAACGAATCCTTGTCCATCACTGGGGGCTGAGCAAATGTGAATCGATTTTTGTGTTTTTCACAATGGAGATACATATCCGAGTGCTTGGCACTTGTTTACCGAGGTGTTAATTGATGTACCAGGAGAAAACTGGATAGGTGCACTCGTATCCAGCATGTTCGGAATGAATACAGAGCTCATGCTGCCGAGATTGGCGACTTCGTTAGTTAGAATACTTACGAGAAAAGATCTTAAAACTGATAGTCTTTGTCTTTGTCCATAATGAAATATTTGTTAGAAGTTCGAAACATTAGAATGATAACGATTCACATATGTTCTGACTGGCTTTACTGCAAAAGTATAGTAAAGCAGTTAACTCCGAGCTTCTCAATAATGTCTTATAGAAATTTGAGTAAATACAAATCATACAGCAACAATTACCCACTATTTTAGGGTAATTCTCTAAAAAATAACAGTTTTAAATTTGCAATACGGCCTATGAAGTTTTTTTTTTTTAATTTCTTGATGGAATTGTCTAGTAACGTTGGTAGGCAAAACAACCTCAAGGTATTTGTCAAATTTTAAGCAAAACTTCCTTTCTTACATATCCCTGCCACTCACCAGTGTTTCATTTGAACGCGTTCAGTTTGCGTTGCAGTTCAAAATTTTGAACGAGGGATCAAATAGTCTTGAACATTGCTCAGTTCAAAAAATTGAACCCAAAAGAGCTGAAAAGTGAACGCGAAAGGCATGGCATGGCAGATTCAAAACATACTTCCAAAAAGAAAAAAATTACAAGAGATGTCAAGGAACATTTAAGGTTCCATTCATTGTGCGTGATATGAATTCAATGTAGTTTGGATTAGTGTCTTTGAGTTTTGTGCTTCACGATGCATTTTGAAGCGAACGAGCCATTCGCGAGCAGCGTCAGAATCTTGCACGAGGGTTCAATGTTTACTGCGTTCACGTGCAAAATTAGAACGCGTTCAGTTCACTTTTGGCTCGCGTTCAGTTTAAAATGCATCACTGCCACTCACCAGCAGCATTTTTATCATTATGCTAAATCTTTTTGTTAAAGGTAACACTATGAAGGATGTCTTCTCTTCCCTTTCTTGCACATTGAAACAGACTAAGGTCCGAATCGAATCAATCTCTCGGCTGCATAATGGGACAAGATCTCGGTTTAGAATTATATCAATGTTTCAATCTTTGATGCTCCGGAGATTCCTCTAGATGACCTTTTAAGAATCCCTTAACAGATTCAACAGCAATTTTACAGTGATTCCTTTAAATCTCTGAAGAGAGGCTTTAGAGAATTTCTCCAAAATTCTCTCCAGTAAATCCTTAAGCAGTCCAACGTTTAAGAGTAAAACACAATGCAACGGCATTACGGCAAGAACGGAAAAACGGTAAAACCGATTGGAATGACATGTCATTGTTTCGATCAATGTCGACTAAATCAGATTCAACCTGGACTTGACAAGTAGAGTCTAGATTAAAATGCGCTTGTCGTTGTACCGTGATATCATTCACATTGGGTTTAAGGCTTTATATCTCCAACAATGTCCACATGAATCGCTCTGAATATTCAACCAATGCTTCTAACGAATTCTGCAGTTGTTACTCCAGAAGATCTTCCAATGTTTCCTACGGATATTTCAGTAATAAAATTTATAATGATTAATTGTTAAGTAATTGGGTTTTGAAAAAAAAAATGTTTAAAAGTTTTTAAGAACTCTTCACGTTTTTCATTTTTTAGTACTTTTTAAAGCTTTTTGCGTTGGAAAAATTCTCCGCGTGAATCCATGAAAAAATTGCATCAGATTTACAGGGAGTCTTCCAGATTGTTTCCCCAAATTTCTCCAAATAATTATTCCAAGGATTGCTCTACACGATATTTCATGGATTTCTACAGCAATTCCTCCAGAATTTAATGATAAATTCGCTCAGGGATTCGAGATAATGAAGTTCCTCCAGGGATTATATCGCCTGCTTTTTAATTAGATTACTCCAATAGTCTTATCCAGAAATTTTTCGAGTATACTTTCCGTAGATTATCCATTTGAAGTGCTACAAATATTATTCCAGTATCTCTCCGAAGTTTTATAAAATTTACAAATATTTTTTTTAGAAAATCCTGTATGATATTTCCTAGGGCTCCGTTTGGTGAATTGTCCGAAAATATTTTCAGCAATTTATCTATAAAATCCTCCTAGACTTCATAAAGGACTGAGATGTTTATATGTTTCAGGGGTTCTCTCATGTACTGTCTATATTCGAATAGTACCGTAATCCGGGGGTAAATCGATCACTGTGGCTAATTAGATCAGGGTGGTACCAAAAAACATCTCCTTCCAAGGAAGGTTTCATTTGCAACACAGACATTCCACGTTTTCTAGTTTAGATGTCTAATGATGATTTTAAACTATTTCATTTTTATTAGGGTCAGTTTTGCATAGAAAAAATCACAGTTTTTGATGGTGTAAGCAATACAGCTGGAAATGTCTGTGCTAAACAATCCAGTGGTGCTATGCCTACATTCTAATTTTGAGTGTTAAAAATGTTGAGTAAGCTCATATCTGAACTACTGAACTTATTTTTGATACCATACAGCATAGAAAATATAGTTTTTTGCTCATAAAATCGTTTGATCTCGAATAATGTGCTTATTTCAAGGGAAATTGCCTACATTTAGGCGTATTAGGTAGATATTCAAAGTTAAATTTTGCAATAAACTGATCAAATACTCGAGTTATAAGAATTTTGACATCATTTTCACAATCAGGATACTCAAATTTAGTATATAGAGAAATTTTTAATTCTAAAATCTGCTCTGTGATATGGTGATCGATTTCACTCCAATGTGTCATTTTTTTATATTAAAACAATTTTTATGATTTGTTAAATATTATTCCATGAAAAAGCGATTTCATAAACTGATAAAAATAGATGGAGTACTGATTTTGTCGAATTTTATTTGACTATACTTGAATTCCGAAGGATAACACAACAAAAAGTTGTGAAATAGTGATCAATTTGCCCCCGGATTACGGTATCCAAATTTGCTAGTTTAGAAGAAAACTAAAATTGACCAAACCGGCCTCAAGTTCCACGGAGGTTCCATAATTAACTAAAAAATACTCAGTCCCAAAGCTGGTCCGATTGTCCAATTTAGTTCTAACATGATGTCCGTAATCGAAACTATAAAAACCAGTTAAGATGGAGTCAGATTTATACTAAAGTGGACTCTGCACATCTCGATGTTCTATATCTCGATATCTTTCCCTATCTCGATGATTTCGTCGGTCCCTTCATTCTGCATACAATATCTCTCTCCATATCTCGATATCTCCATACCGTGCTGAATCAAAATTCGGACGGGACCAATATCCGGACATTCTGGTGAAATTCAATTATTTCCATGACATATATCCTTCCAAAATATATGAATATTCTTCCTGTGATTAATGTAAACTAGTGTTGACCATTGTAACGTAAATTGACATCAAGTTAGCCTTCTAAAACATCGGTGAAGACAAAAATAAAAGTCAGTTTTACTCGGACGCGAACGATTAATATTAAAATTAACGAAAACCGAAGGAATTCTACTCACTGCGCCATTCAAATTCGACAATTCATCACGCGCTAATAATTTGTGATACATATTCTCTAGTGATTTGTTTGTTTTTTTTCTTCGCATTTCAGTAGTTGTGAAGAAATTACTGAAAATAAACGTAATTTAGTGGTAGAAGAAGATTGTCAAAATCCTTATACAAGTGGTTGTGAATCAAATTGTCCAAGGTTTACAAGAAATATTACATAATAATGGTTCGAAAACCTGGAAAAAGTGGTCGAAAGTTATATCGCTGTGATTTTCAACAATATAAACTGAAAATGAGTGTAAATTATGTGTAAATATTATGAGGAATAATGTAATAATGTGAATTATGTGTTAAAGGATCATCCAACAGAGAACAAATATTATGTTTACAAATCTATCAATCTGTGTATTGTGATGTGAAAGTATGTTTAATACTTTTTAAGTTTTCTGTGAAAAACAGCTGTGTTTATTTGAATGATCGGAATTCGATGCATCGACGTCCGGATTTTGATTCATATGTCCGGATTTGTGGATACGACCTGGTGCAGAATTAACTTAATTTTTACGGTATTTTCAATAAATTCATTGTACATTTTGTGAAAATTATCAAGTTTTAACCCAATAGTTATCGTTTCAAAGTAATATATAATAAAATAACGATTACCCAATTGTATACAAGCATTTAAACATGCGTATCAGCTTAGGAGCTCTCGATCTATCCCCTATCTCTATGGTCCTTCCGATATCGAGATGTGGAGAGTCGACTGTAATAAGTTGAGTAAAAGTTTATTGAAAAGAAAGTTGGGGTTATTTTTCCCCGACTTGACCGGAATAACTCTGAACCGGTGAACATTTGCAAAAAATCCAATGATGATTGAAAAATTAAACATCCGGACGATTTCATTCGAGCTAAAACAAAGGAAATCTGTCAGAGATTGTCGAAACGAGAACGTTTTTTTTCGTTTGCTGGGCGGATATTGGTTAAAGATTCTTCTCATATCTGGCCCTTTTGTTGTTCTGTTCTAAGGCACATTATTGAAACTTTAGAATCTTTATTTATAGCTATTTTATTTTGAAGATTTTTCACGTTGTTTTTCTGATTATTTTAAACTTACTTGATATCTTAAATGATTCAAAACGTTCCATTTTCAAAAATATGCTAAATTTTATGAGGATCAATTATGTACAAGAAATATCAAAGTATGTACAATAGAAGTACAAAAAAAGGACAGACTTCTCCAGATTCTCAAACAGGGTTTTAAAAGAAAGTTGTCTTCTCACAGAATCTTACAAAAAAATATGTTAGAAGAGAATGATTTTGTAAAATCCTGGACAACATTCTCACAGGGTTCAGGGCAGCGTTTTCAAAATAATCCTGTGCTGGATTCAGACGTAATCATGACCCAAGTAGCTCAAGTTAATTCGTCCTGCGTGCAAATATAGTGCTATCATAGAGCCGAAATGCTCTACATTAGCCTATAATAGCACTATAGGCCCAGATGGCCGCAGCGGTAAACGCGCAGCTATTCAGCATGACCATGCTGAGGGTCGTGGGTTCGAGTCCCGCTGGTCGAGGATCTTTTCGTAATGGAAATTTTCTGGATTCCCAGGGCATAGAGTATCTTCGTACCTGCCGCACGATATACACATGCAAAAATGGTCAATCGGCAAAGAAAGCTCTCAGTTAATAACTGTGGAAGTGCTCATAACAACACTAATCTGAGAAGCAGGCTTTGTCTCAGTTGGGAGGTAACGACAGAAAGAAGAAAGAAGAAGAAGAAGCACTATAAGACAAAAGAAGTGAATTAGCAGGCTAGTACTTGGGAAGCGCAATTATTATAGAAACTTCGGCAAGAGCAAATATCTATTTTAAATTTAATCACAAGAAATTTTTATAATTTTCACACGATACAACAAGATTGGGGAAGTCTGCTCTATGCTCTCCGAAATCGGCAAGATTAGTCATTCGAAAGAACCCTCGACCGGCGAGATTCGAACTCACGACGCTTAGTCTCATTGTACCTGCCACACGATGTAGGAATGCAAAAATGGCAACTTTGGCAAAGAAAGCTCTCAGTTAATAACTGTGGATGTGCTCATTGAACACTAAGCTGAGATGTAGGTTCTGACCCAGTGAGTTATGCCAAGTAGAAGAAGAAGAAGAACCCTTAGCACAGAAGATTTTCGCATCATCCTGCACATCATATTCAGCAATGATCAATAATTTGTAATGATTGAAGATTGATTGAAAGGTTGCAAAAAATTGAATATAATTTGCGATAACGCTGAGGACACCATTTCATATCGAAAAAGGAAGCCTCAAACCTAATCTCAGTCTAATAAAACTTTGCCTTGAATGAGGCCAATCCAAAATCTGGACTTGTCTGCTGGAGTTCATTGCACGAAATCGGAAAACATTCGTGTAGACTCATTGCAATCCCCGGCGTCACCAAACTTTGGGGCCACGTTGACCTTTGAAATTTCGCAACAAGTAGCTAGGTTATGGCAAGATAAGCGCCTCTCAAATTTGCCACATTGTTGTTATGTCTCGATCCACGAAATATTCGAGATGGAATTCTGACCAGATAAGCCTGCTCGACTTGTCGACCGCGTGGCGCGGCTTTACTCAGATCTCTACAACCGTGTAGATAAGCCACTCTATTAAAACACGAAACACGACGATTGCTCATTGACGGCGGTGGTGGTGACCAACAAGGGTTCGCGAGGCGTAACAACTGGAGCATCCTTGACATGAGGAGCTGATAACCTTTTATTGGAAACCGAACACAGTCCAAGCACGTGTGCTTTTGGTTGCCGTCAGGATTCTGACCTGGACCCGTACGAGTATGGGTGTTGATAACCTTACCGGTGGGTTAGAACGGGATTTGCCCGAAAATTTCTAGAAGGCTAGCTAGACAGTCATAAATAGAATGGATTTCTTTGATAGGGATAAAGTCTAATCAATGTTCTTACTTTTCTTGTTAGGCACAGACTTAGTGAAGTGACCTTACTCCAAAAATGTTTCTAATGAAATCATATTCTAGTAACTATTCTATTGTACTTTACAGATTCGGTTTGTCTCAAGTACGTCGAAAATCAATGAAGCTCTGGAGCTATCATGAGAAAAAGATAGTTAAATTTGACAGTACTCTCTCTTACATACATTTCAGTCAACAGTGAGCCTAACAGCTTGAGGAACATGCTGCAGTGAATCACTAGTGCCGGGAACAGGATATGTCTCCCTAGTGATACCAAATTCTAGAAAAAGCTTGTTTTGTTTCTTGCAAATCCATTAGCTAGCCACTTGGTTGTCGGATAATTTGGTTCGCCGATTGCTAAAAGCCTAGCTGCAGGATGATTTAATTATTTACCGTGTCCTCCATCCAAACTGTAAGGGCACAAAAGAGAAGCAAAATTAGCCATTTCCAGTTAACCCCGGTGCGCTAGCTGTCATAAAGCTCAAATCCGGATAATGTATCTAAGAAGATAAAAGTAAGTTGAAATGTATAAGGGCAGATCACGAGTATAACAGGGATAAATAATTAATTATTGATGGTATACGATATGAGCATTATACCTATATGTACTTACATCAAGGTCAAAATTGCATTGGTTGTTCATTGCCAGAATGGTGGCGCCAGCAGTATTATCCATTTTTGTTTCGTTACTGATTCTAGTTTGCAATCAATCATACCGATATGCGGGCTTAGCTGAAATGATCGATTTCTCTCCCTTCCAATTATTGGGATACAAATAAAAACGGAAACGGAAGTTTTTCATGTGCTATGCAATAATAATTTATTGTATCTGGCAGCAGAACCGCTAAAAACGGCTTGGGCCAAGACTCGATGAAAACACTAAAAAATAGAAATTTTGATCCTAGGCTAATGTGGAATTCAGAACCAACAGCTTTATTCGACTTACGAAGGAGGTCAACACTATAGGTATAACTATAAGTAATTATGTTAGGATTCAAAAATTCTTCTACAAAACAAATCATAGTATCTTCCTATTGAAACTAAATGCAGTAAAAATAAGTAACTCCACGACAGCTTGGTCTTTCCCATTTCATTTTCTGCTATCAAGGAAAACAGAGTCAATAAATGAGTCTCGCAAAGATTGAAACTAAAGCTACATATCGGACTGTCAAATCGTCTATCTGTCGAGCAGACGAGCAGACCATCAAAACAGATAGGGGCTATTTTTGAAGACGTTGAAGAAAAACAGCTCAATTAAGTTTTTGAAGAATGCAATAATTTAAAATTGTGGTTAAAAAAATGAGTGATAAAATAATGAGACCAGTACCGTAAAGTGCCGCAAATCAGAGCACCGCCAAGGCTCTAATTTTAAACACTTTAGAGAATTTGTATGAAATTAAAAATACATTGGAAGACAATGGAAATCATACGGATCTAGTGTATTGACCTAAAAATGATTGGAAATAAGGCAAACAATTCGAAGATTCCATAATATTTTCAGCATTTTTATCGAATTTTCCTTAAGGTGAACATGAATCGAAGCCAAACCTCAAATTTTCAAGAGCATAGATCTGAAGAACCAAACATCCGTTTAAGCTGAAAACTTAATCGATTGATCACTAGCTGGTGGTGACCAATCGATTAAGTATTCAGCTCAAACGAGTGATCCGTTCTCCAGATTTGTGCTCTTGAAAATTTGAAGTTTGGCTTCGATTCATCTTCACTTTAACCCTCTAATACCCAACCCCGCCTTTAGACGGGGTACACTTTGGAATTTTGTGTATTTTTTCGGAGCTCGGAAATCAAAATGATTTTATTTTTGGCTAAAACCTTGACTCATAACACGCATATAAGAAAAGTTTTATGACTTTTGAAAGTTTTTTGTATTTTTGAAAATTGTTTGAAAAATTGTATTCTTATATAACCTACAAATACCCGGGGTTCATTTGAAGTGTGATATAAAAAAATCGTACCTTTTATATTTTTCTACGATCAACCTATCACAAAAGAAGAGCTTGGTGGTATTCAAATAATTTTAAACCTGTTTTTTTTTCCGATAAATACACGGAAAATAAAAATATTTCCAGAAAAATATTAAAAATTTAATATTTTGAAAACTAGCATAAAATTTTTTTCAGTAACTAGAAGAGGCTTCAAGAAAAAATGAAAAAGAGTAGGGATGTTCAAAAAAAAAAATTATAAAAATCAAAAACCGAAATCCATAGATTTGCGAATAAAAATAAATCATTGCCCAAAACGTGTTTAAAACGATTTTAGATAACTAAAAATGATATTTAAATCGAAAATAAAAATTTGGGTATTAGATGGTTAACTGCTCCACATTTTCCTAAATTATCACATTAGGTATCAAAATTAACAAGTGTCAGAATTTTCTTAAAATTTATTAAAATTTGAAAAAAATCGCAGAATGAAGCAATGCGTTAAATAAGGGCACTTTGCGCTGACATCTTTTGCTCCAGCACTACATTATTTAAAACATTTCTTGCCTTTCCAAACATTGAAAAAAGTCGTGACGAGGAGGGGTTAAACTACTACACAAGCGGCTTGCAGGGTGGCCACCGAACCGGGAAAAACGGGAAAAGCGGGAAAAAGACGGAAATTTGAATCCACCAGGAAAAAGACGAGAAAAACCGGGAATTTGAGAAGATCACCGGGAAAATCGTTTTGAACGAACATCTTCAAGCTGTAGTGGGAGATCCCCCAGTGTCGGACAGCAGCCAATACCGGACAAAGCAAAAACATTGAGAAATCATGGTCCAATCAAGATGGTGTATTAGTAGAAAAGAAAGCTATTATGTAGACTAATGATCCTTGAAATATGCATGCCTTTTTAAAAAAGTAGAAAAGTTTGAAAATCTTTAAAAAATTGACGTATCCACTTAACTTTGAGCCTATTTAGTAAATATTTTGAATATGAAAAAATACTTTGGATCCCGCAAGCATGATCGAACATAATCCTAATTTGATAGTATGAATGTATTTTGTACCATAATTGAACTAAATATGGACAAATTACAATTTTGGTTAAGCACCTCCTGTCCCTCAGTTTCGGACAGCTTGATTTGTTATATGATATCTTTGTAATTATTGCATCAGTGTCTCAGAATACTTTCATTTTTCATGGGTTCCGTCGATCATGGTATCAAATATGCAATAAAATTAAGAATAATGAACATTCAGAACAACATCGTAAAATGTGCTATTTTTCATCATATATGAAAGAGGTTTTTGATAGGCATCTTGCAAACTAAGAAAAACTCAAATTATTCTTGTAAATGTAGCAAATGCATTGAATTGGTAATTATAAACTATTCCTATAGTGTACACATTCGATGATGTTCAAATTTACAGAATTCGAGGCATTTCCAGATCTTGTCCGGTACTGGGTGCCACCTTTCGAGATCGATCAATTTGATACTAAAACTCATCATCAAAATGCAATATCAAAATTCATATTTATATTTTCAAATTTATTTTTGTACACTATAAAAATGGTAATATTTATCATAAATGGGTAACACGAGCCCATAAAATCAATATTTTTCGAATTATGAATTTAGTGGCTTAAGTGTCCGGTACTGGGGGATCTCCCCCTAATCTGCAAACCAACCTCCAAAATAAGTTATAGAATGTAGTTATGTTTAATGACATTTCCATGAGACAGCAGCAATTTTGAACAAGTATCTTTCAAACACCAATGAATTAATTTCTACTATGGTACACCATATTTCTTAAAAATGTTTCACTATTTTCTTGGCAATGTTTCGAAATATTTTTTGTGGATTTTTGTTCTCGAACTACCAGGGCTAAAACTTTTTCAACTTTTCTCTAACTTGTTTTACTAGACGTTTTAAACCAAGGTTTAATTACTTATTGTGGATTGGCTTAGCTCTCTTCTGTAATTGCTGAATACCACAACTAATCTTGAAAACAAGTCTCTATTTATGAAAGCTTTTAATATGTCACTAGTTATCTAATCGACGAAGTTTTAAATATTGGCTTATTTACGATCTTAATAACGATCAAACCATTACAGCTCATATAAAATTTGTAAAATGTCCATACAAAAGGCATTACGAGAGGGTGGGTGGATGTCAAAAATGATAATTTTTGGTGTTATTAAAGTTGTGAGTACTTACTTAGCTTCTACGTGTTTGGCCTTGTTTCATTCATATCTTGAACTTATTTGCTTTATGGAATAAAATTCAAAGGATTAATAGGGTGATCAAAGTATTTTGGACAGACCGTTACACGTATATAATTTGGCCATTTACGGCAAAATCAAATGGAGGTGGCCAAATTATATACGCGTAACGCTCTGTCCAAAATACATAAAACACCCTAATTCAAATAATTTCAATTACGGCAAAGAACTACTTGGGCATCTTGATGATTTACTTAGGCACCTAGGGCTTTTGTTGGCCAAATTATCTCAAATTCAGCATTAAGATGCATTATAAGATGATTATAAACCTAAGCCAAAACTCGAAATTCCAAGAGCATGAGTCTAGAGAGGCAAACAGAGCTTTGAGCTAAAAATTTTGATCGTTTTATCATCACCAGAATGCAACCAACCCATCAAATTTTTAACGCGAACGGTTGTCAGGTTCTCTAGATCTTAAAACTTGAACTTGAAATTTCAAAGTTTGGCTTAAAGAACATATTGTTGGTAATTATGGTTCAGATAGCATTCAAATTAAACTCCTGACGTGTCGAGAGTAGGATCTGTTTTATTAACACAATTAACCATATCTTTCTCATGATAGATAGCTCCAGAGCTCCATTGATTCTCGATGAACGCGAGACAAATCGATTCAGCTACTATACTAAGCCATAGTTTTCAGAATAAGATTCTATATAGATTAGAACACTCTAATAGTCAACATATTTCTCCAATAGTGAAACTATTGATAAACAATCAAATTACTATGGAAAAACAACTAAAAAAAATTAAACCGATTTAAAAAAAATGTTGCGGTGCTTTCCATAGAAAAGGTCAATTAAAGTCGTTGGAAAGAATGGATTAAAAACCGGGAAAATTATGTATAATATAGCGGGAAAACCGGGAAAAAAGCGGGAATTTCAAAACCGATATTTGGTGGTCACCCTGGGCTTGAAATAAGCTTTACAACGATATAATGAACTAAAAATATATTTGAAGTTGTGTTTCATGGTCAATAGTAGGGCAATTACTTTATTTGTATTTAAACAATATGTTTTAGTTAAAGGACTTCAATATATTTTTTATATACTTTTATACCCTAAATTTAGGGGCCTTCCTTAGCCGAGTGATTAGAGTCCGCGGCTACAAAGCAAAGCCATGCTGAAGGTGTCTGGGTTCGATTCCCGGTCGATCAAGGATCTTTTCGTAATGGAAATTCCCTTTAATTTCCTTGGCATAGAGTATCATCGTACCTGCCACACGATATACGAATGCGAAAATGGCAACTATGGCAAAGAAAGCTCTCAGTTAATAACTGTGGAAGTGCTCATAAGAACACTAAGCTGAGAAGCAGGCTCTGTCCCAGTGAGGACGTATAATGCCAAGAAGAAGAAGATACCCTAAATTTGATAGGAAAAATGTAATAAATAATAATTTGATGAAACAATTTTTTGAACCAATATCTACTTTGAAATTTGAAAAACCTTCAAGAAAAACATGGAAAAACATTGTGAAAATGTATTAATGTTTATACATTTTCACTCCATTATCAAATTATTTAATTTGATAACTCAAACTGCTATGCACTGATAGGATATAAAGGATTAGGTTTGACTGTATAGCTAATTATAATTGATGTAGCTACTCTATTTCTTATAGGGAATTTCCATAAATATTCCGTATGGTCATAAGACCATTTTTCGATCTTTTGAAAGTGATCTCACCTTTATTTTTGAGCTATTAACGAGCACGTGGACCGAAGAGGGTAGACAAGAAGTAACGCGTCTAATTAAAATCCTAATTGCGTCTCATTTGATTGGCATCTTTTCAACTCCATAACCCATTTCATTCTCGCTATGGCCAACACATTTTACACCGCCACTAATTTTCACATTCTTCATTTTTTTTCTGGTTCTGTTTTTCATGTTTTCCGTCCTGACGTCAATCGGAAACAGCGAAAGCAGCATGTTCGTATCGAAGCGCCGTTGGATTCTGAAGACGTGCGGCACGACGACGCCGCTGCAGTGTTTGGAACCGCTGCTACGTCTCGCATCGGAGATTGCCGGCTACGGCGAGATAGAGGATCTGTTCTACTCGCGCAAGAACTTCAAGCGGCCGGAAATGCAGGTCTCCCCCCATCGTGGTTTCGAGGAGGAAGTCGCCTTCCTGGATTCATTTTTCGAAGATGGACGCGCCTACAGCCTGGGCGCGCTTAATCGCGACTGCTGGCATCTCTACACATTGAGCCGCGGGGGAGGGGGCTCCGCCAACAAACAAATGCTGAACAACATTACCAACAACAACAACAACAACCACCATCATCATCTGCATAACATGAGCAACGGCCATGCTCAGCTGCAAACGCAGTCGGCCAAGATGAATCTGATTGAATCTCTGCAGTTACCTGATCCGGATCAGACCATCGAGATACTGATGACCGATCTGGACCCGAAAGTGATGGCTGTCTTCACCAAAGATGTGTGCAACACGGCCTTGGAGGCAACGCAGGTAATAATTGTTGATTGGGTTCTGGAAGTTGCTGTTGAATTCAGAGTCGTTTTTTTTTGTTTTTCAGAAATCGGGCATCCACAAGCTTATTCCCGGTATGGTAATCGACGATTACTTGTTCGATCCGTGCGGATATTCTATGAATGGAGTCTCCAAAAGTGTAAGTATTTTTCGCTTCCGCTAAATTTATTTTTCTCAATCTACGTTTGGTAACGACACACTTGGATCTCATGCCGGATAAATTTAAGAAAATGTACAAAATAGTATCAAAGTGCTACCCCGACTGTTGTTCTTAAAAAAAAACACCCTTAAATCTGTGCTCATCATTATTCAAAATCACTGTATACAAAGTTTGATTAAAAATCAATAGTTAGATGATTGTTTTACAATTGTTTCAGTTTTAGGTCACCTATTTCGATGTTTATGAAAAAAAGGGGGGAGTAAAGTTATTCCAATGATGATTGAGCTATTCGCATCAATTCGGTTCACGTAGCGTTCGTCTTAAAATCAGTAGATTACCTGTGCTATCATGGACAAGAGAGGGTTAAACTATAGAAATCGACTATTCAGAGCACCGTGATTATGAGGAAAAGAGTTTGACAAAAAAGATACAAACCCAAGGGGTATCCTTCATTAGCGATAATAACCAGATAATTGTGTCGATATCAACAGATTGAGGAAATCTAAAACTTTGTATTAGTTTAGCTGTATATTATGTACCATTTAACGTGTAATAGGAGTACACTATAACTAATTACATTCTTCACTTTTTCCTTTATGACTTTCTGTAAATTGCTTCTACATTGGTGTTTGCGGTATAATACTCCACTATCTTCCTCTGGGGCGCATCATGTTTTCATTTCAAACTCATTGTGGAATGTAGTGTGGAAAGAAATATAAAGAGGTAAGCAAGTTCTGAATGTTTGCTTCTAGATAGCTCATTTCAACGGAATATAGTTGAACGATGTTTTACGCCTTCATTCTGTTGATGTGAAAGATATGATGTCATACGATTTATCATAACAAAATATTCATTAGCTCTCGTTCTTCATTTTTGTGTGCTTCATTTTCATACATATACTATTTTAGTGCTGACAAACTAAACTCGACCGAAATAAGACATGCCATGCTTTAGGTGGCGCCAAACAAGCAATTCAGCACGTGCCGTTTTTATTTTGTGCTACATCACGAGTCGCCCTTGTCCTTTTGAAGGTCGTGCCGAGATAAAGTCAAAAGTGCTGGAGTGGAATCTATATAGAAAACAACAGTGCTTTCCTAATTGAATGTCTCCGCTTTTCACTACTCCACGATTCATTTGTACATACCTTAGCTTCTGAATTTCCTTTTTAAGTTTTTTTTCGTTTCTCTGTTGCTGCAGTACATTTGTTGTTCGTAGAAAGGAGTATGTGTACTGCCCATAAACGCACATTTTTCCCATGTGAATAGGAAAGCCACCAAACATGGGACTGACATGCGATTATGAGCAGTGTACCTCTCAATAACATATCATTTTCGCATATCGAATTCTTGATGTTCTAGTTCAGTTCTACATTGATAATCATCGTCCATCATCAGCAATCATAAAAAATCGAGACCAGTTTTTTCGTTCAAACCCAATGTTAGTGAAATAGCTTTACTGTTATACAGACATCAACATAAGAATAGTTAGAAATTTTCATATAGAATGCTGTGATTATAAAACAGAAAACTGTTTTTGAATTGTTTGAAAACGATGATAGTTATTCCCCTCGTAAATTTTATTCCTTGGCGAAAATTTCCTACGATAATTCATTCCACATAACTTTATCTGTTTGTTCAATGTTCGCGCCGACAAAGTTTTGTAACCACTTATCGTATTTCTATCGGTATTAATAGCCTCTTCATTCATCATACATTCTTGTGTGCTGTTATTCCATGGCATAATATTTTTTGTTGTTTCTTCCTTTCTCGTGTTCCACATATAGGGATGCTACATGACGATCCACATCACTCCGGAGCCCGATTTTTCGTACGTTAGCTTTGAGAGCAATGTCGCATCCTCTAGCTATGGGGATTTGATTGCACGCGTGATTGATACGTTCCAACCGGGAAAGTTCATCGTGACCGTTTTCGCAAACAAGGTAAGTGGCGCGGGGTGGTGTTTGGTTGTGGTTTATTGGGTTTGGGGAATTGCATTGCATTTTTGGGCCTGAAAGCATATTTCTTGTTACGGTCAACCCTTCATGAGTCGATAAGGAAGGGATTGATTGCTGAAAATGTCGAAATACGAGACAGGTATGCTTTGGAAAGTTGTTGCATTCCCAACTAATCCAAGAACGTAGCCAGAGCAGCTCTCAACTGTTGAAGGATGCTTCAATATAGTCTAAGAACCAGCGTTTGGTCCAAATCTCTCTTAGGAATTTATGCAACTTTCTTATTGCTAACATTACTACCAAGAAAACAATCTGAGCGAGAATTATATCATCTAACCCTGGGTACAACCTTTTCTCTTTCATCTTTTACAGACTTCGCCGGCAGCGAACGTGTCCCGTGAGCTTGAACACCTGGGCACCATCGATCAATGGAAGCGTCGCGATATTCAGTTCTCGCGGTTCCCGACCTACGATCTGACCTACGCCCAGTACTGCAAATACCCAAGCTGAGGTTTACCGTGCCTAGCCCTCGAAGGGGCTAACCCTACTTCCCCGCTCCCGTCCCCTCCCGCTCCCTCCAAAAAGAACGTTTTCATCATCCGTCCCTCCCCGTTCTCCTACCTTTCCTCTTCGGTGGCTTTGTTCCGTTTGTTCTTCAACATCTTCCCGGTGCTGACTTCGCTGAGTTTCGCCAAAAACTTTTTCCTCTTTGGCGTTTCTGATGAGGCATACAACAAGAGCAAAATCATCCTCAACAATAACAACAACGTCAACGCCATGAGTCAGATCAATGAAAATGGAAAAGCGATCAACGACATCGAAAAATCCGGCATGTTATACTTTCAACAAATGAACGATAAGAATGATGATCATTTGGTGAAACTCTGCGGACAGTTGAAGAAACTGTTGGACCTACCGTCTGTCCTTTTCTCTATCATACTGATCCAGTTGATATCATTCGTGCTTGTATTGAACATTGAAGAATGCTCGCCGCTAGTTTTATTCTCCTGGTGGCGCAACAAGATATCCTGAAATTGACTACCACGCGGCAAACGAGCGGCAAGCTTATGCTTCCTTCCGTTCTGATGCCTTTCTCGATTTCCACAATTACCGTTATTATTATCGCTTTGATAATGATAAATTACCGATCATCGCACGTTTCTGTTTCGCTCTACGACTGTGGAGCAAAGCTTTTCTAGATGATTTCTTCAGTCGATACTGTGGCGACGATGTTTGGTCCGTGGCCAATCACCCGGTTGCTGGCCAACTGTTAGTAACCATCACTATAATCGTTGCAGTGACTGTATTCGATATGCGTTCACAATCTCTATCAGCTTTTGTTCCGATTAATATCAGTAACATCTTTAGCGTAGCCAACCACGGCGAACAGAATGCTAAGAAAGAGATCACAGTGAAGAAATACAAAGAATTACAAGCAATTTACAGCAACAGCCGGTGGTGGAACATGTTCTCTCTGGATCAGTTTATCTACAATCAACAACAGCATAAACAGCTAGATGTAGTAGTCGTTCAATGTAACCAGCACCACCGAGAGATCCACCACCAAGGTAGCACACGTTTTAAAATCCTATACAAAACAATCGCTATTGAAGGCAACCAGTTAATCAATGTTGTAGATTTCAATTTTATCAACAATTGCAATACTCCAATTGTGCAGATTAAAAAGATTCTCGTTGAAAGTATAATATTCGCTTATCTAATATCATTGGATTTGTATTCGTAGCACAAGTGAACAATTCAGATTCAAAATCAGCACATGAAATTACAAACATTACACAAACATTAAAAACATATACTACGGATATTTGAACAACAAAGAATACAAAGTATTTTAACAAAAACAACCAGATTTATCTGTAATTGAGCAGAACTTTCAACTGTAATAGTATTTTATATCCCAATTTCCTTACTGTCAAACATCCCAAATGAAAACGTCTCACCAAGTCCCCTAATATGAACAAAAAAAAATGATGATATAAAACAAGCGTCCCAAATGACGTTAAAACATTATGACTCATGATGAACTTTTCAAGACACATTAAATATAACCAGAATAAAGCAAGAAGCTGAAAAGCCAATTAAATATAAAAAGTTTAATAATAAAAATAATACAAATTACATAAACTAGCAATTACGACAAAACAGCAGAGGAATGTAATAAGATGGTTCTAAACAAAACTACAATGTCAAGAATGATGAAACGATAAAAAAATACTAGAGAAGGTTTTACCATTGAATGAATATTATGAAGCTCATTGATATTTCCTTACACAGTAATACTGAGAAAACAACAGATAAAACAAGGTTAACTATATGGTTGAAATAGTACCAGAATACTGTTTCTGATTTAGCGGTAGGTTAAAAAGGTTCTAAAACCTAAATTAGGCTATGAGTTTTTGAGAGATGCGCGCAAAGCGTTGACTACACAGAAGGCTCTGTACCTATATTTTTCGATGGCAATTAGGTTGGAGGAGAAAACCCGGCTTACTGGAACAATAGTTAGGATGGGAATAAAACTGAAAATAAATGGCTAGGCATATGCATTATCAATGAGTTTTGTTGTCATTTCCGCACAAATTTGGAAGAAGTTTTTCGTTTTACTTTCTAATTCCGTTAGGATAATGTTTTTTATGTCTACTAATTTCAATTAGTTTTAAACATTGAACTTTATACTTTCTAGCTGTACTACATTTGCAAAATAGATTAACTTAGACTTCCATTAGTGGTATCTGGGAAATCGAGTGAGCGTTCTTTCTTATCCGAACATGCCTTGAATTAAATCGCATAGAATTGCGAAAATCTGTTAATTTATTGATAAAACATTATTTTTGCATCATTACTGCATATCAAATTGTTCTTGACTTTACCAATACCAAGAAGTTCTTTCTCAAACTGTTGGAGTCGGGAAACATCGAGGTTGACAATATGATGGTTGTCAAGGATTTCGTAAATTTTTCCTAGGACGGGTTCAACGAAAATGCATGGTCAGAACTTTTCCCGGACAAACTAATAAGATTGATCAAGGCGATAATGGAGCGAGTGATATGCGTAGTCCGAGTATCAACGATACTCTCGAGTCCCTTCGAATATCGCAGATGGTTACGGCAAGGTGATGGCTATTTGTTTTACTGTTCAACATTGCGTTAGAGGGATAGAGACGAGTGGCACGATCTTCAGAAAGTCCGTTCAGCTACTTGGTTTCGCAACTTTCTTGAGACGATGTCGGATACGTACATCCGACTAATGGCTGAAGCTAGGCGAATCTGACTGAACATCAAGGAGTCGAATACAAAGTACATGATAGCGAGAGGTTCAGGAGAGAACATGGCACGCCCCCCACCTCGAGTTCATATCGACGGTGATGAAATCGAGGTGGTCGAAGAATTCGTGTACTTGGGCTCAGTGGTGACCGCCGACAATGACACCAGCAGAGAATTCCAGAGACGCATCGTTGCTGGAAATCGTGCTTACTTTGGACCCCGCAGAACTCTTTGATCAAGCAGAATTCGCCATCGCACGAAGTTAACCACCTACAAAACGTTGATTATACCGATACTCCTCTATGGGCATGATACATGGACCATATGGTTCTCGAACATAATTCGACCGGCACAAGACGACGTGGTACGTAGCGAGCAAGATGGGTCGATCAAATTGAGGACGATCTTCGGAACCTTCGCAAAATGCGTAGCTGGCGACGGGCAGCCATGGACCGAGTCGAATGCAGACGTCTTCTACGTTTAGTGGAATACTTATAAATAAACGAAAACCCGAATTTAGTACTACTATACCATTTAATTTCACTAGAGTTTGTATCCTTCGACAAATACGCGTATTTCGATCTCAACTGTAAGGCCGTCTACAGTGTCGTGTACTAGACTCGACTTAACACGTTATTTATCAATGCTAGCATCCTCTATCTCCCAGTGGTGATAGTTTTTTTTGGTCCATTAATTTAAATAAAAACAACGAGCTACACATTTGGTTAACAATGGCTTTTAGGGTGAGATCAAAAGTGTAAACCAAATGGAGAGTCACTTCACTCGAGTCGAGAATTGTCACCTCGCTATACGAGCCCGACAAATGTCACCTCACGCCACTCGTAGAATAAACCCAATTATGTACTTGTTGAACGGTAAATGGCTGGACATGGCGTACCATTGGTACCTCGCGTACCTGCAGGAATAAAATAGACCCTTTTGTGCGGTTCCCACATCCCATCTTTCCACGACTCAGCTTGATGCTCTTCAGGAGGCCCTGTTGCTAAAAGTGGAGAAACAGCGTAATGAACCGATGAAACCAAAATTCTGCAACCTGCTCTTCAAGTCTGGATATATGGTCCTTGTCTGCAAGGATCTCGAGACTGCAGACTGGGTGAAAGAAATAACTCCTTCACTCATGCCTTGGGAAGGTGCCGAATTCGAAGCAATGGACGAGGAGAACATTCAGCGTCCAGAACCAATTCGTGCGTTCTTTCCACAAAGAGCGAAATACTGCGATGAGCGCATAAAAACACTCATCGAGAGCCAGAACGACATCACAACCGCGTATTCTCCAAAGAAGCGCACCAAACGATATCCATGTCGAGTGGATATTTACGGTTGATGGGCCGTCTATGGAGAACCTAACAAATGGGGTTATTCTACGAGTGGCGTGAGGTGAGAATTGTCGGTCTCGTATAGCGAGGTGACAATTGTCGACTCGAGTGAAGTGACTCTCCATTTGATTTTTCTCTTGATTTGCCGTTTCTGTAGTGAAACGTGCGAAACCTCTCAACACCTTCTCTGCTCCTGCAGTGCACATATACAACGAAGGCCCAAAATATTTGGTAAGACCTTTTTGGAGCCGGCCGATTTTTGGAATGCATCCCCCAGGGAAGTGGTCGGCTTTATCAGGCTGATCGTACCAGATTGGGGGACTCACAATGCTGCAACTTAGGACTTCTGCCCATCAATGGCAGATGGCTAAAAGTACAGTCACCGCGCAAAGTATTCCGGTGGCGTTCTCGCCACTGAGTCTTTGTAAAACCAAAAAGGTATATCACAATAGTTCTAAAAAATGGACGCAGTGATCTCACACCCGACAGAAAAGGAAAAGGAATGGTGAATGCGTCCAGAAGAAACTGCGGTCAAGAAAGATTCACCCCGCACCAAATGGACGATGTACAGAACGCTCATAAGCCCGGTAGATCTCTATGGGCATGAGACGTGGACTAGGCTCGAGGAGGACTTGCAAGCTCTTGGGGTTTTCGAACGCCGAGTGCTAAGGACGATCTTCAGCGGCGTGCAGGAGAACGGCGTTTGGCGGCGAAGGATGAACCACGAGGTCGCTCAACTCTACAGCGAACCCAGTATCGTCAAGGTAGCTAAAGCTGGAAGGATACGCTGGGCAGGGCATGTTGCAAGAATGCCGGACAATAACACTGTAAAGATGGTGTTCGCTACGAATCCGGTCGGATCAAGAAGGCGTGGGGAGCAGCGAGCTAAGTGGATTGACCAGGTGCACCAGGACCTGGAGAGCGTGGGTCGCAGTCGAGCATGGAGAGAAGCGGCCATGAACCGAGTGAATTGGCGAAATATTGTTGGTGAGGTTTTATCAAGATAATTGATGTAAAGCCAAATAAATAAATAAATAATGTACATGTTGCAAAGAATAATTGATTATGTAACAATCAGGCACATAATATGATTATAAAAAGAAGTAGAAGAAACAGTTTGAATTGTTAACCTTTATTATCACATAAATACACATATATTAAATTTATGCATAACAGTCAATACCGGTAATTAATAGCCTTAAGAGAATATCATCTGTTGATAGGAGTAGTTATACTCCGCATTGTCGGTGGTGTTGTAGTATAAATTGCATAGATGCCACTTTGAATAAGAACATTGCAACTACTCATTTAGTAGTAATCTAGATCTATAGAAATTGAATAAATAAACTTTTTCGTCTGTAAATATTAAAACACTCTCTAGAAAATAAATAATACAGGAATTGAAACCAATTTAATGAAAGTTCTAACAAATTAAACTATGTCTACACGATTCAGTCAATGGTCTTTTACTTCGAACCACACGAAACAAACATTTTAAAAGTAAAGGTTGTTTTAGGGCACTAAATTTGTTATATGATTTTGGTATCGAAATCTATTAGCTCAATACGTTGTATGCAAAAAGGTGCTTCTACTGTGATTGAAAGTCAATTCCTACACAAAATGTTGTTACATCTTATTCGACAGGTGCGAACAATGGGAAAGGCCCTATTGCGAAAGCTGGGAGGTTTTGGATTCGGGCGATGCAGCCCACAAGGCGGCCGCCGAGCGAAGACTCTTTTCGGGTAGATTTTTCGACTGATACCACAGAATCAGGTTCAGCACGATGGACCACGTGCGCAGGGGCGTGATGATGAAGGCCAACGTTCCGTAAGCGTTCCAAAAGATGAGTGCCAACAGCAACTCCACGAGCATAATCAGCAGGAACGGCAAATTTTGCCAGGTGGCGGCCAGGAATCCGAGTTTCTTTTCTGCACTGGCCGGTCCTCGGTATAATCTGCAATGGGGAATAGAAAATCGATGTATTAGTATCGATAATGATAAGATCAGGTCTGATTATCAAACCTTCTGTGTGCATTGTTGGCGTAGATGATTATGAGCGGGAACTGGCAGAACATCAATTGGAAGAATCCATAAAAGTAGGTCAAGGTGCCCGGCAGGAACGTCCCGTTGACGAATATGCCCCAAACGAAGACGACTCCTATGTGACCGTCGATTACTTCGCCAAACGACCACGGTCCGCAGGTCACGAACAGACAGTACCCTATCAGCGGGAACACCAATCGATCGACGGTTGAGAGAATCCACATCTTGCGGATCCAGCCGCGACAACAGTAGCTGCGAATGCGAGGCCGAGTGACGGTGCCACCTAGAAATAGTTCAGGTTATTGTAAGTACAGTCATGAAAGTAGTCATCAGGAATTGCATCCAGAGGGTAGGGGTTGGTTAAGAGAGACATCAAAAGTTTATTCACGAAGATCCTGGATTTTTTTATAGGATTCTTCCGTGAATATTTTATGGATTTTATTAATCCAAGGATTTTTTTCCAGAAGCTCTTTTAAAGATGTGAATCTATGAGAATTCTTTTAGAATTTCTTTCAGAAATTCTTGCGAGTATATCTTCTGATTTTTCTTTTCAGAATAAGCACGAACAGCTAGCCCAAGAATCGAAGGTTTTCACTTAGATCACCGAAATTCCTTCAGATAACGATTTTTGGAATAATCCTTGAAGTGTTTAACCCAAGATCGGTCGCATGCGTGTACTGAGTACACGCACCCTGAAAAAAGTTCGCTTTTCATACACAGCTCGAGCGGGGTGGTGTCGGCAATGGTTGAATGCGCGACCGCTCTTGAGTTAATAGATAATCTCCTTGAAGAATAAAAAAAATTAAGACATCTAAACTATGTGTCTTAAAAATAGGAACTATAAATAACTCATGCATGAAAAAAGAGACCTAGCAGGAACGAAAACGTGATGAAAAAGAGACCAATCAGCAATCAAGAACACGATGAAACCAAACGGAAACAGGAGAAAAGAATTTCATAATGCTTTGCTTCTCAGATAATCCGTCCAGGCATTTCACTAACGATACCGTCGAGCGGGGTGACATTAGGCTTAGGGGTAACTATGACCGCCCTTTTCGATGCATCTGATGGTTAGTATGAACCTAAAACAATTCTATGATAATCTAGGTGATATTTATAACGTAGTCTTGAAGCTTGGTACATATTTTTTTATTATTTTGGAATTGATTTGCTGTGAAAATAGTGGCACAAAGTCACTATTATGGACCAATGTCACCCCGCACAACGGTATTCATAAGTTTTTTTTGTTTGAAACTCTTGTGATGTTACAAGTTATTACATAACTAGTGGTCCCGGCCTGGGAGGGAGAAACCGATACGAAATTTATGTACGTCATAGTGAGCCGAGATCTATTCAGCAAGACCAAGCTGAGGGTCGTGGGTTCGAATCCCACCGGTCGAGGATCTTTTCGGGTTGGAAATTTTCTCGACTTCCCAGGGCATAGAGTATCTTCGTACCTGCCACACGATATACACATGCAAAAATGGTCATTGGCATAGTAAGCTGTCAGTTAATAACTGTGGAAGTGCTCATAAGAACACTAAGCTGAGAAGCAGGCTCTGTCCCAGTGAGGATGTAACGCCAGAAAGAAGAAGAAGTGAGCCGAGATTCTGCTGTCACGAACTGTCACTGTGAGCCCGGCTCTTAAACAATGGACAAACATATTAAAAGCGCGTAACTGATGAAAACATATTTTTCGATTTCATCAACTATTCATGCTTATTCAAAATTAATGTCACGATAGCACCTCTTATTCTGATTGAATATAAAGTATTCAAAAACGCTTAATTTTACTTTTTCCATATTGAAATGCCTAGAAAACTTTGGCCCTTTTTCCATGTTTATCCGCAAAGATCGAAAGTACACAACAAAAGAAAACTAGCGATTCTCATCAAGTCTGACTTGATTGTCGTTGGCAAGCTGAAATTTTCTTGTAGTTTGAAAAAACTTTCTGCCATATTTTGTGTGTAGTATCGGTGCCTCCCTCTCAGGTCCCGGCAAACTTCGTCTTGCCATCAAGTAGGCTGTTGAAAAACGCCATGCAAGTCCCGTGTAGAAAATGACAGATTAGTATTCTCCCGTTTTCCCCTAGGACAGGACGTGACAGCTCAACTAAGACTGCCCCGTTGTGTTTCAGTCGATAACCTTGACGATACAAAAGCCAGTGTTACCAGTATCATTTTTAAGCAAATCTTGTAAACAAATTCAAATATAATGGCTCATAATTTGGTTGTTTCTTGTACGATTCATTCATTTAGTGCAATAGAGGATGCTCTATTTAAAAACAAATCAGGTTTTAATTCAAGACCGACGATATTTTAGAGAGAATTGACACAATTTTTGTTATATTGGTCTCAATTAGGCATTTTTGATGTATTTTTACATTGTAGGAGTACATGCTTTGAACTTTACATCGAATATACATAGATTTGAAATAAAAAGATTTTATTGAAAATTTCCAAATTTTCGATGAAAACTCTAACCGATGAACTAGCAACACAGCCGGGCTAGCAACAAAATGCCCTGTTGCAATCAAACTCAACGATGTGAAAGTAGGCCTTTGCCAATACGACCAATGAGAAGTGGTCTTTTTGACAGGCAATTGGTTTCATTTATGTACTTCGACCTGTCCGGTCTTGTCTTAGGTTTTCCCCACTATCCCGAAGGCTTTACTAAACTTTTTTTTTCGCACAAACACGTCGGAGCTCTGGACGAATTCAACAGTGAAAGAATCATGTAAGTCCAATCACATCCATTTTTATTTATATAGATTTTCTCCAGAAATTTTATCAAATTGATTTACCGTTTTGATTCATATTACGGACACTTAAGGCCTCAGTGAAGTATAACCCAGCTTGGACCATACAAAATAAATCATTCTGTATGATTTTTTAGCGTTATCGAGCGTCGGAAGCCCTTAACCACAGACAAACAGACGTAACACTTAGAACAAATCTCGATCAAAATCATAGTCACGAGGACATGTGCGCCCAATGCTAAAATTATTGCATTTGGCCGACGGGCCAACAGATGGCGTTAGTGTGCAAACGTCAAACGCAAACAAAAACGATGCGAGCGCTTCGGGTGGCTGATTGGCCACCTACCATATTTTTGAATCGACCGTTAAAAAGGTGGTCGATGGACAATGAAGAGAGTGTGACGTCTGTTTGTCTGTGCCTTAACTTTCGGATGGTGGGTAAAGAATACGCGTCCACAACTTGAATAATTTTAAATAAATCAAAACGTGTGACCTTTTCATGATTCTTATTCCGGACGCTCCCTCACTTTTGCCTCATATTCCGGACGCTTTGATTCGAATTACGGACAGCTCATGATAATCATTAATGGAACAGTCAAATCATCAATTGAAATCGTTCAACCACTTAAGAGACGTCTAAGGTAGTTGGGCATTATAAATTTGCAATGATATTTATGGAAAAAACCTAATAAAACGAGCCTCGAAAATGAGAACTTTTGGATGGCGAAAATTGAAACATTTCGTGTGAAATGTTTCCCATACAAACGAGAGTGTCCGGAATTTGAAGCTGTCCGTAATATGAATCAAAACGGTAGGTGTTTGCTCAAAATTTGCTTCAGATTGTATTTCGAAGATTTTTTCGGAATTCATTTTATGATTCTTTTACGGACTTTCTAAGACTTAGAATCTGATTCTAAGTTATTCCTCCAATAATTTCGTTTAAGATGCCACCATTTTTTTTTTCATAAAATTGACGAGTCCTGTTTTTTTAGAAATTTATCCAGAGATTATTGCAACGATTTCTTTAGGATTTTATTTTCGTTCAGAACACTTTCCAGAATAAAAAAATTCCAGGTTTTTTTTTCCAGAGATTTCTTGGGATTTTCTCTAAAATTGGCGTTTGGGATTTATTTAAAGTTATAGAGATTGCTCTAAGGATTCCTACAGAAATATGCCTATTAATGTTTCGATAGTCGCGCGAATTTTTGTATTGCGCACTTTATATAACACCCTTGATTTTCCATATTCAACATGAAATACCTCGCGATCTTGATTAAATATAGAAAAACCATCTTCGACAAAGTTGTTTAGGAGATCAAGGACTGAATGCGGTGATTATTCAGTTTTGCAAGTGTGCGTGAAAAAATTGTTTTGCAAATATCTCAGGAGCCTGACCACTTAGAAATATGGCGTTTTCGGCAATGTTGGTCAGTAACTCAAGAGCCATCATTATTTGAGACAAACAATTCGAAAATTTTCCACCAGGCGCTAGTTTGCACGAAACTGTTTTGCGGACATCTCAGGAATCTGACCACTTAGAAAGATGGCGTCTTCGAAAAAAAAACTTTCAGTAGCTCAAGCACTATCATTGTTAGAGGCAGTTGATTAAAAATTTAGCCAGTCAGCGCCATTAAGCATGGAACACTTTCAGACATCTCAGGAGCCTGAACACTTAGAATGATGGCGTCTTCAGCAAAGTTGTTTAATAATCCATGAGTTATGATTATTCAAGCCAAAAGATTCGAGATTTTTCCACCAGGCAGCGCTAATGCGCATGAAACTTTTGTTTTGCGAATATCTCATAATCCTGACCAATTATAGAAATGGCGGCTTCAACAAACTTGTTCAGTAAGCCAATAGCAATCATCTCAGCATTCCGATCACTTCCGAGCGTTTTCTTCAGAGTTGTTCAGTATCTCAAAAGATATCTTTATTTATTGGAGACTGACTAAAATAATGATAGCCCTTAAGCTACTGAACAACTTTGCCTAAGACGCCATCTTTCTAAGTGGTCAGGATCCTGAAATATCCGCAAAACAAAAATTTCATGTCCACTTACGCTGCCTGAGATATCAGCAAAACAAAAGTAAAAGTCTTATGCTCACTAATGCCACGTAGCGATCAAATTACAAATTTAATCAGGTACCAACAGATAGCGCTCCATGTCAAAAACAACTTCACCAAAGACCCCATGTTGTTCTTAAGGAGATTCTTGAGGAATACGTTTTGGTTTATTGTCGATAGATATCTTTGTTGTGAAATGTTATACAAAGTACAACAGCACGACGCCCGAAGGTCAATTTTTTTTAAGGAATTGTCAAGGAATTCATTAAAAACCTAGGATGGAACCCCTAAAAAAATTGCGATCATAGCAATAACTAGAATAATTGGTAACACCACAGCAAGTTTGATTTATTGAGCAATTCCTAAAAAAGTTCTGAATAGATTTCCTGGAAGAATCCCTGAAGGAATTTTTGCAGCAATTCCTGGAAGAAACTGACAACATGGAGAAATCCATATAAAATGTCTGGAAGAATGACTGAAAAATTCGTCCTTGTAATTCCTGGCGAAATACTTTTGGGAGGTTCAGGAAAAAATCTTAAAAACTGTGGAATAAACCCTTGCGGAAAAACTGTAAAAATCTTTGGGAGATCTCCTTAAGTTACAACTGAATAAATCGGTGGATGATTTGGTAGAAAAATCATTCGCGAATATCTTGGGCCAGTCCTTGAACAAATTTTCTGAGTA
This sequence comes from Aedes aegypti, assembly GCF_002204515.2. NCBI lineage: Eukaryota > Metazoa > Arthropoda > Insecta > Diptera > Culicidae > Aedes > Aedes aegypti. The sequence continues at coordinate 307,867,608 of NC_035108.1, forward strand.
ATCCCGGTGGACATCACTGGAGGTATTAACATTGGAATGTAAAAAAAAAATCAGGATAAAATTTGAAAGAACTTCTCTAGATCTCTTACATAATCGTCGCAGGAATTTCTGTGCGAATTCCTGGTTGAATTGTCGAAGTAATTTCTAGAAGCATTTTTGAAGTGATCCCAGGAAGAATTCTTGAAAATATAACAGAATAAATCATTTAAGAATTGTTAAAGCATTTTTTCGAGAAATTTTATGAATAAATCCCAAAAAAACTAAGAGCTGGAGTGTCTGTAGGTTTCTTTGAAGCCTCTAGAAGCAACATCTCATTCACGGGAGACAAGTGACTTTAAAAACCATTTTTTTTTTTTCAAAGAAACACTTTAGAGACCCATGATGACACAACCTTTAATGGACATTGTTCGATACTCACTTCTAACGAGCATATGCCAGATTCGGAAAACGCACAGTGGAACCAGGCAGGTGATCAACGCCATGCTGTAGAATGCTTGGAAAATTTTGTTCGTATCGTACATCAGCACAAACCGTGCCAAGGTGCTGAACTGCCGCCTCGATCCATCCAACGTAAATTCCTGTTCGACCACCCGATGTCTGCCTTCTTCATCACGAATGAACGCTGAGATTTTGTGCAAGCCTCGTTCATACTTTTCTGGTGACCAAGGAACCACGAAAAGCTCCCTACTGATCCGTGTGCAATCGATCCATTCGCCATGGTCTACCTTAACCTGGCACTCGGTAATTTTGGCCGGCGAAAATGCCAACAAGCGAATGTGGGTTGATTCCAGCTGTAGTCTGGAATCCTCTTTGCCGGGTATATTGAAAAGAGCATTCTTTGGATTTGTTATGAGCACCACAGGCCAATTATTGTGCTGCAGGTCGACGAAGGTGAACTGGCCGTGGTCAAAGGCAGCCAAACGGTACATCCGATTCTTCATCCAGTCTCCCAGTTCCAACTCCAAGAAACCTTCGTTCTGCATGGTGTACATGTGGGGAACTGCACCTCCCAATTTGTGAAAGTGGCCACATAAGTATGCGTATCCTTCCTGATACTTCCCAATTAGATTCCTAATGCCGCTGGTTCCCAAACCTGGCGTTAGAATACATGACGTCGGATAATGACCGAACCAGATAGTATAGTTCGTATCCATAGCTCGAGATTTCTCCGCCAAGCCTATAATGTGTTGCGTTTCGTTCATGGAAAGCATTCCCACGAAATTGAAAGGCCGTTTTGGACCCGGATCCAAACAGGCATCCACTGCAATGAAGCTGTACCGTTCACCGTCCTTTGCCACCTGATGCAAATACGATCGAGGATGGTTCTTCCCTTGTGCGGAATAGTTGGTAAAAAGGTCCTGTTTGGTTTGCAATGCAGGGACATTGAAATTATCATGGTTCCCTCGGATATCCAGCCAGGTGGTTTTGCTGAGGACGTTCGTATCCTTCAGGACATCCCTGTACCATCGCCATTCCTGTTCGTGCTGCTTCGATCCAAGGAAATTGGCCGTTTTTGCGTCCGTCAAATCGCCTGAGGCCAACACTACCGATGGTCGGATAATGTCCACCGTTCGGTTGCAGAACTCAATCAAATGGGGCACCCGACTTGGATCCTTGTACAGACTGATGTGGATGTCGGAGATCTGGAAGCAAACAAACAAATCAGTCTATTAATTATATTCAAGTGCTGGTAGTAGGTCTCATTATAGTGGTCACTATTTTCACGCAAGTCTCTTAAGAAGTCTCTATTTTAAATCGAAGTTATCTGAAATCTCTGTTGAACCACAATGGTCTTTTGAATCACTTTTTTCCTTATTCCTAGCCATAAATCCTGGTACTAAATTGTAGAAACTCTTGATAAAAATCCATAAACTCTTATGAGACTATTCCACAACTTTTCTCCCAAGTCAAGGAATTTTTTTTCAGAAAATCCTTGAGTACTTCAACACTACTAGCTCCTGTAATTTTCACAGTAATTACTCTGAAAATTTTCCCAGGGACCTCCCAGTATATCCTCTATATATATTTCCTTTGAATCCGCCGATTTCTCCAGTGGAGAGATCTTCCAAAGATTCATACAAATTTTATTCCAATAAAATACACAATGATTTATTCTGGAGTTTTTAACAAATACATTTTGGATAATTTCGAGGAAACCTTCAAGAAAGAATTCTTACGTCGATTTCCATGTATTCTTCCAGGCATGAATTTCTTAAATTCATCCATAGTTTCTCCCAGGAATTGCTCCGAAAAATTCTCCTGGGATTAATCAGGGAAAATTATCAAGCACTCTTCTAGGAGCTCCGCAATAAATCGATTATTCATCAAGTTTGTCCAGAAATTTATTTTGAAATTTCATCAGAATTGCTACCAAGGATAATTCTTATAGTTGTTTCGAACGTATTTCGAATAACTTCCCAAGTAAAGCCTTCATTTATACTTCGAAAGTTGATTTTAAGGTTTAATACCAGTACAGTTATTCCTCAGATCATTCCTTCACAGACCTCTGGAGGAATTTCTGTTTTCAATAATTATTTTAGCAGTTTATCAAGAAAATCCTTCAAGACTTCCGCAACAGTGCAGAAGTTCTATCGGGGATCCTTGGAGGAGTTATCAAGGGTTACCTTAAAATTTTCAGAGCATTCACCAGAACTTACTGTTTGTTGTCTGCATCAACAGGCTATTCCGAGCCCCAATGATGGAAAAACTTAATTATAATAGGTACATTTACCTAACACAACAACTCACAAAGTTTGAATTTTAACCAATAAACGAAACGAAAATAAACAGAGTGCGAGGTAGTACTTTAATGTTCATCTGCTCCGAAGGTGAAGTGTCTTCAAATTGGTTAAACGACATCGCTCTTCATAACTTGGGAGTCGGATCGGATCTCGACGGCAATATACGCAGGGCAAAACGAATAAACGGCGTTGTACGGATTCTATTCTTTCAACACCATTATTTTAGCAAGGGCTCCACACCTCTGAGGAATATTCCAAAATAGAACGAGACAACGAGTACTACAGTGATTTCATGTAGTACACACAGTTGAAAATAATGAAGATTACACGTTATGTAAACTTCATTTATGCGATGTAAACATGACGTCATGTAAATTTAAGTCTGAAATCATGTAAAAATGTGTTATATGTCATGTAACCACACAGAATCCTGATGGGTTACATGACATATAATTGAAGTTTACATGACATATCATGTAAATATCCATGATTTTCCACGCTCCAATTGTGTGCATTATATGTCTCAGAAATTTACACGTTTCGTTCGAACTGTGCACGTCCGTATAGTTTTCTTCTAGATTTTGAATGTTTCGTTCAAGATGCCTTGTCGACGATGTATGAAACGTGCTGCTTGAATGTAAGCTTAGAATCTAAAATTACTCCTAGATCTTTAACGGATCCTTTTTCCGGTAGAAGGAGATGACGGAGTACTTCATCGGATTAACTGTCATTCGATTTGTCTGTTTGCGAAAGAACCTGTTCCTGAAGAACCCGGCAATCTTCAATAGAACGGATACGAAGAAATGTCTTCAGATCATCGGCATAGGATAGTCGTAGGGTCTTCAATACTACATGCACGTCTTTAAGGTGATTATAGAACGAACTCACACCTCAAATTTTCAAGAGCACAAGACTTGAGAACCAAATAGCGCTCCGCGTTGAAAATTTATCCCGTTGATTACCACCAGAAAGCAAGCAATTAGATTGGTTTTCAATTGGTTGCGAATGCATTGCGATGCATTGCGAACACTTATTCCTGAAATTCATCATAATAGCATATCCTAACTGCAAACTTTGTTGAATGCAGCTTGGTTACCATAACAAGCGAAAAAAAACTGAATCACGACCGTTTTAGAAATTGCTCTATGAACTTCGATCATGACACTTTCTCAAGAATACAACCTGTTTTTTTCTAGGATACTTAGGAAATTATTCCATAGGTTCCACCATTAAATTCTTCAAGAATTCTACGGAAATTCTGTCACAAACTTCTTATTAAAATTCTAAGTCCTCCAGGAGTTCATCCAATGGTTCTTCTATCGATTTCAGTAGGAATTTGCCCAATATTTCCATATAGGAAATCTTTTAGAATTCAGTCAGTCCATTCTCAGATATTCCAATGACGTCTTCACTGATTTTTTACGATTTTAGTTCTATTTTTACAAAGATTCCCAAATGAATCGTTCAAATGAGAACTTAAAGTCTCTATTATGCTTGAAAGAAAAAAATACCATACAGAGGCCAAGAAAACAAAAATAATCCAAACAAGGTAGTTTCTAAATTTTTGCTATAATACTATTGGAATCTAGTGAAATAATTTTTGAAATTTCTTCACAATTTAAAACATAACAAGTAGTATACCTAGAAAAATGTAGTTTAGAGTTTAATCAATGAGTTTATTCATGCAAAATTGCTTAAAAAATTAAAGCAATATCAAAGAAAGAGTTTATTGCTAAAATAAAAAAAAACTATGGTCGACTTTGTTGAATTTTTTTCACACACAGTTTAAAATTCTGCCATCCATTTGAAGGACACTTGTCCAGGTTGAAATCCCTTGCAAAAATCTGTTGTGAATTAAGTCTTATTTTTCGCGAAAAACGCCCGCTATCTATTGTTCAAGAAATTCCATTTGTAATTTTGCTGTTGTTGTAGTTAATGTGTGGATTTCTTTAGTGAATTCTTATAAGACAAATCATCATCACCGGACACCTCAAGCAGGGCATCTTCCAAAAAACCGTGGGGAATGATTATGCAGTGAATAAAATCCTTCATTGCTAATACATTTAAAACAGCATCTTTGCATTATTCAGCAAACACTACGGTATATTTTGCAAATGTCAAAAAATTGCGCGGAGACGGACCTGGTGTAGTGGTTAGAACACTCGCCTCTCACGCCGAGGACCTGGGATCGAATCCCATCCCCGACATAGTCACTTATGACGTAAAAAGTTATAGTGACGACTTCCTTCGGAAGGGAAGTAAAGCCGTTGGTCCCGAGATGAACTAGCCCAGGGCTAAAAATCTCGTTAATAAAGTCAAACCAACCAACCAAAAAATTGCGCTCATCGTACACAAGAACTAGCTGTTGCGCGATTCACCGAAGTCGCAACTACCACGCTGATGCTGTGTACAAGAAGCGAGGTTTTCCCATGAATATTGTACAAAATAAAAAAAAACCGTAACTATTGAAGAGTTTTTTTTTTGTCGATGAGTCAAGTAAATTTATTGAGAAGATTTTGATTCACGTTAGAATCATTTGATTTTTTAATATACTTATTAGCATCCAAAATTTTCTGTGGTTGTTGGATATTCTTGGGGCTTAGCCCACCTGCTCCCCCTGTTATTACGCCAATGACTGGTGTTGACGTCTGAAAAACACCCTACCTAATTTTTGAAAAAGACTTGGTAGTTTTCTGTATGAACTGCTAAGGGGTCGTTTATTAATCTCGTGATCATTTTTTGCGGAAAAATTTATGGAGGAAATCCTAACACAATATTTTTGATAATTCTCCGAGTATTCTTTGTGTAAATTACTAGTTAGGTATTTTGAATCCGAATTCGCTGCAAAGAGGAGGAAAATAGTGAAATAAAAAAAGACACTTAAGTGACTTTCCATTACAAATAGAATTTTTAAAGACTTGCATTAAGGTAGAGACCAAGTCTCTAAAAAATGATATGTCACTAAACATGTTATACTTTTCTTAGTTTCTGTTGGATCTCATTATGATTTTTGATCGGTCTTTTTCTCAGGTAAGAATTCTCTAAGGTTCGTACTTTAAAGACACTCAACAGCATTCAATCCATATAGTAAATAGCTTCACTCACCTGCAGGAACCACATCACATGCCGAGGGTCATCATCCAGCTTCAGCGGCTTGCCGCCGACATTCCATCGCTCTTGCCCTTTGATGTAGGCAGCGTTCAGTCGTTTGCTCAGCTTGTTGTCGATTCCCACCAGATTGGCTACGTTTGCCACAAATATTGAGAATATCACGATGAAGACTATCAATGCTACTGCTGCCGTTGTGAAACGCATTTTCGTTGTTCTTTCAAAAATCGGAATCCAGAGCGAAAAGACGCAATTTCTTTGATGAATAATCGTTGTAAGTTAACCAATTGGGATTCATTCAAGTCGAAGCTACAATGACTTTCTTAGGCTGTTTGAATTGCCACCTCCCTATTCTTAATCTTCCAAAGTTATTAATAATGCACACATTTTTACAGAAACTATTCCTTACATAAGTTTTTAAGCTATTCGTTTTCGATCAACTTCACTTCATTGTTCACGGGGAAATTCTTCGTAATGACGAGCACCAATATTTAAGCCGTACACTTGCAAAATTTAGCGAGATAACATTTTCTACCCGAAGATAACGATGATGTAAAATGGAGATAATGGAACATTGGATAGATGACTCTACAGACTGAACGCGATTACTGTACGGTGAAAACACAGCTGATGTGGGGGTGGTGGGTGGTAATGTATCGGCGGCGTGAACAGCAGTAACTGTTATCTTTTGTTTACAACCCCGTTTTTGACATTTCGGTAGTTGTTTAGAAATTGGTTCGAATGCATAGGGTGCCCAGAAAATATCATCACAATGCTTACTACACGCTAAGATCAGATTACCTATAAATGGGTATTGAAATCACCCAAATATGGGTTTTTATTACATTACCCATAATATGGGTAAAATATACTAATAAAAAACAGTATATTTTACCCATATTATGGGTAAATCGTTCATACCCATAAATGAGTGAAAATTTTTGGACTTAGCAATTTTCGTAGAGCAGGCGTCATCTTAACTTGTAGGGTTATACCTACATTATTTATTTTGTTTGAAATTTGTATTTAAACAAAATACATCCAGTGTAAATAGGTAAGCTTAATTTTATATGAATAGTGTTTATCACGTATAATGTAATTGTATTGCTTTCAGCCTCAATGTTGCCTCATAACCTCCTTCTACACTGTAAGACCAAAGTACCCTTTAAAGGGTAAAAAAGTACCCTTTTTGAGAGAAACTAGTTTAACTCATAAAAAGAGTAAAGGACCTTTACTCTTTAAAGAGTAAAGGGCTTGTACGTCAGATCAACGAGTGAATTTTACCCATTATCCAAAACATTTGTTCTGAGAAACAGAGTAAAATTTACTCTTTTTCAAGATATGAAAATTCTGTTTGATTTTAATATTTTTCTCGTTTATAAAAATATCTACTAAAACACTTGATCATATACATATTTTTTATTGAATAAACTATTTGCAATTAATTATTGTTCAGGTGCAGGAGCATAATGAATTGGTTTACGTTGATGTTACTAGCCTAGCAAACTGACATCTACTATTGGCAATTTTGACATGCATACGGGATGTATATGGAAGCAAAAGTATCCTGTAATCAAATGATTGTTTCATATTTATCAGAACACTAGAGGGAAAGAAATTATACATACCATTGATCTATCCAAATTTAGAAAACAGTTATTCCATCGTGTTACTGCAAGTACGTCTCTGCTCCATAAAGAACTATTATGAATTGCAAGATTTTTTTCACCCATTAAAGAGTAAGTCGGTGGAATATATAAAAGGGTATAAAATACTCTGTATCTGAAAAAATAAAGTACCCATCATTTTGACGTTTCCATATATCAGTAAATAATGGGTATTTTTTCCACATTAAAGGGTAATGCCGAGTTTACAGTGTAGAAAAAAATACTGCGTAACGTAAAATAATAAATCTCGATTACTTTTTCAAATCGGCGTAAGTAACTTTTATACGGTTTTGAGAAAATTAATTAGGAAAAATCACAATCTATCTTCTAAAACTGTTTTTAAATGAATTATTCTTTTAACATTTTTTTGCCGTGTACTTCGCTCAAATTTTGCATACACTCAGCTCACGTTCAAAAACTAGGTAGTTTCTATTATTTCCCACAAAAAAATTATCAGAAAATGATAAGCCGTTTCATTCAGTTACTTTCGACGTTTTTCTACCAGTGTAAAATCGGCTCAAGTAGTGTTTTGTTTTGATTCGTGGTTAAGTCACTTTGTCTCTCCATACAGCGGGGCGGCGAAAGTAGTGGTTAGGTTGCGAAAGTTGAAAATGTTACTTTCGTCGTTTTGTAAATCCGGAAATTAAACGTTCTAAAAGTGAAAAGTTGAGTTGGTACAGAGCGGTACGTGTAGAATTCCGCCTGCTTAACACGTAGGATCGATAAAGTAAGTTTGTATACTTTTTTGACTTGAGTCTGTATGAATAAGTTTTCGAGAAATCAATCGACAAACGATGCGGTAAGCTCTATAAGTACAGAATAGTCTGAATAATGGTTTTAAATGTGATCTAATTTTAATTTCACAGAGTATTATCCCTCTAGAAAGTAAGTGGAGAGGATGAGTAAATGTCCATCGCTGTTTCATCAGTTCCAGCCTTGGGTTAAAAATCAAGTTTCCCTAATAAATTTCTTGTGTAAGTTCTCATGACTCGATTGTGTTTGCTAATCATAAAATTCTTCCTATAGGCAAATTTTATGCGCCACCATCATAGAGGTCGCTAGGGAAGAAGGAGAGAAATGTCATTGAAAATGTTTGTTTACGTCCAAAATTAAATTTTTTGACCCAAAAATTAGCTCATAATCAATTAATTATTAAACTATTTTCCATTGGCATAATCATTTCGACCCTTTATTCATGCGATACGCGTGATTTCATAACAAATTTAACCACAAACAAAAAATCCGGAAGTTTATAACCTATGTAGCCAAACACCAATTTCCCAATTTTATCCCACTAATCGTACATGAGCACTGACCGGATCTGTACATTTACGAAGGAAAAAAAGTTTATCATGTTTTTCAATGCTCTCTGATCGTCTACAACATAACTATTCGGAGAAAAAGTGTAATATGTGTGCTCTTTCCTATGCTGCACACGGTGCGTTCTCAACCCAACCTCTTTTATGACGGTTCTCCTACTAGTCACCAGAGGTCGAAGTGATCGTTCAGCTTTGAAAATATTAGCCTATAAATACACATTTATGGCTCAAATGTTTGATTTTTAATTTATTTTAATTTTAGAAGTTAAAAATATGTATATTTGATTTACCAATATATGGGTGAAAATTCCTATATTTTAAATGCTGAACAAGTACCCATTTATGGGTAAACTAACTTTACCCATAAATAGGTAAGTAGAACATTACCCATAAAATGAGTGTGTGCACTTTTCGACGATTATGGGTAAACTTTACCCATATTTGGGTAGACTGATCTTAGCGTGTAGGGCTGTGAACCGTTTCACCAGTTCGTTTAACTTTTAGTTAAAATGTGACAGCTCCGGTTAGAAATAACCTTGCTCTGGAGCATGGTTAAACTTGACAGTTCGAAAGTTATTTTTTGCTCCCGTGAATTTGAGAATAACCTACCATCTGTCAACTTTGTTCTGAAATAACTACTCGACTATCAAAGCTCAAATGGGCCGACTGCGATGTTCAATTTAACCATTTGAGGGGAAAATAACTATCGAAATGTCAAATTTTAACTAATAGTTGAACTGGTGAAACGGTTCACAGCCTAGAGTGGGTGTACCAATTATAGCTAAGTATTAGAGTGGTTCAAAAAATCGTTTTTGCTCCACACCGCTCATTCGATTCTAGACCAAATTCTGAGTGTCCTCCCAAAATTTGAGCTCATTTGGATGAAAATTGAGACTGCACAAGCCCTTCAAAGTTGTGCTCTTGGGGATTAGAGCTACGTTGATACTGTGAGATACATTCATCAGCTACAACTTTGCCGAAGACCGTTTTCAAATCGGATGCCTCAGTAATTAGTTATTGATTTTTGAATGAGTTGTAAAACTTTGGCTATAATTATTGGACTGTTCTGCAGGCATCACTGGATATATGCAGTAAAACATAGTAGCCATGATTTGTGCGTGCTATCTTTCGCGCCAGGTGCAGCAATGTTGCCTCACAGACAAACAGACGTAACACTTAGAACAAATCTCGATCTAAATCATAGTCACGAGGACATGTGCGCCCAATGCTAAAATTATTGTATTTGGCCGACGGGCCAACAGATGGCGGTAGTGTGCAAACGTCAAACGCGAACAAAAACGATGCGAGCGCTGCGGGTGGCGGATTGGCCACCTACCATATTTTTGAATCGACCGTTAAAAAGGTGGTCGATGGACAATGATGAGAGTGTGACGTCTGTTTGTCTGTGGTTTGTCAAGAAAAGTAAAAATTTCTGCCCAAGAAATGGTCAATAAATTTTCTAGCTCCATTTGAATTGACTTTTCTTTTCAACTGCGTACTGCGATAAAAAAATGCTTTTCTTGAGCATTTCTTGCAAGATATTTCCCATGCATCGAGATAGGCGATTACTTTTCTGTTGAAGTGCATACTTCGGTTATAGATGCAACCTGAGAGAGACTCACGAAGAAGAAAAATATCAATGTCATGTTTTTACCGAAATCTTGGTAAACGTTTACCAAATCTCGGTAGCGTTCGCTGAGATCCCGGTAAAATTTTTGTATTGATGAAATCTCGGTAAAATAAGTATCCGAAAGAGGTGCACTTTGCGAAAAAGGACCACGTGATTATTGAGCTGAAATCGAATTCTGGTTAACTTCTGCGTTCATGAGTCCTCTCATGGCGTAGTGGTAACGCGCCCTAGCTAGAGATCAGGGAGTCGTGAGTTCGATTCTCACTGAGAAGACGTGTAATTTTTTCGCAAAACTTCACATCAATTTGTCCATTTAATCTTATTGCAAAGTATATGTAATGTTTAGCTTTTTGGTAGTTGTTAAACTTCCACACGGCTGGTTAGCCGTAAACCACGATTCATAATTAAAAACAAGTAAATTTCAATGAATTTTTATCACGCACGGACGATTTAGAGCATAAATCGCAGAGAGCATAAATTTTAGAAAACCACGTTTGCAAATTAGAACTGACGTAACTTTTAGCTCGGAGGTATTGAGGTTTTTTAGTAAGGTGAATATTGTTATGATATGATGTCAAATACCTTTAGATTTAGTTTTGAATGGGTTACAATTATCAATGGATGTATTTTTGGATAGGCAACGAAAATTTTCAAAAATATTTTTTTTTAGCATGATGTTCATTTTACCACCAACAGCTGTTCATTTTACCAACACAGTGCAGGTAAAATGAACATTTGCATCGTTTTTTGTTAGCGATAGAAATATGTAAAAATTTAGATATTTTAATCTGAATTCGTGTCGCTGCTATAGATAACACCCCTAATTGTAATGTTGTGTGATAGAACCATGCAAATTCCTCGTTTTTCTATCAAAAACAAGATGATATCCTTAAGGTGTTCATTTTGCCACCCCTTCCCCTAACTGTTAGGACTCAAGAATCCATCATGCAATCATTGGCCACTCTTTTTTTCGCTCAAATTTAAACAAATCCTCATGGAAATCTATAAATGTATTACAGATGGCATATGCAACGCAATGATAGATTTTCTTGAACATTGCTTCAATTTTGAGGAAAAAAAAACTGGTTTGAAAAATTTGGACGATGATGGTTATTTCCCTCTTAGGGTCTGTCTCAATTGCGTTATTAAAATTAGTCCGAACTTAAATTTGACAGTTCGGAAATTATTTCCCGTCCAATCAATCAATGAACTGTCAAATTTAATTTTCGTCTGGTCCAATTCGACAACGTCGCCGATTCAGAAAATTTCAACGCTAGTGCACACAGCAAAAAATAATGTAATCCGCATCGATGTAATTCATGTCGATGTATAACAATTCCGATGCAACCGCGAAATTCATATGCAATATAGCATCTTTTCGATGTTATATTACATCGCCTTGATATTACACAGAATCAACATTACCATTTTTCATCACATTGAAATTGTGTAATATTCACATTACAACTAATCCAATATTACATCGAAACAGCTGCAACCAAGTCGTTCCAATCTACTTGAGTGATATTACACAATTTCGATGTCATTTTGCATTCAACACTGATGCAATGATACATCTCGCAACACTGCCCATAGTTTGTTTTGGTCGGTGGATAAAGATGGCCGGCGTGGCAGAAGTTCGCGATCGCGATTTATTCTTACGCGATTTTTCGTTGCTAAAACTCCGGGAAAACTCTTAAAGTATAGTGAAAAGAAATGCTTTTACATCCGACGAGTTCAATAGCTGTGCAATTGATGTGGCAAAACAATAATGTTTCGAATTCAAGTGGAACAAACCCCCCCAAGAAAATTTGCAATTTCTGGCCGTAACAGGAGAGTCCTACCGAGGTGATAAGTATGCGATGGTACGAGAGCCGTTATCGTGATGATGATCCTTGCAATCCGGAAAGAGGATCGCTGAGGCAATCACCATTAACAGTTCGTTCCCGGTGGTCCCATTGACCCCTATTGATGTTGCGAAGAGGATCCAGGTTTTTTTCCGCCAGATTTGCCCAGCCTCCGCTTGGAATGGAGTGTCGTTTCTTCGGTGCCGTGAGCATACTTCGAATGGTACTGGAGATAGCCAATTCATCCTGCTGCCGGGTGGAAAAATCCTCAACTCCTGCATTCACCAACTTACACGACATGTAACCGATGTACCAGATCAGCCGCAAGGTACATTGCAACGGTGTGGAGCTTCAAAAGCGGGAACGCTCTACTGGCGACTACGGTGAAACGGGTAACTATGTATAAATGTAGATAAATTGCTCTTAATGCCTAAGATTATAACTCTTCGTGTTGGACAGCGTGTGGGGACTTATCACACTTGTTTTTGATCGAGGAGTATTCCGCGAAAGATTACCTCAACGGCATTAACGGCAATATTTGAAAAATTCTTTTTAGTTCAAGTACCTAAAGGATTGATTGATAGATTGGGCCCAATAAGTCGTAGCGATACACGTGCACCCTGGGCTTGGGAGTATACATTCCAGGGAGCGATGAGTTTTTATAATTGGTCGCTGTTGTTAGTAGTTTTGATTAGATGTTGGGTGAATTTCAAAGCAATGGCAACCTTTTTATTATAAAATTCGGATTTTATCTTCTGACCTAAAGATCCTGTTTAAACTACTGCATAGTACAGCTATCACTTGTCAAAATTACTTTCACTTCGGGAAAATATAATTTCAAGCTGACGAAAAGATTACAAACTGAGGGTGGGTTAGGAGCACAGTCAGACCCTTGAATGTGCAATGTGGGGTAGTAATTGGGACGCCATTGCCATTGACGGTTTGTTCTTCTACGAGGTTTTCGAAACCCAACAGGGCGCGTGCACCGGATTGCGGATAGGAGCAAAGGGAGATCAATAGCATCTGTTAGTACTGTTCAATTGTTACAAAATTACATTACACCAAAACTTATTATAAAACTACATAATTAACTCATTACTAATCACTGTTTCTATATTCTCTCTTTCTCACCTTCTTATATGTTGCATGATTATGGTCTTTACTAATATAATGCATGAGCATGCACAATAAGAATAATTTCAGGATTGTAAGCAGTAAATGGATACCTGGATAGAATAGCTTCGAAAAGGGTGCTCAAAATAGAATAATTCTGGTCGGGGAAGTATTATCATCAAGAGTAAGTAAAACTTTTTCAATAATAACTCCTTCATTACACAAACAAATGAACTAATAATATCAAATATTTTTATTTAAATCAGCATCGTCAATCAGTGAACTGAAATGTCATTGTATATCTGTATATGATAAAAACAGTTAAAGTTTGTAAATTTGTCACTATCGAGTGAATTGCGTTCTTTATAGTAATGTTCAATCATTATCAAAAGCTCCAAAGGCATCGCATCGTGCCATCAGCAGCCCTCTCGTATTGTTATTATTTTGTTGTTTATAAAATTTCTAGAAGACCAGCTTTTTCTTTCTTACTTGTACAATGGTCGGTCTATTTGGAATTTTGATAAGTCAAATCAAACTTCAAAACTCAAATCAAATTGCTTTCATCACATTTACATTTTGCAGCATTAATCGCATTAGATTGTCAAGTCTTCTACAATTCCCTATACCCTACCTCAACCCTTCATATCCTTTCCGATGGTGTTCAAGCGGTCCGTATAGACTATTACGGCCATTAGGGAATGAATGAATTTTTTTTATTAAAGAGACTTTCAGCCCTTGGCTGGTTCGTCTCTCGGCCATTAGGGGTAGTCGGGGTGGTTTGGCCAATGGGGTGGAATGAGCACCCCTTGAAAACTGCATAAATTCTTGAAATTTCATCTGAAATAACATGCAACCCCAAAGCTGATGAGGAAATAAAGCATTAGGCATGTTATAAATTAGTGTTCAAAACTCAAAGAAAAAATAATAAATGATGTTAGAAAAAACTGCCCATATTGCCCCGAATGGCTCTTTGAAATTTCATCATTTCAGAATGATGATGTTCGACTGTTAGAATGTTCTTAAAAATATATTTTCTTGCACGGAGTGTTTATAAATACTAAAACTTTCAAGTGTAGTAATAAAATAATTGAATTTTTAGATTATATGAGATTATTTTGCAATCAAAAATTGGGTGCTCATATCACCCCATCAGTAAAAAATCGACTCGAAAAATGACAAATTTTGAAAAATCAATCATTTATCCGTGAACTTCATAAGACAAAGGAAGCATGTGGATCTAGTGTATTAATCTAAAAATTGTAGAAAATCATGCAAATATTCTAAAAACTCATAATATTTCCAGCACTTTTATCGACTTAAGGTGAAGATGAATCGAAGCCAAACCTCAAATTTTCAAGAGCACGAATCTGGAGAACCAAACATCCGTTTAAACTGAAAACTTAATCGGTTGGTCACTAGCTGGGTGTGACCAATCGATTAAGCTTTCAGCTCAAATGGGTATTCGGTTCTCCAGATTCGTGCTTTTGAAAATTTGAGGTTTGGCTTCGATTCATCTTCACCATAAGGTGGCCAAACTGCCCACTTTCCCCTACTTATCCCTGCCATCTGCTAGATAAAACAGATTCAATTTCAGAAACTGTTGCCAGTAACAAGGACTTTGTACCGTGAATCCTTGAATTATCAGAACATATTAACCTAGCTCGACAAACAAGATGAGACTAGGGTTCAAATTGGTAGATCTTACCCCGTAATGCATCACGAAAAGTTGATCTATCCGCGTTACGGGTACTGATAGAAGTTTCATTGCTATTACATTACGAGACTCATCAATAATCTCAATGTGACTGTTATGCGGTTACAATTTACATTGTGACAATACAACTTGGTATATTTTTCGAATTTTCTAGAACAATCTCACAGATTTCTGTAAGTTGATCGAAAGTCTTTATTATTTGATGCCTCTCCACGATATTAACTCCAAATTGACGAAAATGTCGAATGTGACAAATATGCAGTTACTGGCAGTGTAGAGTTACTATGAAAAACATATATTCTTAGTAATTACTGAAGGAATTGTTTCTATGAATGTTTGACGATTTTTTATTAAGTTTTAAAAATTTTTGAATTTTAGGAAAAAATAAACTGATTGTTGAGTTTTTATCATTTCTTGGTCCAAAATATCTAGAAGAACAAATATTTACATCTCTTCGGAATATTCAAACATAGTTAGTAGAACAAATACTTTAGAAATATAAAAAAAAATGTTTGAAATTTATGACAACATTGATTATTGATGTTGTTATTGAGTGATTATTGAAATATTTGAATCGGCCATGAACATTTTAAAGTTGTTAGAAATTATTGGCTAAAGTGGATGAATTCCAAAAATGTGAGATGTTAAAAGAAATAAAAATAAGGTATGAATTATTAGAGAACGCTGAGGCATGTTTTGAAACTTCTCAAAATTCTGCTAAAACTGAGTAATTCTGGAAATGTTTGACGGTTTGTTATTACTGATATTATTCTTGAAATGTTATAGAAAAAAGGTCTACTTTTTTCTGACGCTACGTACCGACAAAGACAGAACTTGCTTCTCAGATTAGTGTTCCTATGATCACTTCCACAGACAGTTAATAACTCAAAGCTTCCTTTGTAAGATTACCATTTGGTGAGTCGAGAAAATTTCGTTTACGTAAACATCCTCGATTGGTGGGATTCAAACCCATAACCCTCAGCTTGGCGTTCTCCACCATTTGTCCCAGGAATTCGTTTTCATATTCTATTTCTGTTTGTTTCCATTTTCTTAAGAATTGCTTAGAAAAAAATTGCTCCTAGAATTATTTAACATTCCAACGCTTAATTTAGAAACTTTCACAGTGATTACTTCTAAACACTTTTCTAGGGATCATCCTCTAGTTATTTTTCCAGATATTCTTACTGCTTCTTAGTTGATGCTCTACACTCAGATCGGTTATATAAAAAAATGAGTTGATGACTGTCAAAAACGACCTCTGTGCGTCGTGAAGTTCGAAAAAAAATAAGCAGAATTTCAGAATGTGTGAAAATAACACAAAAGAGTTCGATTTTGTGTAAAGTTTTTTTAAGAGACTAGGTAATATTCCAAAGATTTATGCAGGTATTCTATCAAAAATCGGATTTTTTTAGAAATTCTTTTGGATATTTCATTGCAGTTGAATCAGCCTGAGCTTAGAATTCTCCTAATAATAAAAATTATAATAATATACATAACAACCCTAATTGCGTATAATAATACCGCCATTTCGTAATCATTTCGTTAAAAATTCATTTACAGTTTCTTCCACGAGTTACTTCAAAAATTCTCGAGGGATTATTCTACGAAACCTATTAGGAACTCTTCCAGAAGTTCTTCAACATTATACAGGATTATACAACATTATACCAAGAATTCCGCATGAAGTTCCTTCAGATATTTCTCTAGGAATTTCTTCAGCATTTCTGCTAATCTGCTAATCTGCTAATATCAACGCACCCCCTAACCATGGCCAATCTGCGTTGTTTACACAAACATCCCTATAAACCCCACGCTGGGAAATACGTTTACCGAAAAAGGCGTTATGAGGTTCTGCACTGCATTCTTGTATTGGATTTACTTTAATGGCACACCGATGACAGAGTGGGTAGGCTCGCACCATCGTCCCGCCCTTCTACCTATTTTTGAGATAGGCAGTTCTGTCAGGGTGTAAGTAGTTATTATTATCCATGTAATCAAAATGTAATCAAAAAATCAAAATGTTCTCCACAATGGCTTGGAGGTTTCCTTCTTCATTTCGGTTGTTCTGGAAAGATAAGAAAACAAGGAAAGGAAGGGGCCACACCACTCCACAGAATGGCGGCCCATCTGTTATTAGTTTTGTGTTAAATAATTATTGTTGAAAGGTAGAAATGCGAGTAGGCGGTAAGCCGCCAATCGAACCGTCAAAATCCCCATTAGCTTTCGCCATCGCTGTGGTAGATGTTGTATTTGAAAGCGGTGTTAGCGACGGGGTCTACCGCTCTGAATTCACGTTCTCCAGATCTTAGCCAACGCACTTCCTGAATAGCAGCCACGCACACGCCAACTTTTCGCAATTCACGAGCCAAAAGGCTCACTCGTCCAGGTTCATTTAAGGTCCTGACGTTCCAGGTACCGAGTTTCCAATCATAGTCCTTATTTCGTTGCCAGGTCGGTTGCCAAAAATAACGTTCGTTTCTTCTTCTTTCTCCATTTTCGTGGTGGATAATGACTTCGGTATGCTACCTTACCGGGGTCGCGCTACCTACATCACGTTGATGGGACTGCCATCTTAGGTGTAGCTGACGTGATACAGCGTTTCGTACTCAGCCGCTGGATACCAGAACAGACGCTGTTTTAGCCGCACCTCCTGGTGTACAGACGCTCAAAACGCACCTCCTCACTCTAGCTGATTCAGAAGGACAACAGTGCCCAGGCTGCACTACCAGCTAAGTACGCAACCCTTAGCTGGCGGTCTTTGTCATCATTTGACCCGTGGAAGCGCGAGGTAGGAACTTGTGAGGACCAGAGCTGTGTTGGACGCTCCTTCCTGATTGTCGACTCACCATTTTGCAGCCCAAGAATTCCGCATGAAGTTCCTTCAGATATTTCTCTAGGAATTTCTTCAGCATTTCATGAAGAAATTACTCCCGGGTACTTTCAAATGTGTATTGATTAGTAAAGCTCCCATGGATTCTTCAAAAGACTTTATGCCAGCAAACAATACAGAAATTGTTAATAATTCTTCAGGTATTCCGTCCGATATTTTTCAAGGAGTTCCTTCAGACAATCCAGTTGGATACATTAAATCCAGATATTTGATTGATTATTTTCAATAATTATCTTAGGAAGCTCTCGAAAATCCTCCAAACTTCCTCAAGAATCCAGGATTTCTTTATGAGGTTCTTGCAGGAGTTCATTAGGAATTCTTCAGAAGTTTCAACAGATATTAAATTAGGATTTCCTTCAGAAATATCTGAGACATTTTTGGAACAATTCCTGGATAAATTATGTGAAACATAATCTGAAGGTATTTTTAGAGAAATTCTTGGTTAAAATCTTAAAGAAAACCATAACGAAAATTGTAAAGGAAATTCTAAGAAATCGTATTTGTAGAAGAATTATTTCAAAAAATCTTGGAAGAAATCTTAGGAAAATCAACGGATGAGTTCCTGAAGGGCTTGTGATTTTCTTGAGAATTTTTTGAAATAGTTCATGGAAGGCTTCCTGAAGAAATTCCTGTTGTAGGATTTCTGGAATTATTCCTAAGCACCAGGTTTGATTCTTAAAGGATTTCTTCTTGACATAACATCCCTACGGTACAGAGTTTGCTTCTCAGCTTAGCGCTCTAAGAGTACTTCCAAAGTTTATTATTAAGAGCTTTATTTTCCAAAGTTTCATAACAGGTACGAAGATACCCTAGAAAGTCAAAAAATTACCGTTAAGAATAGATTCTGGACCAACCGGGAATCAAACCCAGTTACCTTCAGCATGGCTATAGCACATCATCACTGCTCTAAAGAAGGATCTTAATTCCCAAAGGTATCTTGAACGAAAATTTTGAAGGATTTGCTTGGGAGCTCTGTAAATAAAAACATTGAATGATCTCCTGAAGAAATTTTCGAGGTAATATCTGAACGAATCTTAGGTCAAATACCCGATGGTGAAATAAGAGAAGATCATGCAAAAACATATTGTAATACTTATCGTTATGTCAAGAGGAATTTAAAAAAGCTCTAGGAAATATCTTTACAGAAACGTCTAGTTGGATTATCTGAGAAATGTTTATAAAAAAATATCTTTGTTTGGTTTCTCCTTCTTTTATGTGGGTCCAGTGTGGTCGTTTTTTGAAAGCATGAATTATATTTATTTTCTGAATTATATTCTGGGATTTCTGAAAATATTTGATAATGAGTAGTTTTCAAGGGGTGGATCACTTCTGATGCATTTGATGAATGCAAGATTATTTCGTGCATTCAAATGCATTTAAATGCACACTCAACAAATTTGCCTTTCATGGCTTGCTCCAATGTTGATTAGCTATCCTTGTCGGAATGTCAAACTCATTCTTCTTCCACAAGCTTAAAAAAGTAAAAAAAAAAACACTTCCTGTGATCTCTTGTCGTAACCGATCATGATAATCCTTCATTCTGAATAAAAGTGGACGGTGTCAAACGCTTACTCATAGGCAAAGCGAAGGCGCTAGTTTCTTATGCCGACTACAGTGAGGAAAACTCTACTACTTGCCGGTTGCGAAGTGGACGCTTCGAAGAAGCCTCTGACCAGCTGCTGGGACTCTTCGGGGAGCATCGAATATTGGCATTTTAAGCTTCACTATCCTATGTGTAATACTTTAACCGCTAATGTCCTTCATCATTCAGTACCGTCTGTATGCTAGACCTGGCAGTGGCAGGGTACCCAGAAACGAGATTTATAGGGAAATTTGTGGTCTTACAGACAAAGTCTGACCCATACCAAATTTTCCCGTTCTCCTTCAATTATGTGCCTTGATCGAATCCAAACGTATTCATTCTGCAAGGGAGGCTGAAGGAAGAGAATATCAACCTTAAAAGCTTGCATTAGAGCTGTCCCCATGATTCTCGACCAACATTCGGTAGAGGAAATAAAACAAGTTATTGGGACAAATAATTTTATGTGTTTTTTTTGTTATTCTTGATTGAAGGAACGATGTGGATTTTAATTTGCTACCAGTAAGCCAAAGACTATAAGTTTCTCGAGAAGGATGTTCCGAAATTGCCGATCAATCCACAGGGGGTAAGACAATGTATTCCTACAATGTATCATGTTTTCTTCACCATATAGGCTTCTAAATTTAACATATTTTTTCGTTGCAAAGCTGCAGCTTAATTATCTGAAACGATGAAATTTGGGATTAGTTGAAGAAAATCAGTTAAGAATACACTGAGAACAGCGTTGCGGTTGAAAATACTATATCAGAGGGTTAAATTAAATACACAACGCCACTTGATTTGTGCAGACTAAATTCGCATTTATTTAGAATATTTTGTGCATTCAATTTTACCATGGCACCATTTGTATAGTAAAAATGACTAAGTCATGGTTAAAAACTTGCAGCAGACCAGAATCGAACCGAGGATCTGGCGATTGTCAAGCGCGAACGCTAGCCGCTCGGCTATCGACGCGGTTGGATTGAGAGGGAACAAAACGCAAATAAAAAGCGTTCATTATAGCTCAATCGTGGTTGGAATAGTAAATTTAAAAACACGTTCATGGTTCTCATTACTGCAACGCTTGTTTCAGTGTAGAAACTTTCACAACAAACAATTATGTGTTGCTATAGCACGATACTATGGTACGGGCCAGGGCTAAGTTGATGAATAAGTCGAAAAAATGCATTTAATGCAATTTAATGTACATTAGATGTGCATCGAACAAGTGATCCACCCCTTGGTAGTTTTAGTTCGTATTCTCCAAAACAGTTAAGCAATTTCATAAGGTATTAACAATTAGACTTCAAGAAAATTTTCATACAAAATATGTAATGGACTTGCTCCTGGAAGAAATAAAAAAAAACTTGCAGGGTATTGTATGAAAAACCTATTCAAACAATTTCTCGTATCTTGAATTAAACAAAAAAACTATGAATGGATTCCTGGAGGTATTCAAAAAAAAATCCTTAATTGAATTGTGAAAAAAAAATCCAAAAGGAATTACTAGGGAAAATTTCAAGAGGAACTCCTGAAAGAATTGCTGGGAATTTGAGAAGAATTAATAAACGAAAACCTTTTGGCGAACTCGCCAAGGGCGAAAAGCCACTCAAATAAAGATAAAGAAAGAAATTAAATATAATATCTTGATCAAGTTCGAAAGCAATTTTACATCGAGCTCCAGAAAAAATCTGAAGCCTGTGGAAAAATAAAAAAAAATAAAAATTAAAATAAAATCTTTGTAAAAATCCTGGGGAATCCCTGAAAAAATCCTCAAATTCTGAGTAAATTCAAAAAAATCTTTTTAAGCAATTGATAAGGAACTCTTAGAAGAAATCCTAAAGGTATTCTTGAAAAATTCCAAAAACAAATCTTGAAGATGCTTTCGGAATAATTAAAGAAAGCATGTCTCATTAGTTCCTTGAAGAAAAATCATCAAGATCTCTAGAACAAATTTAACAAGGAGCTTCTCAAGTAATTACAGGAGAAATTGGAGGAAAGTTCTAATTTCGCTGATTCATATTCCTGGGTCAGTAAGTCACCAGTATCTGTGTTTTGTAATATTCGTGGCAGATTATAAGTTGTCCGTCCATAATCCACGCGGTCATATTTTTTATATTTTTCAGACTACACTCTCCTCTCCTCAAAGTAAATTGTGTTATTGGAGAAATCGTAAAACATTATTTCTGGATGTTCAAGAATATAGATTTATAAATAAAATATTCTGAAGGATTCGTATTTCTAATATCTATAAATTGTCATATAGTTTTTGTATCCTTAAAAAACTTTGTAGGATGCTGGACTGATCTTGGTTTTAGTCATGAGTTAGTTTATAAACTATAATCATTTATAAAGTGATAATTAAGATATTGAAAAGCAATGAAATTGTGCTATACTTAGAAAAATTTGTTTTTTCGATCAAGCTACGAAAACCTGTGATTTTTAAATCGCTATACAACCTGAAAAGGAAACAAACACATGGATGGGTTCCAAAAGGAACGCTTGACAGGATTGAAAAAAAAAACTCCTCTATTCTATTATGGAGAAAACAAAAAAATCCTAAATAGAGTAGGTGTACCAGTTATGGCCATAGTGGTTCCCTATTTCGCTATACGTGATAACTTGAATGTCTCCACATTTTGAAAAGTTTTGTGTGTTTTAGCAGTAAGATATAAGATATATCTTGGTGTTAAAACATTCAAAAAGATTAAAAATGCGAAAGTCATCGAAATTTCACATATGGCCAAATAGGGAAAAACTATGGTCATAACTGGTACACTTTCCCTACTTTATTTATTCTAGGTGGAACAATTTCATTAAAAAATTTTAGATAAATTCTAGAAGAACAACTCTAAAAGTAACTTTAGGTTCGAATTACATAATTAAATCCAGAAAAAACATTGGATGAATAACAGAAATGTTTCATAAATTAATATTCATATAAATTCGATTTGATAAAAGTACATTAAAAATATATGAGAAACTCGTGGAACATCTAGAAAAGTTTCTGAAAGAATTCCGGGAAAAAGTCAAAAGCAAGTTTTGTGGAAAATATTGAAGGAATTCTATAATGTCAGGAAAAACCATCATGTAATTTTATAAGAAGCTCATGGAAAAAGCACAATCTCCCGATAAAAGCTATAAGGTATTCCTTTGGGAAATTCACGAGGATCTTTATGATAAATATAAAAAAACAACTCCTTAACACCAGTATCTTTATACTTATCAAATGAATTTAGAACATTTAAAATAGTTAATGAAGACTGCAGATTTAAAAAAACTGTCGTAGAAAACCAAAAATTAATTTCAAAGCTTTTACGAATCATGCGAGAAGACTGAATATTTCTAGATTAACATTTGCGTCTTTTTAAAATATTAAAAGTTGTTATACATTTACGGTGAAAACTAAAGATTTCTAGGAATTTTTGAGAGTCTTTGAGAATATTAAAATTATTTTTAGATTTAGAATTTCAGGAGAAGAAGGAAGAGAAATGTAGTAGAGTTCCCGAAGTGTTTTTCAAGAAAAAAATAACCTGGAACAGATTTCAACCAAATGCCCAAAAGATAAATCCCTTGCGAAATACCTGCAAGTAGACGACGAAATTCAAGAATTTCCAAAACACCAGGAGAATTTTTAAATTTGCCAGAGGGTTTGTTGAATCTTTGCATCTAAGAGTCCCCCAAAGCAAAGAAAAAACTTTGAAAACTCATATTTCCGTAAAACATTCGAATAGAACTTCCGTTTAAACAACTACCTCGAATGTTTATTATATATCGATCTATTGTAGTATATTTAATTTTATATATGTATATGTACAATTCAATAATATATTATTTTGTTTTTTTTTTTAGATCGGCACGAAAAAGTTGAACGAGCTCTGCGATTTATTTCACTGTTGGCTGAAGGAAACTAATCTCTACCTGAAGAGCCTGCAGGCTTGAATTTAATCTCTGTCCACTGCGGGTTCTCGGACTATCACCTGAAGCGCTCCAGTCGTTATACTGCATTATTTAAACGTTTTTAATTCAATAAAAATAGAATAAATAATGTAAACTTATTTTTTTGTTTGAAACATATCTTATCTTACTACCATCAAATTCCCTTCAATGGTTGATTAAATTGCTTTAATCGATTCCAAAAATTTTGAACCCGATTTAACATCATAAACATTATTAAAAAGCGAAAAAAGATTAAAAAGCAATTTAATCAACCATTGAGCAGAATTTGGGATCGCTTTATTTCGCACGGGGGATTCGGGATCGCTAAGATTACATAGTTTTCATATTACACCGCATCGATTACATCGTATTTTGTACATCGAATATATTACATCGGGAAAATTACATCGGTCGCTTTCATTACACCAATAGCCCGCGAGTACGTCGGGCTGTGTAATATCACACAACCGAGGGAATGACTTGGTTGCAGCAGTTTCGATGTAATATTCAACAACTTTTTTTGCTGTGCAGGCAAGTTAACACAAAATATCATCAAAATGTTATTTAAAGATGAGTTTCTAATTCTTGAATTTACTTCTTTTCATGTTCTGCTCTACAAGTTTGCAGCTGCTGACCCTTCTTCTTCGTCTTCTTGACATTACGTCCTCACTGATATACCTGCTTCTCAGCTTAGTGTTTAATGAGCACTTCCTCAGTTATTAGCGATCTTGAAAACTTCTTAAAATGCTTGCAGATCGTCGCAGCTACTTCTAATCGTTTTGGTGTCTGCTGCGTGATTATTTTTCATTGTTCACAGCGTTTTCCAAGATCGTCGGCGCGAGAATTTTTCGCGCCATGCTTAAAGCTAAGTATAGGCCGGTTTGCTACTGACAAGAAAAGGAATCGCCTATCTCGATGCGTGGAAAATTTCTCCCAAGAAATGGTCAAGAAAATCACTTTTTTCTGATCGCAGTACGCAGTTGAGAAGAAATGTCACTTCAAAGGGGGCTCTCTGTAGGAAATTTCTTGACCCTTTAAGTCAAGGAATTTCTTTACTTTTCTTGAGCGGAAAAGCATACTTAGCTTATGCTGTTCCGCTCAAGAAAAGTAAAAATTTCTGCCCAAGAAATGGTCAAGAAATTTTGTACAGCGAGCTCCATTTGAATTGACATTTCTTTTCAAGTGCGTACTGCGATCAAAGAAAAATGCATTTCTTGAGCATTTCTTGCAAGAAATTTCCCACAAATCGAGATAGGCGATTACTTTTCTGTTGAAGTGCATACTTCGCTTAAATATATAGCATAGTCAGGATGAGTACAAAATTTAGGATTGCCAAATATTATCCCCTCCCCCAACACATCAACGATTCTAGCTTGAATTTCAGTCCTACACAGCGAAATACCTGTTAGTATAAGGCACTGCATTGTTAGTTCCTCATGAAACACTTTTCGGACTGAAATTAGAAAAGCGTCTAAAAGCCCGACAGCCCCTTTGAATCCGTGATCTCCATAATCACACATTTCCATGAATAATCTCAAGTTTTACATTTCTTTAAATTATTTGACTGGAATAAGAATTGAGAGTCAAAAATTGTTTTTAATCAGAAATCAGATAACCTGTTTTGGCGAATTTCTTGTTTCTGACAAATTTTCCGGGGAAAAGTTTATTTATGATTTTTTTGAATAATGTAGAGTTGCAAAACTAATTACTTAGGGCATTTTTGAATATATTTATGTAGGTGTTAACACCTCCAATACCAATTGGAGGGTAAATTTTCAATGGTGATTGTAGACGGATATCTTTTAATGTTCGTGGATACATTTTAGAATATTATGGCGAAATTAAAAAAAGGAATCTATTGTGAACTTTGTAGCATAATTTATGTAATAGATATAACAATATTCAAACGTTCGTCCCGGTTCTCGTTAAAAAAATCTCGACCAGAAAGTGGTTTTCAAATTTATCCCGATTGCCTCCGAAAATTCCTCAAAAAGCCCGACAATACATTTAATTTTGGACAGGAATATCAGAGGAATATTTACCTGATTTTTTCCAGGAAGAGCCAAAGATTTTTACCTTTTAATTTCAAGTTTAACAATGTTGATGTCTTTGAAAATCTGTGAAACATTATTGGTTTGCTGTTTGAGTTTGAGGAGCTAGACCAGTTTGTACTTTCTTTATCATTAATTCACTACAATAGTGATTAAAGTGACTATTTTTCTGGAAAAGTGGCTTTAGTGACTTTTATTTGCAAATAATTACTTTTTAGTTAACAGGTCGAAACTATAGTGACCAATTCACTAAAAATTGCCTCGCTACCAGCCCTGCTACGGTTCGTTTTGGACAACACATTTTTGTGACCATCCGGATTGAACGAACGGAACGAACTTACCACACCATGCACGGAACCATTGAAGTTCCTTGATACCGATCTGTGGTATGCGAAGAGGAGCCTTTTGTTACTATAGCACACTGTCACAGGAACCGGTGGTCCTCTGGATACCAGAACTGTTCGTTGGCATACATGCACTGTTTAGCCAGCTCACCGGGAGAAAAACATACCCATTCACTGAGCAGCAATATATCCCACTTGATGTGCCGTCCGAAAGCCATCTGGAAGGACATACCGATGTCCATATCGGTAATCACCGAAGCGGGACCAAAAATTAAAACGATATCCATAACAGCGAACAAACGAAATAATTCTCAATCTGTCAAAAATAAGTCTACTCTGGAGCAGACTTATTTTTGACAGATCGAAATCGGAGGGAAATTAATTTGCGAACTGTCAAATTTAAGGGGACACGGGAGACCGTGTTATTTTCCCTATCTTTCGTCTCACTCTAACAATTATCATCAAAACTTTGTGGAAGCAAATCTCGAGTTTTAATGAACCGATAAAGCTGAAAATTTATCGGGTTGTGCACTACATATATAGAATCATAGTGATACATTTTCGCATCGATTTATGGAGTGGTTCTTGGGATTTGCTTCTTGAAATGAATAGGGTGATTATGATGACGTCCCGTGCGGCCTTATGTTCGGACTAATTTTAACAACGCAATTGAGACAGACCCTTAATTAATCTGAGTGGAAATATTTTACAGTGAACATGGCCTCGATTTTCTAACCAATCTTTTGTCGTTTTCGTTTTTAGGAACTGGGTCGGTGATCAACACATAAACAAACAAACGTCAAGCAAATTGTAGTTCGGTCGAACCTGAATCGGGTTGGGGTTGAAACTGTGATTCAGAACGGGTTGCGCCAGTTCCAACCTGGGTTCAAAAACGAATTCGACATTTGTTTGAATCACCCAGATATTTGTTGACATTTTACTTCGTAAACTACTTTACAAACTACCATACCTACGTACAAAAAGTTTAATTCGTTTTTCTCCGTAACGGTTTTGTATGAGAAATTCAACATTTTTGTAAGGAACCCATTGTAGAGGTGAGCTCGCATTACTAAATCATTAGGTATCATTGTCTAATTATCATCGATTACTTCAAGCTAGCAAATTGTTGGCCGACTGGTCGCTAAAATACACAAAATACGCCAAAAGGATAAGCGAAACAAAATGAGCAAGCCCACCAAAGCTAACTACAGGAAGTTCTTCCTCCGGAACGTCGAAATCCCTCTGGCCACCAGTAAAGCACAGGTTATGAAAGCTTCCCAAACCGCCAACACCAAACAGATTCCTACCGTTGGAGCAAAGCGCTCATCGCTGAATGACAAACCATCCAGTAGCAGCGTATCGGTAACGAAACCATCCGGTTCTGCCGGCAACAAATATAAGGAACCGGAATTACACAGCGCTCTCAATGTCCGCAAAGAGATCGAAAAGGTTAAATCCTTGCACACGAAACCACCAACCAGCATCGGGGAACTAACGCCGAAGAGTAAGAAATTCGTCCGCGATCAGGTAGGAAGCTGTTTTAATCCGTACGGTGTGTCTGAAACCGTTATTAACGAAAGTAAGTTCTTGAATTTGAAACCTACCTTTCGAAAGATATTGTATATTAAAGTTTACTCCGTAAAATTGAAAATATTTCAACAAGAGAATCGCAAGTTGTCGTGATTTAATCGTTTTCAGCTATTTTGAAAGGAAAGTTAACATGCTTCAGAATATTCTCTAACACATGACTGGTAGCAAGTGTCTTTTCAGAGACTCGTCTGTTTTAATTCAAATATCTATAAAGCCTCTAAATTAATTAACTCAATACGCGTGGTAAAGATGGGTAAATTATGGGTGAAATTATGAAAAAAAAAAAATTCACGTGCTCGGCTGGATTCAACCGTTTGATATTATTCTGCGTATATGTCATTAGCTGATAGAAAATTAAACAGTTCGTCCTCTTTACTATTCAAACAACGAGTATTCTAATTTGAAATATTTAAAAAAAATATTTGGATCCGATAACAATTTTGTTAGTTATTTTACCTCAATTTGGACTGCTTCAGTCATAGTGGTGGTTTTGAATATCGCATCAATCATTTGATTCAATTGTTCAGTTAAGAAATCAAAATCAGAGGCAGACATTCACTAGAAGTAGGTGCGCATTTTCTGATATTTTGTTTGGATTATCCGTTAATAAAGAGACGAAATAGGAGTTTCCTGCGGCGGCAGGAATTTTTCCATATGATTTGAAATAATCAGAACGC
Organism: Aedes aegypti; assembly: GCF_002204515.2. Lineage (NCBI taxonomy): Eukaryota > Metazoa > Arthropoda > Insecta > Diptera > Culicidae > Aedes > Aedes aegypti. The sequence goes on from NC_035108.1 coordinate 307,895,817, forward strand.
TTATCCGTAGAATATTATTTTATTTTTTTCCCATCCCACAGGTCACCAAGAAGCTCAACTTCCAACACGATGAGAATGTCTTTAAAGGATTGGTTCCGGTGAATGTGAACGATTCGGTACTGATCCCTACCACCAGGAAACCTTTGAGGAGTTCGTACGTTGCGAAGGAAAAGCGAGACCCGGAGCCGGAATTGGGCGACTTCCTGCGGCCCATTGCCAAGTGTAACGTGCCGTTGGAGCCGTACTTGGCACCCCAAATGGCCCCAAGGCGTCCCAACTTCAACAATTTTGACCACATACTGGAAGTGTTCGCCAAAGTCGATGTAGGAGCTTGATGGGTTGGATGTAGGTTACTTCTAGTTTAGGTTATTGTTAATGCTTATTTATATGCGCTATAATAATGAATGTTCAATGTGTTATAAGTAATTATTTTGTACAGTAGTTCTAAATTGTTCTTCAACATGTTTGGATCTATCGATAATTAATGAATAATAAACAAAATCATTTCAGATAATTCAGCTATTTTGTTAGGAATTACTGATTATCAGCCACAGTTGAGTAAGAAGGGGTAAGATGGGTCAGTGTAATTCTGAGGTGCATATTTTTTGCTGATGGCATGAATAATTTTATTAGATGACTAATGTGCAGCTACTTAAAAGTTACGCGATACATTACATACAATCGACGTATGATTGGAAAACGAGCCAATTAGAACACTTCGTTTTTTGAAGCCATTTGTGTGATATTTGTAAAATACTTTTTTTTTTGCAATTTGTCACGTAAACGGCCTACGTTCCTCAACTGAAGTAAACGACATCGTAATAGTCACCACGATACCATCGTCACCCGGTCGCATATGCTCCTGGGTTTTGCTGACGATATCTATTATGGATCCGACAGAAAAAAGGACAAACATTTTTTTTAAATATATTTTTTCTCAATCTCCAAGCGTCGCGACTAATATTTGAATAGTGCGCTGTGTTCATAAACATCGTAAGAATGCTGCGCCACACATGTCATTATTGTAGGGACCTACACTGAATAAATAACATACCTCGAATATAATGTACCTTGGTTTTGAATACACCCTACCTGTCATTATGAAAACCTTGTTCCGATCTGTCAGAGGAGGGGGATTGTAGACGGCTACGTGCGGGATAAGACGTGATAGTTGAGTGACCGGTGTATACCGTTAAATTCCGGATTGGATACTACGGATTTGGACCACTCCCCTACATCTGGCGACGGCGGACAAAAGGTAAATTCTTTTCCAAGTGGAATTGGAACCATATAAGAAAGGCGTTTTACCTCAATCAAAAAAAAAAGAAAAGAAAGGTGCAAGACGAGCTTCTGGGGGAGAAAGAAAATGGCCGTAGTGTGGTTGGAATTTTTTTTTCTCTTGGAATTGACGATAGTGTCTTATTGGAATTATTGAATTGTTGGTCAGAGATTCGAGAAGAAAAATGACGATATCGTAAGGTCAATTACAAAAAGCAGCATGTAATAGTAAATATATGGTGCTCATAGAATTTATCGGTATATTAAAAGTGAAAGTGTCTTAGTGCGCGGGGGCCTAAGTGATGTGGATCTGAGTTTGTTCTAGAGCGCGAGGGCCTAGATTGAGCGAATTTGAATGAAAATGCAATGCATATCTTGATGCACGAGGGCTTAAGATAATCGATCAAAGTATTTTCGCTAAATGAGTAGATACCTAGTGCGCGAGGGCCTAGGATAATTCTAGAGCGCGAGGGCCTAGAATACGAATGAGTACATCTTAATGCGCGAGGGCACAAGATGAAAGCCTAGTAGCGAGATCGTAGATTGTTCTAGTGCGCGAGGGCCTAGAGCTTGTGAGTAATCTTAATGCGCGAGGGCTTAAGATTAAATATATGTATTTTTTTTAAAGCGAAGGTATTGTTATAATATCTAAAAGGCTCTGTTTCCTAAGTCAATTCAATAATAAGGGTGCTGACCTTATGCAGCTGGTATACTTATTATTTGCTGTATTCGGTAAAAAAAAAAAATAGATCACCCGACAATCCGTATCCGATAGTGCCTTTTTGCTACGATTTTTGCTCACATTGGAACATTAGAAGTGGTCGTTGAGAACAAAAATGTAAATTAGAAACAAATAAAAAAACAAAAAGAATAAATTTGAGATTTTTGTTTGTGCTTGCAGATGGACGAGAGTCGCCCAATTCCTATGTTCCGTTGTGAGCAAATTGAAGGTTCGAAGCTTGCAAAGGAGTGGCAAGAATGGAAAGGTTCTTTGCAATACTATTTCGATTCGTATGAGATCACCGACCAAAAGCTTATGCGGGCGAAAATGTTACACTTTGGTGGCCCGCAGCTCCAAAAGGTGTTTCGAACTCTAGATGGAACTGATGAGTTTCCATTGGTGGTGGTGCAGAAACCTTGGTACGATGTAGCAATCGACCGTTTGGACCAGTACTTCAAGCCACGTAAGCAAGATGTGCTGGAACGCCATAAGCTACGAAATATCAGACAACTGCCAAACGAACGTTTCGCCCATTACGTACTTCGATTGAGACAACAGCTAATGGAATGCGGACTCGAAAAGTATGCAGCCGACGTTAGAACCAGCATCGAGGAGATGATGTTGATCGACGTCATCGTCGAAGGATGCGCATCTCAAGAGTTGCGCCGCAGAATTCTCGAAAAGGATCAATCGCTTTCCGACATAGAAGCGTTGGGAGCATCACTTGAAAGTGTCAGGAACCAGGAGAAGGAGATGGGTGTTGCTGAAAATCGAGATCGTCCTGCTGAAGTTTACAAGGTACACGCAGCTGATAGAGCAAAATTCGAACGCAAACCTGATCGTATTGAAAATCGTTTTCTAACACGACCGATCAAAACCGACAGAGAGATGTCAACCAGGTGCTTCGCTTGCGGTTTAGTTGGGCATACATCGAGGAGTCCAACCTGCCCCGCTAGAGGAAGAACATGTCGTAGATGTCAAAGCAGTGGACATTTCGAAAAGGTATGTCGAAAGCGTCCAAGTCCTCGACCTTCGACCGGACCGGTGAAGAAAGTTCAAGTGATTGAAAACCTGGACCCGCCACAAGAGCCGGTGGCAGATGAACCAGAGAAAAAGGTATATTACACTTTCCATGCCGGTAACAACACGAATGCATTCGATTGCAAAATCGGCGGAGTTGCGGTCGAAATGTTAGTTGACTCAGGTTCGGACGTCAGTCTCATAACAGCAAAGACTTGGGACGAACTGAAGCGGCAACAAGTTCACGTAACCGAATGTGTCAAGGGTAGTGAGAAAATACTCAAAGCCTATGGTAGCGAGAAACCCTTGGACATTTTGGGCACGTTTAAAGCACTCGTCGAAGTTGGTAAACGGTCAACCAATGCGGAATTCTTTGTTACATTGAATGGACAACGAAACTTACTCGGAGATCTGACATCTAAGCAGCTTGGAATTCTGAAAATTGGTGTGGAAGTTGACCAAGTTGTTGACAGTGAAACGACATGTCCTGTACCGTATCCCAAAATTCCAGGAATCAAAGTTCACATCGTTATGAATCCGGAAGCGGTTCCGATTTTTCAACCCGTGCGTCGAATTCCCATTCCTTTGGAAGGAGCTGTCAACGCCAAGCTGGATGAGCTTCTAGCAAGAGACATCATCGAGATAAAAAGCGGACCGGCGTCTTGGGTATCACCCCTAGTTGTCGCCAATAAAGCAAACGGAACCATTCGTCTATGTGTGGATTTGAGGCGTGTAAATCAGGCGGTAGTCCGTGAGCGCCATCCAATGCCTGTAATTGATGACATTATCACGAAAATAGGAAAAGGCAAGATATGGAGCGTGCTTGATGTGAAAGATGCTTTCTTTCTTCTGGAACTTGATGATGAGTCTAAGGATATAACGACCTTCATCACACATCGCGGTTTATACCGATTCAAAAGATTGCCTTTCGGGCTGGTTTCAGCCCCGGAAATATTCCAGCGTACAATGGACGAAATGTTGGCAGATTGCGAGGGTGCGTATTGGTACCTCGATGATGTAGGCGTCGAAGGCAGTACAATGGAGGAGCATGATATGCGTCTTGAGAAGGTATGAACAAAGAAACAATCAAATGAAAAACAAAAATAAAATAAAAAAACTTGGATTTATTACAATTTTGTTTTATTTTTTTTGCGTTCCGGTTTTAGGTTCTTACCAGATTCAAAGATAAGGGAGTTGTTCTGAACTGGGACAAATGTAAAATGAGGGTGACTGACTTTGAATTCCTAGGGTTGAAAATCAATTCTACCGGCTTACAACCATCTGACACGAAAAGGGACGCTGTTATGAGTTTTCGCAGACCATCAAACGAAAGCGAGGTAAGAAGCTTTCTTGGTTTAGCCAATTGTATGGGAAAGTTTATTCCCAATTTGGCAGAAATCGACGAACCGTTACGAAAACTGACACAGAAAGGGGTTGCGTTCCACTGGGGCGATGCAGAAGAAAATGCGTTTAACAAGATAAAATTCCATATAGCAAATGCTGAATCTCTAGGATTCTATAGAACAGAGGATGATACAGCTGTAATTGCGGATGCAAGCCCTCATGCGCTTGGCGCCGTGCTGATCCAAACCGATAAGCAAACAAGCCAGTCAAGGGTAATCTGTTACGCATCAAATCGCTCACAGACACGGAAAGACGGTACTGCCACACTGAAAAAGAAGCGTTAGCACTGGTGTGGAGTGTCGAGCGCTTCCAGAATTATTTGATTGGAAAAGAGTTCAATTTGATTACAGACTGTAAGGCCCTAACTTTTCTGTTTACACCATCATCGCGCCCATGTGCTCGCATTGAGCGGTGGGTCTTGCGTTTACAAGGATTCCAATACAAGATTGTCTATACTACTGGTCCTTCGAACATTGCTGATGTTTTGTCCAGACTGTCCGTATCTGAGCCAAAAGCATTCGATGATTCAGAAGAGCTGATGGTTTGTGAAATAGTTAACTCTGCTGCTACAGCTGTGGCGTTGAAGTGGCATGAAATCCAGAATGCCAGTAATACAGATGAGGTTATTGGCCTGATTTTTCAAGCTCTGGAATCAGGGATGTCTGAACAGTTATCACTACCATACAAAATGATTTTTGGAGAGCTTAGCCGGGTAGACGGAGTACTATTAAGAGGTGATCGTATCGTGATTCCTCAAAGACTTCAGCAAAGAGTACTGCAGCTCGCACATGAGGGTCACCCTGGTATGCGCATTATGAAGGGTCACTTACGTGCCAATGTATGGTGGTCAAAAATGGATGCACATGTGGAACAGTACGTGAAATCATGCCGAAGCTGCACTCTCGTGTCTGCGCCGAATCCACCAGAACCAATGACTCGGAAAAGGCTCCCTTCTCGCCCATGGGAACAAATAGCCATAGATTTTCTGGGTCCTCTGCCCGAAGGAGAGTATCTGCTGGTTTGCATTGATTACTACAGCAGGTATTTAGAGGTAGTAGAAATGAGAGATATTTCAACCGCATCTACTATCCAAGAACTGCTAGCAGTATTTTCACGATACGGTATCCCAGAATCTCTTCGAGCAGATAACGGTCCGCAATTTGCTTCAGAAGAGTTCCGTGTTTTCTGCGGGGAATACGGCATTTCATTGGTGAGTACCATACCCTACTGGCCGCAAATGAATGGGGAGGTTGAGCGGCAGAATCGCTCTATTCTAAAGCGCCTTAAAATAGCTCAAGAACTCGGACGCGATTGGCGCAAAGAGCTGCGACAATATGTTTTAATGTACCATTCGGCAGCACATTCGACAACTGGAAAAGCGCCTTCTGAACTTATGTTTGGATGGCGACTACGTTCGAAGCTTCCCTACGTTCCTGCATTTGATGACGTAAATGAAGACATAAGGGATAGAGATATGCTGGAAAAAGAAAAAGGGAGAGTCTACGCAGATAATCGCCGAAATGCAAAGCCCAGTGAAATTGAAGTCGGAGATACAGTGTTGGCCAAGCGGATGAGAAAGGAGAACAAGTTGAGTACGGAATTTGCATCAGAGGAGTTTACGGTCTTAGAAAAGAAGGGTACAGATGTAACTATCCGTTCATCATCATCGGGAAAATCGTATAATAGAAGTGCTGCTCATCTAAAGAAGATACCGAAGACCGCGATAGATCCAACGACATTTCAGGACCAACATGAGCACGAATCGGTGTATGCTGAGCCCAGCACTAGCAAGAATATGACGTCACATCAGGCTGCTGATAAGTTGCCATCTGTCGCTGAGAAAGTTGCCGAAAGGACTTCAAACAGGACAAGAGCTGAGTCTAGTCGATTGAAGGATTACATTACATATTGACGGAAGCTATTAAATATCATTTAATTATTGAAGGGTAAGGGTGTAGGGACCTACACTGAATAAATAACATACCTCGAATATAATGTACCTTGGTTTTGAATACACCCTACCTGTCATTATGAAAACCTTGGGACAGCGAGGATTGGACTTACCGTCAACACAATAACAAAACAAATGTAGGGATCCGGACAATAACAAAACAATGTCGCATGAATCATGAGTTGTAGTACAGATCGTTGCACGTTCTGACATAACCTCAAAACTCCGTATAAAAAAATGTCAACAATTCCAGCAGTGAATGTCAAAGAGCAGGACAGTCAATTGAGCGTGGTGAACGAGGAACAGAGAAGGAGAATTTTTCGTGACGTCACCATGCACTCTTCTATATTATAAAGTAGTGGATATTGTCAAGCTCATAAAACACGGCAGGCTGCGTTGGGCTGGTCACGTGGTACGAATGCCGGAAGAACGACAAGCAAAAATAATATTCAGTAGAGAACCTGGATGAGGCCTTCGGCATCGTGGTAGGCCGCGCACACGTTGACTTTTTGCAGTTGACTTAACCCTCAAAGCCCCGGGACAGACCTTTTATTTTCAATCGACTGGTGCTAAGGAACAAATAAGTTTAACGAAATGTGGTTTTCACTATGATCGATGGGATGTGTGAGGTTTTCAAACCGGAAGTTCAGACCTGGACATGTTTTTCAACCTGAAATAAGTGTTCCCTAGTCACATATTTTACAACTTTGACACCGAAACAATTGTCAAACGTTTGGTTTTAGCCCTTTTTAGACATTAAGTAACGGACCAAGGCAAGAATACATCATTTGGTTTATTTTCTTGCATGGGACGAAAGCCGAAACCTGGTTCCGGAAGTTCTTTACGGGTTGGTGCCGCGGTCAAGCAACACATGTAAATTTGTCCCAATGCGACTTGAACGTCATGAAATCATCTCAGAAAACCAATACACGACATTAACTCTCAATATTGTCAATTTTACCATTTAGCCTAGGCCATGCCAAATTTCCAATTTTTGCGTTACGTAATAAATGGACGCCGCCTAATGCGTAAGTAGAGAAAATACTTGTGAAATGCCTTTGCCCAATATAGTTTTTGATTGTGAATTTGGTTTGGGAGTTTCCTAACCCGAACAAATGGGAGGAAACGGGAAGGAAACACATATAAAATGTACTGTGAAAGCGTTTGCGGGGAGCTACCATAAATAAAGTTTTCTGGGTATTCTCCAGCCAGATAGTAAGAAATTTCCAAGTAGCCGTAAATGTTGCTTCAGGTCAAATTTACTTGTGCTGCTTGGCCTCGGCTCCTACCCGTAAAGTACTTCCGGAACTAGGTTTCGGTTTTCATCCCATGCAAGAAAATAAACCAAATAGTGTATTCTTGCCTTGATACGTTACATAATGTATACAAATAGCTAAAACTTATCGTTAAACATTGGTGTCGTTGTTAAAGTTGTAAAATATGTGACTATGAAACACTTATTTCCGGTAGAAAAACTTGTCCAGACTTGAACTTCCGGTTTGAAAACACCACTCGCACGAAGTCTAAGTCATTCCATCGATCATAGTGAAACCCGCATTTCGTTAAACTTATTTGTTTCTGAGCACCAGTCGATTAAAAATAAAAGGTCTGTTCTGGTTCTTTAAGGGTTAAGGACACTTAATTCACTGAAAAAAATCCACACGTTTGATCCGTGAGTTCAAAATTATGGATCGATTCATAACTTCTATATCGATTTGTTGTGATTTTTCGTGTGTGTTACACATTAAATTCTTTAGTTTTGCTTCATGGACTGATTCATCAACCGACAACATGAATTCCATAGTTTTCCACATCAGTTCCTGAAGCTTTCCATTTCAAATTCATATGCGTTAACCTATGGGTGCATAGATCATCACCCAACACGGATACAGTGGTTTAAGTTATGATTATCTTGTGTCATGATCATCATGTTCAAGTTGGTCGATTTGAACGTGATGAGCTTGCTGACGATTTCCGTGTTCAAAATTTCTAAATTGTCTGTGATCAACCCATAGCGAACTAAATTGCGGTCGGACCTCGTGCCGAACGACAGTCATAATCATGTTCGAAAGAAAAGAAGCAAATTCGGAAGCTGAAAGTGTTAGAGGAAAATCTGCGGATTCGTTTTTCTCTCTATTATTGAAGATGTCCGAGTGAAGATAAGGAGTTCATTCTAATTTTCTATAAATAACATGCATTACTTCCAGCATTGGATATAACGTATGGTGTTAAAAAAAAACCGGATTCCTCTAACAGATTTTCCTAGCTTTCAGCTTCGAATAAAATGAAATATGCTAATCTCGGGCTTTCCAAATTATGGATTTGCGGCGACCCCGCTTATTGCTGACTCACTTGTTTGGAAAAAAGAACATACAAGTGAGCTTGCGACAAGCAGAGGAGCCTCGAATCTATATTTTGGGGAGCAAGAGTTCTCTATCAAATTTATTTTTTCAGTCTCATGATATTCATGTTTAATCACACATGACTAAAGCTACTACATTTCAAATTCAATAAGCAAATCAGTTGGTTTTCATGATTTAATATTTGGAAATTCATGTTTGTTTCACATGAGAAGCTAATGTTGATACACATGTTATTATACCGTTAAGTCAATGACGAAATCCATAAGGCTACCACACTCAAATCATGCACGGAGAACAAAATATAGTATTCGTAATCATTTTTCCGGTCAATTTAACTATATTTTAAGGTTAATTTGGAGATAACTAAAAATATAGTTGAATTGACACTATATTGTTGAACATAACTATACCATATAGTTGTTGACAACTATATTTTTGATTGAATTTACAAACGTCAAACGTCAAAATTTAACTATATTTTAGTTGACTCAAAGTGAATTTTATTGAGTTTACAATATTTTGCAATGTTTACTCAGCATTTTGTTCTGCTTTATCAACATATCTGAAAAGATTCGGTGCTGCTTTATCGATCTAAAAAAAACATTTCAAAAATGAAAACAAAGGGCGAGTCGACAAACTTGATATGTGGTCTCCTGCGTGAGAGGTGGTCATCCTAGCACCTACACTATTCCTTGCAAGTTAGAAATAAGTAGATTTGTGAGCATGACTTAAAGTCTAGGGAGGTGAATGTTTCCGAATAGTGTTAATTATCAAAATTATAATTGTTATAAGTACCAGTGGATAGCTCAATCAAAGAAGTGTGTGTATTGGATATGACGTTAATTTAGTGTTGGCGCAAGTTAATTTTATTTCGAAACAACTATTTGTGCGTAAGTAAAAGTAATTGACAGGATTGTAATCTTAACATACAGAAATTCTTCTGCGTGTGTGGTTTTCCTCATTGCGCAAATCTATAAGTAAAACACACGAACTTGACGTGTAGATTTTTCTCAGTGTTAACGTTCAGGGCGACTGGAAGCGATTGGCTCAGGACCGAACCCAGTGGAGAAGAATTATCTATTCGGCGTAGATTCAACGTAGCGAATTGTAGCCCATCAAGCATCAAGCAAGTAATAGTCATTACGCAACTCAAATCAGTTACGTAATGACTATTACGCAACGCTTTTTGATTACTAAACCTCTTTGTATAAATGTACGACTCGTGCTGTAAAAAATCATCATTCTGTAACTTGTTCCGTATTCGAGGAATTAATGAAAAAAGAACTTTTTAAAAAGGTGCATAATAAAAAACTTTAAACTATTGTTGAGAAATTATAGGTTCTCTCCGAAAAGATTAATATTATAATTTCTAGAGTGTTTATTGAAGTAAATCCTTGAAGAATCTAATGAAAAATATCTTGAGAATACCACATGATATTCTCCCGAGAATAATTTTTTAAAGAGGAATTCACTTTTATTTTGTTATTTACTTTAGGATTTGTTTCCATTTATTTTTGTTGAGGTCCATAGGATTGGATATAACTGAGGAATGTACTAGCAACATATGTAACTAATGGGGCGATCCCTGCCCAGCACAGGTGCGAATCTCCTCTCTTCAATTGCCTCAGGGTCGGCGTACGCGGTTGACTATAGCGACCAACAAAACACTAGATTACTATTACCTAACATAAGCCCACTTTATTCCGATATTCGCACAAAAGGTACCTTTATTACCCCCACTTTCTTAACGCTATCTCCTACCTCACTTATTATCTTCTTCTTCACTATTGGCGGGGCCCCCTCTCTTCACGTTCCGCTACGCCACCGTCTCTCGTTCCTGGAGTTCGCTTCGCTCCTTCTCGCTTTCGCTCCGGCAAGACACGGCCGATGGAACCTTCACTCCTCCGCACAGCTCTTCTGCTTCCTCTTCCTCGTTCAGGGTGGACGGCCGACTGGCACTTCACACCCCACGCTTCAGGCCGTTAACAAAATGGCCGCCTCTATACACCAACTAGGTGACGCCTATCGGCTCGTGGTAGCAGTCTACGGAGTGGCACACTTGTCGGCTCTAAGCCAACTCCAAGATAAGAAGCCACAGCGTGCTTCCGGTGATACTTCGGCGAACACAGGTTCCGGCCCAGGGCCAAACTCAGGCTAAAGCTCCGGCGTAGATTACGGGTAAAGCTACGGGGTCCTGGTGGGTTGAGAGGGCGGAAATATGTTGTTTTTTGGTGATTAGTCTGAGGGCTATTTTTTTACAAGGGGGAAATCTGCAATAGGCCTATTCACATGACGTTCCAAAACAGCTGATCGGGAAGCTCTTTGACAGTTCTTGAAAAATGAATGAAAATGAAATGAATGAAATAGGCCAGGGGAAGTGGTTTACCTAGAGTGAATTTCTGTCAAAGAAAAAGTAGATTTTGTATGAGATTTGACAGAAAAATGAATGACAAGTTCATCCACTTCTCCTGGCCTATGAAAATGACAGCCTCGTGTATGCACCGGTCCTCCACCGATGTAAACAAATGCATAGACGGACCTGTCACATGAAAAGGCCTATCAGATCCCCTGAGAAGGTAACTCAGGGAATGCGGAGATGATGCACCAACGACGACCCGCTAAAACCATACCTATGCACTGTGCTTGAGCAATTCTTTTAGAATTGTTGCCTGGATTGGAATGATTAACGGATTACCTGGATGTTATTCTAATGGCGCTTCTTCCACTTTTCACAACTTGTTTTAACTTTTACTTTTAACATTTTTCTATCTGAGCAATTCTCGCTGAAACCAGGCCGCCATCGGCACCCATCGTTAGAATTCCAATTTTATGTCACTGATCGCTAGTTTTCGATAAAACTTAAGGGTGATCCTTTCTGTTTTCTCAAATTGGTGGTCCCCTCGTACGCCAGCTAGCTGAAGAGTTTGCGAAAAAGCCCATTTTTTGATAAATCTTGGGTATTTCTTCACGGGATATGTCTCATATTACGCTCGAAACACATAGCAAACTCAGTGGCATCGTATAGAGAAAGGATATAGCTTTCATTTAAACTTGAAACAATTTTGGCGGCCATTTTGAATTTGGCCGCCATCTTGAATTTTGTTAGAAAAATCGATTTTTCACCATTAGCGCACCGCTAGTTTTTAATTCTGAGATCACCATCAGAAAGCTGAGGAAAAATTGCGTAAGATAGGCTACAAAAACTTGGTGAGCAAAGGTATTTACCCTATGATATGAACGAATTTCTAAATCATGTTCTACTATTTTGACGTATATGGCGAGTGCAATCAATGCAAACATATTTTTTGTACAACAAAGAAACAATTTTTCAATCGTTGATGTATTATTTGAGACGGATGAAGAATAGGAGTATTAATTTGAGTGAAAAAATCTGGCGGCCATCTTGGATTTTGACGCCATCTTGGTTTTAAGTAGTAGAATGAGTTTTAACCTTGTTAGCACTCAACATGTTGAATTTCAATGCTACCGTTACACTTATTCTTCTTTTTCCTCACGTTACGTCCCTACTGGAACAGAGCCAGCCCTTCAGCTTAACTAGTTTTAAAAACAAATTATCAAATAGGATTTTTTTAACGCTGATTTGCTACCTGAATGATTATTCTGCATATCTTCGAGTTGTAAAATAGCATTATTTCTTTCATTTATTTGGTCTAAAACCATTGATACAAATGAACAATCAGTTGAACAGCTGAGATAAGATAAGAAAGATAGAATCTGATTGTTTTTTTTTAACGAAGGCCTTATAATTCAACATGATGAGCACTGAGATGGTAAAAAGTCATGCAACTGCCTTTTTTTTTTGGCATAAAGTCGTTTGGCATAACGGCCGTTTGGCATAATGGTCGTTTGGCATAATAGTCGTTTGGCATAATGAGTATGAAACCAAGAATTTCTTAAGATGAGATTCGTTTTTACGTTTCTATTGAATCTTTCTGATGACATCAGGCTTGTTGTGGAGTCAATAATTGACAATAATTGATACAAAATGTCACTTTATTCTACTATCATAAGCTCTTGAATAAACTAAAAGAAAGTTATTATCAATAATATTTTATAATTTATGCAGAAATTACCCTTATTTCAAATATTAATTTTTCTTTTGAGATTTCGCTATTGGAATAATTTTTTGCACTGAAGATTTTGATATACTTAGCACTAATTTACCCTTCTTTAAAACATGGGATTTTTTTAAATATGATGTAACCAAATTATTTTTAGATATTTTGTTGTTCCCAACTGACAAAATAGCGGCAATTGATTGGCAACATTGATCTGCTCAAGTTATCAGCGAAAAGAGAAATCGATTACTGCAGTTACTTTGATGGGTTGTGCTACTCTTCCCGTAATGTCGGTTCCCCGAATGTCGTTACCCCGAACGCTAGTATCCCGAATACCAGTTCCCCGAATATCCCGCTTCTATAAAAAGTCCACTTCCCCGAAAAGTTTGTGGCACTCATACTTGTCGTAACTAAACATTTCAGGGCCATCTGATATGCACCCTTCTTTATTTAATTGGCGGTTCTTCCGAGTTTTACCGTCCTCAATATTTTTTCCACCATGAGTATAGCCAAAAATGACAGAATACCTGCTTCTTTTGATTGCTTATCGTTCTTGCTCGTTTACCTTCCAGCCACTAAAGACTATTAAAGCACCTATTTAAACTGCATCACTTTTCGGGGAAACGAGTCATTCTAGGAACTGGCATTCGGGGAACCGACATTCAGAGAAACGACATTCGCGGAAAAGTAGGACAAGAGCTATAATTCTGAACGCAATTTTTGATGTCTTTTCGTTTTATTACGCCGCAATAGTTTTTGGCGTCCAATCTTTTATTAATTTAATCATGAATTTTGCCTTCTTCTAAAAATAAGCTGTTCTTTATATTTATACTGTTTTAAATTGTATTATTTAGTCAAGCTAAATGTTCACCATTTATTTATTTCGCAATTCTTGCAAGATGTGCTGTTAGAATACAAATTACTTTAGAACCTGTAAATATTCAACATAGTTTTTGCAAACACAAGATCTCTTTTCAAGATATGCTGGAAAAATATTATTTTAATCACAAATTTTCCCTCCTTTCGATAATAGACAGTGATTTTGATGTACACTTTCAAAATTAAAATTTTTATTGAATCGTTCAAAAGTTTTGCCACATATATTTTCTTTCAAAAAATTGTTGTTCATTTGAGTTACACTCCCGTGCATAAGTTTGGGTTCACCCCCTAAAAAACATGCAAAAGTGTTCAGTCCATATCTCTGTGATTACACGTCCAATTCAAACTCTTTAAGCCGCATTTAAAAGGCAAAGAGTTATTCTTACTTCGTATGTATTCTTCCAAAAACATTCTTTGAACTTGTTATACTAAATTTGTACTTAAAGTTGTGACATTTTTCAAAAAACACACTGAAAAATTCTATCCAATTTCCTCAGCATTGGGTCGACCAAAATGTTAAATCAAAGTGTCATTATAATCGTAATCTTATATTCACGGTGCCCCGATAGACCGTTATTATGCAAAAAAATTGTCCATCAAATCTGAGCACAGGGCTCGATTTCTGAGGTCATTCTGCACCTCTGGGCCAATTTTTAAAAAAATCCCTAGGAGGAATCTCGAGAAATTTTGATTTGAAGTTTTTGACTTAAAAATTCAATATAATCCTTAATAAAATTTTGCATTAGCACTGAAAAAACCTACAAAAACTCTCAAAAAGTTGGCCAAACTGTTCTTAACTAGCATATAACTGTTACCATTGTTATAATTAGAAATATTTAAAACTGACTTAACATACCAGAGTGGCTTAAGTATGTTTTTACATGGCTTAATCCAGTTAGCTTAGTTTGATAGAATGAAATCTAAGCAATAAAGTCTTATATACAATTGATATTACGTTCGATAAACGTAAAACATTCAATGCTGAATATAAGTAATTTACAGCTTATTTTTCGACTTTCACACTAAGTGACCAGCCCACCAAAGTCTGCCGTATTTATTTTGCCTAAAAAAATTTGTTTCTACTACTTACTACTTACTACTCTTGATGTTTACGTCTAGTTTTCCGCTGAGTTCTGCCCTCATTATAACTACACGGGAAACATGATTGTCATATGTCACAAGTGTTCGAAAATTAATAAAGTCTTTAACAACTTCAAACAAATCCTCAATGAGTATTTAATACTTTAGATCAGCATCACCAGGAATTCCACTCTATATACCTGCAACAAACTTCGTTTTATTTTTTTCGGAATTCATCGTCAATCTGTATATTGATTTCTAGATCACGATCGACTCAGTAACGAAATTCTAGCTGCTGCAGGTAATATCAAAGGCTTAAAAATAAAACATAAAGCTGATAGGCTGGCAAATACAATGAAGTGTAAGAATTGTAGACGAGGAACCTATTTTTTTTTTTTGAAAATTACATGGAATGGAAGGAGATAAGTTTCAGAATTTACTCAATATTGCGTTTTGTCGCATATACTCCTTGATTTTGCAGACGATTACTTTATTGAAATCGTCCGCAGTGCAGTAAAGCAGAGTTTCACTATTTTAAAGGTGGACAACTAGGATAAGCTTATCATATCATGTACTCTACCCAAACGTATATGGTTGCATGTAGACAAAGAAGGAGGTTCAGATTTGTTGGTGCTGAAGCAGTGCTTGATGGAGATGTAAAGTTGTGTTCAGAATAATAGTAGTGTAAGCCGATTTCCATACAAAATGCTCAAATTTCGCATTCTGTTACTTTCTTTCCATAGGAGCAATCGGCATGAAATTTTGGCAGTAAACTACAAATATAGTCAATTTCATAATCACATAATTTGTTAATTTTCACACTACCGGTTAAAAAGTTAAGCACCAGGCGAAATCGTTCAAAATAATAATAGTTTTCATTATTTATATATCTGCTGTATTTTGAGTTTTTGAATTTTTCTAAATTTTAAGCCGATTGCTCATAGGGAAACAAAGTTACAGCATGCCAAAGTTGAGTATTTTGTATGAAAATCGGCTTTCACTACTATTATTCTGAACACACTTATGACGTATGATAATAATGATAACACACGTGTACTAGCTGTGAATATCTCCTTTTATGGATTATGTAACCAGCTTAGGGACCAACTTGCAAGGGGAAATAACATTTCTACACTGTTGCTTGATAAAGGCTTATCTGATTTCATAGATCAATTATTTCGTTAACAACTTCGGCAAAACACCTCGCGACCCTTTATCGCAGAACACTGAAAAGTGTTTCGAAAACTAAATCAGTTTTCAATAAAAATGCAAACAGAACAACGATGAATGCAAGCATGCCTAAATGAATCACCATTGTCAATTTGCCCTGTATAAAACGCTTATTATTGGCTCTAAAAGCACATTTATTTGAGAACAGGAGCGAAAACTATTGTGTGAATAAAATAGGCAAACTTCAGTGAGCTGGTCATTTAGTGAGAATGCCGAAAGAAAAAGTTACATCATTCAGATGGAGGTCAGCGGCCCCATGAAAGACATTCGTGTATGTTCATGTGTATTGTACCAAATCATTCCAGATTTGAAACAAATGATTGATACTAGCTCTAAATCAACTATACAAGTATAAAAACTATAGAAATCTATGAAAAAAAAAATCTTAAGCCACTCTGGTAAGTTTAGTTAGTTGTTAATGTCTAATTATAACAACGGTAACAATTGTATACTAGTTGAGAACAGTTTGATGAACTTTTTGAGCGTTTTTGTGGGTTTTTTCAGTGCTATTGCAAAATTTTAATGAGGATTATATTGAAATTTTAGATCTAAAACTTCAAATCAAGATTTCTCGAGATTCCTCCTAGGGATTTTTTTTAAAAATTGATCCAGAGGTGCAAAATAACCTCAGAAATCGAGCCCTGTGCTCAGAATTGATGGACAATTTTTTTGCATAATAACGGTCTGTCGGGGCACCGTGATATTCTTTGAAAAGACCCCACGAAATTTTTGCGGAAAAATCTGAACAGTATTCAAAATCAATGAAACAGTCAGTCAAGTCATCGTGCAAAGAATATAAGATTACGATTCTAATGACACTTTGATTTAAAATTTTAGTCGACCCAATTCTGAGGAAATTTGATATGATTTTTCAGTGTGTTTTTTGAAAAATGTCACAATTTTAAGTGTAAATTTAGTATACAAAATTAAAAAAATGTTTTTGGAAATGTAAATACGAAGTAAGAATAACTCTTTTCTTTTCGAATGCGGCTTAAAGAGTTTCAATTGGACGTGTAATCACAGAGATATGGACAGAACACTTTTGTATGTTTTTGAGGGGGTGAACCCAAACTTTTGCACGGGAGTGTATGTTGTGTGAGCCTTAAACATTTTGAACGGAAAAATAATCTGCTCTCGTATATAGGCTATTTTTGCATTATGCTGCAATAATAGATCTTTGGATAAGAGCTTTTAATATTTCGCAAATATTTTTTTTCTTCTTCTACCAAGTAATTTCCATCAAGTGTTACGTACAAACTGGGATAGAGCTCGATCTGCAGCAAAATATGTGCGTTCCCTTTATTAATTACTGCGAACTTTTGCCAATTACTATTTTCAAATATGTATATCGCAACAACTCAACGATACTTTTTGTTCTGGGATGTGGAGAAAATTATTATTCCAAAAAGATCTTCCACCAGACCCGACACGAGTTTTATTTAGTTATGCTCTCTAATGTCACTACAATTTTTGACATTCATAGCTTGGATTATCTCTGAACAACCACCACGCTTTTTGAGAAACTACGAAAAAAAATTTGCTATGGGCTCAGTGGTGTTCATCTCGGTAAAAACTTCGAAAATGCCGATGTTCATTCTAACTCAATCATTATGCCAAACGACCATTATGCCAAAAGGCCATTATGCCAAACAACATTATGCCAAACGGCTTTATGCCAAACGACCTTATGCCAAACGACTTTGTGCCAAACGGGGTACAATCAACAAAACCTGCTTCTCATAATTCAATTTCGCTATTTTTCACATGCATGTTGGGCGGTACTAAAAACGATACTTTATGGCTTAGAAAATCAAGGATGTTTTTTGCTTCAAAGTTTAAGACTTTCATTATAAATTAATGCACTTTTGTCAATGTAAAACATTAGAACTACAGATATTACCACAAGGCTTACTAATGTCCCGACACGCAATCTCTAAATTTCATACAATGAACAACAATGCATAAGGTAAAAAAAAATGTTTGTTTAAAACAATCAATGTTTTTTGACGGTTTTCATTTATTGAATTTATTTATTCATTATTACTGAATTCTCGCGTAACTTGAATTATTCAAAGATATGTCGAAGAATTATTCTGTTGTCAGAAATCGCATTAAAAAGAAAATTCCTGTTTAATAACCTGGATTTATAACTAATAAAGCTGAGTATCAGGCTCGGTTTCAGTATGGACGTAACGTCAGTAAAATGAAGAATAATAAGGAGAAGAGTATACGTAACCTTTTTTTATTGGTAGCCTCTAAATTCGACATGCTGAGTGCTATCAAGGTGAAAAATTAATTCTACTACCTAAAATCAAGATGGCGTCAAAATCCAAGATGGCCGCCAGATTTTTCACTAAAAATAATATTCTTATTCTTTACTCGACTCGAATAAAATACCAAAGGTTGAAAACTTGTTTCTTTGTAGTACAAAAAATGATGTTTGTATTGATTGCACTCGCCATATACGTCGAAATCGTATAACATGATTTAGAAAATCGTTCATTTGATAGGGTAAATACCATTGCTCACCTAGTTTCTGTAGCCTATCTTACGCAATTTTTCCTCAGCTTTTTGATGGTGATCTCAGAATTCAAAACTACCGGTGCGCTAATGGTGAAAAATCGATTTGTCTAACAAAATTCAAGATGGCGGCCAAATTAAAAATGGCCGTCCAAATTTTTTCAAGTTTAAATGAAAGCTATATCCTTTCTCTATACGATGCCACTGAGTTTGCTATGTGTTCCAAGCGAAATATGAGACATATCCCGTGAAGAAATACCCTAGATTTATCAAAAAATCAAAATTTCGCAAACTGTTCAGCTAGCTGGCGTACGAGGGGTCCATCAATTTGAGAAAACAGAAAGGACCACCCTTAAGTTTTATCGGAAACTAGCGATCAGTGACATGAAATTGGAATTCTAACGATGGGTGCCGATGGCGGCCTGGTTTCAGCGAGAATTGCTCATTTATTGAATACCTATGTTCAATGCATAAATGGTACTTCTCTTTCTTATATTCATGCTTGTATTCATGAGCTAAAAAATTAGGGGTTTTGAGAAAATCGAGTTTTGTTCATGGGTGAATTTTTCAAATTTTCAAAACAATGATTTCCATGGGGATGAATGATATTACTAAAGATTCATGTCTCACATAAGTTCTGCAAATGATATCGGTAAGGAAAATGCGTTTTTTTTTACAAAAAAGGTATCGCCTAAAATTATTCCATTGTTAACAATGTTAACTTAACATTTTCATAAGTATTTTCAATTCAGCAAAATTGACAAATTATAATATTTGATAATAATACTTGATTCCCTTACCCCATACTGTTAAAATGTATGGGAAAGCGTACCATGTCCAAATCTGTATTTATTTATAAAAAACACATTGTTTCATTGTGATTCATTCAATAAGAACTGAAATGTTTAGCATTTGTTGAAAAAACTAATACTACTCCATTTTGGGCAGAGTTATAATAGATTTTTGATTGACAGGAAACACTTTTGAAATTAATTGATTTTTGCAGCTATTAGTTTTGCTTGGATTAGTGCACGTGTAGTGTTAGTTTTGCAATGGCATGTAAGAAACCTCAGACCCCCTACCTCCATAAACCCTTTCGTAATTAATGGTTGGCCTCTTACTTATTAATGGAGATGTGCACTATACACCAATACCATCGTCAGGGTTTTCCGAAACATCCTTCTCGGACAACCGGTCCCAGCGGATAGACTCCCCCTCTGGGCTCCACGGGCACTTCAACCCGTGTGATAAGTCCCCCTCCGTCATTAGCGGTTTGACAACCAGGCCTTCCGAAACTGCCAGCTTGACCACCAATGCACAGTGGTCCAGGAATCAGTTTTACGCGGAAAGATGCATTTTGAGCTTTAGAATGAAACATTAGACAAAAATGGTCTTCCACAAAGTTGTTTGTATTAGTTAAGCCATTTGTTTGGTGTTATTGAAAATTAGGGTGGACCACATTTTCATAGAAATTGTGTGACTAACTTTCTTATTTGTAAAAAATATATTATATATACTTCAGCAAAGTTATAGACCATTCAATTTCAAGCAACTTTGCCAAAAAAAGTTTTTTTGTATCTCTTAAATTGACCGATTTAGAGCTTTTTTCCTGCAGTGACATAGGGTGGTCCGAACAAAACTGGTTTTCTGGCCAGGGATGAGAAAAGTACTGGAGCAAACATTTACCGCCTCTACATTTACATCTTTCTACACGACCATCAAAATCCAAAGCAAACCATGACGGTTCAAAACAAAAAATGTCACGGCTCTTCAAAAAATGTAATCTTCTTCTTCCTAACGTTTTTCAACCCCGAATGCGAAATGACTCGAGCACAGTGGTGACACGATTTTTGCGGTTTTCGGGGTTTTGCATTTTTGCTCGATAAATGTAGCATGAAATTGAACTTGTTTATATGTATCGAAACGGAATGATTGTGCTCTTTCTGTTAGAGCTAATAGATTTCAATTAGTTGAAAACACTAGCGAAATATTAGCGATTGAATGATTTAATCCTTTTTTCAATCATTCACCTTGGAATGGCTGCCCGAAAACGGTCATAGTGGAGAGACAAAAACAGTCAAGCAGTGTGTGAACCGTTGGCAGCGCAACGCCTGATGGTATTGATGCTGCTGCTGCTTTGTGTTTTGGTGGAATGGCAGAATCGATGAACTGTGGTGAATTGTGGTCACAGTTCCCAAGACTGCTCATCAAAGTAGTCTATGAAACACTTTTAGAGCTTTAAAAAATGCGTAATTTTGTGAGTGAAGAAACTCGCTATCTCCTTTCGTTTAGGAGTTATTGTTGTTTTTCTTTCAAAAACATGCCTACTTTGATTGTGAATATCTCTGATTGGGGCAAACATAAAAAATATCTTTTGACGGAATTCAAAAGACAAAATAAAATTGTATATTATATCAAAAAATTACAGATGTGTTATTTTTGTAACTCTAATAAAATGCTTTGAAAAACAAAGGTTTTTAAGCAGAAAAACTTTAATAACTTTTGAACTAAAATAGATATCATCAATATTTTTGCATGAAAATTTGTGTTTTGTTAAGTTCTTAAAGTCGTTCATAGACCGCTTTGACGAGAAATCTGAAATAAGAAAGATAGGGCTCTAAAACTATTTTGAAGATTTGCATGGTATGTATTTCTTTATTATTTTACATTTTGAGCATGAAAATTAAATTTTAGACAAAAATGATCTTCTACAAAATTGTTTCTAAAAATGTAAGCTTTCATACTGTGTCATTTGAAACTAGGGTGGTCCACAATATCACACATATCATATAATCAACTTTTTTATTTGCAAAAAATACTGGCATATGCTCTTAGGCAAAGCGGTAGAACTTGAAATTTTGATCAACTTTGCCAAAAAAAGTTTTTCTGTAGCTCAAAATTTGACCAATCTAGAGCATTTTTTCCTAATCATCGCAGGGTGGTCCAACAAAAATAAGTTTTTTAACTCTAGTTTTTTTAATATTATTTTCTCGTCAAAGTCGCCTATGAACGACTTTTAGAACTTAACAAAACGCAAATTTTCATGCAAAAAGATTGTTAATATCTATTTTAGTTCAAAAGTTATTAAAGTTTTTGTGATAAAAAATGTTTGACTTTCAAGACGTTTTATTAGAGTTACAAAAATAACACATCTGTAATTTTTTGATATAATATACAATTTTATTTTGTCTTTTGAACGCCGTCAAAAAATATTTTTTATGTTTGCCCCAATCAGAGAAATTCACAATCAAAATAGGCATGTTTTTGGAAGAAAAACAATAATAACTCCTAAACGAAAGGAGATAGCGAGTTTCTTCACTCACCAAATTACGCAGTTTTTAAAGCTCTAAAAGTGTTTCATAGACTACTTTGATGAGAAACTTGAATTGAAAACTCTAGAGCCAGAAAACCAGCTTTGTTCGGACCACCCTATGTCACCGTAGGAAAAAAGCTTTAAATCGGTCAATTTAAGAGATACAAAAAAACTTTTTTGGCAAAGTTGCTTGAAATTGAATGGTCTACAGCTTTGCTGAAGCATGTATAATATAATTTCTACAAATAAGAAAGTTAGTTTAATCATTTCTATGAAAATGTGGTCCACCCTAATTTTCAATAAAACCAAACAAAGGGCTCAACTAATACAATCAACTTTGTAGAAGACCGGTTTTGTCTAATGTTTCATTCTAAAGCTCAGAATGCATCTTTCCGCGTAAAACTGATTCCTGGACCATAGTGCAATGTTGCAGCGGCAGCTCATTCTCAGCACATCAACCTGGGCGGCAGATCCTTTCTACGGCAAACTTCTAAGAACTCCAGCGGAACCTCATCGATTTCCCGAACTTCTTTTCCCACGCCAACTCTGCCAAAACCAATTACCTTTCTCCTTCAATGGAACATGATTGGTTTCTATAATAACCTCGCAAACCTCGAACTTCTAGTTCATGACGCTGCACCGTGGTGCTTAGCTCTGCAGGAAGTGAACAGGGTATCGGTTGAGCAGCTCAACCGCTCGCTTCGTGGCCAATATCGTTGGACTATGCTCCGTGGCAGTAACTTGAGACACTCAGTCGCCCTGGGTGCATTAACGTCGATCCCTTTTGAGGTCCTCAGGCTCGACTCAGACCTACCCGTTGTCGGAATACGCCTTAACGGGCCTATCAGGGTTTCCGTTTTAAACGTCTATCTCCCCTGCGGAACCTTACCCAACCTGCGTGAGCGGATTGATCGAATCCTTGAGGTGATACCCGGACCCACCCTTTTCGTTGGCGACATGAACGCTCATCACCCTATTTGGGGCGGGCACCGCTCTGATGCCAGAGGAATCGCCCTACAAAATATTTTCGAGGAACATGACCTTATTGTCCTTAACAACGGTGCAAATACCTTCTTTAACGGGCATACCTCCTCAGCCATCGACGTAGCTGCAGTAAGTCGCTCCTTCGTTAACCGTTTTCAGTGGAGTGTGGATTCCGATATGTACGGTAGCGATCACCATCCTATTCGAATAGGCTCATGTGCCTCCCCGCCGGCTTTGGCCCGTCGGCCTAGATGGATGTACGAGAAGGCAGACTGGAACGAATACACTCAAAGCTTTCGCTATCTTTCCCGAAATCATGCACCCACCAACTTAACCGATTTGGCCAAAGTGATCCACAATGCCGCGGAATCATCTATACCTTGTACTAGCAATCGACCGGGCAGGAAGGCTCTACACTGGTGGACGGATGACACCAGAAAAGCAGTCAAATCTAGGAGGAAAGCACTACGCACGGTCAAGCGTATTCCCATTGGCCACCCTAACAAGGAGAATGCAATTAACCTATATCGGCGGCGATACATGGAATGCAAAAGGATAATCGCGGACGCCAAGCGTGCCAGCTGGGAAAATTTCTTGGACAGCATCAATCCAACACAAACTTCCTTTGACCTCTGGAGCAAGATAAATGCTCTCAGTGGAAAACGTAAAGCAACACCACTTACACTTCAAATTCAAGGCTCTGATGTTTCGGAACCTCCAGCAGTAGCAATGGCTCTAGGCGAATATTTCGCAAAGCTAGCAGCCATCGATAGCTACAGCGATTTCTTTAAACGCCGTATTCAACCAACTCTCAGTTCTGTGGCTGATTTTTCCGTTCCTGATGATCATGATAATGCGCCAATCAACAATCCATTCACTCTCAGTGAACTAATATTCGCAATCAAATGTAGTACCGGTAAATCTGCTGGTCCAGATGGCATCGGTTATCCTCTCATAAAAAATCTTCCTCCTTCCGGCAAACTACAACTCCTGGATCTCATCAACAATACATGGCTCACGGACAGTTTTCCGTCAGAATGGAGCGAAAGCCTTATCATCCCCATACCGAAGACTAACAGTGACTCTCGTGGCCCATCCAAATTCCGGCCAGTTGCACTCACGTGCTGTATGTCAAAGGTGATGGAGCGGATGGTGAACCGTCGACTGAAACAGTTCCTGGAATCTCATGACCTCTTGGACCATAGACAACATGCCTTTAGAGCAGGGCACGGGACTTCAACCTATTTTTCCCAACTCGGTGATGTCCTACATACGGCTTACTCCAGTGGCTTGCATACCGCGATCGTTTCCCTAGATCTATCGAAGGCGTTCAACCGGACATGGGGTCCATTAGTTCTCCGTCAACTAGTTGAATGGAATCTATCAGGGCACATCATGCGTTTCGTGCAGAATTTTTTACAACAGCGTTCCTTCCGAGTCCTTGTTGGTGACTTCCTATCCGACTCATATCGGGAAGAGACCGGCGTTCCACAGGGATCCGTGATAGCAGTCACCTTATTTCTGGTGGCAATGAACGGAGTGTTTAGCTACCTTCCCAGTGGCATATATGTATTTGTATACGCTGACGATATCCTTCTTGTCGTTAGCGGTAAAACACCAGTTCGTGTCAGAATTAAAACCCAAGCAGCTGTCAACGCGGTATATAAGTGGGCCTCTGCAGTCGGCTTCGAGCTGTCCGCATCGAAAAGCGTTAGATGTCATGTGTGTCCATCTAATCATCGTAACCCCGTCCCAATTATAGTCAATGGGGCAGTTATTCCTAACAAAAAAATCGTCAAGGTGCTTGGGGTCACTGTGGACCATGGGCTCACCTTCCGGCATCACTTTGACTCGGTGAAGCAGAGTTGTCAAACCCGCCTAAATATAATCCGGACGATCTCACGCCCCCACCGAACGAACAATCGGGCAGTGCGCTTCCGGGTTGCGCAAGCCATAATCGATAGCAGGCTAATATACGGGTTAGAACTCACTTGTATAGCGTTAGACCTACTCGTTAGCACTCTCGCTCCCGTATACCACGGGTATATACGCATAATATCAGGGTTGCTTCCTTCATTACCGAAAAAACATCCGGAGACGACAGGATTTTTATCCTATCTGAAGCGTGCAGAATCCTCCAGTCGGCCGCCAACGTGGACCTCCCCCAGTGGCCAAGGTTCACTGGTACGGAGATATTAGTTGGCACTCATCGAAACCAAACATAGACAACGCAATTGCAAATCAGTTTCGCGCAGGTGACAATTCATCGTTTCTTAGAGCTACCTCCTCGATTGGCTACATAACTAGTATCCCAGTCACGAAAAACGCTACACCGATGGGTCACTCTCGAACCTTGGCGTCGGTTTGGGAGTTTCGGCCTCCGACATTTCACTAAGCCTTAGTCTCCTATATGCTCCGTTTTTCCGCGGAAGCCGCTGCTATTTTCATAGCAGCCACCATACCATCCGACCGACCAGTATTAATCCTTACAGATTCAGCAAGCGTGGTTTCTGCCTTGCAATCTGAAAGGCCCACACATCCATGGATTCAGGGGACGCTAGAGAATGCTCTGCCGAACACAACCTTCGCATGGATCCCCGGACATTGTGAGATACCCGGAAATGTAGCTGCCGATAACCTCGCCGGGACTGGCCATTCTTCTCCTCGTTTCGAAGAAACGGGTCCTTTCGAAGAAACGGTTCCTTTCGATGACGTCAAAAGATGGATTTTGAAAACTTTCAAGAACGTATGGGGTACTGAATGGGCTCAGTCTTACTCTCCACACCTGCGAAAAATCAAAATCTCAACCGAACGGGTTGATTGTCCTCTTCTCCACGATCAACGAGTCATCTCCCGCTTAAGAACCGGGCATACACGGGTTTCTCATAACATGGATGGACGTGGTCCTTTCAGACGGATGTGCTCAATCTGCGGTGTTCAGAACTCCGTCGAGCACTTTATATGTACATGTCCGCAATACGAATCAGCCCGGAGATCCTTCGGAATTTCGGGAAGTATCCGCAGCTCCCTAGGAAACGACGCGGCCACCGTGTCAACTTTAATAGAGTTCCTAAAAGCTATCAACCTGTACGGACAAATATGACCCAACACTACAAGCCAGCTTAGTCCGGCTAAGCAGATGTCCACCGCCAAAGTCGGCGGCTATACGCAATTAGGTTATCAAATTTTTCAAAAACAAGGTAGTTTCGCATTATGCGGTGCGCATTCACAATTAGGATATTTCAATTCAAGACTGTCGATGGGTGTTACGTGTAAAACAACGACAGGTCGACTGTCCAGTGAGTCAGCTAAAATAGCGTTACTCTGTGTTTGTCGAGACCCCTTGGTTGGGCTCGAAAGAGGCACCCCTTAAGGGTCCTTCTTTTTTGAGGCACCATTTCGGTGACCTCTTCTGACGAGTGTTGAACTAGCTTTAAGTTAAAAAACACTAAAATAAAGAAAAAAAAAAAAAAACTATACACTAGTGATCCTTTATAAGAGAGATTTGTGGAAACTGACATTTCTGTCAAAGTGTGAGCCAATTAAGCAGCGAGATCTGTCAAAACGTGAGCCAAACGAACATGCGTTTTGTTTGTTTTGAACTTTTCCTTGTAGAGTAATGTAATCCACCTGAAATTATTTTGGTAAAAGTTGTTTTGCAAAGAGACAAAATATGATTTTTTTACCTTTTAAAATTATTGTTAATGTGATATTAAGTTGTTGTTCTTTTTTCTGCTGTTAATTAGTTTTGAAATGTAGCTCAAAAATCTATAACGAAACAAAATACATTTTTGGCAATGAGGAAGTCAT
Organism: Aedes aegypti; assembly: GCF_002204515.2. Lineage (NCBI taxonomy): Eukaryota > Metazoa > Arthropoda > Insecta > Diptera > Culicidae > Aedes > Aedes aegypti. The sequence continues at coordinate 307,922,449 of NC_035108.1, forward strand.
GTCCTTGTTGCAATATTATCCTCGACGCTGAGCAAACTCAGCACTGCCAGTCTGTTGCCAAATCATTCCATTAAATTTCCGCTTATCTATTATATAAAGGATCACTACTAACACTAAATATACGAGTAGTGCCACAATAGATCGAAATAATAGTCGTAGTGGTTCATCCGAACAGAAAATAAAACTACTGTAGAGATTGTAAGGAAAGTATTATTTTATTTGTTTTTGAACCACCCTTTTGTTAGGGCCATGATGATTAAATCATTTTTATTTATTTATTGTACTCTGTTTGATTGGTCAACTGATGATCATAATTAATCCACCTGGATGTAATCTGAGATGCGTTCAATCCGCTCGATACAAAGATACGGCTACATCATGATGGAAAAAGTTACCAAAGTCTTTGGCTTTGTCGTAACGAAAGGGGATAGGCTTCATAAGAGAAGACCGCTTTCTATATTTGGATCTACGAAGTTCTACGAAATTGAATAGAAAACTGTCGTAGCAAATGATTCGTTACAGATACCGGAACGGGGGGAAATCATCAGCTGCGGACGAATAAGTAAATAGGTTCCATGGCATGTGGGTGTATTTAGATGGAAAAAACTCAGATTCATCGTCGGCGAAGAGGAAAACTGAAAGTGAAGTTACAGCTTTCTGCATGCATGGATAGAAAGTGGTCAAATTGTCATTCGTCACATTGTTTTCTGTTTGGTCGTGTGTCCTGTCCGGATGTACACCATAAACCGGTTTACCCATACTCTTAGCAAGGGAACAGTGGTTAGACGGACGGATATGCGAAGAAACAGTATTACTACACTACATCGTACCGACCGGTCGGTGGACGGAAGGACACACTAAACTGGCAGAGATACTTATTCACACATCCGCAGCACAGATGGTGATGCAATAGAAGACGATGGATAGGCAAAGTGGCAGCCGGAGGTGTAATCCCAATCCTGGTAAATGCAAAAGTTGGGTCCCCAAACTCTGCTGCTGTTGAGATGGTTCTGGGGTTGTTGTGCAGCTGTGAGTGAGATGGATCCCAACCGAGATACAATTCGAGTAAACGAAGGTACGGTGCTGCCATCTGGGAAAAGTTTGCTCGATGCGTGAAGCGTCGAAAATTTTACCCGGCAAGGTATAGGAAGCGAAATTTCAAATGCTAATATAAAATTAACTACAATAGTTATTTAAAATCTTTTCAGTATATGTTGATATACTTTTGATGGGCTACATTATAGGCATATAATTTTGAGTTTTATATTTATTTCTCAATATGCTGCTGATTCTATAGTTGATCAATAGTCTAACCCCATACACTTAACAGAATTAAATGAAAAAGTGTTTTGAATTTTTTAGAAGCATTTGAAAATTGACTTCCTATGCTTTGCCATGTAAAATAATCGGAGCTTCACGCATAGGGTCAACTGTGGTAATTACCTTCGTAGACGCGAATTCACAATCGGGAACAAACTGTGTGGGCTGTTGTGGGTCAGAGTGGTTTATGTTTGAACGAGAGCGATTTGAATTTTTTTACTATCTTTTTTTTTCATGGCTTTTATATCTGATAGTATCCTTATGAAGATGCTTATCTTCACAATCTAAAATAAACAGTTGAAAGTTTTTTCGAAGAAGACGCAATCCTGAAGAGCCCTCGACAGTTAAAACTTTACCATTATATTTTTCTTCATACTTACAAAAATGGAAGATTTTCTACTATTGCTTCAAAAACTCAACTTATAATATTCCCACATAAACCAAAAGCTTTTTATTTGAAACCTTCAAGTAGACATGTTGTCACAATGAGACGGGTTCCAATAAATTGGTCAGATGAAGTTATCTACGTATCTAGGGCTCATGCTAGATTAAAAATTATCTTTCAAAAACCAAATTGAGGGCATTCAAGCCAAATGTAACAAATATGTAAAATGTCTTTATCCCTTTATTAATATGAAATCAAAACTTTGTCAAGTTCCGTTTGATCTCTCGACCTTGACGCTTGCTGCTTTTGCCGGGGCGAGCGACGAGGGCAGGATCAAACATGTCGCGCGTCGATCTAGTAAGTGAAAAAGTCGCGTGATCGGTGAGTTCGGTTAAAGTAAGTGAAAAAGTGCCGCGATCGGTTCGTTCTTTTTGATCCTTCGACCTTGACACTTGCTCCTGGGCAGTGCGTCAAGAAAGGCTCGGGTTGTGCGATTTTTTTTCCTTTTCGGGTCGCGCGCCTTTTTTTCTGATTGCTTTTTTATAGGCGAGCAAACGAGTGAAGCTGAAAGTGGATTGTGGCTGCTCAGTTAAGGATAACAGATCAATTGGTGAGCTCGTTTCATGCTACTATTTCAAATCTATAAAATATGTATGACTGCACATTTAATCGTTACAATGGTGGGATGTAAATATGATTGTTCAACAAACTATGGATGGTTCGTCACTGTTAGTGTCGACACAAACTCTGATTCATGATTTATTTATGTTTAACATTTTTTTTCAGAACACCTCTTATATACCTTTATTTTTGTAATTAAAAAAACTTTGAATTTTGGTTGAATTTGGTTCGACACTACAAGTGTAGACTTGCGAAAGGTTCACTTTATTAAACAAACTTTGGATGGCTCGCCACTGTAAGTGTCGGCATAAGAATAAGAGTGTTCTGTGATGTCCCAACCAATCGAGTTTTTTGTTTCTTTTCAAATGAGTAAAATATAATAACACATGCTTTCGTCCTGACAGCTGTAGGAATGTTACATTTAGGTATTTGCTCAACAAACTTTGAATGGTTCGTCACCTCAAGTGTCGGCAAAATTTTCCACTATATAGAAATTGTTCATATCAAATGAAAATATTATATTTACGTATAAGCATGTATATATCTCACAAATCATTGTTTATCATGGTCTAATCGCTTATCAAAGTGAATCCTGTGACCCAACGATCCTTCCCATTAACAAACATCCCTCCCAGTAACCTTTGTGGAGATGCAGAGGCAAACACGGTCTCCAAATAGCAAAGGTTACACACTAACATTCCTTCCCCCAATCCCACCTGACTGCAAGGACGTGGCCGGCGCCGTTATTGACCTTGTTCAAATAGAGGCACTGAATTATGCACATTGAAGAAGATTATGGCCAATCCCAGTCGAACTTCTAGTTGATTCTTTGTGCATTTTCACTGACTTCGGTCAATCACGGAATAGCAACCATTGATATGTGTAGTCAGTCTAAGCTAAGCTAAGCTAAGCTTATTAATATGAAATCAAAACTTTGTCTTAAGAACAAGCTTTTGATCTTCAAACAAATTTTCAGGCCAGCCATGCTGCATGCTGTTCTAATACTAGTCCATATTGGAACAGCATGCAGCATGGCTGGCCTGAAAATTAGCTGTAAAAATAAAATTTTGAAAATGATTCTGAAGCTTCCTCCTTGGTAAAGTACCAATGAGTTACATAGAATATCCAATGTTGCAGCATTGGAACAAATATCGAACAAAATTATTAATAATTTTAGACAAAAGTCGATGCAATCATCTATTGCTACGATTAATGCGTTATATATTTAGATTTAGTTAGGTTAAGTAAATTGAAAACGTTTTTTTCTCTTATAAGCAGGTGAAATCAATTCTGAACTGCTACGGCATATGAAATTTAATATGTTGTTAAAAAAATAAATAAATGCTTAATTTAGTTTTACCAAATTATGATGATAGTGTTGTCTAAAACACAGAACACCTGGATAAGGACTGTTCATTTTATAAAGTGGACACTTTGTTTATGCTATATCTTTTTTATTTATTGATAAAACCGTAATCGGTTTTCTGTGTATCGTTGACCTATTATTCTAAAATACTATGAAAATATAAAATCTTTGAAAATGCTTTTGGTTGAAGAGCGAAATAGTTTTTCCAAAAACTCTTAAAAAAAGCTGTCCGTCAAAGTTTAACATTATTTTTCGCAATACAAAAATCCTTATTTTTATGAACAAATTTTATGTTTGTATCCTTTACTATTCTACTAAAGGTAAAGCTTTAAAAATATCAATTATATTCCACCATTCTATGACATTAGGTAGCTTTAGTGATTTACCCATTTATGGCCAAATTTGCTGATACACCATCCTTTCACTCCCAGCAAAAGAGAAAAGTAAAAAGCGTGTTCAAAACTAGTTTGGATTACTAAAGAAACTATATTAGTATAAACGAAAGCTAAATCGTGAGATTAAACTACAGTCTTAAGTATAAATTCTACTGTTTATGGTAGTTTTACTAAAAAGTCTCATACTTTTAAAATCATGTACGCATATTTATCGATCTACAGCAAATTGTTAACAGTTTTCTCCGAATTTTTCAATTGGTAATCTCAGAATAACATATTATGAAAATAATATGTGGAAAATAAAATCGATTTTATTACAGCAGTATTGCCAATTTTGATGATTGTCAATGTACTTTGATAGGTCTTCTAAGAATAAAACAATTGTGTTTCTGTTGTGCTTTGAATGTGACGTGGGGACTTACTAAGTAACTGTATGAAGGCGTAAGTTATTTTTCATATTAATACTATATTAGGACTTCCGTCAGGACGTACTTTTACACAAAAAATTCTACTCATATCAATTCCCATCAAATTTAAAGAAAAAAAATCTTTAAAAATATACGGGAAAATTGATTTTATTATATCTGTAAAAATGTTGCTCCAAAAATAACTTGATTTTTTCCATCAGGCTTCTGATTGATGATGCTTTCGAAGAACAAGCCTTTTTTGAAAATAGAAAATATAAATTATCGAATTTTCCAGCCAATTTCTTACAATCATTGATTTTGATAACCTCAAAAAATCGACCGATCTAATCGTTGTTCCATATTCGTGTGAAATTTAATTATTTTGGAGAATTTTTATTATCACAACATTGTACAATACTAGTCAAACGATGTGCAAAAAACCGATTGAAATTTCATTGATTAATAAGAAAGATACAGCATGCACAAGGTGTCCACTTTATAAAATGAACAGTCCTTGTAAGTAGTGAATGTAATGTTTGGAATGATACTAATCTATCTATCTTCTATCTATCTATCTATATAAAAAAATAGAGTGGTGTTTGTATGTTACGAAATGGTTTGAGAACGGATGACCGGATTGACGTAAGTTTTTCACAGTTGCACTCGACAAGGGATGCGACGTGAAAGTGCGGTGAAAAAAATTGGGAAAATCTCCGGCATAATCGGGAAAAGGGGACAAGACTATTGTGGCGTTTTGTATGGAAATTGCATGACGTTTTCAACAGCCTACACTTGAAGGCAAGACGAAGTTTGCCGGGACAACTAGTATAGAAAAAAAAAAGAATTTACCACGTGATATCTGATGCAGCATGCAGCCCAATAAACCACTCTGCCTCTCAACCGCCTCAGCATACACAGAGTGTAGGAATTGGTTTGTGGGTGGTTTCGAATAGCATCAGCATCGCCGACGGAGTAGTAAGCAGGGATGTCGGTCAGGCTGCGGGAGGATGTCTCCAGAAACAAATGTATCTCGGTTTGCTGTGCTTGCTGAAATGAAATAAAATGTGTGGAACATAAGACGAAGAAAATCGAGCTTTGTAGATTGGGAAGAGCTGACGATTGCTGTTGCTGCTGCAGAGAGCGGTGACGGCCAAACGCTTTTGCGGTCAGGGGAAACTGGAGTAGGTACGAGAATATTAAACAGTTTTCAGATAAAGTGAATTTTTCATTTCTCCGCCCTGGAATGCAGCACATATTTTTGCTTGGCTTTTTTTTGTTGTTGCCCTCACATACATTTGTCGACTTTCTGGATGGGGGTATGGTAAAAGATTGGGACGGGGTTTGCCAGGATTGTTGTGTAATAAAAAAACTTTCCAAACTGGTATTTATGTTATTATATTATTGTAATGAAATTATGATACTCTGATGCATTCGCTCCCAACCCCGCACGCATTCATTGTTGGAAACTGGAAGAACTTTACAGCAAAAGTGCAAGTACACATCGCCCTAGAGATAAAGTGCAGTCAGTTAAGTCGGTTGATCACCTTTTTCCCAACGATTTTTTTTTGATACGTTTACTTAAATCGTACTTCGTTTGATGCTATGTTGAGCTCATTGAGTTCAACTCATCAGAGGCATGCTCAAAAGATTGCACCATGTGGGTCCTCCTAGTGTTGGAAATGGGTCGAAATGGGTCGCACTATAACATGAACCACGTCTAATGTCACCAAACGGCGTACAGTACTGATCTAATATACCGAGAGACAGCAGTGTAAACCCACAGGGACGGAACATTATCATCACATTCTATCCGTGTTGATCTGGTCGACATATTTCATGCCCGGTTCAACTTGAAAATGCCACCAATGCACAGTGGTCCAGATAGCAAGTTTACGGGGACATGAACTTTTCGACGTCATTTTGTGGTTTTAGAGTAAAGGTTGCTTCCCAGAAGTGTCTCGAAATTAGGATTTTTTTCTGCACTAATCGCAATGGTGTCCTATACGCCAACTTTTTTATGTTAATAGATAGCAAGTTGTTAAGGTTAATGTTAATGTTTATGTTAATTCAGCAAAGTTGTAGCATATTTTAATACAAAAAAACCTTGTAGAACAAACTTTTTCTCTATCTCTTATACTTTCTGAGATAATTGACTTTTTATATAAAAAAATGAAGAAAATCATTTTTTCACTCATAAGTCATTTATTTACAACTTTTAACAGCCTACTATGTTCTACAAAGTTTTTGGTACTATTATATTCTACAACTTTGGTAAATATACCACAGTTGCATTTCTTCTGGTTTTCTTATTGTATTAATTTGATATTAATTTAAAATCATGCCGTATTACAGGCCAAATAACTCGCAAAGTTCGCCGCCTAGAAGAACTAATGGAAAACCACACAACTGAGGAACTCGGAATGGCTGCGGCGCTTAGTGTAAGCCGTGACGGTTTTCGGTTAGTGGGAAAACGGATCGAGAATCTAACAAGATCCCCAGCAGCGCAAGAGCCTTCCGATGATACTCAAACTGAAGTGAAGATGCCTTGGGGTTCATCTGTAAGAACAATTTTACGAGAGCGCAGTACCAGGATATTAGAGTGACTACCATGAAAGCAGGATCAAACTTGTACCCTTCATATAATAAAATTGTAACAGCGAAGGAGAAGACATATCCTAATGGTACAAAAAAATATTATACAAGTTTCGTTATGTTTTTCAATCCATTTCTATGTCATTTTAGATATCTCCATAAAACCAGTGCCATCGATCGGGAAAACGTTTAAATGAACCATTTAATGGACAAAAATTTGACGCCCCAGATCTGCTGAAGTGTGTATTCTCTCCACTTCACGCCCGAATTAGAACCATGGAGTTGTTACTGAATGTAAGTTATCGGCTTACGTTACCGAAACCGTCTTGGCGCGTAAACAAAGACAATACACCTAATTAAACTTAAATCTTGTAGTTCCCTTGCGACGCCTATGCACCTATTTGTTTCCATCATTTGATTCTATAGACTCCCTTTATCTTTGAGTCGCATGACTGTAGCGCATAAAACAAAAATAACACAAAACAATCACGGTCGGAACCTTCTCCTATGAATTGTAGTACAACTAATTTCGAGACACTTATGGGAAGCAACCTATACTCTAAAACCACAAAATGACGTCGAAAAGCTCATGCCCGCCTAAATTTGCTATCTGGACCATTGTGCAATGTTAGATGTACCGTAAAACGGGGTAACTTTGATAGTTTTTGACAAAAAATCATTTTTTCGTTCTGTTTTAAAGATTTTTATAACAAGTACTGGTATTATGGATTGCAGTTGGAAGATTGCATAACGTTTTTGATTGGAATTATATTTTTCCATATAATCGAGAGCCGGTTCAAGGGTAACTTTGATAATGGGTAAGTAAACCCACGGAAACCCACAAATCAAACTACTGGAAAGGAACTGGATTGAATAATATTAATGGAGAAATACTGGATGATACTCTATGCCCAGGAAAGTCAAGGAAATTTCCATTTCGAAAAGATCCTGGACCGACCTAGAATCAGACACAGATACCTTCAGCATGGCTTTGCTTTGTAGCCGCGGACTATAGGCCTATTCACAAGACGTTTGAAATCAGCTGATCGGGAAGCTCTTTGACAGTACTTCTATGAAAGTGACAGGCCCGTGTTAGCACCGGTGCTCCACCGATGTAAACAAATGCATAGACGGACCTGTCACTTGAAAAGGCCAATAGCCACTCGGCTAAGGGGTCATGCACAAATTACGTCACGCTCCAGGGGGGGGGGGTGGAGTAGAGGTGGTCGAGCCAAGCGTAACAAGCCTTACAAAATTTTCGGAGGACTCATACAAAAAGTGTGACAAAGGCGGGAAGGGAGGGAGGAGGTCGAAAAAGTTGAAATTTACCGTGACATAACTTGTGTACCATCCCTAAGGAAGTGTAATAGATATAATGCCCTAAAATACAAAATTTATAGAAACAATCAACTATAAAAGCTGTAACACATGAATCCTGAGAAAAATGAGAGAATCGCTCACGTATCGCTCTCTGTAACTATCATAACATGCTGCACATTATGAGAGACTGTTTATCGTATACTGCTACAACTTCGATCAGATTGGGGAGATAGTAGTGTATGATAAAACCCCTCTAAACATGCTCCAAGCCTGGGGGACTATTGCTATTGGAAGTTCATGGATTGTTTATCGTGCCAGTAAAGAAAAACACCTATCCCCAACGGTAAACAAGCGAGTAAAATGGGTTTTATCATCGCTCTCTCTTTGGGGCTCTCGCTCGCTGCTTCCATTTATCAGACTTGTTACACCTTGCGATACAATAACGATCGTGGACCGCAACAGATGGGATGTTTTTCTTTCCTTGCTTTGATCGTGCTTCGTACTCAAATGAGAGCGAATTCTGCAAAGCCTACACATTTGATAAACACCATCATAAGTCTATAAGATTGTTACTTGTATTATCAACCAGAAATTGCGTACGAATTTCATAAGAGAACGCTTGTGAATTGATTTCTTGACTGGTTTTCTCTCTTTCATAAGATTCTTATGAAACACAAAACGTCCGATATTCACAAGAAATTCTTGTCGTTATCATTAGAGATCTTATGAATATCTTTATTTTCCTAAATTCAAAGAGCGATTCTCTAAATTCATAATGGTCCTAAAGAATTCCATAATTGATATCTATGATCCTTCATAAGAGTATCTTATGATATTATACCTATTTGTATTATGAACGCAATGATCGATGGAAGTTCACAAGTTTTTCTTATGAGTCTCATTAGATGCTTCTTATGTCTTTATTCCAAAAGAATTTCGTATGAAATTCTTACGTGGTTTTTGATAGGAAGTCGACTGTTTTTCACAAGTGTTATTAATCATTGTCATACGCGCGCTTATGAATCTCAATCGTGAATATTTTGTTATTAGCATCTCTCCACGTAATCCATAAGATTTCCGTATGAAAATACCCCGTTTTACGGTATGTATGCTGTTTAGTGGCTAGTCTACACAGCAGTCAACGTTGTGAACAGTGGAATGCCATCGCTGTTATTATTCAGTGGCCGGGTTATTGGATATTTCGGTCTAGCAACCATAATCCAGTAGCCTTGGCTGTAGCCTTGGAATGCTGATAGTTACGGATGTCCGGAGCAGCGGTTAGTCCGTTTTCTGTTTGGAAACATACGCGATAAGGAGATTGGTGAATCTACCTATTTCTAGAAAGAAAAGAGAAAATTATGAATGAATTGATGGTGTGTATAATTTGAATCTATGACAAAAGGTCGAAAGACAAAAGGTCGAAAAGACAGAAGGTCGAAAGGACAAAAGGTCGAAGAACAAAAAAGAAAGGACAAAAGGTCGAAAATATTTTTCAAAGAAGGAAAAAAATCCCACCAAGTAAAATTTACTTTAATCATTTCGACCTTTTGTCCTTTCGACCTTTTTCTTTCGACCTTTTATTCTTTCAACCTTTTGTCCATAAACTGTATAATTGTTTACGTTTATTTTCGTCTGATATGAAAAACTATAATATATTGAAATTTTTTTTTATTTTCCAAACTGTTAGAACAAAATCCAAACTTATAAAACCAAGACTTTACACCGTGTTTATTGCTTTAAACCCCAAGGAGGAACTGGTGTACATTTGTGGTACTTACGGATCAAACCGCACAGTAGAACAAGATTTTGGATTAAATACCCTTTTTGTAAATCACTATATTTTGTTTTTATTATGGAATCAATTTCTAACAAATAACTAGTTTATATACATTTTGGAGCTATCATTGAAAAAAAAGGTATTTTACCTGGGCAAGGATAGTTTGTTCTATACGATTCTTAGGTTTGAAAAGGCATTTGAGCAAGATATATCCGTGAGGAGTAGTGGGGCGCGATATGTACATACATTTGAACTAGTTATCCTTCTATTATTCTACATACTTACAATAAATTAAATAATGTGAAGTTGTGTGGTTTATATGTTGACAAGAGTACACTTTACTTCAAAATATAACTAGAAACAAAAATCCAAATTTTAATTTTTACATTTCAATTTATTAAGTTTGCGTCTCTTCTGTTTTTTTTTATATTTTGAACCCAAGATCAGTTTTGTGAGATCTACACCATACATTTTAGATAGGATCAGATTTGTGCTATCTATCATTGGTTCCTACTTACAACGTCAATATTTTCAATGCGTTCAGGATTAGATATAAGAAAGGAGGTGTGAAATTCAAAGTAGATAGATAAATAGATATCTTTATTCAATATTCTTTCAGCTCGAGGCTGGCTCATCTCTGAAAAATTCAAAGTTATTGTCGTTTGTTGAAAAATATAAAATGCGTGTGTTAGATCTGTCGAAATTGCTTTGTTCTGGTAACTGTTTCAAAACTTGGATTTATAATATTTTTTTGTACACGTACAGTCGCCTCTCCACATCTCGATATCGAAGGGACCATCGAGAGATCGAGACAAAGAACACGTTTATAATGAACACTAGATTGAAAATCACTCCGTTACCAGGAAAATAATAAACAAACAGACGTCATCTCGCGTTCTGAAATTGTTTTGAATCACTAAAATCTAGTCCAGTCACCTTTGATTATGGTCATATCGACATACGGAGAGAAAATTTGGAACGAAAAATCAACAGGAGCATATCGAGATATGGAGATGTCGAGATAAGGAGGATATCGAAATATAGAGAGAGAAAATGTATGCAGACTGATGGGACCGAAGAAATCATCGACATAGGGAGAGATATCGAGATATAGAGCATCGAGATGTGGAGAGTCGAGTGTATTTCGAAAAATATCCATTTAAATCTAGTTGTCATATTTTCAAAAACTCCTTTGGAGCTATTGGACAACCTGAAATATCCGTTGAACTCATGTAAACTATATGAGCCTATATGGCAGTGATGTTCAGGCTCATTTTTCAATCGCCTGTATTTCTGATCGAAGATAGTTACCCGAATCAGTGTGATAATCATGATAACTTTAGGGGCAGAACAGAAGTTTCTTGATTTTATCACTGCTCGTTTTAATATCGCTTCATTTCAACACTCTCGATTTTAGCACGCTTTTCTGTTCGATTTAATCATTTTATGTTAAATAACTCTAAAAACCAATATATATCTGTTTGACCCGCTTCTTACGTACTTCTAATTTAACTAACTCTATTTCTGCAACATGAAGCTCAAATTTTGATGACAATTATATACTAAAATATTTGTAGATGAATAATAATTCGAAAGATCACGGGATTCGTATATCGTTAGGCCCCTCGCGGAAAGCTCGCAAAACCGATTAGAGAAACGACCACGAAATTGCAAAAACCTTTTTTGCAATTTCATAGAAAACCACTTGAGTGCATAAGAAATTATATCGGAATGCATTCACCATTATTTTACACTTTCTGAAAAATTGTTGTGTTATGATTCATTACGCAACTCAAAACAGTTGCGTAATGAATCATTACAGCTCTGGTTTCAGTTGCGTAATTACTATTCCCGCACCGCATACTTCAGTGCAGGAAAGTAGGCCGTTTCATGACAGATTGGCGTGATGATAAACAGCCTATTAAGGAGCCGGATCCTATTCCTGGCACTTTTGATTCACTTCGGCAGTAGGGTTTTTTGAAAGCTACTGGGCTCATTTTTTGGTCACAATACGCGTCGTATTGAAGTGCTAATCATTGCAAAATTTTAAACAATTCGACCGAGAAAAACCCCCCATGCCAAAGTGAATCATTGAAGTACCCAAGTAGCTCTGCACCCTACTTTGAGAAACTGCAAAAAAAATAATTTCCGTGTGTAGGAGAGCTAATTTGGAGAACGATTGAACCGTCATCAAAACAGAAGTTTTCCGTTGCAGCTGGTGTTACATTCAATTGACCGACGTTTCTGGTGCCCGACGATTCAGGAGGAGAAGAAAGAAGTGGAATGTCTCTTGCTCACCCATCAAGACTTACGTTGATTTCCTGCTGGTGAAATTTTTTGCTCTACTATCCAGTTGTTCTATCCATCTAATTCTAGTGGATTGGTGTTCATCAAGTAAAATTTGTATTTATTAATGTTTTTTTTTCTATCCTAATTTAATTCTGATACATAGTTCTTTATTTTTACCCCCGTCGTTTTCCTATCATTGAGGCTGGCGGGGATGAAGACAAATCTGCAGAAAATTCTTTAGTTCTTCAGATAAATCAGGTTGTTGTTTATTTCCGTCAAAAGGATAAACCAATTAATGTTTATTAATTTCTTCAAAAATTTATATGTATTTTTTCTAGGTTAATATCGAATAATTATATTTGTAATTGTTATTCATATCGTATGAATATCAAAGATACCAATCTTTGTGAATACGGTTCATTTTATGAAGATATTGGTTATATTGTATTAAAATTTTCACGTTTTTTTTCCCCAGGAACAAATTTTTCAATAAAATATTCAGCTTGAAATATGAAATTCCATCTTCAATCAGAGATATTTTGGCTCAGAAATGTTTTCCCTTTATGAAAATTTTCTTCGAATTTTTTAATAAAATCTCCTATCATGTTTGATACTCTCTTTTTGTACATTTTTGCTTCTAATTTCAGATTGATGGATTTATCGACGACCTAACTTAGGAATTAGCATTCCACGTGATGATTCATGTATTGGTGATTGCGGTTCTGTAATGGATCCATTCCGAATGAACGTTTAGATATAAATTTCGTATTCTATAACGTTTTAGAAAAGATAAAGGGGTTTTGTGCCTTTGCGAAGATTTTTATTGAAAATCTCTCAAAGAGGCTTTCCCCTCTTTCAAAATTATTAGTTAAAAATAAATGAATAAATAAAAGATGCCGCCTGCCACGTCAGAATACAGCCCAATGAGAAGAAGAGGGAGGAATTGATGTTGCACTTATATTTACTGGCCTACTGTAGACCGTGGAGTTTGACTGTATCTACGCCAATTCTTGCAATTTTATGGCAGATGAGCTTGTTTTTGGTTAGCAGACTGCCTATAGTATTGAAACATATCCTATATCATTGTTGGCCACTGAAACCATATTATACGTGATATTTCATTAGGGTGGTTCATTTACTTTCCATTAGGGTGGTCCTTTTTGCTAAAAAAATAAAAAATATAAAAAATAGAATTTTAATTAAATATTGAAGACAATAGTATTGGAACATCTCTCACATTATCGTTAGCCATTTTCTACATTTAATATGTGGTATTTTATTAGGGTGGTTCACTTATTTTCCATTGGGGTGGGCCTTTCTGTCGAAAAATCATAATTTGAATCGGATATTAAAAACAATAGTATTTTATCTCCTCTTTCATCATCGTAGCGCATTTCCTTTATTAGATTCGTGATATTTTATTAGGGTGGCTCACTTATTTTCCATCGGTGTTTGCCGAAAATTAAAAAAAATCAATAAATTTTGAATTTGATCCTTTTTTTAGCACAATAGTATTTTAACACCTCTTTTATAATCGTAGGCCATTGTCATTGTGTTTGTGTTCAGAGAGGCTTTAAATTCCTCTGAATTCATGCGCCTCTAGTTCCATTTGATTTGCGACATCATCGTAGGACACTGTTAACATATTTCATTAGGGAGTTTCTCTCATTTTCCATTAGGGTGCATCATTTTTCGTATAGTTTGAAATCATGATTTCTCGCAAAAGTCTCGTCCACTTTCCTTAATTATGGCGTCATTGTAAAAATTTCAACCTTAATATCTACAGACCGAAAGATTATGGTGTGGACTACTACATAATATTTGCGTAATGTTCGACGAAAAATGTAAAGGTTAGTTAACTTAGTTAACAACAAAAGAGTTTTCTAAAAAGCCTCTCATTGTTAGAAAGGTCGTTTTGAAAAGTTTTGCGTGATTTTCATTCGGAATGCAACACTTCACTAAGCTGAACCAGTTCGGAGTCCTCGTCTCATACAAAATCCGCTTGCTACTTCGTGATTTCAGATGCACTCATCTCAGAGATCAAGCATTGAGCCTCAGTGACCTTTCCAATTCAGTTTTGCACCATCTGTGCAAGCTCAGATAAAAAAAATCAGAGTGATTGGTGAGAAGGCTCTGAACTGTAACCCCAGGGCCTTTAAGATGGGGAACTGTTAGATTTTGCAATGGTTGTAGTAGCAATAAGGTAAGCAAAGAAAGGGAGAGGAAAGGATTTGTGATATTAAAAAAATTTCATGTTGGTTATTTTTGGTACATTACATCGCATATATTTCCTAAATTACATCTAATTTGTTTGGACTTTTATACATTCCTACTCCGTAGGAATTGCTGCAGGAACTCTGTAAATATTCTTGGAGAAATTCCTAGAGGAACTCTTAAAGAATTCCTGGAGGAGCTTTTAAAGGAACACCGAAGGAATTCCTGGAAAAACTCTAAAATTATTCCTGGAGAAACTCCGAAGTTAATCTTGAAGGAATTCCGAAGACATTCTTGGGGGTATGCTCGGAGTAACTCTGGAGGAATTTCCGGCAGAAATCTTGAGGAGACTTCAGGGGAAGTCTGCAAAAATTCCGGCAGGGACTCCGTAGGAATTGCTGCAGGAACTCTGAAAATATTCTTGGAGAAATTCCCAGAGGAACTCTTAAGGAATTCATGGAGGAGCTTTTAAAGGAACACCGAAGGAATTCCAGGAAAAACTCAAAAATTATGAAGGAAGTCCTGGAGAAACTCCGAAGTAAATCTTGAAGGAATTCCGAAGAAATTCTTGGGGGTATGCTCGGAGTAACTCTGGAAGAATTCCCGGCAGAACTTTTGAGGATTTTCCAGACGAAGTCTGGAAGAATTCCTGCAGGAACTCCGTAGGAATTGAGAAGAAAATCCGGGAAGATCTCCAAAGAAATTCTTGAAGGAGCTTGGAGGAATTCCTGGAAAATCTTGAAAGAATTGCTGTAATAAACCCCTGTGAAAATAGCTGGAGTCCGAAGGAAGCCTGGAGAAACTTAGAAGTAAATCTTGAAGGAATTCCGAAGAAATTCTTGGGGGTATGCTCGGAGTAACTCTGGAGGAATATCCGGTAGAACTATTGAGAATTTTCCAGAGGAAGTCTGGAAGAATTCCTGGAGGAGCTTTTAAAGGAACACGGAAGGAATTCCTGGAAAAACTCTAAAATTATTCTTGGAGAAACTCAGAAGTAAATCTTGAAGGAATTCCGAAGAAATTCTTGGGGGTAGGCGCGGAGTAACTCTGGAGAACTCTTGAGGATTTTTCAGAGGAAGTCTGAAAAGAATCCGACAGGAACTCCGTAGGAATTTCTGCAGGAACTCTGAAAATATTCTTGGAGAAATTCCCAGAGGAACTCTTAAGGAATTCCTGGAGGAACGTTTAAAGGAACACCGAAGGAATTCCTGGAAAAACTCAAAAATTATCCCTGGAAAAACTCCGAAGGAAGTCCTGGAGAAACTCCGAAGTTAATCTTGAAAGAATTCCGAAGAAATTCTTGGGGGTATGCTCGGAGTAACTCTGGAGGAATTCCCGACAGAACTCTTGATGATTTTTCAGAGGAAGTCTGGAAAAATTCCTGCAGGAACTCCGTAGGAATTGCTGCAGGAACTCTGAAAATATTCTTGGAGAAATGTTTTCAATATCCCATTCAAATTATGATTTTTCGACAGAAAGGTCCACCCTAATGGAAAATAAGTGAACCACCCTAATAAAATACCACATATTAAATGTAGAAAATGGCTTACGATAATGTGAGAGATGTTTCAATGCCATTGTCTTTAATATTCAATTAAAATTCTATTTTTTATTTATTTTTTTTAACAAAAAGGACCACCCTAATGGAAGTAAATGAACCACCCTAATGAAATATCACATATAATATGCTTTCAGTGGCCAACAATGATATAGGATATGTTTCAATACTATTGCCTTGAATTTCTCAGCAATTGAATTCAAATCGTTCATTTCAAATTCAATTCACTCCCCTAACTCAAAAATTTAAAAGTCCCAAAAGGTCGATTTTTTCAAAAAAAATATTTTTTTCCAAATAACACCAGATCTCGACGTTTCATGCATTTCTAAGACATCTGGCATCAAAAAAAAAAAAAAAATTTTTTTTTTCGGAAATTTCATGTACCTCCCCCCCCCTTTTGGGAGATTTTTCATGGGTCAAAAAAGCCAAACTTTGACCGCTTTAAGGGTCCTTTTAACCCGTATAGGCCTGAGTGAAAGCAAAAATTCTAAAACCCTCACCGCTCAGCGAATTCTTAATGGATTCAAATGATTTTTTGTCAGTATACTGGCACACGTATCTAGTTTCTAGAAGTGGACAGAGGAACGTTTAAATATTCCTGTGGTCGAAGTTATTCCGGTGGATCACTGGGTCAGGTCGGGTGAGAAGGGTACTGTGCGTTTGTGCCCCTGGAGGTAGGCAAATTTCAAGTCACAGCTAATTTCCAGAATCGGTTATAATGTGGCCACTACATGACGGAATTTCAAGAAAATTGCATCAGTGTAAACCTTTTGAGAAACGATTTAATTGGATAAGTATGAGTTTTGCATTTGATTAATCCTACAAAAGGCCATTTTCGGGACCCGGGACGCCTCAAACTTACGATAAAGTGGCCAATTTGTATCTGAACATATGTGCCAAGCTTATGGGAACGCATTTTAGTGCAGAATTATGTTTGATTTCTGCTTTTCTAGCATTGAAACGGTTTAGTATCCAACAAATCTATAGCCGGTTCTTCCGGACATTACGTACGAATTACCACATACGGTATATTTTAAACGGTGCAAAACTCTTCATTTATAATGTTTAATATCAGATCTTGATGATTTATGCAAATTAAAATTATTGTCATTACAAATAAATAAAGGTAACTTGGCATGTCCCAAAAAATAGCCCTTTTTTACCCGACTTGACCCAGTGACTCACCGGAATAACTCCGGCCACAGTAATATTTACGAGTCCCTCTGGCCACTTCTAGTAACTAGAAATGTGGGCCAGTGAACTGACAAAAAATAATTTGAATCCGTAAGGAATTCTCTGAGCGGTGATGGTTTCAGTATTTTTGCTTTCACTCAGGCCTATACGGGTTAACGAAGGCCGATTGAGCTCAAATTTTGCATGGGGACTTTTTTCGAGGAGACAAAACTTTTGAGCCCTACCATTTTTTGAAATTTGAAAAATCGATTTTCATTGGCACCCTAGTAAGGAAGGATATACTATAGTTATGGAAGAATGTAAGTGTAGAGAAACGGTTTATTGTCCGTCTCTAGTTTTAGCGATTGCTATGAACGAAGTGTGATTAGTAAAGAGGGGCAGATATAAGTAAGTGATAGATACAACTATAAAGTACAAAGAAAGGAACGGTCCTTGTATTGAACCCATGTAATGCAGAAGCGATAGCCGTTAGGCCACCACCCTGCTCCATTTTGAGCTACAGTTCAATTAAGTTGTATACAATACTAGTTTTATCAATGTACATATGAAATTTAAACTATGATTTATGAAATTTTTCAATGATTATATCCACCAGGCTTGCAAAACAAGACCTAAACATTTATGTGACACATAGTTTGGTTCAAATTGCACTTTAAATTTCGATTTCAACGATAAATTTCAATGGTTCACATAAAATTTTTCGTTTATTTATATGACAAGATACAGTACTTTTCTAAAGCATCAAAACGTTTGAGCATTGATAGTATTATGAACTTTGTTGGTAAGTTTTGAATTGAATTGACTTGTTGTCAAGTACTCTTCAATATATAAAGTTTGAATTCTGTGGTAAATTGAGCAAATAAATCGCATAGCTGGTGAATGTGGTAATAGAGTTAACATAGGATACACTTGAAATGTTTAGCAATTATGTATATCATTACTTCCTCTACAACTCTTCTAAGGTCCACATTCTCGGAGAATTCAAAACAAAAAGATTTAGGAAAATAACTGATGTTGGATCCACTATAAGTTTAAACTTTTAAAGTATTAGCATCAGCATTGATGACCGTACAATTAGTACACGCTCAAAAAAGAGTTCTGGAAAACGTGAACTGTCAAAAATACACCATGAACTACCATCATGTTTGCATTGCGTTGCGTGGTAACGGAGTATTTCGTAGATTGCATACTGAAAACTGCCATGTTAGAAACTTTACAACACTTATTCCAATTACTCACGGAAAACTATTTTGAATCAAATAGTTATCCAATCGGAATTCAGAGATGCAAAGACATGATAATTTCCATTGCCGGCCACGCCCATCTTCTCCGTTACGAGGAAAGGAAAGGAAAATGATGATATGACACCTACTTGAAGAGAGGCCAGCGACTCACCGACGCCCTCATAGATGTCAAGGAGTTGGATGATGGGAAGGGTAATGGTCTAGGATTCACTATAAGCGAGTGATGCGACCGGATTGAAATTTAGTGTATGTGTAGTTTAGTATACTTTTTGTAATTGAGTGTAAGCGTGAATGTAATGTTTTCATCATCGTTGGGAGTGACGTTGCTAAGAAAGTTAAAGTCACTCCATGCGTGTTCGTCTTCCAGGGATGAGACTCAGGTATTTCCACCTTGTGCCCTAGCTAAGAAGCTTTGGTTTGAGCGCCATTACTCGCTCTCTGAAACGAGAAGATAAAGTGACCCAACCCCATGCTACAGAAATAGCCCAGAATTAATAATAGCGGTTAAATCGGAACAAACTCACCAAATCCGTCCACTTATCGAAACGCCGAGTAAAAACACGTTTCCTCAAAAACTTTAATATTAATCTGTTGGGAATTTGAATCGACATCCTCAGAATGGTTTCATATCTGAATTTGGTTTGAACTAATTTCTGCGTAGCACAATTATTATCATCGAAGGCGGCTTTCATACTTAACACAGGTTTTCAAATTAAAAATGATATAAATCTCACAACCGTATGATTTTTTATCTTATTTTGTCAAAGTCACACTTATTCCAAACGAAAAAAAAACTATCTGGGTGGCGTAACACTAACGGAGTCATGCAAAAATTTAGCACGCCACAAGCCATCTTTAAAATCGTCGCAAATAAAACATAACACGTAAATCACTGCATTATCAGCCAGTTTTATTGCAGTTGTTTATCACTGTACAAAGCACTACAACCCGGATTACGTTGCACCTGCTAATATCGGCGGATTTGAGAACAACGAGATCACAAAAAAAATTAAAGGTGGCATAGCGCCATCAGCCGAATCTATTTTTCACCGTCCGAAACGCGGAACCGAAGTAAACGTGACAGCAAATTCAAAACGCAGCCGCCCGTGCGCACGGCTTGCTGCGATCTCACCATGAACTACCATCATGTTTACGCATAAACATGATCTAGTTCACGGTGTATTTCTCGCGGAACATTACTAAAGGACCTATGTACAAATGAGAGATTCTCTCCTCTCTCGTTCTCTTTCGATTATAACAGTGGAATACTAAAGATTTTGGGAAGCTTTTCACTATAGATCGAAAGTCAATTTCCTTGACTAGCGTTTCATACAAAAAACGCAACAGAGGAGGTTAATGTGACTCAGTTATTAATGAAAGAGAAAGTAAACAAAGAGAGCCTCTCAATGTTAGATAGGTCCTTTAGTAATGTTCCGCGAGATTTTTGCTTGTTGACGAGTTCACGTCTGCTGTTCACGGATACGAGAACGGTTTTTTTCTGTGTAGTTGCTTCTCCGTGGTTATTCGGAATAATCAAAATTGCACAGGGAACAAACAGATGTACTTAGGAGTAGTATACCATCTTCAATGTGCAATTTCGAGGACTTCAAACTTAGTAAAGTCAAAAACGACACTGGCCGTGTCCTAATGGTCAACGGGGGCAGGGAAGGAATGTTTGTGTGCATTTTTAACAATCAATATCTTAAAAACTAGACTTGCTATAATGTGTTTGGAAATGGAAATGGACTCAGTAACTCCAGATCAAGTAAACAGCGGTATTTTGTTACTTGAGACAAAAACATGTTTCGCAGTGTTATCTCATAAGTTTTTTTTATTACTGATCTTCTTCTTCTTGGCATTACGTCCTCACTGGGACAGAGCCTGCTTCTCAGCTTAGTGTTCAATGAGCACTTCCATATTAACTGAGAGCTTTCCTGTGAGCTTGCCATTTTCGCATTCGTATATCGTGTGGCAGGTACGATTATACTCTATGTCCAGGGAAGTCAAGGAAATTTACATTACGGAAATATCCAGGACCGACCAGGAATCGAACCCAGACACCTTCAGCATGGCTTTGATTTGTAGCCGTGGACTCTAACTACTCGGCCAAGGAAGGCCCTCATTGCTGATCTTGTCTTTAAATTCAGTAAAACATGAAACTCACAATCCAAATTAATGTTGTTTAAGCACATCGATTGTTTTTGATTTGCAACTTACATTATTACATTGCTCACCTTGAGTGACGGTGTAAATTTCCAATATGAAACGACATACATACCTCACCGACATGATAACATTGAATATCCCGAAGCTCTTAAAGTACCATTACAGCAAGTGTATCAAGTCCTACATAAAATGCACTCGTCTTGGCTAAAGGGAAAAACAACATATCTTGGCAATATGTATCCATTGTGAGCACCGCACTGAGAGCCATTCTGATTGCCGGGGTTTCCATTCTTTTCCATTTTTTTTTTTCATCTCAACCATTCAGATTTGCGCCCCACCAAACTACCACCGACCGACTGAAGGGATAGGACACTGCATTATGCTGGGCGGCCACTCAAGGAAGTGCTGTTGCTAAGTGCAACGTTCCTTGGATGCACATCATCGGTTTTCAATGCATCACACCCAGTGCGACTCAGAGTGAAGTAGTGGACATCCATTTTTCAAATGGATTTTTCACGCTTTTATATCTTCTGTGCTTGTGGCTCGTATGGTATCCCGAGCGAAGGTTGAGGTCATATAGAAAACTTGTTTTGATGCTGTGATGTCGTAGATTATGGTAACTTAGTTTGATTTTATTCTGGACAATATTATAAGTGAGAGCAGAAAAATGTTATCCTGAAACTTTGAATTTTCAAGAGCACAAGACTGAAGAATCTGACAACAGTTCGCATTGAAAATCAATCAAATTGCTTGCATACTGTTGGTGACCAATGGCATAAATTTTCAACGCGAAGCGCTGTTTGGTTCTCAGGTCTTGTGCTCTTGAAAATTTGAGGTGTGGCTTAGTTCTATAATCACCTTAAATCAAATTTCAAACTAATCCTGCTATCAGTGGAAGCTAATTTTAAATTATTTACATTATCGCTGAGAAAGATAACTAAATGATGACTTATTGAGATGTATACTTCTTTTCTTGATACCGAAACGAATCAGCAACAAGATTATTTCTTTAGATGATAAAAATAAATATTTAATAGTATAATTTCAAACATCACATTCATTTCTTATTCTTATAATCAGATTATTTCTTAATTTTATATTAGTGTGTTACAGCACAACATATTGATTATTGTAAAAAAGTGAAAATGATATCAACTTGATGCTGTAGATAGAGTTCTCGATTCGTTTTCATTTTAATGTTAGATTCTGTTCGGGTTTCCCCATGAGGGTGGATTGGTGGGTAGAGATTGCTTTGTCGCAGTATAAGAATAAACGAATTATGTTGTGAAATGGATCCCTGATATACTTGAGTGAGACGATGAGCTTGGCAATATCCCCCCAGACCGGTGGCTGTAATTGCATTCTTTTGTGGGTTAAAGCTTTTAGCATTCCAAATTCTAATAAATCAAAATGGAAACCGTTCTGTGTTCGGACATCCATTTGGTGTGATTTGCCACATGCTCTAGCGTCTCATTGCAATACCACTCCCAAGATGTTACTGTCCTCGCTGCAACCACGAAACGTATTTCCGTATGCTGTTTCAGCAGAAAATCAAAGTGTGAAGAAAATAATTTAGCACAACTGATGCTCGACGAGTGAAGTCAAAAGGGGAACACGTAATATTTCGTGAAATGAAAAATAAGTTGCAAATGAACAGTCACTTTTCTTGACATCACCCCAACCAGCCAGCCAGCGCTCTTTTCCGTTGGGTCCATTCTTTCTTCTGGTGTGGAATGCATGGTGGTTTTCAGACCGTCATTATCACAAATAAAAGCTTCATAAAATCACTGATCATATTTTATTTATTTTTATTTTTGTTTATTCTTTATTAGTATTATTCAAAACATTACATAGATTTCTTATATCTATTTAGATGTTCTGTGTTAGAAACTTTCATTGACATTTTGTTAACACCATATTACATTTCATTTGCTGTAGCAGTTAAGAATGTTTACAGGTGAGTTGATTTCCCCTATTTATAAGAGAAAAAATGCTTTCAATTCACTTAACCTAACTTAACCTAGATATATAACGCATTTATCGTGGCAATAGAAGATCGCTACGATTTTTGTCTAAAATTACAAATATTTGTTTCGCCTTTTGTTCCAATGTTTCAACATTCAACATTGAATATTCTTCTTCTTCTTGGCATTACGTCCTCACTGGGACAGAGCCTGCTTCTCAGCTTTTTATGAGTTTTTATGAGCACTTCCACCAACCCGGGAGCATCATGACAGCTGCAGTACAACGTCAGTGTACCGAAAAATTTTGGTCCGTGGTACTGTCAAACTCAATGAAATCACGGAGTGTGCTCCAAACAGGGCGTAATCTAGAATTATGCTTGATTGACATAAAAAAGTTTTACAATTTTTGTTTGGCATTTGTAATATAATTATAAATGAGTGATTACCAAATTGAGATTCTCTGAAAGGATTTGTACGGCCATCGGGAAGATTTTGTATGGCCCACGAGCGAGTTTTGAATAGTGGTGTGATGTGGTCCGCATGCTGTAAGTTGCTTATAGTAACCGATCCTTTGTTTACGAAGTTATTAATTGACCACTTGGGAATAAGGCAATCCATAAGACAGCTGCGATCAGCTGGTTTTTTTTGTTTACCATGTGCTTTTGACGTTTCGCGATTGGAGTGACTTTTCAATTACAAAGGAAAATTTAAAGCTCCGATAACACTCGCATGATTTGTTTACTCTTTCATTTCGGTTGCATTCACACTTTTAGCTGTCAGTTCTATCACGAAAAGTCCTCATGGATAACCTTATTCAAAGCAATACAAATTTCACAGACAAACAGACGTCACACTCTCATCGCTGTTCATCGACCAACTTTTTAACGATCGATTCGAATATCTTGTAGGTGGTCAATCGACCATCCGCAGCGCTCGCGTCGTTTTTGTTTGTGTTTGACGTTTACACATTACCGCCACCTGTTGGTCCATCGGCCAACTACAGCGTTTTTAACATTGGGCGTACATGTTTTCGCGACTATGATTTTGATCGCGATTTGTTCTAAGTGTTACGTCTGTTTTTCTGAGCAAATTTGATAGGGATCGTTCAAATTTTACGTGACACAACAGGGGGAGGGAAAGGGTCTTTTGTAGTGTTACGGTCCATACAATGAATTGAAAGCTTCCATACAAAATCTGTTACTTCAGGGAGGGAGGGGGTTTAAATTGGCAAATTTCTTCGTTACGTAAAATTTGAATCATCCCTTAAATATTTACGATGATCAATAATTTATGGGAAATTAACTTTAGTTATAAGCTTGAAATTATTCTGAGATCATATCCAGCTTTTGACTCGCAGTAAATTTTTTTGCGGATTTGAACACTTTTTTTCTCATAGTCACCCCCAGATGTCTATGTTTCAATCAGATAAGTTTATTGTATAAACTATCCAGCTTTTTACGAGCGCTAATATCACCAAAAATTAGCCCACTTTCATAAAAAAGGGATCTAGTGATCTGACGTTTCACATGAGTCGCTTGATATGGACTTATCCACCGGTGCACTAAATTTACTCAGTCCAAGAATTTGGACACTTGGGGAGCATTGAAAAGCGTGACCCGCTAAAGTGTCAAAATTCTTGGACCGAGTGAATTTATCACACCGGTGGACAAGTCAATTGACCGGACTCAAGCCAAACGTCAATATGTTGGATCCCTACCAGAAAGTAAGCTAACTTTTGGCGGCTATTACCGCTTTAGCACAGCTGGGTAATTCATCCAATGGACTTATCCACAGTCTTTTTTTCTTGTTAATTTTTCCAATCTAAATCTAAATATTACATAAAATGACATCCGCACCAACAAGAATGTTTACCGGATGAACAATGCGTGGATAAATGTGCAACGAAATCGTTTGTTTTTCTGTATTCAAACATTTTTTTTTATATTTTTCTGTATGCAGTAAAGGTTTTCTTCTCGCTGGAAGTTGCAGCATGGCGTCATCGTATATTAGTTCATACCCAGACAACCAAAATGTACGTATAACGAAATCACCAGGAGGCTCTATATGTGTAAAATTTCACTTATAAGATGTTGCGAAACGGCCTTCTACGTACAAAAGTGGAGGCGATATGCGTGCATATATTATGTGATGAATAATAACATATAATGCGAGTGTATAAATATTCTACCGAACTAACCTGCAATGTTATGCAACTTAACTTATGATAACAAATGATGATTTGACAGCTGCTACGGATTGATCCGACTTACTTTGTACGTGTGTACGGGACGAAACAAAATGTACAAATGAACTCAGAAAAGAAGTGTTTTATGCGAGGAAACTCATCAATCTGACGCGTTTATCCACGGTGTTTAGCGAGTTTGATGTAATTAGTATGAATAAACGAGTTTTAACGTGAACTTTCATGCGACTTCTGGTTGTCTGGGTAGGCTTATTTGATTGAAACTTAGACCTCCGGTGGTGAGTATGAGAAAAAATGAACACTTTTCCGCATAGAAAAAAAAACTGCAAATAAAAAAATATAACTTTTCGACTTGATTCGATCTCATTGAAACCCGTTCAAATAAAAAGACAAGGACTCCGTCTTCAGCCATTTAGCTGCACAGACTGTAACTTAGCACTAGACAACGGACAAGCATGCTCCAGTGGCACAGCCGAGAAACATTCCTGACGAAAAGTTTCAATGGCTGAAGCGGGAATCGAACCCACACCCCATGACACAATGCGCTTAAATGCCTGACGACACTAACCGCACGGCCGCGAGGCCCACAATATTTCTCGTGAGGGCATAAAAGCGATCCAAAAATCAGTTAGCCTGTATTGTGAGTAATTTCTAATGGATTACTTTCCCGCAAAACAAAGCACTAACAGGTCATTTAATCTTTTCACCGAACGAATTGGTGCGCTCTGAAGTTCATTTTGTGCTTAAACTTGGTAATTTTATTAAATTTATTTTCATTGGAAAACGAAAATATCAGACTCGCCCTTATTTCATTTCATTCCATTCGTTGTTTTGCATTCGTCAACAACGAAACAAAATTCCGATCTGCCATAGTGAAAAATCGTGCCGGCAGCGGTGGATGGCCCCATTGTTTACGTTGAAAGTAGGTACGTGAAAATTGCGTTATCTGTCACTTCGCGGGGGGGTTGACTTCCACAGTTATTAACTCAGAGCTTTCTTTGTCAAAAATACCATTATCACATTCGCAAATCGTGTGGCAGATCTCACTTACTTCAAAACGGGCCCTACGATTTGCTTTAAAAGTTTACCCAGATATGTAGTAGGAAATTACAGCTGAGTCCAAATTTGATGTAGATTTTTTTTTGGATAATGACGGTCTGGGAAGCACCGTGCTATGCATTTTCATAGTTTTCATTCGCTGCCTGATGCTCATCTTTCAGCTTCCCTAAGCAAAAACCGAAACGATGGCAGCAGCTGTTAGTTATGCTGCCAGCATAGCGAACGCCGAGCGAGTAGTCCTTATTGTGCAATCACGTGTTTCCACATGTCTTGCATTTTGCCGAGACGAGAACGGCATGCATCCCTGCGCCCTCTTTTGGCTTGGCCTTGTGTCGCCCATTTGGGAGAACAAGTACTGCTGTTGTCTCGGTGGTGGGAAAGAACATTGTAAAACTAAGAACCCACCGCAATCAAGCTGGGTGCAGCAGTGTATTCTTGTAAGGCGGAAGCAAACCACTGTTCGCAGAAAGTACCAATCACCTCGAGTCGAACTAGTGCAGTGCACCTCTAACAAGAGAATTACTCTTTGCTCGGTACATCGCTTTCCTCATGATGGCGGTGGGGTCCCTCCACTAGATGAGATGAACAGGAAGAACAATAGAATGACTTATGAGCAGGGAAATTCGCAACTGTTGTACGTTCTGTGGGTGCTAATTTAGCCGTGTGCAAATTTGGATGTATGTGCGGAGTGTTCACTTAAGAAGGACACAGAGCAGTACATGTCAAGGACGATCTATCTTAGGTTTTCAGAAGAGGGTAGCCGACACTGAGATATCAGGAATCAAATCCAACCATCTAACGATAATGACAATAAAGGTCAGAGTTCTCAGTGCGCATCGTACCTTCATGCTGTGCGTACATGAATTCTCTCTGCTCTTGGAAGTTTTTTAAAAACTACCTAAAGCAATCAAACAGTACTTTTCAGTGTTACAAAAACAGAGCTTTTCAGTACCGTAAAACGGAGTAACTTTGATAGTTTTTTCCGCAGAAAACTTGAATATTTAGGCATGCTGTTTCAAAGAATTACAATTTATATTTTTAAAACAAGTACTGGTATCCTAGCTATCGATTGCAGTTGATATTGCCAAAAGATTTACTCTGAATGGATATATAATTTTTCATAAAATCGAAAGTCGGTTTTCCGTTTTGGAGTAACTTTGATAATGGAGTATAAATCGAACAAAATTGAATCAATTACGGAACATTTATAGGGCGTTGCATACCTCTAGGCGTTTAACGCTATATGGAAACTTCTGACTTAGATTACAAAAATGGTCCCAGTTTGTAAAAATGGTTTTCGCTAAGAGATTTTAGACCGAAGTCATGTTCTATTACAACTAGGTGGTCAAGGATAAGCGAAGAACTCATTATGACTCCATCAATTAGTGATCGTAGAACAGATTGTTTGAGCGTTTCAAAAACGCAAGAATCTTATAAATTTTTAATATTTGCATATAAATCCTCATATGTACTTAATTCCAACGAAAACAGCTTTAACGTGAAGTGTCATACCAATACTCTTTACTGTTGCATTCGTTTTGCTTGATTGTGCGATATTTGCCAGAAAACCATTCGCCAGAAAACTATTCGCCAGAATGACATCTGCCAGAAAACCATTCGCCAGAATGTACCATTTACCAGAAAACCATTTGCCAGAATGTACCATTCGCCAGAAAGTACCATTCCCCAGAATTATTCTTCTAGTCGATTTTGATCAATTAATGCATGGTGAAAGATGGCCCTCACAATATTCGACTTGTGCCACTTTTCAATCTTCAAGAGCACTAAATTGAACTAATAGTACGGTAACAACCTCGTTCTTCTCATTTTAAGCTTTCTGATAGTGCACAGAGTGGAGACAATATATCTCTTGCGATATTTTTGCCTATGAGATTTTGATACAATATTCTAAGTTGTTTAACCTAGTTTTAACTTCGAGAAAAATTGTATTTCCTTTCACCGCAAGCTATTTTTCATCAGAATATTGTATTGCACAGAATTTCTTGTGCATCTATCAGATAATTTTTGCTTTTCAATGGACAGTTTATTGGGGCTGCGCTACTTTCTCCCGAATATCGATACCCCGAATGTTCTTCCCCGTAGATGCCAGTTCCCTGAATACCCCATTTTCTCAAGTGGCCTTTTTCATCGAAAATGTTTTGGCGCTCATAATAACCATAACTTATTGTATACTTCTGGATGATGAACGGTTCATATGATATGTACCCTTCTTTTTTGATCAGCGGTTCTTCAGAGATTCTCCGAACTCAGCATTTTTTCTTGTTTTTGGTCGTTCAAGGGGGGTGTGGGGTGCAGAAGGGGGTGATTCTATCCTTACACCACGATCCATACCAATTTTGGATCATTCGGGAGCATGGATTGCGGGGAAAAGTGTCATTCGGGTAACTGACGTACGGGGAAATGATATTCGAGGGTACAACATTTGGGTAAAAAGAGACCAAAAGATTTTTAGTGATTATGATCACCTAAATTTCAGTACATGAAAAAGTATTCAAAAAAGAGTTATTGCCTATCGCTACTTGATATGGTTTGGGGCAAATAAGAAATCCCCGTTCTTCATATATAGGAAGTTCTTATAAATATTACAACTGCCTTATTTGCCAGAAAGTTTCTGAAACTTGTTATAGTAATTGTAACTTTTGTTTGCGAGTGGAGGCATTAATTACTTCATAGAACAGACGGCACAAATAGTTGCAACAAATTTCGAAATCTTGTGAATATCCAATGAACTAGCCCTTAAGAAGCAAACAAATTTTAAAGAACAGCTTACGATGAAAAGAAGGGAGATAAACTTGTGAAATATTCCAAACGAAAATCCCCTTTAATATTTAATAATACTTAAAACGAAAAACATTTTTAAAAAATTGAAAAATTTTGAAAGAAAATCGTATGGAATTTATTAATTATAAATTAACAATCTCATGCTATATCATCTGTATAACAATAGTTGCAACGTATATTAAAATCTCGTAAATATTCAATGAATTAGTCCATAAGAAGCAACAATACTTTGAAGAACAGCTTAGGTTGAAAAGAAGGCGAATCTCCTGTGAAGTCTTCCAAACCATAATACCATTTTACAGGAACAGAATATGTAGGGTAGATGTACCAATAGTGGAGGTACTAAGTACGATTGAACTTCATTTAACCGCCTTAATTCAAGAAGCGTAATTAATGCACATGTTGATGTTGTAACGGAAAGTAACGACCATTGACTTAATGGGGAAAAAGATTTCATCGTAGTAATCCACGGCATGTCAGTGAAAAAAAAAAATACCTCCACTATTGGTACACTGTTCCTTTAGTTGCGGTATATTTTTAATTTGTGTTCCCATAGTTGCGGTATCCGTTGTTTTCTTATGGGATCCTCCACTATAGGAACACTTTATCGCAACTATTGGTACAAGCAAGAACAGTTTTAGCATATTTAGCAATATTTCATCAGTTTTAAAGCAATTTAAACGCTCTTTTTAACTATTCCGTGTATCAACCAGCCAATACTTCGATTGCCAGTGTCGGTTATGTGGCTAACGCAATAAAATCAGTGAAAACGACACTACCACAACTAAGGGAACACTTACCCTACATTAAAAAAAACTTACTTTATTATCCGTCATGCTGAATATCAAATTTTTACATCAGTAAACAGTATCTTTCATTTATAGTGGAACAGTTTCTAATGAATGGAATTGTAATTCTATTGTATGTTTTCTTCTTTCTAGTTCCACGGTCTTTCAGGATTAAGTGCTGTCTTTTTAATTCATATTTATAAAGCTTCAAATGTTGATCGTTGAATGCTCGAGAAATCGATTTTTGTTTGAACGTAAGGAAGTCAAATGTACCTAGTCAAACAATTAGAATACTAGAACCACGGATATTCGAAGCTGGCTCACTAACTCAACTAGAGATGGTGTCCAAAAGACCTTGTACTTTTTTGAGTAACTAACAAAAATAGTCTTACATTTTTTTTAACGCTCTGGCTCGATCATTTCTCTTACAATTGTAAACTTTGTGTGAAAAAAAATCTAGGGGATGGTCCATTCTGGGGAATGGTACATTCTGGCGAATGGTTTTCTGGCGAATGGTACTTTCTGGCAAATGGTTTTCTGGCATATGGTACTTTTTGGCGGATGTCATTCTGGCGAAAAGTTTTCTGGCGAATGGTTTTCTGGCAAATATCGCACAATCGTTTTGCTTAACTGATTAACAGAAACTTTGTCATTTCGTTAAGTATTTCGTGGGTCTCGCACTATCAAAGTTACCCCGTTTCACGGTACTATTATTTCTACAACTGATCCCTTTACGATCCTTGTTTGGGCCCGTGCCTTTGACTTTACGTTGGACCCGTTAGCGAAAGCTACCGGTGGTATTCCTTCTTGGGAAAAAACCTCTCGAAGGTCACGTCACGTCTTATTTCGTTTATTCAATAAACATGGTTGCATTTACAAACAAAAGGAAGGGCGAATCTCTGAATTCACAACTTCTTTCCAAAAAAGTGTGATTTAAAACTTCCACCAAACGTGGCAAGATTGGAAGAAAGGACGTTTCTCCGGAATGCGAACTTTCTTCCTAGGGTGAAATGATTGATTGATAGTTGCATCGATATGAGCAATCAGTTCGATGCACTAGACAAATTTTCTGAACACCAAATCGAAGCAGTCTCTAGCCCAGGCTTTTCGATTAAAGTGAGGAAGCAAAGAGTGCCGCCTATCGTGGTCAGTTGTTCCGAATTTGGGGGATTTAGGCAGGAGATCTTGAACTCCATTAGGGGAATCAAGGTCTCCTTCCAAATCGCAAAGAAAGGAGACTGTCGCGTTTTGCCGGAAACTCTTAAAGATCGCCAACTTCTTCTCAAACATCTTGAAGAGAAGAAGCACACATTTTTAACTTATGACGACAAAACTGAACGTTTGTTCTAAGTTGTCTTGAAAGGTCTCTCAACTGACTATAAATCACCTGAAGAGATCAAAAATGGATTTTCCCCAGTCCAAGTAATCATTATGAAAAAGAGAACCCAATCTGGCATTGTTCGGAAAGGGTTTTCTCAAGAATATTATTTAGTTCACTTTAACAAAAAAGATCTAAATAATATTAAAGCTTTAGAAAAGCTAGACTTATGTTCAATGTCCGTGTGACATGGGAAAATTTCCAGAAACCTGGTTGAAATTACCAGAACCCCACTCAGTGCCGTCGGTGCCAAAAATGGGGTCATGGTGCAAAAAATTGCCGCATGGATGCTAAATGCATGATTTTCGTCTGTCCAGTGAAGGAAGGTACCGATAAGTTCATATGCGCCAACTGCGGGGGCAATCATAAGTCAAATTTTTGGGCGTGCCCTTCGTGAAGGCGAGTCGTCGAGGCTCGTGCCAGGCAGATGCAAGATAATATCCGTTACAATAACGGTCGTTTCCGGAATTTCCCTGGTAGAGTTTCAAACAATGCTCATTTTTCAGTTAACGATCGCTTGATTAGAAATCATACCCATCAGGATGATTATAATCATGCTCATTCACAAACTAATTTTAATCCGTCGAGTAGCCGTTCGAATCTTTTAATTTTGAAGGAAAAGGAAAAACCTTTGCCGATATCGTAGCAGGTAATTTGAGCTCCTCCCCTATTCATACTATGAGTACCCATTCTACTTCTTTCAAGTCAAATGGAAAAAACCCTGCTGCCACAGGAAACTTCTACTCCGCCTCTTCATCTACTGAAAATTCTAACGGAATATCATCAGGTAATGTACCAACTTCAAGAGATATGTCCGCCTCTGATTTTAATTTTTTAACTGAACAATTGAATCTATTGATTGATGCAATGTTCAAAGCCCCCACTGTGACTGAAGCAGTCCAAGTTGGTGTAAATTTACTAATCAAATTGTTGTTGGATTACGTTTTTCTAATGGATCCAAATAATAATTTAAATATTTTAAATTGGAATGCTCGTTCCTTGAATGGTGAAGAGGACGAGCTGTTTAATTTTCTTACAGCTAATAACGTAATCAAAGTAATTTCAACGGCAGAATTTTATTTGATGAGTGCTCTTCAGGATATTTCTCAATTCAATATCTTGATAGCCCTACGTGTTTTTCCTCTTCTATAAATCCATCTACGATTGATTTGGTCTTAACCGACTCTAGTCATCTTTGTTACTCATGCTGATTTTGATTCTGATCATGTCCCTGTTACGTTTCAAATATCCCATGAAGCGATTCTCAATCCTATCAGCTCCACTTTCAATTATTTTCGAGCCGACTGGAATATATATGAAACATATACTGATTCTAATCTTGATGTTCACATTTCTTTACAAACAAAACTTGATATTGCCAATGCTCTCGAAACTGTAACAAATTCCATTGTTAGCCAGAAGCATTGCAATTCCCAAATGTGAAGTCAAATTGGAATCCTTGGTTATAGACGATGATCTTAAACTCTTGATCCGTCTTAAAAACGTGAGAAGGCAATTTCAACGCAGTCGCGATCTTGCTATGAAAATTAAATGGCAGGATCTGCAAAAAAGAAATTAAAAAACGATTTTTCCAATTGAGAAACAAACATTTTGAAAATAAAATCTCTCCTCAGAAGCCAATTCCAGCACTGAAAGAGGAAAACAAATTATCACTAATTGCGAAAAAGCTCAAAAACTTGCTATGCAGTTTGAAAGTGCGCACAATTTCAATTTAGGACTTTAAATCAAGTTACTCAGGACTTCGAAAGTATTGTTAATCGAGAAAACGTTTTCGAAAATTCCTTGGAGACTGATTTGGAAGAAGTGAAAACTATTATTAAAAAAATAAAAATGTGAAAGCTCCTGGCGATGATGGAATTTTCTACATCCTCATAAAAAAACTTCCAGAAAGTAGCTTATCATTCTTAGTTGATTGTAAAATTAAAAATCTTTAATTTTCCAATATGCTTTGTTAGAATAGTCTAAAGTTATCTGTCAAATCGTACACATAGGTTAATTATCAGAACTCCAAGTCTGAAAGACTTCCTGTTAGAGCTGGTGTTCCTCAAGGCAGAATTTTGGGGCAAATATTATCCAATATTTTTAGTCGTTACTTACCTGAGTTATCTCAGGGATGTCATAAATCTTCATTTACGGATGACACAGGCCTCTTCGTCAAAAAAACGAAGCCTGCGTGTCATCTGTAGTAGATTGCAAAAAAGTTTGGATATTTTTTCTTTATACTTGCAAAAAATGGAAGATTTCTCCCAATGTTTCCAAAACTCAACTTATAATATTCCCACACAAACCAGAAGCTCTTAATTTGTAAACCGCAAGTAGACATGTTGTTACGATGAGAGGCGTTCCCATAAATTGGTAAGATGAAGTTAAATATCTAGGGTTCTGTACCCACTTATCAAGAGAAAATATAAATTTTGAACTACAAACAAAATTTCAGGCCAGGCATTATATATGCTGTACAAATGTACTAGCTGTTGTTGACCAGTGATGTCAAAATTCGTTGTTTGCGGATGCCTCTCCACCAAAGATGGAAGGCTGCGTGTCCAATGTATCGTAAAAAAGGCTACAAATGTTTTCTTCATACTTGTTTAAAATGTTATTAAAAGTTTAACAGATTTCCAACAACCATTTAAATTTCTAATTAAGTTAGCGCTATTCTTTAGAAGTTCTCATCCAGGTAGCTTACTACTTAGATGTTTTGGTATTCCAAAGAACTTTGTCGATGATAGTATTTATGTAGGTGTTCGAAATTTTTCAACTATTATGCAACTTGATAAAGTTACAATGCCATAGCTCTTTGCGAAGTTGCTTATTAACCTGGTTGTCTTCATCTCGTAATGCAATGATGAAGTTCCAGCCATTGAAATTCTTCCAAATGCTGATTCCTTCTGTGGCATTCCAAAAATTTCCTCTATGAATAACGGCAAGCCAACCATTTCCTCAAGTATGTTTCGAAACATAGAGATGCATACCGTAACATAATTATTTCCTCCGTTAATGCATAAAAACTTACATTCCCGGTAATATGATGTTCATATATGAATTTCTCACCGAAGCAGATAACGGACGGTCGGCGGGTTTGAGGCTTGGCAGAAGCCAGTACTCAAATTCCAAGCATTCATCTCTTGAACGGCGGTAGCGATGCAACGAAGCTTCCTTTGCCACATTGGAATATCTTTTGCATTTAATATCAGCTGCATTTTCTACATTATTATCAAAATAACACTCCAACTGCCACATCAGCGACGGAGGCAGAGGAAAAAGGCAGAGGCCAACACGGAGTTTTGGTTTTCCGATGAGGCACGATGACTGCAGAACATAGCGCTGCGTAGAAATCCTATTCTGGAAGCAGGCGGCAGTCATAAAAGTACCGTCAATGGGTAGGATTCCAGAAAATGCGAATCCTTTTTGTCATTTTGAGAGTTATGCTTTCGAACAGTGGGTTTGCTGGGAGAGCGGAATTCACCTTCGTCATCAACAGCAGCAACAGAGCAGCTAAGGACTGTATAGAGAAAAAATAGCCCTATTTAAGATGCTTATCAGGGGCCTTTACGTCTTTACTGGGACAGAGCCTGCTTCTCAGCTTTGTGTTCTTATGAGCACTTCCACATTTATTAATTGAGAGCTTTCTTTGCCAAAGTTGCTATTTTCGCATTCGTATATCGTGTGGCAGGTACGATGATACTCTATGCCCAGGAAAGTCAAGGAAATTTCTATTACGAAAAGATTCTGGACCGACTGGGAATTGAATCCAGACACCTTCAGCATGGCTTTGCTTCGAAACCGCGAACCCTAACCACCTGGTCCAAGGAAGGCCCCATGCGCTCATAAAACTTCAATTCTACTGGTTACTCTACCAGCTGGCGCATTCTAAGGACTGTTCATTTAAGTAAGTGGACACCTAAATATTAACATTTTGGTGTGAAAATTCCATAAAAACAAATAAAATTTTGATGCAGTGTGTACCCAAGTGTTTATTTTGACAGCAGACAAAAGTTGACATAAAAAAAATTATAAATTCCAAGCGATGGGTCGAATTGACATGGCGACTCGCAATTTTTTCTGCATAAATGGTGTACAGAAAAACTGTCGTTCCGATTTGGCTAAAATCGCGAAGTGTCCAAATTGAATTTTATCAACGTTTTGGCCAAAACAGATATTCCTGACGACGTACGATACATCCCAACAGAAAAATTCGGGAAAAATGATTTAGTATGGCAAGCAATTTGCTCCTGCAGTATGAAAATACTACATATTTCACGACGGGTTCAATCAACAGCGAAAATTACAGAACTGAATGCATTAAAAAATAGCTTCTGCCCATCTACTGAAAGCATACCATGCCTCCATTGTTTTTGCCAGACCTAGCATCGGCTCACTATGCTTCAGCTACTTTGGAGATGCTCAAGAAGGAAAAAGTCGAATTTGTAGAAAAATGATCGAATCCATCATATTGCTCAGAACTACTCCCCATTGAAACATATTGGGCAATAATCAAACGACATCTTAAGAAGGATGGAAGAGAAGCAAGCTCCATCGATTTTTTCAAAAAAATGTGGTCACAACGAACAGCAACACAACGAAAAGTTCCGAAAAAAGTTGTGCAGAACCTTATGGGAGGTATCATGAGAGGAGTAAGTGCATTCTCCAGCAATGCTCAATAAATGTTCAAATTTATGTGAATTTGGTCGAAATTACGTTGATTTCCATGTATTTTAGGTAAACTCATGAATTTGTTCGAAAATAAACAGTTTACTATAAAAAACACGTGTCTTCTTTCTTAAATGAACAGGCCTTATTCAAAATTTGTATGAAATATTCGTTTCAAATCGCGTCATAGGTGGCTTTCAATGCACAATGCAGTATTGCGCGAGCTTAACAAATCTACTTAAGATAGTTAAAACACCAACATTATCAATTTTTTTAAATCATAATACAGCCTTCTATAATATTTTTCGCCATGGTATCAAGTGGTGTTTTTGACATTCTGGGTCCAATAGGGTCCTAAAATGTTTAATGAAATTTTGTTTTTATTCAATAACACGAAAGAGAATGTTACTGCAACTACTTTAGCAATTTTTCCCGCTCAAATAACGGCTGTATCATGTTTAAACTTTTATTTAAAAATTGGGTCCAAAAATGAACCTTGACACTTGAGATCATGTTTGACGTTCGCTTAGTTGACCAAAACACCACAGGGCTTTTAGTTTTAACACTGGGGTTGTTCCTATCTGACATTTCGGAAGGGACATGGTAAACAAAATACACCCAAAATTTGAGTTTAAGCCAAGGGGTGTGACAAAATCTAAAATAAACATAAAAAATGTTTTTTGGACTTAAAACTACCGGAAAACATTAAAAAATTGAGTAAATATGTGTTCTTGGCCTAAACTTAAGCGTTTGGCACTAAAATTGGGACATGGCTTTAGGACCCTATTGATCGCGATCAACAATTTTTCTGAACCAAACAGTAGATGATGTATTGTTTCCCATATGTAGAGCTGGAAATCCCATATTAACTTCAATTCAAATGCGCCAGCTTATGGAACGACAAAATGAGTTGGAATTTTCAGGAAGTCTTCCTCTAAACATAAAAAAACAATCCTAAGGGGTGTCCCGTAGAATTATACAACTTTATTTTTCTCCCATACTGAGCTGGGCCAGTCTAATGGAGAGAGGTGTCCATGAACCGAGTGAATTGGCGAAATATTGTTGACGAGGTTACATTAAGTTAATTGATGTAGAACCAAACAAATAAATAAATAACAGTTAATTTGACTTATCCGACAATTCTGTAAACCCTAGCTCGATAAAATGTGCAGTCCCTTCAATATGGTACAATTTGACCGCTTTATGAGGGATCGTGCATCAATCACGTAAAATTTCAGGGAGGAGGGGCTGTCACGTGTTTGTAATGATGTGTGACTATGGAGAAAAGAAGTCCTAGCTAGTGGGCGTAGCATTTAGAATCTAGCCGATTAATAATGGCGTTCAGAAGAAAATATAGTTTGAACATTTAAAATTTTCTCAACAAATGCAATGTTAAAAAACAATATTTAAGCTGCTTCTACTATACCCTATCATAAATATCTTTTCGGATACCATGCATAGTACAAATACGTTGTCTTGGTAAAATGCAATCAACGCAATTTGTGTACAATATACTAAAATAATACAAAATCTCCATCATAATCTTGTAGTGCTAACAGTGAGTTATGATCATGATACAAGAAAGGCCAACAATATTTTACAATCTAGAGCACGCACTAGTTTTGGTAAAACTAAATTCTCCCATTTTGAACATTTCAAATACAATAACCGTCCGATTCGTATAAAAATAATTAATAATTAATAAAACATTCTAACTAAACTAATTAATAGTTGCAAACATAAGCATAAGCATAATCATAAATGACCGTACAATTCGTAGTTGCTACACCGTGATTGACCAGAACAATCGAAGGTGCACAGGGAATTAATGAATGGGGCTTGGGATTAGCTTACCATTCTTCAATGTGCACAAATCGAGAGCTCAAATTTAAAAGTCAATAACGGCGCCAGCCACGTCCTTACGGTTATCGGGGAAGGGAAGGAATGTTAGTGTGACTACCGTTGTTACTAGAGGCCGAGATCACCTCTGCATCTCCACGGTTATCATGGAAAGGATATTGGGTTAGTGGGATCTGGGTAGAGATCTGGAAGTCACCAATGTTTGGAGATGCGATCCATGATATAATCACGCCTAACCGGATTCGCGAAATAATTCGATAATCGCATTGTACGCCGAACAAGTGTTCGTCACTCGCCCACGCAGGAGCAAGCGACGCGATCAATAGATCTAACACTACTAACGATCCGCGGCGCTATTTCATTTCTCTGAGCAAACGACGCGCGACAAGTTTGATACTGCCCTCATCACCCGCCCCCGCAGGAGCAAGCGTCAAGGTCGAAGGATCAAACGCTACTCTAATAGTTGCAAACATTGAAAAAAACAACAATGTGTGGAACAAATTCCACACAGCATTAAATTGCAGCCATTCCCTGAAAAACTAATCTAGTGGACCACCGAATACCTTAAAAATGTGCTGTTTTGTTTTTTATCCGAAATAAGGATACACGTGTTTTTGGATTTTTTTTTATTAGGGTGGCCATTTCCAAAATGCCCAGAAAATTCGCGACTTTGCAAAATTTTTATTTCTTAAAAAAATGTTACTTTTGAACCGGCTGACCGATTTTCAATTTTCTTGGACAAAATGAAAGCTAAAGATTTTGAATTTTCAAGAAAAATATAAAATTTCACAAAAATTGTTTTATTACATGAAAAAAAAACAAATTTTTCCGTATTGAAGGCCTTGGGACCAAAGGGGCTATTGCTGTTCTCATTTATTTATTTAAAAAAAAAATCAACTTTTGAACAGCTCAACCGATTTCCAATCTTTTTTTTATGGAATTAAAGCTTAAGATTAACTTAACTTTTTAGAAAAAATATAAAATTCTGAAAAAAAAATTACATGTTAATATATGTATAAAAATTTCTAGTTTTTTAGATTACATTTCTTAGCATCCTTCTTCTTCTTTCTGGCGTTACGTCCCAACTGGGACAAAGCCTGCTTCTCAGATTAGTGTTCTTAGGAGCACTTCCACAGTTATTAACTGAGAGCTTTCTTTGCCGATTGACCATTTTTGCATGTGTATATCGTGTGGCAGGTACGAAGATACTCTATGCCCTGGGAATCGAGAAAATTTCCTTTACGAAAAGATCCTCGACCAGCGGGATTCGAATCCACGACCCTCAGCATGGTCATGCTGAATAGCTGCGCGTTTACCGCTACGGTTATCTGGGCCCCTTCTTAGCATCCATTCCGTCAAAAAAAAATGAAAATCGGCCAAGCGGTTCAAAAGTTAAGATTAAAAAAAAATAAAAAATTTGCAAAGTCGTGATTTTTCTGGTCACTCTATTTTGGAAATGGTCACCCTAATAAAAAACCAATAACACGTGTATCCTTATTTCGGATAAGGAATAAAATCGCAAATTTTCACGGAATTCGGTGACCCACTAGATCGGTTTTTCATGGAATGGATGATCGACTATCTCAGTTCAATCATTCAATGAATGATACATTGAATGTTTGAATTGAGATAGTCGATCATCCATTCCATGAAAAACCGATCTAGTGGGTCACCGAATTCCGTGAAAATTTGCGATTTTATTCCTTACCCGAAATAAGGATACACGTGTTATTGGTTTTCTATTAGGGTGACCATTTCCGAAATAGGGTGACCAGAAAAATCACGACATTTCCATATAACTTCTTGTTGTTCATACTTAATTAATCTTTAAAATGAATGTTAATTTTTAGTGGATTATTATTTTTTTCATTTATATTTGACTGTGCGGCCACTACCAGGGGGCTCAGTGGAGCTTTTTGTTGTGGAGATTGGTGATAATTATTGTAAAAGTGTTTTAAAGCTTTCCATCGTTATATTTAGATGATTTTGTCGTCCAACAAAAAAACAAATAATTCATAGCAAGTTGGGTTGTTTTGTGGCTCTCATACAATTTAAATGAAATACAATTTAAATTCTTCTAGGGGGAACAGACCCCCCCCCCCAAAGTCAACCAGCCTTCCCAGAAAATTTGGTGATAATATATATTTTTATAAATACAAAAAAAAATAGTGGAAAACCTCGCTTGTCGTACACAGCATCAGTGTGTCGGTTCTGATTTAGGAGAATCGCGCGACTACCGGCTGTCACTCAATTGGTTGTTGTGTGTGTTAAGCGCAATTTTCTACATCTTCGGTGCAAAAAATTATGTGATACTAAAACGCGTCTTTATCCTGGAAATTCGGTTCCTTAAATCCTTATTTTTTTAACAATGCAAACAATACTGTTTCAAATGTTTTAGCATAAAGCAACACATTCACTACATTGTGATTTCCCATGTTTTTGGATGGTGCCCTGCTCGAGGCGTCTGGTGATGATGATTGCCTGCATAAGAATTCCGTAAATAAATCCAAACATCAACTACAGCTCGTAAGTGTCCGACAAAGTTAATTAAAAAAAAGATGGTAAAGGAAATGTTGGACAAAAGTTAGCTGGCATTTCTGGCGTAATATACGGTTTAATTCATAACAGATCTTTTCAAGCAATTTCAGCTAGGCTAAGGCTTCAAAATAGGCCATAGTTTTGTTTTATTCCAGCACTAAAATATTTCTTTGATTTTATATGGAGTGATTTGTAGAGTAATTTTTGAGGAAAAAATATTGAGGTATTATTGGAGTAGTTTTTGATCCAAATATGATGAGTGGATAGTTTTATAGATGTTATTTATCGAAGAGTCTCCAAATTAATATTCGGAAAAATATGGAGTAGTTTTTAGAAGATCAAAGAATACTTGATGGAATTTCTGAAGATTTTTTTCTATCGAAATGTTTGAGATTGAATGCAAAATCTGTTGTTTTTTTATGTTCCCAGGAAACATTAGCGTTGTTCAAATTAGAAAATTTCTGGAAAATTCTTGAAGAATAGTAGAAGGTAATCTCAGGGGAAAGAATATTATGATTCTCCGAAAAAATACCTGAACAAATTGATTAGGAATGTTTTGAGTATTTTCGCGAAAGAGTTTATCAAAAAACAGTTGAACGTATTCCTCTAGAAACTTTATGGGAATGTTTGAATTAAAAAAAATAGGTAGGAGTTTTTGAAGAAATTTTTAAATATTATTTTCAAGAGAGGATTTTGAAGGAATGTGGGGATTCTAAGATAAATCTTAAGAAACGCTTAGAGGATTTTCTGTAAAAAATGGTGATAGATCTGTGGAGAACTTTTCTGAGAAATTGCTAATAACATTTTCTCAATTGAAATTTTTGTTTATGGAAATTTTGTGGAATATTAGGAGGAATCCTTAGAGCAAGAAATTGTTTTTGTGGATAATTTTGCTGTACATTTTTCAGCAATCCTTGAAGAATTTCTAAGAAATTTTATGAGAAATTTGTTGAAGGAATATGAAGAGAAACTTTAGTAAGAATCTCAAAGGCAAAGTTGGAAAAACTGTTGGTGCACTCTCTGAAGAATTATTGTTTAGTGATCTTGAACACGATTTTAATAATTATTAATTTATTGATGTTTAACAATAAGAATTTTATGGTCAACAATTAGAAATTATATGTAACGTATGTTTAAAATTCGGAATTCTTAAAACGTTTTTCAAAGCAATTGCTACAGATTCTTCGAGAAATTTTTTGGTAAGATCAGAATACCTGGAGAAACTTTAGGAAATTTGTTTGAATATTAAAAAGCTTGTTCTTAAGACAAAGTTTTGATTTTCTATTAATAATTAATATTACATTCCATAGGAATGTAATTTAGGTAGGGGGAGTTTGAAAATCTTTAAAAAATTGACGTATTTTCTTAATTTTGAGCCTATATAGCAATTATTTTGAATATGAAAAAATACTTTGGATCCCGCAAGCATGATCGAATATAATCCTAATTTGATAGTATGAATGTATTTTGTACCACAATTGAAGTAAATATGGACAAATTACAATTTTGGTTAAGTACCTCCTGTCCATCAGTTTCGGACAGCTTGATTTGTTATATGATATCTTTGTAATTATTGCATCAGTGTCTCAAAATACTTTCATTTTTCATGGGTTTCATTGATCATGGTATCAAACATGCAATAAAATTAAGAAGAATAAACGTTCAGAACAGCATCGTAAAATGTGTTATTTTTCATCACATATGAAAGAGGTTTTTGATAGGCATCTTGCCAACTAAGAAAAACTCACATTATGCTTATAAATG
Organism: Aedes aegypti; assembly: GCF_002204515.2. Taxonomy (NCBI): domain Eukaryota; kingdom Metazoa; phylum Arthropoda; class Insecta; order Diptera; family Culicidae; genus Aedes; species Aedes aegypti. The sequence continues at coordinate 307,964,324 of NC_035108.1, forward strand.
TTGCAAATGCATTGAATTGGTAATTATATACTATTCCTATAGTGTACACATTCAATGATGTTCAAATTTATAGAATTCGAGGCATTTCCAGATCGTGTCCGGTATTGGGTGCCACCTTTCAAGATCGATCAATTTGGTACTAAAATACATCATCAAAACGCAATGTCAAAATTCATATTTATATTTTCAAATTTATTTTTGTACACTATAAAAATGATAATATTTATCATACATGGGTAACACGAGCCCATAAAATCAATATTTTTCGAATTATGAATTAAGTGGCTTAGGTGTCCGGTACTGGGGGATCTCCCCCTATTCGCTTAAATCAATTATTAATTAAAAGATTTCTTCACGAATATATTGAATGATTCCTTCACAGACTTTCCAAGGAATTCCTCTAGAACTTTCATTCGAGAAACCTTGAAAAACTCTACCAGAACTTATTCCAATGATACCCACAGTTTTTTTGCAACGATTCCCTCAGAAAATTTTCCAATGAAGTCATAAAGAATTGTAAAAATATTTCATTAGGAGTTTGACCAAGATGATGTTAAGATAATTTTCATATTTTATTGGAAGGGATTCTATTAAAAAAACCCAAACGAAATCGTGAAGAGATCACTGATGAAATACATGATAAATTCCTACAAAAGAGAAGTCTTTCAAAGATTTCCGAATCTCTTCTAAATTTTTGAGAATGTCTTGGGTGAGTTTTCAGAGAACCTTATAATGATATAATTAAAAAATTACCCAAACAAAACTTGCTAGAGGAAATTCCTGGAAAATCTCGAGATGAACTCTTTGAGGGGCTACAGGAGTAATTACTGTACAATTTGGTGTTTAAACTAAATAAATTTTGAAATTAAGAATTTAAGAAGAAATCACTTCAAAAATAATTCCAGAAATCTTTGAAAGCAATCCTTATTTATGAAAAAATTGCCATGATAGATTATCAAGGAATTCTTGTATGATTTTTCTAAATATTTTTACACGAATTACACAAATCGCAATCCTAGAATTTGTTATTTTTCTGTTCTTATCTGTAGGAATATTTGAAGATAACTTAGTGTATTACCAAAAGAAACCGTTACAAGAATTTCTGAAAGAATTTTCATTGTTGTTGTACTGCTAAATGGTATTTTGTAGCAAATTTTGAAGGAATTCCACTAAGCATATCATAAGAAATTATTTAAGAAATTTCAAGACAAATTCCTGGGAGGATTACTAGAGGAACCTTTTCAAAAATTCGTGATGGGAGCCGTGGAGAAGTCTTTGTACGTATAACTAAAAAATGCTCTGAATGAATCTCAATAAGAATTACTGAAGATGAAATCTATTAAACTATGGGGTAGTCGCGTAGTAATCTCTGCTTCAAGAATTCACATAAAAATTTATTTTATTTATTTATTTATTTAATAACTGTTTTGAATCTAGTACGATTCCCCAGACTTTGCCTTACTCTAAAACTCTTATTAACACTTGTCCGCCTAAGATATTCGTCACTTACACGGACGACTAAGCCTCAAAATCAGTTGGAACGCTAAATTCAACCCACTATATCTCGGCTGTCCTAAGTCCGATTTACAAAATTTTGGCACCTACAGAAATGTATGGGCTTCTAGATTCATGTCAGGTTTTTGAAATATTTTTGGAAACTATTGTTTGATTTGTAGTACTTAAAACACCGGAGCAAGTCCTAAAAAAAATTCTAATCGCCAGTAATTTGTAGATAACATAGAATTTATCGCGATAACCTATAGATTTTTTTTATTGTATGATGATCGTATTAGTGTAACCAAACAATTGGCATTGAATTTTTGATGGTTAGCTGTTCAAAGAACTACAATATATTCACAAAACTACGTAGAATACAGAAAAAATGCATTTTCAACTATAACTTGAAATGTATCGCGATGACCCAAATATTTTATGATCTTAAAATATACTTATATTTAAGGCCATCAAATTTGCAGAACACTGATAATAAATTTCTGTTGAAAAAACTACAATATTTTCACAAAATATTGAAAAATACAGGAAAATACAGGTTTTCTACAGTAATTTCTTATTTATCGCAATGACTCATCAGTTTTATAATTGTAAACTCTTTGTATGTTCATGAGAAACAAATTTCCTGAACATTGTTGATAGCTGTTTGTTTAAAGAACTACAATATATTCACAAAACTGCGTAGAATACAGAAAAAATACATTTTCAATTATAACTTGAAATTTATCGCGATGACCCAAACATTTTATGATCTTAAAATAGACTCATATTTAAAGCCATCAAATTTTCAGAACACTGATAATGAATTTCTGTTGGAAAAACTACAATATTTTCACAAAATAGTGAAAAATTCAGGAAAATACAGATTTTCTACAGTAATTTCTTATTTATCACAATGACTCATCAGTTTTATAATTTTAAATTCTTCGTATGTTCATGAGAAACAAATTTTCTGAACATCGTTGATCGCTGTTTGTTTAAAGAACTACAATATATTCACAAAATTGCGTAGAATACAGAAAAAATACATTTTCAATTATAACTTGAAATTTATCGCGATGACCCAAACATTTTATGATCTTAAAATAGACTCATATTTAAGGCCATCAAATTTTCAGAACACTGATAATGAATTTCTGTTGGAAAAACTACAATATTTTCACAAAATGGTGAAAAATTCAGGAAAATTCAGATTTTCTACAGTAATTTCATATTTATCGCAATGACTCATCAGTTTTATAATTTTAAACTCTTCGTATGTTCATGAGAAACAAATTTGCTGAACATCGTTGATAGCAGCTTGCTCAAAGAACTACCTACAGTATATTCACAAAATCTTGTATAATACACAAAATTCTGAAATTTCTGCTGTTATTTATTGATTGTCTCTAGACCTTATTAATTTAAGGACAATGCTTCAATTGTAAGATTTAAAAATGAACATATTTTAAAACATTTTTTATGTTTTTCAAAGAACTACAACATTTTCACAAAACTGCGAATAATACAGGAGAAATACGATCCTAACAACAGTTTGAATTTTTTTTTGCAATGATCCATGGGTTTTGTGATTTAAAAATATTCTCATATCACTTGTCCGCCTAAGATATTCGTCACTTACACGGATGACGAAGCCTCAAAATCAGTTGGAACGCTAAATTCAACTTACTATATCTCGGCTGTCCTAAGTCCGATTTACAAAATTTTGGAACCTACAGAAATGTATGGACTTCTAGATTCATGTCAGGTTTTTGATTTGTAGTACTTAAACCACCGGAGCAAGTCCCTAAAAAAACGAAATTTTGCCAATGCCTGTACACAACTTGAAATTTATCGCGATAACCTATAGATTTTTTAATGTATGATGATTGTATTAGCGTAACCAAACAATTGGCATTGAATTTTTGATTGTTAGCCATTCAAATAACTGCAATATATTCACAAAACTGCGTAGAATACAGAAAAAATACATGCTCAACTATAACTTGAAATTTATCGCGATGACCCAAACATTTTATGATCTTAAAATAGACTCATATTTAAGGCCATCAAATATGCAGAACACTGATAATAAATTTCTGTACGGAAAACTACAATAGTTTCACAAAACAGTAAAAAATACAGAAATATATAGGTTTTCTACAGTAATTTCATATTTATCGCAATGACTCATCAGTTTTATAATTTTAAACTCTTCGTATGTTCATGAGAAACAAATTTGCTGAACATCGTTGATAGCAGCTTGCTCAAAGAACTACCTACAGTATATTCACAAAATCTTGTATAATACAGAAAATTCTTGAATTTCTTTTGTTATTTATTGATTGCCTCTAGATCAATTAAAAGATTTGAAGTATTTTAAGTTATAACAATAAATATATTTACAGAACATTTTTGATGTTTTTTAAAGAACTAGAACAGTTTCACAAAACTATGAATAATTCAGGGAAATTACGATCCTAACAACAGTTTGAAAGTTATTGCAATGATACATGGATTTTGTGATTTTTAAAATCTTGTCATAATGCGTCATCGCAATGAATATCAAACTACACTAGATATGAGAAAATTTATAGATTGTAAAATTCATGAGTAGTAGCGATTATTAAAACTATAGCACAAACTATTTTTTTTCTGCCATATGCTACGCAGTTTATTATATATGTTGTGATTCATTAAATGTACAAATTACAATGAAAAATGTTTGGTAATATAAATTCGAACTTCATTGTTAGATAAGTTTCAAGTTTTGTACAAACAAACGCTTAATTTTTTTAGACTAGCTTCAGTGTTTATAGTACTACAAATCAAACCATAGATTCCAAGCACATTTCTATAACCGCACATGAATCTACAAATAAGGACAAACTAGGGTTGTAGCGATCAACTTTTTTTTAACACCGTCATCCATACTGTCTTCAAATTAAGCAAAATTTGTCTGATCGTGCTAAAAATGTCATCAAAATGTTACATTTCCACTTAGTTTTGCAAAAAACTGCTATTTATAAGTATATTACAATTAACCCTGGTTTGGGTAACTTTTTGATGAAAATTTAGTGTGTATTTTTCGGCAAACTTAAGTTTACGGCTGGTGTAAAGTATGCATGTCATAAGAGTATCGATATTTTGTGTTTTAGCCAGCGAACTTTTGCCCCACACTAGATTCGAACTCTTGCCCCACCAGAGGGGCAAAAGTTCGTTTAAGACAATCAATTTTGAAATTGTTATAACTAAAAATGGGTAAATATTTTGACACAAGTTTGTTCAGCAAAATTATAGCCAATATGTTGAAGGTTCACTCTATGGTATTTGTTTTGTTTCAACTGTTATTGTTTTCCTGCAAACATTGATTATACCACTAAGGTCGAACTTTTGCCCCACCTTACTCTATAAATGTTGAGAAAGTTTGTTTTTTTTTTTTCAAAACATAATAACGGTTTTGAAAAATAAAATCAATTAGTCATCTTGATAAATATGAAACAAGAGCAGAAATAGTATATTCTTGTATTACATGGTATTTTGTGAAAATATTGAAGTTTTTTAACGGAACTTCATCGGTTAATTTACACAAGCTTGCCAACTCTAAATGATAACATTTTATTTAACATTTTCAAATTATAAAATCCATGGAACATTGTGGTCAATTGCAGGCTGTTATTACGATCTAACTTTTCTGGTATTTTCCACAGTTTTGTGTAGATGTTTTAGTTCTTTAAAAATCTCCAAATATGTTCTGTAGATATATTTACTTTTATATATGAGTATGGTCCAAACCCTTAAAATGATATGGTCTGGAGGCAATCAGTGATTTGCAGTTGGCTGACAAAACGTCGAAAGGTGGGAATTGGAAAAGAACGAAATGATCTTAGAAGAATTATTCTCTTCCGAAAGAATTAATTTTTCGACATTTTTTTCTTTTCGATGTGTTATTCCTTTCGACGTTTTGTCATTCAACGTTTGTTGTGTTTTGATACGTTCTGTCAATTTATATGTGAATCTGAAAAATTTTAAACTGTGGAGATTATAAGCCAATGCGGCAATTTCAAAATTACAGGAGAAATTTTAAATGTTACTGTATTATACATGATTTTCGAGCACACTTATTTTTCTTGAAAATTTACAACAATTTAGAAAATTATACAGATGGTAAAATGTTCAAACTTCGGTAGCAACAGAATATTTTTGTATTATACGGTAATTTGTGAAATATTGTAGTTCTTTCAATAAAATTTCATCGATCATGTTGTGCAAACTTGACAACCCTAAATATGAGAATATTTTAAAATCATAAAACCCATGGATCATTGCAAAACAAAAAATCAAACTGTTGTTAGGATCGTATTTCTCCCGTATTATTCACAGTTTTGTGAAAATGTTGTAGTTCAATGAAAAACATAAAATATGTTTTAAAATATATTAATTTTTATATCTAACAATAACTTTAAATTGATAAGGTCTAGAGACAATCAATAAATTGCAGAAGAAATTTCAGAATTTTCTGTATTATACAAGATTTTGTGAAAGTATTGTAGTTCTTTGAACAAACAGCGATCAAGGATGTTCAGGAAATTTGTTTCTCATGAGCATAAAAACAAGATTTTAAAATTATAAAACTGATGAGTCATTGCGATAAATATGAAATTACTGTAGAAAATCTGTATTATCCTGAATTTTTCACTATTTTGTGAAAATATTGTAGTTTTTCCAACAGAAATTCTTTATCAGTGTTCTGAAAATTCGATGATCTTAAATATGAGTCTATTTTAAGATCATAAAATGTTTGGGTCATCGCGATAAATTTCAAGTTATAATTGAAAATGTATTTTTTCTGTATTCTACGCAATTTTGTGAATTTATTGTAGTTCTTTGAACAAACAGCGATCAACGATGTTCAGGAAATTTGTTTCTCATGAACATACAAAGAGATTAAAATTACAAAACTGATGAGTTATTGCGATAAATATGAAATTAATGTAGAAAACCTGTATTTTCCTGATTTTTTTCTCTATTTTGTGAAAATATTGTAGTTTTTCCAACAGAAATTTATTATCAGTGTTCTGCAAATTTGATGGCCTTATATATGAGTATATTTTAAGATCATAAAATGTTTGGGTCATCGCGATAAATTTCAAGTTATAGTCGAAAATGCATTTTTTCTGTATTCTACGTAGTTTTGTGAATATATTGTAGTTCTTTGAACAGCTAACTATCAAAAATTCAATGCCAATTGTTTGGTTACACTCATACGATCATCATACAATAAAAAAATCTATAGGTTATCGCGATAAATTCTAAGTTATCTACAAATTACTGTAGGTTAGAAATTTTTTTAGGACTTGCTCCGGTGTTTTAAGTACTATAAATCAAACAGTAGTTCCTAAAAATATTTCAAAAATCTGACATGAATCTAGAAGCCCATACATTTCTGTAGGTGCCAAAATTTTACAAATCGGACTTAGGACAGCTGAGATATAGTGGGTTGAATTTAGCGTTCCAACTGATTTTGAGGCTTCGTCCTCGGTGTGTTAAGGTACAGTGGGGGAAGTGTATCAGTGGGGTAAGTGGATCATTCGTCAATATTAAGCATAAATACTTGAATATGTTGAATGTTTTCGCACCATTGCTTCGTTTTAGGTTATATTCTTACGCCCACACTGATTCTATTGCAAAACTGGTACTACACGTACACTAACATAAGCAAACTTGTTTGCTGCTAAAATTAATTAATTTGAAAATTGTTTTCCATTAATCGAAAATCCACTGGATCTCTGTCTACAGTCGAATACTATTAGTTTTTTCGATACGTGGTGACCTTTTCAGTTCTAATTAAATGAATCACAATGAAAAATATGTGATTTTTATAAATAAATACAGATATATTGTACATGGTACACTTACCCCTACTTTTTAATGGGGTGGGGTAAGTGGATCAAGTATTATTATTATTATTGGCAGACTGCTTACGATAATTTTAATAAGTTTTAGTATCCGCAAATGTTGTTTTCCCTTAACTTTATTCATTCCCAGATTAAATTTGTCAAATTGACCAAAGAAAATTTGAATTAATCCACCCAAAAGTTTATTTTAACCTCCCTGGTATAAAAAAGTAATAATTTTAACATTTCTCGATTACTTTTTCAAATCGACGTAAGTAACTTTTATACGGTTTTGAGAAAATTAATTAGGAAAAATCACAATCTATCTTCTAAAACTGTTTTAAAATGAATCACCTTTTTAACATTTTTTTGTCGTGTACTTCGCTCAAATTTTGCATACACTCAGCTCACGTTCAAAAACTAGGTAGTTTCTATTATTTCCCACAAAAATAATTAGAAGAAAATGATAAGCCGTTTCATTCAGTTACTTTCGACGTTTTTCTACCAGTGTAAAATCGGCTCAAGTAGTGTTTTGTTTTGATTCGTGGTTAAGTCACTTTGTCTCTCCATACAGCGGGGCGGCGAAAGTAGTGGTTAGGTTGCGAAAGTTGAAAATGTTACTTTCGTCGTTTTGTAAATCCGGAAATTAAACGTTCTAAAAGTGAAAAGTTGAGTTGGTACAGAGCGGTACGTGTAGAATTCCGCCTGCTTAACACGTAGGATCGATAAAGTAAGTTTGTATACTTTTTTGACTTGAGTCTGTATGAATAAGTTTTCGAGATTTATACGAAACTTTTTGTGGTTTATCAAAGCTAAGTTGTAGAAGAGCAAAATATACACATTTTCCACTAGAAAGCATATAATCGTACCTTATTTGAGCATATGAATTGTTCTAGACAGATGATACAAATATATTCATAAATAGAATAAAAGGATTTCAGTTTGTTATTCAAAAGTAAATGTAGCTAATATTTTTAAAATACGAGTGTTTTTATAAAACATCGTAAGGAATAATCCTACAATACTTCTATATAACTTATGTGAATTTTCTTCAAATTATTCTTGCTCCAATATTTTTTTCTGTTCGAATTAGTGTGAACTAATGTATATAATATGTATATACATATAATTTGGTTAAATAAAAATACTTTATAATTTAAAAGTATTAAAATGTAACATTACTAGCACTAATAACAAGAACGAGAGTAATAGCATTCGTACTATACATAATTACACCACATTTGTTTTGAGAACATATGTTTGTTATTGGTGATCCACTTACCCCACCATGGTGGGGCAAGTGGATCATTTGTCGCAAATTTTCAAGTCCCCCATACTCAATACATAACAATCAGAAAAATCGAAATAAATGACGATTTGAAGAATATTAGTCCCTCATTTGTTATCCACAGAAAAAAGTTTGAATTACATTATTCACGATAGCTGTACATAACAATGAAGTTGACTATTGATTTTTCTGTATCCACTTACCCCACGGTACCTTATATTTTTAAACACAGATTTGGATACATTAAAGTCAAACAAGTCACTCACACTATTGAATAATCGGGAACATACACGTAACGGATTGTTGCCATAGGAAGTTCTATGCCGTCTGATGAGCAGCAAATCACGTTGTCGCAGATGTCGGTTTTGTGCGTAGAACGAAACACTTTGCAGGAACAATGGACAGTCAAGATTTCCTCTCCTCAAACATAAAAAGCCTTTGTAGGTTACTGCGTCTCGTAGAAAGTGTTTGCAAAGCAATGAGTCTGCAGCGTGACGTGTAATCAGGCAAGTTAAACGGATCCGACCATGGCAGCTGCCGAAGGGCGAAGCGGATGAAGCAACGCTGGACCTTTTCAATCCGGATAATGTGGGTCGTATGTTGTGGAGACCACACACATACAGCATACTTCAAAATACTACGAACAAGCGAGCAATATAATGCCTTGAGAGCATAGATGTCCTTGAAGCAGCTAGCAATTCGTCGAACAAACGCCTTCGCAGTTGTAGCATTGACGTGTTCATTAAACCGCAGTTTACTGTCCAGAATAACGCCTAAGTCTCGGATTGACTCAACGCGTTCCAATGGTTCTGATCCAATCGAATATCCAAATTCGATGCACGATTGTCGGCGGGAAAAAAATCATTACAATGCGAAAAATGGGAGAAGGGACTTTAGATAGATAAGAAGTTATGCGTAAAAAAGAGACCCTAGAGACGTTCACGTTATCGAAATATGTTTGGCAGTTTTCACTACCCCTACTTATTACCAATTCAGAGTCTCTCCAAACATGATTTTCCTTGCCCCGTTTGTCAAAACTGAATTTCTAATGCTATGAGAAATTTTCACCATGATTTCGGGGCCCCTAAAAGCCCGGGGCATACTGGAAAGTTGTCGTTATAACGAGTTTCGACTGTATTGTTAAACATATGAAGTTTGTATTCTGGTACAAATTAAGCTAATAAATTGCCATACAAGTTGGCAAACTTGCAAGTTGTCTAAAATAGAATAGTCGAATATTGCATTTTCAACAGTAAAAATCTCAAAAACTAAACGTGCTATGATATTTTTGAAAATGGCAATGGATTCAGCAACCATTATTTAAATAAATAGCGGTATTTTGCTGCTTGATACAAAAACGTTTCCCACAGTGCAATGGTTACCGTGGTATTTATATGGAGGATATACACAGCTTTTAGAACCATAAAATAGTTGGCAGGATCGAGCCAACTTTTCTAGGACAGTTGAATATGTTGCTAATTACAATTCGATACAGTCCTCAGCTCCGTTCAACGAGAATGATGACAACGACGAACTTAAGAAATTGTTTCCAAATGCATAGTTATGAGTGAGATGCTGGCGCTGCTCGGGATCGAGCGTGGAAAATATGACACAGAGAGTCGAGCTCAGAAATATCTCGTTAAAAGTTGCCTCCGGGAATGCAGGCCCCGGTTTCCGTTTAGAATGGTTATCGCAGTAGGATTTTTTTGCTTGCATCCTACGCGGTGTTTGTGGTCGGTGGGATGTTCTGCTCGGGAATGTTTCGTCGAGCGGGTGGAATGTCTGAGCTTTACTGTGAAATTCAATATTAGTTACAATATTTTCTTCAACAATTTCTTGTAACATTCGCTACATACGGTGATTTTTGTGAGCAATTTACTGTTTTTATTAACTTATTTTATTAGTATCATCTCAATCATTACATTAAATTGTTTCAAGTGAAAGCAACCGAAAACGACAAAGGAAAAGTGTAAAGAATTTTATAATGAGACGGCCAAGAAAGTCTCCAAGACTTTCAGATCATCTGCCTAAATTCAGAAATACTGACCACAATTGACCCTTTATTTCCTCACTTAAATCCAAGAGCCTGCGCTAGGGTGTTCAGAAAATATACTACTTAGAAATGAACTATTTGTTTTAGATTTTCTGCAACTCGGATTACTTCCCCATTCATCTGCAGACAGTGTGACCGAATCAAGACGAATATCAATAGCAATTTGATCTGACCAAAACCACGCTTGCAAATGTGACTCATTTGATTCAAAGTTCTCCTCCACTGAGCTGCATAAAATCCTCAACTTTATGCGGCCATTTGGGTAAGCTGTGTACGCAAACCAAGCCCCAAATAGTCATCACTCGAACTCATTTTGGCCACATGTACTATGAAGTTCTCAACCACACACTCTCTGTATGTCTGTCTATTTGTGTCTTCGTTCCACATACATAGTTTCAACCGAACATAGTGTAATTTAAGGATTGTGCTTTTAGTTTGCTCTACGATGCTACACTAGAAGAAACTTGCAAAAGACCTCTAGCCCAAAAACTACTCCCGTTCCATCTTCGTACTTCTCGACTGACTGACTATTGGCTTTGATTGTGCCGGGATGCCTTTTATTTTTGAAAAAGTCCTCCCACTACGTTACCACTACACATGGTGTAGTATTCTGCTGCTGCTGATATCGTGTGTTTTGGTTTTGAGCTTTATTTGCTCGGCTTAGTGAAATCCTAACCCCGAAAACCTCTTTGTCCACAGAAAACTTGCAACCCATCAACAGAGTGAAATCTAGTGAAATTAGTTTAGTTATGCTCAATTTCTGCATTCTGAACTTTCTGATCACGAACGTAGAAAAGGGATTTTGGGATGGTGTGGCTGTTAGATTGTACTTTTCATGCAATGTGTGGTGCAGTAAGATTTGATCTTTTTACGATTCAACTACTAGACACGTTAAACACTTTTTACCACATACATTGGAGGATTTCTTGTTGTATGAATAGGGTGGTTCAAAATGTCAACTCGAATCAGTGTCAACTTTTTCTTTTTTTAAGCTTTTAGATTATTTGAATAAAAACTGAGACTGCTCAAGCTCGGCATCCGCTCTCATTCTGTTCCTCGACACCAGCCCAATTGGGGCTCGCAGGAAATTCTGAGTGCCCGAATCTTTGCGGGTACTGCCTATAGAAACCATGCCCTGACAGAAACTGCGTCTTGTAAAAGTTTACCCCAATCTGACACATTTGGTATTAGCCGATTACTCCATCTTTAGAGGAGTTATCTCGGCTATGGTGGACACGGCCTCTTTAGAAACCGTTCGGTTTGCGCTTGGTTTTTTCAATACATAATCCTTTACGTGGTTTCCAATTGCTTTAGGTTTCTGCTCATTCTAAGCGCTTTTGACCATACCATACCATCAAAATAGCTTCCCAGCTTGCACTGTTGAACGAATTCTTCTCATCCAGAGTGACAACCGCGCAGTAACAGATGCTGTTCCTTTTATGCTCGATTGCCACCTCAGCTATCTGAACGACCGACTGGATAGCGTCCAGAGTAGATTTACCTTTCCTGAATTCAAACTGGTCGTTGGACAGGCAGTCCGCATCTTTCGTATACGGTACTAGCCTGTTTAGCCATTTATATCGCATCAACATAATAGATTCCAATTTATGTGATTGTGGAAAATTTTATGAAGACATCGATCATATTGTATTTCATTGTCACAAATTCATTTCTCCAAGAAATAAATTAATCAACAATATAGTAGATTTGGGCCAACCTATTCCTGTATCTATACGTGATATTCTTGGTACAGAATGGTATCCTGTAATGAAACTTTTATTTCAGTTTTTGAATTAGATCTCATAGTTGGTTTGTTACTTTTTGTTTTTTTTTTACCTTTATTTTCAGATATCACGGATTCGATTTTGACTCTCTCCCTCACTGGCTTCTGATGACCCTCTTATTTTAACGCCGATGGTTATATATCAAGATTTTGGCTCTATTATGGTTTGTAACCGTATGAGCCTTTAGTTTTAAGTTTGATTTGTAACGTTTATTGAAAAGATAAAGAGGTTTTGTGCCTCTTTGAGAAAGATTTCCAATAAAAATCACTCAAAGGGGTTTTTCCCTCTTTCAAAATTTTAGTAAAAATAAATAATAATAATAAAAATAATATATAAGGCATAAATCAGATGATGTCCAAAATAGATTATGGGTTTTGTTCAGTTGATATAATTTGGCCATCTGATGAAACATACTGGATTGTTGCATGCATGCATACTTGCAGGCATATTCCGTGGGTCTGATGATATTTACTTACATTAAATTAAATTATTGTTTATCACTAATATACACATCCAATAGAGAGTAGTGTTTGATCTTTCGACCTTGACGCTTGCTCGTGCGGGGGCGGGAGATGAGGGCAGGATCTCGGGACACGCGCCTATTTTCTCTGAGTGCTTTTATATTGTCGAGCAAACGAGTGAAGCTGAAAGTGGATTGTTGCTGCTCAGTCAAGGATGACGGATCAATTGGTGAGCTCGTTTCATGCCTTTATTGTTAATCTATAAGATATTTATGACTGCACATTTAATCGTAAATATGATTTTTCAACAAACTATGAATGGTTCGTCACTGTGAGTGTCGACATAAACTCTGATCCATGAATTATTTATGTTAACCATTTTTTTTTTTTCATAACACCCCTTTCTTATTACCTTTATTTTTGTAATTAAAAAAACTTTGAATGGTTCGACACTTCAAGTGTAGACTTGCAAAAGGTTCACTTTATTCAACAAACTTTGGATGGTTCGTCACTATAAGTGTCGGCTTAAGAATAAGAGTGTTAGGAATGTTACATTTAGGTCATGGTTTCCCAAACTGTGGGTCGCGACCCCCTGGGGGGTCGTGAGCTGACATCTGGTGGGTCGCGAAAAATAAATCCTGTTGGTAATTTTGGTAACCAGTTTGAGTGATTCTCTTTTATTTATTTCCCAAATTGATTCTGGAAATCAGGCGTTTGTGCAGTGCAATCGAGACTCTTTTGATTAGGAGGGTAATCTGAAGCTATAAAATCTATAGTTCTGAACAGAACAACGTTTCAAAGCTCTGGTTGATATTAAATTTTCACTGTAGTTCGAGAATTACTTGATTTTATTTGAACTGGAAATTTGATGCATTCCATTAACACATTTTTGCATAATCGGAAATTACATATTGACAAAAAATGGCGGAAATTCAAATTAGAAATAACGTTTTGTCTCAAATTCCGAACATGATTTCCGTTACAGAAAATTGTAAAATATTCCGAACACTCGACTTATTATAAATATTTTGCAGTAAACACTCCAAATTTCTTCATAAGATGATCCATCATTCTATAATTAAAGACTATCTAATAATTTTGAAAATATCAATTTTTACATTTCAAATTGCCACTGTTCGGAATATGAATCATGTTCAGTTTTCAGACAAAACGGTAACTAGTTTTGGAATAAAAATAATTGGTTTAGTTTGTAAAATAACACTTTTCAGTAAAATCAAATGCATTTAAAATATTTCAGAAACATTTTTATTTTTTTGCAAAATAGCTTGATGCAAAGAGCTTGATATATTAACCCGTATAGGCCTGAGTGAAAGCAAAAATGCTAAAACCCTCGCCACTCAGCGAATACTAAATGGATTCAAATAATATTTTATCAGTATACTGGCTCACATATCTAGATTCTAAAAGTGGCCAGAGGATTTCGGAAATGTTCCTGTGGCCGGAGTTATTCCGGTGGATCACTGGGTCAGGTCGGATGCAAAGGGTGTCGTGCTTTTGTGTCCCTGTAGGTAGGCAAATTTCAAGTCACATATAATTTCCGGAATCGTCAATAATGTGGCCACTATACCAAGGAGTTTTAAGTGAAACGCATCAGTGTAAAACTTTTGAGAAATGATTTAATTGGATAACCTTATGTATTGCATTTGTTTAATCCTTCAAATGATCATTTTCGTGTCCCCGGGCGCCTCAAATTTACGATAAAGTGGTCAATTTGTATGTAAACATCTGTGTCAACATTATGGGAATGCTTTCCAGTGAACTACTATGTTTGATCTCTACTTGAAGAGAACTGAAACGGTTTAATATCTAATAAACCTATAACCGATTCTTCCGGACATTTAGTACGAGTAGCCACATCTGGTACTCTCTAAACGGTGGAAAACTCTCTATTTGGGATGTTGAGTATAAGATCTTAATGATTTATGCAAATTAAAATTATTGCCATCTATATAAATAAAAATGGAATGGTGTTTGTATGTCACGAAATGGCTTGAGAACGGGTCAACAGATTTACATAAATCTTCCACTGTATCATTCAACAAGAGATGCGACGTGTTCGTGCGTAGAAAAAGTTGAGAAAAGTCTCAGGAATAATCAGAAAAACGGGAGAAAACTGATCAGTCATTTTGTATGAGAGATTACATGTCATTTTTCAAAAGCCTACTTGATGGCTAGACAAAGTTTGCCGGGACCACTAGTTACAAATAAATAAAGTTAACTTGTCATGTCCCAAAAAATCGCCCTTTTTTACCCGACTTGACCTAGAGAGTTTATTCTCAATAATATCATTGAAGCGTGCGATAAATACGACTGAGAGTGTTTTAGCTATTTGTCTGTGGTATTGGTGTGTACATTGATCTCTCTGCGTCAATTATTTAAAGCCACGTTTCCTTTTTTCTATAGACTCTGTAAGGCGTTAGATTTGTTAAGAGACGATCCAGAATTCTGTAATCAAGCACACGTGTCTTAACATCATCAAAATGTTCCTTACGAGCTGAGTCTATGAGATTCCTAACTGTACCCTGGAGAATTCTTAAGGGATTCTTGGTTCTTGTGGGACTTTCCAGAAATTTTAACGAATTCATGAGGATATCTGCAGATTCCAAGTGGACACTGAGGGCTTCTTGAGGGATCTTTAGAGTGTATAAATAGTTATGGAGAATTATGGCTAAAATCTGGTAATTCCTAATAAACACTAGGGCGTCCTGTAAATTTTAAGCGGGATAATGTGAATTTCTAGTGGTATTTTTAATATTTCCGGCGAAAGCTTGGGGGTTTTGAAAAGGTTCCCAGAGGAATTTGAGGTATGCTAGTGGTAGCCTAATAATAATAAACTTAAAATGTTTTTTCATCGGAGACTTGAGAATTTTCAGCAACATCGCAGCGGAATTCCAAGATATTAACTCCTAGCAAAATCCTTAGCAAGATCCTGAGAACTCTATGCAAGGTTCTGTGGATGCTTGGCAAGATGTTTCAGAGCACAAGCATTTTTCTGTATATTTCTTATGAGAACCTGAAGATTCCTATAAGGTTCTTGAGGTTTCATAAATGTAAATTTCAGTTGATTTCATAAGGTAGGTGTAAAACATATATCAAGCTCAATGAAAAATTATTTCAAGTAAACATTAAATTCTACAGAATTACAAGTCACATTTATGCATCATCTCATCTTTATGTTTGCCTTTTTGATTGCAGTCAATCGATCATTATAAAATGCTTTACTTTATCAGAAACATAAATTGAAAGAGCAATTCTAAACTTACCGAATTTTTCAAACTTTACGCTTAAGTCCAAAAGTTAAACTGATTTTAAATGTTCATTCAATTAAAAAAAAAGCTCATGCCGTTTTGTAATACCCAGCGCTTTTGATTATTGGTTTTACAAGGCCCTTTTATACAAAAATTAAATAAAGCTTCTAAATATAATTGGCGTAAAACTGCCACCAGAAAAACGTTTGCCAGATTTAGCATTACGGGGCTATAGATTCATAGCATAGTATAACCCTTCGGAAAAATACTTCGAAGTGAACCTTTTCGAAGTCTCAAAGCCTTATGATTCCATAAAAATTATGTATTAACATTATAATGATGTTTTCAAACCGAATAATTGAAAAATAAAATTTGAAATATGGGATCCGATTTTGGCACGGTTCCGTTTTTGGCAACTGAAAATTTAAACTTTGTTGCCAAAAACGGAATCCCACTGTATTTTCATTAAAAAATCATGTTTTTGGGTAGTTTTTGTTGAATAACTTAGTCAAAACCATTTTTTAGAAAAATGTGTTGTATGAAAGTTTGAAAACAACTAAATTTGCTACAAAAAACTGTAAAAAGATTCGGAATCAATTGAGTATTTAAGAAGTTATGGTCAAACAACGTTGAAATTTTTAGTAAAATGAGGAAAAATATGGATAAAAGTATTTTAAACTAAAACCAGGGAAATTGTACCAGTTATGGCCATAGTGGTTCCCTATTTGGCCATATGTGAAATTTCGATAACTTTCACATTTTTTATATTTTTGAATGTTATAACATCTAGATACATCCTTCATCTTACTGCTAAAACACATAAAACTTTTCAAAATGTGAAAAAAATCAAGTTAACACGTATGGTGAAATAGGGAACCACTATGGCCATAACTGGTACACCTACCCTAGTTTTGATTTTAGACAAATTTGATGTTCTACTATTTTTATTATAAACTAGTGGTCCCGGCAAACTTTGTCTTGCCATCAAGTAGGCTGTTGAAAACCGCTATGGTTCGTCCCCTAGAAAATGACAGTTCCGTTCACTCTCGTTTTTCCGTATTTTCCCGGTTAATATCCTGGGATTTTTATACACACAAACTCGTCGGAACCCGTGACAAACAAAACGGAGAAAGAATCATTCAGATCCGCTGACCCGTTCGTAAGTTATTTCGTGACATACAAACACCATTCCATTTTTATTTATATTATAAATTTAGTTTTGAAGATGATGGTGCTAAAAGTTTTGAAATCGGTTCAAAATTAACAAAGTTATGTTTACCTCACTGAAGGTCATTTTTTATAACTTGAAAATTCACCTTCAAGACGTTTGCGCCACCTCTAAATGTTAATATTTTTGGCTCAGATTTTGAGGTTTCTCTTTTAATGTGATTTGCATTCAGTAGAGCACACGAATTTTTGGTTTTGAGAACTGTTGAAAAATAAGCCGCACCCTAATGGACACTTAATAGTTTTGCTCTTTTCAAATCTCCAGGAATAGATGGGATTTATCCTGTTCTGCTCCAAAAGGGATTTGAGTTTATCAAACATGTTTTGAAAAAGCTTTTTGTAAGCAGTTGTACATTCCCAGATCCTGGCGTGATATTACTGTAAAGTTTATCCCGAAAGGAGGACGTGCGTCGTATGAAGAAGCGAAGAGTTTTAGATTTGCCGACGACTATCTAGCTTTGATAGTTGGTATGTGCATATGCACCCTATTCGACCTGATGCAAAGTGCTCTTCAGGTAGTCGAGAGTTGGTGTCGCCAATATGGCCTTTCGGTTAACCCGAATAAAACATCTATTGTTCTTTTTACGGATAGACGAAACCGCGATGGTATTCGACCTTTACGTCTTTTTGGAGATTAATGTGACTGATCAAGTAAAGTATGTCGGAGTCATTCCAGATTCCATACTTTCATGGACACCTCACATTGATTTCAGAGTCATAAAAGCTTGCATGGCCTTTGGTCAATGCCGGCGAACCTTTGGTAAAACTTGGGGCCTCAAACCCAAATATATCAAATGGATTTATACAACAGTTGTTCGACCAATATTGGCATATAGATGTCTTGTGTGGTGGCAAAAGGGCGAAGTGAGAACAATCCAATCAAAATTGGGCCATCTCTAAAGGATGTGCTTGATGGCGATGTCTGGTGCGTTCCCTACAACTCCCACAGCAGCGCTCGAGGCTCTTTTCGACGTTGTGCCACTACACATATATCTTAAACAAGAAGCACTTTCTTGCTCTTACTGTTCAGGGTACTGGATCTACTGGAGAAAAATCCAGTGAATCGTAGATCTACACACACTTCGTTGTTTCCACTTTTGGTGAATTGGGACAAAATTGTCCTTGCACCAAGTGATCTCACAATTGCTTGTCACTTTCCTTACAGGACATTTACCACACAATTCCCTTCACGGGAAGAGTGGACGTCTGGCTATTTGGAAAGAAGTATATCAAACAATATAGTATGTTACACTGATGGCTCCTTTCTAGATGGTAGAGCTGGTTCAGGAGTATATTCTCGTGAGCTAAGGCTGAATCAGTTTTACTCACTTGGTAGAAACTGCACCCTTTTTCAGGCGGAAATATTTGCTCTTATGTGTGGAGTGCAATCAGCACTTCAACAGCGCGTAATGGGGAAAGTCATATACTTCTGTTCAGATAGTCAGGCTGCTATAAAAGCTCTCGCTTCGGCCAACTCAAGGTCGAAGCTTGTTATCGCATGTCGAACTCAAATTGAGGAACTGAATTCAGTCAACTCTGTAAATCTTGTATGGGTACCTGGCCATTCTTCCATCGCTGGAAATGAATTGGCTGATGAGCTAGCTCGCGATGGAGCATCGCATGACTTCATTAGCCCTGAGCCGGCTATTCCAATTTCGAAGTGCTTGGTGAAGTTTCAGATAAACTCTTGGGCGGCAACTCAGCACAAGCAATATTGGAATAGTTTGGAGTCATGTCGTCAAACAAAATTGTACATTACTGAGCCATCTCCAAGGGTGGCGAAGTATTTAACAAATCTGTCAAAGCAGAATTGCAGTCTCTTGGCCAGAGCGTTGACAGGCCACTGCCGACTCAACTATCACATGGCAAATATTCAGTGTACTGACTCATTTGTGTGTGATAGTTGTGACTCCAAATGTGATTCCAATTACTTGGTAAACACTTATTAAGTAAAACTGAATTCAGAAGCCTGAATCTTCAGGACATTCTGTTATTCTTAACCCACTGTGGTAATGAGCTATAGGCTCTCTTTGCGCTCATGCGTTTTGTAGTGCCCTTTTTAGGGCGCTGTTCGAACCCATTGTGGTATGGAGCTACATGCTCTCATTTCGCTTATGCGATCTTCCTTCTTCAAGGGACCCCACTCCTATTTCCTCCCATCTTTCCCTTTCCCTTCCTCTCCCATCGGGAAGATGATGAAATAGGCTCAAATATGGCGATGGCACAAATCTCCCAACTGGTGGGGAACGTGCCTTTGGAGCCGGCCTTCTGATACCTGATACCTGATGTCTCACAAGAGTTTTGCAAACGATATGAGCAAGGGAAATGGGGTTGTTACTAAAAATAATCTAGAAAGTATTAGAAAGTTACTAGAAAGTAAGCTGATTGGACGAAAGCTAATACCTTCTGCAAGATTTTAAAATTGGTACAAGCCTGGCATTTTCCATTTGTCAGTAAAATTTTCCAATTGAAAACATCTGTTATATATATCAACCGAAAAAGATTAGCTACTCTCTGGAAGTTTCTTGTTGAAGATGTAAAAAATTCCATCATTGCCAAGGGCTTACATATATTTGATTTTTAATAATAGTTCTCACTTCTTCCAAATCTGTCCCCCAGGAATTGGATTGATTTCAATTGGACTTTTATTTTCAATTGGGCCTGTGGAACCTAAATTAAAAATGTGCGCGCTTTTAAACTGTGTAGTAAGTTTTTGAACTGTTTTAGTTGGTTATCCTTTTTCAATGCCAGAATTGACTTCTAAGTTTTTTTTTCAAAATCGCAGATATTTTCCAAAAGGGCTTAGAGCCAGGGTCCAAATGATTTTTTTTTTTCAAAATGTTCGTTTCCTAGTTGAGTGAAATGTTTTTTAATTTCTTTTTACAGATTCTGCACATTAATAGAAGGTTCTCGAATGCGTTGAAATTGCCTTCTCCTAACGTTTTTTAGACAGATAAAAAGCTTAAGATCATCTTCTTTTATCACGGATTCGAATTTTACTTCACATTTTGATATTGCAATGCCTCTTGCTTCAACAATTCGTTACAGTTTCGAGAGCATTGTCAATAGGCAATAATAAGAATAATACTACTATTTTTAAACAATTGGTGGTACCAAAAATGCATGAAATTTAAATAGGAGGGGTAGAAACATAAATTTTTAAATTTTGCCTATTTCTTTCTTAATCCACAGAAAACTGTCTACAATTTTATTACAAACCATTCTGAGGGAAGAAGTATCTACTTAACCTACATAGATTCAGCTCAATTTCCGAATCAATTTCTCATAACAATAAATAAATTGTTAATTTAAAAAATCCTTTCCCGCCCGCATGCCACAACAAAGACGAGCCTCTCTGTGGCGTGGCTCAATACCACAGCAAAATGAGAAAATAACAGTGTGTCGATGGGAACACGAAACCCGGCCAGCCTACCCACAGCAGCACAACAATGAAAGCCCAAAACGAAAGAAAATCTTCTTAACAAGATATTTGTTGAACAAGAAAATTGGATTTGCCCAAGTAGATTGCTTTTCAAAAGAGTAATAAACAGCGAGAAAAATTCTCCCGTTTTTTTTTTCTGGAATTTCTCCGCTGCAAACCAAATGACAAAATCCCTGTGAGAAAGATCAATCCACATTCAGTTTGGTGTGCTGGACAATGAATGCATTCCAAATTAGCAAATCAATAAAATCGAGTGAAGCAAAAGATTAAAGAGTATCGGACTAATTCAACAGAATGAAGATAAGCAAGAGGATCAAGGGAATCAAGAGAATCAAGAGAATCAAGAAAATCTTGGGAATCAAGAAAATCAAGACAATCAAGTCAATCAAGAGAATCAAGAAAATCAAGAAAATCATGAATTCAGCTAGAAAGCAGTATCATGTCAGATGTTGATCAGTTTGGAGTACTAAGACAATATGATGACATTCCCCACAGCAGAGGTTAAAACAATAAAGCAAAAATGCTCACTTTTCAACCCACACCAAGCCTTTTCTTGCCAACTGACAACAACAACTTCGTCGAAGCGTGCACCAACTCTCCAAACACACCGGACACAGCATCGTTGTCAGCCTCGCCGGACCGGAAAAAAGGGGTGGCCATCAGGAAAACGATAACTTTTCCTCGCCCAGCAGTAGCAGCAGCATTAGTGGCAAATCCAAATTTCATTTTGCAGTCCCACTGAGAGCATCCCTTGATTTGTCATCATTTTAGCACGAACTGAATTATGTTTCTCACCACGATCCGAGGAATTCGCTTGATTCGCAAATCAGATCAACTATTGTGATAGTGTTTGCCAAAGTTGAACTGAACTGATCTCCTCCCCCTTATGGAGCAACGGCAAGTAGAACCCCTTCGAAACTTTATCAGTCCCGGTGAAGTTGATTCATAGTGAAAGCAGTTCCAGGGAACGCCATTCCGATTTTGTGAATGAGCAGCAGTCTCGACAGGGAGCTTGAGTTTATTTTGACGTGGGAGGAGAAGGGACAAAACACTGCGAGGAGTGGCCGAGTGAGGATTAGAATTGAATAAAGTCTAGATCGAATCTTGATTCAATTATCGGGTGTGTTCGATGTGATTGGAAATACGATCTGCTAACTTTTTGCTCGGGTGTGACAGAGGTTGGATGGATACGGTGGTCATTGTTGGAAAGCGTTGGAAGGCGTTTGATGGGTAATGAATTGAACTGAAGCACTTTGGTGGGAGTTTGATTGGGTCAACGATGTTGAAGCAGTGAACGGAGATAGCGTATAAAATATTGTGTGAAATTTTGAACTGTTTCTTAGATTTATTCATATTTCTGAATGTTGCTGAGTAAAACGTAAACATTTTTTACTTTATGTTTGGAGCGAAATATGGATCTAAAATGAAACCTTCATTTCGATGTTCCAGTACTCAATATAGATTCATGGAACCATAACAATGATTAATAAGTTTACTTTTGCACTGCATCGAACATGTATTCCAATGCAGCTAAATAAAATTAGACTAGACTAATAATCTAGATTTTCAACGAAAATTGATACTCTGCTTCACCAAAATCAAAATCATGAAGATTGAGCCATCGCATGCCTATAGTTTTGGTACAAAAACTGAAATGTCCCACAATATGGGCATCTCCGGTGGTCATTCCTGAGTTATTTCGGTGGGCCAGAAGAACCAAGGTGGTCATTCATCAATAATTGAAGTAGAGGAGTCACAGGTATTCATAATCATGTAGATTGAGCCGTCGCATGCCTAGTTTTGGTACAAAAACTGAAATGTCCCACAATACGGGTATCTCCGGTGGTCATTCCAGGGTTATTTTGGTGGGCCAGAAGAACCAAAGTGGTCATTTATCAATAATTGAACTGGAAGAGTCACAGGTATTCAAAATCATGAAGATTGAGCCGTTGCATGCCTACTTTTAGTACTAAAACTTTGTGGTCCCATATTACAGGTTTCTCGGTGGCCATTCCGGTGCTCCAAAAGGATCAGAATAATCATCCTTTCATCCTTTTGGCAAAACACATCCAAAAATAGAAAAATCGTAAAGAATTGGACACAATTTATTTGGTTTTGGGGCATAAATCCAAGTAATTTCATTGAATTGTCCAGATTGGCCAACCTTCCGGGACTCCAGGAACCGGTTCCGCATGGACCATACTGGACCGATATTTTCAGAGGATATGCGCCGGTAATTGGTTCCTTATTACAAAAAAAAATAGGCCAAAATATCCATCAACCGAATAGTACCGATATGAATTGTATATACAAATCTGCCTTGGAAACTTACTTTTCGGATGTTCCGGGTTATGAATAACTAAATGATTTGAGAATACCTATTCCCAGTCCACGTGAATGTCTATTCAACAATATGAGCACGGTTCAGATTACTTGTTTAGTTACTACAGGTTGTCAAAGTAAGGGTCTCTAAAGGGACTTTTTTCAGATGTAGCAGGTTCCCGGTGGCCACAGTGACCAAATTCGGATATCCGGGAGGGTTTCTGAAATAAGACATGTGTGCCTTTAATTTAGGCCGAACAGAACTAAATTCGGTCAAAAGGGTCGAAAACGACCCAATGTCACAATTTGTAAGTTTTTGTCAGGGACTAAGGAAGGTTAAGCATTTTTCGTGAGAATAAACGTATGCTCAGGTTCTATACAATTTCCCGGAAAGACGTTTCCCGGAAATCATTTCCCGGATATCCCATTTCCCGGAAAGATATTTCCCGAAATGACCCGTTTCCCGGAAAACTACTCAATGGTACATAAAATAAGAAATTTCCGGTTCTATACCATTTTTTAAAGCAAAGTAATATCTGAACCATGAAAGCAATGTGCAAACAAGCTCCAAGAATACTTTGTAAAGAGTCACTTAATTGTCATGGATTAGTTTTTCGACGTTTATACAAGCCACGAAATGCATCGAAAAGAATGATTTTAGTCACCCCTAAGCCCAATGTCACCCCGCATGGCGGTAATATTTCATTGATATTTCAATGCTTAATTGCATCCTCATTTTTTATGTTGAATAAAACTATTTTAAAATTTAAAATTAAGCAACAGGCAACGTGATTTTAGCTTTTGTCTATATATTTGATATTCTAATTTGGAAAGCAGTTTTACCGGATAATTTAGAAGCATAATAATTAAACATATTCCTGCGAAAGCCATTAAAAACATTTGCAAATTTTGAAATAAAATATTATCATGTAGCTATCTCACCATATTTTCAGTTTTTGTAATGGATCGACATTTTTAAAAGTTAGTTTTTTTCAGACTACAGTCAACCCTCCATGAGTCGATATTGAAGGGACCATCGACTCATGGAAATATCGAGTCATGGAACAGCAATGCTATGGAAAGCCGTTTGAGGGGACCATCATAGTAACCATGAAATTTGATTTTTAATATGGTTCCATGAGTCGATATTGAGTAATGGAACATCGACTCATGGAGGTTTAACTGTATCTAATTACAAGCTTGATAAGTCTATTTATATATCACGTAGACCAATTATCTGGATTTAATTTCCCTTCTAAAGGTTTCAAGTTATTGACTTACTTTAAGACTAAATACTATTAGTAAATAGTCTTAAGACATTTTAAGCCTCTATATCATTTTTGTGCACCCTGTGAGAAAGTTTTTGTCCGGTTCATTTTTGTGTTATTCTGGTATAATTATTATTGTCCCCACTGTCTACATTTTCATTGGACAATTGCCCTTCTTCCTTACATAGGCTGTTCTTTCGAGTTATGCTATTTGAACAATCAATAATGTTCAAACTGATAAAAAAACAACATACAATTCAGTCATAGCTACCGTAAAATGGGATGAAGTTGATCACTTTTGAGCGATTCTGTTCTATAATTTCTTGTAGGATGTATGTATTCTCATCCAAATATTTTTTAGACCTGTATTGATTGGCTGTTTATCGAATTATACAAACGAATTTTTTACGAATTGTTATCAGAATAACAAAAACATTTTTTAGAAATCAAAAAATGGAATTTTTGATTCCGGGGTGAAGTTGATCAATTACTGTGACTCGTTTCCTAAAATAAAGAGATATCAAAGATGATTAGAAGGAAAAAGATAACCGACTCCTGTCTTTTCTAGGAGACATGAATAGCGCCGCTCTGGTGAGTCAAAAGCTAACTAAAAAAACGTTCTCCTAGTGACCACCAGATGTTGAAGTGTTCGTTTGTGACATTCACGCTTAAGAAAAGCTACACAGCTCAATCGGGGATGTTCGATATTGCCAATCATTTATAAATGCCATAAAATGTAAGAGAAGAAGAAAAAAAAACAGCACAGGAATATTTATTTTAGTATGTGTAAAAATTCCACCAATTTTGTGTTGGTCCAGAAGAGCCTGATATGATGTGAGTTGTACTCATTCCTGTGTAAATTTTTCAAAGCGTGTTTGTTTTGATTCATCATCGTTTTGTAATTGCACGATTATTTTAATTTAGTCGAAAATAATGTTTACGCGCTTTTCACTCAACAGATGGCAGTAGTGTTACTTGAATATCGTGTCGTCGGCAAAATGTATGGCAAAATAAAGAGTCGATCATCTTTTTCCTTTTAACCATCTTTGGAGATATGCTATTTACTAAATTTGGGATCACTGATCCCGAATCAAGTCTCAAAAATCTTACAACTTTTTGATAAATCGGTCAATTTTAGAATTGAATGTTGTGAAATCCAGAATACAGCAAATAAAGCGCCTAAAGGTATGCAATTTTCTTTGAAATTTACAACTAGCTCACAAAAAGAACATTTCTATCTCTG
Organism: Aedes aegypti; assembly: GCF_002204515.2. Lineage (NCBI taxonomy): Eukaryota > Metazoa > Arthropoda > Insecta > Diptera > Culicidae > Aedes > Aedes aegypti. The sequence continues at coordinate 307,990,069 of NC_035108.1, forward strand.
AAAATGATTTTTTATCCTCAATGCAAATATAAAACCAGGATCACAGAACACATATGGAATGTGCGAAACAGTTCATTTAAATGGTTTCTTTATATAGCCTTGGCAATAGTCGAATGTTTGGGGTAGAACCCTTCAACAGTTCATCGAACATTTCCTCAAAAATCTGTTTTTTCTATGGTATAACTATCTTGAACGACGAACCAAATTTAGAAACATGAAGAGCAGTTATCAGGTTATACGATATGACATAACTTGAGATAATTGGAAACGGATAATAGCTCTCCTGGCAGTTTATATATGTGGGTACGGGAATGATCAACTTCTCCCCACTTATCAACTACACCCCGAATCACGGTACTGCCATTTTCATCGGAAATCACCCTTCTTTTGAAAATTTGCCGTTCTTCTGAATCATATTGACAGAAATATTTTTGGCGAAAAGGCTGCTTATATTAAACATAATAAATTTTCCCTTCTTTCAAACTAAAGTTTTTCTATTAAGTACTAAGGTATTAAGGTAATTGGATTATATCAGGGCTGGGAATGGCAATAGTAGTGGGCTTGAATGTCGCGAAACTCACGTAACTCTTCTTATTACAGTAGTTTGAAAACGTGAATCTCATCAAGTAGCCTATTTTGAGTGCATGAATTTTCTAAATCATTAATGTCATCGAAGGCTGTAAATGCGGGAAATGTTCCGGAAAATATAACATTTTATACAGTAGTTTTGGGTTGCTTTTAGCAACGGGTGTTTTACTACATTCTAGGCATTTTGCCTACAGCACCGATAGGCTGAATTTCACTGGCTTCGCTGACTGCGATTTGCTCTGCATGGCTACTGTGTCGTGAATTCCATGACTTTTGGCAATCCCGGATTATACACAAATTATGTCACGTACAATTTTAAGATATTGGACCAACTTTCTTCTTGTCATTTGTATAAGGCTTGTGACGCTTCTTTTAACTCCTTCCGCACCTTTGGAATTAGACACTAGCTTGAACTTTATGATCTGATTGTGTTTCAATTGGTATCATCTTCTTGTTTTTCTTTCTGGCATGACGTTTCAACTGCTTCTCGGCTCTATGTTCATATCAGCACTCCAACAGTTATTAACTGAGAATATTCTTCACCAATTGACAAAGAAACTCTATGCCCTCAAAAGTAGAAGAATTTTCCAATCCTAAAAACCCTCGACCGGTGGGATTGAAACCTACTATACTTAGCTACGATCTTGCTGAATAGCTGCTAATTAATCGCTACGAATTTTCGGGTTCCGCAAAAGTTTATTTTTAGTACATTCCGGGAAGTGGCATTTCGGAAAATGGGTTTCCGGGAAATGGGTCATTCCGAGAAATGATTTCCGGGAAACGGCATTCCGGGAAATGGTTTTCCGGGAAATGTCATAGAATCGTATGCTCATATCTCAGTGGTTGGTAAATATGGCTGGGCATGGCGTACCATTGGTACCTCGCGTACCTGAAGGAATAAAATAGACCTCTCTGTGCGGTCCTTAGCCTCTTGCCCAGCAACTCCTATCCCTACCTCCTCGCGGTACTGGCCGGGGTACGAGTAACCTTAGGAAAGATCGGGTAACCAACCCCTGGTGGGAACTTTGGTCGTATGCTGACAAGGAAGGGGGGGTTTGATTTTGCTTTTGCTTTTGAAAACCTTGAGCGTCTGTACTCCATGTTAGGAGCGGCTCACAACAGTGTCTGTTCCCCATGTCAGGGGCGGCTGATCATCGTCCGAGTGCCAGAGAAGGAATCTAAGCTAAACTGTGCACTATGGTCCTCCGAACATTTATGGGGAATGGTCCTCCGGAAATCTAGGGGGTTGGTGTCAGGCCCTGCAAGCCAGTCGTAAAAAAATGAAATAACGAATAATCAACGAGAGAATACGAACCGGGACAATAGGCGAAGACCACAGCAACGTAAAGGGACTAGCGATTGGAAGCTCGGTACGTGGAACTGCTGAAGGACCGCGGATTCGGCATCGTAGCGTTGCAGGAAGTGTGTTGGAAGGGATCAATGGTGCGAACGTTTAGAGGTAACCATACCATCTACCAGAGCTGCGGCAATACACATGAGCTGGGAACAGCTTTTATAGTGATGGATGATATGCAGAGGCGCGTGATCGGGTGGTGGCCGATCAATGAGAGAATGTGCAAGTTGAGGATCAAAGGCCGGTTCTTCAACTTCAGCATAATAAACGTGCACAGCCCTCACTCCGGAAGCACTGATGATGATAAAGACGCTTTTTATGCGCAGCTCGAACGCGAGTACGACAGCTGCCCAAGCCACGACGTCAAAATCATCATAGGAGATCTAAATGCTCAGGTTGGCCAGGTGGAGGAATTCAGACCGACGATTGGAAAGTTCAGCGCCCACCGGCTGACGAACGAAAACGGCCTACGACTAATTGATTTTGCCGCCTCCAAGAATATGGCCATTCGTAGCACCTATTTCCAGCACAGCCTCCCGTATCGGTACACCTGGAGATCACCACAGCAGACAGAATCGCAAATCGACCACGTTCTGATTGATGGTCGGCACTTCTCCGACATTATCGACGTCAGGACCTATCGTGGCGCAAACATCGACTCCGACCACTATCTGGTGATGGTCAAACTGCGCCCAAAACAATCCGTCGTTAACAACGTACGGTACCAACAGCCGCCTCGGTATGACCTAGAGCGGCTCAAGTAACCGGATGTCGCAGCGGCATACGCGCAGCACCTCGAGGCTGCATTACCGGAAGAGGGTGAGCTGGACGAAGTCCTTCTTGAGGACTGCTGGAGAACAGTAAAAGCAGCCATCAACGATGCAGCTGAGAGCAACGTCGGGTACGTGGGACGGAGTCGACGGAACGATTGGTTCGACGAGGAGTGCCTGGAGGTTTTGGAGGAGAAGAATGCAGCGCGGGCGGTCATGCTGCAGCAAGGGACCCGCCAGAACGTGGAACGGTATAAACGGAAACTGCAACAGCAGACCCGCCTCTTTCGGGAGAAAAAACGCCGCCTGGAGGAGACGGATTGCGAGGAGATGGAACAGCTATGCCGGTCTCAAGAAACGCGTAAGTTCTATCAGAAGCTCAACGCATCCCGCAACGGCTTCGTGCCGCGTGCCGAGATGTGCAGGGATAAGGATGGGAGCATTCTGACGGACGAGCGTGAGGTGATCGAAAGGTGGAAGCAGCACTTCGACGAGCACCTGAATGGCGCTGAGAGCACAGGCAATGAAGGACGGGATAACGGAGGAAATGCCTTCGTCAGTACTACGGAAGGTGGAAACCAACCAGCCCCCACTTTGAGGGAGGTTAAGGATGCCATTCACCAGCTCAAGAACAATAAAGCTGCTGGTAAGGATGGTATCAGAGCTGAACTCATAAAGATGGATCCGGAGAGGCTGGCCATTTGTCTGCACCGGCTGATAGGCACAATCTGGGAAACAGAACAGCTACCGGAGGAGTGGAAGGAAGGGGTAATATGCCCCATCTACAAGAAAGGCGACAAGTTAGATTGTGAGAACTTTCGAGCGATCACCATTCTAAATGCGGCCTACAAAGTATTGTCCCAGATCATCTTCCGTCGTCTATCACCTATAGTAAGCGAGTTCGTGGGAAGTTATCAAGCCGGCTTCGTTGACGGCCGATCGACAACGGACCAGATCTTTACTGTACGGCAAATCCTCCAAAAATGTCGTGAATACCAGGTCCCAACGCATCACCTTTTCATCGATTTCAAGGCGGCATACGACAGTATCGACCGCGTAGAGCTATGGAAAACCATGGACGAGAACAGCTTTCCCGGGAAGCTCACGAGATTGATAAGAGCGACGATGAAAGGAGTGCAAAATTGTGTGAAGGTTTCAGGCGAACACTCCAGTTCGTTTGGATCCCACCGGGGACTACGACAAGGTGATGGACTTTCGTGCCTGTTGTTCAATATTGCGCTAGAAGGTGTTATGCGGAGAGCCGGGCTTAACAGCCGGGGTACGATTTTTACGAGATCCAGTCAATTTGTTTGCTTCGCGGATGATATGGACATCGTCGGCCGAACATTTGCAAAGGTGGCAGATCTGTACACCCGCCTGAAACTCGAGGCAGCAAAAGTTGGACTGGTGGTGAATGCGGCCAAGACAAAGTACAGTATGGCCCATAAAAAAATGCGAAAATCGTCATACTATGTTTTATGTTAGTTTTTACATAGAAAATGTGAAAGAAACATAAGTATTATTCATTACTTGTAATGTTAAATCTATTCAGACTCCGTTTTTTTGATTTGGACATGATTTTTATCTGTTACTTTCACCTTACCAGAGAGGAGTTGGAAGCATACCTTCAAATTTTGTCATGTGGACGTCGAGATCAATATCTGTGTGATGAAAGCTTCTAAAACATCAACGATGGCGTGAGATTCTTGACAGGCCTTATCTCCAGCATACGCCCATATCAAATGATAAAATTAGTTCATACTTGGGTAATTGGAGACTTAAACATATTTTCGAAAAAACGGCTCATTTTGGAGAGCTCTGATTGAACCTTCATATAAGTGTGATAAGCGGCTCCGTTTTGCTCAAAACCTATGAGCTATTATTGATATAAGTTGTCTCCAACCGAGACAAACGAATTTCATCCTCAAAAATCTGTTATAGGCCTCCGTATTTATTTTTTATTTAACCTTAACAAAAAATAAAGGCGTATCAAACCTATAAGACGCAAATGCCTTCAAAACTATGACCCTGGCAAAATATTTTATTCTTATCACGAAAAACACGTTCTCTAAGAACTCCTGCATCCTCTGATACCAAACAAACTAAAATTTTCAACAATAAAGTGTGATTTTTGAAGGTGGAAAGTTTATCACCAGAGTATACGACAATTAGACGCTGTTTCTAGCGTTGGGCGGACAAAACCTTTGAACTTATTTGCTTTATTACATTATTTAGGACAGTAAGAAAAATATGACAAAAATTGTCCTGGATAGCAAAGTTGTGTCAGAATATACTACAATAATCAGAAATTACATTCACTATCAACAACAATGAAAATAACGCTTGTGGATGCTATATTCACGTTCAAACAATTTTTGCATTTTTTATGGGCCATACTGTACATGCTAGCTGGTGAAGCCGAGTACGACAGGGCTCGCCTAGGTAGCAGTGTTACGATAAACGGGGATACTTTCGAGGTGGTCGACGAGTTTGTCTACCTTGGATCCTTGCTTACGGCTAACAATAACGTTAGCCGTGAAATACGGAGGCGCATCATCAGTGGAAGACGGGCCTACTATGGCCTCCAGAAGAAGCTGCGGTCAAAAAAGATTCACGCCCGCACCAAATGTACCATGTACAAAACGCTCATAAGGCCGGTAGTCCTCTACGGGCATGAAACGTGGACGTTGCTCGAGGAGGACCTGCAAGCACTTGGAGTCTTCGAACGTCGGGTGCTTAAGACGATCTTCGGCGATGTGCAGGAGAACGGTGTGTGGCGGCGAAGGATGAACCATGAGCTCGCCCAACTCAACGGCGAACCAAGTATCTAGAAGGTGGCCAAAGCTGGAAGGATACGATGGGCAGGGCATGTTGCAAGAATGCCGGACAGCAACCCTGCAAAGATGGTGTTCGTTTTGGATCCGGTTGGTACAAGAAGGCGTGGAGCGCAGCGAGCTAGATGGGCGGATCAAGTGCATATCGATTTGGAGAGCGTGGGGCAGATCCGAGAATGGAGAGATGCGGCCACGAACCGAGTATTGTGGCGTGAAATTGTTGATTCAGTGTTATCTGTATAGATGTTAACTAAATAAAATGAATCATATCTCAGTGTAAGTAATTCAAAAATGTGTGGCAAAATCATTATTATTTGGTTGGTTTGCTTACAAGAGCAAGGATGGAAAAAATCGTCTCTAGCGATCAACAACATAGAATTGGAATAATCTAAGAGGGCCATTACTCTCGCAGCAGCATGATTTCAACACCTCATTACGCGCGCGTAGAGCCGATATATGAAGCATCAGATGCACTGTTTGTCGTGAGACAAAGGGTTTATCGGATGTGTTACAAGTAGCGATCAACTTGAATCATGCCGCATTCGTGCTATTATTTATCACTCAACCAATGTCCGATTGGTTTTAGAATCACAAACAGCATATATGGAGGTAGATCATTAAGTAAAAGTTGAAAAATTCTCAAAATGATTAAACTTTTATTCGCGAACAGTTAATCGCTTGCACACGTGCAACACGATGTATTATTCGCGGAGCGTAGTTTGTTGTGATAACTAGTTAGTGCTCAACTCCCGAGCCGATCAGTCGATCTTTTCGATAGAGCGTAGTTCGGAAGCCGTTCACGGACGATTTCATACAGAGTTAATCGGTTTAAGCGGCCGTCGCTACAAAATTTGTAGATTCGCAGTTGCCGCGTCGCCGTGATCCGCGATGCCGCGCCGCGAAAATACTTTTCGCGTCGATTACTTGCAGTTTCCGAGACAATTTTCCCACGACGAGATTCATAAATTCGTCGGGAAGGAACTCGGTCTATCGCGAGAAAACGTACGTCTACTTCAACCAAGCAAGCGGCTGGGCTGCACCTTCGTGGAGGTCAACAGCCTTGAACTTGCTGAAACAATCGTCCGAGAGCACGACAACAAGCACGATTTCGTGTTTGATGGAAAGGCGTACAAGTTGCGTATACTGATGGAGGACGGAGCTGTGGAGGTGCGGTTGTTCGATCTCTCCAACGACGTCACCAACGACCAAATTGCCGAGTTTCTCGCGGAGTATGGAGACGTGCTCAATATTCGGGATCTCCTATGGGACGAACGATCTCCATTCGCTGGTGTTAAAACCGGTGTACGCATAGCTCGAATGGTGGTGAAGAAAAATATTCCTTCTCTCATTACGATTCGGGGTGAAGACACGGCGGTGGGTTACAGGGGGCAGCGCCAAACCTGTATGCATTGCCAAGAGTTCGTACATATTGGAATACCATGTGTACAGAACAAAAAACTGCTCGTGCAGAAACTCGCAGCAGACCAATCCTATGCCAACGTCGCGAGACAGCCAGCGCAACCGAAGCTGACAAAATCAATAAGTAAACCACCACAAGTACCTCAGCCACAGGTACAACCGAACTCGTCACGGCAGATAAACATCAAACCGAACGAGACCCGAGTAACAACACCACAGCAGCAAAACACGATGCCTCCCCCCGCCAGAAAACAACCTGGATCGCAAACTCTCATCCAAATCTCGCCGCTCCCAACCCCGATCGGCAGCCTCCCCACACAGCAGAAGCCTGATGGTAATGACACGGACAGCTCCCAAGCCTCAGTCAGCTCCAACAGTAGCCGTCGTTTGCGCAGCAAGCGATCGCCGCCAGGGAAAAAGATGCGGCATGCCAACGAGATCATCACACACGGCCGAGGCTCCGGAGACGAAATGCAACTGTAATGGAGCACACCAGCATCAATATCGGCACCGTAAACATCAATATCATAACGAACGCAACAAAAATAAACGCACTTCGCACGTTTCTTCGCACTGCCGACCTAGACATCGTTTTCCTACAAGAGGTAGAAAACGAACAACTTGCCCTGCCCGGCTACAACGTAGTGTGTAATGTCGACCATGCGAGAAGAGGAACAGCAATCGCTCTCAAAACCCACATCAAGTTCTCTCACGTCGAAAAAAGCCTGGACGGAAGATTGCTTGCATTGCGTGTGCACAATACCACCTTGTGCAATGTGTATGCCCCTTCGGGATCCGCTCTTCGGGCTGAGCGAGAAAGGTTTTTTAACAGCACGGTATCCTACTACCTTCGATACCGCACCGACCACGTTATCCTTGGTGGCGACTTTAATTGTGTGATTCGTCAGTGCGATGCGACGGGTTCCAATCCGAGCCCTGCACTCAAAACCACCGTACAGCAACTTCGGCTTCACGATGTGTGGCAACAGCTTCGTTCTCGCGATCCGGGGTATACATTCGTCACACACAATTCTTCTTCCAGGCTCGATCGACTGTACGTCAGCGCTGGCCTACGAGAACAGCTGAGAACAACAGATGTTCATGTTTGTTGTTTCTCCGATCACAAAGCCGTCTCTGTGAGAGTATGTCTCCCCCTCCCAGATAGAGCACCTGGCCGAGGCTTTTGGTCCCTTCGGCCGCATCTGTTGTCCACCGAAAATATAGAAGAGCTCCAAACGCAATGGCTGTATTGGACTCGTCAACGCCGTTATTTTCCGTCCTGGATGGAATGGTGGTTGTCATGCGCGAAACCTAAAATAAAATCTTTTTTCCGATGGAAGTCCAAAATCGCATTTGATTCATTTCATCGCGAACAACAGCGCCTGTATGGGTTGCTTAGGCAAGCGTATGATAAATATCATAATGATCGCACTATGCTCGCTACAATCAACCGCGTGAAAGCTGAAATGCTTTCGCACCAACGTCGCTTTACCGAAATGTTTGTACACATAAACGAAAGGTACGTGGCCGGTGAAGCGATCACTACCTACCAGCTGGGAGAAAGAACGCGCCGAAAAACGACAATAGAGCAACTCCGAAACGAAGAAGGTGGTATTATCGACGACTGCGATGGGATTCGAGACCATATGGTTGAATATTTTTCCAACCTCTACGCACGGGGCAACGTAGACGATGTGCAAGACAGTGATTTTCAATGCGACCGAGTCATACCCGAGCAGGATCACGTTAATATGTCGTGCATGAATGAAATTACAACCACGGAAATTCTCTCCGCTATTCGTTCTAGTGCGTCCAAAAAGTCGCCAGGGCCTGATGGACTCCCGAAAGAATTTTATCTCCGGGTATTTAACGTGATTCACCGGGAACTCAACTTGATTATGAACGAAGCGATCAATTCAAATATCCCCCCACACTTTCTCGACGGTGTGATCGTTTTAGTGAAAAAGCGGGGAGCTGGGGACACCGCTCGTGCGTATAGGCCGATCAGCTTAGTTAATTACGATTACAAAATGCTAGCACGGATCCTGAAAACTAGAATTGAAAACGTCATGCGCACTCATAACGTTTTAACCGACTCGCAAAAGTGTTCCAACGGCAGGGGGAACATTTTCCAAGCCACACTCGCGATTAAAGACCGAATCGCCCAGCTAAAATCAAACAGACAAACTGCTAAATTGATTGGATTCGATCTCGATCATGCGTTTGACAGAGTCGATCATGGTTTTCTGTTTAACACAATGCGTGACATGGGTTTTAACACAGCACTGGTGAACCTCTTATCCCAAATAGCAGCGGCCTCTTCTTCTCGTCTACTCATCAACGGCTTCCTCTCTGCCGCATTCCCGATTCAGCGGTCCGTGCGCCAAGGGGATCCGCTGTCTATGCACCTATTTGTAATCTACCTACATCCTCTACTGCGTCGGCTGGGGCAAGTGTGCGGCAGAGATTTAATTGTGGCCTACGCTGACGACATCAGTGCCATTGTTACCAGCGTTCAAAAACTGAATGCAATGAGAGAATTATTTCGATGTTTTGGACGCGTGTCTGGAGCTGTTCTTAACGAAAATAAAACAACAGCAATCGACGTTGGGCTAACCGATGTCCCTTTGACTGTTCCATGGTTGCAAACGGTGAACAGCATCAAAATTCTTGGAATAGTTTACACAAACTCCGTGCGAGAAATGGTAACATTGAACTGGGACAAAATTGTGGCAAACTTGTCCCATCAAGTGTGGCTCCATTCACAACGTTCTTTAACATTACACCAAAAAGTGATTTTGTTCAACACGTTTTTGTCTTCAAAAATGTGGTACATGGCAGCACACTTGACTCCGTTGGCGGTGCATGTGGCAAAACTGACGGCGACGATGCGAAGGTCCTTGTTCCGTGGAGCACCTGCGACTATACCAATGATGCAACTGGCACGCAGAAAGCAGGATGGCGGTTTAAATCTGCATCTTCCAAGTTTGAAATGCCCATCACTGCTTATTAACCGGCACCTGTTAGAGATCGATTTCCTTCCTTTTTACCAATCCTATATAAACCAAGTAAATCCTCTCCCAGCAAATTCCATCTCAGACCTTCCTTGCCTAAAGCTAATCATAAGCAATCTCCCAAACTTACCCTACCAAATCCGTCACCTCCCCTCCGCCGATCTCATCCACCGTTTCTTCGTGGATCGAACGGACAAACCGAAAGTGGAAATCGACTATCCAAATTGCAACTGGCCTCGTATATGGAAGACTATTGCGACGCGTGGACTCTTGTCGTCACAAAAATCAGCGCTTTATGTGTGGACAAATCAGAAAGTGCCGCACCGGCGGCTGCTGTTTAGAATGCGACGAACAGATGGAGAACAATGCCTTCACTGTGCTGGACCTAGTGAGACGATTGAACACAAATTTTTCTCTTGTGCGAGAGTGCAAGATGCGTGGAGGCTTCTACAACGAAGGCTGATGGCAATAACTGGTCGCCGGCGCTCTTTTGTTTGCAGTGAACTTCTACGCCCTTCTCTTGAATGGATGTCGACGATAGATAAAACAATGATCATGAAAACATTAGTCAATTACATTACCTTCATTGAGAATTCAAATGGCAGGATAGATGTAGATGCATTAAGTTTCTTTTTAGAAGTCGAAGTTTAAACAATTATGTAAATAATTATTTCTAAGCAAATCGACCAAATAAATACACTTTTTACATAAAAAAAAAAAATAACTTGACGACAAAAAGTTAATCGTTGTTGCTATGATCGCAGGATAAAGAACAACGCGAGGCATCATGGATTTTGTCATGATCACTAGATTTCCATCCTTGGGTAAATTCATCTGCATAATAAAGTTTGCCTCTTGTTACAAGATGCAGATGAATTTACCTCTTGTACACAGTCAAAAAGAGTTCTGGAAAACGTGAACTGTCAAAAACACACCGTGAACTATTACGCTGTTTACCGAAAGAAAGTAATAATTGTTCCTTTACTGGAGGATCTCATAAGAAAATCACGGATACCGCAACTATAGAAACACTAATCAAAAATATACCGCACCTAAAGGAACAGTGTATCAATAGTAGAGGTATTATTTTTCACTGACATGCCGTGGGTTATTACGATAAAATTATTTTTCTCATTAAGTCAATGGTCGTTACTTCCCGTTACAACATTAACATGTACATCAATTGCACTTCTTGAATTCAGGCGGTTAAAAGAAGATCAATCGTGCTTAGTACCTCCACTATTGGTATGTACATCTACTCTATTGGTTGTCTCGGATGAGTCAAAAGAAAATCAAAATTTCGTCCTAAGAACAAGCCTTTCATGTAGGTACCGTAAAACGGAGTAACTTTGATAGTTTTTTCGATGAAAACTTGAGTATCCATGCATGCTATTTCAAACAATTATTATTTATATTTTTAAAAGAAGTACATCCGATTCTGTTTTTGCACGGATTTTTTTACACGGCCGTGCGATAAAAGTTTCCATACAATTTTTTCGCCAAAACCTTTTTTTTTTTGCATGGTTTTTGAAGTTTTGAACTGATTTTTTTTTTTTTGGCACGGTACGCATTCCCCGTGCAAAAACAGAATCGGGTGTACTGGCATCCTACTGCCCATAACTGCATATTTGTCACATTCGAAATTTTTGACAATTTCGAGTTGATACCGGGGTGAGTAATCAAATAATAAATACTTTTGATCAACTTACCCACTGAAATCTGTGAGATTGTTCTAGAAAAGTCGAAAAAAATACCAAGTTGTTTTGTTCAGGAATCAGTTTTACGCATTTGAGATGCATTTTGAGCTTTCGAATGAATCGACGAAAACGGTCTTTTACAAAGTTGTTTGTATTAGTAAGGCCCTTTGTTTGGTGTTATCGAAAATTAGGGTGGACCATAGAACATAGACGTTTTCATAGAAATGGTGTAACTAAATTTCTTATTTGTAGAAATTATATTATACATGCTTGAGAAAAGTTGTAAATCATTCAATTTCAAGCAACTTTGCCAAAAAAAGTTTGTTTTTATTTCTTCAATTGACCGATTTATAGCTTTTTTCCTACGGTAACATAGGTTGGTCCGAACAAAATTGGTTTTCTGGCTCTACAGTTCTCAATTCAAATATCTCATCAAAGTTGTCTATGAAACACTTTTAGAGAATTAAAAAATGCGTAATTCGGTGAGTGAAAAAACTCGCTATCTCCTTCCGTTTGAGAGTTATTGTCGTTTTTCTCACAAAAACACGCCAACTTGGATTGTGATTATCTCTGATTGGGGCAAACATAAAAAATATATTTTGACAGCATTTAAAAGACAAAATAAATTTGTATATTATATCAAAAAATTACAGATGTGTAATATTTGTAACTCCAATTAAATGCCCTGAAAAACAAAGGATTTTTAGCAGAAAAACTTTAATAATTTTGAACTAAAATAGATCGTCAATATTTTTAAACGAAAATTTGCGTTTTATTAATTTCTAAAAGTCGTTCATAGACCACTTTGACGAGAAATCCGAAATTAGAAAGATAGGGCTCTAAAACTATTTTGAAGATTTTCATAGTATGTATTTCTTTATTATTGTGCATATTGAGCATGGAAATTAAATTGTAGACAAAAATGATCTTCTACAAAATTGTTTCTAAAAACAAGCTTTCATACTGTGTCATTTAAAACTAGGGTGGTCCACCATATCACATAAATAATATAATCAATTTTTTTATTTGCAAAAATACTGGTATAGACTCTTAGGCAAAGTAGTAGAACTTGAAATTTTGATCAACTTTGCCAAAAAAAGTTTTTCTGTAGCTCAAAATTTGACCAATCTAGAACATTTTTTCCTAAACATCGCAGGGTGGTCCTACAAAACTATTTTTTTATATTAATTTCTCGTCACAACTTTAGAAAGTTAGTTACACAATTTCTATGAAAATGTGGTTTACCCTTATTTTCAATAACACCAAACAAAGGGCTTAACTAATACAAACAACTTTGTAGAAGACCATATTCGTCTAATGTTTCATTCTAAAGCTCAAAATGCATATTTCCGCGTAAAACTGCTTTCTGGACCATAGTGCATTGTTATTTGTAATCGCATAACAGTCACATTGAGATTAACCATGAGCCCCGTAATGTAGTAGCATTGAAATTTCTACCAGAATTATTTTCTGACTATTCACCCAGTATGTGACATGAGTTGTCTAAAGTTTCAGTCTCAAATCAGAACTTTTGAGTTCATAGTAATTTTTAGAAATTTTAGTTTCCTCCCATACTGCCATGAAAAACACACTTGGTATTCCATTTACTCAATGCCTACTTTTGTCGAATGTTACAAATATGAAGTTATGGGCAGCCTTGCTATCGATTGTAGTTGATAGATTGCCAAAAGATTCATTTAAATGCATATATAATTTTTTTTTCAACACCGCTAGCGCATGACGGCTCACCATAGTAGCATGTCCGTAAGAATTTGAAACTATTGAGAAACAGAGCTACAGGTCCAAAGCCCTGATTAAGGTGGATGGTTGTGATGGCTATGACCGTGGTCATCATGTAAAGAACAAACGGACATTGCTGTATCGTGTCAGCACCGAGGAGGCAGCCCCTCTAGCACGATGTAGGTAGCGCAACCCTGGTTAGGTGGCCTATCGAAGACTCTTTACCAACCAAGAAAGGCAACAGTGGAGCAAACGGATTGATTTTACGGCAACAGACCCGGCAACGAATAAAGGACAACGATTGGAAAGTTGGATCTTGGAACGTGAGAACTTTGAATGAACCCGCGCGTGTTGGGCTCCTGGCTCGTGAACTGCAGAATGTCGGCGTGAACGTGGTAGCCATCCAGGAAATACGCTGGCCGAAAACCGGAGAACGCGAATTCCGAGCGGTGGACCCCATCGCCAACACTTCATTCAAGTACCACATCTGCTACAGCTGTGGCCACAGAGCAGAACGTGGAGTTGGCTTCACAGTGATTGGGAAGCAGATGAAGCGAATTATGCGGTGGAAACCGGTAAGCGACCGAATCTGTGTGTTGAGAATGAAGGGCAAGTTCTTCAACTACAGCCTGAACAGCATATATGCGCCAACGAACGATAAGCCCGATGTCATGAAGGATGAGTTCTATGAGAGCCTGGATAAGGCCTACGGAGAGTGCCCAAAACAAGACGTCAAGATAGTCATCGGCGACGCAAATGCTCAGATCGGGAAAGAAGATTTCTTCCGACCCGTCATTGGAACGGAAAGCCTTCATTCCGTTATCAATGATAATACCTACCTAGACTGCGAGGATAGGCCTGACCATTAATTCTACCAAAACGATGTTTATGGTTGCAGGTAGAGATAGAGTCAGGCACGGTGGTGTAGGTGCTGAGGTAATGTTTGATGGGGATGTGTTTGAAGTTGTTGAAGAATTTGTTTATCTTGGAACACTTGTGACATGTGACAACGACGTTTCCCGCGAAGTGAAAAGACGTGTTGCGGCTGCGAATAGAGCCTTTTATGGACTATGTAACCAGCTCAGGTCCCGCAGCTTACAAACGGAAACAAAATTCGCCCTTTATAAAACATTGATTCTTCTGGTAGCTCTCTACGGGCACGAAGCGTGGACGTTGAAAGAGTCAGACCGGAAAGCTCTCGGTGTTTTTGAACATAATGTGCTGCGGACAATACTCGGTGAGAAACTCGAAAATGGTGTGTGGCGCAGACGCATGAATCACGAGTTGTATCAAGTGTACAAAGATGCGAATATTACCAATCGTGTAAAATACGGCAGACTTCAGTGGGCTGGTCACTTAGTGCGAATGTTGGAAGAAAGAATTGCGAAAATAATATACAGCAGGGAATCAGGCAGAGGTCGGCGGCTTCGGGGAAGACCACGAATACGCTGGCTGTACGCAGTGGAAGAGGACCTGGCGACCCTAAACGTTCGGGGCAACTGGAGAAGAGTTTCGCCCAAGACCGACGAAGATGGAGCTCTACAATACGCCCGGCAATGGCGTGACGCTACACTGTAGCTATCAAGGTATCAAGGTAGGTATATCATTTTTCATAATCGAAAGTCTTTTTTTTTTTGTTTTGGGATTACTTTGATAATGGAGTATTGATAGAAAAAATTGAATGAGCCTCTAGGTGTTTAACGTTATATGAAAATTTCTGACTTAGATTACAAAAATGGTCCCAGTTTGTGAAAATGCTTTTAGCTAAAAGATTTGAGACCATATTCAAGTTCTCTGATGACTAGGCTGTCAAAAATAAGAGACCAACTATTCAAAACTACACACCAAAAAAATCTTAGATTTACACGTAACGTAATATTAGCCTCTATCATGCAAAGCCATTTCTCATGTATTATTCAATGATAAAACCTATAAAGGCATCTATTATATACAACATTGTTACCAAAATCCTTAATATTGAACGCGAAACGTCTTCTCTCCAAGAATGTTGCATGCAAAACGGCACGGTTTACATGATTTTCACGCTGAAAATTCAATCATAAATAATGCACATGGAATGACAAGCCGTCAATCCATCCATGTGCATTATTTTTGACAGAATATTCATCGTAGAATCATGTAAACCGAGAATTCTTGTTTGCAATTTCACTTTCAAGATGCAAGAAAGCATGCAACATTGGCGAATGTTGGATGGAAGATCATGAAATATTTCAGTTTCACTCAAGTTTGCAAGCATTATCGAATGCAATGAGACAGTTTACATTAATTATCGTTGAATGTTCAGTTGCAACTCGTTTTACATGATTATCATAAAGAATTACGTGCAATGTAAATTTGAGAATTTTTTGCTGTGACATCAAATAGTGATCGTATAACAGATTGTTTGTAAGCGTTTCGAAAATCGTATCAATTTTTAATATTCGTGACAGCTCTTACATGAAATGTCATACTAATATTCTTTATTTTTACATTCATTTTGCTTAACCTTTGTAGAGATGCAGAGGTAAACATGGTCTCCAAATAGCAAAGGTTACACACTAACATTCCTTCCCCCAATACTACCTGACTGCAAGGTCGTGGCCGGTGCCGTTTTTGACCCTGTATAAATAGAGGCACTGAATTATGCACTCTGAATAAAATAATGGCCAATCTCAGTCGAACTTCTAGTTGATTCTATGTGCATCTGATTTAGCTCAATCACGGAATAGCAACCATTGATATGTATAGTCTGTAGTCTTAGCTACACACTTAATTTAGAATGTCGAATCTCAGCTTTTTTTAACCTATATTTGCACAGCCACAGTGTATCAGTAATCGTGGTTTCTTACTAAGACACCGGACAATTTGTTAGCTGTTTCTCGGTTAAAATTTAAAAACCGAGCTTTGCACAGCCGAGCTCGTAAAAAACCTAAGTGTGTAAGCTTCAGCATCTTAAGTAGCTGGGGAGTTCCACTCGGACCTTTTTTTAACTGTTCTGAACTTAAGTTTAGTCGCAATTTTGGGCTAGATTACTTCATGCATTTGAGTTGCGAAATGATTATTTATGCAATTTTTTTCAGAATTTACAAACAAATTTTGACGCAAATGGTTGCAGCACTCGGGTTGCCTTGCTAGAAAATTTTTTGACTTGTACTGTAAGAAACTTTTTACGACACCTTACCGCGAAAATTAGTATTGCATAATATTCTTTCAGCAGTAAAAAACTAGTAAGAGAAATGTGTATTTCATATCGCATGTCTATTGATTTGTGAAATATTTCCACGCTCGAATACTTTCGGTTAACATGGAATATTGCACTATTTTGATTGAATTCCTACCCATGCACACTTATCTGTTATTTCCCAAGGCTCATATCACGACTCCGGTCACACTTCCGTTGTGGACATATTGCACAGCTCAGATAGAAGCCTACGGAATCACCGTAATAATCGAATACAATTTGAAAAAATCGCATGCTTCAAGAATGTAGTTCACCCGCAAGAAGAGGATTCCAAGCTCTCCGTTGCCGGAAAATGCTACGGGTGACGATAAATGTAATGCGAAAGGAAATGCTCACATGTTTCTGCGGTGAACGTTTTGCCACTTGCCGAGGCCATTCCTTCTGCGAGCAGGAAGCTGTCAGAGGATCGTCTACATTAGGGTGCAGCTTATTTTTCGAAAATGCTCAAAACCACAAAACTCACATGGTCTTCTGAGTTCAAATCATATAAAAAGAGAAACTTCAAAGTTTAAGCGAAAAATATTAAGATTTAGAGGTGGTCAAAGCGATTTGAAGAGGATTTTTTTAGTTATACAATATGACCTTCAGTAATGTTTTCATATTTTTATGACTTTCAATCAATTGTGAAACTCTTAGCTCCGTTTTTCTTCCAAAATTAAATTAATGAAAAGTTTGAAGTGCGTTAAATTTGTCTAAAACTATTACTAGTAATTGTAAAATAAAGCATTCTCCATTTTTACTTATTTTTTCAGAATTAGGAACAGTCGAATTTTTGGTTTTGGGAACTTTTGAATAATAAGCCGCACCCTACTCCACATTTATATGTAAAATATGTATATTGGAGATTCTACTGTCAACCCCGGCCTGAATGCAAATCTCGTAACCTAGTGATATCAACGAATGTGAAGGCAGATTTGCTCGTTCTCGGCTTTTTTTTTCTCTTCCTTGCCAACTCGGCTTGAATGCCCCTTCAGTGCCAATGAAGAACCGGAGAAAAGTGTTTGGGTAAGCATTGTTGACGGTGTGGCGACGGAACAACGCAACAAACGGACGGAAATGGAAACATTCTTTGCCCATCAATGTTATGGGGCTTTCATAGAGAAGCTACAGCGTTTCGTTGATTTGAATGGAATGTGTTGCCTCGCCTAGGAGAGGCAATAAAATTTCCAACTTGACAAATCGACCACGATGATATGCAATATTGTAAAAGAATAGTGAAAATGAGGCAATATCTTATGGAAATTTCTTCTTCTTTCAGGCGTTACGTCCAACTGGGACAGAGCCAGCTTCTCAGCTTAGTGTTCTTATGAGCACTTCCACAGTTATTAACTAAGAGTTTTCTTTGCTAGTTGACCATTTTTGCAACTGTATATCGTGTGGCGGGTACAAAGATGCTTTGCGAAGTCGATAGATTTTCCTACTCTAATCCTCGACCGGTGGGATTCGAACCCACGAGCTTGGTGAGACTGCACAGATGCGCGTATCCCGCTACGGCTATCTGATCCCTTTATCTAATGCTTTAGATTTGCATAATGAATATCAAACTTTAGTCGATTAGTACCTAACAAATAACTTTGAAAATAAGTATGGTATTATGTACAATGGAATTTACTTTTATGTAATACGGGGTACATAAATAAAATTTTACGAAAATAGAATTTGCGTTGCTTTCCTTAGAATGAATTGTCGTCCTCGAAATTCAATTTGTATACAATATCTTGGATTAAAACAGGCTCATAGCATAACATAGCATATCATTAACGACTTAAAAATCGTGGGTGGCTGTAGGGGAAGATGGGGTAAGGGCGGCCTAAGCAATTTAATTCATATGTCAAAATCAAGTATCAATAAATCCTTTTTCGGCACAGCATGTAGTTTTTGAAGCCTCAGGCATGATCAAAAAATATTACAAGTGTTGTATTTGTAAAAATTAATTTATTTCTTGATGCTTGAAAAAGGGATGTCTTATCACGATTATTTTTAGCGACGGGGTAAAACCGCCCACCCACGGGGTAACACTGACCACCACGATTTTTATTCACAATGTTGCGAAAAAATATGCCAGTTTGCTGTTTTTCCAAAAAGCATAATGTTTTATTAATTCTACATTGATCAACGGGGATATTGAATCCTTTTAGGGCTAATTAACTCAAAACTTTGATATATGCTGATCATCACCCATATTTTGGAAAAATATGTCGATTTGGCTTGTATTTCTAACATAATTGTTTTCATTTTACTTGAATAGTAATGTACAACGTAGTTACAACTGATAAAACGGTTTAGACATTTTATTTGGTATAAATTAGGGTTGGCGGTCTTACCTCATCAACAGTGGTCGGTATCACCCCACTTACCCCACTTACGATTCATATCTCACTTCACTAATGTATATTTTACATTTCTGTTAAAGCATGTTTGTTATGTTTTTACAAAAAAAAACCCTCCGAAATCCTTAAGCGAACATCTGTTAAATTTAGATCAAATCAGTATCGACGAACAAAAACTTTGTTTTTGATATTTTTTGAAAAAAATAATGTAAATATCGCTCTAAATGGTTCGGAATGTCAGAAATCTTGTGTTTATGGGAAGTGCTTGGTAAACTTTTAATTAAAACCGCCGTTTTTATGCCAAACTGTGGGTGGTCCGTTTTACCCCGGCGGGGCGCTCTTACGCCGTCTTCCCCTACAATGCTCAGTTCTATTGGTTTTGAAAATCTATATGTAATGTCGCACAGAAAACGTTTGAGATGAACGTCTTTTTCTACACAATAGAAATAAACAAAACAAGAATCAAATTAAACCCTGGCGGCTAACTGCGAGGGGGTGGGAACATAAGTGGGCATACCCGAGGATCCCAAGACATTGATTGATCCCGGATACACGTTTGACTGAACGTTATTATTGGAATTATTGACATTTTGGCCCACTCCCAAGGCAATATCAATGTTGGGCAAAATATGTTGTACATTGTTGCAATCGGAAGCAGAATGCTGCTGAGAATGCTGTACAGTTCTAGTTGAAAGTGCCGGTCGCAAAGGGGCGCTTTCGACGTGTGGTGGCACTGTAGTGGCCGTAGCATGATCCAAATTTGTATTGCAAAACTTCTTGGATAATTCTTGGATCCATTGATTGTAGTTGGAGGAAATGGTTTGATTTTCGAGTGGCTTACCTGGTGGCTTTTCGGGGGGAGGTGGGAGATCTTGTTTACCTTTCTGCCGTTCACTACCTCTTTCGGTCCCGATCCTGGTAGACGTTAGGTCTTTCGGTGCTGTTTTGGGAATCGCGCCTGTATTTCGAATAGGTATCTCAGCTCCGGTGGTATGCTGGAAACCTTTCGACGAGTTTGTTGCTTGAAGAGCTGCCTGGACTGCCGCCTGCACTGCTGTGTTGATAGCGGCTTGCAACGAAGATGACAATGTATGCGGTCCTTCCTGCACAGTTGGACGCCCCCTGAGTTCATCATCACGTAGGTTTGTGGCTGCAGCTGCTTCCCGGTCGACACCTTGACCATCGGCGCTATTCGCATTTCCCGCGTGCCTATCAACCCATTCAGCGGTTCGTTGTTTACCTTGTTGCTGTAATTGATTATTCCGTTGTTGTAACGTCTTTCTTTCTGCTTCAAATGCCAGTCGTTCATTTTCAAGTTCCTGTCGGGCCAATTTGCACTGGGCTTCCATTTCCCGTAAACGGAGTTGCATTGCGGCCACCCTGCTACTTGAAGATGACACGTGAGATGACACGCTAACGTGTAAACAGGCCTCGCATGTGAACGATCGGTTTGCAATAGAGTCGGAGACTCCAGCGCATAAATAATGCCACCATGCGCTGCACCGATCACACTGGACGTAGTTATCGTATGAATCGGGTCTGTTGCAGTGAACGCAACTACCCTGCTTCTCCTTATCCACTGTTGTTTTCTGGGCTCCGTCGTCCGAAGGTGGCATGACGAAATATCTTATAGAATTGTTCCGAAGAACAAGGACTCTTCACCGATTCTATCAGCAGATCGCAAACACGTTACTTTGTGCGAAACAGCTATAAGCTATAAATTTTATTCAATTAGTTTTAGTTCATAATAGTACACATATTTCG
Organism: Aedes aegypti; assembly: GCF_002204515.2. NCBI lineage: Eukaryota > Metazoa > Arthropoda > Insecta > Diptera > Culicidae > Aedes > Aedes aegypti. The sequence goes on from NC_035108.1 coordinate 308,010,820, forward strand.
GTAGCTTACATATTTCGGTCTAGAGCGTAATTCAAGTTCCTTGATGATGCCCTATTGTTCCTCAAGCACGTTTACTACAGTCTGTGATTTAGTTTTTAGGTTAGGAATAGTATGACAATTCAATTTTAGTGTAACTTACTTCTTCTGTGATATAAACTGTGATACTTTTAGATTTAGGCCGAATTTTACGATAGCGTGATTAGATTTTTAGCAACTATAGAAATAAAGAATAAATTTTAGCAACAAATTCAATTAACAATCAATTGTTCTCCTTACGCAACTCCTGATCGATTTCAGTTCACAAATGATAATGAGTGCAGTTTCACATTTGACAGGTTTCGATGACAACTCTGTCAGTATGCGTTCACCCAGCAGTGCTCCCAGTTGGTAACACTCATCATCTGTTTGTAGATTTCAAAGCAGCGTACGATTCAGTGACGAGATTATGGCAAATTATGTCGGAACATGGCTTTCCGGCGAAGCTGGTTAGACTGATTCGTGCAACGCTTGATGGATCGAAATCAAGTGTGCAGTGGTGGAAATTTCGTCATCGTTCGTAACCTTAAATGGTTTGAAACAGGGTGACGCTCTTTTGAACTTGCTGTTTAACATAGCGCTCGAAGGTGCTATCAGAAGAGCAGGTGTGCAGAGAAGCGTTACCATTATCACACGTTCTCATATGCTCCTTGGCTTTGCGGTCGATATCGACATCATTGGGATTGACCGTCGGGCAGTGGAAGAGGCGTTCGTGCCTTTCAAGAGGGAGATAGCGAAGATCGGGCTCACGATCAAAACCGCAAAAACGAAGTACTTGATAGCTCGTGGTCAACGTGGGCCCGGACGTTCTAGTGGTAGCGAAACGGTGCTTGGTGGTGAAAAGTTTGAAGTGGTGGAAGAATTTGTGTAGGTATCTTGGAACACTAGTAACGTGTGATAATGATGTTACCCGCAAGGTGAAAAGACTAAAGTAAACTAAACTTTAAAAGGGCATCTGGTGGCGTCGCATGAATCACGAGTTGTACCAAGTGTATGAAGAGGTGGATATTGTTAAATGAATAAAACACGGCGGGCTACGTTGGGCTGGTCACTTTTTCCGTATGCTGGAAGAACGACAAGCAATGATAATATTCAATAGAGAACCCGGACGAGGCCGCCAATTTCGTGGTAGACCGCGCACACGATTGCTTTTTGCAGTTGAGGAGGACTTAAGGGCACTTAACGTTCAGGGCGACTGGAAGCGATTGGCTCAGGACCGAGCCCAGTGGAGAAGACTAATCCATTCAGCGCAGATTAATCGAAGCGAATTGTAGCCCATCAAGTATCAAGTAAGTATCGCGAATCCGGTTAGTTGCGTTCATTTGAAATTTTATATTTATCGTTTACCAAACGAAACCTCTACCCAAACCTTTCCCATATCCAAACTCCCAGTGTTTACTTGTGGAAGTACAGAGGACTCCTCGGCTTCAATAAAGCAAGTAACACGTCAACATTTCCCTCCCATCCCCAAATTGACCTGCATTCGGACGTAGCCGGCGCCGTTATTGTTTTTTATAATGATGATAGCACCAGTACTTACACATTGAGGATGCTACTGATAGTACAGCTGTTCTTGCAATAACGGAGTAGCATATGCGGGCGGTCAATCATGCTCATGCTCATGCTAAAGTGTCAACAAACTCCTGTGTATTTAATTCAACCAGGTCCATAACACAACGATCTGCTTTGCGCACTGTTTGAATTGCATGGATTCGATATTATTGTTACTAAGAAGTGTAATTAGTTCCAAAGTCAATGTTTCTTTTTGGGCAGTGATCGCATTTGTGTAACCAACAGTTTTCTTCAGGGTTCTGACGAAGAAACTTTAAAAATAGATCGTGTTAAGAATGAATACATTTTTTTCACTTTTAAGAGTTTGGATAATCAGTTTGACATTTTGATGATAAATGCAAACACAAACCGAATGCGTACCACTCGTACCGGCCAATATTCAATGTCTGGGCCAATTGCTAGCAAACATCGAGAACCCAATTTTAATTGAAGGAAATTGCTTTTTGAATATGGCGTATGCCTCTTGTAAATTATATAGAACTAGTCTACTGCGTACGTAAACTTTACCATCTTCGTCAGATTTAATTATTTAGTCCCGTTTTCCGGACACGCGAGACATGAACGTACCTATTATGAAAAATTTCACTTTTATATGAAAGTCCATCACGTATTATTTAGGTATTACAATACCTGATCTAGTTATCAGTTTGGTGTTAGTAGAACATGTATGAGATATTATTTGAGGTATTTTATCTCCTATGCAGGACTCATTCATACCTAATTGGCCGTATTGAAAATTATCTGGTATGGAATACCTGAGTTTGGTATTCAGTAGCACTTTTCTTCTGCTCAGGATATCTCATCGCTTTCGTAGAACTGTCTGACCAGCGTAAGTGTTTCTTCAGCCAGAGATGCCGTAGTCAATTTTTTGACGAGTACCGTAATTCGGGGTGTAGTTGATCAGCGGGGAGAAGTTGATCATTTCCATACCCACATGTATAGACTGTTATAAGAGCTATGGCCCGATTTCAATCTGAGTTGTGGCATTACCTGGTAGCTACTCTTAATTTTCATAAATTCGGTTCGGCATGCAAGGTAATTATTTCATGGAAAAACAGAGTTTTTAGGAAATACTTGATGAACTGTTGGAGGGTTCACCTCCAAAAAATCGACTATTTCCACGGCAATACAAAGCCACGATTTTAATAAACTATTTCATATATTTCAGATATGTTCTGTGTACCCAGTTTTGAATTTGTATTGAGAATAGAAATTCTTTTTTTTAGAGAAACAACTGTTCTTTTTGCAAGAGGGTTGCTAATTTCAAAGAAAATAGCCTACCTTTAGGCGTTTAATGTGGTGTAATCTGTAATTCACAACTTTCAATTCAAAAACTAACCGATTTATCAATAGTTTGTAAGATTTTTGAGTCTTGATTCAGATTCAGAGACCCCAAATTCAGCGAATAGCAACCTATTGCAGTGATTGATCAACTTCACCTCGGAATCAAATACACCACTTTTTGATTTCTAAAAAATGTTTTTGGTATTATGATAATAATTTGTCAAAATTTCGTTTATGCAATTTGTTATATATTCAACCAGTACAGGTTTTAAAAATATTTGGATGATAATACATTCATCCCACTAGGAATTACAGCACAGAAATGATCAACTTCCCCCCAGTTTACGGTATATACATAATCCCTTCCTTTTTATGGAGTTCTTTTGCATTTCTAGCTAAATGTTGAGAAACATCGAATTCCTTCCTTATCCTATATGCTATCCAGTCTCTTGGCAATGTAGTAAGAATCCTGTATTTCTCGTCTCTATCACGCGTAACCATGAATTTTCCTTTCGAATCATGTATCGAGTGTGCTTGGAAAATATTGGATCCAATTGACTCAGCACTACTCGATTCCAAAGTAAATAACGTCTCTGCAAATAAGTTAAAAAAGCAAAGTTATAATCTTTTCCAAATTTTGAGCCTACAGTTATAAAATATATCTCAATATGAATACAAAATTCTCACCTTGGCTACTACATGCAGCTATTTCAAGGAATCTCGAGCAATCTTCTTGGATTTCACTCTCTCCATTAGCGGTAACAACATTTTAGGATGGTACAGCAATACAAGTTTGCTTAGGATTATACAGCTCCATATAGCAAGTTTTACATGTAAGAAGTTTTGTCATTGAGCTTAATTTTCTTAATTACGGTATGGTCATGTAAGCTATGATTTATAGCCCTTACAAAGTCCCGTTTGAACAACAATTCACACTTGCCACACTTATATTACATTATGTAGAATGTTCAACTTAACACTTTTGCTTTGTAAATGTTATTTCCTTCAACAACTTCAAAACTATATGTTATCTTAAACCATACCCAAGTAGCACGCGAAACATCTTCCAAAGAAATGCTTTTCAAAAATGGTTTCAATCGCGTATCAATAAAAGCATCTGTAACATATCTGGTTCTAGTTCGGTTCCATATAAATATCAAGGCTCATAAAGTTTCATTGCCGTTCCAATGAACATGCATTTCACTCCTTGTTTGACGTTCAACATATTTGAAATGACATGATTTGCTGCAAATGTCCCTTGCAAATAGCAATAAAGTCAAATTTATCTAGATGTTTTCAGCAACATTTCAAACAAACTCTTGAAACTTCTCCCAAAATGCCGGTTTTAATGTTATGTTTCACATTGCTTTCATTTAAAGCATCCGCAACTTGCACTCAATTTTCGTTCCCATAGAAGATTCATCTCAGTTGTGAGAAAGTTGCACTAAACTTCGTGTATGACAGCTAGAAGTTTGTTTGTTTCAATCCACTTGCAATATGGTTGAGTTGCACCTTACGTATCATCTAACAAAGAAAACATGGTCTAGCAACAGTTTGTTTGTTTAAAAGGTGTTTCTCAAGTGTTGCGCGGAAGTTTTTGCGAAAAGTTTAGATTATTTCAGGCGTGGCCTAATTTCGCCAGTAATGAACTTGTATTCCGAAGGCTGCAGCCAAGTTATAAGCAACAAGCTTTGATCAATGGGTCATGTGGTCGCTTTTATAGTGCATTGGCGAAGCAATTGTTCGAAGAGCTGGTGGAGTAGTGAGTAGAGGTGAAGATTGGTGTTCTTGAGGTCGGAAGTTCGATTCTCGTTCATGTTTTTTTTCTTTTTTTTTTTCTTTTAATATTTTGCAACAAATAAGCAATTTCGATATTACTTAAATATGTTGCAAACAGACTCCGCCTCTTGCGCTTTTTGCGTTGCTATTCAATGCAATTGTAAGTCATATTTTCACCAATTGACAACTCTGATTAGTTTCAAGAGAGAATTTTATTCTTGAGTTGCAACAAACTGTGCTGCTTGGGTACCTATGTCATGTATCGCAACGTACCTATTACAAGGTATGGTGCCGTATATATACCTGAACCATTAAATTTTTAAATTATTGAACTTAAAATATGAGAAGAAAGCTGCATGAGGTACAGGTATTGAGGAAAAAACCCTTAATGTTTGGTGTCTGATTAAGGGATACGTGATTTTGAAATTTCAAAAAAATATGTCTCAAAAACTAAAGAATCGCAGAAAATTTGAGGGTATACGCAAAATTTTCTGCAGTTTCTAGAAAAAAATGAGAACAGTAATACTCTCTTCAGTCCCAGAACTGAAAAAAAAACCCAAAAAAACTAAAAAAAAAAACCTTAAAAAACTAAAAAAAAATATTTTTTTTTTCAGAGTTTTATATTTTTTTCTGAAAAGTTGAACTTTTAAACTTTCATCTACAAGTTGAACTTTTAAGCAAGACATCTACCACACTCTATACGAATTGGTTTGTTTACATTCCGGACCGACAGTTTTTGTGTTTTTTATCGTTGTAATATCGAGTTATTAGTGTCTAGCTGTGTGTGCTCTTGAACATTAAATGTTTATGCTCCTCAGCGGATTGGAATACCTCAAGTGATTGATGACTTTATAGAGAAATCGCGCTCCACATATTTTCTCGTCATCTGAACCGCGAGTGGCACTTTTCCACTTTAACGCAACTGATCCCTTGCCTCACTTTCCTGGTTACCGTACTCTATTTTCCAACAGAATCTATTCTGTTGCGTATTGCGACGCTCGGTGCGCCATCTATATCTGAAACGATCAACGTTGCTGATTGGGCATCTAAGTGTATTGGCGATATGACTGCTATCACTGCCTGCGATCGTTGCGCTAAAACGGTGAAGAGGAATGAAAACTTCATCGAATGCATGGGGTTCTGCAACAATGTTGTGCATATGAAGTGCGATAATTTGAATATCGAATTTATCATCACCATTCGGGAAAGACCCAATCTGTTTTGGATGTGTGATGAATGCACCAAACTCATGAAAGTTACCCGCTTTAAAAGCGTTGTTTCTTCTCTTGGCTGTGCAATCTCGACAGTAATCGAAAACCAGATGACCGGAATATCTGAATTGAAAGCCGAGATATCGAAGAATAATCAGCAGGTTGCCGAAGTGATTGTGGAGAATAATAATCAAGTCGCTCAACTCGCCAACATCGTGAATGCATCCACTCCAGTTCCAGCACCTAATAGGGAGCGTCCCTCAAAACGCCGTCGGGAAGACACGGAAACCTCAAATGCGATTACTCTCGGAACAAGAAACATTGCCTCTGACATTGCAGTCGCTGTCAAGCCTGCGGCTAATTTGTTCTGGATGTATTTGTCATGTTTTCACCCTAGTGTGAAAGAAGATGTCGTGGAAAATCTGGCGCGTGAAGGCTTACAGACTTACTGACTTTATAGAGAAATCGCGCTCCACATATTTTCTCGTCATCTGAACCGCGAGTGGCACTTTTCCACTTTAACGCAACTGATCCCTTGCCTCACTTTCCTGGTTACCGTACTCTATTTTCCAACAGAATCTATTCTGTTGCGTATTGCGACGCTCGGTGCGCCATCTATATCTGAAACGATCAACGTTGCTGATTGGGCATCTAAGTGTATTGGCGATATGACTGCTATCACTGCCTGCGATCGTTGCGCTAAAACGGTGAAGAGGAATGAAAACTTCATCGAATGCATGGGGTTCTGCAACAATGTTGTGCATATGAAGTGCGATAATTTGAATATCGAATTTATCATCACCATTTTGGAAAGACCCAATCTGTTTTGGATGTGTGATGAATGCACCAAACTCATGAAAGTTACCCGCTTTAAAAGCGTTGTTTCTTCTCTTGGCTGTGCAATCTCGACAGTAATCGAAAACCAGATGACCGGAATATCTGAATTGAAAGCCGAGATATCGAAGAATAATCAGCAGGTTGCCGAAGTGATTGTGGAGAATAATAATCAAGTCGCTCAACTCGCCAACATCGTGAATGCATCCACTCCAGTTCCAGCACCTAATAGGGAGCGTCCCTCAAAACGCCGTCGGGAAGACACGGAAACCTCAAATGCGATTACTCTCGGAACAAGAAACATTGCCTCTGACATTGCAGTCGCTGTCAAGCCTGCGGCTAATTTGTTCTGGATGTATTTGTCACGTTTTCACCCTAGTGTGAAAGAAGATGTCGTGGAAAATCTGGCGCGTGAAGGCTTACAGACTCGGGAGCCTCTCAAGGTGGTGTCTCTGGTTAAGAAGGGCGCTGACCTTAGTTCGATGAACTTTATCTCGTTCAAGGTTGGTGTTCCTGTTGAGCTCAAGGATGTTGCATTGAATCCCAACACTTGGCCCGAAGGTATTTTGTTCAGGGAATTTGAGGGTCAGTCAAAAAACTCAGTGTGGCTTCCTCCTGCTATGTCAACTACAACGCGCGATGGAACGCCTTTCAGTACTCCAGCACCTGTACCAACGCCAACTTTCGACGCTCCGATTTCCATAACGATTCCCACTACCATTTCGGACGAAGCATAATCACCGCTATTGACAACCAACAACAACAACCCAGACGCGCCGTAGAAAGCATGATGGAAGCCCCTAATCTCCCCAACTCAGTCGCGCCTTCTGCTGTCTTCGCTCATCATACACGGAAAATATATATTGTTTTATATTACGAAATCGTTCGTTTGAACTACGAAATTATTCGTTGTTTTCTGCAACGAAACAGTTTCGTAAAATGTATGCAACCAGCTTCGTAATATGATTCAAGCTCGAAATCAAAACAAACAATGATTGTTATAATGTACTAAACATTTCGTAATCGAAATTCGTTTGTTTCGTATTCAGAACGAACATTTATACGCGCTTCTTCTTACTTCCCTCGGCTGCGCTCGTGTCGTGTTGTATTTTACGAAATGTGTCTACGAAACCTTTCGTTGCAGAAAACAACGAAAGATTTCGTAGATTGAACGATCAGTTTCGTAATACTAAACAATTCGTAATACGAACAACACGATAACGCACAACAACGAATTGTATATCGTTCATCTTACGATTATTTCGTAAAGTCACGAATCGCGAAATTCAGTTAGGTACAAATAATTCGTACAATGAATGAAAATAGGGTTATATGTACGAAATCTTGTTTTACGAAATGGATTTTGGATAAAATACGAAGAGATGTTTTCAGTGTAGTCGTCTGGGTCCTGAGGTTGGCGGCGGAAATGGGGTCTTCCACCCGGCTTGCCCAGGCAAGTACTTTTCAAATAAATCTTCTTCGGCTGAACTTTCGCTGCCTCAAATTGAATCGAATTCCAGGACTGTATCAACTGCTGACTCAATACTGAACTTTTGGACTCTTCGACGCACTATCGGACACGCTTCAACTATTTGTGGACATCCAGGACGCACCAATGAAAGCATTTTGGGGGGCTCCTGTTCCTCTAACTCAGTCGCGCCCATTGCTGCCAGCGTTCCACATAGTCGTCCTGACCCTGAGCTTAGATGTGGAATGGGGGTCTCCCAACTTGCTTTTTTAGGCAAGTATAACGGTTTTTGCGACAATTCGCTGCTTGATTCTGATTCGCATTCTAGTACCACCGAAATCACGCCTACACCAACTTCTCATCAAGCTGGTATCATTAACAGAAGCTTACCGACAAGCACTGTTTCTTCGAACCTTTCCGGATGTAACTCCAAGGAAGCAGATTCCCATCGCTTTTCACGCAGATCAGACATCGATAATCATCGTTCAGCCGTGTGTCGTAAACATCAACTTGTTATTTTCTACCAGAACGTCGGCGGAATTAATTCGGAAGTCAACAACTACTATTTAGCAGTTTCGGATACATGTTACGACGTGATTGTCATGATCGAGACCTGGCTCGACGATCGAACACTATCCAACCAAGTTTTCGGATCCGATTATGAGGTTTTTCGGTGCGATAGGAATCCGCATAACAGCAGGAAATCGACTGGAGGTGGGGTTCTAATTGCTGTCCGCCGTGGATTGAAAGCGAAAATTGTAGAGGATGACGAATGGATCAGTTTGGAACAGGTATGGATTGCCGTTGAACTAAATGACCGTAAGCTATACCTATGTGCGGTGTACATTCCCCCCGATCGTATTCGAGACATTGATCTGGTTCGAACACATTGTCGCTCGATTTCCTCAGTAGTTCAAATGTCGTCCCCACTCGATGAGCTCATGGTGCTGGGTGATTTCAACCTGGCTGGTATTTCGTGGAAACCTTCTCACGGCGGTTTTCTTTTTCCGGATAGCCGGCAGTCTGTACTCTATCCAGCGGCCATACATCTTCTCGATAGCTACAGTGCATCGACTCTCTCTCAAATCAACCACGTATTGAATGAAAACCAACGCAGCTTGGATCTCTGTTTCGTTAGTACCCAGGACACAGCTCCATTTATTTCCGAGGCGCCTGTTCCTTTGGTTAAGCATGTGTCCCACCACCCTCCGCTGATAGTTAACATTCCAAAGTGTCTGGACAGGGACTTTATTGATTTCCCTGAACCCGTATCGTACGACTTCCGGAAGGCTGACCATCGTAGCATAACCGACGTGCTGACTAGTCTTGATTGGGATGTCATCTTTGACACCGATGATGCGAATAGTGCTGCTCTTACTTTTTCACATGTTCTGGGATATGTTATAGACAGACATGTTCCAAAAAGAAGTCAACAGCTAAATCGTCTTCCGTGGCAGACAAGTGAATTGAAACAGCTCAAAACAATCAGGAGAGCCGCTCTTAGGAGATACACAAAATATCGCACCGTTTCCTTGAAAATTCAATACGTTAGACTGAATTATGAGTACAAACGGATTAGTCGTTTATGCTATTCCCGTTACCAACAAAATATTCAAGGAAAACTCAGGTCGCATCAGAAGTCGTTTTGGAAGTACGTTAACCAACAACGCAAAGAGACCGGTCTTCCTTCGTCAATGACGTGAAACAATTTAACCGCATCTGATCCTCAGCGGATTTTCCAGTTATTCTCCTCCAAGTTCGCTGATGTGTTTACCGACGAAACTCTAACTGATAGTCAGATCGCTATTGCGGCGACTAATGTTCCTCTGTATGCTCAGACTCTGAGTACTATCGACATCAGCGTCGAGATGATCTCGACTGCCGCATCACAACTGAAGCCATCTTTCAACCCAGGTCCAGACGGAGTTCCATCAGCCTTTCTCAAAAAGCATATCTCCAATCTGCTCATGCCACTGCATCGATTATTCCGGAGCTCTGTATCCATTGGAATCTTTCCCTCTTGTTGGAAAATAGCTCATATGTTTCCGGTGCATAAGAAAGGTAGTAAACGGAACATGGACAACTATCGGGGCATTTCCTCTCTGAGCGCTGTATCGAAACTATTTGAGCTTATCATAATGCAACCTTTATTATCGCATTCTAAACAGTATCTGAGTGACGACCAACATGGGTTCATGGTAGGCCGGTCAACTACCACCAATCTGCTATGTCTCACTTCGTTTATTACCGAAAGCATGGTTGAGCGGATGCAAACAGATGTCATATACACCGACTTGTCAGCTGCTTTCGATAAGCTGAACCACAGTATTGCTATTGCTAAACTACACAGACTGGGGGTGAGCGGTACATTACTTCAATGGTTTCGATCCTACCTCTCTGGTCGCCAGCTGATGGTCACCATCGGCGATTGCACATCAGAAACCTTTCCTGCCACGTCTGGGATACCACAAGACAGCCATTTAGGACCTTTAATCTTCCTGCTATATTTTAACGATGTGAACCTAGTTCTCGAAGCCCCACGTCTTTCGTATGCTGATGACCTCAAGCTTTTCCTGCGAATCCAGTCTGTAAATGATTGTCATTTCCTACAACGACAACTCGGAATATTTGCGAACTGGTGCAGCATCAATCGTATGTTGGTTAACCCAGAGAAATGTTCGGTGATTACTTTTTCAAGGAAAAAAGAGCCCATCTACTTTGACTATGAGCTGTCCAACACGACAATTAAACGTACAACTCACATAAAAGACTTAGGAGTTATCCTTGATTCGTAGCTGAACTACAAACAACACATGTCATACGTCATAGATAAAGCATCTACGGCTTTAGGCTTCATTTTTAGGATGACAAAACATTTTTCCGATGTTCATTGCCTGAAATCTCTGTATGGATCGTTGGTGCGCTCGATTCTGGAATATTGTTTTCCCGTTTGGAATCCATATTATAACAACGGCGTTGAAAGAGTTGAATCGGTCCAGCGACGGTTTCTTCGATTCGCCTTGCGCAAACTGCCTTGGAGTAACCCGTTCCGTCTGCCAAGTTATGAGGATCGTTGCCGGCTGATTGGTCTGGAACTGCTTCGAGTTCGTATGGATACGTCAAGAGCTCTCCTGGTTGCTGACATCTTGCAAGGCCGAATAGACTGCAGCTATTTACTACAGCAGATCAACATAAACGTACAACCGCGAGCCTTGCGTAACAGTGTTATGTTGAGAACGCCGCTTCATCGAACTAATTATGGCTTGAACGGTGCGATTGGTGGAATTCAGCGCGTTTTCAACCGAGTTTCTGCATCATTCGATTTTTACCTACCTCGGTCAACTTTGCGTCGGCGCTTTGTGTCACATTTCGCAGAATAGTATATTTCAGTTTTAAAATGTTTTTAATTTTTGTTCATTCTATCATTAGGGCTTTTGAAGTCTGTTGATATTGACTGTTAAATAAATAAATTCCATAAAAAAAGATTGGAAATCGATTGAGCTGTTCAAAAGTTTTGATTTTTTCAAATAAAAAAATCTAGTGCGCTGCGACCTACAGTGTGTGCCGATGAAAAATGACTGAATTTTTATTTTCAAAAAAAAATCTCAAAAACTAAAAAACATACATCGCTGAAAATTTGATAGTTAACGTATTTTCGGAATTTTCTGAACTTTCAAGAAAAGATGAGAACAGTAATAGCCCCTTTGGTCCCTAGGCCTTCATAATACGAAAGAAGGAAATTTTTATTTTTATTTTCATGTAAAAAAAATTTACATATTTTTGAAAAGTCAAATTTTTGAGCTCGTCCAAGAAAATTGAAAATCGGTCAAGCGGTTCAAAGCGGTCGGTCACCTTATTTAGAAAATGGTCACCCTAATCAAAAAATCCAAAAAACACGTGTTTCCTTATTTCGGATAAGGAACAAAATAGCAAATTTTCACGGAATTCGGTGACCCACTAGATAGGTTTTTCATGGAATGGCTTTTTTTTTTTTTTTTTTAAATCTTTATTTGAGTGTATTTTAACACACGAGGGCTAGTTCTACACTTATGGAATGGCTGTATAAATAGATTTATTCCAAAAAAAGCTAAGTACCATGGTTTTGAATTTAGATTTACAGGCAAACAAGCTAATGAAAACGGATTTTTCGTAGTTTCAAAGGTTGAATGAGTTTGAAGTGTTATAAGAAAATTTATATTTCTTCTCAAACTCCTATAAGCAAATTCAATCTGGAAATATCTACTTTTTTTTTGTTTTGGATTTTTATCTTCAAACACATTTATTCGTACATCTTCACTTGACTTCTGCAATTAATTTTATGTCGAAAAAAAACTACTTGTGATTGCTTTGAATTCTAAGCTACAGATAAACAGATGAAAAAAAAAAAGATTTTTTTGTTGTTTTTAGGCGAAATAAATTTAGAGTGTTTTCAAAAATGTATACCTCTAATCAAATTTACTAACTTGACTCCTACAATAAATTTTATGAAGAAATAACTACATGTCATTGCTTTAAATTTTGATTTACCGTAAAACGGGGTAACTTTGATAATGCGGGTAACTTTGATAGTGAGTAACCCACCGCATACTAAATGAAATATCATAATTTCTGTTAAACAGTTAAGCAAAAAGAATGCAAAACTAAAGAATATTAGTATGACACTTCATGTAAGAGCGATTTTCATTTGAATCAAGAACATTTTGGGCTTTTTATACGAATTTAAAAAATTTACACAATTTTAGCATTTTCAAAACGCTTACAAACAATCTGTTCTACGATCACTATTTGATGTAGTTTTGAATAGTTGGCCACTTATCTTTGATAGCCTAGTTATCATAGAACTTGAATACGGTCTCAAATCTCTTAGCGAAAAGCATATTCACAAACTGGGACCATTTTTGTAATCTAAGTCAGAAATTTCCATATAACGTTAAACGCCTAGAGGTATGCAATGCCCTACAAATGTTCGTTATTCATTCAATTTTGTTCGAATCATACTCCATTATCAAAGTTACCCCAAAACAGAAAACCAACTTTCGATTGTATGAAAAATGATATATCCATTCAAAATGAATCTTTTGCCAATTTATCGACTGTAATCGATAGCTAGGATGCCAGTACTTGTTTTAAAAATATAAATTGTAAATCTTTGAAACAGCATGCAAAAATATTCAAGTTTTCTTCGAAAAAACTATCAAAGTTACCCCGTTTTACGGTACAGGAAAACGGAACCAAAATATAGGGCATACTCCTTAAAAACCTTATGTCTGTCTACGAATATGTACAATTTTGTTTTTTTTTTTTTCTGAAAGGCATAACTTTAAGCATTCAAATGGTAAAAAAACGGTTTGTTCATTGTAAAGTTGAGATTTTTTGAAGATTTTGAGTAATTTTTCAATGGAAGCCCCTTATTGCTGTTTTTTCTTAGCTACGACCATGCTTAGTATTTTTCTATTAAAGATCTACACTAGAAGTGTCGAATCGAATAAAAAAACAAAAAACAAAAATTGATTGCATAGCGGCACCGAAATTTTTTTTTATAGGTTTAGTAAACATTTTAAATGGGAGCCTTGCATTTGCCTTGCTACCAATTTATTTGATATTTTTCCATGCAATGCTGGACTTGAATGTTTTCAACGGTGAAATGAAATTAAAATATTTTTGCCTGATGGCTGATAGAACACTCTTTTTAGGAAGACATATTTTCACCCTCCCCCTCTCTTAAAGCTTTTTGATCCTTGCTACGTACATATTTTTATTTATTAGTAGAAGTTCTATGACTGTGAAAGAAAATTTGAAATCAAATGAATAGTTTTAGAGTAATGGCAGTTCAAAAATCTGTGTAACGCTAATTTTTAGCACCGTTTTCTAGCAATACATACATATACAACAACTAAAGGGCAAATTGTCCTGAATTTCTAATTTTACATAATTTTTAAAACTTTGATAAATTGGAACGTTTTTGTTGAATCACTATTTGGTATACTTGGTTTTAACAAATCAAGGAAGACCAAATACTGCAGTGATCAAGCTGAAATGTGCAAGTTTATCATAGTGGGTAGTTTTATCTGCGAAATCCGCAATAAGTCATACTTAGCAACGTTGCAGCTTCAGTAAAGTGCCATTATTACAATGTTTTGCGCTAAACGTTCACAACAGGTCCCTCTACCTTTCCCGAACTTTGTTGATAACATTGTCAAGGACCGCTTTGATGCTTTTATTACGTTTCTCTTGTGGACCTGAATTGCAAATCTGTCTCGAGCTTCATCCGAGTACCAACATTCAGGGTGAAAAAGGTAGTCATCTCTATTGTCGAGCGCTTGTCGTCCTTGTTGCGTTCGGTCCTACTTCGGCTCTCTGTTTTGATCCTGTCGGATCACTTCACGCTCTCTCTATAAATTTTATCTCGCATTGCATCCGAACAACAACCGGCGAATTTCCATTGAATTCTCTGGGAGAGGGAGCGTTATCGCCGACCACCCACTCCTACGCTGTGCTTTTCTTCCTGGGAGATAGGATGCAGATTTCCACCCACCACTCACGTGGCCAAATGCTGTCAGTTTTGGTTTGGCAATCGTTGTTTTGGAGAGGAGGGTGAAGTTCGTCTTCGCTATCTACAGTGGGACACCATTTTTGGCAACAAAATCGAAATTTTTAGTAACCAAAAACTTGAGCTTGATTGGTCGCCCGTGGTTGCTACCCCACTATCGCCAGATCAGCTGCACTTACACAAGGAACCAATTAGATGACTGCTTGGAACTAACAGACACCCTCACGGTATAAGTGTTGATGATCTTCTATTTTGGGGCAACAATGGCGCCTGCCTCGTTGGAATGCAGACTAATGAGAGGAAGTGAGAGAAATTAATGATGCATTAAACTGGCTCCTACAGTAGACCGTATATACCCCTACATCTACGCCAGTTCATGCGGGAAGTTATAGGGGTGGTAATTTATGGCAGAGAGACTTGCTGTTTGATTAGCCGACTGCCTATGTATCAGGCATAAGGAAAGGCGTGATACAATGATGGTATAATGAAAACGGTTTTTTGGCCGTCTCTGGTTCTAGTAAATGGTATGAACGAATAGATTAACTGTGGTAGATTAAGAGTTGAAGATAGAAGAAAGTGATAGATACAACTACAAAGTACGATGAAAAAGACGGGCCTGGGATTGAACCCATGACTTTCTGCTTATGAAACAGAAGCGGACGCCATTAGACTACCATCCCCGTCTTATCGAAGAGACGAGAAAGTTGTGTAATCCAAAGGATAATAATTCAATATGACGGATAGTAAAATCATTCGTGTCTTAAATTTACGTCATTTTACTCGCTTCAATATGTCGGGCATTTATGACGTAAAATACACGATTTTTTTCTAAGTTCGTAGGCTATTTAAAACCAACAATCACATAAGCTTTTAAGTAGTAGATTCACATTCAAAAAAAATAATAATTTCTTGAGGAAATCCTGTGTCTTTCCTGTAGGAAATACTAGAAGAATATCATAAGAAATAAATAGAAGAGTCTTTGGAGGAATCCCTGTAGGTAAATCTGAATGACTTCCTAAAGAAATATTTCTGTGAATGTGTTGGTGTATTATTATTATGTTATAAAAAACTTAGGAATTACACCGGGAGTGTCGGTAAAAAGATAACGAGTATAGCTTACATCCTGTATGGGACGTCTCATGGCGTTTTTCAACAGCCTATTTGACGGCAAGACAAAGTTAGCTGAGACCACTAAAATTGCATAATCCTATAGCGCCTAAGGTTTAGGTGTTCCGTAATGAATCTATATAAATAAAAATGGAATGGTGCTTGTATGTCACGAAATGGCTTGAGAACGGGTCAACAAATTAACGCAAGTTTTTCACTGTTGCACTTCACAAGGGATGCGACGTGTTCGTGTGAGGAAAAAGTTCGGAAAAGTCTTCGGAATAATCGGGAGAATGGGAGAAGACTAAGGGGTCATTTTGTATGGGGGATTTCTTGACGTTTTCTAACAGCCTACTTGATGGCAAGATAAAGTTTGCCGGGACCACTAGTGGATAATAAAGTTTTTTACACATCTTCATATTTTTGCCTCTTTTTTAGCTGCAAGAATGCGCAATATGCCCAAACTCCAATTTCTTATTTGTTCCAAAATTTAGCGGGATGCCGTATTCATCAAAGTTGATCATTTTTACGATGTTTAAAAGTTCCTTGAACATTCTACAATTGTTAAATCAAATATGCAAAAGTTATGTAGAAAAACACTTTTCAAGAGTAATTATCAAAATATATATCATGTCTTGAAAAGTAATGAAGTTATAAACTCGGTGTTAAAGTTGTTTAAAACAGCGTTTTCTACACATTACTACAAGCTACTTTTTGAATGTATGATGAAGTCATCGAGTTCAATAACTTCGTCATGAAATCTTTTAAAACGCCATCGATCTGGTGAAATTCTTCTCAGGCCTTGTCTCGAACATTCGTATTTGTTAAATAATAGAAAGTGTTCATATCTGAGCCGCTGGAGATTTAAACATAGGTTAGCTCAAACTGTGTATTCTGAAGAATCATGGTTTAGGTTTTATTTAAGTATTATAAATGGCTTTGTTTTGCTGAAAAACTACGTGCAACATAGAAGAAACTTATGGAAATATTCATGAGAAAAACATACAGGAAGAACAATTATAAATTAGGTTGGGGGGATTCCTGTAGTTTGTTCTGCAGTTGTTTGTTTGAGAAAGGGCTCCATCCCATTACCCCGAACGCCATTACCCCGAACGCCACTACCCCGAATGGGTCACTAACCCGAAAGCCATTACCCCGAATGGGTCATTACCCCGAACGCCATTACCCCGAATGACCCATTACCCCGAATAGTATGAGATGTAATACAGTATCTTGTTTTGCGAGCAAAAAAGCGTCTCTAATGAGAACTGGTAATCAATGGCACGTAAAGTTTGTCGGTAAAATGTTCATCATATGTTTTTCCTTATTTTATATGTCAGCTATTCTTTCTTGTTGGCTATTATCTTCTTCTCATTCTTCCTGAGACAATGCCTGTTTATCAGCTCAGAGGACACTTTCGCAGTTCAAGGGTTCATTCATAAATTCCATAACGTCAAAAATTGTCATTTTTGACATCTACCCATCCGCTCGTACCATTTTTTGAATGGAAATTCAACATATTGTGCATGGGCTGTAACATTTTGAGGGCAATCACCCACAACATTTTTTGCCTCCTTCAGTGTTACGAAATTTGTGAATGGGCCTTTAATGAAAAACGCCTTTTATTGACTCAGAGCTTTCGTTGTCAATTTACCAATATTGTACATGTGTTTCTATGCCCAGGGACGTCAAGGAAATGTTCAATGCATAAGATCCGCCACCGGAGGAATTCGAATGCATAACCCTAAATATGGTCTTGCTGAACAGCTGTGTGATCACCGGTATTTGGACTTCTTTGTGGTGTTCATATTTCAATTTTGTTTTCAAATAAATATTTTACTTTCTTATGAATATAGGTTATGCCATAGCATTACGTTATTACAGTGATCATTCACGTCATAGCTGCAAACATTTCACCAGAAGTTTGCCCTTCTTTCTTAAATATGCTGTTCTTTCTAGATTTCGTTGGATAAGCTAGTCACTAATATTTCCATGCAGAACAGGTTTTTTAATGAACATATCCTGATGGCATTTACTAAAGTGAATCCTGCGTACAGATTATTATAGCAGATTCCATAGAACAACACTTGCAGCGACTATCTCAGGATGATCTTCCATTACCATCGTTTACGCAACAAAATCTTTAAGAAGATCTTAATGCTAGTAGCCCGACACCTACGAAAATGAGTAAAGGAAGTAAGTACCGACGTCCAATCAGAGACTTTACTACATGCTAGTTTTGTGCATATTATAGCTATCATTTTCATAATAATTTCACCCTTCTTTTCAAAATAGGCTGTTCTTCAGAGCATTGCAATGTGGCTGTGTGAATCTCACCGAAATTAGAGAACAAATCCAAAAACAACTTAGAATGTAAGAATTATTTGTTGAAAAACTAGCTGCTTTATCTTATAATACTTGAAAAATACATTATTCAGCCAAACTGGTTAAATACTCATAAGGAATCGAACAATTATCTCCCCACTCTCCAACTAGGATAAGTCTCAAAATGCTATGCATTCGGGGTAATGGCTTTCGGGGTAGTGACCCATTCGGGGTAGTGGCGTTCGGGGTAATGGCCCATTCGGGGTAATGGCTTTCGGGGTGATGGCGTTCGGGGTAGTGGCATTCGGGGTAGTGGCGTTCGGGGTAGTGTCATAGAGTCTTGAGAAAGATATCAGAGACGATTCTACCCCATTACTCCGAATGCCATTAACCCGAACGCCATTGCCCCGAATTCCAAAACCCCGAACGACCCATCACCCCGAATGACATAACCCCGAATTCCAATATGATGAGGAAATGTCATGAATATCATCATGTCAAGATAATTGTAAATTCGGGGAAATACCATTCGGGGTGATGGAGTTCGGGGTAATGGTACATTCGGGATAATGGAAATCGGGGTGATGGCATTCGGGGAAATGGGGTAGAATCATTAGAGACTATTAGGCAATAGCTTCATTAACACTTCAGTCGTCGCGCTGTTGTATTATGTACAACACTGCTGAAAAAACCTCGCTATTCGTTCACAACAGCAGCGCGGTGGTTCTGACGGTGACAAACCGCGCGACGACTGAAAGGTTAAGAATCTCGTAATAAAGTCTATGAATAGTTTCTAAAAAAATACACTGAAGAACTTAAAAAAATGCTCGTTGAAATATATGGAAGAATCTTCTCAGGAACCCTTGGAGGATTGATTGTAGAGATTCCTTCAGAAATAGCTGAAATAACTAGAGGAGACATGTCGGAAGGAAGCTTTGCAGGAATAATTGTAATGATCCGGATGACTCCTGAAGCAAGAAGAAAACAAGTTGGTAAATTCTATTAGGAACATGTGAATCAATCATCGGAGGAATTTCTGAAGCAATCCCAGTGAAACTAAAGAAATGTATTGTAATTCCTAGAAAAATGTATAAGTGAATCATTGAACGAATTTCTCGAAAAATATAGAAAAAACTTTGGTATGGTTTGTAAAGAAATAACTTAGAGGAATACTAGGAGAATATTTTGAGGAATATGTAGAGGATAGTTTTCAGACATCTTTGATATCTTGACATCTAACATTATCCTTTGGAATGTTGTTCCAAGTGATCTGGATAGTAATTAGGAAATTTTATTTTAAGTATGTTTCTATGCGTTGAAATCGAGTCATGAATAACTGGCTCATAGAGGTTGAACTGTAGTTCATTGTGATAATTTTTTGGGCATTTTTTTCTATCGAATTTAGAGAACCGTAGAAGAAGTGTGATGGAGATCTGAAAAGAACTCCGTTAAGAATTCATAGTAAAATTAAATTACCATTTCTTACAAAATTTGTTGAAGAAAAAATCTATAAATGAATTACCAGAGGAATTCTCAGAAGTATCTTTAAGACTATTTACAAAGAAATCACGACAGAAATTCGTTCAAAAATTATGAGGAATCAAGAATCAATATAGGCAAAATTGTAGAGAAATGAGTGGACGAGGACTTGAACTATAAATCAGAGACATTTCTGAACAAATATTTGTTGGAATCCGTTGAGAAACTTCATGAAGAATCATTTAGGATTTTTCTGAAGAGTGCGTCTGAATGATTTCCTTCCACAAAAATTACTTGAAGAGTTGCAATTATCATACATTCAAGTACCTACTTGGAAGAATCTCTTGAGAAATAAAATAAATATGGAAAGCTCTTGTCAGACTTGCTGAAAACTTCCCTAAGGAAATATCAGGATGGATTCTTTGAGAATTTAGAGATTCTGGAAGATACCCGTAGAGCCACTTATAGAATAATTCATGGAAGAGTTGGGTAATTGCATACAGGAAATCCTAAAGATATTTCTGGAGAAATTCCAGGAGAGTTTTTGGAAGAATTCATGCAGGGTTTTTTTTTCCTTTTATGAAGAACGCTTAGATAAATTTCAGGAATATATTTTGGAATTAAAAAAAAAATGTCGCATGAGCTCATGAAGAAATATCAAAAATCTTTCATGAAGACATATCAAATAAACAAACATGCTTGAATACCGTAAAAATCTGAAGCAATACTACACTGAATTCCTTGAAGAAATTATAACGAAAGCCTTGAATTCCTAGATGAACGCTCTGAGGGATTCTTCAAAATATTTTTGTAGCAATTCATGAAGAAACAAACCACTGAGGGATTTCGATGAAAAAAACATATCAAAGAAATCCTTGAAGAGTATTTCTTGGAAAAAGTTTCTGAACCCATAAGAATATTTTGAGGAGCCACTGGAGAAAAAAAATATTGGAATAATTCGAGAAATTAAAAAAAAAAAAAAAAACTAAAGAAACTCCAAAAGGTATCCTGATAATAAGTACTTATTATTTCATGGATAAATCCCTTGACACATTTATGTACGACTTTTTGTAAGAATCCCTAATACAATACCTCAGTTATTCATGGGTCATTTTTGGAATATTGTAAAATATTTCGAGTTATAACATTTTTCGGCGTTAAAATACAAAACCAGTGGCGTGACGTTGATCTGCGTATGGCGCGCCGCTGATGCCTAATCGTCATTAGCGTGACGTAAAACTATTGATGGTGCAAAGGAGCAACAATGTCGAACCATTCAAAATTGTTGCCATAAATAGATCCTACTTGGGAATGCCTAAAACGGAACATGTCAAATGCAGTGCATGCCAAAAGCGGGAACCCACCGTACCGACGAAAAGAAGGATGCATCGGAACGTCGTCTTCGGTCGTGCTTGCTGGCAGTTGTCCTCGCCAGCACAGATTCAGGATTCAGTTCATTACGAAATCTCGTTCGGAGTGGTCGTTTTTTTGTCGTCGGTCGTTCGAATTCGTCGAGTACTAGCTATACGGAGCGTGTGGAAAAGCGCGCTTACGAGTCTAGGCTAATCCTGTACCATTAGAACAGTAAAAGGATACATCATCTCTGGATACAGTTCAACGGTCGTTTGCGTGTCGTTATTGACTGGTATTTGGACATAATAGCGGACGGTTGCCGGTCTACGAGGATTTGAAGGTGCTGGAGTGTGAAGAACAGGTTGGTTGAACTGGCCTGGGTTGGAATCGTAACGATTGCCGTTTTTGGGATAGGTGTGATTGGTGCTATTGGTGCTAAACGTTCGGGAAGAAGTAGTGAATATAGTGGAATCTGGTATTCACTGCAGTGGCAGTGCAACTTCGTGTCGGAAGCAGCTGTTGAATAAACGGTTAACGTGTGAAAGCGAATTGAATCAAGCTAGTTTGGACGGATGGGTTTGGATCATCGGTTGGAATGGTGCGGCTGGAGGTTGGCAATGGATTGAGACTTGGAATTGAGGTCTTGAAAACAGACGCTGGATGGCAGTGATTGTTCCATTCTTTCGAACTGTGGTAGTATTTTTCGGTTGAAGTATGACAGCTTGACCCAGTAACAGTGGCTGGTATCGTAAACTTGTTACATTTACTATTGGTATAAGCCATTTTACGAAGCTGGTCAAATTACAGGAGACCTGGGACTTTTCAATCATCGTAGTCAGTTTTCGCGATGATGATGGTTGATGACTGTGCGCATTTCTAGCGTAGCTTTTCATACAGGCGATAACTTAAATGGAGAAAATATATTAAAATATTTCTGATCACAAAAGTGCCATTTTATGTGCAATATGGGTAGCAAAGAGGTAGCTGATACAATAACTAGGTGTAATGTTGCAGTAACGAACATTTTTGGATCTCTTTTTTGTCATTTTCTCCATGTCCCCGTTTGATAAGATGAGCCGTTGTTAAAAATCACGCTTGATTTAATCCCACGTCTCCTGTCAATTGACGCCGTTTCGGCGATCAGCTGTTCCGAAACGTCTCGTAAAATGGCTCATACAAGGTACACAATACTCTATCTCATAGTTTTTTTTTGTTTACACCGAAAAAAAGCGATTTTTTGAATCCAGGAATATTTAATCAATACTGTTAAAAAATAATAAAATATATGTATGCATAACATTCGAGACTTTTTCTTTATTGGAAAAGTAAGTTAATTCATAATTTTTATATTTCATATTTCACATTGGAACTTTTAGCGAATACATGAAAATGATATTATTCATTCTGGAAATACTTTAATCTTGATCTTAAATGAAATCTGCATTTGACAATCAATTGCAACTGAATGCTGTTTTCTATACAAACTGCCTATGATTAGAGTCCTGTATATCAATTTCTAATAGTCCATTCAAGCCTAAATTTGGACGACGAACTGGAAATAAACTGAAATTTTGCAGTGAATTTATTTAACCGTAGCAACTATTTCAAATATACAGGACGTTTTAAACAGTAGATTGTCCCCTATAGTCGCACTAGTGGCTTTATATGCTTTGCTATAAATCATTGTGACATATTTTTTTTTAACCCTCTAATACCCAAATTTTTATTTTCAATCTAAATATCATTTTTCGTTATCTAAAATCGTTCTAAACACGTTTTGGGCAATGATTTATTTTTATTTGCAAATTTATGAATTTCTATTTTTGATTTTTATAATTTTTATTTTTGAACATCCTTATCCTTTTTCATTTTTTCTTGAAACCTCTCCTGATTACTGATTTTTGGCAATAATAAAAAATCACATTTTTACGGTACTTTGGAAAATATATTTTTTTAAATTTTTTTCTGGAGCATATTTTATTTTCCGTGTAATTAACGGAAAAACAGGTTTGAAATTATTTCAATACCATAAGGCTCTTCTTCCATG
This sequence comes from Aedes aegypti, assembly GCF_002204515.2. Taxonomy (NCBI): domain Eukaryota; kingdom Metazoa; phylum Arthropoda; class Insecta; order Diptera; family Culicidae; genus Aedes; species Aedes aegypti. The sequence goes on from NC_035108.1 coordinate 308,033,865, forward strand.
ATAGGTTGATTGTAGAAAAATATTAGAGATACGTTTTTTTATATTACACGTTAAATTAACCCCAGGCATTTGTAGGTTATATAAGAATACAATGTTTCAAACATTTTTCAAAAATACAAAAAAGTTTCAAAAGTCATAAAAAACTTCCCTTATATGCGTGTTATGAGCCGAGGTTTAAGCCAAAAATAAAATCATTTTGATTTCCGAGCTACAAAAAAATACACAAAATTGCAAAGTGTACCCCGTCTAAAGGCGGGGTTGGGTATTAGAGGGTTAACATAAAAGACAAGTTCGAGAAATGATCGAAATAAATAGTTTCGCTCAAAAATTAAGCTCCCTTGCACCTGTATATAGTAGACTTATTGTTCCTATAGTAGAGCTTTTTCACATCTTTTGAAAGCTTTTGATCCATTATTGAAGGAAAAATATAAAAGTGTTGTAAAATACGATTATGATTTGTGATATGACTAAGCCGTGCTACTATAGGAACAGAAATCAGACATAGTGCTACTATAGACATAGTTTTATAGTTGCACAAGCCATGATATATACAAATAATATGAGCTTTCGTAGTATTCATATATTTTTCCACGGAACCAAGACAAAAACTTTCAGATGATATTGCTGGCTTTATTTTTATATTTTATACGAATATTTGTTTTTAGCTTGTTCTTACCAATAGCCGTACAGCGACCCTATGTACTATTTCCAAAGAAATAAAATGAGCAAGAAAACGAAAGCCGTTTGTTATGTCAATGCTTTAGTTGTTTGAAGACTTGAAGACAGAAGTCTTTAATTTTATGAAATTGACGAAGACATTTCTAAGAATTCTGAAAAATCTATATGCAGATTTATATTTTAAGCAGTCCTTCTCATGTAGTTAATTGAAATTATCTTCATAAGTGTACACGGCCAAAGTTCCTAAAGTAGTTTAAAATTTTGAGGCGAAATTCTTGAGGGACGTTCAGAGAAATTTCTTGAGTACTCTTTTAAAACATTATTTTGCAAAACGCTTGGGAGTTGTCAAAATAATATCTGTCAGATCCAATGGGGATGATTTAGGTGAGAATTTTTGTCAAAATATCAGTCTAGCCAGAATTGTTGGTGGAATTTTGTGTGGAATTTCTGGCCTTATAGATATGTTCAACTATATGCCTCGAAAAAATCCTTGCAGAATTCCTATCGCAATAACTTATGGAATTTATGGAGGATTAAAAAAAAGTTAATATATCCAGAAATAAGACTTCATATTGATTTGAGCATAATTTTTACGAATTTCTCAATGTTCTACATCTCGATATCTCTCCCTATGTCGATGATTTCATAAGTCCCTTCAGTCTGCATACGATTTCACTCTCCATGTCTCGATATCCTCCTTATCTCGATATCTCCATATCTCGATGTGTGTCTGTTCATTTTTCGTTCTCAATTTTCTCTCCCTATGTCGATATGACCAATATCGAAGGTTACTAGACCAAAGTTTTGCGATTCAACACAAATTAGAAGCGCAAAAAGACGTTTGTTTGTGTATCACTTTCTTGACAACGGAGTGTTTTTCAATCTAGTATTCATCAAAAATTTGTTCTTTGTGATCTCTCCCTATCTCGATGGTCCCTTCGATATCGAGATGTGGAGAGGTGACTGTATTTTAAATCTTGTAAACGATTTATAGCTGAGTTTTGGGTATATTTTGAAAAGCACCTAGTAGTACAACTTTTAGAGATATTATTAAATATTTTTCTACAATCACGAATTTTGATTCTAGAAATTTTAGAAATAGCTTGACGCAATTATAAGACATGAATAGAAAAGGTGAGAGGATGGTATGTCATTGATTTTGATAACAGTATTCTAACCGATCCGATTTTTTTTTCTAGATTTTCCTTGTTTTTGGTCATAGAAACTTGTTGTAGAATGCTTGAAGTATACCATAAATATAGACTGTTTCCAAATACCAATCCCTATTTGTTTTGTCAAGAGTTCATTACAGAATTTGTAGATGATTCTCGAAAAAAAAAAAATGATATGCCTGTATTTTATTTCCTGAGAATCATGCCAATAAAACTACTAATTAGGTCATGCTGTATATTTAGGTTAGTAATTTTTCAAAGAACTGAAATTCTGCAAGAATTCTCTCAGGCATACCTTCAAAATTTCCTACAGGTATTTGCAGCGACCCTTTCAAAAATATTTCGAGAAATTTGTTCAAGAATCCGTGCATTTTTCCAAGAGTTAATAAAAATCCTACATATATTCTTCAAAACATCCTATAAATTAACAAATATTTTTATAAAGACATAGCTTGCAACCTTAACGTGTTAAAAAATGAGTTGCTTAGAGAATTTCCCTCGAAATGTGCCGATTTTCTTCCAAGCATTTCATTTCAGCATGCTTGGAACAAAACAAGTTTCAAGTCATTCACTCACCAGAAGAAAAAAAATCTTAAAATAACTTATTGTACTAAATTTTCATAATTTCAAATGAGGATAAATTTCCCCCAGAAATTCTAGTAATTTCTTTTAAACTTCACCAAAATTTCTCATAAAATTATTGTGTACAATACAATTCTTAATGATTCCATACGGCACTTGACTAATTATACCTCCAAGAATTGACAGGACCCATAATTCGGAGTCAAACTGACCACTGGAGTGAATCTGATCAGGTCGGTAACAAATAGCAAATACTGCCGAGTATGCTGAACGTTTCGTTTGCATCACATATATCAAATGTTTTCTAATTTATAGATTTCCAAAGTTGATTTTAAAGAATTTATTTATTTATTCATTTATCACCATCTTGGTCTAAGACGCACAGATGGTATTTTAATTACTAATTAGGTTGAATGCACACAGAAGTATTCACAGTTTTTTGGGTGTGAGCAATACTGTTGGAAAAGTAAGTACCGTAAAACGGGGTATATTTGATAATGCCGGTAACTGTGATAGTTGGGGACTCGCAACATACTAAACGAAATAACATAATTTCCTTTAATCTGGCATAAGGAATGCAAAAGTTAAGAGTTTTACTTTATCACTTCATGTAAGAACTATTTTCGTTGGAAACATTTCAAGCTTTATACCCAAATATTGAAAGTCGATGAGATTTTACCATTTTTGAAACCCTTACAAACAATCTGTTCTACGTTCATTAATTGTTGAAATTCTAAAGAGTTTGTCGCTTATTCCTAACAGCCCAGTCATAGTAGAACATGAATCTAATCTCAAATCCCTTAGCAGAATACATTTTTACAAATTAAAGCAATTTTTGTAATCGAAGTCAGAAATTTCCATATAATGTTGAACGCCTGGAGGTATGCAAACCCACTTTTTTGCTTCGAGTAATTCATTCGATTTTGTTTGAAATATACTTTTTTATATTCCTAAAACGTTTGATTTAGGTAGATTCTAATGTCAAAACGTGTATATCAGGCGATATCTTTTCAAAAATATTATTTTATAATAATTCATACAGTCCTTAAAATGCATGTTTGAATTTGAAACACTTGTAGATATTTGTTTCTAAAAACTCCGTTATTTTATGAACAAAATCTAATTCAAGTTCTCCATTACCATACTCCAATTAAGTTCCAACTTAGTTCGCTTAAGTTCGCTTAGTGGACAAAAACACCATAGGTGTTATAGTTTTATCACTGGGATTGTTCCTATCTGACGTTTCGGAAGGGACACGAAAAACAAAATACATCCAAAATTTGAGTTTAAGTCAAGGGCTGTGACAAAATCTAAAAAAACATAATTTTTTTTTTGGGTCTAAACAAAGGGAAAACATCAAAACATTGATTAAACATGTGTTTTTGGCCTAAACTTAAGCGTTTGGCACAAAAATTGGGACAGGGCTTTAGGACCCTATTCTCAAAGGCGTAATAACAAAAAAAAAAAAAAAAAAATGATTACAAAACTTTATTTTGTTAGGCATCTCTAGGAACTTTTATAAGAATTTCGTAAAATGGGATATTTTTGTAATTTGAGTGATTTTGTAAGTGCGGTTTGCACAACTTACTAAATGAAATAACAAAATTTCTGGTAATGAGTTAAACAAAACTAATACATAATAAAACGGTATTACTATGACACTTGATGTCAGAGCTTATTCCATTGAAATGGAGAACATTGTAAGCCTTAAGTTCGAATATTGAAAATAAATGGTATTTTAGCATGTTTAAAATGTTTACCAACAATATATTCTACGATCACTATCGGATTAAGTTTTAAGGAGTTCGTCATTTAAACTTGATAGCCTATTTATAGTTATATATACTCTTGATAGCCTATAGGCTATAGTTGAAGTTGAATGTGGTCCTAAATCTAGTAGCTGGAAGCATTTTTATTTACTTTTCGTTATTTTCTAGGTTTTTCCGAAATATGTCCTCTTCTATTTTATAGAAGATCAAATAATAGTCAATGAAAATATATCAAGAATTAATGATCAACAATAAATCGATATCTATTCCAAAGTATAATTTCATTTGAATATTTGGGTTGCTTTTAATTATAAAATTACTAAAATCTTTACCAATACTCATACATTGAATCCTTAGGACTCCCTGAAGCTACTGGGATAATTTGAGCAGAATCCAGCAAGTCTAAGGGAGACTCAAGGTGCCTGATGTTTGCATAAGAAAGTCGAATAAATATATTTACCAACTACAGTTTCAGCCATAGGATATGCTATAGTTGATGTATTACTTTCAGAATTGAAAATATATTTAATACATGTATGAATTAGGAATTCCGGGTCCCTCGTTAGTTTGACCACATTTAATCTGAACACTTTTTAATTTGTACCCCGCTAATTTGCACTTTGTTCAGATTAAAGACGGTTCGTTCAAACGTCATTTAGCTCATTGAACGGAGTAAAGTGATATGGAATGCTGTGGAACGGAACGCAGAATTAAAACAAAACAGTGAAAGAGGTAACTGGATAACACGGTTCTAGGGTGATTAGGAGTTTAAATTTAGAAAAAATCCGATGGTTTCCACTGAAAATTTTGTCACATTAGGTGCACATAAAATGATCGAGCTGCTGATCCATAATGACTGAATTTTAAGCGTATAATCATGTAAATAGAGCATTCTCATTTGCAACTCACTTTGAAGATGCAAGAAACCATGCAATATTAGTGAATGATGGATGCAAAATCATGAAATGTTTCTGTTTCTTCAAAGATTACAAGGATTGTATTTGAATACGACTAGCCAGTTTACGTTGTTTATCGCTGAATATTCAGTTATAACTCTTCTCACATGATAATCAGGAGAGATTACGTGCTGTGTAATTTTCAATAGGGTCCTAAAGCCATGTCATAATTTTAGTACTAAATGCTTAAGTTTAGGTTAGAAACACATTTTTAAATAATTTTTGTTGCATTAAGTCCAAAAACATTTTTTACGGTTTTTGAGATTTTGTCTCACTCCTTGGTTTAAACTCAAATTTTGGGTTCATTTTATACTCCGTGTTCCTTCCGAAATGTCAGGTAGGAACAACCCCAGTGTTAAAACTAAAACCCCTGTGATATTTTTGCCGACAAAGTGAACGTCAAACATGGTCAAAAGTGTCAAGGTTCATATATGAAACCATTTTTAAAATTAAAATTTAAATATGTTATAGCCGTTATTTGAGCTGAAAAAATTGCTAAAGTAGTTGCAAGAACATGCTCTTTCGTATTATTGAATAAAACAAGACTTCATTATACATTTTAGGACCCAATTTTTTCATTGTGTAGGGCTGATTGATAACTTTATGGTTTCTGATTGGGTCTTAAAATTTTTTGTATTCAGTATTTCAGTATTTTACGTGATCTTTGATATCTATAGCTCTTATCAATGATGTAAAGTGTTTAAACTACTTTAATACAATACTTAAGCAACGTGCATTATCTAATTACAGTAATGTATTAAGAGTAGCTTTTATCTCATAATCATTACATTTCAATTTAAACCCATCATAGTCCTTAACAACTTCCTGCGTAAGATGTTTCGTAACAATAGTCTAAACGACTTTTACTTAACGAAGAATATAATGAGACAATCCTCGCTCTAAGCAGACGGAAATATCAAAACCATATCACGAATCGATCAAATTTAGATCTCATATCTATGATTTTGAAAAGATATTCGAAAATTTCGTCGCTACTGAACAATGTGAAGTCAGAAAACCCTTTTGGCAGCATCCATTTATTACGTAACGCTAAAATTAGAAATTTTTGACCCCCTCCCCCCTTCGTAACGCTTTTTTTATGAAAAATTTCAAATTTTTGTATGGACCGTAACACTTTAGCCTATTCCCCCCTCCCCCTAGAGCGTTACGTAATTTGTGGATGCCGCCTTTGGAGCAACAAAGAGTCTCAGACAGTCTCTGTGATTAGATCCGAAGGTTGAGAATTCTATGCTGGCTGTCGACGTTTTGTTTTCTAATGTTGCTGAACAGCGATTGGAAACGCGAGGCACGATGAATTTTCGTAGGCATCAAACAGAATCTGCAAATAAATACGAACAACCGTTCGGGCGCTTCATACGTTCGTGTTTCATTTTCGGATCGCTGTTTCTCCCGACGGATCATCCCATCGGATGATTTTCCATCGCTCGTGAATGTGAATCGTACTACGCTGCCTGCTCTTCGCGAAGAGCAGGAAAATATTCACTTCGATCATCTTCATGCGGGCTCGCAACAAGCTGGTGCGCCATGAAAGGCGTGTTTGTCATTGTTATTGATTTATTGATTTGAAAGAGAAAATTGATTTGCATGTACCTACTTTGGTTTGTTTAAATACATAGTAGAAAACCTGCAATCGAAATCTTCCAGACCTCTCATGTTTTTTCAACAACAAAATAACAAAAGCATTTTTTTATATTTTGATGCTATTCTCTTACATCTTACTAATAAGTGTCAAAATCAGTACATTTTGCGATTTGTGTACATGCCATGGATTTTATACACTCCGAAAAAATCATGCGATTTTACGTCTTTTGGATGCACATAAAAGAAGCGATCCAAAAATGACGTGAATTTGTGTCACATTTTAAATACGATGGTGTCTGATTCGGGAAATGTCAATCATAGCGGCATCGTTCCATGTCCTTCAACATGTAAAATTACATTTTTCTTATAATACATCTTTCAGAACCCATTTTTACGTCATTTCATCACTTACATCATGTGTCATTCAGTCATAATTTGAATTACGTCCGGAGTGATTTTCATTATTTTTTAAGAGTGTATGTTTCAATTGTACCTAAACATTACCAGAAAATTGTTGCGCAAGTAGCTCAAGCCATAGCCTGCAGCACCCAGCCACGCTCGTGCTGTGCACTTCAAGCGTGCTTTTGTTGGGCTGTATGTACTCAGTACACCATGCAACCAGCAGAATGTTTGCTTGACTTTGCGAGAAGAAGCAACCTTGTAATGAATCACGAGAATGAACAGCGCGTGGATAAATTAATCCTACCAGTGAAAAGGCTTCGCGAGCCACTTATCGGTGGGTTCATTTTGCTTCTTCGGCGTTGCATCCGTTCGCATTTTGCGATGCTCTTCGTTAGGGGCTGTCCATTAATTATGTAAGGGTTTATGGGGGGAGGGGGGGTTTGAGATTTCTTACGCGCCATACAATTTATTTTTAATTTCCAAACAAAAAATTTTACCATGGGGGGAGGGGGGGTTGAAAAACCCCGAAAATTGTCTTACGTAATTAAGGCGATCGTCTAATGGGTTTGAGCAATTTGAAATTTGTATGGGAGCGAAGGCGTTATGCTGACTTTAGACCATTGGGCTGCCTAAACCTGACCGAATTGGGTCATATAAAACCTTTCACGCTACGAGGGATCATGTTTCCTTCAAATCGTGGAAAAAACTTTTCCAGAATTTTCCCTCGTTTTTCCAGCTTACTTCGGCGAAACAAGCAAAGTCGGGAAAATTTTTCCACCAATTAGGTATTTACGTCATTTTCAGGAAATTTAAAGCGGTGACATATACTTTTTTCTACTCAGAAAGGTTTAAATGATCTCAAACATTGTCACTGAGGTATTTTCCGGAAAATCAGTTCTCGATTTTCCGGGAAAATTTGATACTTTAGTACCGTGGAAATGTACCTAAATATGGAACGACTGGGCTGGATATAAATTTACAAAATATTTTCAATTATTAAATAAAGGGTAACTAACTGGATTCAGGTGATAAATTGAAAATATGAACGTTTTTCCCAAGGGTTTTCCCCAATTTTCCACAAACTGGTTCAAAAAATTGAACGCGTAACGCGTGCGTATACGGATCAGTGTATTGAAATGAATGATTTTTTCACCCTCTCATTCAAAGCTTATAAACCAAAATTATACACATATTTTTGTATATCCTGCACCCTCATATTCCCCTGCAGGTCATAGTCATAGTCGGGGGCTCTAATTTTAGCATTTTTCCACCAAATTTTTGAAAAATTTGGCGTGACCCCACTTAGCAGCGACATATTTTTCCAGCCGGCTGCCGTGCGGATAGAGAAACGTCATTTGAGAAGTAACGCTGCCACATACGCCTGAAATAGGCAGGGCCGAATCATGTAGAATGCAGGATGCTATCGTCAGATCGTCCCCAACCCGGATGGCGCACAACCAAATCGCGACGCGGCTCGACTCGTAGCAATATAGAATCATGTTTGAAACATTACGCATCTATCAGATAATCTTTGAATACGCAGCGCGCTGTTATTAGTAGATTAGTCGCGGTACAAGGGACTGAAAACAATATATTTTCATATGAAATGTCTGTCTTGTTTATGTAACATTGAATAGTCCAATTTACGAGTCGTTTCGAACCTGATGATCGCTCATTTTATGAATGAAAATTTGATAAGAAGCAGTCGCGTATCGCGTGAAAGTAACAGCAATATCAGCAACGTTGAAGTTTTGTCAAATCAATCATTGATTTAGATGCTTGATATAAACTTTGTTCAATACAATAATGTTTTGTTTGCTTGCATGATGTTAAATAAACATAAACATCACTGTTATTCCAAAAGCAATATGCAGCTATGTGTCGACAAATATCAGAGAACCACGTTTTATTCATATATGGTCTGCGAAACAGGTACAAATTATTCCCTATATCTTTCATCAGATGTTTTTTTTGACAAAAAAAAATGTTATAAAAATTGGTATTCCTAAGTCTTGAATATACATATAAGAAAGATATTTGAGAATGATCTGAGAAACAAGAACAACATGTTCCGAAATTCGTTCGCCAGATTTATTTTTTGACCAAGAAAAATTATTTCAAAAAATTCGGGTCGAATAAGGAGGTCATGGGCTTAAAGACGTTCAGATACTTTCGATATATCGGAATATCGATATTTTGCTTTCGATATTTGATATTTTGGTATCGATATTTCCTTCCGATATATCGTAAACTAATATTTGGATAACAATTGAAGGGTTTTCTCGTAGTACAACTAATTTTTAAATATTTGAAAGCGGTTCACATACCAATTGTTATATGATTTATCAAGAAAAGAAGATATTCCTGTCTATATCAAACAAAATGCCGGTTATATGAGGGTCAAAGAATTGTTTGCGAATCGTAGGAAACTTAACGTTAGGTAACTTGGCGATACATACAATAATTTTGCGCCCTTCAAATATATCAAATGATATTACGATATATCGATATTTTGATTCAATATATCGGTGGTATCGATACTTTGATTCAATAATCGCATCGAATCAAATATCGATACTTCGCAATATCGGAACGTCCCTACATTGGCTAAGAAAATTGAAACGTATTTTTCCGAAATTCAATCTAAGGCATCTGAGCCTGTTTCAATATTAAAAAATTAAATAATGTTTTAGAATTACATATTTGCAAAATTCATAATTTAGAACCCTCAATATTTTAAAGCAAAAATTCTACCCAGGGCTTATGAGATTGCATCAATTTGGAGTGTAGCGCAGTATTATCTTCAGCGAAGTTGCAGCACTTAGTGCGATTTACATTGAGGGGATGAGGATCATCCTTTTAGTTGAGAACTATCTAGTCCAGCAGAGGCGCTTTTTCCTATTTGCCCTATATGAACCTGGTGGCGCTAGTGAGCACTGAATTTTCGTTTTGCGGATAACCCAGTTGCCTGACCACTTAGAAAGATGGCGTCTTCAGCAAAGTTGTACAGTAGTACAAGGGCTAACATCATTTGAGCCAAGAGATTCAATATTTTCTCACCAGGTGGCGCTAGTGAACATTGAATTTTTGTTATGCGGATAGCCCAGTAGTCTGACCTCTTAGAAAAATCGCGTCTTCGGCAAAGTTGTTCAGTAGCACAAGGGCTATCAATATTTGACCGAAGATATTTGATATTTTCTCACCAGGTGCCACTAGTGGGCATTGAATTTTTGTTTTGCGGATAGCTCAGTGGCCTGACCACTAAGAAAGATGGTTTCTTCGGCAAAGTTGTTCAGTAGTACAAGGGCTAACATTATTTGAGCTAAGAGATTCAATATTTTCTCACCAGGTGGCATAAGTGGGCATTGAATTTTTGTTTTGCAGATGGCTCAATGGCCTGACTGCATAGAAAGATGGCGTCTTTGGCAAAGTTGTTCAGTAGTATAAGAGCTATCATTATTTGAGTCAAGAGATTCGATATTTTCTCACCAGGTGACACTAGTGGGCATTGATTTTTTGTTATGCGGATAGCCCAATGGCCTAACCACTTAGAAAGATTGCGTCTTCGGCAAAGTTGTTCACTAGCACAAGAGCTATAATTATTTGAGCCAAGAGATTCAATATTTTCTCACCAGGTGGCACTAGTGAACATTGAATTTTTGTTTTGCGGATAGCCCAGTAGTCTGACCTCTTAGAAAAATCGCGTCTTCGGCAAAGTTGTTCAGTAGCACAAGGGCTATCATTATTTGAGTCAAGAGATTCGATATTTTCTCACCAGGTGACACTAGTGAACATTGAATTTTTGTTTTGCGGATAGCCCAATGGCCTAACCACTTAGAAAGATGGCGTCTTCGGCAAAGTTGTTCAGTAGTACAAGGGATAACATCATTTGAGCCAAGAGATTCAATATTTTCTCACCAGGTGGCATAAGGGGCATTGAATCTTTGTTTTGCAGATGGCTGACCGGCCTGACTACATAGAAAGATTGCGTCTTCGGCAAAGTTGTTCAGTAGCACAAGGGCTATCAATATTTGACCGAAGATATTCGATATTTTCTCACCAGGTGCCACTAGTGGGCATTGAATTTTTGTTTTGCGGATAGCTCAGTGGCCTGACCACTAAGAAAGATGGTTTCTGAACAAAAAACAAAAATTCATATGAAATGGTTTAGCGGATAGCCCAGTAGCCTAAATTCTTAGAAAGATTGCGTCTTCGGCAAAGTTGTTCACTAGCACAAGAGCTATAATTATTTGAGCCAAGAGATTCAATATTTTCTCACCAGGTGACACTAGTGAACATTGAATTTTTGTTTTGCGGATAGCCCAATGGCCTAACCACTTAGAAAGATGGCGTCTTCGGCAAAGTTGTTCAGTAGTACAAGGGCTAACATTATTTGAGCTAAGAGATTCAATATTTTCTCACCAGGTGGCATAAGTGGGCATTGAATTTTTGTTTTGCAGATAGCTCAATGGCCTGACTGCATAGAAAGATGGCGTCTTTGGTAAAGTTGTTCAGTAGTATAAGAGCTATCATTATTTGAGTCAAGAGATTCGATATTTTCTCACCAGGTGGCGCTAGTGAACGTTGAATTTTTGTTTTGCGGATAGCCCAATGGCCTAACCACTTAGAAAGATGGCGTCTTCGGCAAAGTTGTTCAGTAGTACAAGGGCTAACATTGTTTAAGTCAAGAGATTCGATATTTTCTCACCAGGTGACACTAGTGAACATTGAATTTTTGTTATGCGGATAGCCCAGTAGTCTGACCTCTTAGAAAAATCGCGTCTTCGGCAAAGTTGTTCAGTAGCACAAGGGCTATCAATATTTGACCGAAGATATTCGATATTTTCTCACCAGGTGCCACTAGTGAACATTGAATTTTTGTTTTGCGGATAGCTCAGTGGCCTGACCACTAAGAAAGATGGTTTCTTCGGCAAAGTTGTTCAGTAGTACAAGGGCTAACATTATTTGAGCTAAGAGATTCAATATTTTCTCACCAGGTGGCATAAGTGGGCATTGAATTTTTGTTTTGCAGATAGCTCAATGGCCTGACTGCATAGAAAGATGGCGTCTTTGGCAAAGTTGTTCAGTAGTATAAGAGCTATCATTATTTGAGTCAAGAGATTCGATATTTTCTCACCAGGTGACACTAGTGGGCATTGATTTTTTGTTATGCGGATAGCCCAATGGCCTAACCACTTAGAAAGATGGCGTCTTCGGCAAAGTTGTTCAGTAGTACAAGGGCTAACATTGTTTGAGTCAAGAGATTCAATATTTTCTCACCAGGTGGCGCTAGTGAACATTGAATTTTTGTTATGAGGATAGCCCAGTAGTCTGACCTCTTAGAAAAATCGCGTCTTCGGCAAAGTTGTTCAGTAGCACAAGGGCTATCATTATTTGAGTCAAGAGATTCGATATTTTCTCACCAGGTGACACTAGTGGGCATTGATTTTTTGTTATGCGGATAGCCCAATGGCCTAACCACTTAGAAAGATGGCGTCTTTGGCAAAAGTGTTCAGTAGTACAAGGGCTATCATTATTTGAGTCAAGAGATTCGATATTTTCTCACCAGGTGGCGCTAGTGAACATTGAATTTTTGTTATGCGGATAGCTCAGTAGTCTGACCTCTTCGAAAGATTGCGTCTTCGGCAAAGTTGTTCAGTAGCACAAGGGCTATCAATATTTGACCGAAGATATTCGATATTTTCTCACCAGGTGCCACTAGTGGGCATTGAATTTTTGTTTTGCGGATAGCTCAGTGGCCTGACCACTAAGAAAGATGGTTTCTGAACATAAAACAAACATTCATATGAAATGGTTTTGCGGATAGCCAAGTAGCCTAAATTCTTAGAAAGATGGCGTCTTCAGCAAAGTTGTACAGTAGTACAAGGGCTAACATCATTTGAGCAAAGAGATTCAATATTTTCTCACCAGGTGGCGCTAGTGAACATTGAATTTTTGTTATGCGGATAGCCCAGTAGTCTGACCTCTTAGAAAAATCGCGTCTTCGGCAAAGTTGTTCAGTAGCACAAGGGCTATCAATATTTGACCGAAGATATTCAATATTTTCTCACCAGGTGCCACTAGTGGGCATTGAATTTTTGTTTTGCGGATAGCTCAGTGGCCTGACCACTAAGAAAGATGGTTTCTGAACAAAAAACAAAAATTCATATGAAATGGTTTTGCGGATAGCCCAGTAGCCTAAATTCTTAGAAAGATTGCGTCTTTGGCAAAGTTGTTCACTAGCACAAGAGCTATAATTATTTGAGCCAAGAGATTCAATATTTTCTCACCAGGTGGCACTAGTGAACATTGAATTTTTGTTTTGCGGATAGCCCAGTAGTCTGACCTCTTAGAAAAATCGCGTCTTCGGCAAAGTTGTTCAGTAGCACAAGGGCTATCATTATTTGAGTCAAGAGATTCGATATTTTCTCACCAGGTGACACTAGCGAACATTGAATTTTTGTTTTGCGGATAGCCCAATGGCCTAACCACTTAGAAAGATGGCGTCTTCGGCAAAGTTGTTCAGTAGTACAAGGGCTAACATTATTTGAGCTAAGAGATTCAATATTTTCTCACCAGGTGGCATAAGTGGGCATTGAATTTTTGTTTTGCAGATAGCTCAATGGCCTGACTGCATAGAAAGATGGCGTCTTTGGTAAAGTTGTTCAGTAGTATAAGAGCTATCATTATTTGAGTCAAGAGATTCGATATTTTCTCACCAGGTGGCGCTAGTGAACATTGAATTTTTGTTTTGCGGATAGCCCAATGGCCTAACCACTTAGAAAGATGGCGTCTTCGGCAAAGTTGTTCAGTAGTACAAGGGCTAACATTGTTTGAGTCAAGAGATTCGATATTTTCTCACCAGGTGACACTAGTGAACATTGAATTTTTGTTATGAGGATAGCCCAGTAGTCTGACCTCTTAGAAAAATCGCGTCTTCGGCAAAGTTGTTCAGTAGCACAAGGGCTATCAATATTTGACCGAAGATATTCGATATTTTCTCACCAGGTGCCACTAGTGAACATTGAATTTTTGTTTTGCGGATAGCTCAGTGGCCTGACCACTAAGAAAGATGGTTTCTTCGGCAAAGTTGTTCAGTAGTACAAGGGCTAACATTATTTGAGCTAAGAGATTCAATATTTTCTCACCAGGTGGCATAAGTGGGCATTGAATTTTTGTTTTGCAGATAGCTCAATGGCCTGACTGCATAGAAAGATGGCGTCTTTGGCAAAGTTGTTCAGTAGTATAAGAGCTATCATTATTTGAGTCAAGAGATTCGATATTTTCTCACCAGGTGACACTAGTGGGCATTGATTTTTTGTTATGCGGATAGCCCAATGGCCTAACCACTTAGAAAGATGGCGTCTTCGGCAAAGTTGTTCAGTAGTACAAGGGCTAACATTGTTTGAGTCAAGAGATTCAATATTTTCTCACCAGGTGGCGCTAGTGAACATTGAATTTTTGTTATGAGGATAGCCCAGTAGTCTGACCTCTTAGAAAAATCGCGTCTTCGGCAAAGTTGTTCAGTAGCACAAGGGCTATCATTATTTGAGTCAAGAGATTCGATATTTTCTCACCAGGTGACACTAGTGGGCATTGATTTTTTGTTATGCGGATAGCCCAATGGCCTAACCACTTAGAAAGATGGCGTCTTTGGCAAAAGTGTTCAGTAGTACAAGGGCTATCATTATTTGAGTCAAGAGATCCGATATTTTCTCACCAGGTGGCATAAGTGAGCACTGAATTTTTGTTTTGCAGATGGCTTAATGGCCTGACCACTTAGGAAGATGGCGCCTTCGGCAAAGTTGTTCAGTAGTACAAGGGATAACATCATTTGAGCCAAGAGATTCAATATTTTCTCACCAGGTGGCATAAGTGGGCATTGAATTTTTGTTTTGCAGATGGCTCAACGGCCTGACTACATAGAAAGATGGCGTCTTTGGCAAAGTTGTTCAGTAGTACAAGGGCTAACATTGTTTGAGTCAAGAGATTCAATATTTTCTCACCAGGTGGCGCTAGTGAACATTGAATTTTTGTTTTGCGGATTGCCCAGTAGTCTGACCTCTGAGAAAAATTGCGTCTTCGGCAAAGTTGTTCAGTAGCACAAGGGCTATCATCATTTGAGTCAAGAGATTCGATATTTTCTCACCAGGTGGCGCTAGTGAGCACTGAATTTTTGTTTTGCAGATGGCTCAATGACCTGACCACTTAGAAAGATGGCGTCTTTGGCAAAGTTGTTCAGTAGTATAAGGTCTAACATTATTTGAGTCAAGAGATTCGATATTTTCTCACCAGGTGGCGCTAGTGAACATTGAATTTTTGTTTTGCGGATAGCCCAATGGCCTAACCACTTAGAAAGATGGCGTCTTCGGCAAAGTTGTTCAGTAGTACAAGGGCTAACATTGTTTGAGTCAAGAGATTCGATATTTTCTCACCAGGTGACACTAGTGAACATTGAATTTTTGTTATGAGGATAGCCCAGTAGTCTGACCTCTTAGAAAAATCGCGTCTTCGGCAAAGTTGTTCAGTAGCACAAGGGCTATCAATATTTGACCGAAGATATTCGATATTTTCTCACCAGGTGCCACTAGTGAACATTGAATTTTTGTTTTGCGGATAGCTCAGTGGCCTGACCACTAAGAAAGATGGTTTCTTCGGCAAAGTTGTTCAGTAGTACAAGGGCTAACATTATTTGAGCTAAGAGATTCAATATTTTCTCACCAGGTGGCATAAGTGGGCATTGAATTTTTGTTTTGCAGATAGCTCAATGGCCTGACTGCATAGAAAGATGGCGTCTTTGGTAAAGTTGTTCAGTAGTATAAGAGCTATCATTATTTGAGTCAAGAGATTCGATATTTTCTCACCAGGTGGCGCTAGTGAACATTGAATTTTTGTTTTGCGGATAGCCCAATGGCCTAACCACTTAGAAAGATGGCGTCTTCGGCAAAGTTGTTCAGTAGTACAAGGGCTAACATTGTTTGAGTCAAAAGATTCGATATTTTCTCACCAGGTGACACTAGTGAACATTGAATTTTTGTTATGAGGATAGCCCAGTAGTCTGACCTCTTAGAAAAATCGCGTCTTCGGCAAAGTTGTTCAGTAGCACAAGGGCTATCAATATTTGACCGAAGATATTCGATATTTTCTCACCAGGTGCCACTAGTGAACATTGAATTTTTGTTTTGCGGATAGCTCAGTGGCCTGACCACTAAGAAAGATGGTTTCTTCGGCAAAGTTGTTCAGTAGTACAAGGGCTAACATTATTTGAGCTAAGAGATTCAATATTTTCTCACCAGGTGGCATAAGTGGGCATTGAATTTTTGTTTTGCAGATAGCTCAATGGCCTGACTGCATAGAAAGATGGCGTCTTTGGCAAAGTTGTTCAGTAGTATAAGAGCTATCATTATTTGAGTCAAGAGATTCGATATTTTCTCACCAGGTGACACTAGTGGGCATTGATTTTTTGTTATGCGGATAGCCCAATGGCCTAACCACTTAGAAAGATGGCGTCTTCGGCAAAGTTGTTCAGTAGTACAAGGGCTAACATTGTTTGAGTCAAGAGATTCAATATTTTCTCACCAGGTGGCGCTAGTGAACATTGAATTTTTGTTATGAGGATAGCCCAGTAGTCTGACCTCTTAGAAAAATCGCGTCTTCGGCAAAGTTGTTCAGTAGCACAAGGGCTATCATTATTTGAGTCAAGAGATTCGATATTTTCTCACCAGGTGACACTAGTGGGCATTGATTTTTTGTTATGCGGATAGCCCAATGGCCTAACCACTTAGAAAGATGGCGTCTTTGGCAAAAGTGTTCAGTAGTACAAGGGCTATCATTATTTGAGTCAAGAGATCCGATATTTTCTCACCAGGTGGCATAAGTGAGCACTGAATTTTTGTTTTGCAGATGGCTTAATGGCCTGACCACTTAGGAAGATGGCGTCTTCGGCAAAGTTGTTCAGTAGTACAAGGGATAACATCATTTGAGCCAAGAGATTCAATATTTTCTCACCAGGTGGCATAAGTGGGCATTGAATTTTTGTTTTGCAGATGGCTCAACGGCCTGACTACATAGAAAGATGGCGTCTTTGGCAAAGTTGTTCAGTAGTACAAGGGCTAACATTGTTTGAGTCAAGAGATTCAATATTTTCTCACCAGGTGGCGCTAGTGAACATTGAATTTTTGTTTTGCGGATTGCCCAGTAGTCTGACCTCTGAGAAAAATTGCGTCTTCGGCAAAGTTGTTCAGTAGCACAAGGGCTATCATCATTTGAGTCAAGAGATTCGATATTTTCTCACCAGGTGGCGCTAGTGAGCACTGAATTTTTGTTTTGCAGATGGCTCAATGACCTGACCACTTAGAAAGATGGCGTCTTTGGCAAAGTTGTTCAGTAGTATAAGGTCTAACATTATTTGAGTCAAGAGATTCGATATTTTCTCACCAGGTGGCGCTAGTGAACATTGAATTTTTGTTTTGCGGATTGCCCAGTAGTCTGACCTCTTAGAAAAATTGCGTCTTCGGCAAAGTTGTTCAGTAGCACAAGGGCTATCATCATTTGAGTCAAGAGATTCGATATTTTCTCACCAGGTGGCGCTAGTGAGCACTGAATTTTTGTTTTGCAGATGGCTCAATGACCTGACCACTTAGAAAGATGGCGTCTTTGGCAAAGTTGTTCAGTAGTATAAGGTCTAACATTATTTGAGTCAAGAGATTCGATATTTTCTCACCAGGTGGCGCTAGTGAACATTGAATTTTTGTTTTGCGGATTGCCCAGTAGTCTGACCTCTTCGAAAAATTGCGTCTTCGGCAAAGTTGTTCAGTAGCACAAGGGCTATCATCATTTGAGTCAAGAGATTCGATATTTTCTCACCAGGTGGCGCTAGTGAGCACTGAATTTTTGTTTTGCAGATGGCTCAATGACCTGACCACTTAGAAAGATGGCGTCTTCAACAAAGTTGTTCAGTAGCACAAGGGCGATCATTATTTGAGCTAAGATATTCGATATTTTCTCACCAGGTGCCACTAGTGGGCATTGAATTTTTGTTATGCGGATAACTCAGTGGCCTGACCACTTAGAAAAATTGCGTCTTCGGCAAAGTTGTTCAGTAGCACAAGGGCTATCATTATTTGAGTCAAGAGATTCGATATTTTCTCACCAGGTGGCGCTAGTGAACATTGAATTTTTGTTTTGCGGATAGCTCAGTAGTCTGACCTCTTCGAAAGATTGCGTCTTCGGCAAAGTTGTTCAGTAGTACAAGGGCTAACATTATTTGAGCTAAGAGATTCGATATATTCTCACCAGGTGGCGCTAGTGTGCACTGAATTTTTTTTTGCAGATGGCTCAATGGCCTGACCACTTAGAAAGATGGCGTCTTCGGCAAAGTTGTTCAGTAGTACAAGGGCTAACATTATTTGAGTCAAGAGATTCAATATTTTCTCACCTGGTGGTGCTAGTCAACATTGAGTGCTACTGAACAACTTTATCGAAGACGCTATCTTTTCAAGTGGCCGAAGACGCAATCTTTCTAAGAGGTCAGGCTACTGGGCTATCCGCAAAACATAAATTTAATGTTCACAAGCGCCACCTGGTGAGAAAATATCGAATCTCTTGACTCAAATCATGATAGCCCTTGTACCACTGAACAACTTTGCCGAAGACGCCATCTTTCTAAGTGGTCAGGCCATTGAGCTATTCGCAAAACAAAAATTTAATGCTCACTAGTGCCACCTGGTGAGAAAATATCAAATTTCTTGACTCAAATAATGATAGTTCTTGTACTATTGAACAACTTTAATGAAGACCCCATTTTTCTAAGTGGTCAGGCCACTGAGCTATTCGCAAAACAAAAATTCAATGCCCACTAGTGCCACCTGGTGAGAAAATATCGAATCTCTTGACTCAAATAATGATAGCCTTTGTGCTACTGAACAACTTTGTTGAAGACGCCATCTTTCTAAGTGGTCAGGCTACTGGGTTATCCGCAAAACAAAAATTCAGTGTTCACTAGCGCCACCTGGTGAGAAAATGTAGAATCTCTTGACTAAAATAATGGTCGCTCTTGTGCTGCTGAACAACTTTGTTGAAGACGTCATTTTCCTAAGTGATTAGGCCACTGAGCTAATCGCAAAACAAAAATTTAAGGCCCACTAGTGCCACTTGGTGAGAAAATATCGAATCTCTTGACTCAAATAATGTTAGACCTTGTACAACTAAACATCTTTGTTGAAGACGCCATCTTTCTAAGTTATCAAGCAACTGGGTTATCCGCAAAACAAAAATTCAATGCTCACTAGCGCCATCTGGTGAGAATATATCAAATCTCTTAGCTCAAATAATGTTAGACCTTGTACTTCTGAACATCTTTGTCGAAGACGCCATCTTTCAAAGTGATTACGCAACTGGGTTATCCGCAAAACAAAAATTCAATGCTCACTAGCGCCATCTGGTGAGAAAATATCAAATCTCTTAGCTCAAATAATGTTAGACCTTGTACTTCTGAACATCTTTGTCGAAGACGCCATCTTTCAAAGTGATTACGCAACTGGGTTATCCGCAAAACAAAAATTCAATGCTCACTAGCAACACCTGGTGAGAAAATGTAGAATCTCTCAGCTCAAATAATGTTAGACCTTGTACTTCTGAACATCTTTGTCGAAGACGCCATCTTTCAAAGTGATTACGCAACTGGGTTATCCGCAAAACAAAAATTCAATGCTCACTAGCGCCATCTGGTGAGAAAATATCAAATCTCTTAGCTCAATAATGTTAGACCTTGTACTACTGAACATCTTTGTTGAAGACGCCATCTTTCTAAGTGGTCAGGCTACTGGGTTATCCGCAAAACAAAAATTTAATGCTCACTAGTGCCACTTGGTGAGAAAATATCGAATCTCTTGACTCAAATAATGATAGCCTTTGTGCTACTGAACAACTTTGTTGAAGACACCATCTTTCTAAGTGGTTAGGCCACTGAGCTGTTCGCAAAACAAAAATTCAATGCTCACTAGCAACACCTGGTGAGAAAATGTAGAATCTCTCAGCTCAAATAATGTTAGACCTTGTACTTCTGAACATCTTTGTCGAAGACGCCATCTTTCAAAGTGATTACGCAACTGGGTTATCCGCAAAACAAAAATTCAATGACCACTTAGAAAGATGGCGTCTTTAACAAAGATGTTCAGTAGTACAAGGTCTAACATTATTTGAGCTAAGAGATTTGATATATTCTCACCAGATGGCGCTACCCGAGCAAAGCTTGAGATCATATTGAAAACTAATTTTGATGTTGTGATGTCATAGATTTTGATAACTCAGTTTGTTGTCATTTTGGTCGTTTTAACGGTTAAAATATCAAAACTGAGAGCAGAAAAATATTCCCATGAAATCAAATTGATAACTATTTTTGCTGTCAGTAAAAGCAAATTGAAAACTGTTTGTGCTATCATGGACAGCAAATTGAGAACTCACTGAGATATATATGTTTTCGTTTGATAAAGAAACGAGTCTGCGTCAAAATGGTTGCTTTATTTTCATATTCTCATATTGTTTATACATGTAACTGGAATTAATTTATAATTTATTAAAATTATAACTTTAACAAAAATTTAAAATGATAGCAGAACGAAAACAAATTATGACATCGAATAAATCAATGATAAATTGATATCAAATTATGATATCAACTTGATGCTGAAAACAAGATATGTTTTCGACTTGCTTTCATTTTGATGTTGGACTTTGCTCGGGTAGTGAGCATTGAATTTTTGTTTTGCGGATAACCCAGTTGCCTGATCACTTAGAAAGATGGCGTCTTCAACAAAATTGTTCAGTAGCACAAGAGCTATCATTATTTGAGTCATGAGATTCGATATTTTCTCACCAAGTGGCGCTAGTGAACATTGAATTTTTGTTTTGCGGATAACCCAGTTGCGTAATCACTTTGAAAGATGGCGTCTTCGACAAAGATGTTCAGAAGTACAAGGTCTAACATTATTTGAGCTAAGAGATTTGATATTTTCTCACCAGATGGCGCTGGTGAGTATTGAATTTTTGTTTTACGAATAGCCCAGTAGACTGACCACATAGAAAGATGGCGTCTTCGACAAAGATATGGCGCTAGTGAGCACTGAATTTTTGTTTTGCGGATAACCCAGTTGCCTGACCACTTAGAAAGATGGCGTCTTCAACAAAGATGTTCAGTAGTACAAGGTCTAACATTATTTGAGCTAAGAGATTTGATATATTCTCACCAGATGGCGCTAGTGAGCATTGAATTTTTGTTTTGCGGATAACCCAGTTGCTTGATAACTTAGAAAGATGGCGTCTTCAACAAAGATGTTTAGTTGTACAAGGTCTAACATTATTTGAGTCATGAGATTCGATATTTTCTCACCAGGGGTTATCCGCAAAACAAAATTTTAATGCCCACTAGTGCCACCTGGTGAGAAAATATCGAATCTCTTGACTCAAATAATGATAGCCCTTGTGCTACTGAACAACTTTGTTGAAGACGCCATCTTTCTAAGTGGTCAGGCCACTGAGCTATCCGTAAATCAAAAATTTAATGCCCACTAATGCCACCTGGTGAGAAAATATTGAATCTCTTGGCTCAAATAATGTTAGCCCTTGTACTACTGAACAACTTAGTCGAAGACGCCATCTTTCTAAGTGGTCAGGCTACTGAACTTTCCGCAAGACAAAAGTTTCATGCTCACTAGCGCCACCAGGTGAGCAAATCTTGAAGCTTTTGGCTCGAATAATGTTAGCACTGAACAACTTTGTCAAAGACGCTATCTTATACCTATGACACACTTGTGGTATATGTACCATGGTACAATTATTTGAAATGGATACTGATAATTGTCTTCATTCAAGATAGCCTTGGAATAATTTTCTTGACAACTTGTGCCATGGTATAGGTATCAGATGTCTGTCCAAGGTATTATTTAGTGGTCAGGCTACTGAGCTATCCCGTAAAACAAAAAATAAATGCTCGCTAGCGCCGCCTGGTGGCGTAATTCCGTATCAGAATGACCGCCACGTGTCAGCCAGAACAACTGAACAACTCTTCCGAAGACACCAACCTTCCAAAACATCAGGATCTAGAGATATCATAGGTAACAAAGATTGCATTCTTATTCCTCAATGTTCATATAGGGCAAGTCAGAAAAAGCGCCCCTACTGGACAAGTTAGTTCTCAAATAAAAGGATGATCATCAACTCCTACATGTAAATCGTACTGAGTGCTGAAACTTCGCGGGAGATAATACTGTGCTGCACCCCAAATTGATGGAATCTCATAAGCCCTGGGAAGAATTTTCGCTTTAAAATATTAACGGTTTGAAAATATGAATTTTGCATATTATTCTAAAATAATATTCGATTTTCAAATATCGAAACAGGCTAAGATGTCTAGGATTGAATATCGGAATAATATGTTTCTATTTATTTGTTTTAATTATGAATCGTGGTTTACGGCCAACCAGCCGAGTGGAAGTTTAACAACTACCGAAAAGCTAAACATTACATATAATTTGCAATTGGATTAGATGGACAAATTGATGTGAAGATTTGCGAAAAAGTTACACGTCTTCTCAGTGAGAATCGAACTCACGACTCCCCGATCTCTAGTTGGGGCGCGTTAACCACTACGCCATGAGAGGACTCATGAACGCAGAAGTTAACCTGAATTCGATTTCAGCTCAATAATCACGTGGTCCTCTTTCGCAAAGTGCACCTCTTTCGGAAGAATTAGATGCCCATCCAAACACAACGCTTTCTATATATATCCAATGCCTAGCCCGAGAGCGCATTGTTTTTTAGATATTGGAATAGCACACTACACTAGCCAGCAACTGCGCTGGCTGAGGTTTCTATTGTGTGGGCTTCCAATGGGTCGCGACGTTCTCAAACGACCGGTTACGGAACATGAGTCCGTTGCTCGATAAATATTTGTTTTAATTATGAATCGTGGTTTACGGCCAACCAGCCGAGTGGAAGTTTAACAACTACCGAAAAGCTAAACATTACATATAATTTGCAATTGGATTAGATGGACAAATTGATGTGAAGATTTGCGAAAAAGTTACACGTCTTCTCAGTGAGAATCGAACTCACGACTCCCCGATCTCTAGTTGGGGCGCGTTAACCACTACGCCATGAGAGGACTCATGAACGCAGAAGTTAACCTGAATTCGATTTCAGCTCAATAATCACGTGGTCCTCTTTCGCAAAGTGCACCTCTTTCGGAAGAATTAGATGCCCATCCAAACACAACGCTTTCTATATATATCCAATGCCTAGCCCGAGAGCGCATTGTTTTTTAGATATAGGAATAGCACACTACACTAGCCAGCAACTGCGCTGGCTGAGGTTTCTATTGTGTGGGCTTCCAATGGGTCGCGACGTTCTCAAACGACCGGTTACGGAACATGAGTCCGTTGCTCGATAAATATTTGTTTTAATTATGAATCGTGGTTTACGGCCAACCAGCCGAGTGGAAGTTTAACAACTACCGAAAAGCTAAACATTACATATAATTTGCAATTGGATTAGATGGACAAATTGATGTGAAGATTTGCGAAAAAGTTACACGTCTTCTCAGTGAGAATCGAACTCACGACTCCCCGATCTCTAGTTGGGGCGCGTTAACCACTACGCCATGAGAGGACTCATGAACGCAGAAGTTAACCTGAATTCGATTTCAGCTCAATAATCACGTGGTCCTCTTTCGCAAAGTGCACCTCTTTCGGAAGAATTAGATGCCCATCCAAACACAACGCTTTCTATATATATCCAATGCCTAGCCCGAGAGCGCATTGTTTTTTAGATATAGGAATAGCACACTACACTAGCCAGCAACTGCGCTGGCTGAGGTTTCTATTGTGTGGGCTTCCAATGGGTCGCGACGTTCTCAAACGACCGGTTACGGAACATGAGTCCGTTGCTCGATAAATATTTGTTTTAATTATGAATCGTGGTTTACGGCCAACCAGCCGAGTGGAAGTTTAACAACTACCGAAAAGCTAAACATTACATATAATTTGCAATTGGATTAGATGGACAAATTGATGTGAAGATTTGCGAAAAAGTTACACGTCTTCTCAGTGAGAATCGAACTCACGACTCCCCGATCTCTAGTTGGGGCGCGTTAACCACTACGCCATGAGAGGACTCATGAACGCAGAAGTTAACCTGAATTCGATTTCAGCTCAATAATCACGTGGTCCTCTTTCGCAAAGTGCACCTCTTTCGGAAGAATTAGATGCCCATCCAAACACAACGCTTTCTATATATATCCAATGCCTAGCCCGAGAGCGCATTGTTTTTTAGATATAGGAATAGCACACTACACTAGCCAGCAACTGCGCTGGCTGAGGTTTCTATTGTGTGGGCTTCCAATGGGTCGCGACGTTCTCAAACGACCGGTTACGGAACATGAGTCCGTTGCTCGATAAATATTTGTTTTAATTATGAATCGTGGTTTACGGCCAACCAGCCGAGTGGAAGTTTAACAACTACCGAAAAGCTAAACATTACATATAATTTGCAATTGGATTAGATGGACAAATTGATGTGAAGATTTGCGAAAAAGTTACACGTCTTCTCAGTGAGAATCGAACTCACGACTCCCCGATCTCTAGTTGGGGCGCGTTAACCACTACGCCATGAGAGGACTCATGAACGCAGAAGTTAACCTGAATTCGATTTCAGCTCAATAATCACGTGGTCCTCTTTCGCAAAGTGCACCTCTTTCGGAAGAATTAGATGCCCATCCAAACACAACGCTTTCTATATATATCCAATGCCTAGCCCGAGAGCGCATTGTTTTTTAGATATTGGAATAGCACACTACACTAGCCAGCAACTGCGCTGGCTGAGGTTTCTATTGTGTGGGCTTCCAATGGGTCGCGACGTTCTCAAACGACCGGTTACGGAACATGAGTCCGTTGCTCGATAAATATTTGTTTTAATTATGAATCGTGGTTTACGGCCAACCAGCCGAGTGGAAGTTTAACAACTACCGAAAAGCTAAACATTACATATAATTTGCAATTGGATTAGATGGACAAATTGATGTGAAGATTTGCGAAAAAGTTACACGTCTTCTCAGTGAGAATCGAACTCACGACTCCCCGATCTCTAGTTGGGGCGCGTTAACCACTACGCCATGAGAGGACTCATGAACGCAGAAGTTAACCTGAATTCGATTTCAGCTCAATAATCACGTGGTCCTCTTTCGCAAAGTGCACCTCTTTCGGAAGAATTAGATGCCCATCCAAACACAACGCTTTCTATATATATCCAATGCCTAGCCCGAGAGCGCATTGTTTTTTAGATATAGGAATAGCACACTACACTAGCCAGCAACTGCGCTGGCTGAGGTTTCTATTGTGTGGGCTTCCAATGGGTCGCGACGTTCTCAAACGACCGGTTACGGAACATGAGTCCGTTGCTCGATAAATATTTGTTTTAATTATGAATCGTGGTTTACGGCCAACCAGCCGAGTGGAAGTTTAACAACTACCGAAAAGCTAAACATTACATATAATTTGCAATTGGATTAGATGGACAAATTGATGTGAAGATTTGCGAAAAAGTTACACGTCTTCTCAGTGAGAATCGAACTCACGACTCCCCGATCTCTAGTTGGGGCGCGTTAACCACTACGCCATGAGAGGACTCATGAACGCAGAAGTTAACCTGAATTCGATTTCAGCTCAATAATCACGTGGTCCTCTTTCAGGTTAACTTCTGCGTTCATGAGTCCTCTCATGGCGTAGTGGTTAACGCGCCCCAACTAGAGATCGGGGAGTCGTGAGTTCGATTCTCACTGAGAAGACGTGTAACTTTTTCGCAAATCTTCACATCAATTTGTCCATCTAATCCAATTGCAAATTATATGTAATGTTTAGCTTTTCGGTAGTTGTTAAACTTCCACTCGGCTGGTTGGCCGTAAACCACGATTCATAATTAAAACAAATATTTATCGAGCAACGGACTCATGTTCCGTAACCGGTCGTTTGAGAACGTCGCGACCCATTGGAAGCCCACACAATAGAAACCTCAGCCAGCGCAGTTGCTGGCTAGTGTAGTGTGCTATTCCTATATCTAAAAAACAATGCGCTCTCGGGCTAGGCATTGGATATATATAGAAAGCGTTGTGTTTGGATGGGCATCTAATTCTTCCGAAAGAGGTGCACTTTGCGAAAGAGGACCACGTGATTATTGAGCTGAAATCGAATTCAGGTTAACTTCTGCGTTCATGAGTCCTCTCATGGCGTAGTGGTTAACGCGCCCCAACTAGAGATCGGGGAGTCGTGAGTTCGATTCTCACTGAGAAGACGTGTAACTTTTTCGCAAATCTTCACATCAATTTGTCCATCTAATCCAATTGCAAATTATATGTAATGTTTAGCTTTTCGGTAGTTGTTATGTTTCTATTTTCTTATCTCACGACCTCCTAAGCCACTTTGGTGAAGTATGTATGCTTCTCCTAAAAATTGAATGATGTCAGATTTTTTTCAAATATTATTCCTGGCCACAAAATATATCTAGCGAACGAATTTTGGGATAATGTGTACTAACTTACAGATCATCCTTCTTAAATATTCAAGAATCTTTTTTATAAAATATTTAAGGTTTAGGAATCCGAATTTTTATAACATTTTCTTGTCAAAAAAAAAAAAGCATCTGACGAAATAATTGAATGAAATAACGAAATATTGAATTGAAATAATGAACAAAACGATAAATAAACGTGGTTCTCTGATATTTATCAACACATAGCTGCATATTCCTCTTGGAATAACTGTGATTTTTTATGTTTACTCAACATCATCCAAGCAAAGAAAACATCATTGTATTGAACAAAGTTTATATCAAGCATCTAAATCAATGATTGATAATCCATTTGGCAAAAACTTCAACGTTACTGATATTGCTGTTACTTTCACGCGATACGCGACTGCTTCTTATTCGTTCCCAATACGACAATTCGTCCGGTGGGGTGTGCTGCTGTCGTCATGATGATGGTTGACGATAGCAATGTCAAACTCATTCATGTTTCAAAACATTCGGAACAAAATATTTATTTTCACCGCTTACTTCACTTATGTATGAAATTGAATGAGATCCAATGGTAGAGAATTCATTTATCTACCCAATGGTATTTTTAGGGGCAGCGGAGAATGTTCCGAAGCGTGTTTTATTCAAGCGCAAAAATCGATCAGGCGAAAGTTCCAATGAAACTAACCTCACATATCCTGGTTTTCCAACCTCAAACTAGTGCTCCTACCAACCGGATCTCAATTTTTATGAAAGTAGTGCAATAATACAAAAAACAGACGTATGTAGAACATAGAGAATGGATATTCCTACCTTTTCCGCCTAACTGTTTCACTGTGAACCGTCTTATATCAGGAAAGTAAAACATTTTTCCCCACAGCGGCATGTGATGGAGCGTGAAAAATCAAATCTCTCATCATCTGACTAGTTGCGCTACCAAAGTATAGATGGCCAACAATATGTTGCGTTTCGCGATTGGAGGCCTATCAACCCGAAAAGACTCGTAAGACAGGCATTTCATATGAAAATATATTGTTATCAGTCCCTTGTACCGAGGCTAATCTACTGATAACAGCGCGCTGCGTATTCAAAGATTATCTGATAGATGCGTAATGTTTCAAACATGATTCTATATTGCTACGAGTCGAGCCGCGTCGCGATTTGGTTGTGCGCCATCCGGGTTGGGGACGATCTGACGATAGCATCCTGCATTCTACATGATTCGGCCCTGCCTATTTCAGGCGTATGTGGCAGCGTTACTTCTCAAATGACGTTTCTCTATCCGCACGGCAGCCGGCTGGAAAAATATGTCGCTGCTAAGTGGGGTCACGCCAAATTTTTCAAAAATTTGGTGGAAAAATGCTAAAATTAGAGCCCCCGACTATGACTATGACCTGCAGGGGAATATGAGGGTGCAGGATATACAAAAATATGTGTATAATTTTGGTTTATAAGCTTTGAATGAGAGGGTGAAAAAATCATTCATTTCAATACACTGATCCGTATACGCACGCGTTACGCGTTCAATTTTTTGAACCAGTTTGTGGAAAATTGGGGAAAACCCTTGGGAAAAACGTTCATATTTTCAATTTATCACCTGAATCCAGTTAGTTACCCTTTATTTAGTAATTGAAAATATTTTGTAAATTTATATCCAGCCCAGTCGTTCCATATTTAGGCACATTTCCACGGTACTAAAGTATCAAATTTTCCGGGAAAATCGAGAACTGATTTTCCGGAAAATACCTCAGTGACAATGTTTGAGATCATTTAAACCTTTCTGAGTAGAAAAAAGTATATGTCACCGCTTTAAATTTCCTGAAAATCACGTAAATACCTAATTGGTGGAAAAATTTTCCCGACTTTGCTTGTTTCGCCGAAGTAAGCTGGAAAAACGAGGGAAAATTCTGGAAAAGTTTTTTCCACGATTTGAAGGAAACATGATCCCTCGTAGCGTGAAAGGTTTTATATGACCCAATTCGGCCAGGTTTAAGCAGCCCAATGGTCTAAAGTCAGCATAACGCCTTCGCTCCCATACAAATTTCAAATCGCTCAAACCCATTAGACGATCGCCTTAATGGATCGCCCCTTACGCAATAATGCAAAATGAATGTTGGCGAATGTTGGATCAAGAAGATGCGTCGATCATCGTTCGCGAAGAAGATCCATCGCAAAAGAAATTCTTTATTCTTCCTCATCTGTCAGGTCATTCTATGTGATAGATGTTCAAACAGAAAAACCGCTAGATTTTTTTTGATCTTATAATATTTTAACAAGGGATCGTTCAACACTTCTCCATACTTATTTAGGATATTTATTTTGATTTTTTTACCTTTAACCTCCAATAATTCAATAGATGATTGTGATTTGTAGTAATTCACGTTAGATTTTTTTGTGTCTGCTCGGGTTTCTGTCTTCTTTTAAATTATTTGTGTATAAAATTGCGTTCCACTCAGAGCTAAACTTATCATAGTTTTAGCCTTTGTCATATTTAATCCAAGATTAGTGAAATAGTAGACTGATGCCTTAAATCCTCAGCCAACCTTCAACCACTCCACTCACCAGAGAAAAATGGGCTGTAACCAATCCGAACGCAACTGATCAAACATAAATCATATTGCCACGTCACTGCAAACCTCATAGGCACAAACCGTTTCGACAAGGTGTGGTATAAGTGACTATACATACATCCGCTTATCAAAACAACGTGATTGAGACAGTAATTTCAATCCGATGCAGCTCATGCAGCTGTGTGAAAATCGACGGAAAGAGCGGAAACGGAAACGGATTGCCAGCTCAATTCGCATTGCGACCTAAACTCTATTCGATCAGCGACGGACAGGTGCGTTCCGATTCTGTCAACGTTTGCTGCGCCATTTGGTTGTAGATACGTATCTGCTGCAGAAAGTTTTGGTTGTGCGTGCGTTGAACAAACATCATATCACTCAAATCGTGTAAGGAGTGTATCGAAAAGTAGTCGCAAAAATTCAAAACTGTGTATTGCAGAGCAGATTTGTTCTTTTTGATACTTTTTTTCAATTAAATCATAAATACTGGGAAAATTGGGAGTATCTCTCATTTACGCTCTTTTTAACAAGCATGATCCGCAACACATCATGAGAATCTGTACATCGTCTACTGCTACAGCTCTGGTTGATAATAGGGATAATAGTGTATGATAAAACTCATCTAAATAAGTTCTAAACCTGTGGGCACTTTTGCTATAAGATGTTCAGGGGTTGTTTATCATGCCAGAAAAGTAAGACACCTACAAATAAGTGAGAAAAATGGGTTTTATCATCGCTCTCTCTTTGGGGCTCTCCTTTCCTGCTGCTAAGCTTGTTACAACTTGCGAAACATTGCCGATCATGGACCGATACATATGCAATAGTTGTTTTTTTAAATACACTGTAAAGTATTTCTAATCATAAAATTGCTTGTGTATTGAACTTAATATTTCCGAGATTGGTAAAAATGTTTGCGACTACTTTTCGATACATTTCCTAGTCCGTTTCCTTTTTTTTTCTCTGTGGACCCGATTTGTGCCCCTTGAAGAGCGTTGAAAATTGCGTGACGTGGAAAACGGTCGGATTCATATTTTGGAGGCTAGCTGCGAAAAGAAGCTTCTTGGGAATCCCGAAACAGAGTGGAGTGAAAGTGCGTGTCTGGGAAAGTTTTCGGTTCCGTTATGTATAGTGTTATTGGCTTTTATGGTTATGTCTGAGGGATAAGGAACGTGGCGGGAAATCCTTGCGGAATGAGGTTCCACTCTAGTGGCAGTTGTTGATGTTGTTCCATAACGGTGATTATTATCTGTGATTGTATATTAATAATTATGTTTATTTTCGCTCGGGTCGGCATTTGCTCCGTAGAACCGTAGGGGTCGAGTTTGAGCTTGAACATGATGGCAGCAGCAGTCAGTGATATCGTGTGCTGATAGATGATAATTGGAATCAACGACGTGGTGGAAAGAGAGTGATTTTAGATAGCCATCCGTAGTCGATTTGTTGTGAGAATCGGAAATTCAAATTGAACGGAAAGCTGGCACGCGAACGGAAACAACACACAAAACGGTAAGAATCAAATGTCGAAATTAATTGCACGCTAATTGGGTTTATAGAAGGAAGAAACGATAGGGAGCTTTTAAATGCATACTTAATCAAAATGACTAATATTTGAAGAATTTGAATGATATCTTCAGAAATTTTGTTCAAATTAACATGCAAAACTAATTCTAAGTTCGAATCACGAGCCATATTTTTTCTCATTTATTACACGGTACATTGTTGGTTCGTTTTTACATTTAGGTTCTATTTGCAAGTTATAGATCCTTCCGTGGATGAGCATTGTTCTTACCGCTTAATCAAAGTGATACCTATCTATCAAAACTTACCTATTCCTAATACTTAAACGTTTTTTAGTAAGCTCAAGCGAAATGTTCCATGTTTCTACTAGTTTACTGATTTATGTATTCCTGCTGTACAATATTGGACTTCACAGTTCCAATATAGCGACATCGCACAGGAATCGTCGTCATTACAAGTAAATGGCGCTTTGAATTTCGTCATTGTAAAACATTTGGTTGACGTTTTTCTAATCAAAATGTTCAATACTTTGTAAACTTAGAATATGTCTTGTATAGAGTTTATTTTTGGCGATATAAAAAATACGTTAAGGTCCACATCAATTCTGATTTTTTTATGCTATTTGCATTTAATCAAATCGATTAACTCTATTATTAGAACAAACAATGCAAATATCTTGGTTTTTCGAATTTCTGTGATATTTTTTTTCCTAAAATCATTAAACACACTTGGTCTAGTATGTTTGAACACAGATCAATTTCAGATTTTTCAGTTAATTACAGACGCGTTTCGCGCCAACTCTTACAGATGTTGGCAGCACCCTCTCAGAATTCTATGAAATTTTCTGGATGTGTTACACACAGTACATACATGGCAAAATAAGCACTTCGAGTTTTTCTAACAAAATCTTTTTCATCTCTTAAGTAGAATTTCTTAGCGTGTCATTTTCATACAAAACTAAACAAGTGATTGTCACAATCATCTCATTATTCCATTAAGCTCAATAAGCGAGTCAATTTAGTCTTATCAGTTTTGTTTAATTTTTCGAGAATTCCATATAAAAATTGTCGCATTTATCGCCTACACAAAAAAAAAAAAGATTTTCAAAATATAAAATTGTTTTAAAAATGACCATTTTTTAAATTAATGAACGCATTACGCGTGGAAAAGATGGATAAGTCATGAGTGAAACTATGAAAAAATCCACGTTCTCAAGTGGGATTTCGAACGGTGACAATTGCAGAGATAAGAAATTATATTTTTGCAATTCCGTTGCAAATCAATCAACTTTTCATTGAGAAGTTGATCAACATAACGGCCTACTTTTCCTACCGAAGAAAACAATGCTGAAAAGTGCTACTTTTCAGCACTCTTTTCGGTTCTGAAAAGTAGCACTTTTCAGTACTGTTTTGGTAGGCGTCAACCGAATATCCAAGTCTCTTCATGCCATTCGTGCTTATTCTGCGCGGCGTGTGAATCGAGACTAGTCGTTCTCTCCTCGGGTGACGTGAGGCGATTAACATTTCAAATGGGAGCGAATCGACAATTGTCAACTCATTGAACTCGTCTCGCCTCACACGCTGGGCAGAATAAGCACATTTGCGTCTGATTATTGTAAGCTCGGCTAAATGTTAGAAAATGCATTTCACCGAAGTTGGATTTTTCTCGGAATCCATGCAAGCAGGGCGTGTTCGAGCGCCACCGGATGAGAATCGAATGCACCAATTCCGAAGTTAGATACCTCGCGTAGGTTCTGAGAAAAATCCAATTTCGGGGACGAACCCTTTCTATTTTTTTTACCGCGCCGACAACTGTTCCGTTGTGCGATCTGGTTCCGACACATGCTGGCGATTCTGATTTGGGATCGGATCGTCCAGCATTTATAGTCAGCTACTGTTTATGCTGTCTTACCTGTTATTTCCTCCAATAAGGAATATTGATCTACATGATACCGATGGTAGCGAAAAAACTTGTGACATTCATGGGCATGGCATAAAAAATTAACAAGGCAGGCTCTTTACTGATGTAAACATCAAGTTTGGTTGTAAACATGTGACGTCACTCCTATCGTACCATATACCATCCGGACCACTAGATCATTTTTTTCGAAAACTTGTTCGAGGTGGATAGGAATGACGTCGTCAAGTAACTGTCAGTTTTCGGAATATATCACCTTCTTAATTTAGTACACCGTGTGTTGCGTTGGTTCAACCACAAGCAATGCTCCGTTTTCAAAGCAGATCAGCTTGAACTGCAAATATATTTATTTATTCACTAGTAGTCCCGGCAAACTTCGTCTTGCATCAAGTAGGCTGTTAAAAAACGTCATGACACGTCTCATACAAAATGACAATCCCGTCCACTCTCACTGTTTCGACTATCATGGTGAATATCCTGAACATTTTATACATACAAACACGTCGGAGCACTTCAGGATCATAACTACGGAAGAGTTTTTGAAATCCGATGATCCGTTCTCCAGCCATTTCGTGACATACAAACACCATTCCATTTTTATTTATATAGATTTGTAATTATTTCAACAGTATTTTACGTATAATTATCAGTGCTTCTTTACGCCCTTTTATTTGGTTTCAAACCTGGATTTAATTTATCTCCCTCTGAAATTCACTCTAGCTTCTACAACAATTTCCTTACGATCTGTCATTCTCACGCACTAAACAATGTTAGCTATAATCTAGGGTAGCCAGCTAATCGCTGCGCGCTAACACCGTGATTCATGGGTATCATTGTACCACAGCCTACGTGATTAAAAAAAAAATCGATACTACGTATGGATGTATGCCCAATGGCATTGCCCATGTGAGTTTTCTTGAAGTGTTTGTCTGTGCTTTTAGAGTTTATCTAGCTGAAACGGCATTTTCGAAATAGCTCGGCGAGCCTCGTTGGATAAATGTACAACTCGTGCTGAAAAAATCATCATTTTGCAACTTGTTGCATAAATAACTATTTCACAACTTTTGTATGCAGGTGACTTGAATCATAGAAAGATTTATCATCCTGTGAAGAAATTTGAGTAGTTTTCTTGAAATATCACTATACAAAGTTGGGTGCTCGGAATATGAGTCAAGTTTGAAATTCGAAACAGAACGGTACTGAAGGGCGATGCAAATTGTTGTTGATATGAAGGGAGATATCCATTTAGGTTTAGCTGATAAATATCTTATTTATTATGGATACTTTCAGCCAAGAATGCTAAAGAGCTAAATGTTTACATAGAATATGAACAAAGTATGCATAAAAGGACATCGCGAGAC
The DNA here is from genome assembly GCF_002204515.2 of Aedes aegypti. NCBI lineage: Eukaryota > Metazoa > Arthropoda > Insecta > Diptera > Culicidae > Aedes > Aedes aegypti. Next base: position 308,067,952 of record NC_035108.1, read on the forward strand.
AGATATGCGTAAATTACAAAGTAGAACTATCCGGGCTCAATTTCTAAATGTTTCATCTAAGGATGTTACAAACAAACTTTTGTATGGTAGCAATTTCTGAAATATGTCATTCGGAGGTTATCCCGTTTACATTTTAGAAAAAAGTACAAATTTCATTATTATTACTATAGGTATTACTAGATATAAAAAATATTGCTATTTGTCTAGAATTTAGTGAAACCAATTATTTTTTTCATCTTATGATGCAGAACTACTTAAAATTAATTGTAATATCACGCAATTTTACAGGTATGGTCTCCAACATTTTTTTATTCGTTTTTATCACACACAAAATTTGAGATTCTCTATATTTTACAAGGCTTGTATGTAATATAAACTAAAGACTTATTTTTAAGGTTGGTTGGTTGGTTTGACTTTATTAACGAGATTTTTAGCCCTAGGCTAGTTCATCTCGGGACCAACGGCTTTACTTCCCTTCCGAAGGAAGTCGTCACTATAACTTTTTACGTCATAAGTGACTATGTCGGGGATGGGATTCGATCCCAGGTCCTCGGCGTAAGAGACTTATTTTTAAGAAAGCAAAATGATTTTCAAATGCCTCAGGACTGGATTTTTAACATTATGTTAGTATTGAGCATATTTATCGTACACAGTTCGAACGAAACGTGTAAATTTCTGAGACATATAATGCACGACAGGGTGATGAACTTTCGTGCCTGCTGTTCAACATCGCGCTAGAAGGTGTCATGCGGAGAGCCGGGTTCAATAACCGAGGTACGATTTTTACAAGATCCAGCCAATTTGTTTGCTTCGTGGATGATATGGATATTGTCGGCAGAACATTTGGAACGGTGGCAGACCTGTACACCCGCCTGAAACGTGAAGCGACAAAAGTCGGCCTGATGGTGAATGCGTCAAAAACAAAGTACATGCTGATAGGCGGAACCGAGCGCGACAGAGCCCGCCTGGGAAGCAGTGTTACGATAGACGGGGATATTTTTGAGGTGGTTGATGAGTTCGTCTACCTCGGATCCTTGTTAACGGCTGATAACAACATAAGTCGTGAAATATGGAGACGCATCATCAGTGGAAGTCGCGCCTACTATGGGCTCCAGAAGAAGCTGCGGTCGAGAAAGATTCACCCTCGCACCAAATGTACCATGTACAAAACGCTTATAAGACCGGTGGTCCTCTATGGACATGAAGCATGGACCATGCTGGAAGAGGACCTGCAAGCACTTGGAGTGTTCGAACGAAGGGTGCTTAGGACGATCTTTGGCGGAGTACAGGAAAACGGTGTGTGGCGGCGGAGAATGAACCACGAGCTCGCTAGGCTCTTCGGCGAACCCAGTATCCAGGAGGTTGCGAAAGCCGGAAGGGTGCGCTGGGCAGGGCATGTTGCAAGACTACCGGACAACAATCCTGCAAAGATGGTGTTCGCGTCGAATCCGGTTGGCACAAGAAGGCGAGGAGCACAGCGTGCGGGGTGGCTTGATCAGGTGCAACAAGATCTGGAGAACGTGGGCCAAAATCGAAGTTGGAGAGACACAGCCATGGACCGAGTAAATTGGCGTAACATCGTTAACGAGGTTTTATCAAATTAATTGATGTTATACCAACTAAATAAATAAATAATAATAATGCACATAATTGGAGCGTGGAATATGATGGATATTTACATGATATGTCATGTAAACTTCAATTATATGTCATGTAATCTAGCAGGATTCTGAGTGATTACATGACATATAACACATTTTTACATGATTTCAAACTGAAATTTACATGACGTCATGTTTACATCGCATAAATGAAGTTTACATGACGTGTAATCTTCATTATTTTTAACTGTGTAGGAATCTAGTCCTTTACCATTCAATGACGGTTGCCTCCTTTCCGCGCGCTATTTAATCATAGTTTTCAACCTAACTTGGGCTGTTAGACTAGATTGACGCATCTTTCAAAAGTCGAGAGTTGCCTTTGTCACGTCTCAGGGACGATTGCAAATTGCGATTAGTTGAATACGTACTACAGAGAGTTGCAGAGACCTATGCTTTTATGTAACATGGCATCGAAGAATGTTCAATGTGAATTTGATAGTCATATGTGTTTTGTCAATGTTCAGGTCTTTTTTACACGGGATGGGCCTGGGAATGAACTCAAGATCTTCTGTCACGTAAGTAGTAGCGGTAATCTTTGGAGCAAAGACGAAATAAAGCGTTGTAGTGAAGAGTTTGAGCCTACCTGTTCCAGTACTACAGGGTGTCCGCAAATTATCCGAACAGCAAAATATTGGAAAGATGATCTCGCATTGAAAACAATGAACAATCAATGTCCATGTACCTTTTACAATAAATCTATATGTTAACACAAAATACAACTTTAAAAAATTTCGAAATGATTGCTTGTTACTGAGATAGGCAAATTATTTTTTTTCGGAGACGTTTTTCCTGAGGGCCGCTAGTCATACTGGAGATGTGTTATCCCTAAAACCTAAAAGAGATGAATCCAAATGTCCTATTATTATTTGAAGTAATCTACAGGTTAATGGTTTCAAGTTAGACTGGAAATAGAAAATTGTACGGTTCAAATCCAGTGAGCTCTATGGACATTTCTCTTCCGTCATAAAGCTCGGAAAACAGCTCCCTTCAAGACACCTCAATACGTTTGGGTTGGTCTTGCAATTATTTGAAATCAGAAATGTGTCAAACTTACTTCTTAAGAATATAATAAGCCAATGTTTAAAACCATGCAAGAATATTACATTTATTATGCTTGATTGTATAGGGCTATGTCTACAAAGTTTGTACGGATAATTTGCGGACACCCTGTATATTCGTTACCCAGGTTTGGCAGATTACAGTAGAGAAGCGCACTCTAGCTTGAGCTTCTAATAAGACTCAAAACTCCGCAATACTTTTTTTTTGACAAAATAAACTTTCATTACCCTTTATCTCTTCTGACTTCAAACTCGATAGCTTTTCACAGATTATCGGTCTGTCTTCAAGTGGTAGGAAAATAAGTTCTGCAAAACTTAGACATCTATTCAAAATATCTAGAAATTTTTATGTTTTTTCCATGTAAAAAAAATGTTTTTCAGAGTTTTATATTTTTTCTGAAAAGTTGAAAGCTTGCATTCCATAAAAAAATTGGAAATCGGTTGAGCTGTTCAAAAGTATAAATATAAGATCTAATGCGCTGAGATCTGCAGTGCGTGCCGATAAAAAATGTCTGATTTTTATTTCCGAATGAATATATCTCAAAAACTAAACATGCATCGCAGAAAATTCGACAGTAAACGTAAAATTTTCTGAAGTTTCAAGAAAAAATGAGTACAGCAATAGCCCCTTTGGTCCCGAGGCTTTCAAAACACGAAAAAACGGTTTTTTTAATTTTTTTTCCTGTAAAAAAACAAATTTTTGTGAAATTTTATATATTTTTTGAAAAGTCAAAATCATTAGCTTTAATTTCGTCTAAGAAAATTAATAATCGATCAAGCGGTTCAAAAGTTATAATAATTTTTTAAATAAAAATTTTGCAAAGATGCGATTTTTCGGATTTTTTTCTATTTTAGAAATGGTCACCCTAATCAAAAAATCCAAAAACACGTATATCCTTATTTCGAATAAGGAATAAAATAGCAAATTTTCACGGAATTTGATTACCCACTAGATCGGTTTTTCATGGAATGGCTGTAAAAGCAGGTGAAATAAACTCACCTGTAAAATGTAATATGTTGTTAACAAAATGTTAATAAATGCTTAATTTTGTGTTATCAAATTAGGATGAAGAACTCCTAGATATAAGAAATGAACGTAATGTTTGGAATGATACTAAAAAATAATTAAATAAAACCTTGGCACGAAAAAGGTGAATTCCAAAAATACAATCCAGAGATTCAATATTTCGAATCTCCCGGAGCTACTGAGAATTAGACAAATTCTATGGCAAAAGGGGCCTTCTTTAGCCGAGAGGTTAGAGTCCGAAATTTCCTGGACTTCCCTGGGCATAGAGTATAATCGTACCTGCCACACGATATACAAATGCGAAAATGGCAACCTTGGCATAGAAAGCTCTCTGTTAATAACTGTGGAAGTGCTCATAAGAACACTTAGCTGAGAAGCAGGCTCTGTCCCAGTGAGGACGTTGATGCCAATAACAAGAAGTCATACAGAAATAGTTTCATATTATTGTCGTTAAGCCATATTATAAAATTGACCAGAAATGCTACTATACTACAAATTGACCGAAGACTCCAAAATATTTCGAGGTTGGTAAACTAAATTGCATTGAATAGCTTGTTTTGTTTTTAGATTTTTTTCCATCTTCATAACTCAGTCATATTTCATGAGTATTGCTTAAATTGAAACCACCAATAGTCGAAAAAAAAATGAAGTTTGGTCAAAACTAGTTTTATTGCCCTAATCGATGAAATATTTAATCTGAATATGTTATTTGGCGTTTTTATTGTTTCAGAAGGGGTTATTCACATATTACGCAACCTAAAAAAAATTGAATGAAAATGTTATAAAACTGGGCTGAAAGCACAAATTTTGTTTGTATTTGACCGAGTTTTATCAAAATGTGTATGAAAAGTGGTTAAATATATTTTAAATAAACTTTGTATGAAAAATATCGTTAAAATATATGTTTCCATCCTTATGCTTGAAAAAAGTGTTGAGCCATAAGCTTTCAGATAGTGCGTAACTTTGTGAAAATATTGCATTCCTAAATTATAAATTTTGTACTTTATTTTTTTGTTTCATTTTTCGTTTTTTTGACTTCAGCCGATTTGTCGCCATAAAAGTCATAGAAATTTAAATTTTAGTTCAATTTCAAATAAGGATCATAATAATACAATATATGAGGTATATTTTAACATGATAAAAAACATAGAATCTTGTAGTAAATTGAGAGACGTCTGTGCGATCCAAAATTAGAGCAATAACTGAAAGGTTGTTTGTTTGTCTGTTTCCATGTTCACATTTCTCAAAGCCTGCTTACCATTCAATATTGCATTAATAGATTATTTGATTGCATCTCATTATCTTCCTTACAAATCTCAAAAAAGTTTTTGGTAGTTTTGGCCGCCCCTTTATATAGAGCTCGTCCATTGTGCACCGTTCATTTTAAGTCTCCATTGAACTTTCACGAACTTGAACATCATTAAATTGAAATGTTTATCTACACCATAGTAGAATATGATAGACACTCTCACCACAAGTACTAAAGCGATCTACATTCACCACCACCTCAGATGTGGAATAGGATAATGTAGGACAGTGAAGTTCTAGTTACTTCTAAGGGGTGATGAATTTTGCAACTTTATTTTCTTATCAAATCATTTACCAATGAAGTATTTTAGCGCTAGTTCTTCTTTCAGCCGTTACGTTACAACTGGAAAAGTGCCTGCTTCTCAGCTTATTGGTCTTATGAGCATTTCCAAGTTATTATTTGAGTTTTTTTTTGTCAATAGCCTATTTTGCATGTGGATATCGTGTAGCAGGTACGAAGATTCTTTATGTCCTGAGAGTCGAGAAACCCCGTAAAGATCATAAGCCTGGATTGGTACCCATGACCCATAGCTTGGTCTTGCTGAATAACTGTTCGTTTTGGGAGCTAAATAGCCATGACCTGCCATGACCCATTTTTTTTTGCTACACAAACTAAAATTATTGCTTAAATAACAAAAGTCATGTGAACCTCATCGTTCAAATGACCCTGACCTGCCTATGCCTAGGAAAATCGGCTCCCCTACACCTCCCATGTTCAAACAGAAGCACCTACCAGTATTGATATCCTATTCCTCCGGCAGATAGCGACTACATTACGGTGTTGGTACATAAAAGCTCACCTAGCGTAGAGATTTTCCGTCTACCCGCGTTCCTGTAATACACATTCGACTTTGCTGGGATTTCGAGTGATACGTCGTCGTCGTCTTTGCCCCGTCTTGTCTGCCGGAATTTTATGCTGACTCCGCCGATTGTGTCTCTTCTCGCCATGAAAGAGCGGCGCCTTTTTGCGCAAGGATGAAGGAAGGAAGCTCAATTTCATAAAATAAATGTTTATGGTGAGCTCTTTTCTGCTTTAACTCCTCTTCACGAAGTGGGGCTTTGGAGGTGCGACTAAGGAGATTATATCCATTGCTATGGAAGGGGTATAGATTTTTGAGCGTGCTCCAAGGTCGTCGACATTTTTCTCCGGTCGTGCGATTTTGAGTGACAGTTCAACGTACTTTCGAAGCGTTGCATAAAATTCCTATTATTCTGGTACGCTTGAACAAACTTCCACGTCTTACGGATTATTTCCGGTTGGGCTTTAAAATTCAACAAATTTTCCTCTCTCAACAAAGAAACCCTCTTTCGAAGCGGAGCACAAAATTGATCAACATTCCCCATCGATGCCAACTGCTACAAATTTACTTCTCAATGAACCGATGCCAATTTGGTGCTCCTGGAATGTTTCCAACAGAAGGCCGGTGATGCTGGTTAATGGTCCTACTAAAGTGGTTTGGGAAACAAAACAGAGAATGAAAAAAAAACCTCGGCCCATATTGTTGAGCTGAAAGAAGCCAAATACTTGCTTGAGGGGTGAGACCAATTTATTTTAATGCAAGCGTGACGCTGGAATGGGAGGGTGGGGGAAACCGCAGGAGGAAATTGGCTGGGGTATGGTCTTTGTTATTGACGATGGGGTAAGTAGAAGTTGAGGTACGGTTCGTTTAGATGCAGTTGTATCGTATAATTCTGCATTCTTGAAGTTAGTTTTTTTCAGGATTTTAAGCATAGAAATGAAGGTCCAAATATGATGGAGAGCAAAAGGTTCGAATACCTCTCAATCAAAACAAACGATTTGCAATTTAAAATCAATATTTAATAACTAGGGTAAATTGCCAATTATTGCACGGTTAAGAAAGCAGCGTCAGTAATTTCGCTGTCAAATATGTCAGAATCCCTTAAAGTTAAACTGAATTAGGTTTCCCATTGATTTTTGTGCTTTTTAATGGATTTGATTGACTTTTTTCCACATTCATGAACCCTTATCAAAAACCAATTATTGCACACTTCTAAAACACCCGCATCCTATTATTGCACACATTTTAATTTTGCTTTTTATGTGGAGTTGACTCGCTATTGTAAGGGAAGACGGCGTGATATAACATTCCAAACAATAAATCAAACGAATTATGACAAGTTTGCATGATAATCCGATGAAATAACGATTATATCAAAGAAAAAGCCAGAAGGAGTAAAAAACTCCATTTTATTATGTCAGTTTTGTTTATGTTCTGTAACAATGGGCATTGCATATCTCACGGTGTTTACTCCATAGCCAATAAATTAGGCTACAGCTGCTGCAGCAGCCAGCATGCTGGCGGTGCGCCAATTATTGAACGGTTTAATATTTACAAAGAACAATTAAGTTTTTCTAATAAGTTCACCTCGCATAATGAGACCATAACAAAAATCTCCATTTTACGGGCTTCTGCTTCATAAGAAGAAAATCATAGTTTCAATCCCAGGCCCGTCCCTTTCCTCGTACTTTGTAGTTGTATATTTCACTTGCTTCCACTTTTAATGTATCACAGTTGATCTGTCACTGTTCATAGCATTTGCTAGAACCCGAGACGGACAAAAAATCGTTTCCCTACGCTTCCATTCTTCCAACACTATAGCACGCCTTCTTTTGCGCCTGATACATACACAGCTAAAAATATGTTGTAGATTTAAGTTTATTTTCATGCACATATTTGGAGCATGAAAATAAACTAAAATGTCAATGATAGCGCTTATTTTTCAATCAAATGCACTTTAAATTTACACGATCATGTAACATTCAAGCATCTTTGGTTGAAAACTAAACGAAATGCCCTAAAAACAGATGAATTTGGTTTATTTTTATTCTAGGCCTCAGTTTACACTACATTGGAATTTAAATATTTTTATCTGTGTAGGCAGCCTGCTAACCAAACAGCAAACCTTTCTACCACAAAACTTATACCAGCCCTACACCTTCCCGCATGAACTGGCATAGATGCAGTGGTATACGGTCTACTGTGGGAGCCAATTTAATGCATCATCAATTCCTCCCCCTTCCCCTCATTGGTCTGCATTCTGACTTTACAGGCTCCATTATCGCCTAAAAAATAAAAGATCTCCAGCACTTAGAAACTGAGGATGTCTGTTAGCAGTCATCTGGTTGGTTCCTTGTGTAAGTGCAGCTGATCTGGTAAAACTGGAGTAGCAACCTTGGGCGACCAATCAAGCTCAAGCTATACTTAAAAAAGGTAAAAATAGCATTGAGATGGTTCTTTTCTGCTCTTGGGAACTCAAACTCAGTTTTGTTTTAACCAACCAATATTCATAAATTTTCTATGGAAAAAATTGGGGTGGGTAATGTCCATTACATTACCGCGGGGTTGACGTAGAACTACGATGATTAATAATTTGATTTGTCATGTGTATGAATTTGTAAGTGTACTAGTTTTGTGTTGTTATTGATCGGATGAATTTTTCAGAATTTAACTCTTTTTGGACTCATTTTGGTACTCCTTAAAAGAACCATTTGTCGTTCTGTGGTTCTGAGAACCAGTGTTTGGTGTTCCAGGAATAATGCCAGATGATTGAATTTGTTTGTTTGGTCGTTGCTTCCTTGTGTTGCTTGGTTGGGTGATCGGTTTCTGGCTCCAGCTGTAGTTCGCCAAATTTCTCCAGTAGATTAGACGTTTGATAGCTCGGGTGCTTCGATCGCGAAAATCGATAAAATCGGTCCAGTGCTTTGGTCTGTAGCAATATCCATTGCATGAGAATTTAGGCTCTGTACCTTGATACTCATCAATATGCAGGCTTGGCCGCTATAATCCAGTATTTCACGCACTTCGTCTCAAAGCGTCACTAATCGATGATTGCCTAAGCGCTGCAGCTCATTCCTCAAGTCAACCCTCTTGGGAGAATTGCTGCCTTTGGCGTGATGGAACTTAAAAAAGTAAGAGGTTGTTTCCAAGATACGACCGCCCAGTTGACGTTGGAAAACGTTAGCCTCTTCTATTTTCTGGCTTGGGACCGTCACGAACTTATGAAAGATTTCTACTGCTAAAGATCCAATTAGTTTTCACACTATTTGTTGCATGTCAATTCTGATTTATTATAGACATTTGTGTTAGGCTGATACAAATATTAAGTTTCTTTTATGTCACCCCCCCCCCTTCAAAAATCCGAAAATTTTGAAGGGGAGAAAAAAAAAGATTCATCATTTTCTTGACATCAGTTAGGTTTTAATCAATTTTTAAAGTAAAAAACAAGTAAAATATTGATCCAGATGACGTTTGAAAAAAGTTTAACAATTATCGTTTAAAATAAAAATTAGAAAAAAACCTTTTTATTTCATTTTCATATTTTTGTTCCTTATTTATTTTTATCCCCCCCCCTCGTACCTTCCAAAAGGTCTCGGACATAAAAGAAATTTAATATTTGTATCAGCCTTATTATTTTGTGTTAATACAAAATAATCACTTTACATGTATTCAGAAGCTTAGTCCGTTATATTGAAGAATTGATTTTTAAGTGTATACTTAATCATTGTTAATTTGGAGCAATTAATTCAAAATATTTGAAACATTCCTTAACAATAGAAAATATATTGCATTACGACAGCACTGCAGCAGCGTCTTCGGAAACATTCTCAAATTGTCGTTTTGTCAATTATTCATAACCAATCAGAGATGAATTATAGCAAGAATGTGGTAAACACATTAGCAAATATAACACAAATAACTCTTTAGTACACATTTGTTAGCACTGAAAAGGGCCGATTGAACTGTGAGAATCGAGTAACTATTATTTAGTTTACCGACAGTTCTGTTTCTGTGAGAATTGCCAATACTGTTGCGCTTCAAGGTAGAAATATTTTCAAAACTCTTTCAAAATTGAATTGTCGTCCTGAAAAGGACGGTTGGGTTTGGATATCGTCGATCGCCATTCCATGCTCAGGTTTGATGGATTCAGTGCTAGTTTTGAATTCTGGTCTCGGTGATGGAGGTGATTTAACCTCAAAATCTGTACAGCGTACGGCCCTGCCACTTCAGAGCGTAGCCGACAGAATTCTGGATGACTTCAGCACACCGCGGGTTTTCTCGTAGATGAGACCGAAGGTACGCTTGACGTCACCACGGCGAGCCAGACGGCGGTGGTTTGGTGATGATGCAATTGATGTTGTCACGCAAAACCTTGCGATGACGCTTGGCGCTTCCTTTTCCGAGTCCGGTCTATCTTCGGTAACGATTGTAACAAAACTGATGCTTGGCCGCCGGCTCGGCTCCTTTTATGCGGTACGCAATGGATAAATTCTTCTTGCTCGCTCGCTGTTCACTGTTCGTCTCGCTCGCTCGCAAGAGAAGGTCATAAAAGGGACCGGCAGCCGCGCACATTCAATCATTCATTTGTTTCAATCCGTCCAGAGAACACTACGACGATGGCTCTACCAAGCAGACTGCCCGTAAGTCTACTGGTGGAAGCGGCCCCACGAAAGTCGCTCGCTAGAGCGCCTCAGCCACCGGAGGAGTCAAGAAGCCGTATCGCTATCAGCCATGAACGGTCTCTCTGCGTGAGATCCGTCGCTACCAGAATTCGACGGAGCTGCTGATCCACAAATTGTTTTTCCAGCGCCTGGTCCGTGAAATTGCTCAGGACTTCAAGACCGATCTGCGATTACAGAGCTTGGCCGACATGGCCCTGCAGGAAGCGAGCTAGGCCTATCTTTGAGGCTACCAACATGTGCGCGATCCACGCCAAGCGTGTGACCATCATGCCGAAAGCCTTCTAGCTGGCTCGTCGTATCCGTGACGAACGAGTTTAAATTGAATTGGGACACAAGCAAAACGGCCCTTTTCAGAGCCACAACAATGCATTCCACGTAAAAGAGTTACGGCTAGAGATATTTCACCTTTTATTATTAATTAATTAATTTATTTAATTGCCAATTGAAATTTCGGATGATTAGTTTTCCAACGGAGTGAAATGGCAAACAAAGTTTTATATAGGTTCGCGTCGGGCGGCGGTAGCATTTTTGCAGTCTTCTGTTGCTGTTCCGAAGCTGTTGCTGATAAGTTTTAGCTTTCAAATCGACAAGTTTATACTGATCGATTTGTCATGCATGTGGTTAGCAACGACGACGACAACGGCATTATTCAATCATCGCAAAATGCGAGGCAAACCGGGATCCTCATTCTAGTGCCGTCCCCAATTTATGTCTCATGCACACAATGTCGAAAATTGCCCTGCAAGAGCGCGATGGGAAATTGATTTCTTGGCCCTGTGATTCTCGAAAAGCACTAATGTTGACGCTAATGAAAGATTGCATGCAAATGACTGACCGAAATATGAATCCATCACATCCATTCACCAGTAATGTCGCTCTTCACGGTGTAAAATTCTCATAACTCGCTTTCAAAATGAAATTGTCGTCCTGAAAAGGACGGTTGGTGGTAGTCACAATCGATCGAACTGGGTTTTCATTCCATTCTTAGACAGAAACACACCAAAAGATTACCGAAGACGATTTAATTAAAATGCGGTCGTGCGCGTGCGCGTGAAGTGGAATTTGATTGGCTTCGACTGAACACGAGATAATGGAGAGAAGTAAGAAGAAGACTGAAAGGGGCGTTTCCCTTTGAATGACGAAAATGGCTAAGATATCGCGCAATGATGTCTGTGTCAGGAATACACAAGAAAAATGTGCTTTTCTATGAAAAATAAGACATGCTTCGATATTTCTCAATTTTTCAATAGTTTAGTCATGAGAATCAATAGTTTTCATTGTTGGAGTAGATTCGTAGAAAGATTTCCAATCGATTGGTGCAAGAATCTTGAAAATCTATCCGGGCGTTAGTAAGTTATTAACAGTCAAAATCTAACCACTTTTCGTGACGCGAGCGATTTTTCGTTTTTCGAAATTGTACTCCAGTATGTTGCCGTAAGACGTTATCCAACGTCAACATCAATTCAGATCAATAGTTGCTCATTACAATTGGTCAAGAAACAGTTTATTGAACAGTATTTAAAATCTGTCGCAATTTTAATACATTTTCCAATTTCCGTACTCGAGAATTTTGGAAGCGGGGGCCGTGATGCTCGGGATGGATTGTCCTCCATGACTGGTCCTGGCTGGAAATATTCGTGGGGAGAAACTCGAGTGCGTTTGCTGCAGGAATTTCATTAACAACTCTTTGGTAAAGCAGAAATTTTCCGAGGAAAATTCTGATAAAAGTGAACTTTTCCAAAACAACTCTTATTGATTGGAATATTTATCAACAACTCTTTGTTAAGTAAAATCATCCTTAATAACTCTTTGCTCCATCGCCAAACCAAACCATTTCATTGAATTCATCAAGTACAAGAATATGAATGGTAAGGAGAGGCAGATGGTGTATATTTCGCTTGCGTTACTTTCCAACAGGTCGCCGGTTGGCGCTGACTACTAATCCGTCCACTGAATGATTTTCAGTTGTTGCTTTCGCTTCGTTGCTCTCTGGTTCCGTTCGCTACTCGCACACTGCTGTGGCTTTCACGCGCTCTTCTTTGCTGCTCCGCTGCTTGATCCGTTCGTTATGCCGTTCGATTTGTGAATGAGCTGGAAGCAGAACAACCAGTGGTTTTACTTGCTCGAGCTCCGTTCACCGATGGCGAGTGGTGGGGTTCTCGCTTGGTTGTTTCGTCACTCCGTTCGCTACTCGCACGCGATTGGTTATTGCTTTCGCGCTATTTTCGTAGATGGTGTGATTCTTCGCTGAGAAAAAAAAAACTGCAACTCTTTTGATTTTTCATGCAAAATGACCAACTTTGATAAACTATATCTCAGTTATTTATGGACCGATTTGAATGAAATTTTCACAGAATATCAGACAAAACTTAAATTTTAACATGTATTTTTGAGTGATTTTTCCAATCACACGTTGAAAAGCAGTAACGGTTTGACTAAAGTGAATTTTTTGACGATTTTTTATAGTTGACATAACTAAACATATTGAAGGAATAGCTTCACGGTATCTTCAGCAAAGTTGTAGATTTTGACGAGATGAATAAGTTTGCTGAAGACAGTTTTTGTGTAAGGCTATCAGATTTTAAGATAAAAAGTTTTGAATTTTTCGTCGAAAATTACAGTTTAGTCATACGGTTATCACTTATAAACTTGTGATTTGAAAAATTATTCAAAAATGTATGTTAAAATTCAAGTAACATCTGATGTTCTGTGAAAGTTTCATTCGAAAATATTTCCATAAATAAATGAGATCTAACTTACCAAAGTTGGTCATTTTGTATGGAAAATCGAAAAAGTTTCAAAGGCATGTGAATAAGTTGGGGCCTTCCTTAGCCGAGTGGTTAGAGTCGGCGGCTACAAAGCAAAACCATGCTGAAGGTGTCTGGGTTCGATTCCCGGTCGGTCCAGGATCTTTTCGTAATGGAAATTTTTTTGACTTCCCTGGGCATAGAGTATAAATCGTACCTGCCACACGATATACGAATGCAAGAATGGAAACTTTGGTAAAGAAAGCTCTCAGTTAATAACTGTGGAAGTGCTCAGCTGAGAAGCAGGCTCTGTCCCAGTGAGGACGTTAATGCCAAGAAGAAGAAGAAGTTGTGAATAAGTTCTCTGTTTATTCGACAAACCAGCTGAATATTTCATGGGTGCACAACAGTAACAGGGCAGCGGATCACAGGGATTTAGTTGAAATCTGGAAACGTAGCTCAATCTTGAAATCTTGAGCGATTTCACAAACCAGATTCTGGATTAACAGCTCAGCAGGCTTCTAGCAGCGAGGTACTTCTCGCTAAGCAAGTTCGGAGGAGCTCTTACCAGCTCGAAAGCGGAAATGGAATGAAACTGAATCCAACGAAGGCAGCATGTTTTATAACCTCAGAATAGCAGATGATGCTCCTCCCTTTTGTGCTCTTCGCTTTCTGATGGACCAATCTGGGAAATGGGTATGTGCCAATAATGTGTTGGGCTTGGAATTACTTGAAAATTGCGGAGAATACTAATACGTGAGAAATTGGTCGAACATGAATTGTTGGAATGATTGGCATTCCCTAAATATTCAATACGAGCTATTGATAACTAATAGTTTTCTTTATTATGACGGTTAATTTCTGATCCATGGGTGCCAAAATTATTACAATTGTTCAATGAGAATGTCTTTTCAAAAGCATTCTAAATATGTCGCAATTTTGTTACATGGGATAATTTTCCTAATCAAAGTGTTCCCATAAAATATGGAACATAAAAGGCGCTGTTGGAAAAGCCATTCTATTTTACAATCGTTGTGAAATGTTGAGCATCCACCCCGACGGCACTGCAGCAGCGTCCGCGAGTCCAATCTCAAATGGTTGAGTCATAAATTATTCATGACAAATGAAATTTTGTATGAAGCCGTGAAATTGATTTAGGAATATTAGAAGTTATAAATAAAGTCGGAAATATTTCTCTTTTAACTCTTTTCCACAAACTTGATGGCTCTGAAAAGAACCGATGGCTTTTTTAGCTTCGATGTTGTTACGGATAAATAACACTGCCTGGACCAGCAAAACTCAGGGGGTTTCTGGTATTTGCTCCTAACGGGATTGCTTCTTGACCACCAATGATGATTTCATCACGAGTCGAAATTTTGAAGCGCGGGTCAACAGCTCCTCGGCCGATGAAATTTGCGGCGGCGATGACGATGGCTAGGTGAACGCAAACAAGCGGTGAACCACAAAGCGAGAATGACTCGCCCGACCATGTTCACAGTTCGACCGCAAATTCACCTGTGGACTGCTTCCTCTTTTTCTTCTAGACGTCGGCAGCGGTGATGGCTTTGGATTCGGACGGCATCTTCTTTCGCTCGCTCGACAGTTTGATTTGAGCGAAGCAAGACAAATGGGGGCTTCCTTCGCTATTGATGTCTGTGCCTGAGAAGCTCGCCCGGTCAGAGAAAGCCGATCTGTCGCCTGCTGAGATGCGAGCCAATCGGAGAGTGAAAAGCAAATGACGTCAAATTTTCTCTAGCCGCCCCTATTTATAGATTTGCTTGAAATCAACGTTCTCTTTTAAAACAGTTATTAAACTATTTGGACAGGTATGTGGGATTCAGTAAGTAAACGACATGAAGCTTTGATGTCTTATCTTTCGATTGAGGTGCTAATCAAGAAATTTCGTTAAGCCAGCGAGAAGTTATAAACGTTTAAAATATTTCATGCCAGCGTAACGCTCTTGGTTTTGTAATTCCAATTTCACTCCTGTATAGAGAAGAAAGACGTACTTCTACGTCAAAACATGAAGTTTATATGGTTGCTGTTCAGATAGTCTGAACTAGATAATATTTTGTTCTTGTGAAGATGAGTCAGTACTCATCCAGTTCTGATATGTTGATGCTTAACGTTTAATCCAATAGATGAGTTCCACGATTAAAGCAAATAGTGCACATATTATGTTGCTCCGATAGTTTAGTGTACGTTTTTCTTAAATTATTAAAAATAAGCCATGCTGAAGGTGTCTAGCTTCGAATTTCGGTCAGTTTAGGATCTTTTTGTAATGGAAATTTTCTTAACTTCCTCGGCCATATAGTGTCATTGCACCTGCCACACGTTATACAAATGCAAAAATGGCAACTATGGCAAAGAATGCTCTCATTTTATAGCAGTGGAAGTGCTTTTAAGAACACTAAGCTGAGAAGCAAACTCTGTCCCAGTGGGGATCTAATGTCCAGAAAAAGGAGAAAAAGACAGCTCAAAAAAAATATATATAAACACAGATTTTTAGTCTGTCCCTTTATTAAATATGGGATTGTTTTGATCAGGATGTTCTTCACAAAAATAAGCCCTGAAAGATAGAGCGATTCATCTCTAATTTAATCGAGAGCATGAGTGTGCAATCCTATTGAAATATAACATATACATACATATTGCGGCCCGTGCCCTGTTTCGGTGGTCTTTATAACCAACTAAGCTGAAGATCATAGATTTAAACATACTCTCAGAAGTTACATCAGAAGTTTTTTATACAGAGATTGCTTAGGAGAACCCTTCAAAAATTTCCTAGGATCTCTGAAGTAATAATTTATAGAATGCAGTTATTTGCACGGAAGTGGCTGAAATAATTTTCAAAGCAATCCCTGTATGAGATGTTAAAATATTGCTATATACTCTGAAAAAAAAAATAGAGCAAAATACTTTAATAATTCCTAAAAAGAAGTTTTTGAACATATTACTGGATTTTTTTTCGGTGGAACTTTTGAAGAGAACAGTATTATTAACAAATCCTGTAATCCCTGTTCTGAAATTATTCTTGATGAGCTTCATTAGGATTCCTTAAGACAATTTCAGGAACATTTTTTCAATTTTCCTGAAAATTTGATTTTGTTAAATACAATACGTTGGAATTGTCGTGTGTCTTCTAGAGCAAGGGCCCTTGACAATTTTTTTCGAAAAGTTTTCGCGGAGTAATCATCATCACTTCGTTTGAAATCAGGATTTTTAATACGCTTGAATCGACCCTATAATTACTATAAAAATCATGAAGTAACATTTATGTTGGAATTTGTTTTTCTTTCTTAATTTTAATTTTAATCTTCAAAGATTTGTTTTATTTGATCGAGTATACTTTTTTTATTTAGAAGTTCTTATTCTTCTTGGCATTACGTCCTCAATGGGACAAAACCTGCTACTCAGCTTAGTGTTCAATAAGCACTTCCACAGTTGTTAATTGAGAGTTTTCTTTGCCAAAGTTGCCATTTTTTGCATTCGTATATCGAGTGGCAGGTACGATAATACTCTATGCCCAGAAAAGTCAAGAAAATTTCCATTACGAAAAGATCCTGGACTGACCGGGAATCGAACCCAGACACCTTCAGCATGGCTTTGCTTTGTAGCCGCGGACTCTAACCACTCGGCTAAGGAAGGCCCCTTATTTAGAAGTTAGATTGTTTCAATTAAACATCTAAATGAAAAAAAAAAAATCTTATTTTGCATCAATCGAGTATCAATTATTATATATTACAAGTGGTCCTGGCAAACTTCTGATTGCCATCAAGTAGGCTGTTGAAAAACGCTTTTGATCGTCCCATATAAAATGACAGTTTCGTTTGCGCTTGTTTTTTCAACTTTCTCGGTGAATATCCTGGGATTACACAAACACGTCGGAATCCTTGACGAACAAAACTGAGAAAGAATCATTCAGATCCGTTGACCCGTTCTTAAACCATTTCGTGACATACAAACACCATTCCATTTTTATTTATATAGATAGAAGATTATCAACTTCGAGATTCTGTATATTAAACTTAAACACCGAATTTTATATCTAATACTATTCCATACAAAATGTATAGAAAAATTTCCACCGACAGAATATTTGTAAGCGTCAATTACAAAATATTGGCCCAAAGTCTGTACGTTTTCTTAGAAATAGCTAAGGTTCATGAAAGTTCATTAACCCCTCTACCAGCAGCTTCATTTTTTACCGTCAACAAAATATTCAAATCGCGATAACTTTTTAGTTTCTTGATATTTTTGCACCATTTTTTCATAAGTTCTCAAAAAACTCTTCTAGTTTTAGAACCTGTGTCAAAATTGTTATCGCGATTTGAATATTTTTTAGTTTAATTACCGAGATTTTGACACCATGTGTACTGACCATAAACACATAACTGTCTCATATGGATTGTTGAACCAATACCTTTTTTCGACGCTACATCCATGTTTTAATGTGTACTTTACTATGCATATAAAAAATAACACGCTTTGTTTGAAATTGTTCCATAATGAAAATTAAAGACATAGCAGTCTCTTTATAAACTTTCAATCCACTATGGGCCAGGGACACAATCTGGCGGGACAAAATTAATAGCTTGATAACGAAGCGTTTCTGACATTTGGTGTCTTTGGCAAAGTTTTTTTTGTAACAAAAAGGACCATCTACTGACATAAACGGATATTTTGTATATCGTCCGCATAGGTGGCGCCACAATCTAACTTTTTACTGTGACGTTATAGAGACTTGGCATGCTCAGCAAACTTGTTCATTTTGATAAAATAAACTCTCTCGAAGACGTCAAAATCCCACAGCCTACTGTTTTCGAATTATTGGCAAAATAAGACCAAATTAGTGAAAAAACATTTTTCACCGAATTTGACATGTTTCTTAAGAACCATGTCATATAATATTTTTGGTTGATAAAAATATAACAAACACAAACTCTGGTGATATTTTTTTAAGAATACGGTGCATAAAAATTGAGACATGAGGAAAAATCTGAAAAATAGAGCAATTTTTGAATCTTAATATCTCCAAAAGCGCAAAAAATCACAAACTTAAATATTTAGGCAACACAGAAAAATGTATGATGAAACGGATGTCAAAAATTCAGAGAGGTATGATTTGTAATTTTTAAGATTTTTTAAGTTTACGCGATTATCATTTTCGTGACAAATATATAATTTGTGGGAAAAGATATTTTATTATTTCATGAAATTATTATATCTGCCTACAGTACAAGCTGGCTTTGGATTTCATTTGGAATTTGTCTGTTACAGTTTTTGGAAGCTTTCCATACACATATATACGCTTAAAAAACTTACAGTTCTAAAAGTCGAAGGATTCTCCAAATTGATACCTTTGATCTGAATTCTCTGTTCCAAAACATCCAAGAATCAACGCTCGTCTTGCTTGAAAACAAATCTACAAGCTCATGACAAAATATCGTGCTCTCAGAAAATTTGATATTGAGAGATATTGACAGGAATATGGTTTATAATTTGATCTTCCTTATTAAAAGAAACACATTAACATAATAAATTACTAACCTTGAGCCAGGATGACAATAATTCACTGACACATGATCAAATTGTTCATGGCATACTATATCATTTGAATCATTGAAGAAAAACACACTACACTTTCATCTTCATTTCTCGATATCAACTCAAGGAACTGCTCAAAAAATTTCATGGCTACTATGATGGCTTATTTAAACATTTTTTTTTTTAGTTTTTGTTCGATGACTCTTCATTTCTAAAAGTCAATCGTCCCTTCAGATCGACTCATGAAAATTTGTATTGGAGTAATATGATCATTGTAAAACATTGGAAATATCTTAAAAACACCAAAACATACCTCTCTGGGATTTTGACATTCGTTCGATCTAGTATTGTTCTATGTTGCCTGAAAATTTTGCGCTTTTTGAGATATTAAGGTTCAAATATTGCTCTATTTTTCAAGTTTTTTCCATTATTTCTTAATTTTTAAGCGTCGCATCATTAATTTTTTTCCACCAAAGTTTATGATTGTTATAGTTTTAGCAGCCAAAAATATTATATTTCATGGTTCTTAAGAAAAATGTGAAATTTTGTGAAAACAAAAAACGTTTTTTCACTAATTTGGTCTTATTTTGCCAATAACTAGAAAATAGTAGGCTGTGGAATTTTGACGTCTTGGAGAGAGTTGTTCACTTTATCAAAATGAACAATTTTTCCAAACATGCGGACGATTTACAAACTTTCCGTTTGCGTCAGTAGATTGTCCTGGTTGTTACAAAAATCTTTGCCGAAGACACCAAATGCCGGAAACGCTTCGTTACCGAGTTATTAATCTTGTCCCGCCTGATTGCATTCCTGGCCTAAAGTGCAATCCAAATTGCAACTGCAAGACGTGAATTTTATGCAAGTTCAATTTATTTTTTATAATCAATAGAAGCAAAACGTTTTATCCGTGGGGGTCTGTTAAATGAATGTGGCATGTAGAAATGTACTAGAAAATTATTAACATTGGTATGAGAAGGCAAACTTTAAACCTCAAGTGATATTTTCTCAGTACCTACTTTTTCCATTGGGACAGTTATGCCTTTATGGGCAGTTTATATGACTCGTAAGAACAGCGTTTCATCTTTAACCATAACGTTTAAAACATCATAAGGCTATTTTCAAAACTATGTCCGAATTTTAAAGATGACAAATCTAGAGAACAATATAGTGGTCTTAAATGAAAATTTGATCGATTGGTCGCAAAACGAGTTACTAATTGATCAAATTTGGCGTCATTTACAAATTTCGTAAGGCCAAAAATGGTCCCTTCATTACCCTCGTAACGCTTTTAACATGAATATTTTACTGACGTTTAGAGGTTGCACCATCGAGAATTTTGAAAAAAGTCCAATTTTCTTGAGTAATGTCACACAAATTGATTGATTGACTTTTTATTATGGGTAAATTCAGCCCGAGACTGGTTCATCCCCGTGTCACACAAATGTTTTAGTTAAGCTAAATTATACAAATGTGATCCCATAAACCGAAGGATACCTATTGGCACACCATATTTCATATGTAACTGCTGTTAAAGCTGTTATTATAATTACCTTTCTTCCTGCACCTAATTCTGTTAGCACAAAACCTCATAATATTATTTTAGGCCAATAAAAACAATTTGAATTTTTGGTTGATCTCGCAAGAAAATCATATTTATTACATTAAATTTTAACTTAAGTCATAATTTAAGTTTTGGTTAATTACTACTTAATCCTCTATCCTGTAAGCTGCACAGTAGATGTTAAATTATTACCAAAGTATTCGGAACAATGGGAACAGTGCGAGGGTGACATTTTTCGAATTACCAAATTTTACATGAAAACATTTCGCTTAATGCATTTGCCATGGTGGACGTTTAACATGAAGTAAAATAAATGAAATACGATGCGTCATTTTTCTTCACCGGTTTATGGGGACATGTGTTGGAAATTGCATCATATTTGTATGGTATTCCGCAAAAAATACACATTTCTGTCCTCAGTGAATTTTGAATAACTCTAAAACGCGTAAATTATGGGTATGCTGTCTTCGGCAAAGTTTTTCCTTACATTAAATGCGATATATACAAAAATAAAGAACAATACAAGCTTCAAGTTTGATACCCACATTTGACGATATAGATTAATAATGTACTGGTTGTACTCATGGTTTTCAAAAATTCAAAAAATCAGTGTGCAAAATTTTCGTGCAAGGCATACAGGTTAATTATTTTTTTTAGATATATTGGACCTCAATGGATTTATAAAAACATAAAAACTATGGATTTGACGAAATTTAATTGAACTAAAAATATTTCTTTGAAATTATTCACGAAAATCGGACTTTTTCAAAAATCTCAATGGAGCAACCTCTAAACGTAATTCGTCAGAGTTTCCCTCATACAAAATATTGATTGTAACATCATTTGCTGCCATTTGGAGGATGAGTTTTCTAACAAAGTGAAATTCTGAGACACTGCCTAGAGAAATGCTTGGAAGTGTACTTAGTGATTTTTTTTTTGTAAAAATTTTCAAAGGAATACTTAAAACATCATAGGACGACTTTCTAATTTCTAGAATTTCTACAGAATTTTCTTGCAAAACGGCTTTGGTTAGTTCAAGAATTGTCCAAGAGATTGCTAAATTATCATCAGCTTTTGATTTTGCTCTATGAATAAAGAAAAAAAATTTTCATGAATTCTTATAAAATTTGTCAATACAATTGTTCTGAGATATCTGAAAGAACTCAAGGAGCAAACTTAGTGCAATTCAAAAGCATTCTCTAACATTATTTTTTAAGGAAATAATTTGACGTTTATTCACCATAACTTTCGTCCATTCTTCCTGGATGGGCTTATTTTGAAAATCGTTGGTAAAAAGATTCGAACAATTTCAAAAATTTTCGCTCAAAGGATCCCGATTTGGAAGCTTGTTTTAATTAGCATTTTCTTTAGCTTGAAAGTTAACAAATGTTCAACTAGTTTTGATAAAATCTTATAACCATCTATGGTAGATGTCTAGTTTTTTTTTAAAGATCATAAGATTTATCATGGCAATTTTTCTCAAACATGGATGCTGGAGACAATCGTTGAAAAATTCAAACAAAAAATATTTTTTTTTTGTTTTCCGCTGGCCAGGGATCCCCTTCTGGCTACGCCTGTGGTTTTTTGTTGTGTTTCACGATTGGTTTGCACTAAATCTTGTCTTGTAGGATAATCATCTTCCCAAAACTGTTTAAAATCCCAGATTGGCACAAGGACTAATATCTCAGCGTTACAAAAATAATATTTTTGTGTGTTTCATCGAATCACGTTTCTCCAGTATGATAGGGGTTCTTGATTTTTATGCCGCTCTCAGAAATGCGTCATGACGTTGTATAAGATACAGATTTAATTAATGTCCACATAAAATTCAAACTATGAATTATAAATCTTTAAAGCTAAGCTTGCAGAATAGGATATAAACTTTCACGTGGGATATCGTTTGCCAAAAACTACACGATTGTAATTCGAATAAATCGATTTTTCTACATGTCTGCAGCATTCATTCAAAATTCTTTGTTATTTTTATATGACCAGATGTAATATTTTTTACTAAATCATAAAAAAAACATTTGAGCTATGAAAGTATCATGCGCTTTGTTGCTAAAGTTTGTTTAACACAAAAAAGTTTGAATTATGTTGTACATTAAGCAAATAAACAGTCATACAAGCTAGTAAATTTGTATGCAAATTTACTGAAATTCTTGAGTTGTGCGGACAACAAGCTAGCTGTCTATAGGGTCTATATCTATCAGGTATAAAAACTGTTGTTACTCTATGCTCTATGTTGCATCGGTTGAATGTACTCAAATTCCTGATAGGTAAATTACTCAATCGACATGTTTTTGTTACCATTGTCAAGCGGACTGTTCATCTCATCACATACGTTATTGTCCTATGCACGTTTCTTTCAAATCTATACCCAGTACTTTTTTAACACTTCACTGGGTAAACGATATCTTCTCTTCCCGGAGGTGTATTGTGTTTGGTATCACTAGTGAACCGCTTGAAGTCATCTACGGCTCTAACCGTTCTGACCTTCTTGAGAGTAAACTGAAAAACCTGTGGTCCGCAGACTTCACAATAGCAAAACGAACCCCTCTTCTAAGCTGAACATCGCCTCCGAAAGGGAAGCTGGACCCCCCCCCCCCCACCAAGTTTTCGAATAACACCCGGCGGCCAACAACAACAACAGCAGCCGCCACTTCATCCTTCTTTCTTTGGTTTTTACGCAATAAAAGAGCCAGAAACAGAGCAGAAAACCAAACACTTGGCTAGCTTTCTCGACTCGACCGACTCGATACGATTGTTCCCTTGTCTGCCATACAGAAATAAATACGCCAAAAGAGGGGTTCGTCGTCACTCGGCTGTCAGCCCATCGTCGCATTGAGGGATATTGGGATATTCTAGCTGGTCGGATTGTACTTTGTAGAATTTTTAGCATTTATAATATTCCTAGAGGAAATTTTGTGGCTAATATGTGGAGATATCCCTTATCGGCTTCCATAAAGAATTCTTTGAAGAAATCCTGGATTGCTTTACAGTCACTAGAAAACAAAACATCGTGTGAGTTTTATAACAGTTTGGCAGATTTCTTGCAAGATCCATTGCAGACAGTTGATATATACTTTTGAATGAATTCTATTGATATATTTGACAGAGTAGTTTGATTTTCAGTACGACTCCAAGATTTCAGTATGACGCAATTTTACATAAAAGAAGATGCTGAAGAAACCAAAAACAAAATTTTAACAAAATGCACCCTGTTAGAGGGCTGAGGGTGATCAAATCACAGCACTGGTTTTTAGAGTAGATCAAAAGTCGGAGTTTTTGTTGATCAGCTCAAACTAGTACAGATTTATTTATAATTCAAATATTTCACAAATCTCGGTGCTTTATTTCACAACTATTGGTTTATCACAGAACATTTTTCAAATTTAAATTTGTAAATGAGTTTTGGCCATCTACATTCGCCATATGTCCCTTAGTGCGTCGAATCGTATCCTGAGAGTCTGCTTTAGTTATACCGTGGAGTGAGGATCGATTCTTTGAAATCCTCCCTCCGCAACATGTCTCGGCGAGTGATGTGATTCTAGAGTGTGAGAAGGCAACCCCCTTGGGGAGAATACCGAGCGTTCCGGGCACAGCAAAAAGGGACTATTATCTAATATCAATAAACAAGAATTAAAAGGTTAAATACCATCAAAGCGTAGACAAAGAGAAAGAGAGACGGTAACCGCTGGGTGGCGGTGAGGCGGGACGGGAAATGCTGGTCCTGAGTTCGGTCCTCCTGGACGAGTGGGGTTTTCTTCTCAGCCTTTTGAGATCTGGAGTGGAGGGGATGAACAAAAATACGTAGGTCGTAAAAGTGGCGCTCATTACAGAGATTAAGTCTTCGCTCTCGTGTTCTGCATGGGTTACGATGGCTGTGAATGCCGTGGAAGTTAGTTCCATTGCAGTCAGTCCTTGGGTTGAGTGCTCGAGTTTTCCATTGGATGCGTATGGAACAGGAAAAGTCATTGGCATTGTGCTTTAGGTGGGAGATCAAAAGCAAACGCGGTTTCGAATATTGCTGCTGGGTTGTTTGGCTTTAACTTGGTTCGGCTCATTGATTGTTGGATGGGTTTTTGGGGAAGTTTGGCTTGTCTTTCGACAGTCGATGAATTACGGTAAATGTCTCTTGATTTTTCCATAATATGTAATGGTGTAGAACATCGAATACTAGTTCGGCTTGGCATGTCATTTGCCATTTTGTTGACTATTTGATCATCTGGTGGAGTTGCTTTCATTACAACGTGGAACTTTTTTTTCTGATGTACCAAAATACCGCTATTTTCTTATTTTAAGGTATCTGAATCCATTGCCATTTTCAAAAATATATCATTTAACGTGCAATGTTTATGAGAAATTGGCTATTAAAAATGCAGTTTCAATGATTTAAGTAGACTTGCATGCAGGCCCGGATAATTCAGTCTGGATTTTCCCAAGGAGTACTACAGAAATGGTAATTCTCGAAAGACAATTTCAGAAATCATAAAAATTCCTCCAAAAATTTGTTGGACAGTTTTTTCAAGAGTGTCTTAATTTCTCCAAGAATTTATTCAGTGGTTCATCAGATCAGATTTCCCAGAGACATCCCCCAAGATTCCTGGTCAGAACAAAAATAAATCAATCAATTACTTCTTCAGAATGCCTCGAGGAATTTCTAAACGCCTTTCCGAATTTACATAAGCTTTCAACTAGATATTTATCTAAAGATACCTTCAGCAATTGCTCCGGAGATTATATCTAAGATTTATACAGATTTATAATTTCTCTACTTATTCAATGAGGTTGTAGGTCTCGAAACTTTGTATTTTCAGGCATTTTTCCAGGAATGTCTCGGAGGAAATGCCAAAATGTTTTTCTGAAAAATAAATCCGTGAGGTATTTCTGAAAAAAAAAAAAATCCTAAAGTAACCTCTGATAAAATCTGTGTAAGTTTTATAGTCATCCTTAATGGAACTTCTGGACTTACGAGGATGTTTTAGAACAGTGGTTCTCAACCTTTTCGGAGCCGCAATCCTCTTTGAAGCTTTACAAACGTCTCACGGACCCCTGCTGTTCTTAAAATCAATGTTTATAAGAATACCGAATCTCTCCAATGGTTTACCCTTCCGGTCGTCACGTAGTTGACGAAGATGCGATCTGCATAATTTATGCCTAAGTATCGCAAGAAACTTTGGAAAATTTCTGTAGAAATTTTGGGAAAAAACTCTATAATTGTTTCCAAAAAAATGTTACAAAAATGTTTTTGAAATGATTTTTTGCAGTAATTTTAAATGGAAGCCAAAGGGTTATGAGCATGGTTATGAGTGATTGTACAGTTATTTTTTTTACAGTTTAGAGCCTGTAGTGCATGAAGTTGTGGAGAAATACCTGGAATAATTTACAAATGCAGCCATTCCACGAAAAACCGATCTAGTGGGTCACCGAATTCCGTGAAAATTTACTATTTTGTTTCTTATAAGGAAATGAAGATACAAGTGTTTTTGTTTTTTTTTTGATTAGGGTGACCATTTCCGAAATAGGGTGACCAGTAAAATTGAGATTCTGCATTTTTTTTAAATTGAACCGCTTTCCCGATTTTTAATTTTCTTGGACAAAATGAAATCTAAAGATTTTGACTTTTCAAAAAATATAAAATTTCACAAAAATCGTTTATTTTTCATGAAAAAAAAATCCGTTTTTTCATGTTTTGAAGGCCCTCGGACAAAAGGGGATATTGCTGTTCTCATTTTTTCTTGAAAGTTCAGAAAATTTTACGTTCACTATCAAATTTTCAGCGATGTATGTTTTTTTTTGTTTTTGAGATATATTTTTTTGAAATTAAAAAAATCAGTCATTTTTTATCGGCACATACTGTAGGTCTCAGCGCATTCGATTTTTATATTTAAAAAAAGTCATAACTTTTGAACAGCTCAACCGATTTCCAATCTTTTTTATAAAGCTTAGAAATTCAACTTTTCAAAAAAAAAAAATACATAAAACTCTGAAAACAATTTTTTTTAAATGAAAAATTATAAAAATTTCTAGTTTTTTAGGGAATTTTTATATATTTTCATGTAATTTTGACTGTTTTTCATGTTTAAAAAACAATGCTGGTGAAATTTTGTATTTTTCTTGAAAAGTCAAAATTTTTAGCTTTCATTTCGTCCAAGAAAATTGAAAATCGGTCAAAAGTAAAAATAAAAAAAAAAAACAAATTTTGCAAAATCTCGATTTTTTGGTCACCCTATTTCGGAAATGGTCACCCTAATCAAAAAAAATCCAAAAACACGTGTATCCTTATTTCGGATAAGGAACAAAATAGCAAATTTTCACGGAATTCGGTGACCCACTAGATCGGTTTTTCATGGAATGTCTGAATGTTTAAAAGTGCAATTTTTCAGTTCGATAAGTCCTGAAGAAGTCTTTATTTCCTTAAAAAGATTTTTTTTGCATGCCTTGAAAAGTATCA
This sequence comes from Aedes aegypti, assembly GCF_002204515.2. Taxonomy (NCBI): domain Eukaryota; kingdom Metazoa; phylum Arthropoda; class Insecta; order Diptera; family Culicidae; genus Aedes; species Aedes aegypti. The sequence goes on from NC_035108.1 coordinate 308,094,800, forward strand.
GGTGAAAATGATTGAAAAACTCTTAAAATCATTCGCGAAGTAATTTCTTGTTGTAATCTTGTATATCTTGTTAAATAGAATACTTGGCGGAATACTTGAACAATATAATGTTAAATCCTTAGAATAATTGTAAAAGTATACTTAGAGAAATTTATGGTCAAAATCTCTGATTATTTTGGATTTTTTCTGGATTTAAATAATTTTCGTGGTAATGATTATCACGGGAATTCATTCAATGATTTATAAGAGAAGTCCTTCAAGGATTTCTTCTAAAAATACCTTCTGAAAATTCTCCAGGAATTATTCCAGGGAATTTTTGCAAAACTTTAGTAATTTTTCCAGGTTAGCTTATTGGGATTCTTTCAAAGATAACTCCAGGATATTCTCCAGAGATTTCCTCCTCCAGGAATTCCTCCACAAACTCCCGCAGCATGTATTCAAAGGATTCCCTTCTCCGGAGATTTCTTCCAGGGATTCCTCCAAGATATTCCAGGATCAATGAACGCCTCCAAGCATTCATCCCCGGATTCATACAGAAAGTCCTCTGAATCCTTTCGAGGGATTCCTTCATAAATGATTCCAAGGATTCCTTCAGAAGATCCTACAGCAATTCCTTTTAGGGGTTTTCAGAAATTCGTATTGGGAGCTTTCCACTCATTCCTTCAGGGATTCCTATAATAATTCCACCAGGGATTCATCCTGAAATTGTCTACAGGAATTCCTTCAGATTTTTCTCCGAGAATGCAAAAGTTTTCATTAGGGAGTTCTTCATAATTTTTTCCAAGGATTCTATCATGAAATCTTCCAGGATACATTAGAGAAATTCCTGAAGATATAATATAATATATAAAATATCACTAATTAATAATGAATACCAGGAGAAACTCCTGGAGTAATCCCTGGAGAAACTCCTGGAAAAATTTCTGGAGGAACTCGTGGAGGAATCCCTGAAGAATATCCTGGTGAAGTCCCTGAAACAGCTTATGGAGGAACCTCTGAAGAAACTGCGGGAAGAATGCAAAGATGAATCAATGCAATGGTATTTTTGAATGAACACCTGAAACAATTCTTGAAGAAAATCCACGAGAAAACCCTGAAAGAATTCCTGGAGAAATCCATTAAGGAGCTTCTGAAGTAATCCATGAAGGAATTTTTGAGAAAAACCCCTGGAGGAACTCGTGAAGGAATCCTTTAAAAGATGCCAGGAGAAACTCCTGGAAAAAAAACTCCTAAGAAATCTTTAACGGAACTCTTAGAAGAATCCCTGGATCAACTGCTGAGAAAATCCCTAGAGGAATTCCTGGTGGAACTTGTGGAGAAATCCCACAAGGAAGTCCTGGCGAAGTCCTTGAATTAGCTCCTGATGAAATCTCTGAAGGAATTTCTGGAAGAATTCTAAGACTAATCCCTGAAAGAACTATTGGAGGTTTTTCTGAAGAAACTGCTGGAGAAATTCCTGAAGAAACTTCTGAAGGCATCCCTGAAGGATTCCATAAAGGAACTACTAGAGAAATCCATAAAGGAACTACTAGAGAAATCCATAAAGGAACTCTTTAGAAAATCCCTAGAGAAACTCGTGAAGGCATCCCAGAAAGAACTCCTGGAAGAACTGTTTAGGAATCTCTAGCGGATCTCCTGGACTAAATCCTGGAGAAATTCCTGGAAGGATCCCTGAAGAACATCCTGGTGAAGTCCCTGAAGGAGCTTATGGAGGAATCTCTGAAGAAACTACTGGAAGAATGCAAAGATGGATCATTGTAAAAACTCCTGGAGGTATTTTTGAATGAACGCCTGGAATAATTCTTGAAAAAAACATTACGAGAAATCCCTGAAGGAATTCCTGGAGGAATCCATTAAGGAGCTTCTGAAGTAATCCATGAAGGAACTCTTGAGAAAAACCCCTGGAGGAACTCGTGAAGGAATCCTTTAAGAGATACCAGGAGGAACTTCTGGAAGAACTCCTAAGGAATTTTCAACGGAACTCTAAGAAGAATCCATGGATTAACTGCTAAGAAATTCCCTAGAGGAATCCCTGGAGGAACTCGTGGGGGAACCTGGCGAAGTCCCTGAATTAGCTCCTGACGAAATCTCTGAAGGAATTTCTGGAAGAATTCTAAGACTAATCCCTGAAAGAACTATTGGAGGTATTTCTGAAGAAACTGCTGGAGAAATTCCTAAAGAAACTTCTGAAGGAATCCCTGAAGGATTCCATAGAGGAACTACTAGAGAAACCCATAAAGGAACTTTTTAGAAAATCCCTGGAGGAACTCGTGAAGGCATCCCAGAAAGAACTCCTGGAAGAACTGTTTAGGAATCTCTAGCGGATCTCCTGGACTAATCCCTGGAGAAACTCCTGGAGGAATTCCTGAAGAACATCCTGGTGAAGTCCCTGAAGGAGCTTATGGAGGAATCTCTGAAGAAACTACTGGAAGAATGCAAAGATTGGTCAATGTAAAAACTCCTGGAGGTATTTTTGATTGAACGCCTGGAATAATTCTTGAAAAAAACTCTACGAGAAATCCCTGAAGGAATTCCTGGAGGAATCCATTAAGGAGCTCCTGAAGTAATACATGAAGGAACTCCTGAGAAAATCCCTGGAGGAACTCGTGAAGGAATCCTTTAAGAGATACCAGGAGGAACATCTGGAAGAGCTCCTAAGGAATTTTCAACGGAACTCTTAGAAAAAACCATGGATTTACTGCTGAGAAATTCCCTAGAGGAATCCCTGGAGGAACTCGTGGAGGAACCCTAGAAGGAATTCCTGTTAAAGTCCCTGAAGGAGCTCCTGAAGAAATCTCTGAAAGAATTTCTGGAAGAATTCTAAGACTAATTCCTTCTGGAAAACTCCTGGAGAAATCCAGAAAGTAACTCCTGAGAAAATCACTGGAAGAACTCCTGATGGCATCTCAGGAAGAACTCCTGGAAGAACTGCTTAGGAGTCTCTAGCGGAACTCCTGGAGGAATCTTTGGAGAAACTCCTTGATGAATCCTTGGAGGAACATCTGGAGGTATATTTAAAGAAATTTCTGGAGGAATACCTGGAGGAACTCCTGGAGTAATCCCTGGAGGAATCTCTGAAGGAAATCCTGGTGAAGTCCCTGAAGGAGCTTCTGGAGGAATCTCTAAAGAAACTTCTAGAAGAATGCTAAGACTTTGACCTTGACTTTGACTTTTGAAGAAACGCCTGGAATAGTTCCTGAAAAAACTCCCTGAACTGAAGGAACACTTGGAGTAACCGCTGGTGAAAATCCTGAAGAAATCCCAGGAACAAATCGTGGACGAATCTCTAGAGGGCTTCCTTAGAGAACTACTGGAGGAATTCCTGAAGAAACTCCTGGATGAATTCCTGAAGGAAATGTTGAAATGATTCCTGAAAGAATTTCTTAAGAAGACCCAGGAAGAATTGTTTTAAAAATCACTGGAAAAAACCTTCAAGAATTTCTGGAGAAATTCCTAATAAACTCTGGGAGGAATTTCATGAAGAACTTCAGAATGGATTCCTAAGGTAACTTCTTGTGGAACTTCTAAGGTTACGAATCCTTAAAGAAACTCGTGTAGAAATACCTAAAGGAACACCTGAAGGAACTTAAAACTCTGTTAGTTTCAATAAAATTTTGCCTGAAAACGGTGTGTGGTGGTGAAGGGTGAATAGGCGATACAAAACTTAAAAAAGTTTGGAAATCCAATCTCCCTTATCTCGTTTTAGATCCTTGCCATGAAAATATTGTTCTGTGAAATTTCCAGCTTTCTAGGAGGTACTTTAATTGAGGCCCAAAGACAATGTAGGTTTATATGGAAATTACTATGGAGAAATTCTGAAAAAAAAAAAAAATTGCAAATACAGGGGCCCGGAGCGGAGGTAGATTTGGGGGTCCCTTAAAAAGAGGTTTGCAAAATATGTCTCTTATTGCCGAACTCGCACTCAGCATTTTTTTCGAAAACATTTAATATTTGGAAAACAAATTCGGACAAAAAATATGCTGCCAGTAAAAATTCAGGATTTCGGCCTGGAAATAGATTTTGTTTTGGAATCCAAAAAATATACATGAAACGATTGCTTTGAAAGTTTCTATATATATATCTGTTTAAAAGGATAAATAATGATAGTCTTGGTCAACTTTCTATATTTGGTATACAACTAATATGCTTAAGGTTATTCTTAGTCAAACTCTTTGAAGACTTGGTGAAAAAATCTTGGAACAATTCATAAATATCTAGTGAAATCGCTGCACCTATTCCAGAAATTATAGTGATGCATTCTAGGAGGCAATCAAGATAACAAGTTTGATATTGTTATTGATGTTGTATGAGGAATTCCCATCCAAACTCAAACTAAATTTTATAAATTCTTGATTTTTTTAAGACATTTTTTGTAACTGCAGAAATTTTGCAAGAATTTTTAGAAAAAAAGCTGGTAAAACCACTAACGAGTTTCTGGGGAAATTTCTGGAAGGGTACGTTAATAAATGTTTTCAGTGGTTGTCAGAGGAAAAGGCGCATAGGTTTCTTCAGTGAAATTCTTGGTTGAATCCTTGTAAATTCTTAAAACGATTCCTGTGGGCAATCTTGTAGAATGCCTTAAAAATTGAGGTAGACATTTTTGGAATGTTTGTGGCATTTTTTTTAAATCTCTCAATGAATTGACGTCTATATAGAAACGCCTGATTATAAATAGCTATATAATAGCGGTTTTACGTCAAAAGCAATTCTTTCATAGATTAATAGAAAAATTCCTGGTAGTCCTGCTTGGAATATTCTGTAGAGTTTCTGCATAGAAGCACTGGAAAAAGTTCCCTGGATTTGTTGCTAATGTTGATTCTGAAAACATCTAGTTATACATTTTGCAAAAAAAAAAAAATCCCGATATATTTCTTTAACGAATTCTTTGAAGAATTTTCTATTTTTTTCAACGAAACCTTGGAGAAAACTTTGGATAAGTTTAACAAAAAAGAATATTGGTGAAATTCATGGCATAATTTCATATAAATTACCAGCAGAAATTTTGAAAGAAATAACCTGATGAATTATTTCAAGTAACACGAGAATAAATTTGGATTATTTTTTGTAGTCTTTTTTAGATGATTTGAAAATAATGCCTGAAAGAATTTCGATTGTTAATAAATTTCCTGGGGCAGTCATTAGGGATTGTTCAGTGAAACCCATCGAGGAATCATCAAAATACTTCGACATAAACATATTTTTCTTTTGTGTCATCATGACCCTAAACAAAAAAAAAAATTTTTTTTTGAAGGGGAGAAAACAACATTTATTGATCTGTTCAACCCCATCAGGGTGTTAACGTTTGCAAAGCCAATTAACCCCATATATTTTTCCCCGCCTTGGTCCTCATAAGTGGTCTCGGACATAAAAAAATAATACTCGCATCAGCTTGAATAATGAAATAAAAATAGAAATCTTTGACTTAGGGTTTCGCTCTATTTCGTCGTGAGCGCTATTATTCGTCGTATCAAACATAAAATGTTCCACAACGGCGGATATTCCAACTTACCTGCTACATAGATTCATTTTCCAAGTGTAATCTTGTGAAAGCTGATATGGTTCGTAAACTTGTACACCAAAAATGCAATAAAACTACTGTATTTCAATAAAAAAAAACATTTGTTCAATCATCCATTTTACACTTTTTAACCGAAACCGCATGGACGAACACGATTTGAGAGAAATGCTTAGTGATCGACAGCAGTCACACCACTTTTTGATACAAGTGAGACGAATCTGAAAACTGATTGCGACCGAAATGAAAACGATACGATGAATACCGCAAGATGCAATTTCATTGCATTATTTCCCAAAGACGATCAAGATTTATCAAAATCTTATTGTAGAATGAAAAAGCCGTTTTGGGAACGAATTGTTTGGCAACGTTGTTTGCAGGTTCTGATTGATCAATGCTTATTACGATGGATACTAGCACATCACCCTATAACAACTCTGGCAGGTCATGAGGCATTTCGTTTCCCTGATAAGCCAGCTTATTTCCCGCCCATTGATTTGGGAAAAACCAGCACCCTCCCCTGAATCGGTAAGTGGTCTCCCTCGGGAGTGGCACATAAGCCATTTTTACCTGTCCCGGGAAACTCTCAAGGGTGTTGGGTTACAATATTCAAAAGCCGAACAAGTTTGCGAAACACTGCTTGAAAATTAACTAATTGTTCGGTGATTTATTTGACTAAAACTTGAAACTTTGAAAACAAACTCATTATCGTTAGCTTTTAACATTTAAAGAGTTTATACCATTGAAATCGTACATCAATATATAAAATGTTTGCTATGCTATGTATTTCAGATTATTTTTCGACCCTTTCTTATCTACAACGACGGTGTTGAAAATAGTGCATTTGTTTCTTCTTCTTGTTATTATTATTGTCTTGTAATTACGTCCAGCTGAGACAGAGTCTGATATTCAGCTTGTCCCAAGGTCATTTCCATGGTTATTACATGATAGCTTCCTTTACCAAAAATGCCATTTGGAATCGCATATCGCGTGACAGGCACAGTGGGCATATAGTCCCAGAAAAATCAAGGTAATTTCTATTACGAAAAGTTCCTAGACTGCCCGGGAAATCTTTGATTTGAAGCCACGGACTTTACTACTAGGCTAAGGAAGGTCCCGTATTGTATTTGTCTAAATTTATATTTGCTAGAAATAAAAGTGATCAACGTGATTCCATTCTACGATGTCTATCCAATCAGAGACAGGTCGCGTGCTACTAATGGACTATTGGCGCATCAGTGCTCTATCTTTCTTCACTACTTTCGTAGATAAAGTGATTCCCGGAGAGATTCTAAAAACGCCAACCAAGGAGATGAGAAACAAAATGAGCTTTCAACCGGACCAGAAGACTGCATGAGTGGCAGCGAAGCTCATTGCCGTTGTCTACAGTTGGAACAAGCAATCTAGGAAATGATGCCGCCTTTCGCCGTGATTTTTTCTTTTCATTTTTTCCGCTTTTCACCACTGCAACCTGGGGGGAAATCTCCACTTTCGGGCGGACAACAACGATGTGAATTTATTATATTTTATCTCTTGTTTCACTTGGCTTCTCACTTTCACACGACTTGATTCGGTATCGCAACACAAGCCCCCCATCCGCTCTGGCCAGGATGGACATTTTCCGGAAGTTTAACTGTTGTTGTTTTTCACTTTTTTTCCGGCTGCTCTGTTTTCCCCCCCATTCGACGGTAGTCGACAAGGACGACGACTATGACGATGGTGACGGTGACTTTGTAGCCGGCCTGTGCCTGGTAATAGTGTATTGCTCCTCTGGGGGAAATTCTGTTATTTGCTATGCTTTATGGATATTTTGCTCCATATATACACTGGAAGGAATGTGGGTTTCTCTAGCGCGCGACTGGCTTCTCGTCTTGCTCAACGGCAGCAGGAAACACTATAAAACAATTTAGCACTTGTCAGTTGAGAGAGCTTGGGGGTTGGGAGTCGCGGGAAATGCCGAAAGACGGGGAAACCAGAGCGGAAGTTGTTGCGGAGACGTGTGGAAATGTGTGGCGAAAAGAATCTCTCTCCAGTGGGCCGTTGAGTTGCGGCGTGAAGCACCAGATGCTAGCCAGTAGGTGTGGTTGGTATCTGGTTAAGCAATGGTGTAATTGCGAGAATCATGAACATTATAATTGTTGTTAAGCATATAATTGATGTAATTGTACAAGATGTAATGGAGAAAATATTGGTGAGATTTTCTTGTGCTGTGACAGTTTATTGAGATAAACAGTTGGAAATCCTTGATAAAGATTGTTCCATTTAGTACTACTTACTTGTTACTTGATGGGCAACAATTTCTTGCTGTTCTAGGCCAAATGAAGAAGCCTTATCCATTGGACCCATTCGACCCATTGGGCCAATCGCTTCAGTGCGACCTTAAATTCTCATTCATTTATTCATTTCATTTATTTAGTTAACATCTAAACAGATAACACCTGAATCAGCAATTTCACGCCACGATACTCGGTTCATAGCCGCATCTCTCCATCCTCGGTTCTGCCCCACCGCTCGCCAAATCGATGCGCACTTGATCCGCCCACCTAGCTCGCTGCGCTCCACGCCTTCTTGTTGCGACCAGATTCGAAGCGAACACCATCTTCTCAGGATTTTCGCCCAGCATTCTTGCAACATGTCCTGCCCAGCTTTGGCTATCTTCTGGATACTTGGATTGCCGTACAGCTGGACGAGATCCTTCGCCGCCATACACCGTTTTCCTGTACACCCCCAAATTCGTCCTAAGCACCCGATGTTCGAAGGCTCCTAGTGCTTGCAAGTCCTCTTTGAGCATCGTCCACGTTTCATGCCGTAGAGGACTACCGGTCTTATGAGCGTTTTGTTTATGGTGCATTTGGTGCGGGTGTCAATCTTTTTCGCATTCACCACCAGTCCAACTTTTGCTGCCTCGTGTTTCAGGCGGGTGTACAGGTTTGCCCCCTTTCCAAATGTTTAGCCGACAATGTCAATATCATCCGCAAAGCAAATAAATTGACTGGATCTCGTAAAAATCGTACCCCGGTTGTTGAGCCCGGCACTCCGCATAACACCTCCTATCGCAATATTGAACAACAGGCACGAAAGTCCATCACCTTGTCGTAGTCCCCGGCGGGATTCAAACGAACTGGAGTGTTCGCCTGAAACCTTCACACAATTTTGCACACCTTCTATCGTCGCTCTTATCAGTCTCGTGAGCTTCCCGGGAAAGCTGTTCTCGTCCATGATTTTCCATAGCTCTACGTGGTCGATACTATCGTATGCCGCCTTGAAATCGATGAAAAGGTGATGCGTTGGGACCTGGTATTCACGACATTTTTGGAGGATTTTCCGTACAGTAGAGAATTTTCCGTACGTGTTGTCGATCGGCCGTCAACAAAGCCGGCTTGATAACTTCCCACGAACTCGTTTACTACAGATGACAGACGACGGAAGATGATCTGGGATAATACTTTGTAGGTCGCATTTGGAAACTGTCTGTCAGAATACTGCATAGCATTTAATGGTGCCCTGCATGCAATTATAGAGCCTGTACGCATCCAGATTATAATCATTCATGGTGCAGCCATATGGTTTCTGAGCTATGAAAATGCTTTTATTAGGCGTGTCTACATTTGCAGTGCTTTTATTATGTCTATATGCATTTCTGACGCTGATTTGGGGCTTATTATTGGTACTTATGATTAATTTGGTAGTGATAACATATGGAATTTTCATTTTTTGTAAAATGTGTACTACTTCGATAATAAACACTTCTCTTCAATGTGCATCAAAACATCCGTAAAGTTGCCGGCTGAATTCAATTTTCATCTTGCCTGAAAAGCACGCTCGTTCTTCAGATATAAACCCGCATCTTACCCCCCACAAAAAGCCGAAAATTGTCCATAAACAGCATTGTGCGCATTTCTTTCTCAAGCCAACCAGTATGCTAAAATTTTACGCCATAAATTCCCCATAACTAAAACCCTTCATCAAATGCCTATCAAACAACAATTGCTCCTCGAGCACAAAACATTTCACTTACATATGGATGGTAAAAGCCGAGCAGCCAGCATCCATAGAGTGAAAACCGCACAAAAGTCGGTCATTGTCAAATTTACAACAGCATCAACACACATGACTTCCGCTCACACCACTTTGTACTGTATAGCAGTTGATGGTAAAGCACCACCTAAATCAAAAAGGCCCGATCTGTCCGGTCCAACTGTGTGGTGGTAGACGGAAGCGAGCCGTCATATGGTATCTTCTAGACTCGGCCATGCCTTTGCCGGCGTCAGCTTCTTTGTCTTATTCTGCTTCTACTGTGGTCTCCGATCATAAAACACTGAAAGCAGCAGCTTCACACAATGGAAGCGAGCACCATTTCTTAGAAGGTCTATGTTATTTGGACCAAATGTTTGTCTTATTGCATATTACGAGAACCAGTGTCAGAAAATATCATGTATTTTTCGATAGATATTTTATTGGAATGCGATATCTACTCCAATTCAGCGACAAAAGATATTTTTGTTTTTTTTTTATCCGTTCATAATATAAGTTGCTGTCTCAAATTTAATATTGAATAAATATTTTAAATTGAATATCTAATAATTTTCCTCAATAACGATTCTATTATCAATATAGTGAGAAAAAATGTATCTTATTTTCTACTTGTGTAATCTTTTTGAAGTTTCATATATAATTTCTTCGATTCTCGATTCGTTGAACAATCAATTTGGACTTACTTGGGTTTACCATCCGTCCTAGTTTAGCAGGACATGTCTTGATTTTGGTATTCTTTTGGTGTGTCCTGATCAATTTCTAATATTTCAAGCTTTGTCTTGCTTTTTTCTGCTTTCCGAATTAGATCGAAAGATAATTTGAATTTGTTAAAACTATCATTCGATCACTATTGAAATGAAAGAGAGATCTCTGAAACTCTGAGTTTTTGGAGAGATCCTTAGTCATAAGATTTTTACCAGATTTCTCCCAAAAACTTTGATTATTTTTTGGTAGGACCCTTAATGGATTTCTCGCAAATTCTCACGGTATCTTAATGATATCATGACGGAATTTTTATTGTGAAATTCATAATAAGATGTATTGCAGATGGGGTGGTAAATGACTGGACAATGCGTACCATTGGTACTTCGCGTACCTGCAGGTATAAAATAGATCCCATTTGTGGTCCTTAGCCTCTTGTCCAGTAACTCCTATCCCTACCTCCCCGTGGTGCCGCCTGGGGTACGAGTAACCGTAGGGAAGATCGGGTAACCAACCCTGGTGGGACCTTGGTCGTATGCTGACAGGGAAGGGTGTAGCTTATCAGAGCGTCTGTTCTCCATGTTAGGGGCGGCTCAAAACAGCGTCTGTTCTCCATGTTAGGAGCGGCTGATCATCGTCCTACTGCCAGGGTGGGACTCTAAACAGTGATGTGTACGATGATCCTCCGGCGAGACAGGGGGTTGGTGCAGGCCTTACAAGCCAGCCGTAAAAATCATCAGTACAGGAAGCATACAATGTAAATTCGGACCGGAACAATCGGCATAAACCCAGGCATCGAAAACGGACTAACGATTGGAAACTCGGATCATGGAACTGTAAGTCTCTCAATTTCTTGGGAAGTACCCGCTTTCTTTCCGAATTATGGAGGGTCCGCAAGTTCGACATCGTAGCGCTGCAGGAGGTTTGCTGGAAAGGGTCGACAGTACATACGTATAGGGATGGTTACCATCTACCAGAGCTGCGGCAACAGACATGAGCTGGGCACAGCTTTTATCGTGATGGGCGAAATGCAGAGGCGCGTGATTGGGTGGTGGCCAATCGACAACAGAATGTGCAAGATGAGGATCAAAGGCCGTTTCTTCAATATCAGCATAATCAACGTGCACAGCCCTCACCTAGCAAGTGACGATAACGATAAGGACGCTTTCTACGCGCAGCTGGAACGTGAATACGACGGCTGCTCAAGCCATGATGTCAAAATAGTTATCGGAGATCTCAACGCTCAGGTTGGCCAGGAGGAGGAATTTAGACCGATTATAGGGAAGTTCAGCGCTCACCAGCTTACGAACGAAAACGGCTTTAGACTGATTGATTTCGCCGCCTCCAAAAACATGGCCATACGTAGTACCTACTTCCAGCACAGCCTCCCGTATCGGTACACCTGGAGATCACCCCAACAGACTGAATCGCAAATCGACTACGTTTTGATTGATGGAAGACACTTCTCGGACATTATCGACGTCAGAACTTATCGCGGCGCTAACATCGATTCGGACCACTACCTAGTGACGGTTAAAGTGCGTCAATGACTCTCCGTTGTGAACAACATTCGGTGCCGACGCCCGCTACGGTACAATCTGGAACGACTCAAGCTATCCGAAGTCGCAACTGATTACGCGCAAAGCTTTGAAGCAGCGTTGCCGGAAGAGGGAGAGCTCACCGAAGCCCCTCTTGAGGACTGCTGGAGTAGTCTCAAAGCAGCCATAAACAACGCAGTGGAAGGTGCCGTTGGGCTCGTGGAAGCAAATCGACGGAACGGTTGGTTCGACGAGGAGTGTCAGACGGTTTTGGACGAGAAGAATGCAACGCGGGCGATGATGCTGCAGCAAGGCACCCGTCAAAACGTGGAACGATACAAACAGAAGCGAAGACAGCAAACCCATCTATTCCGGGATAAAAAGCGCCACCTGGAAGAGTTGGAGTGCGAAGAGATGGAGCAGCTGTATCGTTCTCAAGAAACACGAAAAATCTACAAGAAACTAAATGCATCCCGCAAAGTCTTTGTGCCGCGAGCCGAAATGTGCCGGGATAAGGATGGAGTTATCTTGACGGACGAACGTGAGGTGAAGCAGCACTACGATGAACACCTAAACGGCGCAGAGGAGGAAGATCGAGACAGCAGGAGGAATGGCTTCATCAGTACGGCGGATGAGGGAGACGTGCCAACTCCCACAATAGGTGAAGTTAAGGATACTATCAAACAGCTCAAGAACAACAAAGCAGCTTTAAAGGATGGTATTGGAGCGGAACTTATTAAAATGGGCCCGGACAGGTTGGCCATTTGTCTGCACCGATTGATAGCCAGGATCTGGGATACAGAACAGCTACAGGAGGAGTGGAAGGAGGGAATAATATACCCAATATACAAAAAGGGTGACAAGTTAGAATGTGAGAACTATCGAGCGATCACCATTCTTAATGCAGCCTATAAAGTGCTTTCCCAGATCATCTTCCGCCGTCTATCGCCACTGGCAAGCAGATTTGTGGGAAGTTATCAAGCCGGTTTTCTGGATGGGCGATCGACGACAGACCAAATCTATAGGTTGCGGCAGATCCTCCAAAAGTGTCGCAATTATCAAGTCCCTACGCACCACTTATTCATCGATTTCAAAGCGGCCTATGATACCATCGACCGCGAGGAGCTATGGAAGATTATGGACGAGAATGGTTATCCCGGGAAACTGACTAGATTGATCAAAGCAACGATGGATAGTGTACAGTGCTGTGTGAAGATATCGGGTGCATTATCGGACCCGTTTGAAACACGCAAAGGACTTCGACAAGGCGATGGTCTTTCCTGCCTTCTGTTCAATATTGCGCTAGAAGGTGTTATGAAACGGGCGGGCTTCAACATGCGGGGCACGATCTTCAATACATCCAGCCAGTTCATTTGTTTCGCTGACGACGTGGACATTGTCGGAAGAACGTTCCAGGTGGTTGCTGAACAGTATACCAGGCTGAAACGTGAAGCAGATCGGGTTGGATTGAAGGTAAATACGTCGAAGACGAAATATCTGCTGGCGCGATAGAGCTCGCATAGGCAGACGCGTGACGATCGACGGGGATGACTTCGAGGTGGTGGACGAATTTGTCTACCTCGGATCACACTGCGGAACACGGTTTTGTCTCAAGAACCAAAATACCGCTATTTACTAAATTAAGGGTTGCTGAGTCCATTGCCGTTTTCAGAAATATCATGGCACGTCTAGTTTTTGAGATATTGACGGTTGAAAATGCTAAATTTGGCTGTTTCAGCCAACTTGCATGCAAGTTTTCCAACTTGTACGGCAATTTGTTTGCTCAATTCAAACTTTATGCATAGAACAATAATTATCAATGAAGTTCATAATATTTTCGATGGTAAAATGTTATTTTTTGGTGGTTCAGAAAAGTATTGTATTATGCCATATAAGAGAAACGAAGAATTTCATATGAAGACGGCAAACATGTTGAAAAAAATAGATTTAACCTAAATTTTATAATAAAATTTCAACTGATTTGTATCTAAATTGAAAGTTCAAGTCCTATTTAGCATGTTTGGTAGATTATATCACAAAAAAGTTTGATAAATCATACTTTAAACTTCATGTAAACATCAATAAAACCAGTGTTTTATACAACTTTGGCGACCTGTAGCTAAAAATTGTGACGTGCTGAAACATTTCTGAGAACGGCATCAGATTCAGCGACCCAAAATCTACTAGAGACACATAATTTGATCCTTGAGACACGCGAAAGTGTCATTTTTGTTACGCTGTGTCATTGATAACATTGCCGGAAGTGCTCATAAGAACACTAATCTGAGAAGCAGGCTTTGTCCCAGTAGGGACGTAACGCCAGAAAGAAGAAGAAGAAGAATCATTGCCGGAGTGCTTACTACGGACTCCACAAGACCTTGCGGTCTAGTAAACTTCACTTCTGTACTAAGTGTACCATGTACAAGACGCTGATAAGACCAGTAGTCCTCTACAGGCATGAGACGTGGACAATGCTCGAAGAGGACCTGCAAGCGCTAGGAGTTTTTGAACGACGTGTGCTTAGGACGATCTTCGGCAGAGTATGTGAGAAAGGCGTATGGAGGAGAAGAATGAACCACGAGCTTGCGCAACTTTACGATGAACCCAGTATCCAGAAAGTCGCCAAAGCTGGAAGGGTACAATGGGCGGGACACGTTGTGAGAATGTCGGACAACAATCCCGCAAAAATGGTGTTCACCTCAAATCCGGCCGGTACAACACGAAGCGGAGCGCAACGAGCTAGGTGGTTTGACCAAGTGGAGCAGGTTCTTGGAAGTGTGGGGCGATCGAGAAATGGGAGGTTAGCAGCCATGAACCAAGTTAATTGGCGTAACATTGTGGCGCAGGTCATGTCTTGAAAAACGTAGAGCCAGCAAAAGTAAAGTATGTAACCATCTGTCAACTTTGTTCTAAATTACTACTCGACTGTTACAATTCAAATGGGTCGACCGCGAAGTTAAATTCAACCATTAGAGGGGTAAATTACTATCGAATTGTCAGATTTTAACCACAGCCTGAGTTGCCATTTTCGCATTCGTATATCGTGTGTCAGGTATGATGATGCTTTATGCCCAGGGAAGTCAAGGAAATTTCCATCACGAAAAGATCCTGGACGAACCGGGAATCGAACCCAGACACCGTCAGCATGGCTTTGCTTTGTAGCCGTGGACTCTAACCACTCGGCTAAGGAAGGCCCCCTAAATTATCTAATTAGGGTAAAGAATTACTAGGGAGTTCCATGATTCACATTTACATGGAAGTTTTCTCAGCCGAAATGTTTGCATCTTTATAGAATCGTGAAGTTTTTGATTCGGGGTGAAGTTGATCACGTACTGCGATAGGTTTCCGAAAATTAAGAGATATGCTGCTTACTAAATTTGGGATCACTGATTCTGCATCAAGTGTCAAAAATCTTACAACTTGTCGGTAAATCGGGAAATTTTAGTATTAAATTTTGTGAATTACTGAATAAACCACATTAAACGCCAAGAGGTATGCCATTTTCTTTGAAAACGACAACCTGTTCACGAAAAGAACATTTTTTCACTCCGGAAATATTTTTTTTATATTCAATGCAAATTCTAAACTGACTAAAGTGTTACGGCTCTTATAAAACAAATTACATTTTTCGTACAAAAAGCGTTACGGACGGGGAAGGGGTTCAACAAATTTAAATTTAAGCGTTGCGTTATTAATGGACGCTGCCTAACTGCAACATTCTACAAAACGGTTTTGATCTTCTGCTCGAAAATATTCAAAGTACGATAATCATCCGTTCTAAAAAAGGAAAGGTCGCCCAATGCTATGATTATATTTTTGAGATCCTTCGTGAGTGCTTAGGAACTCGCTGAGACCGAGAGAATTGCGCCAAAACAGAAAACTGTCATGCCTAGTGTTACCAAATTACAAGGTAGTCGTGTTATTTTAGTGTTGCTGTTTAGTGTCTTAATTATTTCGTTTAAATTGATTATTTATATATATTTTCTTTGAATTTGGTGATCAGCTTATTGACTGATTCCCAAGGTAAGTACATTATTGTGTAAAATATAAATTCCAAAAGTATAAAACTTTTCCGAAAAAAAAATGAAAAAAATTGCTCGTGTTTTTTTAAAACGTCTCATTATTAATATTTTGAAAATGGTGTATAAATTTTGAAACGATGCGCATTGCATAATAACTTGAAAAATACAAGACATATTGTTTTGGTGTCTTCTGATCATTTGTTTGTCTGGTTAAGGCACGTTATATGCAATAGTGTCATAAGCGCTAAATTTCTTAGTTTTCGCAATTCACTCATAAACTTTTTTATTTCAAACGATAGAACAATTAAATGTTCTACAATATTGTAGATGATTGAAAATGTGAAAATTTTTTACAACATTAGTTTTTCTATACCTAATAGTTTGGGAGATAAAGGTCACTTTAGAGTTTGATGGTCAAAAATGTTTTTTTAGCGAAATCTTAGTAAAAAGTTATGAACAAAAATTATTTTAAACAAGTTTTTTTTCATACAATTTTGTGTACATTCTGTTTAAACATTTGTAACTCTTTTACAAGATTTTTTACATTTTTCATGTCTTCTACGAAGTTGTTAGATATATAAAACGATATATAGTTAGATATATAATTGCTGAACATCGTACCTCTTTTTCTATTAAAGTAAAATAATTATCGGTCGAAATAATTTTAAAAAGGCTTATTTTTTTGGTAGTAAAAACCTATGATAAGACGCTTATAGACAAAAGTTTTTATCAACTGCCGAAAGGGAAGATATTGTGATTTCATGATTCATAAGAGTTGCCTGCGCCATTTTGCGTCGAAGGCAGTTATGAGGTCCAACTACCCCTCGAGAAAAGAGTAATTCAAAAATAACTTTGTTACTTCAAAAGATAACGTGATGATAGGTTCAGCAAAAACATGGGGTTTCCATGACAAAAAAAAAAAAAAACACAAAAATGTTAAAAATCTTGGAAAAAAGTTATGATAAAAAATATGATTTTTAGGGGCCATTCAAATACAAATAAAATTTTGAAAATAATTCTGAAGCTTCCTCCCTGGTATAGTACTAATGGGTTACATAGAACATCCAATATTGAAACATTGGAGCAAATGTCGTTACTGCAAAATCGTTGCAATCTTCTATTGTCATGATAAATGCGTTATATATCTTGATATTTAGGTTAATTGAAAGCATTTTTATTCTCTTACAAACAGATGAAAACAACTCACATGTATAAACTCTGTACTGCTACGGCAAATAAAATGTAGTATGTTATTATTAACATGTTAATAATGCCTAATTTAGTTTCATCAAATTAGGATGATAGTATTTTCTAACACAGAACACCTAGATATAAGAAATGAATGTAATGTCTGAAACGATTCTAGCATTGGATTTCAAAAAGTGCAACTGTGGTTCTAGGTTGTTATTGAAAAACATAATTTTTCTAACTTTTTCCTAAAAAATACTCATAGTGCAATTCCGGACAATCGTTGAAACCTCAAGATCCCCCTGGAACAACGCCGACTTGAAGGCAGTTGGACCGACAACATATGTGAGGACCATAAATTTTCCAATTTTCATCTCCCAAGAAGTGAAAACACACTATTCCGAGCATCAACATGTAGGAGAATCAGTGAATGAAAACAAAAGATGGAACGATGCGGACAGGGCAGGGGCTGGATGGAGACGGTCGCCGTCATCAGTTTGACAAAGGCATCCCTGTATGGTGGAAAGTTTTCCGAATTCATCGTTGGAGTAAAACTTTTTACAATCTGCCGGATGTCGGTCGGCAGTCGAACTATCGTTATAGTAGTACGTGTAAGTGAGAGTTTTGAGCAACGATGGTGGGAAACACACTTAAAGTTAGTATGTTATAAATTGAACCATATTTTATTGAAGTTCGACTTCTTCAATTGCTCTGATTTAAGGTATCAGGTATCAGAACGCCGGCTCCAGAGGCACGTTCCCGGACAATTGGGAGATTTGTCCCATCGTCATATTTGAGGATATTTAATCATCTACCAGATGGAATAAGAAAGGGAAAAGTAAGATGGAAATAAATAGAGATGGGGTCCCTTGAAGAGGGAAAATCACATAAGGCAGCATCCATTTATTACGCAACGTTAATATTGGAAATTTTTGACCCCCTCACCCCTCTGTAAAGCTTTTTGTATAAAACATTTCAAATTTTTGTATGAACCGTAACGCTTGAGCCTACTCCCCCTCCCCCTAGAGCGTTACGTAATTTTTGGATGCCGCGTAAGTGAACTGAGAGCATTTAGCTTAAGTTCTCAAGTTTCTGAAACTTGTCTTGTTAGTTTGATTAAATAACAAAAATAAAGCCGCTGACTTTTCTTGCAAGTGTTTGCTATCTGTTACAAAAAATATTTAATCCAATGATCTCATTAAAAATTCTCAATTCTAAATAAATCTCTAACCGGCTATTAACAACCATGTAAATGGAACCCTTAGCAACCATGAATTGAGTGTATCTCACGCTTCCCTCAAAATACATGTTCCATATTATCAGCTTCGGTCCAATAAACCGTCAAGCTAGAAATTTCATCACATCACTTACACAATCGAACATCTTTCTGCTCTGTTCAACACCTCAAACAGCACCCAAACACCCATTCAGCCAGTTTTGTGAAAGGTGCTAAAAGTTGTCACTTACAGAGTGTATCGTTTCAAGATTGTTTATTGGCCGGAAACCCTCATGAAAATGGTCGCTTCTCGTTGGCTGTACACTGGCGTTTCACCCCCAGTCCCTCCCATTCGGAACCATCATCCTGTATAGAAGATAGGGTTACCATACTTGCCCTGAAAAAAAAGTACATGTTTGGAATTAAGAAAAGAGTTTGTTTAGAGTTCAATTTCATTGAGTATTGTTCAATAATTTGAGTGTCAACCTTCAGTAATATCGGTGTAACTTGATTCTTAAAGGTAGGAAGAGGACATGTACTTTAAAAAGAGTGCGGCTGGTAACCCTAACACAGAAGAAAGCCTATACACTATTCCACTCCCACAACCACTCTTGGGAAAGTGTTAAAAGATGTTACAACGAGATGATAACCGGACGACTGAGTGCTGTAAGCAGTAGCCATGTGGATGCTGCCGGAGCAATACGTTCTGCCATCACAATAACTTTAGTGCTGGAAGAAATGACACAACTCAGTAAAATGTTTCGGCTCCGTCCCTTGCCGTTCATTGTTCCAGTTACTACACATCAACCCGATGATGACGACGAAAACGATGCCTAGCTCGGTTTCCGGTTCCGGGTGCTGTACAGGCTTTTCCATGTCCGGTTTAAATTTATGGAACGATTCAATGGCAATGCTTCAGCAATCATTATTGCCTTCCCTGAGATAGACCCAAAGTGAGAAATTGTTGTTGTATTTGTCGGGTATTTGATTATCTCGGTTCTGGATGGGAAATTACTACGACATTAGCAGACAATGTTCGAATTCATATATCATTGAAACTAACATAATGTAGGATAATCAGTTATTTAGATACCTCAAAACGGATTAACATTGATTAACATTGAAATCAGCATTTATCGATAGAATATTTTGTATGCATGAATGGTTATTCTCCTTCTTATATTCATGAGCTGATAAGAATTAAGGAGGGCTTCGTGAAGCCCGAGCAAGCCGGCTCGTTTTTTTAAACACCGGAATGAAAGTTTTTTTTCATTTCACGCGTTTTGATGCTGGGCAGTGGTTCGTGGAAGCCAAATCATACGTGGTTTTTCGTGTCATCAGATCGGTTTTTAATTTGCGTGGAAAGTAAAAGCGTCGTTTTTCCGGCGTATCCTGAGTGATTTCCTTCTCAGTTAGTCTGAATGCGTTCAGTTATGCTGAAAGGGGATTGTGGTTGTTCAATTAGGGACGGATAACACTGCGGAACACGTTTTTGTCTCCAGCATCAAAATACCTCTATTTACTTAATAAAGGGTTGCTGAATCTGTTGCCGTTTAAAGAAATATCATAGCACGTCTAGTTTTTGAGATATTGGTTGTTGAAAATGCGAAAATTGGCTATTTCAGTAAACTTGCATGCAAGTTTTCCAGCTTGTAAGGCAATTTTATTTACTTAATTTGCCACAGAATTCAAACTTTATGAGTATAACATATATTAATCATCAAAGTTTGTAATACTTTTGACCCGGAAAAGTAATTTTTTGATGGTTTAGAAAAGTATTGTATATTGCCATTTAAGAGAAACGAAGAATTTAGTATGGAGACTACAAGCATATTGAAAAAAATAGTTTAATTTAAATTTTATTGTGCATTTTCAATCAAAATACATCTAAAATGAAAGTTTAAGTCCTCTTTTGCATGCTAGATGGATAAAATGACAAAAAAGTTTGATAAAATATACTTCAAATTTTTGATAAACATCGATAAAATCAATGTTTTATACAACTTTGGCGACCTGTAGCTAAAAATTGTGACGTGCTGGGAAATTTCTGAGAACGGCATCAGATTCAGCAACCCCAAATCTACTAGAGACACATAATTTGATCCTTGAGACACGCAAAAATGTCATTTTTGTTGCGCTGTGTAATTAATTGGTGAGCTCGTCCCATACTTTTATTTCAAATTTGTTAAATATGTATGATTCTATGATTCAATGGAGGGACGTTAATATGATTTTTCAACAAACTATAAATGGTTCGTCACTGTGAGTGTCAGCATAAACTCTTATTCATAAATTATTTTTTTTTCCCAAAACACCCCTTCTATTTTGTTTGTGATTTAAAAAACAACTTTGAGTAGTTCCACACTATAGTTTTTTTTTTTAATGGAATTTTCGCAAAGATAGAAACTTTCACTTAACCCGGCTATTTGGGGAGCACATGGGGTTTAGGCTTTGTGGTTCTCACTGAACGGTCTATTACTCAACGGTCTACTGCGGATGCACGTCTCGAGTGCGGTAACAGAGAAAAAAAGTGGAAAGCAACTCTGTACCACGCCACTTTTCTTTGGCTTGGGCTACAAGTCCGATGTCCCCCTGGAACTATCTCATGGTATTACTTCAGGGGCGGAGGGCTTGTTGATGCCTCTACGCCTTTTCATTAACGCCTCTTGCTCTATTCGATCTGACTGCAATGTGTCTCTTCAACGTCAATCACATTTCATTTCAGGGCCGACCACACGCCTTGTGAGAGTTTTTTTTTCCGATAGATGCAACTGTGTTTGTTGGTGCGCTTGACTTCATTTGCATGCTCGTCATGCTCTATGGTCGGACCGGATGGATGCCGAGGTCGGTCTTGCGATTCGCAAGCGCCCCGACGACCCAAAGCCGGCGTGATCGATACTACTCGGTGTAGTTCCTGACTGTGAAGCTAGCCTACGACGATGTAATTTCTCCCGAAACCGGTAACGTTACGCGTTGTTCATATTCCGTTGTTGGCCGGAAACTTCCGGTTCACAGGCGCCCCGACAATCATTTGCTGGTGCTGTTCCGCGGTCTACTCAGCTAGTCCCAGACGGTGGACTTAGCCTACTCCGAAGCTGGCCGGCAGATGCCGTGGTCGGTCTTGCGATTCGGGTGGAGGGAAACTTCCGGTTCACAAGCGTCTCGACGACCTTTTGCCGGTGCTGTTTCGCGATCTACTCAGCTAGTCCCAGACGGAGGATCTAGCCTACTCCGACTCGATGGTGGTCGGCCAAGTGTCAGGGTCGGTTCTGCAATTCCGGTTGGAGGGTGACTTCCGGTTACAGGCGCTTCGACAACTTATTACCGATGCTACGTTACGTTCGTTATACTCGGTCTAGTCCCCGACGGAGGATCTAGCCTTCTCCGATAGCGCTCCTTTCATCAACAGACTGACTTGTCGAGTGCCAAGGTCGGTCTGACAATTCCAGAGGGAGGTTGGCTTCCGGTTCATCAGCGCCCCGACGACCCGACGTCAAGCGCTGTTCTCTGCGTCTCGTTTCGCTGCTCTGCTCTGCTCGCATCACCATGTTGGTCATCATATTTTAAAGATCGGCATTGCTTATCATTCCGTGTACCACACCTTCTACGCTGAAGTACTCACCGTGTTTCGTACTATATTGAACCTCGGGCAGTCGAAGAAAACATGTTCTGGCATTTCTTCAATCTTCATACACTCAGGACAGAATGGTGAGGACGCATGGTCGAATCGATGCAGATACTGCTTGAACCAGCCGTGACCTGACAGTAACTGTGTCAGGTGAGGGTTTCTTTTCTCCATGCTGCCTGCTCATCCAGACCGAGAGGTTCGGAATGAGCCTATGGGTCCACCTTCCTTTCTCGGAAGCATCCCATTCTTGCTGTCACTAAGCCAGTGAACAAATTCTTGCCAACTGCCTCGCCTGTCTGGTTTCTCTGCGCTGATAGCAGTCGATGTCTTCGGACAGGATGATGCAGATCGGGAACATTCCAGCGATTACGCATGCCGCCCCCAATGATAAGATCCTGTACGCGCTCACCACTCACATGGTGATGAGTCGGAACATGCTGTTTAACTTATTCTGATTCCGCTTTATCTGTAGTGCTGCACTCCAGGCTGGCGCACCGTATCTTAGTAGCGATGTTGATACGACAGCCAGAAGACGCCTCTTACGGCTTCTAGGACCACCTATGTTGGGTATAAGTCTTGTGAGCGCATTGCTCGCCTTCGCTGCCTTCTCGCATGCATAATCGACGTGACTGTTGAAGTTCAGTGTAGCAATACGCCCAGGTGTTTCAGCTTTTACTGTGATGTTATGGCATGCCCCCGACAGTGATGTCACCGTGCATGACTGCTTTGCAGTTGCTAACTAGCAGCACCTCCGTTTTGTGGTAAGCTATCTTCTGCTTGACGTCCTCCATCCAATCTTCGACTAGACAAATTGCCTCCATCGCCAGAATTTCTACTTCCTCCTGCGTCTCACCAATTACCGTTAGGGCAACGTCATCGGCGAAGCCGGCGATCTCGACCCCCTTGGGTAGCTCCAGCGATAGGACCCAGTCGTACATCGCATTCCAGAGCGTTGGTTCCCGTATGGAACCTTGTGTGACTTCAGACCTTATTCTTAACTCCTTCGGGCCGGTGTCGGTTTTATACCTCAGTACGCGATTTTGGAAGTAACTCTTCAGAATCTGGCACAAGTAGTCAGCACAACCCCCATTCTGTGCAGCGCAGTAGCAATGGCCTCCCAGCTGGCGCTGTTGAACACGTTCTTCACATCTATAATAACCACGGCACAGTAACGATCCCCTCTACGCTTTTGTGACAATGCTTTCTCGGCCTTCTCTAGCATTGTTCGAATTGCGTCCACCGTCGACCTTTCTCCCTGGAATCTGAACTGCCTTTCTATAGCCCGTTCTCGCTCTCTGTGTATTTCAACACCCTGCTGAAGATAACCCATTCCAAGAGTTTACCGAGTGTATCCAGTAAACATATAGGCCTATGATCCTGGATCCCCGGGCGGTTTTCCTGGCTTTTCTGAATTTTTCATGTTTCTGGCAAATGACCTTCGTCCAGGCATTTCTGCATAGCTTTCCTTACCATATCTGGATATGCAAGGACCGCTGCTTTGAGTGCCACGTTGGGGATTCCGTCCGAACCCGGGGCCTTGTTCAGCTTCAGCTTTTTCACAGCTGCTATAAGCTCCTCGTTGGAGATCTGACGATCTTTGGCATTTCCTAGTTCTTCATTGCCATATGGTGTGGCCGGCTACATTGTAGGGTCATGCTTTGGGAATAGATCCTCGACGATGACTCTCAGTTTGTCCGCACAAGTTTTGGCCGGCATCGACGGGCCCTTGATTTTCGCCATTATTACTCGGTAGGCAACCCCTCAAGAATCATTATCGCCCTTGTCAACTCCACCGCATCGAGCTCCGGAATATCGCTGGTTACACTAAGTGCTCTGACGAAAAGGTCCTTGTTGAAGGCCTTCGTCTTTAACTGCTTCACGCTAATTGAGTTTTTTTGGCTTTGCCGCGCAGTCCCCTTCGGGCAATGGTATAGCGCAGTGGTCACCAAACTGCGGCCCGCGGGCCGCATGCGGCCCTCGAGAAGGATTTGTGCGGCCCGCGAATGGATTTTAAATATTAATGTGATGCGGCCCGCATGTTATATTTTTTGATATTAAGGTTCATAATCCTTTGCTCTTGAAACTTTGTTCTTGAAAAGTCAATCTTCGAAATCACAAATTTGATAGTATCTGCGTTCATCCATCTCTATGACTTTTTTTATCAATTAAATATCAGCTCACAATCATTTTCAAGATTCAAAGTTTCTAAAAACCTGAAATTTTCTTGAATTTTAAAAGAAGTTCTGGTAAATAGCAGCCTGCAAAAAATCTTCAAATCCCCACTTTTCTGAACATACTTCAGTTTACAAAATTGTGCCATTTGTGCTTATTCTGCGCGGCGTGTGAGGTGAGACGAGTCGAATGAGGTGACAATTGTCGACTCGCTCCCATTTGATTAACATTAGTCGTCTCACGTCACTCGAGGTGAGAGAGACTCGTCTCGACTCACACGCCGTGCAGAATAAGCACAATTATCTTAGTCTTTTAGAGGTGTCCACAGAATTATGTTAATCGAAGTATTTCAAGATTAATTGCTTTTTGAATGTTCCCTACTGTTTCGATCTTCCATAAAAAATGGTCAACTTTGATGAGCTGACTGCGTTTACTAATGTTGTATACTAATTTTTTTATAGCATTTTCAAACTCAAATAATGGTGCGTTCATGGCTGGTTTGAGTTTTCACAGAATTTTCGTGTTTTAAGAAAGTTCAGGTGAACCCAAACTTTTGCACGATGACTTGAATGACTGTTTCATTGATTTTGAATAGTTTTCAGATTTTACGCTAAAATTTTGTGAGTGCTCTTCAATGAATATATGATTATGATATTAAAGAGACTTTGATTTCTAGATTCTAGTCAATCCAGTGCTGAGAAAATCATCCATGTTTTTAGTGTGTTTTTTTTTTGGAAAAATGTAACAACTTTAATTAAAAATTTAGTACAGAAAAGTATTTTCATGAATTTTCATGAATTTCATAAAAACAATTGGCCTTGTTTCTCTGACATTTATTTCCTTTGCTTCCAAACCCCTCTGTTTTGATCATGCGGTTCCCAGAAATGTTTATCCATTTTCATCGAAATAGTGATTTTCTTTTTGCAATCACATTAAAAGCTGTTAAAATTAATCCTTTCAAATCTTGAGGCCCGCAACTCATTTTGAAAGCGGTGAGATGGCCCGTGTAGTCGGTTAGGCTGAGGACCACTGGTATAGCGGATTACCTGGTGATCGCTATGGGTATACTCATCACTTACCCTCAGTTCATGTTGCCCGCTAGTGATGGGCTACACCAGTGATTTCCAAAGTGGGCGAATTCGCCCCCCTGGGGGCGATTTTCAGGCTCAAGGGGGCGAAAATTTGTAAAACAGAATTTGGGGGGCGAAAAATCCAGAAAGGGGCGAAAAACCTAACATGGGAGCTTCAAATGCTAATGCAAATGCTTCAAATTATTCATAACCTTTGGAGGACACACATCTGAAGGTTAATCAATTCCATACTTAAATATTTCCAGGACTATTTTACCTTTGATCGTTATATCTCTAATCATGGTAATTTTAAAAGTATTATAGACAGCATTACATGATTGTCAAACACAACATATTTGTGCTATTCATTGAGCTTTTTAAATATCATGTGAGTTTTTAAAATGGTCAGCATTTGAGATTTTCACGAGATTTCGCAGTTGCCCAATATATATATAAGGATCTTTTTTGTATGTGAACTTTAAGGTTTGGAAGTTAATATTTCTGGCATCCAGTTTTATACAAAAAAAAATCTACAGTACCATTAGTGATGTTTTTAATCATTTTATAAACAACTTTTGGAAAATTTAGCCTACAAAAATCGCGTTCCAGCGATGCCAAAGACAAAAAACTCTATTTATAAAAAGATTTGAAGAACGTCCGAAAAATTAGAGCTTTCCTTGGTGTTAGAAATACACCCTTTTGATAAATTAAATTGATTAATGAATTGAAAAAAATTCTGGATTTTCATATAATTTTTTGGGTTTTTGGATTGGATATAGAAAAGCGTTGGGAACGCCAGGCCTTTATTACTCACAATTTCTGAAAATTATTCCAGTAATTTTAGAAATAGCAGATAAATCACAATTTACGGGGTGAGATCTTTAAAAAACGAACAATTGCTAACAGAATCATTATAGTTCACCCAAATATGACATATTCATGCAAAAATAAATGCGTTTGCTTGGAAAACATTGCATTTGGTTCAGTTTTGGAGAACTTCGCCCCAACTACGTCACAAGGCGCCTGTGAATACATTACATTTGTTAAGTTGAAACTGGACCAAACTTTTACCAACTAAATCGGTAGCCTGTAATGTACGCAAGATATTTTTAAAATCGATATTATAATTTACAGCCCAGGTTACCGATATTTAATAAAATGTTTGTAAATGTACATAATAGTTATTGCATTATGATTCTTCGGATATGCGAGTCGAAGACATTTTTTGTCCTTATTGAAATATTTGAATCACATATCAGGGGGGCGATTCCAGATTAATATTGGCCTCAAGGGGGCGAAAGTTGAAAAAGTTTGGGAAGCACTGGGCTACACCATGTAAGATCGATGATCGATGCTCGTTCGTTTTTCCTAAATGTGCTAACGGTACCTTCATTGCACAGTTGGAGATCTAGCTTTGTTAGGGCCCCATTCCACGGCCCATGCATTGAAATCTGCTCCAGTTAGTACTCGCTTCCGACCGACAAGTCCATCGGTCAATTCTTCTAACATCCACCTGAATACGTTGAGTGTCCACCTTGGAGGAGCGTAGCAGCCGCTATTCCCGTGCTGTCCTCCACCCAGATGGCATTATCGAGCTGTACCAGGAGTTGATAGCTGGATCGTTGGTAGCGTAAAAGCTCTAACTCAGGAGGCAGATATCTGGTTAAGATCACATCCAATGATGATCTGCTACAGGAGTTGCGATCACAGTGCGATATTTGAGATGTGACCATGATAATCCGACTTTCAAAGTCGTACGATGGCACACAGTTAGCGACGATTCGGCTACCTGTGGCCGCAGCAAACAAACTAGTCGAGGAGTAAAAGGTGAAAATTGGATGGTTCGACACTATACACTCCCGTGCAAAAGTTTGGGATCACCCCCTAAAAAACATACAAAAGTGTTCTGTCCATATCTCTGTGATTACACGTTCAATTGAAACTCTTTAAGCCGCATTCAAAAGGCAAAGAGTTATACTTACTTCGTATGTATTTTTCCAAAAACATTTTTTTGAATTTTGTGTACTAAATTTTTACTTAAAGTTGTGACATTTTTCAAAAAAACACACTGAAAAATCATATCTAATTTCCTCAGCATTGAATCGACCAAAATTCTAAATCAAAGTGTCATTAGAATCGTAATCTTATATTCTTTGAAGAGACCCCACGAAATTTTGGCGGAAAAATCTGGAAAGTATTCAAAATCAATGAAACAGTAAGTCAAGTCATCGTGCAAAAGTTTGGGTTCACCCCTCAGTATAATGCAAATCGTGCAAAAGTTTTGGTTCACCTGAGCCGCACGCACATAATTTTTGTCAATATCTTTGCCATTTTTCAACCGATTTTAATAGTTTAAAGCTTTTTTGAGCGCAAATAATGGCGCGTACATGATTGGTTTGAGATTTCACAGATTTAAGTAAGTTCAGATGAACCCAAACTTTTGCACGATACACCATACAGAGGGGTGAACCCAAACTTTTGCACGATGACTTGAATGACTGTTTTATTGATTTTGAATGCTTTTCAGATTTTTCCTCCATAATTTCGTGGGGTCTCTTCAAAGAATATAAGATTACGATTCTAATGATACTTTCATTAAGAATTTTGGTCGATCCAATGCTGAGGAAATTAGTTATGATTTTTCAGTGTGTTTTTTGAAAAATGTCACAACTTTAAGTAAAAATTCAGTATACAAAGTTCAAAGAATGTTTTTGGAAACGAAGCAAGAATAACTCTTTGCCTTTAGAATGCGGCTTAAAGAGTTTCAATTGGACGTGTAATCACAAAGATATGGACAGAACACATTGGTATGTTTTTAAGGGGATGAACCCAAACTCATGCACGGGAGTGTAGGTGTATATTTGCACAAGGTTCACTTTATTCAACAAACTTTCGTACATTTATCAAATAACTTATTATCTAGCCCTACTAGCCATTGGTAGCGTAGCAAGTATCTCGTTGTGTTTTAACAAATCATTGGACCAAGATAAATATTATCACCACTGGGAGATAGAGGAGTATTTTCTCTTCATCGTAGCATTGTTAATTAACATGCATCCATTCGTTTGCCCAATAACAAGAAGATACACACTTGGTTACCAATGGCTTTTAGGGCGAAATCATAAACTAACCGAGATTTGCCCCAATAGTTCCTCCTACGTCGTTGTTGAACACACTGTTGAAATGGCTGTAGGATTCCACATAGTTCTCCAGAACGATTGTTCAAAAAATTCTGGGGGGAGGATTTCCTAGAATAATTTCTGGAGCGATTATTCGAAGGAACTTCTATGGTATTGGCTTCAAGAATAACAGAAAAAAGACATGAAATCCTGGAGGAACTCTTGTAGAATTTTAATGAATCATTGTGAGTTATCCTGTCAGAATTTCTGTTGGAATCTTGGGAAAGTCTCCTTCGTCTCAATATTAAATTAAAGATAAAATGAAAATTCTAACATTTTTTGTTAATTCTTAATGCTAGAAATCCACGTTTATAACAAATTTACTGCTTTTTTCATTATTTTCATTGAGTTAGATCTGTACGTCGTTATCTTGAGCTTTACATTTACCTATACAATATGTGCTCATATTGATTTAGCAATGGTCAACTCTCTGACTTTTGGCAACAATGGTTACGTTATCTTGTAGCCTTTCAAAATAAAATCAAATCTTACGAAAATTAAAAAAAAAAAACGTTTTATTTATGATTTTTAGTGGACATATTCCACTGGTGAATAAAATAAAATTTAGTTGAATTTTATTCGTGAACTGTAGTAGCTTTAAAGTAAACTGATAGATACAATTAGTGCTGTTTTTCAACAAACACATTTTTGAATTTATGATTTTTTTTCCGTAAAAAATGATTCTAAACATTAGAAGAACACTTAAATAATGGAGATGAACCATTCTGACAAGATTTTCATTGTAAGTTTAGATACAGGATTTTTTATAAAGGGTTTCTCGATTCATGTAAGTTCCCTAAATATATCCAGGCGCAAAAGGTTGCATTATGAAAAATTCAATAATTAATGTTTCTTGATATCTGTTTGGTTATGTTTGTCATAACAAATCATAAGTGTTTATCTGATAATACCAGTTGTCTAATATCTAACACAATATTGTGAGGAATGAATAATAAAACTAGCCAAAACACAAAAAGTCATATAAAACATCATTGAAAATAAGTCATTTTATTTATTTCTCCCTTCTGGATTTTCTCTTAATTTAAGGGACGAGGTGACAAAAGTAAAATTTTTAATTTGTTCCGGCCTTATTTTCAAATTAAAATAAAATTAAGAAAATTGGGTATTCTTTGTAGTAATGCATTGATTTTGCTAAATTGAATATACTTATAAAAAAAAATTGACAACGGAATCGTTTTCAGTGATATTATTTTTAGTAAAACATGATTTTCGTTAATTATTTGCAGCATTCATGATTCTCCAGACAACCAAAATGTACGTGTAACGAAATCACCTGGAGGCTTTGTATGTGCAAAATTTCACTTATAAGATGTCGCGAAAAGGCCTTCTACGTACAAAAGTGGAGGCGATATGCATGCATATATTATGTGATGAATAATAACATACAATGCGAGTGTATAAATATTCTACCGAATTAATCTGTGATCTTATGCGACATAACTTATGATAACAAATGTTGATTTGACAGCTGCTACGGATTGATGCGACTTACTTTGTACAAGTGTACGGGACGAAACAAAATGTACAAATGAACTCAGAAAAAAAGTGTTTTATGCGAGGAAACTCATCAATCGGACGAGTTAATCCACGGTGTTCTGCGAGTTTGATGTGATTTGTATGAATAAACGAGTTATAACGTGAACTTTCATGCGATTTCTGGTTGTCTGGGTCTTCAATTGTGTCATGATCTTCTAAGAACTAAGGTTTTTACCAAAAATGAATTTTGTTTTTAAGTAAATTTATTTAATTCGAAACAATGATTGCAATTTTTTGACGATGAAATGCATTTCGAACAATGTTACCCCGCTGATTGATCGGAAACGGATATGTATATTTACCTCTAGCATGAATATTTGAATTATTTATTTTTCGAGGGATCTGAAGAGAAATTGAAGAAGAATTTTCTAAATGATCATAGAAGTAACAGTTTGAAGAATTTCTCTTAAGTGGCATTCTCCATGTATTTTTCGTGGGATTTTTTTCCAGTGTTGTTTATTAATTTTTCCAATGAATTCTTAGTGATTTTTTTTTAAAGATTCTTCCATGCCTTCTTTCTGCCAAAGGATCTTCAAAGACTCTCGTCATCGATTCATCTTAGGATTCCTGTAGGAGTTATACAAGAAAACAGCCATGCATTCTTGCTCTGATCGCTCCTTATGCAGTATTTACCTCCGGAATTGCTGATAAAAATTCCTTGAAGACTTCCTGAGCAACAACTTGGGAAATTCCCGAAGAATTGCCTACAGGAATTAATGTGGGAATTTCAAAGATAGTTCTTGAAGAAAATTTTCAAGGTACTTTTAAAGGAATATCAGAAATTTCTGAAGAATTTCAGTAGTTACAGCTTCAAGATTTCCTGGCAGAATATTTTAAGTGTAACGTCTGGTAGGAAATTGGGCTCTAGCCGAGACTGTGATATGGTAAAAAGATACAAAATAAAACATGCATCTGCTCGGGTATGTAGTACGTAGTTTAAGAACCTTTTAAAGGAATCCTGATGGATTTCCTGGAGGAAACTGGACGGATTTCTGAAAAAATATATGGGAATATTAATAAGAAAAACTTGAGAAGTCCTTGGAAGAACATATGGAACATTTTCTGAAAGAATCTACAATTTCTGGAGAAATTTATAGAGCAATGTTTGAAATAAATCCTGATAGAATACATTGAATATTGCCTGTAGTTCTTGAAGAATAAATGTAGAAAGGGAATACAGATAGACCTTCTGAATCCGAAGATAAATTTCTGAAAAACATCATAGAAGATATCCTGGAGCGGTGTCTGGAGGGGGTAAATAATTGGAATTTTCTCGAAAATATCTTGAGGAATCCTTGGTGGAATTTTTAGCGGAATACCTGGTGGAATTTCTTTAGGAATATCTGGTGGAACTTCTGGAGGAATCTCTGATACAATAGATAGTGAAATCCTTATGTGAATTGCTGTAGGAATCCTTGAGTGACTTCCTGAAAAAATACCTTATAGGATTCCTGGAGAAATCTGTGATAGTTTCCTGAAGGAATTACTAGCGAATTTTCTCGAGGAATTTTTAGCGAAATGCCTGGAGGAATAACTGACGGAATTCCTGGGGAAATTACTGGCAGAACTCCTTAAGGAATTACTTGCAGAAATAATGGAGGTATTGTTGATGGAGTTTCTGAAATCACTCCAGTTGTAATTTCTGGAAGAATCCATGATGAAATTGCTAGATAAATTTCTGTTGGAGTTCTTGAGGTTATTGCTGGGATTACTGAAGTTGTCACTGGTGTGTTTGGCAAAAGACCACGGTTCATACAACTTTCAGCAGGGTATATGGAGAGATTTAAATTAAATTCCTTAAAGAATAAAATGGGTAAATCCTTGGAGAAATTATTGAAGGAAGTTTTAGAAGAATTCCTGAAAAAATACATAGAGAAACTCTGAAGGAGAACATTCTCTGGAGAAATCATTGAAGTAATTTTCTGGAGAAATTGTGGAGTGTTTACTGAGGAAATCCCTGGCGGAATTACTGATGACACTCTGGGAGAAATTCCAGGGTTAATTCTCGGAGGAGTCTCCGAAGTTATTCCTGGAGGAACTTCTGGAAACTATCTGAACTTCTTTCTTGGTGAGATCTTTAAGAAATTCTTGAAACAATACTGGAATCCATGTTCAAATTCCCGAAAACATTTCTTATTTCTTGCCGAAATGATCTTAGAGAAATACATTAAGCAGGTGTTACAAAGAATTCTCGGAGGAACCCCTGAAAGAGTCTCTAGAGGGAATCCCAGAAGAAATTTTTGGAAAATGTCAAGGTAAAATCTATGAAGGAATTACTGTGATTCCTGCAGGAGTTTTCGAAAAAATCTCTTTATTATTTAGCGGTGAAATTTCCCTAGAGCAATTCTTTGTCAAATTCCTGAAGGAGCTAATGGAATTCTGTGGAGGAATCCCTGAAAAAAAAAATGCTGGAACCCTGGGTGGTCCCTTTGGAATTTCTCGGGAGAATTCCTGGAAATGTCTCAGGTGTACCCTTTTCAAAAATATCTGAAATATTTTATTGAGGATTTTTTCAAGTACCGTAAATTCGGGTGAAATTGATCTATAGGGTGAAATTGATCACTGTGTCACAAGATTTTATTTCCCTCTAATAGAGCACAGAAACCAATGCAACCTATGTAAATGAACGTTGTTTGCCTTAACTATTGTAAAATTGCATGTTGTGAAGCTTTTTGTGTTATGGAATGTTTATTTCTATTAAAATAATAGGAAATTCCATCATCGTGTTCTGTTTGGTATTGACAGACATCAATAAACTTATAGTTTTAAACAAGGATTTGGACATGGTGTCAACCTAAAAATTTGTAAGGATGCTTAAAATATATCCCCAAAACGAATTTTATCATCAAAATTCGTACCAATTTGTTCATTTTGTTGTAATAATTGAATTTTTGTATAGATATCATCAAATTGCTTCGGGAATTGCCTACATTTAGGCGTTTTCTGCATTATTGCTGAAAAATTAATTGTTAATTATTTCCATAAATTTTGCATTGTTAAGAATTTGACAAGCATATTTGGATTCAGGAGGATCAAATTAAATAAGTAAAGTTGTTTTCAAAACTTACAATAATTGTTTTAACAGGTGATCAATTTCACCCCGAAATGGAATTCCTTGATTTTTTATTTTAGAGACGATTTTCAGCACTAAAATCACAACTGCATGAAAATTTGAGTATATAAACCAATGAAGCTCACCGTCGTACTTGTTTTCCTGCATTAGGTTGTTTGGAATTGGCAACATATAGAACACAGACATGGAAAACAGTGGAAAGTGATCAATTTAACCCGAAATTACGGTAATTCTATGAGCATGAGCACGAGCATGATTGACCGCCCGCAGTTGCTTCTCCGTTATTGCAAAAAGAGCTGTACTTACACAGGGAACCAACAGACGCTACCAAGGACGCTTCTCATGATCAGTAGCATCCTCAATGTCGAAGTACTGGTGCTCTCCTTATTACAATAAACAATAACAGCATCGGCTGCGTCCCTATGCAGGTCAATTTGAGAATGGGAGGGAAATTTTGTTACTTGCTTTATGGAAGCCGAGGAGTCCTCTGCACTTCTACAAGAAAACACTGGGAGTTTGGTTTTGAGAAAGGATTAGTTTTGAAAAACGATAAATATCGTTTGAAAAACGATTAAGATTTATATTGAAATGATTATGTGACCTTATAAACGGATGAACGATACCGACAGCGCGACTACTACGCAACCCGAGCAATGTCGAATAACAACCGGATAACATAGTGATAACAAGATGCTCATCATGATTTCATTTTGTTATTTTTTGTTATCAATACGAAGACTCTTGTTATCAACGAATTTTGAGCTGTCACATCGAGGATGCCACCGACGGGTGAATGACGTCAAATGTTTGTTATCATAATTCGATCTTTATAACTAATTGATAACATAATGAGTTATCAATGAGGGAAATTGGCTGGATAACAAAACTTGTTATCAATGTGTTTCGAATGATAACACAATGAGCTATTTATATGATATGTTTAGTATAAACTTTTGTTATCACGTTTGTTATGTTGCCTGCTTATTCAACCAAAATGATAACAATTTTTGTTTTCAAATGCTTGTTATCGGATAACATAACTTGTTATCATTTTGTTACCCAACTTTGCTCGGGAAACCAGACACGATCTTGATTTCGTCGCTAGTCCACAAAGGAGTATGCAACAGATCCAATGGACCAAACTCTACTCTTCATTTTGAAGAAATTCTTTGAAGGATTTACTGCATTGTCTGGATAAATTTTCGAAAAAAATCATTGAATC
Organism: Aedes aegypti; assembly: GCF_002204515.2. Taxonomy (NCBI): domain Eukaryota; kingdom Metazoa; phylum Arthropoda; class Insecta; order Diptera; family Culicidae; genus Aedes; species Aedes aegypti. The sequence goes on from NC_035108.1 coordinate 308,128,917, forward strand.
ATATCCTATTGAAATATTCCTGATAAAATTCGTTGAGAACTCCCTAGAGGAACTTCTGGAGTAATTCCTCAGAAAAATCTAGGACAAATTCCGAAAAGAATTTGTGGAGGGATCCCTTGAGGAACTCTGAAGGAATGCCATGGAGAGTTCTTGGAGGAATTTCTGGACCAAAACTTGAAGAAATTTTTAGAAATTGAATTCAGATATCCATCCAGGTGAAATCTTCGAATGAATTACTGCAATGCATGAATTATTTCTGTAGGGATTTCTGAAGGAAATATGAGGAGGAATGCTTTTAAGAATTCTTTGAAGACATCTTTTTAAGAATTACTAGATGTTTCTTTAGAAGAATTTTTGAGAAATATCTGATATATTTCTTGAAGACATTTTTTAAGGAAATCCTTGAAGAAGTTTTCAAAAATATTTCTGAAATATAACCTGGGGATATGTTATTAGAGAAATTCGTTTATAAATCTCTAAATGAGCCCTTGGAGGAATTTCTGAGGGATTCCTAGCACAAATTCCTAGAGGATTCCTTTTGAGAAATTCTTCAGAGCAATTGCAAAATAGAGAAATTGCAGATGGAATTCATGGAGGAATCTTTGGAGGAACTCTGGAGGAATTCTTGGAAAAAAGTCTAGAATAGTCTCTGGATGAACCCGTTGAGAAATTTCAAAAAAAAAAAAAAATTATTATGTCTAGGTCTAGGTGAAATCTTTGAAAGAATTACTGAAATACTTCGAGAAGTTTTCGAAACAATCTCTAAATTTTTTCGAGGAGAAATTTCTCTAGAGAAATTCCTTTTGCTGAATGATTTTCTTGAGGAATACTGTGAAGGTATCTGTGGAGACATGTCCTATAGACAATCTCTATAGGAATCACCATGGGAAATATCAAGGTTAAATCTATGGAGGTATTTTTGCCGTCAGTTAAAGCAAATTGAAAACTATTTCTGCTATCATGGACAGCAAATTGAGAACGCACTGAGGTAAACGTGTTTTCGTGAGTCTGCGTCAAGATGGTTGCTTTATTTTTTTATCCTCATATTCTCATATAACAAAATATGATACAGAATAAATTAATGAAAAAATTATATCAACTTGATACAGATAACAAGATATGTTTTTGATTTGCTTTCTTTTTGATGTTGGACTTTGCTCGGTTCACTGCGCAACATTTGGAACGACAACCAGCCCTTCTATTTTTGATAGATTTTGATTTATTTTTGGAACCCTACAAAAGCAAATTGGTTTGTATAGAAGATGTGATTCTGGTTTTGATTTCAGAATCGATGTTGTAGGCGGAAGGGTATGCTGCGTTGTATCTGCGGATTTGTTAAAAAGCGTTAACTTTGCTGCCATAGTACATTTATCGAAAAACTTATTATCTCACCCTACAAGCCATTGGTAGCGGAGCAAGTATTTCGTTGTGTTTTAGCAAAACATTGGACCAAGATAAATATTATCACCATTGGGAGATAGACGGATTACACACGGATAGAGGATTCCACATAGTTCTCCAGGAGGTATCTTCAGTGATTTTCTGTAATCCGGGGTAACATTGATCGGAATGACCCTCTTTGTTTGAATCTACATTTTTGCGTGAATTTTGAACTTTTTGAAACTGTGAATTATATGATTATGGATGACACTATCGAAGATTCTTGTCTCACATGAGTTCTGCAAACGATATGATCGAAAAAAAAAAATGCTTTTGATACTAAATTTGGCATCGCCAAAAACGATTCCATTGTCAAAACTTTCATAACTATGTTCAATTAAGCTAAATTTGCTAATTATTTTAACTAATGCAAGACTTCCTTAGGAAATTGCCTACGTTTAGGCATATTCCGCGGTTCGAGTTTTTTTTTATATTTTTGGTAAAATTAATAGTTAAATCCTTATGTGAAAGAATCCTAGAGTGATTTACTCGAAGAATATTTTATGGGATTTCTAGAGATACCTCTGGCAGTTTTCCCGAAAGAATTTTTGAAGGAATTATTTACGTAATTTCTCAAGGGATACTTGCGGAATTTTTGCCAAAATTCCTAGAGAAATTGCTGGCCTAACTCCTGAAGAGATTTTTACTGTCAGAAATAATGGAGGTATTGCTTGTAGAATTTCTGAAAGATCCCCAAGTGCAATTTTTGGAGGTACATATGTTGCTGAGAAAATTTCTGTAGTGTTGCTGAGGTTATTAGGGAATTTACTGAAATTATCACTGATGAGTATGGCAAAAGACCATGGTGCATACACATTTCAGTAGTATTCTATGACGAGATTTAAGTGGAATTCCGAAGACAATATCTGGTAAAATCCTTGGAGAAATTTTTGAAGGAAGCCTTAGAAGAATTCCTGACAAAATCCATTGAAAAACTCTGAGGAAGACCGTTCTCTGGAGGAATCATTGAAGGAATTTTCTGGAGAAATTGCGGAGTGAAATTACAGGTGAAACTTTGAGAGGAATCCCAGAGATAATTCTCGGAGAAGTCTCCGAAGGTATTCCTGGAGGAATTTCTGAAAACTATCTGAATTTTTTTTTGGTGAAATCATTGAAGAAGTTCTTTAAGGAAATACTGGAATTCATGGAGAAGTTCTCGCAAATATCTCTTATTCCGTGTCGAAACAATCTTGGAAAAAAATCCATGAGAAATACATTAAGTTGCTTATGGAGAAATTCCTGAAGAAATCCTTATTAAAATTTCAAAGAATTCTCGGCGGAACTCATGGAAAAGCCTCTGGAGGAATCCTTGAAGAAATACATGGAAAAAGTCAAGTTGAAATCTATAGATGAATTACTGAAATCTGTGCAGGATCTCCTACAGAAAAAAAGAACTCCTAATTATTGAGCAGCGAAATTTTCCAAAAGCAATTTCTTGAAAACTTCCTGAAGAAGTCAAAGAAATTATGTTGAGGAATTCCAGAAAAATTACTGGAATCCTAGGGAACCCTTCTTGGAAGATTCCCTGGAAAATTCCTGGAAAACTCTCAGGTGTATCCTTCTTGAAAATATCTTAAATATTTTATGGGGAAATTATTAAGTAAATCTGAAGGATTCAATGCATTCATGGGACGAGTTTTCGAAAATAAAATCATTGAACCATTTCCTGTTGACATGTTCCTAAAGAAATTCGTTGAGAACTCTCTGAAGGAGTTTCTGGAGTAATTCTCAAGCAAATCTTAGGACAAATTCCTAAAAGAATTACATGAGGAATCCGTAGAAAAATCGTTCTCTAGAAGTTCTCGAAAATATCTCTTATATCCTGGCAAAATGATCTTAGACAAATTCCTCGAGATATCTTTGAAATGGATTTCGACGAAATTCCTAATGGAATCACTGGAAATTTTCCAGGATAAATTCCTGGAAGATCATCTTTAATGATAAATTGAAAGAGTAAATCTTAGAAGAATCTCTGGAGGAATTTCGGGTGAAATTCTAGAGGAATCCCGCAAGAATTCTTGGAAAAATTTCGGGAAAAAATCTGCATTATTTCGAGATGAAATCTATAAAAAAAACTCTAAATTATAAAGCGGTGAAATTTTCCTAGATCTATTCCTTCAAAAATCGCTGAAGGAGTTTCTAGACAAATCCCTGAAAGAATCCTGTGGAAAAATCCCTCGAGAAATTGCAGGACACCTTGATGGAACCCTGGAGGAGTCTCTGAATTCTGTGGCGGCAACATTCCATAGAAAAATTCCTTGGGAAGTCCCTTAAAGGTTATCTAGAGAAAATCCTGGAGAAATTACAGAAGGAATTCCTGAAACTATCCTTGGTAGAACCCTGGAGGAATCCTCGAAAGAATAAAATTAAGTCCGTGTAGAAAATTATGGAGAAGTCTCTGCACTCACCCTTGGAGGAATTTGTGGAAAATATCTGATTTAATTCTTGGCGGAATATTCGAAGAAATCCTTCAAGGAAAAACTGGAGTACCTGAAGAAGTTTTTAAAAAATATCTCTGAATCATTTCCAGGCAATATGTCCCTATAGAAAATCCTTGAGAAATTCCTTAAGAAAGTTCTGAAGAAACTCCTGAAGGAATCGATGGACAAATTCCTTAAAAATTCTCAGCAGGATTCTCATGAGGAATCCCTTGTCGAATTCTTTGTAGAAGGAGTTCCTGGAGGTATCCCTGGTAGAATTCTGGAAAATTTCTAGGTGGAATATTTGCAGAGATCCCTGGAGGATTCCGTAGAGAAATTTCTGGAAAATGTTTGAACTAGATGAAATCTTTGCAGGAACTATTGAAATCCTTGGAAAAGCTTTTGAAAAAAATCTCTGGATTAGTTCGTGGTGGAATTATCATGAACCTCAAGAAACACTTGAAGGGGATTTTGGGGAAATAATGGACAACAGCAGGAGGAATCCTTGGGGAGTCCCTATGATAATTTTCATAAAAATCTCTCGAGGAATCTGTGGAAGAACTGTTAAAGAAGTCTCTGGAGCTGTCATTGGAACAATTTCTAAAAATATCTGACACATTTCTTGGTGAAATTTTTGAAGGAATTACTGCATTCTCTGAACAAGTTTTCGAAAAAAAAAAAATCTAAACTATTGGAGAAATGCGTTTTTACTCTGATATGGTTTATATTTACTCTTCCCAGATATTGTTGATATGGTAGATAAACAAAGCATTTGTATCGTCAAATTAATTCTAGAATTAATCTAGAATATGCAAGATGTCCATGTTTGGTAGTAGAGATTATGAATGCACATCAGAATACAGAAAAAAACGCGCCGCTTCCGAAGTTGGATACTTCGTAGACTTCGAGAAAATCTATTCTTGGTTGATAATGAGCAGTAATCGCCGTATTCACTATCACAGATCGCCGCAAACATATTTTTGATTTGCTTCACCATCAGGCAGGAGAGCTGATGTTGAATTAAGGACAAATTTATTTGAAACTGCCTTTACATCAAACTGCGGTGGGAGCGGATGAAATTTGTTCTATATTTTGTGATCTATTTTTTTGGAACAGTTATACAATTGACCAAAAAAATGGAGCACCGGTGAAAACGACCTAGATTACAAAAATGGTCCCAGTTTGTAAAAATAGTATTCGCTAAGAGTTTTGAGACCGAATTCGAGTTTAGGCTATCAAGTATAAGTGACGAATTCATTATGATTTCATCAAATAGTGATCGTAGAACAGATTGTTTGAGAGCATTTCAAAATTACTAAAATCTTATAAATTTTCCATATATGCATATAAATCCTCAAATATATTTGATTCCAACGGAAATAGCTTTAACATGAAGTGTCATACTAATGCTCTTTACTTTTGCATTCGTTTTGCTTAACAGATTAACAGGAACTTTGTTATTTCGTTTAGTATGTCGAGAGTCTCGCATTATCAAAGTTACCCGCATTATCAAAGTTACCCCGTTTTACGGTACTGAAAATGATAAAATCAAGGAAATCGAGAGTTTTAATAGAAACGACATCTTGATGTAATAGCACTGAATCCATCACTTCTAAGAAAGTATATTTTAAATATTGTATAAAATGTAAGGCCACAAGCTGTGATTCGCGCACATTCGCGTCAACCCATTCAACGGGAATCCACACCAAAGGCACCCCAATTGAAGAAAGAAGCATTAGCTCCCACTTGTAAGAATGGAGCTCAAGTTTATGTACGTACACTCTTCCGCTTTTACTGCAATAAAAACGCATTTGTTGCTTTTGTTCGTTCTGTTGCTTCACTCCGCTAGCTACTTCTTATGGTAGCAGCCTGCGTTTCAATTCTGAAGCCAACATCCGTGCTGCTCCTGCTGCTATGTAGTTGCAGCAAAAATTTTCCGGCAACTTGAAATCCCGTGCGCGACTACCAATTTAAGTAGGGGAGTGCTGTTCTGTAGTTTGTAACACGAGGGAGTAGAAAGAGGTTTTTCCTTTCGGAGTCTGCTTGTATGAAATTAATATGTAGTAATTTAAAAAAGGATGCTATTTTTGATCGAAGAAGTAATCATCCCAAATCAATTTATAAACTTTGTAAAGGAAGTTACGTAAGAAATTTTACATAAGTTTATTATCGTTAAAAAAGAGTTTGCAAGATAAGGCATATAAAAAAGAAAGATACTATCCTATATGCTAAAATACTATATCTCATTTACCCCGATTTCCCCTAAATTTGACAACCCCCCCGCTTTACACAATTTCTTCACTGCCGTTCTCCATGTTTGCTCTAGGAGTGAGAGCTGCTGCATACATAAAGTTGTACATTTTATGAGCTTCGTTGATTCTTGGTCTGATTTTCCGGACGTTTTTTTCTCCTGTTTTCTTCTGTCAGCCATTGCAAAACAGCAGTCAGCCAACTTCCAATCGAATGGAAATCCTACAGGAAGATGACGGTTCGCTGAAATGGTCGGGGGCTTAAACTGTCATTAAAACTTGGGAAATAATGTACTTTAAACTGACTTCCAACTGATGGTGTTTTTGAATGGCTTTGGAAATTTTGCATATTTCTTTAATCGTTTAATTTGCACAGCGAAGTTTTCAAAATTGTTTTAGCACTGACTCACATGGATTATATTCCAACATTGAACTTTTGTAAATCGATTAGCATATTTCCAACTTCAACAATGCCAATCGATTTGCCAACAACTATAAAAAGAAATTATTAGATTTTCATGGAAGTAATCCTCCACTTTCACAACTCAAACTATTTTACCTCTCTCTCGAACAACTAATCCCATATTCAAGAAGAAGAACTTCGAGAATTTATTCGCTCTTTGGGAAGGGCAACAATTTAAAATGCAATATTTCACTGACGCGTAAAAAGTATCATAAAGCAAGCTTTATCATCATCCTGTAGCTTCCGTTCGGTGATTGCGAGGGTATTCATCGCGACCATCCATAAAATGCGATGCACTGCCATTGCTTAGCTTCACAAACTGCGATCGTCGTCACTGACTATGGTCGGGTGCGTCTAAGAATTTTGAAAACTGCGAGAGCAAAAGTTCCATTCGTGCCACTGCTTAATGGCATAATATTTTGCCCACTCACAAGGCCGTTCACGCTGTGTCTGAAGCCGTTATTAACGAAAAATGACCTACAATTCTGCAAATCCAATTATCCAAAATGCTGTCTTGAGGAACACCAGCTCTTACTGTAAGTCTTTCAAACTTGGAGTTCTGATAATCAACCTGAATTGTACGATTTGACAGATAACTTTGGATTATGTATGTTGGAAAATTGAAGTTTTATTTTTTACAATCAAGCCTGTCACACTGTCGAATCCTTTTTTTTAAGTCTACAAGAGCAAGACCAGTAAAATAGCCTTCAGATTTCTTGGAGCAAACCAAATTTGTTTAACGTAAAAGTTGATGAGTGGTCGAATGTCCATGTTGTTCTAAAAATCAGGAAACATAAATGACCATGTGGTTAATGGACGACCACATACCGTATCTTTCGAATGGTGGATCCAAAACTGATAATCATTTTTTCGTTGACAACGGTTCCAGCCACACCGTGCTTCGCCTTGCCAGGAAAACTCCCGGGATCTTTGTAGGACATCTGTGAAGACAGTTTTCAGAAGATTTTCCCATTGCGCTTCATCGGATGAGAGTTGGTTGGTGGAAAGTTTTATGTCGTTTCAGATTAAAAGTTGTGCCTACCGTCCGTCCGTCCGTTGCCGGCGCCTTCCTAGTTGGCCACTGCAGGAAGTCAAAAAGTGATGATAATTCATCGTCTCATGAGAAGGTTACTCTAGCGGGAGGTAACGAGTCCTCTTGGGTTGATCGGCAGGATGGGCACTGGAGAAGAAGGATAGATTTTCTTGAAAGTTGGAGCAAAGTTACTCTGTCCGAAATGAAATTTACGCGCTAAGGTTCAAATAACATTCGGATGAATGTTTTTCAAATAAATAAGAAAATGTAGACAGATGATGCATATATACTGTAACATACAGTATTAATTAAAGGTTGTTTACGTTGAAATGTGGTTTTTATCCACGGTGCTTCCCTGACCGTTATTATCAGAAAAAAATCTCTGTCCATGCTCACTAGACCTGTTCATTTTTGAAAAAAATCTCTGTAAATCTTCCGGTCAAGCAGTATTCTGAATTCTCATGCTAAGAACAACGTTTGGTCAAATTTTCAGCTCATATAATAGAGATTACGATTTGTCGAAGACGCTAATAAGATTAAATTGAGTTTTAACATTGTTTGATCGAGATTTGTTTGCCACAGTACCCAGAAATCGCAGTTTTCTCAATGTATATGGTATAGAGAACACACATTGACATTATTTCTTCAAGCCCTAGTCAACGGGAATCAAACATAATAAATCTATGAATTCATTGACCATTAACAGCTTACATGTTGCTTGAGGCAATAAATTACAAAAAATGCAACCTGATGAAAGTTAAATCGTGCGTGACACATGTACCGACGAATGAATGAATTGAACAAGTTAGCATTGCTTTTTCTTTCCAATTGATGATTGTTTTGATCGCATTTCACTGACCATTTAGAACGATTTGAAAACAATCATCATCATCGACTGAAAAAAGGCAGTGCTAACGTGTTCATTATTTATGTTTTTTGAAGTTCACGGTGGTGCTTTTAGCTCACTCACAGCGGATTTACAAATGTGCTTCATCATTACCTATTTTTTATAATTTATTTTCGTAAGATGAATGGTAACTTTGAACGGGATTGACTTTTAGATGTGCATAGTAATCATGTCTGGAAATTTTAAATCTGAAATTTTCATACAGGTATGCTTTCCAGAGAAAACACTCCCCGAAAATAAAGATTTTCAAGAACCTCGAGATACAAACCTCAACCAAACTGTGTTATAACTTGCTCCAATCATAAAACCGTGTTCGACAAAAGTTCGTAAAATTAGATAAACTACTGTGTGGAGGTATTTTCGAAAAGTTTTGGTGTTCCTTTCGATAGTTATGATTTTTTAAAGCTTGAAAATAGCCCAAAAACACATAATTGATTTGAAGCACACCTAAATTCACTCCAAATTGACTGAAATTTTGACCAGCAGTTTATTTCTACATATAAAATTAAAGTATTGGTTGACTGGGGAGTTTCCAGACATTTTTAAAAATATGAACAGGTCTAACGCTCACCAGCCGTTTTCTATAGCTAAGCTGCATATCGTAGGGCGCGTTTTGAAGTTACGCCCTTTTGGTTGTATAATTCAAAGGAAATCTGAGATATTTCAACGGCTGACTGCAATACAATTCAGATCATTCTGTATATCATCAACATCATGCTGGTTATTCCATCACCAGTGCACTGAAGGTGATAAAATGTGGATATCACTGAAAGATTCAGTTGGGTCTAAAATTAAGTTAATAAAACGGCAGCTAATCAGTACGATATTTTTGACAGTACTATAGATGAATTGGAACTATTTGTTGGTCACCGAAAAACATTAATAGCTTGAATAATTACCACGTGTTCACTCATTCTGCAGTGATTATATCTGACTGATATGGACCGATACACGAGTTCACTGATTTGACGTTTAAGCGGTGCCGAATTCACTGGTTTCCATGGTCACATAAATAACACGGCACCGCTAAAACGTCAAGTAGTGAACCCGTGAATAGGTCCATTGTGCAACTCTACATTATAAAACCGATAAGCATTAGAGTGGTTCAAAAAATCGTTTTTGCTCCACACCGCTCATTCGATTCTAGCTCAAATTCTGAGTGTCCTCCCAAAATTTGAGCTCATTTGAATGAAATTTGAGACTGCACAAGCCCTTTAAAGTTTATATGGGAATTACTATGAGAAAAGGAACCAATTCGTTCAATCGGTCATAGTATTTGCCCATGTGCTCTTGGAGATTTGAACTACGTCGATACTGTGAGATACATTCATCAGCTACAACTTTGCCGAAGACCGTTATCAAATCGGACGCCTCAGTAATTAGTTATTGATTTATATCCAGTCACAAATTCTTCGGCAGTGCTCATTTAACTTCTGAACAGGCAACATTGCTGCACTTGGCGCGAAAGATAGCACGCACAAATCATTGCTACTATGTTTTACTGCATATATCCAGTGATGCCTGCAGAACAGCCCAATAATTATAGCCAAAGTTTTACAACTCATTCAAAAATCAATAACTAATTACCGGGGCGTCCGATTTAAAAACGGTCTTCGGCAAAGTTGTAGCTGATGAATGTATCTCACAGTATCAACGTAGCTCTAATCCCCAAGAGCACATGGGAAAACACTATGACCGATTGAATGAATTACTTGCTTTTCCCATAGTAATTCCCATATAAAATTTGAAGGGCTTGTGCAGTCACAATTTTTATCCAAATGAGCTCAAATTTTGGGAGGACACTCAGAATTTGCTCTAGAATCGAATGAGCAGTGTGGAGCAAAAACGATTTTTTGAACCACTCTAATAAGCATGCTCAAATATATTCAATGACACATTGCGCTTGCATATCGAATAAGTCTTTCACAATTGATTTTTTTTTTCAAAGTCTCAATCGCTGTAAGGTATGACGGAGCCATTTTTTGTGACATTAATATTCAAAAAATATTGTTATAGCCCAACAAGCTACCCCTTCGGCTGTTCCGACTAACTTTGTACTATCCCAAAATTTAAACTTCAATAGCTGAGTAATGGACTATTGGTCAAACTATAGAACTCTAAACCACTGTCAACACTTTTGTGATCATTTGTAGCATGCATTACTACATGTAGATTTTGTACAAATTTACCATTGTTCCTTTGGGTTTCGCGGCCTTTTTGATTACACAAACACATAAGAGCCCTGGATAAATACAATGAGAAAGAATTGTATAAATCAATTACCTCATTCTCAAGCTTACTCGTGAATTGAAAGCCTCAGCACTTGAAATACGCTTAAAAGAAGTAAGAAACATGCGTTATCAAATCCTCGAATTTTATGTCCCCGAATTTCATTAACTCGAGTGTCATCATACTGAACGCTGTATGCTATTGTCCCGATTATATATATTTACATTGAATGACAGGATGTGATAGAGGAATTCGAAATAATGCCATTCTAGGAACTGAAACTCGCGGTGATGGTCTTCAGGTATTCGGGGCAATGGAATTCAAACTTAACCTTTCGTCTGTCGCGCGAATTTTTGTAACGCAAGTAGTCGCGCGTTGTACTTTGTACAACGCCCTTGGATTTGCGAATATCTTAGAAACCTGACCACTTAGAAAGTAAGCGTCTTCGACAGAATTGTTCGATAACTCGAGGGCTATCATTATGTTAGCCAAAAAAATCGAGATTTCGCCACTAGGCGGTGCTAGTGAGCATGAAACTATTGTTTTGCGGATATCTTACGAGCGTGACCACTTAGAAAGATGGCCTTTTCGAGGCAGAGTTGTTCAGTAGCTCAAATGTTTCTTTGTTTAATCCTTGAAGTGCGAGACTGGCTAAAATAATGATAGCTCTTGAGTTACTGAACAACTTTGCCGAAAACGCCATCTTTCTAATTGGTCAGGCTCCTGTGATATATGCAAAGCAAAAGTTTCATGCTCACTAGCGCTACCTAGAAAAAAAGTTATTGAATCAACTGGCTCGAACAATGATAGTCAATAACCTCATGAACAACTTTGCTGAAGACGGCATCTTTCTAAGTGGTCAGGATCGTAATATATTTGCAAAACAAAAGTACAGTCGACTCTCCACATCTCGATGTTCTACATCTCGATATCTCTCCCTATGTCGATGGTTTGTTCGGTCCCTTCATTCTGCATACATTTTCACTCTCCATATCTCGATATCCTCCTTATCTCGATACCTCCCTATCTCGATGTGATTTTCATTCCCGTTTTTCTCTCCGTATGTCGATATGCCCATTATCAAAGGTTACTAGACTAGATTTCAGGGACTCGAAACAATTTGCAAAGACGATATGACGTCTGTATGTTTTCAATTTTCCTAGTAACGGAGTGATTTTCAATCTAGTATTCATTAAAAATTTGTTATATGTCACGATCTCTCCCTATCTCGATGGTCCCTTCGATATCGAGATGTGGAAGGGCGACTGTAGCTCACAAGTGCCACCTAGCGCGGTCAAATTCCGAATTAAATGAGGTACCATCAGATAGCGCTCTTCCTCCAGAACAACTTTACTGAAAATCCCAAGTTTTGAAATTATCTGGATTTTGAGATATACCTACCGATTTCAAATTGTGATCTACTCGAACCGTATATCCCTTTCGGGACGGACCATATTTGAGTGATTATTTCAAAATTTACCTTATAAACTCATCATATCGTAGAACAAAACATTCTTTATTTTGGCTATTCTATCACTCCATGAACTTTTTGAGGTCAAATTCAGACCAGCACAATTGTGCTGGTCCGTCCCCAAGGCGGTCGATGTTCGAAAAAAAATTTTTTTTTTATTTTTTTAGAAAACTGTTCAAGTCATGCATTTTTAAAAAAAATTGGACCCGTATTTTTTTATTTCGTCATTAGGGTGCTCTTTCGTGAGATAGAATGAACCAAACATTCAGAAATAATTATGTTTTTTTTAATGTACATTGAAATTAAAAATAAATAATTTATATGATTTTTTTTAATAAATAGAACGAAAACAATGTACGAGAGATAAAAATACTTCATATTCTCTCTAAGATTCAAAGCATCACGTGACGACGACGTTTATCGAGATTATTCAAGAACTAGTCTACGTCATATAAAAATGGGTAAACATACATGTGTGAATAACTTGAAAGCTAATTGTCTCAATCAAAACGTCTTGGTTTTGCTATGTTTGTTTATATCCTCCTAAATTATGTGGGATTTTTCCTCAAAAATAATTATGCAATAAAAATAAAAATTGAAAATAATAATAAACCTTCGAATTGTTTAGTGGTATACCTATAAATAAATGAACACCGAATTGAGAACTATATCATTTTATTCCACTACAGTTTGTATCCTTTAACAGTTACGCATTATTCGACCCTCACTATAAGGCCGTTGTCAGAGTCGTGTACTAGACTCGAAAATTAAATTACTTTTTTAGAGACTCCCTCCAACCTCTTTCACTCACTTTACCTAACATATACACTATCACTTTTGAAATCACATAGCCCTCCTTCAAATGATGCTCGAACGATGTTTTTGTTAAGGTTGATAACCTGGAACGAATTTATTTTAAATAACTGGAATCATTCATTTTATTCCTAGAGCTAAAATGGAAACGTCAAAATATTCAGTCTGCGTAAGCAGCTTCCCTAAAAATTCATGTAAATTTACGTCATATGTGCCTGACAGCTTGGACGTTAATTAACAAGAATGGCGCATTTTTAAGTGCAAATAATTACCATAAAATTTCTTCTTCTTCTTTCTGACGCTAAAGAAGCCTGCTTCTCAACTTCTAATGAGCACTTCCACAGATATTAACTAACAGCTCTCTTTGTCAATCGACCAATTTTGCATGTGTATATCGTGTGACAGGTACGATCATACACTCAAGAAAATGGCTCCCTTGAATTAATGTGGATTTGCACATACGTTGCTTAAATTTCCAAAATCATTAGTTTTATATGTGCCATATACAGACTATGATAGTTATAAATACCTACTATTTGCAGCACATATACGCCATTTGAAACGTATTCAAAGTATGTGCAATGTATACATTCTTCTGAAGCACATTGTGTAAAAACATGGCGTCCGTAAAAAGTTTTCGCGGTGGTGATCTAAATAAGCTGCATTTGTTCAGCGATATTTTGTTTGAATTGGAAGGTAATTATGGCTGAAAATCAACTCTATGATATTGTTATAACTTAATCTACTTTTATGCAGAGAATATTACAGCAATAAACGATGACCAGGACGATAACCGACTGATGAACTACCCACCTCACTGCCCACAGAGATGTGATGAGAATAAAGACCAAAACGAGTTGCCTCAACAAGCAATTTTTGGTTCGACTGCTTAACCCGCTTATTATAATTATTTTTTTTTATCATACCGCATATTGAGGCTGTTGTAATATGTCTATTAATCTATACAATAAACCTTTCTTCTTTATTTTTGATCATTATTGAATATAACAAGGAAAACCAAAAACGTTCATTAATATGATTTGTCCAATCAATATACTTCATTGAAGCCGCCCATGTAAAGTATGTATGTGTCTGGGTTATGGATTGGATATGAAATAATCGTACTTTCAATTGAAATAAAGATTGACGACAATCCATTGATTTCGCACATACCCTTCATATGCAAACCCCTATTGCAAAAATCCATATGGGTTGGCACATGCATCAAATGAGGACATTATCTTGAGTGTACTCTACGCTCAGGGAAGTCGAGAAAATTCCCTTTACGAAAAGATGCTCGACCGGCTGGACTCTAACCTACGACCCTCAGCATGATCTTGCTTAGTATCTGCACGTTTACCGTTATGGCTATCTGGCTCCCAATTTCAAATTTACTTTATTTTATTTTTTACATCGAGTTTATTTGCTTAAAATGAAATTTTAGTCATGGTAATACAGTAGAGAACCGATTTTGTCAGCACCCCGATGAATTTTAGGCTGACAAAATGGGGAACCTGACATAATCGGGACATAGTTTTTGTTTCTGTTTTTCAAATTTTAACGTGTTAATATTTGCTTATGAACTACGTTTACGACCTACATTGCCTTTAAAGGGGGCAAGGGACATGGGCGTAGTCAGGTTTTTTTTTTGTTTATCAGGGGGAGAAAAGTGGCCCTCACAATTTCATTCTCAAATTTCGCTCCAAAGGACCCCTTTGATCGGCAATTTTGCTCTGGCCTGTAAGACAACCGGCATCAATCTGAATCTTAGTTCTACCTGACCTTTGAATTATCTAAGAATTTTTATTAGGACACCGGAATCCCTAAGAAAAATCAAACGAAAATTTCTTTAGGTTTTTTTTCAGAAATTTTTTTAAAATGGCATCAGTAATTGCCTCGAAGCTCTTCTTGCAATTCCATTAAATTAATTTTTAGAATATTTCAACTGGAGATTTCTATGTAAATTTTAAAACTTTTTTAAATTTATCCAGAACTGTTTTTAAGATTTTTATTGAATTGTTTTAAAAGTTTCGCAGGAATTTCATCAAGAATTTGACCTGGAATTGTTGTAAAAAATTGTTTCCAGTATGCAAATTAAAAAATAATATTTTTAGAAACTTTCTTTAGTTTGCGATTTTTTTTTGTGTTCTTAGAGGTATTCTTAAATGACATTCGATAAAGTCGTGAATAAATATCTGAAATTATTTCTATACCTATGGGATGATTAAATACTTGAAAAAGATCCTCGTGAATTTCCTGGTCGAATTATTGAAAAATCTCGTGAGATGATTCCAGTAAGAATCCTTCATAATCCTAGCAATTTTGCAATAAAATAGAAGTGAAATTAGAGGAATTTCTGAAAGAATCTCTAAGACAGTTTTAAGAGGAGTTTTTGAAACTATTGATGAGTCCTAGGCCACACTACATTAAGAATACTGTGAGCAAATTTCATCAAAATGTAGTTTTGAAGGGAAACTTTCAAGAGCTTATATAGTTATTCAAGGCGGAAAACCAATAAAACATTAGGAGCAAATTTTAAAGGAAATCTTCGAGATATTACTTAAAAAATAAAACCCTGAAAGAATGTAACAAAATGTGACCAATGAGTTAAATTTCCAGTACAAACGGTTGCCTGGTTCTCTAGATTTGTGCTCTTGAAAATTCGAGCTTTGGCTTCGATGCATCTTAACCTTTAGAGAAATTCTTAAAGGAATTCATGAATGAACCTACATACCAAATATCTTTTTCGTGAACTCGACTGTGTTTTTCGGTTTTTCATTTATAACAAATAATTGCCAGGTTGCCAAGTAACGAAGCACGATTTACTGATACTCGAGAATGTATGTAATTCATTTGTCGACTGCTCAGCTGCGCATATCTCCATTGCGGACTGTTGATAAAACCTTCGAACAATTTCTGGCAAGATGTTTTCAAAAAGTCTGATGTTTGATAGACTTTTTAAGTTTTATAATCTACCATGACGTAACTACTGTATATATACGAGTGCTGGAGACAATCTTTGAAGAATTCAAACACAAGATTAATTCTCATAGTAAAATTGTTCTTTTGTACAGAGGGAAGGAGGATTGCCATTGCCTTCTCTGGCTACGCCCATGCGTGCATGACATCGAATATCATCATCAGTATTAATGTAAACGGGTACCACATGACGAAGACAATTTTTGGATATATTCAAGATAGGCTGACAAAATCGGGGGCAGACAGAATCGAGGGCTGACAAAATCGGGTCAGTACTGTATTAGTTTTTAGTAGTGTGTAGGATTTAAAGAACTATGACGGATAGCTTACATATAACAGGGAATTCAAAAACCCATTTAAAAAGGATTGACAAAATCAGGTAAATAACCATATTAAAGAATGAATTTGATTTTTGAAAATGTTACATACATATATTCTTGGATGTAATGCCAAGAAGAAGAAGAAGACCAGCATGGGCTGAAATCACTCATTCATGTTTTAATGCAATATTATGCACTATTGTGGACATTAGGACCAGATTCAGCCACTTAATTCGATCAAAATACTGAAAATGAAAATTGGTAGTCTACAACGAACATCGACCGGGTAAGTGCCGGCACCAGCACAATTGTGCTGGTCCCCCTTTGTCCCTCCAGAAATATTTGCTGTGTGAATCAATTCTCATTTGGTCTTCACCATTTCAAAGAATGACTCTTTCACTCTCGATTCGTATCCGTGCATACCTAGAAAAAACGAATAGTTGAAAAGTTGTGACAGATAAAACTTTTTCAATTCTTACGGAGTTTGTTTACATTTTGTTTACCCTGAGCTGGTGTTTTCTATTTACGATGTAAACAAAATATGTTGTGCTTAATCACAAGTAGCAATGATAATTCAATAATCGAAATCAAAAAAAGATTAGTAAAACAATGATTTATTGGCTAAAAGAATCATTCAATGTGATGGGTTGCCGAACAGCACAATTGTGCTGGTTCGTCCCGAAAGGGATATAGTGCGTTTATTATTATGCGACTTCTAGGTAAAGTTGTTGAAATTACCGCATTAAGCTAGGTATGCTGTTCTGCTCAAGAAAAGTAAAAATTTCTGCCCAAGAAATGGTCAAGAAATTCCCTACAGTGAGTTCCATTTGAATTGTTACTTCTTTTCAACTACGTACTGCGATCAAAGAAAAATGCTTTTTTTGAGCATTTCTAGCAAGAAATTTCCCACGCATCGAGATAGGCGATTACTTTTCTGTTAAAGTGCATACTTAGCTTTGCTTAGGGGCATACTGAAAACAAAAACTGTCGAGTATTGTTCTTAAGAAGATTTTTGATGAATACATTTTGGTTTGGTGTCGATGGATATCTTTGTTGCAAAATGATAGCATATAAATCACAACTGTTGTACAAAGTACAACAGCGCGATAGCCCGAAGGTTAAGGGGTATAATTTTAAAAGATATATTAAATATGATAAAAACAGAGTTATTCATAGAGCCTACGAAAACTCCAGCTTTGGTCACTGGAAAGTCGTAAATTGTTCTGTGGCCCTGTTGATTACCTGCTGGTCTAAGTACCATCATATGGTTTGAATCCTACACAAACTGAAGATTTATGTGTAAACTTTTTTTCAATCGCGAACTGTGCTTGTGAAGTAAAGACACACCAGCTGCTATGACCCTTCTTTGGAAGCTACACAAGTTACAGCAAACTACAAAGACAAACACTTAAAATTAAGCTGTGTAAATGCTACGATTTTGAATTCCATTAAACAAAATAATAACGGATGTTCTTAACTTTGCCTTCTTTTCTTCCATTTTGTATCGCTGCTTTCTACGTCGTTAATTTTATTTTATTCCACACACTGCTACCCATAACCAAAAACTCAACTCCTTAAGTTTCCTTTACGTATACTTCGCTTCGATATACAACAGGTAGCAATCAGTAGCATGTAAAACAATCTGAATCGTGAGTCAATGGGTTCACCATCCTAGCCAGAATATTGTGCTGCAAGAACTAATTTGGTTACATGTTAAAATTAGATCCGTAATGCCTTGTAGCACTTGAGCCTATGAAAAATCAGTTGATAGTGAAAGACTTTTGAGGCATGTAAATGAAAAGTTTAATTGAAAACATTTAAACATGCTCAATGGTATTACAATGCCTAATTTTTCTATTTAAATTATTGTTTTCAATGGTTATGGGAAGTATGCACTTCAACAGAAAAGTAATCGCCTATCTCGATGCGTGGGAAATTTCTTGCAAGAAATGCTCAAGAAAAGCATTTTTCTTTGATCGCAGTACGCAGTTGAAAAGAAATGCCAATTCAAATAAAACTCAATGTAGAAAATTTCTTGACCATTTCTTTCCGCAGAAATTTTTACTTTTCTTGAGCTGAACAGCATACTTAGCTTTACACTTGAAAAAAGTCGTAACTCAAAATTTCGTCTATTTTTTCATCCAAAACTCTACCAAGAGGTTACAAATAACGAAACAAACCAAATTTGTACCAAATTTTGATAGCATATTGCTTCTGGTGACCAGGTCCAGGTGAAAATCCGTTTAAATATCTCATATTTCCTTTGATTTAGTAAACTTATACAATCAAAAGGGCGTAACTTCAAAACTAGTCCTACGATTTTTTTAAATATTGCTCAGGTATGCAGCTTAGCTATAGAAAAAGACTGTTGGGCACAGATTTGATGGAGTTTTTCTGATAATATCGGTCAGGGCATCACCGTGGAAACAAATCGCCAAAAATCCGCCAAATCGCTTACCAACCGACATGTTTGACTATTTTGCATAGTTGAAAATGGCAAGCAATGTATTTATTTATGGTTCCATTTTTTGTGTATGTTTAAGAGATCTTATCAAATCTTATCATCTGACTCTTAGGATAGGGTCCTAAAATTTCTGATAAAAATTGGTTTTTATTGAATAACACGGCAAAGTGTGTTTTTGCTGCTACTTTGACGGCAAATTTTCCCGCTTAAACAACGGCACATCATATTTTAAATTTAATTAAAAAAATGGGTCCAAATTTGAACTTTGACACTTTTTATTATTTTTATTTGTGTTATAGCATGCGTTATTTTACTGCTTTATCGCTACAGTTTACTGCTATCGTTGAAGATTGGGCTTAGTTTTGGCTCCCATACAATTTGTATGGAATAATAAATTTCTGGAAAATTGAAACCCGTAGGTTTTTGTCACTTACATGCCTTCCTTAGCCGAGTGATTAGAGTCCGCGGCTACAAAGTAAAGCCATGCTGAAGGTGTCTGGGTTCGATTCCCAGTCGGTCCAGGATCTTTTCGTAATGGAAATTTCTTTGACTTCCTGGGCATAGAGTATCATCGTACCTGCCACACGATATACGAATGCGAAAATGGCAACGTTGGCAAAGAAAGCTATCAGTTAATAACTGTGGAAGTGCTCATAAGAACTCTAAGCTGAGAAACAGGCTCTGTCCCAGTGAGGACGTTGATGCCAAGAAGAAGAAGAAGACCCCTTTGCTTCTAAGTACCCCAATTTCTTATCTGTTCAATCTCCTATCTATATAAATAAAAATGGAGTTATGTTTGTATGTCACGAAATGGCTTCCTAACGGGTCAACCGATTTGAATGATTACTTTTTTGTTTTGTTTGTCAAGTGTTCCGACGTGTTTGTGAGTATAAAAATCCCAGGATATTCACCAGGAAAGTCTGAAAAAACGAGCGTGAACGGAACTGTCATTTTGTATGGAGCGATTCATGGCGTTTTTCAACAGCCTACTTGATGGCAAGACGAAGTATGCCGGGCCCACTAGTTTCATATAAAGTTCTGGAGTCTTTTCCCCAATTATGCAAGACATTTTTACAATAAATTTCCCGATAATTCCTTCTCTTGAAGTTGCTTTCAGAATTACTCCTTAGGTATCACATTGTATTTCTGAAAATATGTATTATAACTTCCTAAGCGAATTTTTCCTGAAATTTTTCAAGTAATAACGAACATTTTCCAAGAACATATCCAGAAATACTCAATGGAACTTCAATGATTTTATCAGTGGCCAACAAGATACTTTGAACCACTTCGTCATGTTGGACTCTGGGTAAACGATACGAATGAATTGATACACAGCGCACTACATACACTTTTTACATTTAGGGGTTGTCCATTAATTACGTAAGACAATTTCGGCTGTTTTTCAACCCCCCTCTCCTTATGGTAAGTAGAGTTACATATTTCTCAGGAGCACATAAATGTACTGACGAGCCTCCAACGAAACCGTCTCTCAGCTCATCATAATCCTAGTGTGCTGCGCTAGACGGAGGCTCACGAAAATTCTAAAAGCGCGCGCTAGGTGATGTGCTCTCGGGGAGACTCGTCTCATGCGCTGTTCGGCGCTACGGCTCGCCATCGGTATCTAAGTTGTGAAACAATCGCTTAGTAACGAAAAGCCTCTGCAACTATTTTCGCCTCATTATGCAAGTGTCTAGATGGTCTACATGATATGGTCGAAGATTTGCAATCCAAGAGTTACAATTTCGATCCTCGTTGAAAACTTTTGTAATCACTTCAATTATTGCGCCAAATTTTAAACAGCACATGTGACGGAGCGCATGAGACCGCAGAGAGATACTTCTCAAGAAAAATGAGGCACACCAAAAAGGGCTCACAATGTACAGCGCGCCCGTGCGCTTACAAGCAATGAGGCTCCTGCACCTAAGCACGTGCACAGTAACTCTAATGGTAAGATCTTTGCATAAAAATTTAAAATAATTTGTATGACGCGTACGAAATGCCAAACCCCTCTCTCCCCATTACTCCTTATGTAACGGACTATTATAGAAAACCATCTATGACAAAAGGTCGAAAGACAAAAGGTCGAAAGGATAGAAGGTCGAAAGTATAGAAGGTCGAAAGTATAGAAGGTCGAAAGACAAACGGTCGAAAGACAAACGGTCGAAAGGACAAGAAGAACAAAAAAGGAGGGACAGAAGGTCGAAAATCTATTTTCAAAGAAGGAAAAATTTCCCACCATGCAAATCTTTTTCGACCTTTTGTCCATAAACCATTATATGGCTAATATTGGGCTTGTCAGCTGGGTAATAGCAGTATAATAGCACGCAGGGCGAATTAAAGTGCCATTTGGTCACTTGGGTGCTTCGGCAATTTTACGCACTTCCGTCCACGAAGATGTAAAGTCACACCTTATTTGGTCGGGGTTCTGCTAAACCGCACCAAGTGCCATTTTTTCCCAAATTGAGTTTTTTACTTCAAAGGACTTAAATAGTCATAACCACTCTACCATTAAAATATCGAGTAATTTGAACAATCCCTTGTAATCTTAGATCACAAATTTTGTTTGGAAGAACACGTAAAACTGTAATTTTGTTCAGCCAGAGTGAACCATAAACCAACGCACGTCATCAGAGGGAATTCATTTTTCAGGTATAAAGCTATATTTTTCCAATTTCCTTCTATATTGTTACAATTTATCCATTCCAAGCAACTCATAGAAACAGAGGTCAGTGAAATTGGGCAGCAATTGACTAATTAAAATTAAATATTGTTTTGGTGGCGTTGATCTATTTTCTTTGAAATTTTATCCAGCCACACCGCACTGAGTACTGTTTATCTGAAAATCACATTCAGACATGAAGTAAAGGCATTTAATTCAATAAATACTTGTATTTGCTTGTTATATAATATGTTTATCAATCGACACAGAAGCCGTAATGAAAAAAGGAATTAATTTAATCTGATACTGTGTGAACAACTCAAGTGGACTTGGTGCGCTTTAGTTGTTCAGAAAATGGCATTACCGCCATCAAACCCCCTTAGACAAAGTGCACATTAGTTGATTCAAGTTTATCACCATTCCTTCAAGATGTGAAGATGACCTAGTGGTAGCATACTAGATTACCACTCAGAAAGCACAAGTTTGAATCCTGATGAAACTTTTTTTCTTATGTCCAATCCGATGGTGATGGAAATCAAACAACTTTTAGATTCTGTGGTTATTTTTATATTGCAGTAAAATATCAGCAGGTCTATGTAGCGTAGATGTACCAATAGTGGAGGTACTAAGCACGATTGAACTTCATTTAACCGCCTTAATTCAAGAAGCGCAATTAATGCACATGTTGATGATGTAACGGGAAGTAACGACCATTGACTTAATGAGAAAAATGATTTCATCGTAGTAATCCACGGCATGTCAGTGAAAAATAATACCTCCACTATTGGTACACTGTTCCTTTAGTTGCGGTATATTTTTAATTTGTGTTCTTATAGTTGCGGTATCCGTTGTTTTTTTATGGGATCCTCCACTATAGGAACACTTTACCGCAACTATTGGTACAAGCAACAACAGTTTTAGCAATTTTAGTGATATTTCATCAGTTTTAAAGCAATTTGAACGCTCCTTTCAACTATTCCGTGTATCAATAAGCCAATACGTCGATTGGCAGAGTCGGTTCTGTGGCTCAAGCAATAAAATCAGCGAAAACGGCACTACCGCAACTATAGGAACACCCACAACTAAGGGAACACTTACCCTACATCTGAAATGATGGTCACTCCTGGTGAACACTTCACGCATTGAACTGTGAACTTGATCAAGAAAGGCGCACCAAATGGGAGCAACTTGGTGCGCTTTGGCAGAGCGAATTCATGGTTTTCTTCGATCATTATGATCTATGTATGAACACGTGAGAACTTTGATTCAATACATACGAATCCTTCCCATAAACACTTTTGACATGGATTCCAACAGGCACGGTGATGATAAACACCATTTGTCTCCAATTTTACTTGTGTTGTTGAAAACTGTGAAACACATCCAACCATACCGAACCAAGAATCAATTTTTGTTCAGCCAGAGTGAACTGAATGCTTCATATTGTTTTATAAGATCCAATTACATCGTTAATTTTTGATGATTTACTAGTATATTTAATCTCGGTGTTCTTATTGAACACTGTTAATCGCATGTGAGCGATAAAAAAATTAAAATTATCGTTCGCGATAAACTAGTACAGGAAGAGACTTTAAAGTTAAATATCTCGGAATAAAGATTTTGGCACTTGGTGCGGTTTAGCAGAACCCCGACCATTTGAGGACTTTCAGAATTTCTACTCGTCCATTTTGACCTGGACCGTGGAAGAGGCGAGAGTGCGTGTTTATTTATTTATTGTCACGATGCACAATGGGGCAGATCGCTGTTTTCGACGGCCAAAACCTCTAGTACTCTAGTTATGCACCCTAGAGGTTTGGTGTCTTCGACAAAGTGTTTTGGAATAACTTGTACTATATTTTGACACATTCAGATTTGATCTAGATAAGTGAAAACTGATCTAGATCGGTTTTATCTTTTGATAGGAGCGTCCTAGAAAAAAAACTTTCTTCTGCAAAGTTGTTCATTGAGGCATTTTTGACATTTCTTCGGAAGACACTTACACTCTATCACTGACGTGGATTACGATATATGACAATTTAGTAAAAACAGTCAAATAATCGATTTTGACCATTTTTTCATACAAAAAAAAAATGTTAACAAGTATTTTGTCATCAAGTATTAGAAGCTTAACTGTAACAAAGTAAATTTACACCATTCTCTAGCAAAATTTTCAGATTTAATTATGTTTTTGATAAAAACAGTCTAAAAATAGTGTTTTGCAAAATCCAGGATAACTCATGAAGCGGCAGCTAATTTTTTTGTATACGATTGGTCAAGAACATAAGTTTCATTGTCCCGAAGAAAGAAAAGTGGGGCCACGTGGGGCTTTTTGTCACCGACGCATGTGATTTCCGGCGTGCGACACATCATTATCCGGTAAATCCACAAAGTCGCAGTTCGTTGCCGTATTTGGGGTGGTAGTCGCAATACCACCCGAGTCAAAGCGCTAAATCAAAAACTTCTGAATGTTTTTTGCTGTTCTCAACCAAATTATGTATTTTTGTAATATGTTAAAGCTTTTCCTGTAACAGTTTTTGGTTTTCGAGATTTCTCACGTTTCGCGTCGTTCTACCTGTTTCTTATTCTGTTTTTTTTTGGACGCCAGGACAGACTACCTGCGAAATCAGTCTCTCCACTAACGTGTCTGAAGCGGACAGTGAAAATTGAATAAGTGAGTTCTTCCAGTGATGATACCGTCAAGCCACCATTCACCGTGCATTTAAACAAAATCTGCACTTCAAAAAAATATATAATTTTTCTAAATCATTTGAAGCGAGCTAGAATACCACTTTGAAGCGTGCAATTATACCATACTTGAGGAAAAAATCTAAAATCAGTGATGCATAAAAAAAAAAATACTCGAAAAATATGTTTACAAATACCATGTTAAGGTCGCCTCGTACCGTTCTATGCCACCATTCACCGTGCACGCTGGAGCACCATTTACAGTGCGTATAGTTTTCATCATGATTTAATTTTGTATCTTGAAGAAACGTTGTTGCATCAAATATGTTGCTAGTAGTGTGCGCACTTATTTTAATTTTTTATTCAAATCTTATTTTATAATAAAAGCCAAATCAAATTGAATATATGGCTAAATCATTACTTTTTCATCAAAATCGTTATAGGAGGTTTGACTGTATTGTTCAAATCATTTCATATTGGCTCAAAAACTAAATATGAAGCAGTTAAATTACGACATAACAATAAATCCAATATTACCCAATAATTTCAAGCCTTTTATACTAAAGCACGGTAATAGGAACCGTAAATTCAAAAGGATCCATTCACTGTGCATTTGTGTTTCGACTGAAACACAATAACAAAATCTTATTTGCATAAAATCTCATGGTTCATACGATGAAATACATCTTACTAGAAGTATCTACAGCGAAAAATTGTTGAAATTATGAAAAATTTGATACTCTAACGCTAAAATGAAAAATGTGAATTTTAAACGTTTCTACTAACAGTGTCAAAAAATCCCATTTTTAAACAGTATTCACGTGATTTTGACTCCATAAACTAGGTTTTTCGAAATGTTTTGTGGCAAGAACTACTTGATTTCATCAGTTTTATCTCATTTTGCTGACAAAATAATAATTTGTAGAAATTGTATGAATATACTGTAGGAATTTGTATATGTGCACGGTGAATGGAGGCGACTGGTGACCAGTGTTGACCAGACTCATTTCCCCGAAATTCGAATTGTGAAGCCATGAACTGTTATAACTGTGCGTTGTATTCCTGAGATGGAGGGGGAGGTGGTTGGGCTTGAGTGTTGCACATGGGATCCGACAGTTTCGATCTCGGTGGGCCGCAATTCAAGTTTCGGTGAAATGATTCGCACTCACTCACTCACTCATTTCATTTCACCGAAACTTGAATTGTGGCTCTCTGGGATCAAAATTGATCGATTTTGTGTGCAGTACTCAAGCTTAACCATCTGCTTCTCTATCTTAGGAGGATAGAGCATGGTTGTATTAATTCGTGGCTTCGTAGTTCGGAAAATGTTATTTTCGGGGAAATGAGTCTGAACAACACTGCTGGTGACCAGGGTTGGGAAAAAATCTGAAATTCATTCTACAGTAGCCAAACAAAGCCAATTGCAGTCAGCGAAGCCAGTGAAACTCACGCCTATCGCTGCTGTAGGCAAAGAGCCTTGAAAATCGCAAAACACCCGTTGCTAAGGGCAACCCAAAATTACTGTAGAAAAATGTTCTATTTCCCGTTGCATTTCCCGCATTTTAAGCCTTCAATGACACTAACGATTTAGAAAATTCATGCACCCAACATAGGCTACTTGATGAGATTCACTTTTTTGAACTAGGGTAGGTGTACCAGTTATGGCCATAGTGGTTCCCTATTTCGCCATACGTGATATCTTGAATTCCTTCACATTTTGAAAAATCTTTTGTGTTTTAGCAGTAAAATAAAGGATAAATCCTGATGTTAAAACATTCAAAAAGTTTAAAAATGTAAAAGTTATCCAAATTTTGCATATGGCCAAATAGGGAACCACTATGGCCATAACTGGTACACTTTCCCTACTGTACTGGAAAAGCCACGTGATTTTCGCGAAATTCAAGCCTACTACTATTACCATTCCCAGCACTGCTGGTGACTTAACGGTACTCGTGAGTGGAAAGACGTGAGTGTGTCGGTAGAACGACGGTCAGCATCAACTATTTTTGAGAATCGCTTAAGGCGACCTCTAGAACTGAGAATTCTCGATCCACGATACCTTTTGAGTTTTCTGTACCGTTTCCTAAATTGCTATTTGGAATCTTATAAAACAAACCCGCCCTGAGGTTGGGCTTCTTGCCGGGCAAACATAATTCGACAGACGGTCCTCTACGGAGGTGACGCTTAAGCCGTCTGTTTTTGAGTCAGGGATCGGAACAGGAGACGGAGAACCTTTAGCCGTATTTTGCGTGCTACATGTTAATTATCTTTCATTTTAAAATTTTCCATATTTACTAAAATATTATATTTCCTGGCATGTTCAAATCACACAACAAGCATCCTATCCAGTAATCTTTGTGGAGATGCAGAGGTAAACACTGTCCCACCTGACTGCAAGGACATGACCGGCGCCGTTTTGACTCTATATTAACAGAGGCACTGAATTATTCAACTGAAGAAGATCATGGCCAATCCCAGGCAATCTTCTAGTTGATTCCTAGATAGATAGTATAGAAGTATTTATCGAGCAATGGACCCATGTTCCGTAACCGGTCGTTTGAGAAAGTCGCAACCCATTGGGAGCCCGCACTATAAAAATTTCCGCCAGCACGTCGTGAAACAAGCCATTTCAAATAAGTAGCGCCTGTTAGATAAGCAAAGATAGATGATAGAAGTGCTCGATTTTATTGTTTATAAGTGTGAGTTTTGATATGATGATAGGAGTAGGTGAAGAGTAATGATTAACAGGAAACTCCTAGAAATGAAAATTCGCAGGCAACAAAATTATTATATAGGAAATATAAATCAAAACAAAACTGGAAACCCTCGATTATAATATTAATATTATAGGTGATGGCTTTCTTGGTCAATCGAAACCAACAAGTTGGCCTTTCCTCTTTGGACTGCCAAGTAGTCAAGTGCAAAAAGTTTTTCAAGCGCAATGAGAAAATTTTCTTAAAAATTATTTTATTTAAAACATGTAAAAGAAACTATAAGATCAAATTGTAATTATAACCGTGATATTTTTTTTTATTATTTTCAGATAATTAGACTTTAACTAATAACAAATTTTATGAAAGCTTAAAACAATTGTAATTTGAAGTAAGTTGCGAACCGTGAGAAAAACAAAACTTCAATATGTTTTTCTAAATAGAAGTGAAGGCAAATTTAGGTAGTGAGTCAAGGACAAAGAAATAATGACAACCATTGAAGCAAGAAAGATCAGGTAATTTGGTGAAATCGGAAGAAAATGTGTTTGATTACTAAGATTCTGCTATTACAATCGAAAGTTTCACAATTCCGATAAAACATTGGGAAGAAATTTTGGGAAAGTTATTGGAATTAGGACTGATGGTTGATTGTTTGTCGGGATCCTCATTACAGTCGTTGGCGAGTAGTGTGTGTGTTCTTCCAATACCTAAATAATAAATAATGCCCCTCGGATAGACATTGCATACTATTGTATATGCAACACGTTGTGTTTGGATGGGCATCCAATTCATCCGAAAAATGTGCGCTATGTGCAAGAGGACCACGTGATTATTGAGCTAAAATGGAATTCAGGTGAACGTCTGCGTCAATGAGTCCTCTCGTGATGTAGGGATAACGCACCCTATATAGTGAATAGGTAGTTGTGAGTTTGATTCCCGCCGAATGTGTACAAAATCTTAAAAATGAGTGAAGACGTGTAACTTTTTCACATCAATTTGTCCATTTAATCACATTGCAAAGTAGTCAGTCTATGCTAAGTTTTTCTTCTAACTCTTCAACTTTTAGAAGCTGTGTCATCTGGATCTGGAGATACTCCAAAAATCCTTGGGATACGGAAGCGCAGCCATAGCCCACATGAATATCTCAGGCTACAGATTTTTTCTCATGTTTGGTTATGCGCTCTCCGAAATAATATTTTGATGAAAGTCTGTTGTGATAAAATGAAGCGACTAGGTGCAACCGTGTTTGAGAAATGAGCATAAACCATTAAAAACATCATTAGGTATTTGTAAGACTTTTTGAAGACAACTCAACCGATTTGCAAGATTTTGTAGAGAAACTCTTCATCAGATGACATTGTATTTAATTTTCATTGTCAAATGGTCAAGTAATTATTGTGATACGATTGCTAGACTTAATACATACTATATGCATATACGTTGACATAAATACATCCGAAATATATTGAAATTTAAGATTTGAAATAATCTACCTAATGGAAGCCCAATTAAAAAGAGGTTCACCTTAATCATCTAGCAAATAAATTTCAGCTGTACTCGAATTTATTAAATAATTAATGATGAAATGTTTCCAATATTTTTTTAACCACTGCATTGAAATCGCAACAGTTGTTTTCCACTTGTTAAACATTTCCATCGCTTGACCTCCCATTCGGAGCGATCCTCTTCATGCGTACTCCAGCCAGCCGTGCAAACAACCAATATCTCACTTCCGGATCTCATTTCGTATCTTGTTAAAGCGACACACTTTACGGGTGCCAGACGTTTCCTTCCTTTTTTCCTTGGCTCCGATCCCGTATTGTTCCCGAATCACGAGCCGCCGACTCTATACGGCATGCCGAGGCTTCCCACCGGTATATAAATTGGACAAACTTGCTCTAAGCGGAAATAATAACTCATGGCGGGAAGTTTTCCCACCCCGTCCAAGCCTTCATGCAAACTAGAAGGAAGGCCAAAGTATCAAACAAGGAAACCGCACGACCGTTCCTAACACTGCAGGCCTGACGGAAAAGTGCGGTGGGGAAAAAAGTTTCATTTATGCCTCGGGCCCCATTCAAAGCGAAAGAAAAGCCGGGCCGAAGAATTCATACGGGAAATACTGCCCGAGGTGGAGACCTTAAGTTTGCTTAACATTTTATTCTGTTATAAAACACATATTTTATGTTGGCTTCACTCCCGTTTTGTTGTCTCAATAGCTTCTTGCATTTTGCTTGTTTAAAGTTTTTCTGTTTTACAAGATTCGCCCGATCGCTTTCCGACGAAGATTCTTTAAAGTTCAAGCCGCATTTGTCGTCCCAAAATCAATCAGCTGTCATCCGATTTGACCTAGACAATTGGGACTGAGCACGGAGCTTTTAGAAGCAAGCGCCCCCAGAAGCGTTCAGAACGCTGGCTGTGGTAATTGGAGTGGAAAGATATCGCATTCCTTCGTTGTATAGTCCCTTCCCGAGCAAAGCTTGAGATCATATTGAAAACTAATTTTGATGTTGTGATGTCGCGGATTTTGATAACTCAGTTTGTTGTCATTTTGGTCGTTTAAACGGTTAAAATATCAAAACTGAGAGCAGAAAAATGTTCCCATGATATCAAATTGGAAACTCTTTTTGCTGTCAGTGAAAGCAAATTGAAAACAGTTTTTGCTATCATTGAGAGCAAATTGAGAACTCATTGAGATATACATATTTTTGATTGATATTGAAATGTGGCTGCGACTAGATAAATGCTTTATTTTTATATTCTCATAGTATTTAAACATGTAGCACGAATAAACTTATAATTAAATAAAAAAAATATAAACAAAAATTTAAAATGATAGCAAAACGAAAACAAAATATGATATCGAATATTTCATTGATAAATTGATATCAAATTATGATATCAACTTGATGCTGAAAACAATATATGTTTTCAACTTGCTTTCATTTTGTTGTTGGGCTTTGCTCGGGTTGTCTGTTCCATTCATACCGTTGTCGACGTCTACGACATCCCCAGGGTTCGCTTGTTTCGTGTATGGGTGTGCGATACACAATTATTTCCCAAAATGGAACGAAACGTAACAAAACGGTGCACGGAATTTCTAGCATTTCTATAGACAAAACGTAATAATACATTTACTTTTTTATGAAACTTAATCTGATGTCGTAGATGACAAAAGACAAGGTTTTTTTTGCAACGAAACAAAATGAGTAATATTTTCTTTATTATAGTGGGGCATTTTTTTTAATTATCGGACAGGTTTGGGCCGGAGGTTCTCCGATTTATATGAAATTTTCACCAGAGGTAGAGCTCGTGGATATATGACCAAAAGTGAAATTCAAAAAAATTATAGTGACCTATTTTCCCGGAAAACTCTAGATGAATTTTCACGATTTCCCTATGTACCTCAAACTTTTAAAATTCATATCTCCTGAACTATGCATCGTAGAACAAAAGTCTTTTTGTAAAATCGAAAGGAAATTTCCTCAAAAATCTATTAAAAATATAAAGAGAAAAACATTTCCCAGAAAATTTTTCATCATGAAGAAAATTGTCGGAAAAATAGCGGAAAAATTATCGTCTGTATCATGAAAAATTAAAAAAAAAAATTGTTTCCCATAGGAAAATGTGTTCTATTGTGCGCTTCATAACCATGCGCTGACGGCGGCAGTAACTTACACGCATTGTAAGTGTAACGCATTAAACCATCCCTCCCTTTCCAGTCAGAAAAAGCTTTTCGTCAATCGGAGCACTCTCCATTGGTCTGTTGGGTGTTTTATATGTCCTTTATTCGCAACCTTTATTATTGAGGCTAACAGTCTTTAATTGAAAACGATGCTAACATTAAATAATATCGATCCTGAGCTATCCGCAAAACAAAAATTCTATGCTCACTAGCGCCGCCTGGTGGCAAAATTTTGAAACTCAGAGCTTTTATAATGATAGTCTTTGAGCTACTGAACAACTTTGCCGAAGATGCCATCTTTCTAAATGGTCACGATCCTGAGCTATCCGCAAAACAAAAATTCTATGCTTACTAGCGCCGCCTGGTGGCAAAATTTCGAATCTCATAGCTTTTATAATGATAGTCCTTGAGCTACTGAACAACTTTGCCGAAGACGCCATCTTTCTAAGTGGTCAGGATCCTGAGATATTCGCAAAACAAAATTTATATGCTCACTAACGCCACCTAGTGGCAGAATTCCGCAATTCAATGACCACCATATGTTAGCCCTTGAACTACTGAACAATTTTGCTGAACATCATGATCCTCTATTTTGAATACTTTTTAAGATAATGATCATTTATGAAAACGGTCGTTAATCTGAATTTCAGTCGTAAAAAAGTGGTCGGAAAAAGAACCGTCGGTAAAAAAACGGTCGTAAAAAGAGGTTGGAGTGTATTTTGTTTCGCGGAGCACCTAATAATTGAGGGGCCCACATTTTTATGCAATCCCTGATGTGGGGTTACATGCAACATAAAACGCTAGGGGAAGTGGTTGTAAAATGAACAGGGGTGGTTAAATGAACACCTTGACTTTTATCGCGAGAAAGCAAATTTCGATGTATTTTTATCACACATGAACGATATATAGCATAAATCAGAGTGTTCGAGTTGATACGTAGGTCAATTGAAGTGAAAATATCAACGAAAACTAATATTTTAGAAAATCACGTTTGAAAATTAGAAATGATGTAACTTTTAGCTCGGAAGACTTGAGGTTTTTCAGTGAGGTGAATATCGTTATGGTATGAGGTCAAGTCTGATACCTTTAGAAGTCTTTTTGAATGGATTACAATCATTAATGGATATATTTTCGGTAAGGCAATAAAAATTTTCAGAAATATTTGTTTTGCTTACGTTTTTTGCATGAGGTTCATTTTACCACCGATAGCTGTTCATTTTACCCACATAGTGCAGCTAAAATGAACATTTACATCGTTTTTTGCTAGCGACAAAAATATGTGAAAATTGAGCTTTTTTAGTCTAAATTCGTGTCGCTTCTATAGATAACATCCCTGTTTTTGATGTTGTGGGGTAGAACTATACAAATTCCTCGTTTTTCTATCAGAAACAAGATGATTTCCTTAAGGTGTTCATATTACCACCCCTTCCCCTACCTAAAGCTAACAATTAAAAACTTTCCCAAATATTTTCACCTTTTCTTCTTTATATGTTTTTGATGACAAGTGACAAGAAACATCTAGCAATGTGATAAAATTTGCTGTTGCAAGTTAGCCCACAAGAATAGACAAAAACATTTTTGATTTTTTTGTGTTTGAGCGTGAAAAAAAAAACAAAAAACTTGTATTTAGCCACTGTACACTATTAAATACTGTAATTGATAGAAACTATCTCGAATGACATATTTCTACCGTTTGTGTGTTACTGAGAATGGTTTTCAGTCATGTTTTTATACTATTAAACGTCTGAAGATCATTTTCACCTCCAGCAAACCAAACAAAATATAAAAAAAACTCAAATCCTCGCCAAACTCCTTTATTTTAAGTCTAAAGGCAATAACCAGTGTAATGAAGTAAAATAATTTTAATCAACGCTACAGAAATCGTCAATTCGGTCACAGGTCTATGTGTAGCATATTTCACCTCCGTTGCACGTTACACCGTATAACGGTGCTTTTTGAGTTATTTTAAAACGAAAACTTACATGAACTTAGGGATACGCTAAAAGCTACACGAATTACTACTACTGTATTTTTCTTCTGAACTTTTTTTTTCTGGACTAAGAACCCGACTATAGGTACATATCACAACTATGATAGCTAATGTTTTTATGATATGACAATTTAATGACACTTAGGTTGTTATAATTTTGATGCAGAATGTTGTTAAAATAACAAAAAAATGAATTGTAACATAAACATAACTAAATATATTTAAATCCTATCAAAAATATATCAAACCCTGTTATACGTATTTGACGAGAAATTTCAAAATTATAACACTGTATGACTCATTCAGTTACAAGCTTTTGATCAATTACCTGCAAACGGGATAACTTGTAACAGTGGTTAAACTTGCAACACTTCGACATGTAATTGAATTGTTGTTTCCGTTCAGCTTTGAGCCAAATTATTATAATTTATTCCGCCATTTATTGACCTTAAGTATACAACAGACGATTTTGGCGAGGGTTTGGGTATTGTTTCTTTTTTGGTTGGTTTGCTGGAGGTGAAAATCATATTACACTTTTATAAGAATTTATTGTTGAAAAACGTTCCTCGTACCATACAAGGGGAAGAAATATGTCATTCGAGGCATTTGCTATCAGTTACAATTCTTATTAGTGTACCCGACTAAGGGTAAAAAACAAAATTATATCAGCATATGTTATTATGTTATAAGTTTTTTCGATCATAGGTTGTTACAAACTTGATGCAGGATGTTGTTAAAATAACTAAAATTATAACAAAAAGTGTATGAATAGTAACATAAACATAACAAAATGTGTTTAAATTCTATCAAAAACATATCAAACCAAGTTATAATGTTTGATACAAAGTATCAAAATTATAATACTGCTTGATATACGATAATATTGTATAATATTGAAATGCATAACTATCTATTTATTTTGTTATAAAGTTGTTAAAAATGAACAAAAAAATATCTTAAAGGGAAATAAAACACATTATGTTATATTTCTGTTTTATTATGTTCTATGGATAACGGAGCCTAACAAAATTATATCATAATATGATATGCATATCATATTCTGATAAAATGTTATTATATTTTTGTTACAAGCCTCTAGTCGGGTACAAATTGACAATATAGAAGTTTTGATAATTTTATGCTTATACACATTAAAAATTCAGAAACGTTTTTGACTACCCTTGTGAGGTAACTTGCTACAGCAATTTTGATGTAAATAGTTTGATATTTCTTGCCGTTTGTCATCGAAAAGGTTAGTAGTGTTTGATCCTTTGGTCGCGTTGCTTGCTCTTGCGGGGGCGGGTGATGCGGACAGGATCAATCGTGTTGCGCGTCGCTCGCGCGGCACGATAGTATATAAGAGTCGCGGATCGCGTGATTAGTGTTAGTAGTGTTTGATCCTTTGGTCGCGTTGCTTGCTCCTGCGAGGGCGAACGATGAACACTTGTTCGGCATACAATTCATTTATCGAATAATATCGCGAATCCGGTCAGGCGTGAATTTATCAAGGATCGCATCATTCACTAAAGATGACTCCCAGATCCTTACCTTATCCCACTAACCCAATATCTTTTCCATGACAACTATGGAGATGCAGAAGATTCTTCGGTCTCTAAAACCAATGGTTGTCTAACTAACATTCCTTTCCTTCCCCGATGACCGTAAGGACGTGGCCGGCGCCGTTATTGACTTCTAAAGTTTGAGCTCTCGATTTGTGCACATTGAAGAATGGTAAGCTTATCCCAAGCCCCATTCACTAAATCCCTGTGCAACTTCGATTGCTCTGGTCAATCATGGAGTAGCAACTACGAATTGTACGGTCATTTATGCTCATGCTCATGCTCTTGCCGTTTGTCATCGAAAACACATAAAAAGGCAAAATTGAACATATGGGTAACATTAACATTTTTGAACCCTAATCAATTCAGTACACGTTTGGTACTAATTATTAGAAAATT
This sequence comes from Aedes aegypti, assembly GCF_002204515.2. Taxonomy (NCBI): domain Eukaryota; kingdom Metazoa; phylum Arthropoda; class Insecta; order Diptera; family Culicidae; genus Aedes; species Aedes aegypti. Next base: position 308,163,393 of record NC_035108.1, read on the forward strand.
TACATGAATCACATTATTATTGAATTAAGTTCTTCATGTAGATAATGAATAATTTTGAAAATCTGTATAAAAATTAACTTGCAGATCTGCCATTGGTAGCTTTTTGTGTGAATTATGATGAAGCTTTGTCAAAATACCAACAGAGACCATTTTAAGATATACATATCACGTAGATTTGATTTAAATGTATATAAAAAAATAAGTAATATGAAGTACAAACCAAAATTCCATTGTATTTGCAGAAAAGTTGCATTTAAACGTTTCAATGGGTTTCCAATAGCAGTTAAGACTTATGATTTGCTTGAACTTCCCCGGACACCAATGCCAATGGAGTTTTCAATCGAATTGGTTTAATACTCTGAATTCAATCAATAATAATAAGTTTTCTAAGAGTAGAGTAGCCTGTTTCTGATTATTATCATGCTTTCAGTGCAGAAAATTATTAAATGATCGTATAACACGATATAGGTTAAGTTTTTAGTTGTGTACTTTAGGTAGCACTTTATGTTGCACATCAGGGGTGGCATTAAAAATGTATATTTTTCGTATCTCATGATCCCAGAAAACCAAACATTGTTAAAATTAAAACCACGTGGTATTCTTTACGTAGTGATTAGGGTACCAGATGATTTTTGTCTCATCTGAGTCCTCAAATGTTTCATTCATAGAGTAAAGTGGAATGCCTTGACGTGAATTTGCATAAATGCTTGGAAACAAATTTTGGCCCATAGGGTAACGGTCGTATTTTGGACCCCCTAAGGAAGTGATTTTAGTTGTTTGCCCCAATCAATTAATTGCACAGCGCAACCCAGTCAAAGAACATGCCATAATGTAGAGAAAAACTTCATCTACGAGATAAAAATGCCCATACGGTCATGTAGGATCCAAAAAACGTCGAAAATAATTAAATTGTGAAGCACTGTTTACCATAATTTTGGACACACCAATACATTTTGGACCCTCAAAGTATATATTTTGGACCCTCGGCATTTTTTATCGTTTGGCGACAAAGTCCACGACACTGGTGGTATAATATGCTTGCCCATAGTCTAATCATTTCATTGACAATGGAAAACCGAAGAAATTCTACGATTTTAGCTCAGAAATTCGAAAAAAGTTTTTGTTCACATTTGAAAAATTTCTGACGGTGTGTAACGTGTTGTAACGGTTTCATGAATGCACCAATTAAATTAAATTAGTTTCAGATAAAATAAACACATTTTTTATGTACAAACGGTTGCTGCAAGTGCGGAATAGTCCTATCTTTACAAATGGCATGCAAATTGAGTTGGTCTCTCGATTTAAACTGGGAAATTTGCAGGAAAATAGCCCAGGGTGTCCAAAATATATAGAGGTCTAAAATATATTGGTTACCCTAGTGGGGCATAAGTTTGAATCAGCGGGGCAAAAGTTCGATCCATATATAAACTCATGGAAAAATTAGCAATTTGCCTAAAATATTAATATTATCTTTAAATTTAGCGAAATTTTCCTGATCGTGCGAGAAAAGTCACCAAAATTTCGAATCTTCATTTTGTTTTGCGAAAAACTGCTCTTTTTGGGTATATTACAATTAACTCTGTTTTGGTCAATTTTTTTATGAAAATTTAGTGTGTTAGTTTTCTAAAAACAAAGTTTATGGCTGGTTTTAAGTATACCTGTCATAAAAGTATCGATATTTTGTGTTTAAGTCAACGAACTTTTGCCCCACACCAGATTCGAACTCTTGCACCGGTGGGGCAAAAGTTCGTTTAAAACAATCAATTTTAAAACTTTTATAACTATTTTTTTTATCTATTTTGACAACAGTTTGTTCAGCAAAATAAAAGCCAATATGTTGAAGGTTCATTGTGTGGTATTTATTTTTTTTTCAACTGCTATTGTATTTCTGGAAATTTTGATTATATCACTAAGGTCGAACTTTTGCCCCACCTTACTCTATTGCTCTATTGAAGTTTAAAATTGTTGCAAGTTACCCCATTTGACGGTATATGAAAATTCTAACAAAATATGATACTCGGCTTCAAAGGAAGACAGTGGTCAAAAAAATGTATGTTCTGACACGAATCTAGCAATTTTAAATTCGTTTTGTGTCGTAAAAAGTTGTTTTATATCACTTGCACTTGGTAAATAATTAATGCTTATCCCCAAATAAAATTGAAGAAGAATGGTGATCAAATACTCAAAATTAATTATATTTCACACTATACATAAACACTTCAAGTTGCTTCATTGAACTAGATGAAAAAAATGTGATTGCTATCGACTGTGCTTATTTCTCTCTGGGTTATCTTGGCTCTACAAGTCTTTAAGCAGCTAAAATGTACAAGTCTTTGAGACAGCTAAAAGCTACAACCGGAATTGCCGTTTAGGTATTTAGGTATATATATATATATTATTTTGGAATCACAAGTTTTTTCTTTTATCCTTGTAAAATTCCCGTAGGTTCAGAGACTGCTCCTGATAACTCTATACTGCAAAGAGCTTATAACTTTAAGGATGTCTCAGTTCCTATCCTTTCCCACAAAATTATAAGCCGTTTCATTCAGTTACTTACGACGTTTTTGTACCAGTGTAAAATCGACTCAAGTAGTGTTTTGTTTTGATTCGTGGTTAAGTTACTTTGTCTCTCCATACAACGGAGCGGCGAAAGTAATGGTTAGGTTGTGAAAGTTGAAAATCCTTCTTACGCCGTTTTGTAAATCCTGAAATTGAACGTTCTAAAAGTGAAAAAAAACGTGTTGGTTTAGAGTGGAACGTGTAGAATTTCGTCTGCGAAACACGTAGGTTTGATAAAGTAAGTTTGTTGACTTTTTGACTTGAGTCTGTATGAATAAGTTTTCGAGAAATATGTTTTTACTTAAGCTAATATATAAGTCATTATGCTACATACAAAGATATCGACCGTGATAATTTTATTTTGAATTTGTTTACCGGCATATCGTTCTATTTTGCTCGAAGTAAGAGGGAGCATGGAGAAGAAAGCAATGAATACTAGATGGATAGGTACCCTAAGGGAACGGCGAGAGAAATTGGATTAGATGTTGAAGAGGGCTAAAAAAACAAAAACGCGGTTCATAAGAATGATCATGTGGCTTATCGGGGAGTAATACACATGATATGGACAAACCATCCATGACTGAATATGCCCTGTTGTGCCGTTAGAGTGGTTCAAAAAATCGTTTCTGCTCCACACCGCTCATTTGATTCTAGATCAAATTCTGAGTGTCCTCCAAAAATTTGATCTCATTTGGATGAAAACTGAGACTGCACAAGCCCTTCAAAGTTTACATGGGTATTACTATGAGAAAAGCAAGCAATTCATTGAATCGGCCATAGTGTTTGTCCATGTGCTCTTAGGGATTTGAGTTACGTAGGTTGTTATTTTAGTGCTAAAAATATCTCCCTGATCCTACAGAAATTTAATTATTTCAACCATATGAGCAAATCGATACGAGTTTTGGTGACGAAATCTGGATTGGGGATATATCTTAAGCATCAAAGTTTAAATCCTTGTTTAGAACTAGAAGTTTATGGATATTTGTCAATACTGCACCGTACATAAATTTGAAATTGTACATGATTTTCATAGTAATGAAAATTATTGAACGTTTAAGTTTAATAATAGTTTAATTTAGGGCTACATTAATATTTGTGCTCCATTAGGAAGAAATCGTGTGATACAGTTTTCTTTTTCACCATACTGATCAATATCACTCGAATTTAGGTACTGGATATTTTTCAAAGTTTAACATTCCCGCTGACGAGATTTGCGAGACGGAACAAACAATTTTGCCAGAGATGTCATCAATTCAAATGAACACGCCTCAAAATACGATTGATTTGGAGCTGCCGAACAGATTCGCCTGCAGCGCTTATGGGAAAGTTGCCGAAGAGATTGAGGCTGCCGACAATAGTCACACTGACAAGAGATGTTCGCAGCGTTATAGAAACGTTTCCAGAAAAAATTTAACAAGTCTGTCGGTGTGAATCGATAGAGAATTGAGCAACGCATGAATGTAAACACTCAAACACGTAATTTGGCTGCTGATGTCCGAGAAAATTACAAAAGAAGCGCGACATCGGCTTAGACTGCCGAGAATATTTGACGGAATCATTTCACATATCGCATACCCTCAGCTTCATGGTGACAGCCATCATCGTCATCGTCACCGTCGTCGTTGTTCCGCCAAGAATTTCGGTAAAAGCAGAACAGATTCCACACAGAGAAAATGGTTCAAATGCTTAAAATGAAATAATTAAAGATTATTATCGCATGGATTACGATTTTTTGCTTCCATTTTCTCACTCGGCATGCTGTTTTCTTCTCTGTTCTAGGTTTCTTTTTTTTTTCATTCGTTGCATACAAAACGGGTAATCCTCGGCGCAAAACGAATACCATCTGTAGAGATATTGGGCACGAGTTGCGGGGGAGAACATTTCAAAGGATTTAGCGCTAATTGAAAGTTGTGCTTTCGTCTCGGCAGCAGCAGCGTAGCGGCTGGAATTGCGTATGTCCTGGAGGGTTCAGAGCACAAATGGAAAACTTTTGCCAGTTGAAGAGCAGAAAAAAGAATACCTATTGTTTTTTTGTGCACTTGAAATATTTCCAAGGATCGGGATCGCTCTGGTTTCGGAAGTTGAAAATATGTTTCGCCAAATTTCAAGATCCTTTCAAGATGCAAGCGGAAAAGTGGTTCGAGTTGGGAATGGATTTTCATGTTGGACCTTTTCAGTTCGAGCAAATTAAAAATTTTAAAGGAAAAAGTTTGAATTGTTAATGTATTCACATAGCCTCCTCCTTGTAGAAAGAATCATCTTTGCTATTAAGCAATGTTTTTTCAGTTGGCCGGACGTTCAGGGTCTTTAAATTCTGAAAGACTTCTTGCAAGAGCTGATGGCTCAAGACAGCAATTTGGGACCAATATTATACAACATTTTCACATCTGATTTCCCAGAGTTACATAAGGGATATCCAAAATAGTTGTTTGCGGATGACAAGGCCTCTCCACCCAAACACAAAGCCAACTCAACTTATAATATTCCCACATAAACCAAAAGCTCTTTATTTGAAACCTTCAAGTAGACATGTTGTTACGATGAGACCAATATGTTGGTCAGATGAAGTAAAGTATCTAGGACTCATGCGAGATAAAAACAAAATTTTAAAAAATCACATTGATGGCATTCAAGCCAAATGTAACAAAATATATAAAATGTCTATATCCACTTCTTCATCTTCTTTCTGGCATTACGTCCCCACTGGAACAGAGTCTGCTTCTCAGCTTAGTGTTCCTATGAGAACTTCCACAGTTATTAACTGAGAGCTTTCTATGCCAATGACCATTTTTGCATGTGTATATCGTGTGGCAGGTACGAAGATACTTTATGCCCTGGGAGGTCGAGAAAATTTCCAACCCGAAAAGATCCTCGACCAGGTGGAATTCGAACCCACGACCCTCAGCTTGGTCTTCCTCATCCTGATGATGATGTTCGATGTCATGCACGTATGGGCGTAGCCAGAGACGGCAATGACAATGCCTCCTTCCCTCTGTACAATAGAACAATTTTATTACGGGAATTGATCTTGTGTTCGAATTATTTAAAGATTGTCTCCAGCACTCGTATTTATGCAACAATTACGTCATGACAGATTTTAAAACTTATTGAGTCTACCAAACAATCAGGCTTTTTAAAAACATCTTGTCATAAATAGTTAGAAAGTTTTATCAACGGCCCGTAATGGAGATATGCACAGCCTAGTAATCGATAAACGAGTTTCATAAGATCTCGAGTATCAGTAAATCGTGGTTCGTTATTTAGCAACCTGATTAATTATCAACCAATTATCAATTAAAATTCAAAACCGAAAAACACAGCCAAGTTCGTGAAAAAGAAACGAGGTGTGTAGGTTCATTCACAATTCATTCTAAATATTACTCTAAGAATTATTCTATGGAATCCTGATGAAACTTTGCTTTCAAAAATATTCAGGCTATAATTTAAAAATTGTTTCAGGAATATGTTCCTTGAATGAACATTGTAGAGATTTTTCAAAGTATCCGTTGAAAATTAACTTTTTTCATGCATTCCCTTGTCCAGAAATTCCTATAATATAATTTTAGTTTTTAAGGAATTACTTCAATTACTTAAACTCCTTGTTACATTCAATCAGGTTTTTCTTCAGTAATACAGTCGCCTCTCCACATCTCGATATCGAAGGGACCATCGAGATAGGGAGAGATCGAGACAAAGAACAAATTTTTGATGAATACTAGATTGAAAAACACTCTGTTGCCAAGAAAGTAGTACACAACCAGCCGTCATTTTGCGCTCCTAATTTGTTTTGAATCCCAAAACTTTGGTCTAGTAACCTTCGATATTGATCATATCGACATACGAAGAGAAAATTGAGAACGAAAAATCAACAGAAACACATCGAGATAAGGAGATATCGAGATGAGGAGGATATCGAGATATGGAGAGTGAAAATGTATGCAGACTTAAGGGACTTATGAAATCAATGACATAGGGAGAGATATCGAGATGTAGAACATCGAGATGTGGAGAGTCGACTGTATCTCGAAATATTCCTTTAAAATTTGTTCCTTAGTTTTTCTTTTTTTTTCTATCTTTATTAACGAGATTTTTAGCCATGGGCTAGTTCATCTCGGGACCAACGGCTTTACTTCCCTTGCGAAGGAAGTCGTCGGGGATGGGATTCGATCCCAGGTCCTCGGCGTGAGAGGCGAGTGTTCTAACCACTACACCAGGTCCGTCCCCCGGTTGGGTGACAAAACGTCGAAAGACAAAATGTCGAATGCCAAAATATCGAAAGGACAAAACGTCGAAAGGACAAAACGTCGAAAGACAAAATGTCAAATGCCAAAATGTCGAAAGCTAAATTTTCGGAAGGACAAAACGTCGAAAGGACAAAACGTTGTATAAACGTTGAATGTCACAACGTCGAAAAGAACAAAAGTACCCGAATGTCTGACCCGAATATCTTCGAAATTTTCCTTAATCTCAGGCTACGGTTTTTTTTTTCCAGTTCGGTTATTTGCTTTTTGAAACAATAATTTGATGGAAGTCTGTTATGAAAAAATAGTAAAAAGTAATAATATTTTTTTTAAAGATTTCATGAAGACAACTCAACCGATTTGTATGATTTATTAAGAGAAGCTCTTGGTATTGTATAGCCCACATTTATTTTTTTTTATATTGACTAAAACAAAATGTCTTCAAAAGAAATTTTATATAGGGAATATAAATCCCCCGGAAAAATCGGATCAGTGCTTATACATTGTTTTCCAAAGATATCTACGGGATACCATAATTTATAGCTGGTCTTAGGAAGGAAAGTAAAAAATAAATAGTCAGAATTGTTTAAGTATTATTTTTTTCAATTTATGAAACGATAAAACAATTATTGGTGTCTCTGATTAAAGTGCTCATTTTGAGATTCTCTATACAAAAAAAAAAACAATGCACAGAAGTCATTTCAAAAGTTCATATAAAAATGTGCTGGATATCCTAATGAAATAAATCTGTTTCCGAAAAGCAAATCAATAAATCGATTAAATTGTACTTATCCGACAAAAGAATGAGAATTTTTTTGAAGAATAAAAAATCACTTAATGTCGAAAATCCAGTCAATTTGATGAAATTAATGTTACTGATTTGTTGAAAAAAGAACGAGCCATAAGGTGCGGCGAAAGAAAGCTTATCATCTTTTTCATCTTCAATCTGTCTTATTCTTTAACAGGCTTGTTTTGTCTTGTGTAATTGCCTTCTCATTATTACGGATGTTAAGAAAATTTTCCGCTTTGCGGTAGCCGCCGAGTTCTACCGCAGCTGTCAAAGTTCTACCGCCGGCTTCGAAATCATTCTATCATTGAAGCAACCAATTTAATCATAGTATGCTTGAAAGAGAAAACGCTATGAAAAAAAGCAACAAACAATAATCATCAAAACGGTGACCAAGGTATCATTGAAGCCTATTGATGATTTACCAGTGCAAATCAGTGATGTGATAGCTGCGGTTGCTTTTCGTTGAACCGTGAAACGGAAAGTTTTCTCTAAAATTGCAATACCTCAGCAATTAATTATAGCCATAAGAATGTCACCTTACCTCCTTGAACATATCTTCATTATCGAACATCATCTCAGGCCTCCATTTCAGTTTCCTTCTCAAAGTGCTTCACTGCTTCTTTTCTCGCCAGAAATGACATTTTTCTGAAAAATTTGTCCCACGATTACTATGATGAAAATTGTAAAGTTTTGCTTTCTCAGACCGCGCCGATCGCATCGCAACCATTTTTTCCTTAGAAACGCTTGCCAATAACAATCGCTAGAAAAATGACTGCTTTCGACGTTTTGTCCCTTTCGACGTTTTGGGATTCGACGTTTTGGCATTCGACGTTTTGGGTTTCGACGTTTTGTCTTTCGACATTTTGTCCCTAAACCCCGTCCCCCTTGCTCCTTAATGTTTTATTGGGATTCCGACTTGAACTCTCCAAAATTACATTTTGTTGAATTTTTCTTAGAGTATTCTAATTGGAATTGACGTAGGACGAAAAATCTTTCGATAATTTCAAAATTCCTCTCAAAACTGCCTTTGAGATTCCTTTAGAAATCCCTATAATTTCACTTCTGAAATTTTTGCAAAATTACTAAGATTATTAAGGGCTTCTTAAAGGAATCATCTCACGAGTTCTTTTTCCATAATTCGACCAGGAATTTCCCTAAGCTTATTTTAAAGCATTTAATCATCCTATAGGTATAACATAATTTCGAATATTTATCCACGACTTCATTGAATGTCTTTTATGAATACTTCTGAGAATAAAAAAAGGAAACTAAAGAAAGTTTTTAAAATTATTTCTTTTTTGGTTTTCATACTGTATTGAGTTTTTTTCAACAATTCCAGGTCAAATTCTTGATTAAATTCCTGAAAAATTTCTGAAATAATTTAATAAAATTATTCATAACAGTTCTGGATACATTTCCAAATATTCTTTTAGGAAAATACCAGTTGAAACATTCTATGATATACTAAAAGGAATTCCAAGAAAAGTGTCGAGGCAATTACTAATGCCATTTTGAAGGAATTAAAAAAAAAAATCTTGAAGGAATTTTCATGATTTTTTATGAGTTTCGGTGTCCTAAGAGAATGTTTCAGATAATTCAACGATCATGTACGACTAGTATTTAGGTTGATTCCGGTTGTCTTACTGGCCAGAGCTAAATTACCGATCTAATAGATCACTACGAATTGAATCTTCATAATTTTTCCAATAAGTAATTCTCCAAGACGTTAGATGGAAGACGCGTGACTATGCCCATGTCCCTTAAAAGTTCATGTAGGTTGTAAACGCGGTTCATAAGCAATTATTAATACGTCAAAATTTGAAGAACAGAAACAAAATGTTTTCAGGTTTTCCATTTTGTCAGCCTAAAATTCATCGAGGGCTGACAAAATTGGGTTTCTACTGTATCAATTAAAAAAAAAACGTAATCCAATAACAATTTGATTACGAACGATTAAAACGGTTATTGAAAGTATTAAAAGGAGAGGAGTTTAAGTTACCTGCTACGATATCGGCATAGGATTTTCGTTGGGTAGATCCATTTGAAATTAAAAGATTCGAACGTCCACCCGACGGAATAAAATTGGTTTGTGAATGAGCATGATTATAATTTTCCTGATGGGTATGATTCTTAATCAAGCGATCGTTAACTGAAAAATGAGCATTGTTCGATACTCTACCAGGGGAATTCCGGAAACGAAAAACATGACCGTACATCTGCCTGGCACGAGCCTCGACGATTCGCCTACGCGAAGGGCAATCCCAAAAGTTAGACTTATGATGGCTCCCGCAATCAGAGCATATAAACTTGGTGGTATTCTTCCTTAGCGTAAGCAGAACCTCCGCAAATCGTGCATTTAGCATCCATGCGGTAATTTTTTGTTCCATGACCCCACTTTTGACACCGACGGCACTGAGTGGGGTTCTGGTAATTTCCTCCAGGTTTCTGGAAATGTTCCCATGTCACACGGACGTCGAACATAAGTTTTGCTGTTCTAAAGCGTTAATATTATTTATTTCTTTTTTGTTAAAGTGACCTAAATAATATTCTTGAGAAAGCCTTTTCGAACGATGCCAGATTGGGTTCTCTTTTTAATAATGATTACTTGGACTGGGGAAAATCCAAGTAAATCATTTATTCCATTTTTGATCTCTTCAGGTTCATCTCTTATAGTCACAGCTCATATATATTATATACTAGTGGTCCCGGCAAACTTCGTCTTGCCATCAAGTCATCAAGTAGGCTGTTGAAAAATGTCATGTATCTCCTATACAAAATCACATATTAGTACTCCCCCGTTTTACCAAATTTTCCGATAACTTCTCTAAACTTTTTCTTCGCACGAACACGTCGGAGCCCTTCAAAAAGACAACAGTGAAAGAATTGTGCAATTTCCTGTTCTCAAGTTATTACGTGACATACAAACACCACTCCATTTTTATTTATATAGATAGATAGTATTGAAGTCAGGCTCATCTCTTATAGTCACTTGAGAGACCTTCCAAGACAACATTGAACAAACCTTAAGTTTTGTCGTTTTAAGTAGAAAAATGTGCTTCTTCTCTTCAAGATGCTTGAGAAGACGATCGCAATCTTTAAGAGTTTCCGGCAAAACGCGACTTTGGAAGGAAACTTGATTCTGATAATGGAATTCAAAATCTCCTGCCAAATTCCTACAAATTCGGAACAACTGATCACGATATTTGGCATTCTTTGCTTCCTCACTTGAATCAAAGAGCCTGTGCTAGTGACTGCTTTGATTTGGTGTTCGGAAAATTTGTCTAGAGCATCGAACTGATTGCTCATTTCGATGCATTTATCAACATTATCTATTTCACCCTTGGAAGAAAGTGCGCATTCCGAAAAAACGTCCTTTCTATCATTCTTGTTACGTCTAGTGACATTTTTCAACCACACTTTTTCTAAGGAAGTTGTGAATTCAGAGATTCACCATTCCTTTTGTTTGTAATTGCAACCATGTTTAGTGTATAAAAGAGCAAATAAATTCCTAAAATCCCATTCATAATTTCTTGAGGGTTCCTCAATATAACTTTAGTAAAAAATGTTAGAGAGCCTCTTTGAAAAACTTATGAAGCCCTTAGATAAATTCCTACAGTGACATCTATAGAACTTTCTAGATGTTTCTCCTGAATTATACAAATATAAAAATATTTAAAAGAAAACCCTTCAATATTATGCCAAAAAATAAACCGGGAGTTTTTTAAGTTATTCCTAATAATTTTCAGAAAAATTTTTTGGAAGAATAGCTTTAATGGTTTTGAAAGTAATACTCAAATTCTGACGATATTTCTTGGGAAATAATTCCTGGAACGAGTTAGATAGGGAAAACTTAAAAATAAAAATAATATAATTTGTATAGAATATCATTAGTTGACTTGCAATGCGAATAGTGGGAAAATTGTTAGAACAATCTTAAAACATTTCGACGGAATCCTTGCCTACAGTATACGATTCCTTAATGAACAAACTTTCTTGTGTTGTTGAAGAAAATATATCTAAGAGTTTTTAGTGAAGTCATTGAATAAGTTCCTTGAGGAATTTTTGAAAACATTTCGTGCTAATTCTAGGAAGAACAAGAATCTTGCCAAGAATCTTGCCAAATTCTTGATGATACTCTAGATTTCCTAATACAATTTATTTTGCTGATTACTTGCAATATCAGTTGTGGATTGTTGTTTTTATTACGATGTCAATGAATCTTATAATCCTCGAAGAGGATATATCATGACGCAAATTTATATTAAACAAATTATCTCCATGCCAAAGCTGTAAATTTTGATTCTTGTTTTCGGCCAGCAAGGAGTAATGTCCTTATCCTGCCCCCCCCCCCGCCTCTGGCTACGCCCGTGTCTCTACCTGCAACTATGTGCTTCGTTTTCGTAGAATTAATGGCTAGGCCTATCCTCGCTTCAGAGGCACAAAGATCGGTTCCAATAAGATCGATAAGCCAAGGAGCATGTGCAACCCTGTGATGATAGTGCCGTTTCTCTGCACGCCATATCTTCTAGTGGTATCCTCGAGTGCAGTGTTGAACGAAAAATTCGAACGTGCGTCTCCTTTCCTCAATCCGTTTAGCGTCACAAACGAAGTTGACACCTCATCTGCAATCGGAACACTTGATTTCGAACTGTCCTGCGTTTCACGTATCAGCCTAATTAGTTTCGCCGGAAAACCATGCTCACACATTATCTGAGGAATCAGACCAGGAAACCAGCTTGGTATTCGCCAACATAAGACTCTCCAGCGATCTCAAGATGTCAAACAGAATATGTCGCATAGTCGTACCAAGTTCAGTCAGGTTATAGCCACTCTTCAATTGGCGAATTTTAATCTGTGACCGGAGGGATCTTTTCGTCTTTTCATTATATCTGATGTGATCGATGAATCTACTGCATACAAATGACTCATTCCCTTTTTATATTTCCCAAGGAAAGCTCAACCAAACATATCACCAACTTTTGCTAATGATCTTGCAATGGAGGCAAAAAAAAAACGAGCAAATCACAGTCGCGCAGAGTACGCAGCAGAAGGGTGGGCGAAAGTTTTGTAATAAATTAATTTTGATTATGATGATGAGTACAAATTTATTATCCCTATAATTGAGTTTCATTTGTTTATTACATTTTCGGCTCATGAAAGCTACTGTAAAGTGTATCGGTTGGGTTGCGGCTGCTGTCTGTTGTCTGTGTTGGGTGGGATGGCTCCGTTACAAAGTGGGGGTGGATGGAGTCTGTACCGTTTTGGGGTTTTTCGTTCTTTCTGAATCTGAATGAACGTTAGAGAGTGGTGGTGCAGGAGGAAAGGAAACCACCACCGGCTGACGACTGGCGCGAGCTCTCCTTCTCCGGTTGGTGTGGTTTTAAAGGGGGAGGTCGTTGGTTTCACGCTGTAAATTTATAGTCAAAGTTAATTTAATGAATTATGAAGCTGGCAAAGCTAAGCCAGTTAGAGTCGTTGTTGTGTGTTGCTTCATTGTAAGATTGACTCTCCCTCAGCAAATAATGGGATTTTGTGTGAGAACATCTACCCAGTAGATGGTTGGAACGTTGTCTGGAAGCAGCACAGGAAATATCCTCTTCTAAGATTGATGGAAAAGGATTTCGGGGGCTCACATAAAAGTAGAATAATGATTCACTAGCTATTGTTCGGCTGCCATGAAATGCTTCTGGATGCAAATGTAGGTCAGTGACGCGTCCCATTAAACAGCGGGAATATTTTGCATTAGCACGATTAGCCCTTCGCGTAAGCCATTAATCCTATCGTTCTGAGTAAATGCTTCATACTAGATAGGAGTGTGGCGTACTTTAGAGGGAAAGTACTTATGAAATCACTGATGCAAGTCTTCTACATAAGCATTGTTTGTGTTGATCATAAATCGTGAACCATTACTCATGTAGTTGGGCATGGATGGATAGACGGATTTGAGCATGGTATATGATAATGTTAAAAATATATATCCGAGAAAATAGAAATACCTAATCTACCGAATGATAAAAAAATAATATTACAGTCAACTCTCCCTTACTCGATATTGAAGGGACCATCGAGTTATAGAACACAAAACCAGTGCCACTGAGATCCACGGGACCATCGAGTTAGCCATGAAAACCAACTTTTACTATGGTTCTTAAACTCGATATCGAGATACGGAATATTGAGTAAGGGAGAGTTAACTGTATTTGTAAAGATTATAATTTTAATCCACATTAAGAAATGCATTAATTATTATCGGTTTCACTTATTAATAATCTTTGCATCACTTTGTATTAGGCAGCATCCATTTAATACGTAACGCTAAAATTGAAAATTGTTGACCCCCTCCCCCTCCTTCGTAACGCTTTTTGTATGGAAAATTTCAAATTTTTGTATGAGTCGTAACGATTGAGCCTACTCCCCCCTCCCCCTAGAGCGTTACGTAATTTGTGGATGCCGCCTTAGAGAAGGTCAAAATTGCTCATTACAATGAACGGATCTGATCCGAATGATTCCTTTTAGTGAACCGGATCTTTTGAACGGTTCAGTGGCTCAGCAGCTCGCAAAAGAAGAGCGAACGGAAATAGAGCGGTTCACTCTCTGTTGCGCGACATGCGACATTCCTTTCGCATGTTTCTCTCTCTCATTCTTCGTACCTGTACATTCTTCCCCAGAAACTCACGAACTCGGCTGATTTCCCCTACCAGAACCAAAAAGAAGAAACAAAATATGTGCTTGCCATTCAAGTGGACACTTTTTCTCTCTATCTTACATCTTTCTGTGTGCAAGTGGGTGGGGCAAATTTGTCTGTCTATGCTGAGAGCGCAGAAAACTTTACTTGCATGTGTAGCGTGGCGCGCAAAGCAAGGCACGTGTCAAGTGTTATAATATAGCCGAGAAACAAACGAAGAAGAATAAGGGAAAAATCAGTTCGATCTTTTTCCGGGTTACTTTTTATCTGATCCGTGCTGATCAAATGAACCGAATCTCACCAAAAAAGAGCCACGGGTCACTCGTTCTTTTGAGTGATCCGGATCTTTTGAACGGCTCCGATTCTTTTTGCCCATCTCTACTTTGTATGCAGTGTGTTGCAGAATGACTTTAGTCGTAGAATTTATGCCTACAGTAGATATGTACAAATTTAAAATATTTTGTGCCTCAGTATGCCTTTTTGTGACAGAATGTCAAACATTTGAGTAAACACTTCACACAAATCCACAAAATTGCAACCTAAAGCCTCTAAAATGAAAAAAAAAAAAAAAAATATCTGAAATGTGAAAAAATGACAAGTGGAGACGAAACAGTTCAGTTTAGGCTCTTTAACCTCTCTCATCTAGTTATGAAATTATTATTGATTTGAAAATCAGTCTTGAAGACATTTTTCGTTAACCAGATTTTAGAAATGTCCTGGGCAAATAGTGTGAATTATATTGATCATTTATTGTCTGGCGCGGTAAATGGCTGGGCATGGCGTACCATTGGTACCTCGCGTACCTGCAGGAATAAAATAGACCCCTTTGTGCGGTCCTTAGCCTCTTGCCCAGCAACTCCTATCCCTACCTCCTCGTGGTACTGGCCGGGGTACGAGTAACCTTGGGGAAGATCGGGTAACCAACCCCCGGTGGGAACTTTGGTCGTATGCTGACAGGGAAGGGGGGGTTTGCTTCTGCAAACCTTGAGCGTCTGTACTCCATGTTAGGAGCGGCTCACAACAGCGTCTGTTCCCCATGTCAGGGGCGGCTGATCATCGTCCGAGTGCCAGAGAAGGACTCTAAGCTAAACTGCGCACTATGGCCCTCCGAACATTTAGGGGGAATGGTCCTCCGGAAATCTAGAGGGTTGGTGTCAGGCCCTGCAAGCCAACCGTAAAAACATATCAGCACAGGACCGTCAACGAGAGAATACGGACCGGAACAATCGGCAAAGCGATTGGAAACACGGTACGTGGAACTGCAAATCTCTCAACTTCATTGGAAGTACTCGCATACTCTCCGATGTACTGAAGACCCGCGGTTTCGACATCGTAGCGCTGCAGGAGGTGTGCTGGACAGGAGCATTGGTGCGAACGTTTAGAGGTAATCATACCATCTACCAGTGCTGCGGCAACACACGCGAGCTGGGAACAGCTTTCATAGTGATGGGTGATATGCAAAGGCGCGTGATCGGGTGGTGGTCGATCAATGAACGAATGTGCAAGTTAAGAAACAAAGGCCGATTTTTTAACTTCAGCATAATCAACGTGCATAGCCCACACTTCGGAAGCACTGATGATGACAAGGACGCATTTTACGCGCAGCTCGAACGCGAGTACGACCGCTGCCCAAGCCACGACGTCAAGATCATCATAGGAGATTTGAACGCTCAGGTTGGCCAGGAGGAGGAGTTCAGACCGACGATTGGAAAGTTCAGCGCCCACCGGCTGACGAACGAGAACGGCCTACGGCTGATAGATTTTGCCGCCTTCAAGAATATGGCCATTCGTAGCACCTATTTCCAGCACAGCCTCCCGTATCGGTACACCTGGGGATCACCTCAGCAGACAGAATCGCAAATCGACCATGTTTTGATCGATGGACGGCACTTCTCCGACATAACCGACGTCAGAACCTATCGTGGCGCTAACATTGACTCCGACCACTATCTGGTGATGGTGAAACTGCGCCCAAAACTATCCGTCATCAATGATGTACGGTACCGACGCCCGCCCCGGTACAATCTCGAGCGGCTGAAACAACCGGATGTCGCCAATGCGCACGCGCAGCATCTTTAGGCAGCGTTGCCGGATGACGGCGAGCTCGATAGGGCCCCTCTTGAGGACTGCTGGAGGACAGTCAAAGCAGCCATTAACGACGCTGCCGAAAGCATTGTCGGATATGTAGAACGGAGCTCAAGAAACGATTGGTTCGACGAGGAATGCCAGGAGGTTTTAGAGGAGAAAAATGCAGCGCGGGCTGCAATGCTGCAGCATGGTACGCGGCAAAACGTGGAACGATACAGACTGAAACGGAAACAGCAAACCCGCCTATTCCGGGACAAAAAGCGTCGCCTGGAAGAGGTGGAATGCCAAGAGATGAAGTTGCTGTACCGTTCTCAAGAAACGCGGAAGTTCTATCAGAAGCTCAACACATCCCGCAATGGCTTCGTGCCGCGAGCTGAAATGTGCCGGGATAAGGATGGGAGCATCTTGACGGACGGACGCGAGGTGATCGAAAGGTGGAAGCAGCACTACGATGAACACCTTAATGGCGCAGAGAACACAGGTACAGAAGGTCAGGACAACGAAGGCGATGGCTAAGTCAGCACAGCGGACAGTGGAAACCAACCAGCTCCCACGATGGGGGAAGTTAAGGATGCCATTCAACAGCTCAAGAACAACAAGGCCGCTGGCAAGGATGGTATCGGAGCCGAACTCATCAAGATGGGCCCGGACAGGTTGGCCGCTTGTCTGCATCGGCTGATAGTCAGAATCTGGGAAACGGAACAACTACCCAAGCAGCACAGTTTGTTGCAACTCAAGAATAAAATTCTCTCTTGAAACTAATCTGAGTTGTCAATTGGTGAAAATATGACTTACAATTGCACTGAATAGCAACGCAAAAAGCGCAAGAGGCGGAGTCTGTTTGCAACATATTTAAGTAATATCGAAATTGCTTATTTGTTGCAAAATACTTAAAAGAAAAAAAATGAAAACAAAAACATGAGCGAGAATCGAACTTCCGACCTCAAGATCACCAATCCTCACCTCTAATCACTACTCCACCAGCTCTTCGAACAATTGCTTCGCCAATGCACTATAAAAGCGACCACATGGCCCATTGATCAAAGTTTGTTGCTTATAACTTGACTGCACCCTTCGGAATACAAGTTCATTCCCGGCGAAATTAGGCCACACCTGAAATAACCTAAACTTTTCGCAAAAACCTCCGCGCAACACTTGAGAAACACCTTTTAAACAAACAAACTGTTGCTAGACCATGTTTTTTTTGCTAGATGATACGTAAGGTGCAACTCAACCATATTGCAAATGGATTAAAACAAACAAACTTCTAGCTGTCATACACGAAGTTAAGTGCAACATTCTCGCAACTGAGATGAATCTTCTATGGGAACGAAAATTGAGTGCAAGTTGCGGATTAGACCTGTGCGCCGAAATATTTTTAATCAGCGGCGGCGTGAGAGCATTTTTGTACCGACGGCGGCGGCGTGATCGGCGTCACGCCGTTGACTACTTTCGGCGGCGGCGACGGCGGCGTTCATCGGCGTGGAGTAAATTGGACAGCAAAATGTTTGAAAATTGTCTTATTTTTCGGCGTTAAGTTCCTACTGGGACAGGGCCTACTTCTTAACTTATATCTCTAGAATCACTTCCACAGTTGCTAACTGAGATGTTTTTTTTTTTTTTGGTAAAATTGCCATTTTCGCATTCATGTCTCGTAGGGATTGTACGATGATTCCTTATAACTAAGAAAGGCATAGGCCAGTGGTCACCAAACTGCGGCCCGCGGGCCGTATGCGGCCCTCTGCAAAGTTTTGTGTGGCCCGCGGAATGATTTCGAGTATTGAAGTAGTGTGGCCCGCATCTTGTGATTTCCGAAGTTGAAAAGTTATATTCTGTAATAAGTAGTAAGCCCTTCAATAATTTTCCAGATTTTCTCTTTCTCATGCATTAAGCAATGGAATGGTTATCAAGAAACGAAGGGAAAATGATACATATTATTATTTCTGGAGTTTGTTCGATAACCCAAAGTTTCTCCAAGTCTAATATCATCGTTTCTTCAAAACACCAAAGTTTCCAACGTTCTAGTAGCGCAGTTTTCAAAGTTCAAGTAAGAAGGGTTTATTATGGAGGTCAATTGTTATCATTACTATAATGTTACAATTATTGTATAAAAAGATGCTGATAATATTAAAAGGGTATCAAATCCATTCTCATCTTTAAAGAAATAATCCACCCGCCTTGTCTCTTGAATCGGTATTGAAATGATTATGATCATGATGTTTCATTTTCGGAAATCCTATAATTTTGACATTTATGTTTGCACGAGAATCCAGGGGGGACATCAGTGTTATTTGAAAAGATTATTGAAACCGCTAGTAACTGTCAGACACAATACGCATGCATGTTCCAGAAATCACCTGTCGTCCTATAAAACAAAATGTTACACCTGGCTTCTTATTAGTTTTCCTCTTTTGTATGATCCTTGTGTTGTAAGAAAACTGGTACACATCATTGAAAATTGAAAAGAAGAGAAAAAAAGCTGAGCACAGAAGGTGCTGAAGTTACCGTACAATAATCATTGCTGGTAACGCTGTCTGGCGGACGAATCAGAGGCTGGTTCATTTTGGCACGAAATTTAAATACGTGTTGTCGAGTCTCGATTCAGGTCGATCCCAATAGATACCCATTCAAGTTGAATAACATACAGTGGCTCAAATTCATATTCGTACTGGTGTCACATCAAGTAAGTAAAAAACTATTAAATGATCTATTGAGTTTGAAATGCTTTATCTATATTGATGGCCATAGGTATCATCTATTATTTAACAGTCATAAAATGTTTCCATTTACTTTCATCTTTGGATCAATGGAAAAGTATTGAATTTGTGTCTAAAATTCATCCAATCCCATACTCGTACACCTATCAAAATTTAAACATACAACATTAAAAACTGAATTTAAATGCTCTATTTCATTGCTCAAGTGCTACATAACGTTGTTCAGACGTAGTAGAGTACATTTGGACAATTTATAAGTGGACATATATGGAACTTAGGTAAAATTATTAGAAATACCATTTTTTCAATAATTTTTGCTATAAAATCCAATAATTCTAACAAAAGCGTTCATTTTTGTTGTAGAATTCAATCAAAAAATTATATTCGAAAGAAAGAGTTTTGGTTAAAATATATTCAGATTACAGAAATCATAAAAAGTTTTATCCTCTTTGAGTATAGAAAATGCTTATGTTATAACTTCAAAACTCTTCTGAAATATTATTTTCAAACAATGTACACCAAATTTTTGTTCTAAGCAACAGTTAAAGGTTAATTTCAAACTTGTGTGTAGAAAGAATTTTAACTAAGAACTTCGTTTTACACCAAAGTACCCTACACTATGCTGTACATACCTTCACACAATTGATTTTTTCTCAATATTCAATTAATTTTGAATTCATATTCTAATTATACTTACGAAAGGAACCTGTTCTGCGGTTTATTTATTTTATAATAAAAATACAAAATATTCCGAGTGTACGGAGAGCATTGATATACTTTTTACTAGAATGTAACCTGTTGTTTTCATCATTTCAAAAAACGCATGTGTTGCGGTTACGGCAATAATATTTATTCTATCATTCTCTATGAGAATGCTTGGTAGTAAAATATGAAATAAAAATAATGATTGCGCAATTTTTAGATAGGAACATTAACTATGGATTATGTACATCCATTTAAGAGCCATACTAGAAGTAATTGACTAAAATTTTTGGTTTGAGATTTTTTATAAATGTTATATTAACCAAGATTGTGAAGTATGATATACCGATATCTACTCGTAAGTACTCTAAATCTGATTATTAGTTTTTGAAACTCGTTCAGTATTCGTAGTAATCATTGTTCATGAAGTGAACTTGAAAAAACACGTTATTGTTCGAGTTACTAGATTGTTTTTAACAAAAAACATTGAAAAATTGGTATTTTTCTTAAATTTACTTAAGTTTCAAATATGTCCGCTTATATTTTTTCCAAATGTACTCTACTACATCTGAACAACGTAATGAAGATATTAAGCAATCATCTAGCACATAAAAAAGTAGTTTTGGATGTTGTATGTTTGATTTTTGTTAGGTGTACGAATATGGGATTGGCTCAATTTTAGACACAAATTCAATACTTTTCCATTATTCCAAACATTTTAGCGAATAAATAGAGTTTATGATTGCTGAGCAATAGATGACACCTACGACCTTTGTAATTGATAAAGCATATCGAAGTCCGTAAATCATTTATTACTTTTAAACCTACTTAATATGGAAACAGTGCCCCGTACGAAAATGAGGTTGAGTATGTATGTATGTCGAAAAACTCGACTGAATGAGTCGTGCTAAGCGATTTTTTTTGTCGACAGTAATTTTAATCGAGTCGTTTCGATCGGACTTATATATTTACATCTTGTGGCCCACGACGTGTTATAAGAGCACAACCAGTTAGGCTGAGGACCACTGGCATAGGCAGTTTTTTTATTCGAAAAGATCCTGAATTGAACCCATACACTTTCAAGATATTTTTGTTCTTAAACGTCGAGAAAATTACGAAACATACTCTCGAGCGGTGGGATTTGAACTCACAACCGATCAACCATGATCATGCTGAATATTTTTGTGTTTAGCTCTAGGGAATTTTAGGTGCATAAAGATAAACTGCAGTTAAAACAATGAAACAGCAATTGGAATCGTTGTCTAGTTTTTGCTTATCTGGAATAATCTTTGAATGGTCTTGAATACCTTGAAAAATCTCCTGCGAACCCTGGAAAAAATGGAGGAATTTATAGTGAAATGGTTGCAAGAAAACTTATAGAAATATTTTTGGCAGCAAATTCCGGAAGCATATTAACATTGGATATTACCAGAATATGTTTGGAAAATTTATTCATTATTTTTAATCTCCAGACAAAATCTGAGAATAGTTTCAGGGCGAATCCTTGGGTAAAATAATGAAGAATCAGGAAAAAAAACTCAAATAATCAAAAAGGAACTCGCAGGAATACTACCCCAGATAAATGTGTATGATTTGTCGAAAAAATTGTGTAACAAAATCTTTGGATTTTTTTGTATGACTTTTGGAAGAGCTCTTCGGAAAATTTTTGCACGAATGATTAAAGAAATTCTCAAAGTTATCCTAAAAAAACAAAATTTAGCAAGCAGTGCATGTGCTTTATTATAGCATTTTGATTTGCTTGAAAGATGTCCTGTAAAAAACTCTGGAGGAATCACTTTAGAAATATGGGTATCATAGTAAGTATTACTGAAGAAGTTCTTGGATGAATTCTACGAGCATATCTTGCTAGAAATCGTTGCGGAATCTTGTTGCATTGAGTATTTTCTGGAGAAGAATTTGAGAATTTTAAATCAAAATGTGCATAGAGTAACTTTTGGGTATAAAATGTGATAAATTTTAATTGTTGAACCACTAAAAATTGTTACATTTTTCTGATGAAAAAACAAGCTGTGTGTTTAGTGAATTACTTTCCTTAGCAATTATCACTTATTTAGTTTATAAATTCAGTTAAAAATAGCATAGAAAATACTGGTGCGCTCAGAGAAATTTCAATAGTCACCAGAAAGCAATTAAAAGTGTTTTTTTTTTTCAAAAATCTAGGAAATTTCTTGAAAGAATTCTTTTTGAAATTACCAAAGGAATATTGAAAGTACAATATCGTAAATAGTGAAGAATTTATTAGAGAATCCTGAGCAAAATTTAAGATGTACAAGGACGGAAGTCCAAGGAGTATCTTTGGTGATATACCGAGAGAAGTCGATGTTGGAGATCCATGTAATATTTTCTGGAGAATCTCCAGGAGATTGGTTTGAGAATCAGAGCATTCTAAATTTCAAGAGTAATCCTTAGCGGATAACTTACTCATAAACTCGTTGAAGAAATGTAGTTATCCTATACCACGTAATCCTTTGAGAAATTCCAGAATAAAACCGGTTTCAGACAGAATACTTCAAAGAATGAATCGATGAATCCCAATAACAAAATTCGGAGGAATTGCTGAAGAATATGTTTAAGCGTTCCTTAGTTGAATGATTTAGGTTTATAGAAGAATTTCTTCAGGATTATTTTGATGAAATCCCTGGCTTTTTTTTATAACACGTTTTTTTTTTCAAAAGAGACTGCAGGGAATCTCTTAAATAATTTATGAGAGAATATTTTGAATAAATCCTACAAATTCCCTGAAAATACTAAAAGTATCCAAGAAGAAACGAAAAAAAATATATATTAAATGAGTTCCTTAAAAACGCCAGAGCTAAAAAATCTGTGAAATTATTCATGATGAAATTACTAGAAGATTCCCTTATACAAACATATGAGATAAAACTGTGGAAAAACTTCTTTGGTAACAATTCCTGGGCATACACTAGCTACAATTCATCGAGAAATATATGATGGAACTCCTATAAATATTCCTTGGTAGTGTCTTGGAGGAACTCCTGTAGAAATTTCAATTGATTTTTATCGAGGAATATTTTGAGATCCGTAGAGTGGTTACTGAAGGAATGTCTGTAAGCATTACTACAGTAATTGCTGGTCTAATAGTCATTCTGAAGCAATATCTAAATGAATTCCTACAGGAAACATTGAAGGAGTTCAAGGTATTGCAGGATAAATCCCTGAAAAATCTCTGGAATGTATCAAGATGGAGTTGATAGAGAAATTCTTGAAGTCCTAGAGAAATACATAAAGGAATTGTTTGATTAATTAATTGGTGAATTATTGTAAGAATCTCTAGAGGAATTTCTTAAGCAATATTGAATTATTTTATAGAGTATTCAATTCTTGTTATAAAAGTATCAAATTTTACGAGCCGAATTATCTATCGGCGTGAAAATACAAAATCGGCGGCGTTGTGCTGATCGGCGTATGGCGCGCCGCCGAAAGCTCATTCGGCGTCGGCGTGACGTAAAATGGTTCGGCGGCGGCGGCGTGGCGCGGCGGCGCACAAGTCTATTGCGGATGCTTTAAATGAAAGTAATGTGAAACATAACATTAAAACCAGCATTTTGGGAGAAGTTTCAAGAGTTTGTTTGAAATGTTGCTGAAAACATCTTGATAAATTTGAGTTTATTGCTATTAGAGTTTTCAATCCCGGGAACATTTCCCGGGAAATGAGATTTCCCGGGATTCCCCTTTCCCGGGAAATGATTTCCTGTTTCCCGGGATTTCAGTTTTTCCCGGGATTTCTGTATTTCACGGGTAGTTCTATTAAAAAAAGGATTGACCATCCATTTTCAAACCAAAACTATCGTATAATTTACTTTTCATATCATTCGAGCCAATGACCATACTAGATCACTAGTTATACTTCGATATTGATTTGTTGTATATTTTGTAATCAAATAATTGTTGATAAAATGGATAGCTCTATGACGATATGTTTCTTTTTTTTTCAAAATAAATTATATGCTATACAAAATACAGGATTTTTCGAGGGATCATCCATGAATTGAGTATGCTCATAGAGTTTTCATGGATTTAACCGTCACATTTTCCATCGTTAGACTCTAGTTGGTTTTCATTCTAGTGCTTGAAAGGTTTGATTTAATGTTGGTACAGGTCGGACTCGATTATCCGTTGTATCGATTTTTTTTTCACTCCGGATAATCGAATCTTCCTAATAATCGTATCACTAAAAGAAAAATTAAAATCTGCATTAAAAGAACTTAAATATTATCTTATTTCGTTGTTTTATTTATATAATGCAGTGGTGTAGCCAGAAGTTATTTCTAGGAACATTAGGGGTCTTTGAAAAAATGATTTTGACCGGCATAGAAACAACCTCTTCTTCAAACCCCCATTTTTACATACATACAAAGTTGCAAAACCATTCATATTGTATATTGCAATACCAAGTTATCTCAAATTTATGCATAAAATCTCAAAAACAAGAATATCAAAGAACAAACTCCGGATAATCGAGTCTAAAAGTCCGGATAATCGAGTCCGTCCTGTACATATTATTTGAACTTCTTACGATTTGTCAAGAATCTCCACATGGACTCAATATCATAATTTGTGTTGTTCTGAAGCCTAGCTTACACAACGAAATCAAGAGATTTTTTTGAGAAACATAAATAAATTACTTACAAAAAAGGGAATGTAGGTACCATACAAGTTTACTAATATAAAAAATATAACAAAAATACGAATAATTAAAAAAAAAAAACATCAAATTTACTTTATTTTCACGTTTTCGTGATTTCCCGGGAAATGGCAAATTTATTTCCCGTTTAACGGGAAATCAAATCCCGGGAAATTTGAAAACTCTAATTGCTATTTGCAAGGGACATTTGCAGCAAATCTTGTCATTTCAAATATGTTGAACGTCAAACAAGGAGTGAAATGCATGTTCATTGGAACGACAATGAAACTTTATGAGCCTTGATATTGATATGGAACCGAACTAGAACCAGATAAGTTACAAATGCTCTTATTGATACGCGATTGAAACCATTTTTGAAAAGCATTTCTTTGGAAGAAGTTTCGCGTGCTACTTGGGTACCGGAGGAGTGGAAGCAAGGCGTTATATGCCCTATCTACAAAAAGGGCGACAAACTGGAGTGTGAAAATTATCGTGTAATCACCATCCTAAACGCCGCCTATAAAGTGCTATCCCAGATTCTCTTCCGTCGTCTATCACCTATAGCAAACGAGTTCGTGGGAAGTTATCAAGCAGGTTTCATCGACGGCCGCTCGACAACGGACCAGATCTTTTCCGTGCGGCAAATCCTCCAGAAATGCCGTGAGTACCAGGTCCCTACGCACCATTTGTTCATCGATTTCAAGGCGGCATACGATAGTATCGACCGCATAGAGCTATGGAAAATCATGGACGAGAACAGCTTTCCCGGGAAGCTCACAAGATTGATCAGAGCAACGATGGACGGTGTGCAAAACTGCGTGAAGATCTCGGGCGAACACTCCAGTTCGTTCGAGTCTCGGCGGGGACTACGACAGGGCGACGGACTTTCGTGCCTGTTGTTCAATATTGCGCTTGAAGGTGTCATGCGGAGAGCCGGACTTAACAGTCGAGGCACGATTTTCACGAGATCCGGACAATTTGTTTGCCTCGCGGACGACATGGATATTATTGGGAGAAAATTTGAAACGGTAGCAGATTTGTTCACCCGCCTAAAACGCGAAGCAACAAGAGTCGGGCTAATGGTGCATGCGTTGAAAACAAAGTACATGCTGGTTGGCGGAACTGAGCGCGACAGGGCTCGCCTAGAAAGCAGTGTTACGATAGACGGAGATACCTTCGAGGTGGTGGACGAGTTTGTCTACCTCGGATCCTTGTTGACGGCTGACAACAATGTTAGTAGGGAAATACGAAGGCGCATCATCAGCGGAAGTCGTGCCTACTATGGGCTCCAGAAGAAACTGCGGTCAAGAAAGATTCACCCCCGCACCAAATGCAAGATGTACAAAACGCTCATAAGACCGGTAGTCCTCTATGGACATGAGGCGTGGACTATGCTCGAGGAGGACTTGCAAGCTCTTGGGGTTTTCGAACGCCGAGTGCTAAGGACGATCTTCGGCGGCGTGCAGGAGAACGGCGTGTGGCGGCGAAGGATGAACCACGAGCTCGCTCAACTCTACGGCGAACCCAGTATCGTGAAGGTAGCTAAAGCTGGAAGGATACGCTGGGCAGGGCATGTTGCAAGAATGCCGGACAACAACTCTGTAAAGATGGTGTTCGCCACGAATCCGGTCGGAACAAGAAGGCGTAGGGCGCAGCGAGCTAGGTGGATTGACCAGGTGCACCAGGACCTGGAGAGCGTGGGTCACAGTCGAGGATGAAGAGAAGCGGCCATGAACCGAGTGAATTGGCGAATAATTGTTGGCGAGGCTTTATCAAGATAATTGATGTAAAGCCAAATAAGTAAGTAATTTATTGTCTAATAGTTTATGTGTAAAATTTTGAATTGGACGTAAATTTACTTAGATTTGTGGGCTTCCTGGCCGTGCGGTTAGTGTCGTCAGGCATTTAATCGCATCGTGTCATGGGGTGTGGGTTCGATTCCCGCTTTTGCCATTGAAACTTTTCGTCAGGAATGTTTCGCGGCTGTGCCACTGGAGCATGCCTGTCCGTTTTCTAGTGTTAAGTATAACAATCTGTGCAGCTAAATGGCTGAAGACGGTGTCTGTGTCTTTTTATAAAAATGCATTGATACTTTCAGAGAGTGAGCTTAAAATATTAATCGGAAGTATATGTAAAATTCCCTTTTTGTATGATTCAAATTAAAGCATATTATCCAATGCTTTGCAAGAAAAACGCTTTAAGCTATCAATCATTGCCCCTAATCCACACATTTCTCCATTTTTCACCTACAAAGACGGTCAACCTTATCGACACCGAACCGGCTGGAGCGCCTCCCGTAAACGACACCACCGGTTTCAAAACTGCTGACTCTTCGATGTTCCAATTCCACTCAAGCGTAAAAATATGAGTTGCCACTTTAAACTCACTCTGCGTCACCTTCACACCGACGGGCGGGAGCTGCTATGGCTCTGACTGACTGCCACCATTGAACCAACGCACAGTGGTCATGTTTTCTTAAAAGGTGGCAAAACCAAATTTCCAAACATTTACTGATAAACAAAATGAAACATTGTCAGATAGTTGAGAACACGCATGAGAATCGCAAAAGAAACTACTTCATGATTAGACCCTATATCTTAGTATGCTGTTTCGTTAAATGAAAGTAAAGAAATTGCTTGATTGAATGGTTCAAGAAATTTCTTACAGATAGCTCTATTTGAAGGGACCTTCCTTAGTCGAGTGCTTAGAGTCCGCGGCCACAAAGCAAATACATGCTGAAGTTGTCTGAGTTCGATTCCTGGTCGGTCCAGTATCTTTTCGTAATGGAAGCTTCCTTGATTTCCCTGGGCATAGAGTATCATCGTACCTGTCACACGATAGACGAATGCGAAAATGACAACTTTGACAAAGAAAGCTCTCAGTAACTGTGGAAGTGCTCATAAAAACACTAAACTGAGAAGCAGGCTCCGTCCCAATGAAGACGTAATTCCAAGAAGAAGAAGAAGAAGTTTCAATTGAAATGACATTTCTTCTCAACTGCGTAGTTCGAACAAAGAAATGTGGTTTTCTTGACCATTTCTGGGAAGACATTTTCGACGTATCGAGATAGGCGATTATTTTTCTTGTCAACAGCAAACCAGCCTTAAATAGATGTACATTTCCAGAAAATCTTAAATTTTACTGCCTTATTTCATTATTACAGCTCCACAAGACTTATGCCAACTATGTTTTCAGAGTAAGATCTTTCGATTCTTAACTCATTTTGACCTGAGCTCAGTAGTTGAGTAGAGTAGTTGAACGATATACTATCGTTCGGTAATTCAACGTAAACTCGATAACGATAAAGGTTCTTCGATAACCTTTAGATAATTGAGCAAAAAATCAACTACCAACTACGTACCTTTGATAAATTGCGATGATTTAGTTACCTTTGTGACAACATCAACAGTAGTTTAGTTTGCAAAGACAATTTATGTAAGAAATAAACGTGTAATCGTCTAAAGACGGTATCGTTGAAGTCGATAACGATAGTCTGACAATAACTTTATCGGCTGTAACGATAATTTATTGGTTCGATATCGACCTTGACTTGTGCACATGATACCCCACGGCATAAAAATAAACAAGGCAGGCTCTTTACTGATGTAAATATCAAGTTTCACTGTAAATATGTGACGTCACTCCTATCGTACCATATATCTTCCGGACCACTAGATCATTTTTTTCGTAAATTTGTTCGAGGTGGATAGGAATGACGTCGTCAAGAAGCTGTCAGTTTTCGGAGTATATCACCTTCTTAATTTTAGTACACCGTGTGATACCCAACCCCGCCTTCAGACGTTCTTCATATTTTTTGAGTTTTTGTTTTCTATAATTTTTAATAGCTTTGAAATCAAAATGATTCTATTTCCGGATTATAGGTTAGCGTTAGCGTAGTAACGGTATACTTCGTAGATTGGATACTAGCAATATTAATATGTTATTTGATAATCTCATCTAGACCGCTCTCAGGAACAAGGCTGGGGAGTAAACCTTGACCCAATCTTAAACAACATTACCAAATTCATTAATATTGCTATTCCTGGCCACGCCCATCTTTACCGTAACTTGGGATAGGGGAAGGAAATGTTGATGCAACACTTACTTAATGAGAGGCCACCGACTCAGCGACGCCCTCATAAGTGCTACGGAGATGGAGGATGGGAGGGTTATTAGGTCCGGTCAGGATTCGCCTGAAAAGCTGGCGATGGACCAAGAGCATTTGTGGTTAGATGTTTATAATTTAATCATTCAAATGCCGGCATTGAAATGAAGGAAACAATTGTTTTATTTACTGTTTAGTTGATTACACTTCGAAACCGGTTGTGATTTTCTGCTCATAAAACTGTAACAAGCAGAACCGATCCCTCCAGGGTCATCGGATTCATAAAAAAATACGTAAAATTTAATACCAGATACTATCAGGTGCGTTTGAATCGACAAACAAAATGCGAAGACAAAGACAAAAAAAATAATAAATAACGCCCGAACTACGTACGACGAATTCCACGACATGTAACAGGCCAAAGCGCGTAAATCAATCAAATATACCGTACTTCAAATGAACGAGAGAAAAAGAGTCGAATTACAACGCGAAATTCAGACGCGCCAAACAACACAAAAACGAAGAAAATGTGGAAACTGTGTCATATTTAAAACAGATATCCATTCAGGCTTGGACCTCTTGATTCAGACATCGCGAATCGACGATACACAACATCACAAACATAAACAACAAAAATCGAATCGTTCCGGTGGCATCTATCAAAATTTTACTATTGCAATTGCAAACTGAATTCCGAAAAATAATATGGAACAAACTCACCAGACCCTCCAACCGGGTATTAGTTGGTAAAAACGACTGTTCCGGCTCCAGTACGGGAATTCGTGTTACCCCGAGCAGCGAAACTTCGGCACACCACTACATATTTCTTTTGCGACAACCGCTTTACCACTCATCCACGTTCCGAACAAAATTTTACACCAAAAACACTTTGCTAAAGATTAAAGTTGCAACCAGCGAAAACATTTTTTCAGTTAAATCAAGAATTGACAAGCGCGAGAAAAAAAGCAGCAAGATTTTTTTTAACGTCCGTTCGCGGCCACCGCTTGCTGCGATCTCCGATTCTATTTCCGGATTATAGGTTGAACAAAAACATGCATAGTTAAAATTTTTTCTGAAAAAATTTTTTTTTTGGAATTTTGAAAAATGATTGAAGAATTGAATTATTTTATAAACTTGATACCTTGATGCCTACAGCGTAGCGTCACCCCATTGCCCGGTGTATTATAGAACTCTAACTTTCTGGATCCTGGGCAATACTTCTCCCCGAACATTTAAGATCACCACGTTTTCTTCCAGCCTTCCACGAAGTCACGTATCTCTAACTGGTTCTCTTCTGAATATTTTTTAAACAATTCTTTCTTTCGACATTTGCACCAGGTGATTGAAATTTGCACGAGCTAACTGAAGTCTGTCGTAGTTCACACGCTGATTCATGGGTCTGCGCTACACTATTTTCTAGTGTTTCTCACCGAGTATTGTCCACAGCACTTTACACTCAAAACCATCGAAGACTTTCAGATCCGGCTAATTTTGTTCGCATTTGCAAGTTGCGAAACCTCAGTGGGTTAAGTAATCCGTACAAGTCGTTATTCGCAGCCGCAATACGTCTTTTCATTCTGCGTCGTTGTTACTGTCCAAGGAGCATATGCCACTATCATCACACATAGTGCCATTTATCTCTACGCCAGATCTCCTAATAGCAGCCTCGCACAAACGAAGTTGACTGCTCGTCTGCAATCGAACATTTGATTTTGAACCATCTAGCGTTGCATGTATCATCCTAATTAGTTTCGCCGGAAAACCATGGTCAGATATTATCTGTTACAGCTAATTTCTTTTCATTGAATCATACACTGCCTTGAAATTAATAAACAGGTGGCGAATCTGCAAGTTATAGTCCTGGAATTTATCTAGGATCATTCGCAAGTTATGTAAACATCTTGTTCGTTGTCAAGCGGTCATCACGAAAACCAATATGGTATTGTAGTGCCGAACAGCGCATGAGACGAGTCTCCCCGGGAGCACAGCACCTAGCGCGCGCTTTCATTTCGTGAGCCTCCGGCTAGCGCAGCACACTAGGATTCCGATGAGCTGAGAGATAGGTATTATAGGAATTTCCATAATTAGTCTTTTGCTATTTCCTACGACTATCTGGGCCTACGTGCAATTTGCGAGAATCCAAAGCAGGATTATGTTTCTAAGATACCTTCATAATTTCCATGCTAAAATCCGATTCTGAAATCTATGATATATCTGTCCTGGATCATATAAGAATCCTGTTCAGAATCCGGATATAAATCTAACCAGGATTGTGTGAAAACCCAGAGGATTCTGAGAAATCCTGCTTAACATATATAAGCTTGATTGAAATTCACGTTTGCTTACCAAATATTGAAAAAAAAAATGAACATGGCAGAGTAATTGTGCTACATTAATACTATTATGCTTAATATTGAAAAGTATGGTTTCTCATTATCTCATTTCATTTCTCCAAATTGATTATCGTAGGCTTTATTTATATGTAGAATAATTTGAATGCTTATTGCTTCCAAATTTTGCAGTGTTTTCAAAACTTGAAATTATACCATTTGAGGGAGTTACAAGCAGAAATGAAAATGTCAAAAATCTGCTTTTAAAAAATATCGTGTTTTAAGTGTTGTATGAAAGCCAAAAATCAAGTCAATCTTCTATGACCGATGTTATTTTTTCTGTAAGACAAATAAAATCAAAATACCGCTAAAAAGCTTCTAAACATTACACCTCTGACATTTACGTTTGGGTCCCTTATTTTTAATTATTCGTGAAACCTTAATCGCTATGAGAAGAAGCCGCAAATTTTTCGAGGGCCGAACAAAATGACGTTGCGAGCCGGATGTGACCCGCGGGCCGTACGTTGGGCAGCCCAGTTATTGATAAACAATACAGAATATACACTAGAAAATAAAATTCATGCACGCATCTTTTTTCTATGACTATTTACTTTACTGACAATCATCCTATCTAACATCAGAATATATGGCCAACCAGTAGTAATCCAGAAATGGTCACAAGGCAAAACATTTTCTGATGACTTTTGCCACGGAGATCGTAATGATCAAAACTTATAAAATATTAGAAATGCGTTGTTTTTGCCATGATATTTTAAATCTGGACCACTGTGCCACATGGATGGAAGAACTTGAGGTGTGGTGTAGAGAAAGCCCATTCGATGCAGTGATTCAATTAAATGTACATTTTTTCGTATGCCCTCGCCCTCTCCTCGCTTCATGGCTCGGCTTGGCCAAGACATCTCTTTCGGTAGCGGGTCTGAGATTCGGAATGGCATTCCGGATATGCTACTACCGCACACGGACTTCCAGAGCTGGCCCGGCAACTTCAGGGCATGTGGCTGCAAGGAACGAAAGCAAAACTGCTGCTTCTGCTCGAGAGGAAAGAAAGAATTTATGATCCGCAACGAGCAAGATAAAACTCTCACCATAATTCTTGCTCAGTTCACATAAATCTGGTATTTCGCTTCCTTGGCGTTGGTTGACTCTTTTCCTTAAAGGCAGGCTTATGTTGGTCGGCGGACGGAACTAAGGGAAGCCCTTAGATTGGCCTAGGCGACGATGATGATGGCGATGATGATGCCGAGCAACAGTAGGGATGAAGCGGGCTCGCGTGCTGGCGAAGGATTTTCCTCGACCGAGCACGAACGCGAATGCCGGCTGCTAGTCAAGCAGATGGAGTCTTGCAATTGCTGGAGTCGATTTCTTAATACTTCTAACGGGGCACAAGTGTAAGACTATTTCCGGGGAACGTGCTGTGGTTCAAGTGGATGTGCCGGGTTTTAAATTTTGTAAGCTGAGAAAAGTGCCTATATAGGAAATGGAGCAATCCATTCTGAGTGGGTAAATACGAGGAAATACAGCAAAAGCTTGTTAAATATATTTTAAAAAGCAATTTGAACGCTAATAATACAAATTAAATGTGTGTGTCGCTTCTGTCGGCTGTTGTTTCTGAAAACGCTCTTCGAATTATTTCATTTTCTGTATAAATGTACAAGTAGAATCCTCTGAGCCCTTGTGAAAGTACGGTTTTTGTAAAGCTGCATCATCGTTACGAATTAAATCCTGCTTAGTGACTGTCGTTTTCGTGATAAGCGTGGAAATATTTTGTTCGACCTGCATCGCCATGGATTGTAAAAAGTGCCACCTCCTCGTCAACACAAAAGATCAGCAGTACATTTACTGCAATGGTCTGTGCGCTGCAGTTTATCATGCTACTTGTGTTGGGTTGAATACTGTTCAACTTGCTGCTGTATCACCGCCAAACAGGAATAGTTTTTGGCTGTGTGACGAATGTCTAGCTGAATTCGTTCGATGGAGGAAAGAACGATGTGCTACGGAATCGGTATCAATCGCATCAGTACCCGATTCAGAGCCGAAATGCGTACTCGAACGTGACGTAGAAGAGCTGAAGTCCAAAGTTGAAACCATCCTCTCGATGCTTGCTGTACATGCGGATTCTGTGGTTCGACACTCGACTCCAACTTCGTCGATGGTATTTGATGACACAGCAAAAGGATCGAATCTAAGCAGTGAAACGTCATATGCACCAGGTCGGCAATCGGAATCAAGTGGTGGAGATGAGAATTTCAATTTGCTGCTAACTAATATCGATGCGACTGTTTCGGAAGAAGATGTTCAACGCATGGTTTGTCGATGTTTAGGAGTACGAGATAACGAGTGCAACAACGTTAAGAAACTGGTTCCGCGATGGGTCGACTGTAGTACGTTGGATTTCGCCTCGTTCAAGATCGTTCTAGACCGGAAATGGAAGTCTACCGCGATGATGTCATCTACTTGGCCTAAAAATATTAAATTTCGTGAATTCAAGAGACGACTTTGTACATGGAAACCCGGCACTGTGTAATTTTGCTACAAAACTGAACTTGATGTGATTTTTAAGGATTATGATTATATGTTTAGCTTCTTGTTTTGTTTTGTTATCTGTATCGTTGTGTATTTAAAAGTCATATTTGATGTTGTATGTTATTAGAATAGTACATTCAATTAGACTTATCAGAAGTCCGTTGAATTAAATATCAATAAATAGGGGTAATACTAATTGTTGTACAGTTGAGAAAACAGCATCAAGGTTCTACCAGCCAAAGAGCCAAACAGCTTTTTGTAAATGTTCCCAGAAAGTGACGTTTAAGTTATATAAATAACTTCAAAGATTTTTGAAACAACCAAAGATTGTTATGGTTTTTGTTTGAATACTTTTTACTTTTCCCATTCATTGTTGATACGAATGATTGCCAATGGTTGCCAATGACTGCCGATTGGTGATTGACAGACTGAAAGGCGGAAACTGTTAATATCATTTAAAAAGAATCAGAAAACTATCCCAAATATCAATTTGATACCGGGGATTTTTTCAATTTTTGAATAATTAAAAAATTACTTGATACGCCTTACCACTGAATGAAATCCTTAAATTTAAATCACAGTAAAATATGGCCCTTAACGCTGATCAAAATCGCGATTTGGCTCGCAACATGCTGCATCTTTAGCACCACTGGTTTGCTAGATATACCAAGCTTACAAGGCTGGATGGCGATTTATTAGGTTAATTTACCACATAATTCAAACTTTATGTGTTAAAGAATACTTCATAAAACTTTCGACGCTGTTTTTTTTTTGTATTATGTCGCATAAAAGAAAAGGATAATTTTGTATGGAGACTGTTGTCATGTTGAAATATTTGATTTGAGCGAAATTTAATTATGAAACATAAGCCAAACTTTATCCTAAATGAAGGTTTAAGTTCTATTTTGCTTGCTTAGTGGAATAGATCACTAAAATGTTTGATAAATCATAGTTTAAATTTCATGTGAACTTCAATGTAATCAGTATTTTATACAATTTTGGTGGAATGAAGCTCAAAATTGAGATGTTCTGGAACGATTCTGAGTGCGGCATCGGATTCACCAACCCGGAACTTACTTAAAACCCATGATTAAATTCTTGAGACACGCAAAAATGTTATTTTTGTTGCGCAATGTAACTCATTATCTCAACACACCTCCCTACTATAAATACAAACATATAAAATAAACGATTCAAAGATTCATAGCGTAGTACCACAAAAACAGTATATTCCATTAGCTAGGGCTGCAAACAACCCAAACCACCCACCAGATACTCCAAATTCCTCACCAGCCTCCGATAGACCGTTTTCCACAGGTATGGATTATGGTGTGGCATGTTCTATCACACATCGAAAATAAAGGCGGTTTCCAACATCACCACCACCGGAGGACCGTGGCCAAGTGGCGAGGAATGGACCCAAAGTGAGGACCGGAAGCAGCAAGCTGGATCAACAATGTGACACGCGTCCGAACGGTGAACAGGCCTGTTGGCCCAATAACTCCTCCAATCGATTAGGCGCGGTCATTGTTGTGTGTGGAATTTATTAGTTCTGTGTTGATATCGCGATAGCACCAGCAGTCCAGTCCTGGCCAGGCAAAGTGAACAGTGCCAAAGCGTGCCAAGCCGGCCAAACCAGGCTTTGCTTGGTCCGATTCGATGTGGTGGGAGTGAATCCCGTGCAAACACAAACAATGAGGATCGGGGATGCAGCCTACCATCAGTAATGCCAGATCTACGGAAATTTACGAAGATTAACGGAATTGAAGACTTTTTACGGATTCCTCTGATGAATTCTACGGAATTTATTTCTAAGGATATTATTGCTATTTTTCTCAACGCAACTGCAAACTTTTATTCTGAAGGGTTTTATGTCTAAGGGGCTTCCAACGAAACACGTAGTCATTATTCCAGAACACCCCCTCCTTCTTAGTGTTCTTTTATCAATACACAAAAAATAGTTTGAATGAACCGTGGTGTTTGGCCAAACCCCCACACCCCCAAAATAATCACGTGATTTATGTACGGCCCCTAATGAAAGATGACTTGCTCTTTTCGGAATTTGAAGCAGATTGTAGGAATTCCTTTTAGAAGAGATTTTTAACGTTATGAGTACAATATTTCGATAAACAAAACAAATATTGATTTGGGGTGCACTGTATAAACTCATATCCCAAGAATGTACAGTAAAATAATAAATAAAAACGAGTTAAAAGAGTTTTACTATACACTCTTAAAAATAATGGAAATGAATGTGGACATAATTCATATTATGACTTAATGACACATGATGTAAGTGATGTAACGATACAAAAACGTGTGCTTGAAGATGTATTGAACCAAAAATGTAATTTTACATGTTTAAGGACACGAAAACGATGTCACTGTGAACGACATTTCCCGAATCAGACACTAATGTATTAAAAATTCGACACAAATTTACGTCATTTGGCTCGCATCTTTTATGTGCATCTTGAAGACGTAAAATCGCATGATTTTAGGAGGAGAAAGACAGATTTCTGTATAGAGTCTCATAGTCTACTATAGTATCTTGAATGGTTAGTATCTAACATTGGATTTGTAAAAACACTTTTTCCGAAGCAATAAGCATATACCGTTGATAGCCGTAATATTTATTTGCAATCTGTACTAAACAACGAATTTAAGGGAATAAATGATTCACTACATTATACATAGGTTCTCTAGCGATTTTTCGTGTTAAAGATTTGGTCCTGAACAAAACCAGAGTGATTCCATTAGAAGACCTCTTGCGTAACAAAAATGACATCAAGGATCAAATTATGTGTCTCTAGTAAATTTGGGGATGCTGTATCTAATGCCATTCTCAAAAATTTTCCAGCACGTCACAATTTTTAGCTACAGGTCGCTAAAGTTGTATAAAACACTGTTTTTATTGATGTTGACATGAAATTTAAAGTATGATTTATTAAACGTTTTTGTGATCTAATCCACCAAGCATGCAAAATAGGACTTGAACTTTCATTTAAGATATAACTTGGTTGAAATTGCACGATTAAATTTAGTTTTAATCGATTTTTTCAACATGCTTATTTTCAAAAAGGTCTGGAAACTCCCCAGTCAACCAATACTTTGATTTTTCATTGTAAAATGAACTTCTGGTCAAAATTTCACTCAATTTAGAGTAAATTCAGGTGTGCTTCAAATCAATTATGAGTTTTAGGGCTATTTTCAAGCTTTAAAAAATCATAACTACCGAACGAAACATCAAAATTTATCGACAATACCTCTACATAGTAGTTTATGCAATTCTACGCACTTTTGCGGAACACGATTTTATGATTGGAGCAAGTTTTAACATAGTTTGGTTGAGGTTTGTATCTCGCGGTTCTTGAAAATCTCTTTTTTTCGGGAAGTGTTTTCACTGAAAAGCATGCCTGCATGAAAATTTCGGATTTTTAATTTCCATACATGATGACTATGCATGAAATCTTTATCAAATGAGCTGAAAATTTGACCAGACAGTGTTCTTTGCATGAGAATTCCGAATACTGCTTGACCGGTAGATTTCCAGACATTTTTTTAAAATATGAACAGGTCTACATGCAAAATTCTTCGTTTCTCTTATATGGCAAAATACAATACTTTTCCAAACCATCAAAAAAACTTTTGGGCATCGAAAGTATTATGAAATTTGTTAATTAGTATTGTTGAACACATTAAATTCAAATTCTGAGCCAAGTTAAGCCATTAAATTGCCATACAAGCTGGCAAAATTGCATGAAGTTGGCTGAAATATTAAATTTTTGCATTTTCAACTATCAATTTCTCAAAAACTGGACGTGCTATGATATTCTTGAAAACGGCAATGGCAACCCTTAATAAGGTAAATAGCAGTTTTTTGATGAAACGTGTTCCGCAGTGTAATTTTCTAGTAGATTACATTTGTCAAACATTTACGAAGAAATCCTAAGAGAGCTTCTGGAAGGTTTTTTAGGTTAACTTCAAACGTAACCCGACTAGAGGCTTGTAACAAAAATATAATAAAATTCTATCAGAATATGATATGCATATCATATTATGATATAATTTTGTTAGGCTCCGTTATCCATAGAACATAATAAAACAGAAATATAACTTAATGTGTTTTATTTCTCTTTAAGATATTTTTTTGTTCATTTTTGTTCATGTTTATGTTACTATTCATACACTTTTTGTTATAATTTTAGTTATTTTAATAACATCCTGCATCAAGTTTGTAACAACCTATGTTCGAAAAAAATTTATAACATAATAACATATGCTGATATAATTTTGTTATGTACCCTTAGTCGGGAATCTCTAGGGTAGCTTGCGGAAGAAATGTTATAAAAATCCGTGAGGTTTTGTTTTGGGAATGCATGGAGAGGTTTGTAAAAAATCTGATCTCAGAGTTATTACTGCTGGAATTCCTGGTTGCAATCTCAGAGAAATTCCGGAAATTTATATTGGATTTAGTTGAAGAGATTCTCATAGGAATCTTAAATAAAACCATTTTACTATTTTCTCCCATCAGAAAACTCTTCAATAATTCTAAGGGAAGGTCTGGAAAACACCATCGACAAGTTATAGAAGAACCCCTGGAGAAATTGGAAATTCTCTGGATGAATTATTTCAGAAATCTCCGAAGGATTCGTACAGAGAAATATTCAGAAAATCGTGATAACGCTCTCGGTGGTACTTTAAATTCAGGTGATCACCGTGTCACACGATTTGATTTCTTACTAATAGTGCACTTATATCAATGTAAACCTATGGAACGTTGTTTGTCTTAAATATTGTCGAACTGTGTGATGTAATGTGTAATAGTTAGAGAAAATGGAAATTTACGGCAAAATTCTTGAAATTTCGTAGGTGGCCAAGGCGATAAAACCAAAATTTCGCAGCTTTGTTTCGCCCCATCTATCATAATATAAACAAAATGGAATGGTACTTGTAAGTCACGAAATGGCTCGACAACGGGTCAGCGGACCGACGATATTGTTTCACTGTTGGATTTGACAAGAGATGCGACGTGTTTATGAGTTAAAACATTGACGAAAATCCACCGCAAAAAGGTAACAAATTAAGAAACAAAAATATTACATTTTATTAACGATTTTTGCATGGCCTACTTCACAGCCTACTGCTTGACATTACAACGTTTACCGGGACAACTACCGTGATTCATCAATATCTGGACGCTTAAGCAAGACCAAATGTTCATACACTATTTTGAGAAGGTTTTCTTTTTATTTTGTTGAAGTTCAATTATGCTACTAACAGTCTTACATCATATCTTGGGAGAAATGGTGAATTTCATGGTAAAAACTACTATAATGTAATGAAATTTGATTAAATATATCCGTATGTCTTGTCTATAAATCTGGACATCTTAAGTAAGCTTTGGCTTTAAATCCGGACATCACTGAATCAAAATCCAGACAGCAGCGTTTTACCTTTGAACACTCGTGAATAAATTCATAAAAAAATATCTCAATTCAATTTAATATAATAGTCATAATAATTTCAACTACGTATGGGCTCTAGACTATTTTCTGGAGCTATATGTAAGCGAATTTAGGTCGTAATTACTTCTCATGAAAATGGCGGTATCCGATTGAGGGTAGCTTGTTCAAGCTGTAAACACGAAACTACATTCACGAAGTTTATTTTAGCATTAAACAGAATTCTGATGATTCATAACACTTTGAATAACTATTTTTCATGTTTCCACATACAGCTATTTTACAAATATTCACACACGTAGGCAGAACACAGGGTTTTAGTACGTTGTCCGGATTTGGAGTCACTAGTACATAATTCCGGACAGCAGGTTTTAACGCCAATTAATGTAAATTCACACAATTTTTCACGGCAGTTGTGTTGTCAGTTTGTTAATTTATCACTTCATTCGTTTTTGTAATGCAAAAGCTGCCACAAAATACAATTTAAATTAGTTATCATCAATTACACGCCCTGGAATTTTTGCGTAAGTTATAAGCACATTAACTTGCACTGTAGAAGAATGACGTTCAACTGGAGGAAAATTTTTGTATTTATTTCTATTATTTATTTAGCAATGGTAACTAGATTATAAAGGATAGTAAAATGATCAGCATTATTACAGTTGATATTATGAATATATTCAAGCAGTTTAATATTCCATTATATCTTTAATTAATGAATAATATTCGAGTGTCCGGATATTGGTACCGTCCGGATTTTGATTCACCACGGTAGTTTATGTATATGAATAAAAATGGAATGGTGTTTGTATGTCACGAAATGGCTTGAGAACGAGTCAACGGATTTTCCTGATTTTTTCACTGTTGCATTCGTCAGGAGCTCAGACGTGGAAAAAGATTAGTCTTCGAAATAATTGAAATACGGAAGAAAAGTTATCTATTATTTTGTGTGGGAGGATTTATAGCATTTTTCAACAGCCTACTTGATTGCAAGACAATGTTTGCCGGGAGTACTAGTTTTACATAAAAATGTATAATAACAGTAGTATCCTTTACATGTGTAAATTTCACGGAATCAAAAATTTTTGTTTTATTTTTTCATGTAATACTAAAAGGCACACATAGTGATACTTTTATCAATCAATATTAGCTATTGCAATTGAGTGTTATAATATAGATATTGCGAGCTGTAGAGTCAACATAGCTTCCAAATCGAATGATGGGATACTTAGCCTTAGTAATCAATACGTTATTAAAAAACAAACAAACAAGCCAGAAAGATGCCCCATTTAGAACCAAACAATAAGAACATTTTTGATGGAACCTAGACTCAAAAATGAATAAACCATTTTCTGATTTAATAAATTTCGCCTCGAAGTCCATATTTTGCGGATTGCATTATTGCCTCTACGGATGATAATATCTTAATTATTTGTTTGTATTGAGTATGTATTGAGAAAGGTCTGCGTGAACTGATAGGATTTGAATTCAAAACTTGTAATCTTTGGAATTATTGAGTCACCAATTGGCTTATTAGCTTAGGTAGTAAGGCGCTTGTCTAGCATACAAAACTCATGGGTTCGAATTCCAACTGAGCATGTAGATTTTTTTTTTCATAATTTCACTCACTATTCATCTTTACCACACCTAATGAGTTAATCATTTGAAAATCCATGCGGATTGGATTACCGAATAGCTAAATATATGTGTCAATTTATAGTTATGAATAGTTGTTTTCAAAATTAACAATTATCGTATTGACAATTGATTAATTGAACCCGCAAATGAGAACTACAGATTGTTTTAATTTTAAAGATGTTTGTTAGCACTAAAATATCATTTATTAAAAAATTTCGGTACAATACTGCCGTGAATCGCAAGTCATTTCCATCTGTAAGAAGTAGGCATTGAGAAAATGGGCTGTGAAGTTTTCAAAATCGTTTTCCATACGAATATTCAAAAATTTCCTGAGGATTGGAACATGTTCCAGTCCTTATGAAACTTTTACAACTTGCTTTTCACTTCGATATCTTTCCGAGAAAAATATAAATATCATCAAAACAAGTTACATTTTTGTGTTCCATGGTGCAAAAGTCTGTAGTAGGACTGATATGCGGTTACTTTTCATTATGGGAAAATTTGACTTGCTGTTTTTTACTCACTTTTCCGTACAAATCATATTATTTCATTAGTGCAGCAGAAAGAGCATTGGAAGAGATGTTGAAAACTGAACTCAACTCAATTTTGACAAGAAATGCAGATGAGACTGACTTGCGATTCACGGCAGAATAGTCAATGAAATTCTCCGTCATACTTGTTTCCATGCAGTCAGTTATTTTGTATTCACAACATCCAAATTCTCATAATTCACGATTGTTTTTTTCATGTGTGCGTAGTCAATCACACAACTCAGCAGTCAAAAAAATATGGATGACTCATTGTTTCGTATTTCCACAGTTTACTCACACAATGCAATGATTTCTTGTTAGTTTGGTGGTTTAGTAATCTTTTCTAATGTAAACAACTACATCGGTTTTTACGAGTGATTGATTAGCTTTATCACTGGAACACTTTTGACGCCATGAGTGCGATTGATTGATTTTGCACGAAAAACTCAAGCATGAGATTTTTGGAACAGATCTCTTATAAGATTGCTCACGCGGAAGAGCTCATTGATTAAAATTTGAGTGTGAGTTTGTCAACACTGGACAACATTATAGAAAATACACCTGAAAACCGTGATAAACCAGCAACTCCACCCGAAATTACGGTATGCATGAAACAACCTCTGGATACATTTCAATAACATTCATTCCGAAAAATGTTCTACAAGAAATTCGATAACTTATTTTTTCGATAATTTCTTAAAGAGTTTCTGAACTTATCACGGGTCTTTTTTTTTAAAGAAATTTCTTAGAAAATTGAAAGTAAACTTTCAGAAGGAGTCTGAAAGTAAACTTCCAGAAGGAGCAGGTAATTCTTATAAGCTTCCGCTTCATTCTGAAGACTTACTTGATACTTGATACTTGATGGGCAATAATTCCTTGCTTTTGCGTTGAATCTACGCCGAATGAAGAAGCCTTCTCCATTGGACCCGGTCCTGGGCCAATCGCTTCCAGTCGCCCTGAACGTTAAGCGACCTTAAATCCTCCTCAACTGCAAAAAGCCATCTGGTGCGCGGCCTTCCACGGAGGCGACGGCCTCTTCCTGGTTCCCTGCTGAATATTTGTTTAGCTTGACGTTCCTCCGACATGCGAGCTACATGCCCAGCCCACCGCAGCCTGCCGTGTTTTATACGCTTAACAATATCCATTTCATTATAGACTTGGTATAACTCGTGATTCATGGTATAACTCGTGATTCCGAAGACTATTGGAAAGAATTTCTGGACAAATTTTTAGATGGACCCGTTAAGAAATTTTTAGAGAAGATATTTAATGAAGTCGTTAGAAATTGTTGCTGCTATTCCTGGTGTGTTTTATTTAGGCTGTTTGGAGAAATCTTCTCCAAAATATCTCTGAAAAAAAAATAGTGTGTGTTGAAGCCGTATTATAATTATGCATCGTCAGATTCGTCACCGTGTGGTGACGAAATAAAAAAAACCGTTATCCAGTATAATAGCTCTGGCAGGTCGTCGTCTTGTCATCAACGGAAAGAATGCACGACTAGTTTCATTTTTTTCAATTCAACAAGCAATTCTTCTTCATTCCGCTTGCTACCCTTACTTCCAAGAAGGAAGCGTTTACTGTATGGACCAATGCACGAGTTCATTAATTTGACGAGCAGAGCGGTGCTAAATTCACTCGTTGCCATAGTCACGTAAATAACACGGCACCGCCCAAACGTCAAATAGTGAACTCGTGCATTGGTCCAAATTCGCTTGCAACGCACCAGTGATTCAGTGATCGTTTGATCGATCGTGTTTTTTTTATTTTTTCAAAAAATGCTCATAATCTATCGAAGACATGATTCATATTTTTAGTCGGCTCAGTGCTCCCGAACGAAGATTTGCCCATAGCGAAAGAATCTTATTTGTTTGTCATGACGCCAAGCCTATGTGACCGGATCTCTGCGGCAAATCGTCATACTACGTCATCCGAAACTTCTTCTTTTAGTTTCGTCGCTGACTTTTTCCATTTGACGGCGACGATTGTCTACCCTGGGCCGTAATAATTGACAAGAGAAGTTGCATGATCAATACTTGAGTATATTTCAATGTGAGTTTTCGAGGAAATTTTCAAAAAACATTTAAGGTGAAACATTTAGGAATTCAAAGATGGCTGTCACAATGGCTGACTTATGGCCCTACTCACGTTTTCAAAGGCACTAAACTGTAGAAACAGTTGGCAAACGTTTCTGATCTTCTTATTTTATGCTTTCTGTTAGTGCACAAAGCCAACATAAAAAGATCACTGGTGTTGGATGCTTTCTTCGCGAGATTTGTGCCTTTGAAGTTTCAAGTTCAAGTTTTAGCACAGACTGGTCCGCAATAAAATTCACACAGTTGCATTGCATGTTATTTTTTATCATATAAAATATGTACGTATATCGCCTACACTTTTGTACGTATAAGGCCTTTTTGCAAAATCTTATACGTGACTCTTTGAGCATATAATCATCGCATAACGCGAAAGGTGATTTTGTTATACGTACATTTTGGTTTTCTGGGTAAACTGTGTCACCATAAGAAAACTGGAAAGTAATTTTAAGATTTTTGTTGGGTAATCGTGCTCTATTTAATATTAAATAT
This sequence comes from Aedes aegypti, assembly GCF_002204515.2. Lineage (NCBI taxonomy): Eukaryota > Metazoa > Arthropoda > Insecta > Diptera > Culicidae > Aedes > Aedes aegypti. The sequence continues at coordinate 308,207,035 of NC_035108.1, forward strand.
CACAAAAATAAGGCCCATAAATGTCAAAATCTCATACAAAATCAAAGCAACACAGAGCCTTATACACTCAGTGACATTTTGGTCGGTATTTAATTTAAGTATACTACAAAATTTTACTGTTCTCATGTTTTCCAACGGTGTTTTTAGGTGATTTTCCGTCCAACAGAAAAAAAAACATAATTCGTTGAAGATTTGCTAGTTTTTCTGGCTCCCATATGATTTGTGTTGGACGAAAAATTGCTAATTATTAGCATTTTAGCTTATCACACATTCGTCAAGAGTATTCTTCAAAGCATATTTTTGACTTTTATTTTGAAGTGAATTTTTACTGGCGTAATATATACCTATTAATATTATTTATTTATTTATTTATTTTAACAAGAATTTGGAAGAGGGAAAAAACCCCTTTGAGTGATTTCTTTTTTTTATGAAATGCTTCTCAAAAGGGCGCAAAACCTCTTCATCTGTTCGAAAAACATTATAAAATAAGTAAAACTAATATTAAAGGCTCAACCGGAAACGATCCATAACAGAGCCAAAATCTTGAAGGGAAAACATCGATGAACGAAAGCCGAGGGACAATATGTTTCTTGAACTCTGAAAAGAAAATTTGAAAGGCAGTATCAAACAGTAAATCGAATTTCATTTAAAAATCCAAAAAGAATTTTCATCATAACAAGAGATTTACTACCAAGAATATCTCGAACCGATGTAGGTACAGAATGATTTAATTTTTGAAAATTATCAATAATTTTTTTCCTGGGCAAAACATAATTCTGACAATGAAAAACAATGTGATCGATATCTTGATAAGATGCACCACATTCGCATAAATTAGAATCTACAATATTAATACGATATAAATGACTGTTGCAAATATAATGGTTGGACATGAGTCTTGAAAAAAGACAAATAAAATTTCTACCAACAGATAGATGTTTAAACCAAGGTTTTCTATCTACTTTTGGACATATGGAATGACACCAACGACCTTTATCACTAGAATTCCAATCAATTTGCCAAAAGTTGATTGAATTTCTTTTTAATTTAGTAAAATATTCTGAATAAAATATGTCACGTTTGAAAATAATGCCACTAGATGCACCTAGTTTGGCTAAGGAATCAGCTTGTTCATTACCAAATATTTGACAATGAGCTGGAACCCAGACAAATTTAATGATAAATCCTCGAGACTGCAAATCATATACTAATTTGCGTAACAATAAAATTAAATGATGTGATTTAGAATTGAAACTAACGGATTTAATAGCATTCAAACAGCTCAAGCTATCTGTACATATAGCATAAATGTTTGGAGAACATTCCCTAATTAAATTACATGTAAAATATAAAGCACATAATTCAGCAACAAAAATAGAACAAGGTGATTGCAATTTAAAAAAATGTGTATTATCAACATGGTAAATACCAAACCCAGAATTATTATTAGTGAAAGATCCATCTGTATAAAATATACATTGAGGATCGAACCCATCAAATTTCCGCTCAAATAATAATTTAGCAAATCGCAAAGACTCATTAATTGGAATTTGTTTTAATTCTATTTGTAAAGATATATCAACTAACGGATGAAAAGAATGAACATTTATATCACAATTATAAAAACAATTGGAATGAAATGGAACAATATTTTCTGTAGAACAATAATCAAATGCGTTTACCATTTTACACGATGGATTAATTTCTTGTAAATCTTTTAATGTATTAATTATTTGATGATTATTATTAAAGCATTGAACTAAGAATTTACAATTTAATTCATTAAAACGAATTTTGAGAGGAACAACACCCGCTAAAACTTCAACAGATTTAGTATGAGTAGAATTCATTAACTTTAAACAAATCCTCAAACAACGAATTTGAATTTTTTCAAGTTTTGAAAATTTTGTTTGACTAGCGCAGCCAAAAGTAAAACATCCATACTCCAAAACTGAGCGTATTGTAGTCTTGTAAAGTGTTATCATATCAGAAGGATGGGCACCCCACCAAGTGCCCGTAATGATACGAAGAAAATTGATTCTTTTTGAACAAATTTTCTGAACATATTTGATATGTGAATTCCAGTTTAATTTAGAATCAAACCAAATACCAAGATATTTATAATCATCTACTTGTTCAATTTCAAAACCATTAAGGTATAAATTTACACTTATGGTGGAATATTTGCGTGAAAATATAATAAACTTAGTTTTTGGAACTGAAAAAGTGAAACCATTATTGAAAGCCCATAATCCAATATTATCCAAACAAATTTGCATATAATGTCGAATGATTTCTCTATTTTTACCACTAACGGAAATGACCTTATCATCGGCAAATTGATAAAAATAACATCCATTTGGAATTATTGCTGATATGTCACTAGTGAATAAATTATATAAAAAAGGGCTTAAGCAAGAACCTTGAGGTAGACCAAAATAACTATAACGGACCATTTTAGAAGATCCATTGTGATAAAAATGCATTATTTTGAAAGAAAATAAATTGTAGAGAAAATTGGATAAAATGTGAGGAATTTTATAATCATTCATTTTTTGAAAAAGTAAATCAATAAGTACGGAGTCATATGCACCGGATACATCCAAAAAAGTGGAAATAACATCCTGTTTCCTGTTGAAACATAATTGAACTTGAGATGCTAAAAGTGCTGTGCAATCACGGGTTCCACAACCTTTTCTGAAACCAAATTGAGAAGTGGAAAAAATTTCATTCTTTTCTGCCCATAATTCAAGCCGATTTAAAATCATTCTTTCCATAAGTTTTCGAAGACAAGACAATAAACTAATTGGTCTACGACTATCAGCCAGAGAGGGATCTTTACCAGGCTTTAATATACTAACTACTTTGATTGCACGCCATTCTAATGAAAATATATTTTGTGAAAGAAAACAATTATATATGGAAAGTAAATAAATTTTTCCTTCATATGGCAAACTTTTAAGAACAATAAATTTAACATTATCAATACCCGGAGCAGTATTGTTAGTAATAGATAAAGCTAAATTAAACTCATCTATTGAAAATGGAGAACAAAGCTCAGGAAAAAAATTGATGGCCTGTTTGTTTTTAAAATTTATATTATAAGGAACAAAATCAGGACAAATTTTAGATGCAAATTGATTAATCCAACTATCTGAATATTCCAATGTATTTGTAGTAGAATTATCATAATTTCTTAAATTTTTTGCAACAGTCCACAAGGTTGATAATGAAGTTTCCCTATCAAGATTTTCAATGAAATGTTTCCAATAATTCCTTTTCTTAAATTTAGTAATACGAGTAAACATAGCTTCTTCTCTACAGTATAACAAATAATTTTCTCTAGTGCAACAGCGACGAAATTTTTTAAAAGCATTCGATTTGGTTTTCAAAGCAATAGAACAATCTTCATCCCACCAGAATGTAGGACGTCTATTTTTTTGAATTTTAGAAACTGACTGTTTTTTCTGTGACTTTTGTAAACACTTTACTAAAATTTTAATGAATTGATTATAATTTTCAATTGGTGAACAAAGGTCTTCTAAATGTATCAATGAAGTGGACATCAAATCAGAAAATTTCATCCAGTCAACATTTTTTGAATAATCATGAATATGGGAATTATCTACATTTGTACTACATGTTGAACTAGCAACTTGAATCAAGATAGGAAGATGATCGCTTCCATTTGGATCATTTATTGTTTTCCAAGATGATATGAAAGCTAAATTACTAGAACATAAAGATAAATCTATACATGAATTTTGTAAAGGAGGCACAGCAATTCTTGTAAATGAACCATCATTAAGAATATTCAAATTGCATTCATCAATAAGATCCATAATTAACAAACCACGACCATCAACTTTATCACTTCCCCAAGAATAATTGTGGGCATTAAAATCACCCAATATAAAAAAGGGAAAAGGAACATTATCAATAATCATTTTTACTTCAGATATTGAGAAAGACGAATTTGGAGGAGCATATAAACAAATAATACAAAAATTAGAATCATTTTGTTTAACGGAAATTATAATATGTTCAAGTTGTATGTTTAATGATAAATTCAAATACTTAAACTCGATGCCACTTCTAATACCAATCAGAAACCCTCCAAATGGAATATCCCTATCTTTCCGAATAATTTTGAATGATGGAAAACATAAAACTTTCGATTCAGTCAACCATGTTTCATTTAAACAAAAAACATCAATGCTGTTATTTGCAATCAGAGCTTTTAATCTATCTACTTTAGGAATAATGCTTCTGCAATTCCATTGTAAAATATTCAGAGGACTTTTATTATTATTAGCCATTACGAAGAAAATAATGAAGCAATGATTGGTCCAAATGAATTCAATTTATCAAGTATTGTAACAAAAAATGGTAAAATCATCTTTATTATTTTCTTCCAAATATCACTAAAACCGAGCAGTTCTACTAACTCTTCCAAAATACCTAACATTGAATTTTTGTCTTTAACATTTTTGTTTTCATCAGAAGCATTGCTATTTGCATTAAAATCATTATTTGGTGGATCAGACTCAACACGTTGAAATCCTGGGATAGTACTAGAAGTAGAAGGAATCAAACAAGGAAAGTTTTTGTCAAATGATTTTACTTTAGAATTATTACTTTCTAGAGGTTGACTAGATGATTTGAGAATTCTTTTTCTTTTAGGAGGTGGCTTGTAAACAAAATTATCTGAATTCAATGAATTATCCGGTTCATCATCTGGTAAAGACTCATAAACATTAGGAGTTGAAATGTCTTTTGAATTCTTCAAAATCTCTGAATATGAAAATTGATTTCTATTTTTATGTTTTTGATTATGTTTTGATTGATTACTAATGTATACAGGACAATCCTTCAAGGCAATATGTTTCTGATTACAATAAACACAACATTCTGAATGTTTTTTACAATCAGATGATAAATGGGATTGTGCACATTTCGAACACTTAGGTTTATTTGAGCAAAATTGTACAGTGTGCCCGAAAAGAAGACATCGTTCACAGTGCATCAATTTAGGATAATAAAGCCTAACTCGAAAAATAACTCCATCAACCTCTACAAAGTCTGGAATAACTGATCCAGCAAAAGTAATCTTAATGCAATTGGAGTGAACATATTGAGCTTCTTTGTCATTTAAAAAAAGTTTAGATAATCTGTGGCAATCTAAAACGTTAACAGCCGGAATAGCCTTATTTTTAAATATTCCAATGCCATGATTAATAATGTCATTACATTCTAAAGATTCATCGTATATAACACCACTGATTTCACAAAAATCACATGGTGCGTATACACGATAAGATCCCGCAAAAAGCTGAGATTCCAAAAGGGAGTTGGCGTCATCACGAGAACCAAAAACAACTCGTAACTTGTCAAGAGAAACCTTTTTGATTTCTTTGACAGACGAGTATTTTTCATAAACCTTAGACGAAATTAATAAAACATTAATAGGTTTATCTCATTTGCGAAAAAATACTATAAAAGGGCCAGAAAATGATGGAGGGTAAATTTTAATGCGCAATGGCTTCGTAACAGAAGACGGTCCTGGTGGAGGATCATCTTCTTTTGAGCCAGAACCTTTATCATCCACATCCATAGCCGTGGTAGAAAAAATCCAATGAAGAAAATGAACTAAACTAAACTAATAAACTGTAACAAAAATGATACTTAGCGGAGTTTTGAAAAAACAAATTGATCCGGGAAAGCTTAAACTTCAAAATGCCAAACAAGTCCTTTGAAATTGTTTCTCCACTTGCACGCAAAAAGCTTGGAACTTTCGAATGGGTCCGAAACCAAAAAATCCTTCTTGAAAATATCTTCTCTCGCACCTCACAGGATGTCTCCTCCTACGCGCCACACAGGAAGTCTTCTTCAATCGCTCCACAAAGGATATCTTCTTCTTCCGCGCCACACAGGATAACTTCTTCTACGCGCCACACAGGAAATCTTCACCAATCGCACCACACAGGAATCCCAGTAGTAGGAAACTTGAAAATTTTTTTCACCTGAAAAGGGAAAAAATGTCAGCTGTTGCAAAACAACCTCTTACCAGTTCAAGGCCTACTACACCAATGACTATTAATATTGTAATGCGAGATTTCGCCTTCTCTCTTAAATAGGCTTTTTATTTCAATTTAAGCAATATCACTAATAGTGAAATAGTAAGTTGCCATTGTTTAAGAATAACCTGCCTTTTGCAATAAACTGTGCTGTTCTGCATAATAGCAGCGCATGTTGAATTTTCCAACAGAACTACTCATATGTTCAATTTCATATGTAATTGCAAAATTTCAAGTTTTTGTAGGCACCTGCGTTAAAGTGGGACACTATGTGAAGTTTTTCGAAATTTATGTTTCCAATTTTAAATAGTGATTCTACAAATATTTTAAGTATTTTTGTTGGTTGTTCTTCTTCTTCTTGGCATTTACGTCCTCACTAGGACAGAGCCTGCTTCTCAGCTTAGTTTTCTTATGAGCACTTCCACAGTTATTAACTGCGAGCTTTCTTTGCCAAAGTGCCATTTTCGCATTCGTATATCGTGTGGCAGGTGCGATGATACTCTATGCCCAGGCAAGTCAAGGAAATTTCCATTACAAAAAGATCCTGGACCGACCGGGATTCGAACCCAGCCACCTTCAGCATGGCTTTGCTTTGTAGCCGCGGACTCTAACCACTCGGCTAAGGAAGGCCCCTTATTGATTGTTCGTGTGTTAATTAGACATACAAAGGTATCGACCGTGATAAATTTATTTTGAATTTGGTTATCGGCATATCGGTCTATTTTGCTCGAAGTAAGAGGGAGCATGGAGAAGAAAGCAATGAATACTACATGGATAGGTACCGTAAGGGAACGGCGAGAGAAATTGGATTAGATGTTGAAGAGGGCATACCATTCTTCTCCATGCTCCCTCTTACTTAGAGCAAAATAGACCGATATGCCGATAACCAAATTCAAAATGTGTTAATTAAGTGAAGGTTATTTGAAAAAAAAAAAATAATAATAATAAATTTCAGAACATAATGTCAATATGAAACTCCATTTTAAAAAAAAAAATTATTTCGGATTGTACCCCGTTTGGCATAATGGCTGTTTGGCATAATGAGTGAATTTAAATGAGCAGAATCGAACACAATATATTGAATACATTATTAACTATTTGTTTTGCATCTTTGGAAATTGACACACTGTTTTTTTCGTTTGAATATCAGCATTTTTCGAAGCTTTTAACTAAGGTTGACACCACCGAGTTCATAGCAACAATTACTGACTACTTCTCAGTAAGCGTGATATTCGTTTATAATGTTTTTACCTAGCCAAATCAAATAATAAAAAAAATGTTAGAAACAGAGAAATTTAAAAAAAAAAATTCCTTAGTTGAGATGTTGATTGTTGATCATCTTCAAGAATTGTTGTGATTATACATTTTTTGACAGAAAACAATTTTATGGAAAGCAGGTTTACGTACGACTGAAATATTAAGAAATAGGTTTCAAGTGATTATTTAATAACATCACTTGATAAAGCCATCACTTGATAAAATTATATAACATTTGATAAAGACAAATTTGGTAATCGGAAAACTTGAATGCAAAATATTGAAAGCTTTGATTTGATAATAGGTCTAATAGCATTATTCAAAAACAGTTTTTACATGAAAGCAGTCTTTTCTTCAATGCCAAAAATTCTTCCCGCAGCATAACCTGAACAAACTACATATATTGAGAGGTAATATTTCTGGCAAAATTTTCGAACAACCCAACATAAATTATAATTTTTAAACAAAAAGAATCGCCTATTTTCGAAAGGGAAAATAATGATTTTCCAAGCATATCTCTATACAGTTGTTTGAAAATTAATAAATGTATGTTGATTTATTTGCTGAATTCGAGGCAATGATTCTAGCAGCAAGGCTTGGAAGAATTAAATTAACAGCAAAATATAAATATGTACTGAAGAAGACTGTACAAGACATTGTCTTAAACAATATAACTCTGAAGAATAGTTCATGTTGAAAAGAATGCATGGTTTTGGTTTATAAATTAAGCAACACAAAATTGGATACCAAAACAATTGCAACATTAAGAATAGTAAATACTGCGTTCAGTATCCTCGGGAGATTTCTCTTTATTGCTTGTTCTTCTTGCTGATTACATGGTCAGAATAATGTATTCGATTGTCACGCTTAATTCAGTATGAGGTTCAATTTCAGCTTCAAAACCAAAATTTCTCGACAACACAGCTGCAAAAAACAGCCTTTGTTTGAAAGAAGGTTAAATTTAGTTTGATTTAAATATACAGTTGTTATAACTATAATTTAGGGGGTTAGATTGAAAGGTGTACAAGTGATAAATAACTGATTTTTAGAAAACACAGTTTGTAGCATTTTCAGCAATTTTTCAGTCCATACACATTGTATGGAGAAGAAAAAAGCAAGCCAATATTTAACCAAAAACACCGTTGGAAAACTTAGAAACAGTAAATTTGTTCAATGTATTTAACTAAGAACCGACCAAAGTGTCACTCATGTCCCTTTGCGTTTGGGCACCTCAATTGTTATCACATTATATTCCGGAAGAATGATCAGTATTTGAAAGAACGGGTCATTTGTCATAAATATATAATATAAATATAAAAAATTCTAATAGTGCAACTCAAAATAATTACTAATATTTGAAAGAAGGGCGATCTCTGGGTAAATACTATTTGCAATATTTTCAAAATTGAAAAAAAAAATCAAATTCAAAATAAAAGAAGCGTAAAAACGAATGCCACCTTAAGAAATCCTTGGTTTCAGACTCATTATGCCAAACGACCATTATGCCAAACGACTATGTGCCAAATGACATTTATACCAACCGACTTTATGCCAAATGGCTTTATGCCAAATGGCTTTATGCCAAATGGCTTTATGCCAAATGACCTTCCACCATCATTTCGATGATTTTCACGTAGTACTTATGTCACTTTCCGAAAGGGTCTAAGAAAGTTTTTAATTACCAATCACCGAAAAACTAAATATTACATACACAGTCGACTCTCCACATCTCGATGTTCTACATCTCGATATCTCTCCCTATGTCGATGATTTTTTCTATCCCTTTACCATTCTGCATACATTTTCACTCTCCATATCTCGATATCCTCCTTATCTCGATATCTCCCTATCTCGATGTTATTTTCGTTCCCAATTTTCTCACCGTATGTCGATATGCCCATTATCAAAGGTTACTAGACTAGATTTTAGAGATTCAATAAAATTTGCAAAGACAAAATGACATCTGTTTGTTTGTAATTTTTCTGGTAACGGAGTGATTTTCAATCTAGTATTCGTCAGAGTTGCTTAATACCAATCACATCAGCTGATGGCTGATGCTCTTAAACTATCAATATCATTTGCGAGCTATCAATATCACTTTGATTTGACAACCAACAGCAGTGATGCGACAGCGCACTCTAGGTCATAATCACTGCAGAGTAATTATCCATGCTTTTATAGTTTTTCAGTGACCAACATATGGTTTCAATCTATCTGAAGCACTGGCAAAAATATCGTACTGATAATTTGCCTTTTTATTTGCTTAATTTAAGGCTAAACTTAACCCATCAGTGATATCCATAGTCTGTCGCCATAAATGCAATGTGATGGAGTACACAGCATGATGTCGATGTGATATAGATTGATACGAAATGTATCGCAGTCGGCCTGTACAAATCAGCAAATTTTATGCGTTGATAGTGACAGCGAGCAGCTATGGTATTCGTGAAAATTTGTTCTATGTCTCGATCCCTCCCTATCTCTATGGTCCCTTCGATATTGAGATGTGGAGAGGCGACTGTACTCTGAAGTTGGATTTAATGGGAAAATGATGTGAAATTTACGAAAAAGTTACATTTCTTCTCGGTGAGAATCGAACTCACGAATCCCTGTTCATTAGATAGGGAGCTACACGACGAGAGGACTCATGGACGCCAGAAGTTAACCTGAATTCGGTTTCAACTCAATAATCACGTGGTCCTCTTTCGTTTTTAGCGAGTAAAAAGTTTACAACGTTGTGGTATCAAAATCGAACATATTTGTAGATCAGGTCTTTGGAGAAAATTTTATCGCCATTGCTTGAAATGGAACAGAACTAGAACATTCCAAAGTTGAGCGTTTCTTAAGAAAATTGACGTGCGCTGCGTGTTATTCCGAATAGCACTTTAGCTTCAGAACTCAATCGTAGCATGCATATTTTAGTTGATTCGTTTATTTGAATATTTCGGCCGAATGGTATTCGGCCAAATGGCATTCGGCTAAATGACCGGAAACTCTTCTAGGCTTGGCATCACATCTATTATCTAAGAGTTTTTTTTTGCAAAAGTTGTATTTTTTCATTCATATATCGTGTGGTACGATAAAACTTTATGGCCAGGGAAAAAAATCCATTACGAAAAGATCATGGACCGACGGGGAATCGAACACAAATACCTTGAGCATGGTTTTGTTTTGTAGCCGTGCGCGTTACAACGAGGCTTGGGAATGTTCCTGTACGTATTCCGGTCCTCAACAAATTCAAAAATGCATACATTAATCTGTTTAATTGAAAGGCTAATAGTGTTAATCTACGGAATGAATACTCTAAAAATCTGGCACCGCTGTCCACCATCCGAACGAAAGCGAAGCGTTTATATGCTCTAATGCGCTTAAGAGGTGTAAATAAGTGGAAATCAAACATGAAAATGAAATTTAAATCAAATGCAGCCGTGCGTTAACAAAAGGGGTCCCCGATGAGGTCCGATGACGGCGGCACCGGGAGAGAACTGTCCCAAGGGAGAACTCGGCTGCAGTGGCGGATTCGTCATTGCCCGGAAGGATGCTCGAAATGCCAGATCAATAGATTAAAGTAGGTTCAAAGCTTTCAGGTATGCGAGGCGAAATATATTCGCCGCCAGGGTTAATTTGGTGTAAATCGAACTAATCAGCTAAATTAATTGCTTGCGTCCATTGATATGTTTTGCTTTGAATGTAACACGACCGTATTGCGATATGTACATAATTGATAAGTTACAATATTGATCGATTTCAGTGGAAAATCTATGCTAGTAATCTTCATGTATGCATAGCATTATATTCAAATTGGATTACTCGAACATACACCGAATACACAAATTTGAATGACGGCCTTCAATTAATTACAGTGGAAATGCTCATAAACAGGGGTATTTATTTATTCCTCTTATTTATTTGGTAGGCACTCCGTTACACTTCCCGAATAAAAATTGATTAAATGTGATACAGTCGACTCTCCACATCTCGATGTTCTATATCTCGATATCTCTCCCTATGTCGATGATTTGGTCGGTCCCTTCATTCTGCATACATTTTCACTCTCCATGACTCGATATCCTCCTTATCTCGATATCTCCCTATCTCGATGTGATTTTCGTTCCCAATCTTCTCTCCGTATGTCGATATGCCCATTATCAAAGGTTACTAGACTAGATTTTATGGATTTAAAACAATTTGCAATGACGAAATGACGTCTGTTTGTTTTCAATTTTCCTAGTAACGGAGTGGTTTTCAATATGGTATTCTATGTCTCGATCTGTCCCTATCTCGATGGTCCCTTCGATATCGAGATGTGGAGAAGCGACTGTAGTTGAATTTACTTAAGCACCATGAATCCTATGGCGTGCAAAAGACTCTATGTTCTATGAAATGTTGTAGTAAGGTCGAAACATTTTTTGCTCATTATTTATATTCACAACTGTTTACATTTCATGAATAAATTCTTTTATTTTTCTGGTACTATTAAAATTATTGTATTGAAATCAATAAGTGCGACGACAAAACTCATTATTCTAGGAGTTACAAGCTACAGTTTGGGTAAAATGATTAAAAATGTTCATGAAAGCTATGAAAAACTTTGTGGATATCTGCAGATACTGTAAATCGTTTTGGTGATTTCTACGCTATGGTTTCAAATCATCTAAGGAATTATCGCGCAAAAGTCATCAATGAGATTTGAAGTAACTGCGGACATAAACACTGCCCATAACTGCATATTTGTAACATTCGACAAAAGCAGGCGTTGAGTAAATGGAATATCAAATATGCATTTTATGGCAGTATGGGAGGAAACTAGAATTTCTAAAAATTACCGGGAACTCAAAAGTGCTTATTTGAGGCCGATATTCTGTACAACTCATATATCATACTAGATGAATAGTCAGAAAATAATTCTGATAGAAATTTCATTGCTATTACATTATGAGGCTCATTTAAAATCTCAATGTGACTGTTATGCGATTACAATTACCATTGTGACAAAAAAACTTGGTATTTTTTTGAATTTCCTAGAACAATCTTACAGATTTCAATGAGTTGATCGAAAGTATTTATCATTTGATGACTATCCAATTTGTCAAAAATGTCGAATGTGACTGTTATGCAGTCATGGGCAGTACCTGAGAGGGAGAAACCGATTCAAAATTTATGTACGTCAGATCTTAAATAATAGACAAACATGAATAAAGTGCGTAATTTATCAAAACATATTTTTGCATTTGAACAAAGTTGACAACAATCGATTGAAAATCAATTCCTGCACATCCAAAAGCAATGCCACGATAGCACCTTTTAATTTGATCAAATATAAAGTATTGAAACACGCATATTTTTACTCTTTTCCATTTAGCTATGGCCCTTTTTCCAAGTTTGTCCAGAAAAATCGAAGGTACACAACAAAAGAAAACTAGCGATTTTTACCAAGCCTGCCTTGATTGTCATTGCTGAGCGGGAGTTATCTTGTAATTTGGAAAAGTGTTGTTCAATATTTCGTGTGTAGTATCTGTGCCTCCCTCCCAGGGCAGTACAATCATTTTAAGTTTCTTACGGGAGAATTTTTAGCACAGTGTATAATAAAGTTAAATAAAAGTTTATTGAAAAATATCAGACTTCGTTAAAACATAGGTATTTTAGATCGCCGAAATCATTGGCCCTACAAATTAAACACTTCTCATTTGTCGTTTACGACTTTACCATTTGGCCTCGCTGTACTCAAAACGAGACTCAATAACCGAATTTGGTTCGTTTACTTCTCCGGTGCCTGAAGGCAATGTCGTAAAATTTACGCTTTCTCACATCGAAACCCGGTATGCTATGTGTGCTAACTGGTCGAACACGCAATCAACCCTAAATTACAGGACAGGACTTCGCATCCAGCGAGTGTCAGCACATTTCACATCCAGCTCAGTATGTTATTATCCTATTGGCTTCGGTTTTGGGATAGCGAGTGCAGAAGCGATGTGGAGTGGAACTGAAACCAGAATAAAAACGATATCCTTAGAGCGCAGGTTGGTGGCAAGTTGCCAAGATATCGGAAAACGGGATTTGGAGGCGAGAGCTTATCCTTAGTGATGGGGTCAGGAGGAAATAATTCCCATTCGAAAGTAAGTAACAAGTCGTATAATAGCGATCGACAAACTCCATTATAGCGCTCCGGACAGCTAACCTCGTTCGGTTGCACTCTCGGTCTCGGTTTCGTTTCATATTCCGAGCACGGACGGATGCGGGTTCTATGACATTTTCCGGAAAACCATTTTCCGGAATGAAGTTTCCTGGAACACATTTCTCGGAATGACTCATTTCTCTGAATCCTGCAAAAACGAATGGTGGTTTTTGGATTTTTTTTTACTACAATTTGTGTTGAAGAAAAAACTCAGAAGCCAATTCCGGCATTGAAAGAGGAAAAAAATATTAATAACTAATAGCGAAAAAACTCAAAAACTTGATATGCAGTTTGAAAGCGCGCACAATTTTAATTTAGGACTTACTAGTCCATTATGGACGGTTTCCATACAGACTGGCGGCCAAAAATATTTTTTTTCATCTCTTGTCGTATTTATGAGTTTTGTTATACAAATGTTTTATGTTCTATTTTCAAAAACAAGTTTTCAAGACTAATTTTTGAATAAGGCTTAAAGAGAAAACTAAGTTTTGTTACTAATGATGCCTTTGAGCCATTTATGCGATTAACGTTGTGAAAACCATTATAAATGTTAGAACTTCCATACAAATGATGATATGAGTGATTTAGCGATATTCAGTTAATCTCTGAAGTATTTCTTAGTTGTTTTCAATAGAAAATGGCTGAAAATATTGGAAAAGTTCAAAAAGCCCTAAATTAAAAAAGTGCAAATTTGTGCAGCTAAATTCTTCACGATTCTTTAGTTTACATCTCAACATACCGTAAATTCGGGTGTAATTGATCACCGTGTCACGCGATTTTATTTCTTACTAATAGTGCACCAAGCTCATTGCAACTTATAGTAAATGAACGTTGTTTGTCTTAAATAATGTCTAATTGTGTATAGTGAAGTTTTTTTGTGCCACAGAATGTTTATTTCTATGAAAATAATGTAAAATTCTAGAATCAAGTTTAGTGTGAAATTGATCATCATCTATAAACTTCTAGTTCTAAACAAGGATTTGGACATGGTGTAAACCTGAAAGTTTGTAAGGATGCTAACAATATATCTTCAAAACAGATTGTACTATCATAACTCTTACCAATTTGCTCGTTTTGTTGAAAAACTCAATTTTCTGCAACAAAGTAGGGAAATCCTTTGGAAATTGCCTACATTTAGGCGTTTTTCGCGGTATTCTTGAAATTTAATTATTGATTATTTCCATAAATATTGTCTTGTTAAGAATTTGGCAAGCAGATTTGGATTCAGGAGGCCCAAATTAAGTATGTAAAGTTGATTTCGAAACTAACAATAATAACATTGAAAAGTGATCAATTTCATCCCGAAATGGGATTCCCCGATTTTTAATTTTAGACCAGATTTTTGGCACTAACATCACATTTGTTGAAAAATTTCGGTACATGAGCCAATGAGGTTCACCGTCGTACTTGTTTTCCTGCATTTAGTTGTATGGTATTGATAACAGTTTAGAAAGCATACCAAGAAAACAGTGAAAAATGATCAATTTCACCCGAAATTACGGTACCCTTGGAAATAAATTTTAGCCTGGGACAACTTGGGACAAAAAAGTATTCTATATAAAATCAAATATTTTTTTTCAGTGCACTCCCCGTATTTTCCGACCTAAAGTATGAATTTTTATTTCATTTTATTTTTCTAAGATAGCTTTTTGAATAAACTTTCAGACAGTGTATAATGATCTGTATAAAATATTACGATTATACAGTATATTTTTGTACATAATTATAATTTATGGGCATTGAAGACCTGACCAAAACTTCAGTTTTCAACTAATAATGAATTTTATATACAATTTGTGACTATAAATGTGATTTGATACGTTCTGCAAATGAAAAAGGGGTGGGAGTCAACCTTAATATTTTCTTCTCGTTTCAGAGAGCGAGTAACGACGCTTTAGTCTTGGCTTGCGAGCCAGGACATAAGGAAGAAATACCTGTGTCCTATCCCTGAAAAAAGAGCACCCACGCCACTCCCAACGATTTAAACTTTCCCCCTGAAATGAGACGGTTGGCACGGTTGTCCCCGTTTCTTCCTTTGAACCATTCAAAAATTTACGTCTATCACACTATTCATAAGTGGATAATCTGATCGCCGTGAACTTTTGAGTTATCTTCAAGACCAAGTCTGCACAGTGGGCCTGGCCATTTTAATATTTGTGTAATATCATCGATATTCCGCAAACATTAATGCTGACAAGAAAATACTAGAAGAAATTTTAGTATTTCCAGGATACTCTTCAATACTGGCTGTGCAGGCGCTTAGATTAGATTAGATTAGGACTTACTAGTCCAATAGAAAATCAAGTTACTTAGGACATTCTCAATCAAGAGAACGTTTTCGAAAATTCCTGGGAACTATTATAAAAAATATGGAAGCTTCTGGAGAAGATGGAATTTTATACATCCTCATCAAGAAACATTCAGAAAGTAGCTTATCATTCTTAGTTGATATGCTTAATGAATGTTTTCAATTGGCATATTTTCTTGACAAATGGAAAAATCCAAAGGTTGTACCAATTTAAGTTTCTAGCTATCGTCCAATCAGTTTGCTTTCCTTTATCAGTAACTTTTTTCAAAAGGTCATTTTGAACAGAATGATGGTCCTCGTCAATGAAAATTCATTTTTTTTTTCAATGAACTATTCGGATTCCGACATGGACATTTGACTACTCATCAACTTTTACATGTAACATTTTGGTTCGGTCGATTAAATCTGAAAGCTATTCTACTGGTCTTGCTCTTCTTATTTGCGGTTGGCACTTGCCTCTCCGCCAAAGGACGAAACCTGCGTATCATCTGTAATAAATTGCAGAAAAGTTTGGATATTTTTCTTTGTACTTGAAAAAAAAAAGGAACTAAAACATAAACTAAATGCTTTTTATTTGAAACCTTCAAGTAGAATTGGGGTCTTCCTTAGCCGAGTGGCTAGAAAGCGATGCCATGCTGAAGGCGTCTGATTATGTTCAGAATTTGAAACAGAACGATAAATTAATTGTTCATATATTTCATTCGAACATTGCTGATTTTATTTGTTATTGAATTACTTTCCCAGAAATGGTTCATTACGAAAAATGCGGTATCTGGAAAATGATTTTCCGCAAAATAGTGCATTACCCCGAGCACATACCGATGCCAGTGCAGACGTGAAGTACAGTAGTATTAAGGGAGCGTCCAACCATTCAGTGCTACTCAAAGTTCTTACCGAAAGCATCAAGTCCAGACCGTCGAAAATGTTTTACAGTAACGAGACGTCCGAGGAGTGCATTATTAGATGGTACCTACCGTTTTATCCGATATTAGACGCACTCTCACAGTCCTTGAGAATGTATACTCAATTTCGCTCGCTTTGTTGCATTCATAGAGTAGAGTGGGGCAAAATTTTGGATGGAAAGAATTTTTGTGTTTGGTGCGTTAAACTAAGGTATAGGGTAATTTACGGCTTCGGAACAATTCGACTGTTATAATAAGCAATCAAAATTAAACGCCAAATTCACAGTATTTTTTTTTTATTGAAACACACCAATGAAAACAATCAGATAATTTTTGTTCTGTGAGCATTCCGTTAAAAGGTTTTCGATACTGGACAAACAATTTCGCCATAGATATCATCAATTCAAATTAATACGCCACAAAATGTGGCTGATTAGCAGCTGCCGAACATATTTGCCTGTAGTTCTTATGGGGAAGCTACCGAAGAAAACGAGTTTGACGACAATAATCGGACTGATTAGAGATGTTGAAAGCGTTGTATTAAGGTTTCCAACAAGTTTTAAGCAATTGGGTCCTAAATTTTTTGATAAAATCTTGTTTTTATTTAACAACACGAAAGAACATGTTACTTCAACTACATTAGCAATTTTTCCCGCTCGAACAACGGCTATATCATGTTTAAACTTTAATTTTAAAATTGGGTCCATAAATGAACCATGACACATGTGATCATGTTTGACGTTCGCTTAGTCGACAAAAACACCATAGGGGTTTTTAGTTTTAACACTGGGGTTGTTCCTATCTGACATTTCGGAAGGGACACGGAAAACAAAATACACCCAAAATTTGAGTTCAAGCCAAGGGGTGTGACAAAATTTATGAAAACACAAAAAAATGTTTTTTAGACTTAAGCCAACGGAAAACGTAATAAAATTGAGTAAACATGTGTTTTTGGCATAAACTTAAGCGTTTGCCGCTAAAATCGGGACAGGGCTTTAGGACCCTATTCTATCGGTGTAAATCGTTAGTGGATTGAGCAGTGCATAAATGTAAAACAAACACGGAATATGTCTGCGTAAGTCCGAGAAAATTGGAACTGCGTCTCCGTGTAGAATACCGACTTTGTACTAATTTGCATCATCAGTCCAGGGTACCTTAACTATACATTAACTTTTATTTTGTTTGGCCTAATGTAATATTACATAGGATTTTATATGAAGCATATGAACTTTTTTTTTAATTAACGCTTATTATGACGGTCGACGTACATAAAGAGGATGAACATTTGACTACTATTTGGTCGAAATCATTGATAGTCGATACTGTGGACATTTGGCATGGAACGACCCAATTGGGATTTACGATCCTGAAACCACTTTTAAAAGTTTCACCCTAGCTCTAGTCACATTTAGACGCAACCGATACATATCAGCCTCTCTCACTATGACTCGGTTCTTCAGAGTAGTCACCACCCTCTTCCGGCTTAATCGAATCGAAATCCATCACCGATCAATATACCTAATAATAATGGCAGTGGCACTACATAAAATATAATAAACTTTTATCCCTTACTGTTCCGCCCTACTACCAACCAGTCTTTTTATTTCCACAGACCACGCGTCACAGTGAGCGTGCGGTTATCCAGAAAGACGGATGCCTTTGTTGCACAGAGGTTCAGTTTTTTTCAAAGAAAAAACAAAGTCAAACTTTCATCTACAATATCAGATAGTTAAGAACAAATATGAGGATTTAGAAAGGAAAATAGTTTGATTATACCTTATTAGTACGGAAATCGTTTGAAAAATTGATTTTTGAGAGCGCTTCAAAGTCGTGGGTCATTTTAACCCTAAATGCATAATGTGTAACTTTTTCTTAATGCATTAGGAAGGTTGAAACGAGCCTCAGAAATGAGATCTTATGAACGGCAAATTGAAACATTTCGTGTGAAATGATTCCTATATAAAGTAGTGTGTCCAGAATTTTAAACTGTCTGTAATATGAATCAAAACGGTATTCAACCCTGTATCAAGTTTCAGAACGCTTCTCATGGCTCATAATAGTAAAATAGTAAAGTGTAATTTTTACTATTACCTTTCAAAGCTGGACCACTGTGAGTTGTGGGGTCTAATGGCGCTGCTCTCGGGTTTGTTAGAGAGGTAATAATATTTCACTCCCGGATGTGGACGGATCCTTCCCCTATCCTTGGTCCTGAGCTGAGCTGTTGTGTCACAGAGTGGCATTTCGAGTGGTTTTACACCGCTCGGATGACCGATGTCCGATACGTTTCGATACCAATCGATATCCCTACTTCTGTGGGTATTGGGATATTGAATTGAATTGGGGTTTTCCGTACAGACGGTTATCCATATGTGGACGGGGAACGGGTCTCATGTCTAACCGTAGTGGTTATTGAATTGCGGCTAAATTCCATCAAACGATTGTTGATGGAACGATGCTGAATTTCAACTGAAAAGTGGGTAAAAAAACAAAGTTTTGTGGAATTGGTTCAGGGGATGCTGAGTTTCACACGAAAGAGAAACGGTTTAATAGTTTCTTGGGGCTTGGAAGTAAATAATGATACCGTAAAACGGGGTAACTTTGATAGTTTTTTCGAAGAAAACTTGAATATTTATGCATGCTGTTTCAAAGAATAATAATTTATATTTTTAAAACAAGTACTGGCATCCTAGCTATCGATTGCAGTCGATAGATTTCCAAAAGATTTATTATGAATGGATATATAATTTTTCATATAATCAAAAGTTGGTTTTCTGTTTTGGGGTAACTTTGATAATGGAGTATGAATCGAACAAAATTGAATGAATGACGAACATTTGTAGGGCATTGCATACCTCTAGGCGTTTAACGTTATATGGAAATTTATGATTTAGATTACAAAAATGATCCCAGTTTGTGAAAATGCTATTCGCTAAGAGATTTGAAACCGTATTCAAGTTCTATGATAACTAGGCTGTCAAAGATAAGTGGTCAACTATTCAAAACTACATCACATAGTGATCGTAGAACACATTGTTTGTAAGCGTTTCGAAAATGCTAAAATTGTGTCAATTTTTAATATTCGTATATTAGGTCTCAAATGCACTTAATTCCAATGAAAATAGCTTTGACATGAAGTGTCATACTAATACTCTTTACTTTTGCATTTGGTTTTGCTTAACTGATTAACAGAAACTTCGTTATTTCGTTTAATATGTTGTGGGTCTCGCACTATCAAAGTTACCCGCATTATCAAAGTTACCCCGTTTTACGGTACTGTAAATCAAGTCGTACCTGTTTGACCACAAACAATATCGCAGCATATGGAGTGTTGCAGGAAAATCATGATGATTTTTTTTTAAATGTTTTAAGGTATCAAATATATTTAGAAATTATAAATCTCCAAAAGAATTTCAGGAAATATATATTAAGAATTTCCTGTAGGTTTTCCGTGTTTCATAAGCGCAGCACTAAAATGAGAAATATTTATTCAAATTATTTTTGATAGAACATCAAAGTTTTTCAAATTAGTTTGTTAATTTGAAGGAAAAAAACAATTTCTTAAATTGCCATGAAGCTCAGCTACATTACATGTCCTCTCATCCTCAGTAGAACTGCATCGAACACAATCAGAGAAACTAATGAAGCGCATCATGGAGCAAATGAATGGTGAAACACCCTCGGGAGCCACCAACATTTCGAGTCCTCGTGCATACTATTATCTTCGGCGCAAATAACAGCTTTTTCCTACCAGAAAAGCACGAGGCAGCACTTACCATGAAAATATTTCAGCTATTACATTCTGCTCCACTTGAAATGGCAAGCTTCCCGCTTCTTCGTGGTGGGACCTGACCTTTCCCGCTTCTCTTACCATACACTCTAAAGCAGACCCAGCCATAATTGATTTCGCCTGGAATTTTATTCAACATACAATAATTAAATTCGCCGCCTGCAAACAACTTGTTGGTGTTCGTTCGTCGTTCTCAAGCAAAACTAGCTTCACGTCGGACTCCGAACGGCTGCCGCCAACTATATATGGATAGGCAGGTCCCTTTGGTCCCCCTCCCCCCTTCATACAAATGCACAATGAACCGAATTATGGCTGCTTGGTTGCACACGGAGAACTTCATGAGGCTCGACGTAGACCGGGACTGCTGCCGGAAGCATATTCTCTCCGGACTCTATAATTTTGTGCAGCAGCCAGCCAGGGTGGGTCTTTGTTGACTTCTTCCTTGGGGACTGAGCTGAATGCATCTAGTGAAGGGGGGTAAAAAATATGCGGAGCATTGGCATTCATAGTTCGTTTCTGTTTTATGATTTTATTATTATATCTTTTCTGCTTCTTCACGCATCATTGCACACTCGGTAGCAACGCCCTCGAGGTTTTTGCTATCAGAAGCAGTGCTGCTAGCTTGCTGTATCGAATGAGGCGAGGGATTTGAGATAGGAGTGGGCGATAGATTTCAATAAAAATAATGTCTAGGTATGACCTGCTTTTACGTTTATTGCAATTCGGAAAAGCATTATGCGCATTATTGGCAGTTTATCGTTTTCGAATAATATGCCAACAGTTTTTACGAGTTAGAAATTGAATTTTAATTACACTGCACTGTATCGATAGTGCCACCGAAAAAATGGCGTTTCCGCTGGTCAGTCTTGGACAATCCTTGTGACCACAAAATTGGGCCCCGGTTTTGTACGTTTCCAATTTCTGTTGGCAACTCCACGTCATTTTGTATCAATCGGACGGTGGAGTTTATTTTTACTGTATTAGAGCCCGGCATTCTTATTACCTTCTAAATGCAAAATTTGTCGTAGAGTTCGATGAGCTCGTGGTTCAATCTTCGCCGCCATACACCATTCTGCTACACAGACAATCCTAGGCTCACAAGCACCAAAAATTATTGCATCATAGTTCACGTTTTGTATCCGCAAAAGACTACTTGTTTTATGAGTGTTTTGTACATGGTACATAGGGTCTCGTCTTTAATCGTAGCTTTTTCTGGAGCTTATTGTTAGCAGAATAGAGTGGTCCTTAATCATCAAAAGTAATCTTAAATTACACTCCCCAAAATTTGTTCTTCTGACCCTCCATTAACTACAATGAAAATTTGAATTAAACTAATCCAATTTACATCCCAAACAGAAATTGAAAATTGAGAAAATTTGAAATGTATTTCACTTATTATTCTCTGTCACCATCATGATCACCATACGCGAAATTCAAACGAAATGTTGATATTCAAGTTGATTAGGATTTTTTCGTTTTTCACGGACTAAAGACGCGTCAATATTTTCGATTTCGTGCATCAGATCATTAACCTTTACGTTACCGACCCCCACCGAGGCATTTTGAAATAGCAGCCATTTCGTAAATTTCTATACGATTTTTTTGAAACCACCCTCAGTTGATTTTAAAAAGGTACCAGTTGTTTGTTGCACGGTATGTTTTGGTCATAAAACGGAAATGTCTCAAAAGAAGCCCTCGTGGAACTCGTGCCAAGAGCTCTGGAGTGGCCACATCTAGTTTTTTTCTTCTTTTACTGACATGTTCTCCCAAATTTATGAAGATTGAGGCTTGAGATGTTTTGGACTCTATTCTCGAAACAATCTACTTTTGCTATGTCCATGTTTCCTGAGTCCAGTTCTAAATTTGCAGTGTACTTAAAAGTTTTCACCATTTTCGTAATTTACCGACCTAATAATAGTGTTTGAGTCTTGATTCAGATTCAATGGCTTAGAATTAAGCGAACAGTCTTCTTCTACTTCTTTCTGGAGTTACGTCCAAAATGGAGCAGAGCTCTTTATGAGCACTTCCACATCCGATTGACCTTTTTTGCATGTGCATCTTATATGGCAGATGAGAAGATATTATATGCCCTGGTAAGCCGAGAAAATTCCTTTTACGAAAAGGCTCTCGACCGGTGAAATTCGTACCCACGATCCTCAAACTAGTTTTTTGAAAGGTAGCAAATTGTATATTACTTTGTTTCTGGAGATCTGTGGAATCAAAGATTTCATCTATTCACAATCGAAACTTGTGTTAATTGTCATTGTAACTTCATGTCAAAATTTCGTTCACAAAGTTCATTCATGTCACATCACTAAAGGTTTTTAAAATTAATGCATGATTATACATTTTTATAGATTTTATAGAACAAAATAACTCAAACGTGCGATTAATTCCACCAAATTTGACTGAACTTTCCTTATCTTTACAGGTATGTCTGATGGATAAACAGCTCACATCATCGAAGTAAAACGTAAGACATTATATTTTAGAGCCAGTGGCGCGGGAAGTGGGTAGGACAGGTAGGACATGTACTACACACAAAAATACCTGGATAGGACAGTGAAAGGATTGTCCTACCCACGGTTCAAAAAAAAACAAATTCAACAGAAAGCTTTAAAAATAAATTTAACTTTTTATTATCATTATCATTATCATTATGATTTGATGAGATTCCTACTAGCATCATTCATGAAATTATTAAGAGCAGATTATGACGAATTTCAATTGATTTTTGGCAGAACTGTTGAATAAATTCCAGATAAAATATTTGATAGAGTTTCTGTGCGATGGAATATTTTTCAAGCATCTTCAGTTTCTTCTGAAAACCTCACTTCGGTGCAAAGAAAAAAAATATCACAAATTCACAAAATTGTTGCTATTTATCCATTTTTTATCTAGAAATAGATGAAGAAATTAGAATAAGCTCCCTGGTTGTGAATAGTATGTATTCAAAATGGCCTTGAATGTCTCTTCCCTGTTCTGCTTGCATTGAAACGTGATGCAAAATTGTGCAGGCTCTAAAGGAGCCTTCAGATAATGTAACGGGCTCAAATTGCTTAAGAATTTCGTCTCGAATTCCTCGAGGACAAGCTTCAGGAATTCAGGGATTCAAAGGATGTTTAGTAGAATTTTGCAGGAATTTTCTCAAGGAAATCTTTGAGAACTCCTTCAGTAATTTCCTCAGGGATTACTTTGATTTTTTTCCAAATTTGTTCTAGAATTTTCTGCAGATATATTTCACAAATCTTTCAACGGAATTCTTTAGTTGTGACTCTAGGAGATCTTCCAAAGATTTCTACAGAATTGCTCCCGAGCAAATCCATAAACGTTTATTCCAGTGTGTTTGAAAAAATAGCCTGAGGTTTTCTTCGAGAAACTTTGCTAGAGTTCCTCCGCCTGTTCATGTGGATTCCTTCAAGAATTCTCCTACGTTTCCTTTCATAAATTCAAAGATCTACAGTTTATCCACATATTTCTGAAAAAGATTTCGCAAAGAATTCCCAGGAAATCTTCAAAAGCCTATTTAAATTTTCACACCAGTGAAGCATAACAGCAACGTTTTTTGAATAATCTCTTTTGAAATGTCTGCGGAATACTATTCCGAGATTCGATTGCTTTTTTTTCGATTATCATAGCAAATTATCTGGGAAATGTGTTTCGCTGAAATAATCTGATAAGTTTTCAACGTACGCTCTGTAGCTAAGTTCAGAGGTGTTTAACCTATGAAACATTATAACCTATTATTGGTCAAGAATGTAATACATGGAGCAAATGTATCACATACATCACATCAATAAGGTGAAACATCTCGGAATCCAAAGATGGCCGGCACAATGGCCGACTTGTGCCCTTACTCACGTTTTCACTAAACTGGAGAAATAGCTGGCAAACGTTTCTGATCTTCTTATTTTAAGCTAAATAAAAAGTACACTGTTGTTGCACTTTTATCGCGAGATTTGTGTCTTTGTAGTTTTAATGCAATTTTAGATGTTGATTCAAAGCTGTTGCATCTTAACATATCGGAAAATTTTCAATTCCGATGTCTTAAAAGTACATTCGCAATAAAACTAAATTGATTTAAACTATATTTATGTTTGTTCACTGCATCACTATTAGGGTAAGGGTCTTCCTTTGACTAGTGGTAAGAGTCCGCGGCTACAAAGTAAAGCCATGCTGATGGTGTCTGGGTTCGAATCCCGGTCGGTCCAGCATCTTTTAGTAACGGAAATTTCCTTGACTTCCCTGGGCATAGAGTATAATCGTATCTGCCACACGAGATACGAATGCAAAAAAATGGCAACTTTGGTAAAGAAGCTCTCAGTTAATAAATCTGGAAGTGCTCATTGAACACTAAGCTGAGAAGCAGGCTCTGTCTCAATGAGAACGCAATGCCAAGAAGAAGAAGATCTGTATTAGGGTAACTCGGTGTTTTACGCCCCTCCCGGGAAATACGCCCCTCTTCGATATTCAACGAATCAGACTTAATATGAACTTGAAAATGGCTGGGAATCCTTATTATTCATGAGACTGTCTCACTATTAAAATTTGACAGTTGTAACACGCAGCAAAACAGAGATAATGCAAAAATATAAATAAATAAATGAAAAGTATCAAATGTTAGATTTCGATGTTATTTTCACGCAGTTTTTTAAGCATTTTTTGGTTTAGATAGCAATAAAATCAAAGCAATCAATGGTGAACGAAAATCATTAGTTAGAATGACAAAAAAATGAGAATTCACTGAACTATTCATTTTTTAATAACTTCTCATTACAGGGCAATATGCTCAACTCTTGATGCCATCTATTCCTGCTCCTTAGCAGCTTTTAGCGTATAGACCCAGACAACCAGAAATCGCATGAAAATTCACGTTACAACTCGTTTATTCATACTAATTACATCAAACCCGCAAAACACCGTGGATAAACTCGTCAGTTCGATGAGTTTCCTCGCATAAAACACTTCTTTTCTGAGTTCATTTATACATTTTGTTTCGTCTCGTACACTCGTACAAAGTAAGTCGCATCAGTCCGTAGCAGCTGTCAAATCAACATTTGTTATCATAAGTTAAGTCGCATAAGATCACAGGTTGATTCGGTAGAATATTTATACACTCGCATTGTATGTTATTATTAATCACATAATATATGCACGCATATCGCCTCCACTTTTGTACGTAGAAGGCCTTTTCGCAACATCTTATAAGTGAAATTTTGCACATATAAAGCCTCCAGGTGATTTCGTTATACGTACATTTTGGTTGTCTGGGGAAGTAGCGACCGTCCTGGAAAATATAACCCCCATGTTGTGGGGCATACTGTCCATTTGTTGTGGGGCATTTTATACTGATGCAGAGGCATATTGTTCAGGCTCTTTTTGAAGAGCGAGATTTGGATGATTATAAAAAGTATATTATTTTCAGTTAATTATGTAGATTTTGCGAAAAACTTACTATTTTAAACAACTAGTAAGATATTGAGCCTATTGATGGGATTACTCCATTAAAGTTAATGCTTTTGACTGAGATATTTCCATTTTTTCTTAAGGTCAGGCCAATCCTCGCTAACTTCCTCTTCAAAGGCACGAAGGACTTCCTTTACTGACCGGCGAACGATTCCAATTCCAATGTACGATCGTGTGATAATAGTGCCGTTTCTCTACACACCAAAACGACTAATAAAAATTCTCGAGTGCAATTTTTAACAGTACATTCGAAAGTGTGTTTCTTTTCCGCAATTCTAACACTTGATTTTGTACCATCCAGCACTGCACGTATCAGAGCATCGCACAGATTGAGCGTATGAGGCCATCCAATCAACCATTAGGCATTTATTCGTCATCCCATACTTGCAGAAGTACTCCGTCGATCGATTTTGTGTGCTGCCTTGTCTTTATGCATTGGATTCGATTTTCTTCAGCTTTTGCTGTCCTGTGCCGCTCTCTGTTCTGTCGGGTACTGGTCATAAGCATATGACTTATGGCGACATTTTGCACGTCTGTCACTCTCTGGCACTCTTCATCGAACCAGTCGTTTCGCCTTCGTCGTAGACCAGTGCCAATCCCATCTCGCGCTGTTGTGGTCATCTTCATGGATAGGGCTTCAAAGGCTTTCGAAATCTCCAGAAACGTTGGTTCTTTCCAACTGCTCGTCTAGCTGCAGACGGTACTTTTCAGATAACCAATCCGTATTGAAGCGCATATGATTTTAGGGACTCGTGACGCAAGGGATGCCCGAATTTAAGCAACAACGAGATAATCATCCGAGTCGATATTAGGGCACAGAAAGGGCATGACATCTTTGACATAAATGCAAGGTTTCGAATTCTCACTCACTTTTACGATAATGGATTTCTCTCCCGCAACAATTATCAGCGATAACCTGCCTTGCGAAATTATCTGTCAACAAGTCCCGTCACCGGCATCAGTTTTTGTTTATCCACATAGTGATAATTTTCGGGAGAAGTTGGTGAGGGGAAATATGATGGAGTGAAAAACAAATTATCCCCAGAGTAAAATGATTCCAATGACGGGTCGAAACAAGTATTTTTCTCCGATCTGCGCAATTGCATAGCCGATGACTACCGTTTTGATTCATATTACGGACACTTAAGGCCTCAGTGAAGTACAACCCAGCAGAGAGCATACAAAATAAATCATTCTGTATAATTCTTTAGCGTTATCAAGCGTTGGAAGCCCTTAACTTTCGAATGGTGGGTAAAGAATTCGCTTCCGCAACTTGAATAATTTTTAATAAATCAAAATGTGTAGCCTTTCCATGATGCTTATTCCGGATGCTTCCTCACTTTTGCCTCATATTCCGGACACTTTGATTCGAATTCCGGACAGCTCATGATAATCATTAATGGAACAGTCAAATCATCAATTGAAATCGTCAAACCACTAAACAGACATCTAAGGTAGTTGGGCATTATAAATTTTCAAAGATATTTATGGAACTTGCTTACTAAAACGAGCCTTGAAATCGAGAACTTTTAAACGGCAAAAATTGAAACATTTCGTGTGAAATGTTTCCCATACAAAGTAGAGTGTCCGGAATTTGAAGCTGTCCGTAATATGAATCAAAACGGTACCTTAACCTCAAAACAAGATGTCACTCTTCGTAGGCTTTATCTAGACTCTCACAGAACTCATTCCTTATGTCATCCAAGCCCGGTGATGTTCGTTGTCACATATATGCTGATCAGTAGGCCAAGCCTTATTTTTCGAAAATGTGAAATGTTATAAATTCGTCATTGTAAAGTGCTCGTTTTGGTAAGAAAAAAAAATGCGTAATCAAAAATTTTAAAAGTTTTTGCGAGTTATTATCGTATAAAAAGTTATCATGATAAAAAAAATTCTTCATGTCCAACCCAAACTTATTTGTTAAGTAAAATCATAGCTCACGAACTATAAGAGATTTAACTTTGAGTTTTTTGGCAAAGTTGCTCTGAATCGATTGTTCTAAAACATTGTACAACATAGTATAGACCTAAAAGCGTCAGCAAAAAGTTTGTATTCTGGTCTCGTAAACCATGTGAGCCGTCCTAATTTCACATCACTGAAAAACAGGCATTGCATTTTATCTCATCTTTCGATCTTCTGAGCAAGATACGGATCAATTGTTAGGATATTATAGTAGAAGCATTAGCCGTAGAAGGCTAATGTCGCGACTGTTTCTTGTGACCAACATCTAGTTTGCCACGCTCTGACAGTCTGAGTACCGGGTCTATAAGTGTCAAATCATTTTTTTCAACCACAATAAAACATTATCTACAATATGGCACTAAACAAACAATCAAAAACTTCAATAGTAAGTATTAATGTAATATTTCTATTTGGTGATAAAAACGCCACTAGCGTTCTACTGCTTATATTTCTATTGATATTATCTTGGAGCTCTTTGATCGATTTTTGAACTTCATCTTTGACTCTCTTGTTTCAAGATGAAATCTTATCATCTGAGCAATCCGTGAATCAGAGAACCATAACAGAAACAGCCCGGTTGTCATGATCGGGAATTCTCTAACCTCATAAGCTAGGTTTGCTGTTCAGCTCAAGAAAAGTAAAAATTTCTGCCCAAGAAATGGTCAAGAAATTTCCTACAGCGAGCTCCATTTGAATTGACATTTCTTTTCAACTGCGTACTGCGATCAAAGAAAAATGCTTTTCTTGAGCATTTCTTGCAAGAAATTTCTCACGCATCGAGATAGGCGATTACTTTTCTGTTGAAGTGCATACTTCGCTATAGAGTCCAGAATTATCTGCTAGATTAATTAACGGAAGTAAGTTCCTTGAGGAAATCAAATTTCATTTTTCATATATTTTTTAGGTTTGGAAGCATTCTATTGCGGCCACGTACATAAAGTGATAAAACTCGAAGACAACAAACGCATTTCTCAAGCATTATGATCAGGGAATGGAGCGCTTGATCAAAAATCCTTCTTAAATAATGAAGAAAGTAGAGTAGGATGTTTGGATCGTTAAAAATAAAAATCTTCAAATAAAATAATAAAAGATTCCTTTGTGAGACAATCATAATAAAAACTTTCTATCGTTCAAATTATTTGCCACTCTTTCTTGCACCTTAGCAGACAAAATGTTTCTGTAAATCACGCCGCAATTTATAAAAGACCCAATAAAATTTAATGAAAAAAAACTTATATTTTCCCAAGAAACCGCAAGCATTTTTGGTTGAAGAGGAATTTTGGAATTCCACATGAATCTTCTGGCCCTAGCAATATTCATCTAGCAGGTACTCCTTGGAGGCGGGAAAATTTCCACTTTCATTGAGCATTAATTTCAGTGTTACTAATTGTTCTGCTGAAATACCTTTTTTTAACTGGAGGTTGCGACTGGAAGTTTAAACACAAATTCTTGTTTGTCGGCTATCTCAATCCTAACATGCAAACGAGTTTTCTTTCACCCTTGTTGGTAGAAAAATCACGACTTTTTTCCATATATTTTTTATTTCCAAACTCAGCGGTTCATCAATGGATTTAACTTATTCAGCAATCAGCATATAGCATTGAAAGTAAAAGAAAATGCTGTAGGATATACTAATATTAGACATCTCAACTAAGTTAAATAGCCATGATGGCATAGCAGTGTAATCAAATTTTAACGATTAACGCTCCGTCATTGTAATCATCGTCATCATCGAAACTTCAAAAGCA
Source organism: Aedes aegypti (assembly GCF_002204515.2). Taxonomy (NCBI): domain Eukaryota; kingdom Metazoa; phylum Arthropoda; class Insecta; order Diptera; family Culicidae; genus Aedes; species Aedes aegypti. The sequence continues at coordinate 308,236,717 of NC_035108.1, forward strand.
GTTTTTCTGTTCAAAACTGAAAATTATTCGATGAAAATGTGTTCACTGTGTTTCGGTTGGAGAATAGAATACAGTGAACACATTTTCCTGTAAACATTCTTGATTTTGAACGAAAAAACTGCTTTTGAAAATTCCGAAATCAATGACGGATCCTGCCCCCTTAAAACACAAATATACCCATATGTTACCGAACAAGCATCAAGATCATCATCTGATAGAGAGAGATGGAATCATATCAAAACGCTCTTGGATTGCTGATGATATCTTTCACTATCTGAAGATGATCAGATGAGGTTGTAATACGTGTTGAAAAAAAATCTAAAAGGTATAGAAAAACTTTCCAGTAGACACCCTTTATCTAAAACTGAAGGTTAAAGCGCAAACATTTTTGTCTTCCTAGACATGGCTTTGGGACTAATGTGCATTGTTTTGAAGAGCGATTAACCAAACGACTATTCTGAGATATTAACATGGCTACGACTGTGTGTAGGTAGAAAAGTTTAGTTTTGGAAATTTGTGTAAAACTTATGCAAAGCTAAGAAAAAAATCAAAGTAATCGTGAATTGGAAATTACAATGGATTTAAAATACTGCTAGTAGAAAAGTTAATACTATTTTTTATTGGTAATTTATGATACGAACACTCCACCATTCAAAAAAGGTATAACATATCTACTCAACTGTAAAATATCATTACCTAATAGTTTATCCATTTCTCTTCCCAACATAAAAACCAGAGAAAAACGTATCGTTAACTGTCGGGAACTTTCGCTGTTACTCCATACTGCCTCCCTCACTCAATGGTATATTTATGTGACAAGTGCAGAAAATTTGTCACACACCAAACAAAAAATAAAATGCTCAAGCACCCCACCCAACAAACGACCACTGTTCAGCTCAGAATGCTCACCCAGCGCAAAACTAAACATATGTAGGGATACGGAATGCTATATGTGACAAACGAACATTTTATGGAATTTCACAGCCACTCGCCAGCAGCAGCAGCGGTGACTGATGGGAAAAAACGCCACGAGTTGGAAAAATTTCTCATTCCCGTCCCTCCAGCGTTTTTTTTTTCTTTCGCAGGCATTTAACATTTTCAGCTACACCCTCTCTTTTACAGCGCGAATACCAAAGTGGTTGGCTCTTTCCGCGAGCTCCACAGTGGGACGAGTGTTCAAAATTGTGAATTTTTAACAGTTACTTGTTAAAACGTGAACATTTTCGAAAAATGTGGCATATAGGGCGACATTAACATGTATTCCTTAATTCCGCCAAAGGTGTCACTATAAATTTTATTTTTTCGGACTATTTTCAAATATGAAGTTTTTTGAATACATGTAAATTAGTTTTTATTATTAAAACCTTTACTTTATTATTATCTGAGAGAGAGGAGACAGCTCACTGACAATTGGCTTGTTTTCTCGGCTTCTTTGATTTCTTCTTCTCATGTTTGGGTTTTGCACAATGGTTCAGAGAGCACAAACTAGGGACAAAACCGTTTTCACATTCCATTTGTTATCAAAAGGATCATAAAATTAAAAAAATTCTATAGCAGTTTGAGTCCAATCGATAATATTTAGATAATCAACGATTTTATATACGAGAGCACAGGAAAACAATCTGAATATTCAATAATATCCAGTTTTAGTTTGGCCAAATTTTGACGGGTTTTCACGCTCTGCCCTTCGAATGTGCGGTTTTCCAGTGACAGTTGATGACAGGTTCCCTTGACTTTAGGAAGCTCGCAATCTAAGCCAGCTGTCTCCTCTCTCTCAGATTATTATTATAGATTTACGGCCCATGACTGGTTCATCTGTATATTAAAAGTGAAAATTAATAAAATTGAAGCACATGTGCTGAACACCCTACCGAAAAACAATGATGTTTTTTCAATATGTTTTTTTTTTATGTTTCGCAAATTTGAAGTTATTTTTAACTAACCGTTATTACCAATGTTCCACAAAGTGATGTGAATGGCCGAAATCTATAAATTTTCTACTGAATAAAGTTCCCGATTTTGAACATTTATCCCTCTGTTGGGCTCGCTGGGCTGTGCCACACATGTGCTGCTCCATTCACTGTTCCGATTGTGTTTTTCCCTCCCCCCTCTCCAACCAGCGTCACGTTGCTGCTGCTCTTCAACGGTTATGGGATGCCAAACCACGCATCGTCATCCCGAATATTGTGTGTACACATTCTTAATTCGTCATTGTTTTATGGTAATGTTTCATATCAAACTGAATTAACTTTTTATCCCCAGCTGTCACAAGCAGCTTTGCATGGAGGGTGCACATATTTTATTTTTATTTTTGCTAGTTCGGATGCAAGTTTTACTCACTTTGGTTTAATTTTATGCAAAGCTGTGAAAGTGAGACTGGTGAAAAGTTGGAACGGTTGTTCATTTTTTTCGGAAGGGGATTTTATGGGTTACGATGAACTTTATGTATTCAATCGATCTTTATTCTTATAAATCAAGGGGAGCATTCATCAGTCCATTGTACTCTTAAAAAAGCCCGTTCACAAACTCTTTCTGGTGGCGGAAGTTTTGAGACTTCTTAAAGCAATGAAATAGCACTTCTTACTGCTACGAAAATAGTACTTTTCAGTGCTAAAGAATAATAATACAATTTTGCTAGTGGTGGTAATTTTTCTTTTCTTTAGGTTTTTCAGAGAGGTCTCTGAATATTTCGTCTCACGGTTCGAATATGATTACTGTTAACAAAACTATGCGCGAACATCTGAATTTACAACTGCCAAAAATCTTACTCTTTAATGTTCAAAAACAACTGATTGTTGGTTGTCTAGACATTACAGCTCCAAATAATCTGGATTTGGAAGTTCAGTTTTCATTTGATTCTCGTATGCGTCCGGCCTTAATCGCAGCAATTCGCGCGCGCGCGAACGGTCATGTTTGAAATTTTATGTCACGTTTTTTTTCGTCTCCGCGAATGATTTCAATTCGGCTATTCAGTATGATTCCATAAATCGGCTGGAGTAAATTAATAAAAAGGCCTATTCGAGTAAAGCTTAGCTTCTTTTTTCTTATATTAAGTGCATTTTATTGTGTTTGAGATTAAACATAGTGACGTGATGTTTTATCTTTTGTACGCGAAACCAGAAAATCGGCAAATCCAAATTAATCGTGTCGTGCAAGTGTTTGACAGTGTACGCGGAAAAAGCGAATGTTATACATTTAGATTAAATTACTGGGGTCGGTAAATTTTTACTGGGTTTTGGGACTACTGAAAAAGTCAGTAAAATGAAAACCATCGCCACGCGTAATTGAAAAGCAAATTTCACAATGTTTTATTTGCTATCTATATATGATATAAAGAAAGCTCTCTTCAAAATTTCAGTGAAAAGTCTCTGTTTTTTGATTTTTGACATTTATTTTTAGTTTACCGGCTTTTTTGGTAGTTCAAAAACCAAGTTATTTTTACCCAACAGATTGAGTGTGTAGCAGCTTCAAGGACAATGAAAAGCATTTTTTTTTTGAAGAAATGTAGATTATAATTCCAATTTTGATGATATTGTTTCCTGCTTTATGATGCATGGTATTTGAAAATATTTCAATTCACAACCGATTTTTTTTTCTGCACTTGCAAACAAGTTTTTTGCTTGAATTTCTTAACATCATGCAGGTTATGGCCTTCAGTCTATTATGCTCAAAAACGGATTTTAAGTTTTCATCCGACGTTTCGGACATATTTATTGTGCCTTTTTCAAGGAATTTCAGGAACACAGAAATTTCAAGGAACACAGTTAATTCCTTGAAAAAGGCACAATAAATGTGTCCGAAACGTCGGATGAAAACCTAAAATTCGTTTTAGCATAATAGACTGAAGGGCATAACCTACAAAAATTAAGTCATTTAGTAAATACGGAAAAGTGAAAAATCAAGTTGGTTTAGCGCGGAACGTATAGAATTTCTTCTGCGATTTACGTTAGACCAATAGAGTAAGTAGATAAAAAAACCGAATTTAGTACTATACCATTTATTTCCACTAGAGTTTGTATCCTTTGACAGATACGCGTATTTCGACCTCAACTGTTAGGCCTTCTTCAGTGTCGTGTACTAGACCCGACTCGAAGACTCGACTAGTCGAGTCTAGTACACGACACTGAAGACGGCCTTACAGTTGAGGTCGAAATACGCGTATCTGTCAAATGATACAAACTCTAGTGGAATTAAATGGTATAGTACTAAATTCGGTTTTTTCATCTACTTATAGGTATTCTACTAAACAGCTCGAAGATTTATTATCAATAGAGTAAGTTTGTTCACTTTTTTAACTTGAGGCTTTTTGAATATCGAGATACATTTATTATATTTTGGCCCATTTATATTTTTTTTGCCACAATATAATTTAACATTTGAGATGTTTAAGTTCATGTTTATAATATTCCTAGAAATTCAAGCTTAACGTAATATACAACATGAGGTATCATACAACATTTTTATAGTCTTCTTAAAAGAAAGAAGTAAGTGAGGGGTTTGAAAAGCCAAATTTCCGTGACTTAATTATGAACGCTTCTTGACGTTAATTATCTTCATATGGGTTCAGTTTTAATGTAAACAGGGTAAACGGAAAATATTCTCTTCTGAATGGGCTGCCAAATCGGGTCACAAAGCAGTTGGCAACCCGACCAGTGAATTACAACAAAATATGTATCATAATTATTCCAAGATTTGTTACAAACAACAAATTTTGTTTTTTTTTTTGTTAGAAGCACTAATAATAATAATAATAATAATAATAATAATAATAATAATAATAATAATAATAATAATAATAATAATAATAATAATAAGCAAAGGAACCTGAGTATGGCGTACATCGACTACAAAAAGGCATACGACTCAGTACCGCACTCGTACCTTCTCAAGGTACTGCAGTTGTATAAGGTAGACAGGAACGTCATCAGGCTGATGCAACACGCGATGGGGATGTGAAGCACATCCCTACACATTACCGACGGTACAGCTGTGTTACGGTCCAGGACTCTCAGCATCAGGAGGGGGATTTTTCAAGGCGATACCTTTAGTCCGCTGTGGTTTTGCCTGGCCATGAACCCCCTCAGCAAAGCACTCAACCAATGCAACTATGGCTACCAACTGAAAAGTGGGGAAAGGAGCACAAGAGTTACCCACACCTTCTATATGGACGACCTGAAGCTATTTGCGGAATCAGTGCAGAGGCTGCATCAGCTGTTGCAGCTAGTTACGACATTCAGTAACGACATCCGGATGGAGTTTGGTATTGACAAATGCAGGTCAATTCATCTACGTCGGGGTCAAGTTATGGATGCCAGCTGTTTCCGCGTCAACGAGCAGGAGGAGATTCGGAATATGGTTGAAGGCGAAACGTATAAATACCTTGGATTCCTGCAACTTAGAGGTATTCGCCACACGATGATCAAGAAGGAGCTGCAGGAAAAGTTTTTGTCACGTGTCAACTGTATTCTGAAGAGCTTTCTGTCTGCCGGCAACAAGGTGAAGGCGATCAACACGTTTGCTGTGCCCCTGTTGACGTATAGTTTCGGGGTGGTAAAGTGGACCAAGACTGACTTGGAGGCGATAGAACGAGCAGTACGAGTGGCGTTCACCAAGCACCGAATGCGCCACCCAAAATCGTCCATTGAGAGAGTCACCCTGCCACGTGCAGCAGGAGGAAGAGGCGTCACCGATATCCAGGCACTATGTGTCTCCCAGATCCAGCAGCTGCGGGCATATTTCGTAGAAAGCCAGAACCGCCACGAAATTTACCGCACTGTATGCGAAGCTGACCACGGCTTCAGCGCCCTGCATCTGGTGCAGGAGGATTACCAGCTGAACTGCGACATCAAAACTGTCGATGAGATGATCGCAATGTGGAAGCAGAAGGAGTTGCATGGAACGCATCCCCATCAACTGGAGCTCGAGCACATCGATAAGGTGGCGTCAAACACGTGGCTGGTGCGGGGTGACCTCTTCTCAGAAACAGAAGGTTTCATGGTAGCCATCCAGGACCGGGTAATTGCGACGAAGAACTATCGGCACTACATATTGCACGAAGACGTGGAGGACCGCTGTAGGAAGTGCAATTCAGTAGGGGAGACTATCGAGCATGTCGTTGCCGGCTGTTCAGTACTAGCTGGATCAGCCTACCTCGATCGTCACAACGAAGTTGCCAAGATTGTGCATCAACAGCTTGCCCTTAAGCACAACTTGGTGGATCGATTTGTGCCCTACTACAAGTACCTGCCTGACCCGGTTCTGGAAAATAGTTGCATAAAGCTGTACTGGGATCGCGAGATCATAACGGACGTCCTCATCCGTGCCAACCGCCCCGACATTGTTGTCTACGACAAAAGGATGAAACGAGTTACACTCATCGACATCGCTGTACCGCTGGACCACAATGTCCAATCAACGTTCTCTAACAAGATAGCGAAGTACCACGACTTGGCGGAGGAGTTGAAGCAGATGTGGCACCTAGAGGACGTCCGTATAGTTCCGGTAGTCCTCTCAGCGACCGGAATTGTCCCGAAATCTCTCCTAAGGTCCCTAGACGAGCTGGAATTGAAGAAGGACCTACACAGCATCCAAAAAGCGGTGATTCTTGGAACCTGCAGCATAGTTAGACGGTTCCTGAACCACCACAACTGAGAAGCTCATCCAGCAGACTCATTAGGATAAGTTAAACCGACCAATGAGATCCACAGAGCCTAATCCCCTTTGGCATACAGATTGCCCGGGGTAGGTGAAAGTTTCCAGCATTTTTTGCTGAGAAGTGCCAAAACTCTATAATAATAATAATAATAATAATAATAATAATAATAATAATAATAATCATAATAATAATAATAACTAATCACTTGTTAGTTGATGATTGAAATAATATAACATAATTGAAACGAAGTAAGATATAATAAACAAAGGCATGTTAACACTTTTTTTTATTTAGGACTTTTGACCATTCTTCAATATTTTTAAGATATTTTCTTTAATAACAGCTAAGGGGTGGTCCATTAATTACGTAAGGGATTATGGGGGAAGGGGTTATTTTTGAGATTTCTTAGCGGTCATACTAATTATTTTCAATTTTCATACAAAAAATCTTATCATGGGGGATCTGAAAACCGCCAAAATTGGCTAACGTAATTAATGGATCGCCCCTAAAGAACGTTTCAGGATTTCAGGGGAGGGGGTCTACGAAAGTGTAACAGTGCCTGTATAAGGTATTGAAAAAGCGAGATAAAAGGGGAGGGGGGCCTAGAAATACCGAAAAACGATGGACGTTATATTTTTTTTTTCTTTATTAAGGAAGTCGTCACTACAACTTTTTTGTCAGTGACTATCTCGGGGATGGGATTCGATCCCAGGTCCTCGGCGTGAGAGGCGTGTGTTCTAAACACTACACCAGGTCCGTCCCCTTATATTTGAATTTTCCCTCCATAGAATATCTAAAAATGATCCATATCATCATAACTTTGTAAGTTCTAATATTTATAATGGTTTTTGCAACGTTAATCACATAAGTAGCCTATATGCATTTTTAGTAACATAACTCATTATTTCGCTATAGGCCTTATTTAAAAGTTTGTTTGTTTTTTTAACAAAACTTCTAATTTGTATCACATACTCAGTCTATGAGTAAACTTCAAATAGTACTTACTTGCTTACTTGATGGGCTACAATCCGCTAAGTTGAATCTACGCCGAATGGATAATTCTTCTCCACTGGGCTCGGTCCTGAGCCAATCGCTTCCAGTCGCCCTGAACGGTAAGTGCCCTTAAGTCCTCTTCAACTGCAAAAAGCCAACGTGTGCGCGGCCTACCACGAAGCCGATGGCCTCGTCCGGGTTCTCTACTGAATATTATTTTTGCTTGTCGTTCTTCCGGCATTCGTACCACGTGACCAGCCCAACGCAGCCTGCCGTGTTTTATGAGCTTGATAATATCCACTTCTTTATATACTTGGTACAACTCATGATTCATACGACGCCGCCAGATGCCATTTTCTTGTTTACCGCCGAGTATTGTTCGCAGCACTTTACGCTCAAAAACTCCAAACGCTTTCCGGTCGACCTCTTTTAACGTCCAGGATTCATGGCCGTATAGAGCAACCGGAAGGATAAGAGTCTTATATAGCGCGAATTTTGTTTTCGTCTGCAGGCTACGGGACTAAAGCTGGTTAGGGAGCCCGTAAGAAGCCCTATTCGCAGCTGCAAGACGCCTTTTCACCTCGCGGGTAACATCATTATCGCAAGTCACTAAAGTACCAAGATACACAAATTCTACCACTACTTCAAATTTTTCACCACCTAGCACCACTTCACTACCAACGTCACGATTGGAACCACGCTGTCTACCAGCGATCATGTACTTAGTTTTGCTGGTGTTGACGGTAAGTCCAATCCTCGCTGTCTCCCTTTGAAAAGGCACGAATGCCTCTTCTACGGCTCGACGATTAATTCCGATTATATCGATATCGTCCGCAAAACCCAGGAGCATATGCGACCGGGTGACGATGGTACTGCTTCTTTGCACGCCCGCTCTCCTTATAGCTCTTTCGAGAGCAATGTTGAACAAAAGGTTCGAAAGCGCATCTCCTTGCTTCAATCCATCTAAGGTTACGAAGGAGGTTGAAGTCTCTTCCGCAACCCGCACACTTGATTTCGATCCATCCAACGTTGCACGAATCAGTCTAATCAGTTTCGCCGGAAAACCGTGTTCTACCATTATCTGCCATAACTCATTTCTCTTTACTGAATCATACGCCGCCTTGAAATCAATGAACAGATGATGAGTCTGTAAGTTGTATTCCCGGAACTTATCAAGGATTTGTCGCAAGGTAAACATTTGATCCGTCGTTGATCGGCCCTCACGAAAACCAGCTTGGTATTCGCCGACGAAGGACTCCTCCAGCGGTCTCAATCTGTTGAACAGAACACGCGACATTATTTTGTACGCCGAATTGAGGAGCGTTATTCCTCGGTAATTGGCGCACTCCAATCTGTGGCCCTTCTTATACAGAGGACCGATGAGGCCCTCCAGCCAGCTAGCAGGCAGCCTTACAGTTCTTCAACTCCTTAATCGCTCTTCTAACCTCATCTAGAGGTTTTCGCCTACGTTGTATCCCCTTATCCGCTCATTAAGGCGGTACTCGTCTGCTACACCTTCTGTTGATAAGCGCTGGATATTGAAACGCAATGGTCGCTGTGTTCTTGTGTTCGCCACGGTAGACAACCGTGCACGAATTTTACTAACAACGAGATAGTGATCAGAGTCGATGTTTGGGCATCTAAAGGTCCTCACATCGATGACATCCGAGAAATGCCGACCGTCCACCAAAACGTGGTCTATTTGGTTGCAGAGCTCGCCATTTGGGTGCATCCAGGTGTGCTTTCGGATGTCTTTGCGTGCAAAGTAGGTGCTGCTGATGGCCATCCCTCTAGCTGCAGCAAAAGTTATTAGCCTTAGGCCGTTGTCATTGGTGGCGGAGTGAAGGCTCTCCGTACCAATTATAGGGCGGAAAAAATCCTCTCTTCCGACCTGAGCGTTGGCATCCCCGATAACAACTTTTACGTCATGTTTTGGGCACTCTCCGTAGGCCTTGTCGAGAAAATCATAAAACGCATCCTTCGTGTCGTCGGGTTTATCGTTTGTCGGCGCATAGATATTGATCAGACTGTAGTTGAAGAATTTGCCCCGTATCCTCAATACGCAGATTCGTTCATTAATCGGTTTCCACCGCATAACACGCTTCATCTGCTTCCCGATCACTATGAATCCGACGCCATGCTCTGCCTTATAGCTGCCACTATGGTAGATGTTGTATTTGAAAGCTGTGTTGGCGACGGGATCAACCGCCCTGAATTCACGTTCTCCAGTTCTAGGCCATCTTACTTCCTGAATAGCAGCCACGCTCACTCCATCTTTCTGCAATTCTCGAGCCAAAAGGCTCACTCGTCCGGGTCCATTTAACGTCCTGACATTCCAGGTACCGAGTTTCCAATCATAGTCCTTATTTCGTTGCCAGGTCGATTGCCGAAAATATCGTTCGTTATTTCTCCTTTCTCCATTTTTCGTGGTAGGTAAGATTCGATATGCTACCTTACCAGGGTCGCGATACCTACATCACGATGGTGGGGCTGCCACCTTAGGTGTAGCTGACGTGATACAGCATTTCATACTCAGCCGCTGGATGCCAGAACAGACACTGTTTGAGCCGCACCTCCTTGGTGGACAGACGCTCGAGACGCACCTGCTCACTCTAGCTGATATCAGAAGGACAACAGTGCCCAGGCTGCACTACCAGCTAAGTACGCAACCTTTTTTTTTTCCTTCTAAGCAATGGGGGGATAATCTGCTCAACAGACTCCGGACCGAGGTCCGGGAGTGTGGGGTTGGGGACCATTTACTACGTACAAGCAGTAAACAGGACTACACCCCCGACCCACTAAACCATTGCCGCCAAACCCTTCGTCTCTCCGGGACCACCAAGAAGGCATTGCTTCGGAGAGGGGCTATTGCACATCGCATCCTCCAGGTTAGCTGCGCAGCCATGCAGCAACGAACATCGATGACACGCTTATGGGGGTCCACCAAGGTAGCATTGCAAGCTTCCCGGGTGGTCCTTACCTCCCGTTGTCCGCTGAAGCCCGCGCCCAGCTGCACCGCAGGTATCAAGAACTGATACTGCGGGCTTCGCAATTTGACCTACTGAAGGCTCAGGCCCTATCAGCTAGCACCAGCTGGGATTGCTGACGAAGGGGCCTTCACCTGCCCCGAACAACCAGAGGCTCGTATCCACCCAGTAGGCCGGCGCCACGACAGCAGCGCTACCAGGATGTTCTCCCGCGGCCACTTAATCGCTGTAAGGGTCGATTTCGACCGTAGGGCACCGGTATGACCTACGTAGCCGACTGCGAACCCTTGGACCACCTGTTGATTAGCGTCTGCACTAGTCACTCCTCGAGTCCACACGCCACCTCCTTTGGAGTTCCGAGACAATGTGGGTGATAGCCGATGAAACGGCATTCCAGCCAAACTCGTCTGCACACATCCTCTGGACCAAATTGTCCGGAGTCGTGTCCCGACCGCATGTGGCAAACATGCGGTCACGCATTGTGCGGAAACGCGGGCACACGAACAAAACGTGTTCCGCCGTTTCCTCTAAACCTGCACAAACTGGATATTCTGGAGAACCCGCATGACCGAAACGGTGTAGATACTGTCTAAAGCATCCATGGCCCGAAAGGACCTGTGTTAGGTGGAATGTTAGTTCCCCATGGCGCCTATTGACCCAGATATCTAACCTCGGAATCAACCTGTGAGTTCACACTCCCTTGGTGGAACTGTCCCACGCACGCTGCCATTTGACCATGGAGGTCAGTCTGGCAGTCCTGCGTATGCCTCTTGTACCGCGCCTTTCGAAACACTCTATGTCTTCCATGATAAGGATACCAATAGGCATCATACCGGTGATGACACAGAGTGCATCGTGTGACACGGTACGGTACGCGCTCGCAACCCTCAGGCACATTAGCCTATAAGTACTCTCCAGCTTGCTACGGTAGCTATCGGTACTCAAAGCCGTGCCCCAAGCCGGGCCACCATACCTCAGTATGGACGAGGCGACACTGGCCAGAAGCTTACGCTTGCTGGCGTACACCGCAGAGCTATTGGACATCATCCGGGACAGTGCCACAATAGCTGTGGAGGCTCTCTTGCAGGCATAATCGACATGGCTACCAAAGGTAAGCTTGTCGTCGATCATCACCCCCAAGTGTTTGACGGAGCGCTTCGAAGTGATTGTGCAGTCGCCTACACTGATCACCGCTTGCTGCACCGACTTTCGGTTGTTGACAACAACAGCCTCAGTTTTGTGGTGAGCCAATTCCAGTTTCCTGGAGCCCATCCACTCCTCCACAATTGCGATCGAGTGGGCTGCAGTCAATTCCACTTCTTCGATCGATTCACCGTAGACCTCCAGCGTAATATCGTCGGCAAAGCCAACGATGACCACACCCGCCGGGAATTTTAATCTCAACACCTCGTCGTACATGACATTCCATAACACCGGACCCAGGATGGAACCTTGCGGGACTCCTGAGGTTATGTGAAAGCACTTCCGACCCACCTCTGTGTCATAGACTAATACCCGATTCTGGAAGTAACTTCCGAGAATCTTGTACAGGTACTCGGGTATCCCCAAACGCAGGAGCGCATCAGCAATAGCCGCCCAACTGGCACTATTAAATGCATTGGCGTAGGAACAGGGGGGGCCAGGGGGGTCTTGCCCCCTCCAGAATCATCCAGGCCCCCCCCAGAATTTTGATGATAAAAATAAAAATTTAAATAAAACATGACATGACATGAAGCAAAATTTTCTGATTCAATGTTCATGACTCTTATTATAGACAAAAATCTCTTCAGTAGTTAAGTTATTTTATGTTGAACAACTATAGTGAGGTAACCTCGCTTGTTTTACACAGCATCAGCGTAGTGGTTCTGACTTCGGTGAATCGCGCGACAGCCGAAAGCTTAACCGTCGATAGTATGGTAATTTGTTAGTTTCTTGTTTCAGCATAAAGCAGCATATTCACTGCATTCTCATTTATCATGTTTTTGGGGGATACCCTGCTCGAGGTGTCCGGTGATGAATTCACTAAAGTAATACAATTATAATGTATATGTTACAACTTCAACTCATTCTTCTTCTTCTTTCTGGCGTTACGTCTCAACTAGGACAAAGCCTGCTTCTCAGCTTAGTGTTCTTATGAGCAGTTATTATCTGAGAGCTTTCTATGCCAATTGACCATTTTTGCATATGTATATCGTGTGGCAGGTACGAAGATACTCTATGCCCTGGGATGTCGAGAAAATTTCCAACCCGAAAAGATCCTCGACCGGTGGGATTCGAACCCACGACCCTCAGCTTGGTCTTGCTGAATAGCTGCGCGTTTACCGCTACGGCTATCTGGGCCCCCTATTCAACTCATATAAAGTCCGAAAAAAAATAGACAAAATTACCAAAGAAATTGCTCAGACAGTACATAGCGGGAATTTTGTCGAAAAATATGGCTTGACTTTCAAACAATTTCAGCATGGCATCGTTTTCTTCAAATGAATGACAGAATTTCAACCTAGTGTGAAATAATGTAACAAAAACGACCATAGTGTTTTCGCATCAATAAATTTATTGCTTAAGCTACGTTTTTCCAAGAAAACTTATTAGTTCATTTATTTTTGATTTCCAACAGATTTGTAATAAAGTTTTTCAAAAAACTTTTCGATATTCTTTATAAAATTTTAGTAGAATTAAATTCTTTGATAAATATTGAAGGGTGGATTTTGAACTTTTGAACTTGTTCATACTTTCAAAGCAAATTCCCACTGATGGACATCCATTTCTTCTACGTCTACTATTTATTAGAAAATTGATTCCGGAATATGTTCCCGGATTTACCTAAAAAATGTTACTTATGGGGATTAGGGCTTATGGGGATTAGGGGCATAATGGACACATTGAGCATATACTTAGGTTAGGATCATTAAATGGCAATATTTTTCAGTTATTCTCGGCTGGCTTCCACGTTTCTTATCAGTACAACGTGCTGCTTATATTCCTGGTGAGACAAATAATACTGAATTAAAAAAAAACGAGATAGAAAACTAGGTCGAAAATAAGGCTGGTAAAAGGTATCAAGGCAAAATGAACACTGTCGTAGAATTTAGTGAAAACATTATTAATAATGGGTGTCTAACGTTCTAATAGGTAAAAGGAACCCCCCCCCTATAAAATAAGCAATAAAAGCAAGTTAGTTTGCTCAAAAAATAGATTCTTACACCGCTTTGGACAACAATTTGGAGCTGAGAAAAAAATTAAGTCAAAGTTCAGAAGATTATTGAAACAAACCATATTTTTTACCATCAGACTGTTCATATACAATACAGATATCATACAGTGTATGAAATTTTAATGAAATATGCATATGTATGTTAATTATGCCCCTAATCCTCCTAATCTTTCAAAAGTTCAGTTTTCCCTCGCAAATCCTCAAAAAACAAAAATCGATTCTGTTAAATCTTATTTTTTTCGCTGAGAGTTCCACAAGAATCCCTTTAAATAGTTTTACCAAACATATTATTTCAAATTCTTCCGCTAAGTACATCAAAAGCCCTTAAGAAATAATTCTTAAATACATAAAAAATGCGTCAAAAATTCTTCTATGTTGTCTATTTCTAGAAATTTTGCTTCAAATCCCTGGATAATTCAAGAATTGGAAAGAATATTGTTTTTGGAATGTCTCTTGCCTTCGAATCTTCAAAGGAAATTTGTTGAACAATCCCAGGAAAACTTTTGCTTCCAAAATAAATACAGTGGTAAGAGAATCTGTAGGGAAACAAATTGCAAAATAACAGGGCAGGGAGAAAGGATAATAAAGAAATTTGTATTGATTTTCCTTAAAACACTTCTTCAGAAATAACTTTACTTATTATTGGCAGAATCCATATTCTTGGTTTGAATTTTTGTGCGATACGAGGGTGGAATTTTAGAGGCTTTTTGGCAGAATTTCAGAAACCCAGAAGACAAGGAAGAATAGATTTCAAGGACAATTTGTAAGGAAGATTCTGATGGAACTTCTTGAGAAATTTGTTTTATTTGTAAATTCATTAGTCATTAACTATCCTGTAGTTTACCTCTAAAGAAAAGGTTTTAAATAATCACTTAACCATCATTGTACCGTTGGCCATCTATTGCTTTACCAGCTTCAACATTTTGTCGTTTCTCGTTCCTACGCATGACACTTTGAGGAACTTCGTACAAATATCATTCCATACTCAAAAATGCAACATTTCAAAGAATCTATAAAAAGGTAGATCGTAAAATTTTTGAGAAAAAAAATGAAGAATTCTTATACGTATAGTTTTTGGTTTCGGAAAACCCATCAGAAATTCCTCAACGAATTTTCGAAGTAATGCAAAAGTTTTCCTTAAGATTAAAGTTCATTAAAATCGTACACTACGAATTTCACCACGTAATGTTCTTAAAAAATATCGGCAATATTTCTGCGTTAAACTTCAACTTTAATCGATAATAGACCCTTCAGAAAAGTATGTTCATTATGTTCATTATAGTATCATGAAACTGTCGAGTTCATAAAAAATAATATCAAAGATTTTGGTTACAAATACTTTCAGTAAAAATTCCATCAATTTTAACACCAATCATTTTCTATTATAAAAGACGAAGGAAAAAGAGCATGAATTTTTGAAGTAAATCCTACATGGACCACTTACGCTTTTCCCTGAGGTACATTGTCAACAAGTTTCATTCTACGATATAATTCTTGAATTTCGATTTCTTGAACAGGAATTTAGTATTTTTTTTCCTAAATTATATTTAAGCTGCAATTGAACCAAAAAAGTTCTTTCTATTTTTTTGTATATTTTTTATGGAGTGGTTTTCAATCTACAAAATGGAGAGTGGATACGTTTTTAAACGTTATTTATGGAAGAATTCTGAGATTATCTTTCGGAAAAATTGGAGTTATTTCCAGAGCCCGAAGAAATGCTTGAGAAACTGCAACTCTGATAAAAAATTTGTTTGTTAATTTTCCAATCGTTGAAAAAAATTTAAAGAAAAAAATCTCTGGAAAATACTTAGATGAGTCTCTGGTATTTTTTCGGAAATCTTAGGGAAGCAATCATATAATTCTCTAGGAAATCCCTGAACAAATTGCTCGGGAAATCTTTGAGTATTTTCGCGGAAGAGTGAAAGAACAGTTGAACTTATTCCGTTAGGAACTACATAGGAATGTTAGAGTTTTTTTAACATTTCTAAGTTGGGCATTTTTGAATGAATAAACAAAATTTGTTTTGAGAGGATTAAGAAGAATTCGTGGAATGAATCGTTTTTGGTGAGATTCCTAAAATTTTTGTACTATGATTTAGAGAAATCCTCAATAATACCTAAAAATTCGAAACAAATTATTAATGAACTTCTGGAGGATAATTTAAATTTACAATTAGAATTTAAAGGTAATAAGTACGTAGAGAACCTTCCAGTAGAAATCATTAAAAGAATTTCTAATGCAATCTATGGCGGAGTTATTCAAGAAATTTTTTAAGCAATTGGATTCTTACACGGGTAGAAATCAGAATCCAAAATCATGATTATGCACCCGGATATCATGATTCCTGTGTGTTTTCATTTTATGAAAATACACCATGATTTGGGCTCACGATATCATGAGTCAGATTGTCGTAATGCGACACAAGTTGCAGCTAAGTGCTCAAAATCATGCATCGAATGCTCGAAAATCATGATTCGCGCATCCATTTCGGATCTATTTAGGGTTCATTCATTTATTTCAGAACGCCAAAAATGGCCAGTTTTGACACCCAGTCACCCCCTCGTAACGCATTTTGTATGAATATTCTACAAATTTTGTATGCGCCGTAACATCACGAGGACACCCACCCACCCCCTTTAACGTTATGAAATTTGTGAATGAGCCCTTATATTTCTGTCAGTCAACCCGATAAAATGAAAACAAAAAAAAAAACAAAATATTGAAAAGCAAGATTCGAACCAGAAACCTTCTGATTGAGAGTCACGTACTTTACCACACTACCAATCTATCGTGATGAATGATGGGTGATCGATGCGAATGACGTGAAGCAAAGTGCACCGCTTTGTGTTGTCGCTCTGGATATTGCGTTTATGAAGAATCATGATTACGGCTCCTGAAACCATTATTTGTCGTCCTGATATCATGGCCTAATCAATTTATGAATTTCATGACTTGTAAATCATGGTGTGGGATCAGATTTTTATCCGTGTAGAGAAATTTTTTGACGAGATCAAGGAATGACTTTCCGTGGGAATCCCAGGACGAACTCAAACTACAAAACTAATTCATGAAGAAATCCTCGATGAAATTCTTAGAGGAATTTCTTCAAAGCACATGTTTGAAGACCTGAAAAGTTCGTGAAAGAATCACAAATAACATTCCTTGTGAGTTTTTTTTTTTAAGAATTCTTGAAGGATTTTTACTGGATCAAATAACAAATTACAAATATCACTGATGTGCCAAATGAAACAAAATAACATGTAAATAAAATCAATACAAATCAGTTAAAATTATGAAATTTGTTAAAATCGTGATTATTGCTATCGACATTACTTATGTAAAACAAGTATTTGCTAGGCCCCCCCTAGGCCCCCTCCAGAAAAATATCCTAGCTACGCCAATGATTAAATGCGTTCCTTACATCCAGAGTCACTACTGCGCAGTAGCGAATACCCCTCCTCTTACGCTGGAGTGCTATCTCAGCGGTTTTCTTAACCGTCAGAATAGCGTCTACGGTGAACCTCCCTTTCCGGAAGCCGAACTGGTTGCCTGAGAGACCATTTACACCCTCGGTGTACCTCGACAGTCTGTTGAGGATGATCTTCTCGAGCACTTTCCCCACCGTGTCAATCAAGCATATTGGTCTATACGCCGACGGGTCACCGGGTGGTTTCCCCACCTTTGGCAATAGTACCAGGCTCTGCCTCTTCCACGCATCTGGAAATACTCCCTCGTCCAGGCATATCTGCATAGCAGATCTGAACATACCGGGAGCCTCCAAGATTGCGACTTTGAGGGCCAGGTTACGCAACCCTTAGCTGGCAGTCTTTGTCATCATTTGACTCGTGGAAGCGTGAGGTAGGGACTTGTGAGGACCAGAGCTATGTTGGACGCTCCTTCCTAGTTGTCGGCTCACCATTTCACAGCCCAACTTCACATAGTACAGGGTATTAAATTGGAGCAGTTTTATATTTTGTAACAAACTACTCTTTCAGTGTAATAATATAGAAACATGCTTCAGGATTTACGGGAATCATAGAACAACCACCGAACGGATTGCGCTTTCTATCAGTACGAGGAGAGTGCCCATGGGTACACCACTCTATCCCAATCTCAAGCTGGTACTGTAAAACGGGGTAGTTTTGAAAGTTTTGTTTGGATTTTTATTTATTTTGGGGATAGTTTTTTCATGTTGGAGTAATTTTGATAGTGCGTATGTAGACACCTGGATATCCGTAATCAAACTACTGTTTGATATCATTGCAACTGAAAAGGGATTGGATAATGGGCAATGTTCACAGGGAACGTGAACCTACAAAGCGTTTTAAGTTGAAACAAACATGATAAACACAATTGTAAGTCTATAAGAATTTGTACAAAAATGTATTTATTAATAGATATCGATTGATTCTCATATTTTAGATTGAAATTCAAAATAAATTAATCGTTTTTGGAATATTAATAAATTTATTTCGGGAAAAATCGAATGAATAATGATAAGTTTATAGGGCGTTGCGTAGGGTAGATGTACCAATAGTGGAGGTACTAAGCGTGATTGAACTTCATTTAACCGCCTTAATTCAAGAAGCGCAATAAATGCACGTGTTCATGTTGTAACGGGAAGTAACGACCATCGACTTAATGAGAAAAATTATTTCATCGCAGTAATCCACGGCATGTCAGTGAAAAATAATACCTCCACTGTTGGTACACTGTTCCTTTAGTTGCGGTATATTTTTAAGTTGTGTTCCTATAGTTGCGGTATCCGTTGTTTTCTTATGGGATCCTCCACTATAGGAACACTTTACCGCAACTATTGGTACAAGCAAGAACAGTTTTAGCAAATTTAGTGATTTTTCATCAGTTTTCAAGCAATTTAGACGCTCTTTTCAACTATTCCGTATATCAACAAGCCAATACGTCGATTGGCAGTGTCGTTTCTGTGGCTAATGCAATCAAATCAGTGAAAACGCAGCGAAACGCAACTACCGCAACTATAGGAACACCCACAACTAAGGGAACACTTACCCTACCTCTAGACGTTTAACGTTATATGGAAATTTCGGAGTATAATTGCAAAATTTACCCAAATTTGTAAATATATTTTTCATTAAGAGATTTGAGACCGAATCGTTGAACAGATTCTTGAAATGCTTAAATTTCAAATATGCAGAGATCTCATAAATTTTGAATATTTGAATATATACACTAAATTGTTCTCTTGTGCAATATCAAAACTCTTTACTTTTCGTTTGTTTAACTGAAACAGAAATTATGTTTTTCTCAATTAGTATTATGTGGGCCCAGCACTAAGCATTAATGTTTTTCGAATTATCAAAGACATCCCGTTTAACGGTACCGTAAATTTAACGCACCTAACAATGATGCTGCACAATCCCGTACCAGACACCGCGACAGGATCACCCTTTGAGCGTTTAATCCCTTTTATGAGTCATGTACACGGATTCATTTTATGTTGGCCCTGTTTCAATATTTTGCATCATTGTTAAAATCCCATCCCTTTCCACCATCCATATCGGTTGACTGCCGCCTCTACCTTGCACTGGAGTTTACCATTGGTTGACTCGTATTCCGGGGGAAGCTGGAACAAAATGCTTTTCTTGTGCCTGAGTTATAATAAATTGCAATTTAAGTGTAATTGTAAATAAAATTTTTGTTGGGTGGTTTACGAAGTGCTCCAGTTCGCAGAACATATATTACACTGCGGAACACGTTTTTTCTCAAGTACCAAAATATCGCTATTTACTTGATTAAGGGTTGCTGAATTCATTGCCGTTTTCACAAATATCCTAGCACGTCTAGTTTTTGAGATATTGGATGTTGAAAATGCAAAAAATGCCTATATTAACCAACTTGCATGCAAGTTTGCCGACTTGTAAGGCAATTTATTTGCCTAATTTGCAACAGAACTTAAACTTTATGTTTATTACAATGCTTATTAGTAAAGTTTATAATACTTTCGATGCGGAAAGGTTATTTTTTGATGATTTAAAGAAGAATTGCATTTCAGTTCTCTTCGATCTTCCATCGGGTTAAGTTGCACGTACGTTTTGCTCTCTCGAGGATCTTCGCCTTTTATGTTTGGAATTTCATTTTGCTAACTGTGATGAGTTCTTATGAAAAAAAATCGTAGAATAAGAAATAGAAGTAAGCAAAGAATAGTGTAACCAAAAGTTTAAATGTGTAAAATTTATCAAATTTGTTCGGAGAGTAAATGGAAAAAAATGATGTCAGTGGAAAAGCAGTCTGTGTGAGTCTAGGTGTGAGTGAGGGATAAAATGTGCCGTTAATGTGATATGTACAGTGCTAACGAGCGGTTATCGTGTGTGCGTGACATAAAGCGAGATTGTGCATGTGATCTGAAGATGACCGATGAAGTGGTGCTCTATCAGTACATATGAGAAAGTTGTGTTTGTGTGTGTGCAGCTGCGTTACACCATTGAGCTCTCGCCGAGCGATGTCACAAACACGTGCGCAAATTTGCTGGTTGAAAATACTGCCGTTTGATTTTGCTGGGAACAGCTGATCTTTGTTTATATTTTCCACCAGCACTCTTTAAGTAGGGTTGGTGAGATGTAACGTGTATGTACACGAGCGCAGAAACCACTATGAATTGTTGGGGTACCAATACCGATTGCATCGGGGGAAAACGAGAGCATGGCAAACATTGTGGCATAAAGCTAAGTATACTTGTTTCTAAATCGAAAATTTTATGTTATTTTATTTTGCATTAACGAATAAAACACCATTATTTATTTTGTTTGTCCGTGGCTCTAAGATGTTTCTTCCATTAGCGTGTGCATGTTGAGCGTGACTGGTATGGCGAGTTTTATGCACCATCATCATAAGCGTCATTACTGTTTATTGACAGCTCTTCACAGTGTGTGGGGCGTTTTTCAGTCACGGTGGTATGCATTTGTTTGTTTTTTTTTCAAACTCGAACGTTGTTGGATTAGAATACGTTCTGGATTTACTCCATTTACTCAGGCGGCGCATCATTGATGTGCGCCGTCGGTTCTCTCCTGTATTCTCCCGAAGTGTTTTGGCAGAGCGAATAGTGTCATCCCTTTTTGCCCTTTCAGAATGCGGGGGGTGGAGGAGGAGAGAGCCGGTGGCGCGAAGCAGTGGTCTCCAGAATGTTGGTAGTATGCTGGGAGGCTCAATGTGAGAGTGCATCGGCGTGTTGGTGAACGGCGCTTTTTCGATTTTGATTGTTTGTGCACATTTACAGGGATGACATCGTCTAATGAAGCAGAGGAGCACGTAGAGGGTGAATGGGCGACTATGAAGTATATCTTGGCGACTTTGAAGCAATATCTGCCTTACAGTATCAAATATTACTAGTTTGTTATATCGTTATTTTTTCAATCGTGAAGCTCACTGGCCCCCACTTGCTATAGGAATCTATATTCAATATTATTTTTTCCTACTAGCTTTTCCGCAATATTGTTTTACCTTCAGAATTTTCATATTACAATTCCAATTTTTTCCGATTTTTAATCTAATGCTTTTCTTCTGTCAATCTTTCATTTTCTTAATGTAGACCGTGTCTATATTAATATGTAATTCAAATCATCATCCAGTGACCAAATGTGTATGTGAAAGTTCATTTTCTATTAGTACGGTCAACAGTGAAGATTTTCTTACTGATGGAAGTTGCAGCACGATACCTGTTGACGTTGTCACCACCATCACCAACACTCTTAATCAATTAGTTTCTTAATCTTAGTAAATCTTAATTAGTTTCAATGCACATTATGATAATAGTTTTAGTCTTTCAATTTTTATCATAAACTTGTCCTTTTTTCTTTAATTTAACTCTCAATTTGATACCTACATACAAAGCATGGAAGCGATTTTGTAAGCGCTCTCTTTCAACATATGTTCGGTAATTCTGCTTAATTTAAAACTATGTTACTTCAAACTTATATACCTCTACACGTATGAAAAATAGACATTGGTGAAGTCTGGTTAAAACATTACCACAAAGAAGGCAGACAAACTCAGATTTCTACTGTATTAAATTATCTAATTCATTTGCACATATTCAAGGAATTGTCTAGATGGATGCAGAATAGCAGAAAGAAAAAAAGAATCGTCTACAAGGATAGCATGATCAATCGTGATTTGGATAAGTTTGCTCGCAATTAAAGCCTCTAACTATTTTTTTTCTAGAAACAGTGTACCGTTTCCTCTAGTTGTCGAAAGTTGTAATTTACTTTTGTAATGATTTCCTTTTCAGGATATATAAGCAAGATATGATTTTATTTTACTGCAAAATGTTACAATGTTCAATTGTAATTCTTTGAAAATATGTTTTCTTTTTCAGTGTGATTGAAGATATCCTTTACTATGTTATTTCCATTAATCATTTTATTGCAGCGATTTTAGAACACATCTTCAAATTGTACCATGTTTTCTGTTTTACTGAAAAACTGATGTTATTATGTTAATAACCTCATACTCAACGCAGTTCTATTGTTTATTTTATTCATGTGTTGTAATCTTGGAACGTAGCTTGCTTATATTTTTGACTTATCAACGTATTTCAGTGCTTTAACTTACAGGTTTATCATGGAGTCTACATATCGGATATAATGAGAAGGAATACATCATATTAATAGTTTCATACTCAACGCAGCTCTTTTGATCATTTTATTCATGTGTTGTATTCTAGGAGCGCAAATAGTTTATATATGTTTGACTTATTACCCTATTTCAGTGCTTTGAGAAGTATTATGGAGTCTACATATTGGAGATAATGAGATTCAAGTCGTCAGATTCATCTAATGAAAAAAATCGTTTGTATCAATCATATACGAACATAATTTCCATTTTTATAAACCTCATTGTACATACATTTCATACTAGGATGGTGGCTACCTACATACACATTGGGTAGCGTTGTACTATATCTACTGTTCATAGATAATAAATAGGTATACAAATAATTCCTTTGGCTCATAAAATAACAGATAATTTTCATTTCTTATAGCTACTAGTCCAGTGGAGGTGCACGAATTACTTATTTGCAATTGGTTTGTTATACTAATTCATTGATATAATTTCCAGAAGCATCATGGAGTCATCGGAGATACTAACATAATCACTGCTATTAATATTTTTGCATGGCGTACTATTCCGGAAATTGTAATTCGGCCTTATTTTGGAGACTACCTAATGAGGTTCAATTCATCACATTTAAAGAATGGAAATTCTGAAACATCTATATTTTATATCATATACTACTATAAATTCCATTTTATATATTTAAATAATTATATTTCATTTATTATATGCTATATATATTATTTTTATCATTCTTCCCTCGACCAGCCTAATATCATCAGTAGGAAAAATATTCAAATATATGTCGGCCGATATAATACTGCATGCATTCAGATGCTGTTTGACTGCGTCATATTTTATTGTTGCTACTATTTTATTTTCATATTTTATTATCATATTATTATATATATTATAATCTGTTGTACTATATAACATATCACTATAATTGAATTTATCATGTTTTGGGGAGGGAGGGAGCATCAGGGCATCATTGAATTTACAACTGGACAATGAAGTGGAGTGCCAATCGGAGTCAGGAGGAAAAGTGTTAGTCGTTCGCGTCTAGTACTTTTCTCTCCAACAGTTGTAAAAGATTTGACGCGCCCTTCTTCTGACAAACCTTTCCGTGGAAAGCTCGACAAGTATTGCAAATTCTAATACTCAATCTGTTGGATCATATGGTTGGAAGGAGATTCTCTATTTCCCGCGGATTTCGCGTAAGTGTTTCTACTTACGGGTCCGCCACCCCCCTTTTGGCCCTTCATACAGCGATATGTTGAATGCAGATTGGTAATAAAATTTGACCTTACTGTTGAGTGGAGCCGCATGCAGAGCAAGACTCAAGCAAGGATTGGTGGCTACCTACATACATACATACATACATACATTTAAAGAAGAATTGCATTTTCCCATAGAAAAGAAACGAAGAACTTTGTATGGAGACAGCAAGCATGTTGAAAAAATCGGTTTAAAGTAAATTTAATCGTGCAATTTCAACCAAATTATATCCAAATTGAAAGTTCAGGTCCTATTTCGCATGCTTAGTGGATTAGATCACAAAAAAGTTTGATAAATTATACTTTAAATTTTATGTGAACATCAAGAAAACCAGTGTTTTATACAACTTTGGCGACCTGTAGCTAAAAATTGTGACGTGCTGGAAAATTTCTGAGAATGGCATCAGATTCAGCAACCCCAAAACTACTAGAGACACATAATTTGATCCTTGAGACACGCAAAACTGTCATTTTTGTTACGCTGTGTTATTGATCAATAACGGTGCCGGACAGGTCCATACAGTCAGTTGGGATATGGAAGGAATATTAGTATGTAAAGATTGTTGCTTTTAGAGACCGAGAATACATCTGCATCTCCACAATCACCACGGGAAAGATGTTTATTAGTGAGGAATAAAAAAATCTGGGAGTCACATTCGACCATTAAAGCTCATGGATAAGGAAGAAGAATATCACTCTTACTTAAAACTTTTTTTACATTTTTGCCTCGCAGTGAAGATAATATTGATAAAAGATCAAGAAAATATGTCGACATTCAAAATGCCGAACTATTCCAATGTAATTTTTAGTAATGACGAGAAAAGAAAGCTTTGTATATTAAAATTATATAAAAAAAGATGGGTTTATTCCAACACTTGAAGTGACGATCCAAACATTTTTTTTAAGTACTTAAACGTAACGTTGCCACAATAAAAATGTGTTTTCGTGAGCATGAAACGAGTTGGTTATCCATCCTCGACTTTTAGCAACCTATTTTAAAACTGTGAGCGATTTAGCCCAATATGATGTGTTTCACCTCAGATCCCCCTCACTGTTGGTACTGACTGTGTGCTTCAGACTAGTAGTAACTACCTACAGTTGATTAACGTCATCGAGTTTGGCTGTGGGAATTTCATGGCTTTTGTTTGCTTATGGCTTTCGGTAAATATGGAAGAATTACCGTGATCGTAATTTCAGTATCTTCCGAAAGGGTGATTTACTGGCGGCGCTGTGGATTACAGTTACCATATTTTGCAGATTAAAATTGTGTTGGTTTATTTGAGCTGGCCCGGTGACAAAGTAAACTTGAGTTTCATCGGGTTTGTTTATTTTCCGTTGATTTTCACATTGTAGAGAGGTATTGAAGTTCATTTAAGTTCATTAGTTATTGCACATTTTTCTTTCTGACGTTATGTCCAAACTGGAACTGAGCCTGATTCTCAGCTTAGTGTTTTTTTTCTGCACAAATATGACTTACTCAACTACCGATGAATTTGACCCCACTTTGCTCTACAGGAATGTTGGCGCAACTATTCTCATTTCAATCACACCCGTCCGCATAAGACGAGAATATCTCCTAGCAAATATGCTCATATCTTCAGCACCATCGCATTGCATCACATTTGAATATTTCCAGTTGAATGCTTGTTTTGCCAGACTCCGAACGTGGTTGGAACTGCGAAGGAGCAACGGAATGATATCGGTGTGATGCAATCGCTGCTGCATTGTTCGGCAAATCCGGAAAGCAATCGCTTTTGCATATCACCCCACCACGCCTATGCCTATTCCACACCGAGGCACTCTGTAGTAGATCATCAATGTTAGGAGGATAAAAAAAAACCTCCTTACAGGGTCTTTAAGACATATCCTAGTTTATATACCAAACGGGTAAATTAAGGGCAGAAACACATGGTTACCTAATTTTCAAATGTTTTTTTATAGACGTTTTACTGAAACAACTCCCCTCATCTCCTAGAAGCATGACGTCATGTATGGACGATCCCAGGGCATTTGGCTGATTATTACGAATGTAACTGCTGGTCATATGAAATTATCGTTATTCTTAGACATAGTAGGGGACTTGTCGACAAGTCTAATTGATTTTTTATTTACATTAGATCCACAAATTTTGTCCATTTAAAACAGTATTCAGTTCGCAGTGTGCCTAGCTAGCTCCACCGTCTTGGACTCTGTTCGTTGGCGTACGAGAGATATGCTACCAATGCATGCATGCAAGCATGATAATCGCAAATTGACTGTGGAATATTGAATCATATCCGCGTGCTATACGATCAAGCTTGCATAAGAGTAACGCCAGCCTTGCACGATGATACCGGTAGAAATATTTATACAAAATTACTTAAAAAGAAACAAACATGGTTAAACATTTAGAGATTTGAAGATCGTTATTCATTACATACAATGAAATCTACTGTAAAGTGCGTGCATCTTGTGGTTCTGAAAAAGCTCCACATTCTCCAAGGCACTTGGAACCTACTGTTCATGGTGATTTTTAAACTGCTTCCGGAAGCAAGAGTTTTAAATTTTTTGAAGTTTGTTACCCATATTTAGATGATTTCATACATGTGTGAAATTGGCTACTTCCATCGGGGTACATCGAACCTACTATACGGTGGTCATGGCAGCCGGTTGTTCTGGAAGTGCTTTCGGAAGCGTCATCTTCTAAAATATTGATATTTGATACCCTTATTGATGTAGTTCCGGACATGTTTTGAATCGGCCACTTCCACCAGGACACCTGAAATCTACTATAGAGTGGTTAATGCGTCCAATGATTCTGAAAATGCTGCCGGATGCATCATCTTTATGTTTAATTCTCACTTGGATAAAGAACTGGATAATAGGTATACATGATTGGAAATACGAACATGACTGGCCATATTTTCCGGAACCTGTTTAACGGAAAAGGTCATATTTCTGAAGATTTACAACGAATCTTAATACGTCCGCCGGGATTCAACTTCCTATTAGT
The DNA here is from genome assembly GCF_002204515.2 of Aedes aegypti. Taxonomy (NCBI): domain Eukaryota; kingdom Metazoa; phylum Arthropoda; class Insecta; order Diptera; family Culicidae; genus Aedes; species Aedes aegypti. The sequence goes on from NC_035108.1 coordinate 308,263,424, forward strand.
TCTAGTGTCTAGGAAAATTGTAAACCTCTATTCAAGTTCACATCGCACAAAAATACAAGCGACTGAAAAACTGCCATTTGGACATTACCTCGGAAAATCCGAAACATCTCTATTGTGCGGTGGCCAACTTTCTGAAACTAGACCAAATTTGCCGTCGACTGCTTCCAGATGCACCCAATTTCATCCTTTATTAATAAAGTTACAAGAATTTGAAATTAGACAAAATTTTGTCTATCTGAATCATTTTGCCTACTCCCTGTATATGATGGATTAACTAGGAAATATGCCATGAATCTGAAGTTTGTTGAATACTTTCAAGTTTTTCTAAAGCCAACGAACGGTAGCAGGGAACCATAAACCATTAAAACTATTGAATTTCATTTGATCTTTGGCTCATGCGAAAAAAAAAACTATATAATTGAGGCAGTGCTTCGTAAACCCCAAGCAAACTTGTCGTTATTACTAAGCCCATATGCGTTAGGCGTGTGGTAGATGAAATTGGAGCGATTTGGAGCTGACTTGTCGACAATAGACTATCATTTAGTGCACTCGTTTTTAATTTCTATTTTGAATGAATGAAACATAATTGGTTCGACAATCGATAATTGGTTCGACATGTGAACTTTCACATAACATTTATTGAAGCGCACTTACTTTTTCTTCTCTTTTTGTGATAAAAGAATGAATAGTTCGACTCAAGAATTGTTGACGCTTTCACATAGTCTGGTAGCGGCTGGCTATTATATTTCATGTTTAATGAATCGAATCACTTAATTAACGCAACAATTTTTCAGAATGGTTCGTCACCAGAAGTGTCAATATATTTTTTGTTTTAAAGAAAAGAATAGACTGATGTGCTAATATCCATCGTATTTAGCTTTGATCAGTGTGCCAGTGATCAGTATGTCAGTAAATGATACTGATGTCAAACTTTCCCTAGAAGGCTTTCGCATTGTGCATCAAGATCTTAATAAATCTTGATCGTTTATTGTAAATAATGCAATGTAATCGATTGTAATATTTGAATTGGAATATCTTATCAGTCACCTTTACGATCACCGCTCATATTTGTCTGCCTAACACAATGCTGCTTCAATTCAACACTGTGGGGCTGAAGAACGATCTATAACTTCATGCGATCAATGTATAAAAGCTATACATCGGACAGCAAGAGATACATTTGACATATATGAGTTATACATATATCTGAAGCTTAGATTAAGCAAAACAAGTAAATAGTTTAAGAATAAAACTAAAGTTATATCCAGTGTATGCAAGAAATTAGTGCTTATCAATAAACTAAAATGTCTAAAATCTATGTGCTCAGTGCATAAAACAATTGAATGAGTAATGAAAGAACCGTGAATGTTTTGTGTCCAAAATTTGCTCCGCTGGCCTCCCTGGCTAGTCGAACACAATGCATTTATTATTAACGCTTGCCTAAACACATCGTATCAATTTTCATTTTAGTCGTAATCGTAATCAATTGTGATTTGTCTTACAACTAACGGATTACTATGATATGACAGGACTGGTAGCGGTCAGACAGCGAAATAATAGTGATTTTAGTGACTAAATTATCAAAAGAGTGACCAGGTAGTGTCTAAAATGTGATTTTATAACTACAAAATGAAAGTTCACAAACGAAAACTTGATCTTTATAGTCAAAAATATTAACATATACATTATGTACAATGTACAAAATAAATAATGTTTAGTGTTTCGAAACTTGACTTAACAGTTTATTGCTTTTAAAGTATATAAATGAATTATGTTTCTTCATCTTTCAATATTTTCAATTGAAAAAAAAATTTAAAAATATTATTTTTTTCAATAATTGCACTGAATTACAATAGATATGAAACATCATCAAGCGAACACATAGAAGCTTTTATCACAAGACCCAACGAATGCATTTCAGATATTCTGTCAGCAAATTCTTCCCGGAAATTAGCAAAAAATCATTCATTCTCTAGTTACTTTGATAGGTGGTAGGTCATTTGGCATAAAGTCGTTTGGCATAATGGTCATTTGGCATAAAGTCGTTTGGCATAATAGTCGTTTGGCATAATGAGTCTGAATCCAAAAATTTCTCAATTTTTCGTTTTTACGTTTCTATTGAATCTTTCTGATGACACCTGGCTTTTATTGGAGTCACTTGATACAAAATGACACTTTATTCAACAATCATTCGCTCCTCAATGTTGTTTCCCCGAACGCCAGTCCCCGAATATCCCGTTTTCCCGACTAGCCCACTTCCCGAAAAGTTTTTAGCACGCATAATTGTCGTAACTTTATACATTTCAGGGTGGTGAACGAGTTGACCATCTAATATGCACCCTTCTTTATTTATTTGGCGGTTCTTTCGAGTTTTACCGTCCTCAGAATTTTTGCCAACATGTGTATAGCCGAGAATGTCACCACTTTTCGGGTGAACCAGTCATTGCCGACATAATTTTTGGCGTACATTCTTCTATTGGTTTAATTGTAATTTTTGTCTTCTTTAGAAAATTGGCTGTTCTTCATATTTATTCTGTTTTCAATTTTATTATTTACTAAAGCTAAATGTTAACCATTTTTATATTTTGCTGTTTTATCAATTCTTGCCAGATGTGTTGTTAGAATGATAATTATTTTGGAGCCTGCCAACATTCAACATTTACTTTTTTGGGGCAAACGCGTGATCTCCTTCCGAGATATGCTGGAAAAATATATTATTTCAAACACATATTTTCCCTTCTCTCGGTAATAGACTGTGTTTTTGATTAGAATTCATATTGAACCGTTGAACCGAGTTTACCGAGATCTTGGTAATCGTTTACCGAATGTCGGTTACATTCGCCGAGATCTCGTTAAAAAATTTGGATTGCCGAAATCTCGGTAAAATAAGTACCAAAATTCGGCATTGAAAATTACTGAATTCACAGCTGCTGGGTTCTCGGCGAAAACATTTACTGAGGTCGGTGAAAAAATTTAAGTGTGTGCATCACTGAAATTCGACAGCATGCAAGAGCTGTAATAGTAATTATTAATTTTTGTTTTTAATTGAAAATTTTTATTTTAGAGCGAATTATTAAATTTATTTTTATTTTTAGGGGGCCCAGACAGCCGTAGTGGTAAACGCGCAGCTATTCAGCAAGACCAAGCTGAGGGTCGTGGGTTCAAATCCCACCGGTCGAGGATCTTTTCGGGTTGAAAATTTTCTCGACTTCCCAGGGCATAGAGTATCTTCGTACCTGCCACACGATATACGCATGCAAAAATGGTCATTGGCATAGTAAGCTCTCAGTTAATAACTGTGGAAGTGCTCATAAGAACACTAAGCTGAGAAGCAGGCTCTGTCCCAATGGGGACGTAACGCCAGAAAGAAAGAATTTTTTTATTTTTATATCACTTAAGTCAAAAAGTTGCTGGCTGATTAAAAAAAAATTTCAACATTCCAAATAACTATCATCTAACACATGTCAAAGTATGCCAAATATATATTTTTGTATATTATAGAAATCTGGATACAAAATAATCACTTTTTCATATGAATAGAATAGATTTATAGCTGTTCTTTTAACAATTATTCATTATATTACAAAATGCACAATACATTCTGTAAATTGTTATTCATGCCAGAAAATGCCAGGTATGAAAAATAAATTACAGTAAGACACAGCGAATTTCAAATTGGGCTGCTGTTGGAGTAGACTCAACACCCAAAAAACTTTATGAACATTTCTAGATATCCAAACACCTGACTAACAAAAAGTATATGATCATCAACTTCGCTTCAATCTGACTTCGTGACATAGTTTTCTTTGGCTAACAAATCATAATTGAGGGGATGTGTCAATTTTTTATGATGATTTTTAGTAAAATTGGAAAATAAATAAAAGATTTCTATTTATATTAAAAAAGTGGATATTTTGAATTCAAACCCAGCCAAACCTTTTTTTACGCTCACTTTTTTACGCTCCCTATTTTTACGCCTCCTCTTTTTGCGCTCCAAATTTCACCATTTTTATCAATTCTTTCTTTTTACGCTCGAAATTCCAAAGAACGCTCCCCAATTTTATTCTCCAAAAACTCAAAAAATACATGTACGAACGGGATCAATAAGTAGATGCCGGCAACAGAAGTCTGAAGCTATTAAGGATTCTTAGTAAGGGTATGCGAAATATCGAATGATTCAGTCAAACATGCGTCGAAACGAAATTCCGCGGAATTCCACGGAACTCATACAAGCGGAATTTTTTTTTGCGGTTTCGTTTCGTTTCGCCAAATTGTTAAACTATTTCCGCAGCAAATTGAAAACAAACGGTATAAAACGGAATTTCGCGAAATTTCGAGTTAAATTTCGAACAAAATCGGCAAAGCACACGCTTCTGCTCCTATGTAGACCACACAAATGTAAAAAAAAAAACATTTTCACAATATTCTGGCAGGGCAAGAGTATTCAATGTTGAACATGAGCATGAGCACAGATGATCGTATGCGTTGTTGCTACTCTGTGATTGACCAGAACAATCGAAGTTGCACAGAGATTTATTGAATGGAGCTTGGGATAAGCTTACCATTCCCAATGTGCACATATGGAGCGCTCAAAAGATAAAAGTCAATAACGGCGGTGGCCACGTCCTTATGGCTATCGGAGAAGTTTTAATTTTTACGTTTGTTTCCAATGATTCATATTGTTCTATGATATTCCATAATAACTTAATTCACAGCAATCCCCTCTTTTGCGCTCTTCGTTATCGAGGTTTTCATGTTGAGCGCACAAGCAATTTAACTTTTAGAAATGCTTTTCAATGTATTCAAAAATCATATAGTGGTGATGGGGGCCTTCCTTAGTCGAGTGGTTAGAGTGCGCGACTACAAAGTAAAGCCATGCTGAAGGTGTCTGAGTTCGATTCCCGGTTGGTCCAGGATCTTTTCGTTATGGAATGTTTCTTGACTTCCCTGGGCATAGAGTATCATCGTACCTGCCACACGATATACGAATGCGAAAATGGCAACTTTGGCAAAGAAATCTCTCAGTTAAAAACTGTGGAAGTGCTCATAAGAACACTAAGCTGAGAAGCAGGCTCTGTCCCAGTGAGGACGTTAATGCCAAGAAGAAGAGGAAGAATGATGAATAACGACACAGATTCCGAAAATTAAAGAGTTTTTTGAGAACTTTTGAAGAAATGTTAATGAATATAAAAAAATAATATCGAATACAGATTGTTGCTGTTATTTGAGGCGTTTATTAAGTTTATGTTTTCATGAATGGCAAACTGTAAAGCTTTTCATTTAATGCTTGGAGTTTTATTCACATTCTAATTATTTTATCTTTATACTCCTCTTTGTTTATACGGCACATGAACCTTTCTCATGTATGCACATAACAAGCACCTGTAAAATAATTTGAAACATTTTACGCCCAACACTAATAATGATAAGAGTTATGGAAACAGTTCGAAAGCCCCCAACACTTCCTGGCCCACACCTTCATTGAGAAAATCGAATAAAAAACCAAACAAACTATCCATGACATCCATTACCACTCGTTGTGGAACCATCACATCCCTATCTGAGTTGCCCTAAATCACGGCCACTTTCTGACCGAGACAATACTTCGCCACAACTACCCGATCAGAAAAGAATAGTAAAACTGAAACAATCACCTACAAAACTGAGTTATATTACCTTAACTTGTATTTGATTTGCTATTATGTAGATAATTATGGAGACCTTATGATGATCACATAGCTAACACATCATAATTTGCTATCGATAAGCTATTACTTTCAATATTTTGCGATAAAATATGATTAAGAGTGAACGATTGATTTAAATTCACGAGGCTTGGTTTGGCATTGAACACCATCGGAATAACACGGTTTTCCGATGTTCGGTTCGGCTATTAACATGGTATTGCTAACATGCTCAATAACTTATTTAGCACTTGAAAAGATTTTACAATTTTTCGTTAAGCATTCTGTATTAAAATACTTTAGATTTTATTTTATATTAATTTATTGTACAGATATTTGAAATTTTGCGTCTTATGTATAGCATATTATAGTATGCTGTGGTTTAATATTAATACCATGATATGGCATTCGTTTGTCATGTCTTTCTGATCGGGATCGGACCGGGAGTAACCGTCGTCGACGTTCCGTACGTGAAACGAACCATGAAACAAACTTTTGCCAAGATAAACTTTACTGCATGGCCATTTTCTCGCTCCGGTGGTGTTCTCATATCACCTCTCGGTGCCCCACGGTCAACTGTCCGGTGTCGGTTGCAGGAATAACAAAACATAAAAAAAAGAATCATAGGTACACCTTCCTGGACAAGTGGTGGGGAAGGCCACTCATAAAGCAAAGGTCAAACCAGTTGTTCCGATGGTGTTGCAAAGGTTAGACCAGTCCCCGGTGGACCAATTAAAGTGGCACCGTTCAACTCCCAAACTGCAAGGGATGAAAGTTTGGCGAGAACCATGGGCGGTGCCAGAGAGGGGACCAGGATGTGTTTTTTTTTCCAAGATTTTCTGTTGGTCTCATTAGGTCGATTCCAATTTCGACTCATTAGGTAACGTTTAAATTGAATATTTGTTACCTTCTCCGTAACGGTTTTGTATAAAAAATTTCAAAATGTTGTCTAAGTTGTAGTGCTTGAAACTAGAGATGGGCAAAACGGCTCATTTCAGTGAACGGATGCGATCCGAATCACTCATTTGAGTGAACCGGATCTTTTGAACGGTTCAGTGTCTCAACGGCTTGCAAAATAAGATTGAATGAAAAAGAGCGGTTCATTACCTGTTGCGCGACATACGTCGTTCCTTTCGTATTTTGTTCTGTCTCAGGGCGCTTCCGCAGTGAACGCGTCATGCGACGCGTGCGTGTGTGCGAACTCGCAAAGCAGAATATCAATAATAGAAATTTTTACACGCGTTACTATGTCATCGGCCTCATTCTCATTCTTCGTAATTCTTCCCAAGAAACTCACGATACACTCGGCTGATTCCCCCTACCCGAACCAAAACGAAGAAGCAAAAAATATGCTTGCCATTCAAGTGGGCATTTTTACTCTCTATCTTAAATCTTCCTGTGAGCAAGTGGGCGGAGCAAATGTGTCTGTCCATGCTGAGAGCGCAGAGAGCACGGTGCAGCTGAAAACTTTGCTTGCATGTGCGGCGTGGCGCGCAAAGCAAGACACGTGTCAAGCGTTATGGTTAAGCCAAGAAACGAACGAAGGAGAATAGGGGAAAATAATCGTTTCGTTCTTTTTTCGGGTCAATTGTCTGATCCGAGCTAATCAAATGAACCGACTCTCGCCAAAAAAGAGCCACGGATCACTCGTTCTTTTAAGTGATCCGGATCTTTTGAACAGCTCCGATTCTTTTTGCCCATCTCTACTTGAAACTACCCTCTCCTTTCCTTCGAGTGTTATGTAATTTGTGGATGGTGCCTTACTGAAGCCGTGTGCCAGTCAAAAAAATTAAACAAACTGCATTTACCAATTGTTTTATAATAGGAATCGGTGCACGTTTTTTCAAATTTTGTCATTTTGAGAGAAATTGATGAATAATGTCTAGGTCGGTCACCTCCTGATAGAAATCCTGTCTATGCCCATGGGAAGCACACCTGTTTTATGACCATACACTTTGTTACAATGGCCCGAACTCGAGCATGTTCTTCAAAAGCACCCTCCCCCAAGCTGATCGGGGGGTGTTTTGTGGCTTTCGTACCCTACTGTTCTGCATTGAAACTGAAATGGACCGGAGCGGAGGCACTTCCACACTATCCAGTGTCAGTGTCATATCATATTTATGGGATTTGGTCCTGGTTGCAAAAAGTTCAAGTAGTTTTTCGTGCTCCGGAGCTGGGCGATGCGGTTTAAAAATGATGAGAACTTTTTTAGTTTCAGGTTCGTAAAACTGACTACTGCATTAGGATGCGAATCCGAAACTCGAATCGAGAACCACAGACGTAATTTGAAATTCATTTGATTATTCCACTTCGTTACTCCCTATGTGGGAAACGTTTCTCGGTATGGATACTGACTTCATTTGCCAAGCAATTTTCCCCATTAGAATTCGTTTTCACACCCAATAGACATTCTAAATATCCTTGGAGCTCTTCGGTACGTTATCCCTTGTGCTGCTCGGAGAGACAACTTTCCTTCCCTGAACTACAATTCCTTGGAAGTGCTATCATCCTGTCTCTTCCGGTTACCTGGGCTCTACTGGTTCCGAGCGGTAAGCACACGGCGACAATAGCAAATTATGGAAATTGAAAAGGAAGCCCATGAAATTTGATTTCCTTAATCAAGTTGTTGTTATTTATTTGCCTTCGCTTCCGGTCTGTTCCCTTTGGCCATGGTCTATCTCCGATGCACGCAAGCGGTGAGGGCGATGCACAGTGGTTTTATTTGTTCTACAAAACGGTTATGAACAATCTTACAAAATATCTGATGGAAAATATCATCGAAAATTGCCAAATTTGCCTATCAAAAACACTTCTGTGGATGTTATCAGTGATTCCACATTGATGATGATTTCTTCACGAATAGTAGAGGCGGTGATATTTGAAAGGTCAAGGTGAAGATGAATCGGAGCCAAACCTCAAATTTTCATGAACACGACTCTGGAGAACCAAATGTCCGTTAAAGCTGAAAACTTAATCGATTCGTCACTCGCTGGTGGTGACCAATCGATTAGGTTTTCAGTTCAAACGGTTTTACAGATTTGTGCTCTTGAAAATTTGAGGCATGGCTTCGATTCATCTTCATAACGGCTGATACATATTCAGCAATGTCAGTGCAAAACCTAGTGATTTTCTTTAACTCGCAATCCTGAAACGGATTGGCCACAATCATCGAAGCCCAGTACAAATTTTAATGACGGCCTACTTCGCCTCAATATAAGCAAATGGATCAATGTACTGATCTGTACTGATGTTCATGAATTTACATAGTTAAACAAGTGACGTCAATTAAATATGCGTAAAAACAGACTTCATTAATTGATGTTTTGGTGAATTGAATTTAAAAATGGCGTCAGACATCGATTTTCGACAACAATTTTCTCCAAACGCCATCTTGGATTTCAAAATGGCGTCGGACATCGATTTTCGTCATCCCCTCGTTGTGCCCGTTCCGCTAATACCCATAATGCATGAGTTTCCAACGATTTTTTTAAACCAGGGGTCGCCATCTTGGATACCAAAATGGCGTCGGACATCGATTTTCGTAATCTCCTCGTTGTGCCCGTTCAGAAAATACCCATATTGTATGAATTTTCTAACGATTTTCTCCAACCGGAGGTCACCACCTTGGATTTAAAAATGGTGTCGAACATCCACACTTAATTCAGAATGCCGAATTTCGGCCGAGATCCGCACAGCCGAGTAGTCGGCAAACATATTTCTTGGGATCTCAGGAAATAAGAGCCGAGTATCAGTAAATCGTGCTTCGTTGCTAAGCAACCGGACAGTTTGTTAGCTGAGTCACGGTTAAAATAGTAAAACCGAGATTCGCACAGCCGAGCTCGTGAAAAAAATCTAAGTGTGTCGATTTTCGTCATCTCCTCGTCCTGCCTGTTCCGAAAATTCTCATAATGCATCCATTTCCAGCGATTTTTCCAAACCAGAGGTCGCCAACTGAACATGTCATCACATCACACCTCCATGCGTCACCGTTCCTTGGATGTAGCGCTCCTGAAGCTCGAGCTGTTTTACGGAAAGCGGCGGGCTCGTGTGTGGTGCAGAGCGCCACATCCAAGGAACGGTGAAGCATGGAGGAGGAAATGTGACGGTCTGGGGGTGTTTTTCATGGAGTGGAGTAGGAAGCCTCGTGAAAATCGACGGAATAATGACGGCAGATTCCTACATCAACATCTTGCGGTAAAATCTGGGGGTTTCACTGATCCAGACGGGCCTTGAAGAGAAATTCATATTTCTCTAGAACAACGACCCGAAGCATACTGCCAAGAACACCAAGTCTTTCTTCCGGTCTTGTCGGATTAAACCGCTGGAATGGCCTCCACAAAGCTCAGACCTCAACCCCATCGAGAATTTGTGGGCGATTCTAGATGCCAGGGTTGACAAAACTGGTGTTACCAACAAAAATAATTATTTTGAAGCCTTGGAGCGCGCCTGGGAAAAACTAGATCCACAACACCTACAAAACCTGGTGAAAAACATGCCGAAGCGCCTCCAGCAAGTCCTTAAGGCCAAAGGAGGACACATTAACTTTTAAATTGCTTTTTATTTTTCTTAAACCATGTTTGCTGGGGCCAAGAAGGAAGTAGGCACTTTATTTTGTCACTATTTATTTTTCAATACAAATTGATTTTCTTTTTCTTTGAGTGAAATTCTTTTTTTTTATCAAAATTTCGTAAGTGCAACTTTAAAAGAATATCAAAAATAAAATATCAAAAAAGATTTAAGTGTGTTAACTTTAATTTGAACCAAATCATTGAGAGAAATTCGAAAACTGGTGGGGTGGGCACTTTATTATGCCTATCAGTGTATATTGCATGAGTTTCCAACGGTTTTTCCAAACCAGAGGTCGCCATTTTGGATTCCAAAATAGCGTCGGACATCGATTTTCGTCATCCCCTCGTCCTGCCTGTTCCGAAAATACCCATATTACATGGGTTTCCAATGGTTTTCCCCAATCGGAGGTCAATAATTTCCCACATAATTGTCTAAACTCAATTTACGCACTGCGTAAAAAAAGTGACTTAAATTGAGGTAGCGTAAAAAAAAAGACTTCGTAAATTGAGGTTTTAGTGTACTCCAGAATTGACCTATTATCATCCTCCCATAATTTCGGAAGTACTCGGAGGATCGATTAGTGAAGCTGCTTATTTCTGTGATTGAGAAGCGTCGTTTCCAGCAGCCTGACAGTTCATCAGCGGCTGACGCTGACAGCCTTTTTAATCTTTCCTCGTTCGGTAGGTCCACAGCTTTATGTAAAGTAAACAGTCCCAAATAATTGTTGAATATGTAACGAAAGTGATAGATCAATGAATATATTCTTGCCTATAGGCAAGAAATTGAAAAATTAAACAATTTTTCTCCCAAGTTTTGGTCAATGGGCGGTACCACTGTGCGATGAAGGCAGAGTGAAGCTTTCCCATTTTCCGCCTTATCATTACCGGAGGCTCTTGTCGAACGGTGGTGACATCACGATGACATGGGACGGACGAGTCCACCGCAACGAGTGGCTCACGGTTGCGATATCATCCTTTGCTTCCTCTTTCTGGAGGGATTCAGTGCACAGCCTACGGGACCCCTTCATTGAATGGGTGTGGGAGTTGAAAGAGAACATCGGAGGAGTGGCACAGTTTGATGAATGGGACACCTTAACCTAACCACGTTCATCCGGCCGTTGTTTGTCAGATAGCTAGTTGCTCTTTTCATTGCTTGTGATTGAAGCGCCGGTCGCGAGGCCGTCCTTAAAAGGGAACTGCACGCCAAGACCGTGAAAGGAAAGGCACACATCAAGTGTGAAATGTCGTCCTTCGGTGGCTTAACTACCTCCGTTTCAACTGTTAGCTTCGATGGTTTGATACATATCGCGAAGTGTCATAGATTATCTAATATTGTAGGCATAATGTTTCCTTAACATCAAGCACTCGGTTCGACGTTTGACTTAGAACTACAGTTCATGTTAAATGGTGCTTTCATCAATACTGTTGTTTGTTTGATGCGGGAAAGTTTTTTGACTTGCTCCATTGGATTATTTTAAATATACGAAATTCACCTGAATTTTTGGGTAATTATGAACCATGTAATTTAAAATTTCCTCCATGAAGCAATAGTAGTGCAGTACCTAGAATACTGGCGTCAGCGAAAACGAATGATGGTATCTATAGAGATAACTGTATCACTTACCCCCGAAAGTGGTTCAACCAAAACGCCAAAAGTTAACATTCTATGCAAAAAAAACAGCATTCGTAAAAGGTACACTTTTAGCTGTCGGTGCACCGTAGTATCATCGCATCATGTGTTGTGAGCCAACAGAAGTAAATATCAATAAACGTTAACGTTTATGGCTCTTTATCGCGCTTTTCCACAGGTGCCACGCGGTTTCGCTTTCCTAAACGGATATGTTTAGTTTCCATTGCAGCTATCCGCCCGACGACGACGACGGCAAAGTGAATGCATTAGAGTAGCCCATTTTTAACTAAATAAAAAAAAAACTGTAAAACTATTGAGTCCCACTGCCAAATATGTTCATCTTCCAGAAGCTACTGTAATAGTAGTTTTTGCAATTTCTCATCGTAATAGACTGTCTTTCATCACGCTAATCTGTCATGAAACGACCTAATTTCCGGCACTGAAGTATGCAGTGCGGGAATAGTGATTACGCAACTGAAATCAGTGCTGTTATAATTCATTACGCAATGCTTTCTCATTACGCAACTGTTTTGAGCATCATAACACAATTTTTTTTCGGAATTTGTAAAATAATGGTGAATGCATTTCGAAATTATTTTTGATACCCTCAAGTGGTCTTCTACGAAATTGCAAAAAATGTTGTACGTAACTCGTTACAGAACTCGATTTTTACAGCACTCGTCGTATTTATCCTACTCGGCAAGCCTCGTAGAATAAATTTAAGACTCGTGCTGTAAAAATCTTCATTCTGCAACTTGTTCCGTAAACTACTATTATATCGGAATGCATTCACTATTATTTTACAATTTCTGAAAAATTGTTGTGTAATCATTCATTACGCAACTCAGAACAGTTACGTAATGAGAAAGCTTTACGTAATGAATCATTACAGCACAGGTCTCAGATGCGTAATGACTATTCCCGCACAGCATACTTCAGTGCAGGAAAGTAGGCCGTTTCATGACAGATTGGCGTGATGAAAAACAGCCAATTACGACGAGAAATTGAAAAAAAAAAATAAGTGGAATCTGTCAACTCTTGGGTATGCTAAACGATCTTGATTTTTTTTTTCTGGAGAAAATACACCAATTTAAAACTCGTTTAAACATCCCCTCTTAGATATGACAAATCCCGCTCAAATTTTCACAATAGCCTCTAGGAGTCCAAATGAACAAGTTTAGGACAAAAAATATTACAAGTTGCTTATAGTTCGGTCATTGTGGGCCACCCTAGACTGCATGCGAGGTTAAACCACACCACCAAACCTTGAAACAGGGCAACGCGAGGCTGCTTCGCATTCATTCGCTACAGGTACCATGTGTAACTTTTAATAGCTTTAGAACAAATATAAATAATGAGAGTTAAACCGCAGTTTTTCTCCATTTCCATTCATAGGAGAGCTGACGGCGTTTGTAGTGTAGATTTTTTCCCGAGAAATAGTGTGTATGCAGCAGCAATGCAACTTCAACTTGTTTCCTCGAAACAGCTGCATTCTAAATGCTCAGATGCCGTTTTCGCAGTGATACGTCTGCGAGTAGTAAGGATCCAGTGTTTTCCTCTCATTTCTGTGCAAATGTATGATAAACGTAATAGTTTCTCTACATGTTGCGGAGTTAAACCTCTAAGAGGGCGGTTTTGTGGTGTTCTTGCTTGCGAATGTAGCTTTCTTGACTGGGGCCATTAAAAAACCGAGCGAAAGTAACTGGGAAATCGTTTACTCTTGCAGGCGCTCTGACTCACCTGTTGGATGTTTGAACTGCTCAGCATGTGTTGTGCGTACCGTTGGGAACATGTTTTTGGCACCGGCATGGCACCTTTTAACATGCACACAGGTGTTGTGCTTCTACGCTTGATTTGTTGATGCGCGTCGGTCGTTATTCAAAAATGTTCAATGTCGGCTGTAAAATAAAATGTGGCTGTTTGATTTCTTACTTTTGGAAGCACTTGTCGGAATTGCTTTGGAACAAATGAAATAGTGGATTGTCTTCGGTCTGACTGAGCCTTACGATAATGATTGCGACTAAAATGCCGTGTTAGATGTGTTTTAGGTACGAAAATTTCATTAAATTCCTTTCTGTCAAAAGATGATCACACGGTATAAGATGTAGGTAGAAATGAAATAAAGTTTGACAAATTAAGTTCACATTTAAGGTAAAATGAGTCTAAACCAGACCTCAAATCGTCAATCTAATCTGGAGAACCATACAACCTTTTGTAGCAGAGTACAAAAACAATAGCTTATTTCGGAATACTAATTAACAATCCTTTATTATTCACAAATCCTCTCAGACATTACCTACTCTATCTCATGACACAACACTATACTACATATCTTTTTTTTTATATAATTTGAAAGCAATAACAAAACTTCATAGATGTTATGTGGGAACAAACCAGGTTTAATCTTCCTTAGTGAAATTTTCCCACAATGTACAAAAATACGTAATAAGTTGGAACATCTTATCCCATTATCCTCAACAATTTCCTCCTATTTCTACCGTCTTCGATATCTAAGGCATATGGCAGCACGGTTCATGTTCTTTGATGCCTAAACAAAATCATTTATTTAAATTTGTTTATAAGGATCTGCCGCAACATAAATATTTGGTCTGTCGTCGATCGCCCGTCCACAAAACCGGCTTGGTAACTTCCCACAGATCTGCTTGCTAGTGGTGATGGACGGCGGAAGATGATCTGGGAAAGCACTTTATAGGCTGCGTTAAGAATGGTGATCGCTCGATAGTTCTCACATTCTAACTTGTCACCCTTTTAGTATATTGGGTATATTATTCCCTCCTTCCACTCCTCCGGTAGCTGGTTTGTATCCCAGATCCTGGCTATTAATCGGTACACACAAGTGGCCAACCTGTCCGGGCCCATTTTAATAAGTTCCACTCCAATACCATCCTTTCCAGCTGCTTTGTTGTTTTTGAGCTGTTTGATAGCATCCTTAACTTCGCCTATTGTGGGAGTTGGCACGTCTCCCTCATCCGCCGTACTGATGAAGCCATTCCTCCTGCTGTCTTGATCTTCCTCCTCTGCGCCGTTTAGGTGTTCATCGTAGTGCTGCTTTCACCTTTCGATCACCTCGTCAAGATACCTCCATTCTTATCCCGGCACATTTCGGCTCGCGGTACAAAGTCCTTGCGGGATGCATTTAGTTTATAGTAGAGCTTACGTGTTTCTTGAGAACGATACAGCTGATCCATCTCTTCGCACTCCAACTCTTCCAGGCGGCGCTTTTTATCCCGGAATAGATGGGTTCGCTGTCTTCGCTTCGGTTTGTATCGTTCCACGTTTTGACGGGTGCCTTGCTGTAGCATCATCGCCCGCGCTGCATTCTTCTCGCCCAAAACCGTCTGACACTCCGCGTCGAACCAACCGTTCCGTCGATTTTCTTCCACGAACCCAATGCCACCTTCCGCTGCGTTGTTAATGGCTGCTTTGAGACTACTCCAGCATTCCTCAAGAGGGACTTCGGTGAGCTCTCTCGCGCTTCCGGCAACGCTGCTTCATGGTTTTGCACGTAACCAGTTGCGACTGCGGGTAGCTTGATTCGTTCCAGATTGCACCGTGGCGGGCGTCGGTACCGAATGTTGTTCACAACGGAGAGTCGTTGGCGCACTTTAAGGTGATTATAAAGCGAAGCCACACCGCAAATTTTTAAGAGCACAAGACTTGAGAACCAAACAGCGCTTCGCGTTGAAAATCTATCCCATTGGTCACCACCAGCAAACAAGTAATTTGATTGGTTTTCAACGCGAACTGTTGTCAGGTTCTCTCGTCTTGTGCACTTGAAAATTCAAAATTTGGCTTCGTTTTATAATCACCTTAACCATCACAAGGTAGTGGTCCGAATCGATGCTTGCGCCGCGATAGGTTCTGTCGTCGATAATGTCCGAGAAGTGTCTTCCATCAATTAAAACGTGGTCGATTTGCGATTCAGTCTGTTGGGGTGATCTCCAGGTGTACCGAAACGGGAGGCTGTGCTGGATCCTATTACGTATGGCCATGTTTTTGGAGGCGGCGAAATCAATCAGTCTTAGGCCGTTTTCGTTCGTAAGCTGGTGAGCGCTGAAGTTCCCTCCCTATAATCGGTCTTAATTCGTCCTCCTGGCCAAATCTCCGATAGCAATTTTGACATCATGGCTTGGGCAGCCGTCGTATTCACGTTCCAGCTGCTCGTAGAAAACGTCCTTATCGTCATCGTCACTTGCTAGGTGAGGGCTGTGCACGTTGATTATGCTGATATTGAACAAACGGTCTTCGATCCTCAATTTGCACATTCTGTTGTCGATTGGCCACCACCCAATCACGCGCCCCTGCATTTCACCCATCACGATAAAAGCTGTGCACAGCTCATGTCTGTTGCCGCAGCTCTGGTAGATGGTATAACCATTCCTTTCCAACAAACTTCCTACAGCGCTACGATGTCGAACATGCGGACCCTCAATAATTCGGAAAGATTGCGGGTACCGTAAAATCGGGTGTAAATGATCAGAAGGGTGAAATTGATCATCGTATCACACGATTTTATTTATGCGTAATGGAGCACAAATATCAATGTAAGCTGCAGTAAATGAACGTTGTTTGTTGTAACTATTGTCGCATTGTGTGTTGTGAAGTTTTTTGCGTTAAAGACTATGCGTTTATTACTATGACAATAATGTAAAATTTCAAGATCATGCACGTTGCACTATTGACAAACACCTATGAACTTCTATTTCTAAGCAAGGATTTGAACATGGTATAAACCCGAAAGTTTGTGAGAATGCTTGAGATATATCCCCAAACCAGATTTCATCACCAAAACTCGTACCAATTAGCTCATATGGTTGAAATAATTGAATTTCTGTTAGATATCATTGAATTCCTTAGGAAATTGCATACATTTAGGCGTTTTCCGCGTAATTCTTGAAATTTGACTATTCGTTATTTATATAAATATTGCATTGTTAAGAATTTGACAAGCATATTCGGATTCAGGGAGCTCAAATTTACCATGTATGTTTTAAAAACTAACAATAATGGCATTGACAAGTGATCAATTTCACCCCGAAATGAGATCCATTAATTTTTTATTTTAGAGATATTTGTTAACACTAAAATGACATTTGTTTGAAAATTTCGGTATATGAGTCGATGAGGTTTACCTTCGTACTTGTTTTCCTGCATTTAGTTGTTTGACATTGTTAACATTATAGAAAACAGACTAGAAAAACCGTGAAAAATGATCAATTTCACCCGAAATTACGGTACTTCCCAAGAAATTAAGAAACTTACATTCCATGATCCGAGTTTCCAATCGTTAGTCCGTTTTCGATGCCTGGGTCTATGCAGATTGTTCCGGTACGAATTTACATTGTATGCTACCTGTACTGGTGGTTTTTACGGCTGGCTTGTAAGGCCTGCACCAACCCCCTGTCTCGCCGGAGGATCATCGTGCACAGCACTGTTTAGAGTCCCACGCTGGCACTAGGACGATGATCACCGCTTCTTACATGGAGAACAGCCGATAAAATGACGAGAGACCTGGGAGAATTCAATCATCGTCATCAGTTCTCGCGATGACGATGGTTGGATCTCTTTTTTGTCATTTTCTCCATGTCCCCATTTGGTAAAATGAGGCGTTGATACATTGTTGTAGTACATTGATGCATATTTTGAAGTTTTTGCTCCCTTATGGTTAAGCAGCATAACAAACAGTGAAATAAACTCTTCTCATGTGAAATCTTCACAACTACAACTTTGCCGATGACTTCATTTTGATGGGACGTGAGGATAATTTGTTGTTTTTAGTTACACAGTCTGAATCATGCTAAAATGATCAATCAACAACTTTCAGAGCAACATTGTTTTTTTTTGCTATTGAATATAGTAGCCAGGATTTTTTCTCACTAGCAGCACCACTTTAAGCTTAGTATCCTGTTCCACTCAAGAAAAGTAATAATTTCTACGGAAAAA
Source organism: Aedes aegypti (assembly GCF_002204515.2). NCBI lineage: Eukaryota > Metazoa > Arthropoda > Insecta > Diptera > Culicidae > Aedes > Aedes aegypti. Next base: position 308,281,270 of record NC_035108.1, read on the forward strand.
TTGGCCAAGAAATTTTCTACAATGAGCTCCATTTGAATTGACATTTCTTTTAAACTGCGTATTGCGATCAATGGAAAATGTTTTCTTGAACATTTTTACAAGAAATTTTCCACGCATCGAGATACACACCAAAAAAATCTTAGATTTACACGAAACGTTAATTTAGCTCTAATCATGCAAAGCCATTTCTCATATATTATTCCATGATAAAACCTACAAACACATCTATTATATCCAACATTCATTGCTAGCAAAATCCTTAACATTGAACACGAAATGTCTTCTCTTAAAGAATTTTTTTTAAATCTTTATTTGAGTGTATTTTAACGCACGAGGGCTATCTCTTAAAGAATGTTGCATGCAAAACGGCTTGATTTACATGATTTTCACGCTGAAAATTCAATCATAAATAATGCACATCCAATGACAAGCCGTCGATCCATCCATGTGCATTATGTATGACAGAATATTCAGCGTAGAATCATGTAAACCGAGCATTCTTGTATGCCATTTCACTTTCTGGATGTAAGAAAGCATGCAATATTGGCGAATGTTGGATAGAAGGTCATGAAATGTTTCAGTTTCGATCAAGATTGCAAGCATTTTCGAAAGCAATGAGACAGTTTACATTATTTATCGTTGAATATTCAGTTATAACTCGTTTTACATGATTATCATAAAAGTTTACGTGTCACGTAAACTTAGGATTTTTTTTGCTGTTTAGGCAATTACTTTTCTATTCAGGTGCATAGTCCCCATTATGATGATAAATAACAATTTATCCTTACATCTAATCAAAATGTGGACTTCGGCAAAGTTGGAGCTGGAAGGATTTCACATAAGAAGAATTCGTTCACTTTTCCATAAAATATTACGACGAAGAGATAAAGGGCTGAACACAAAAGGTTAACATTTTCCATAGTTATCTCCATATAAACTCCAAATGACATGTGCACAGTCAAATTTATCACAAATCATTTCAAATTTTGGGAGGATGCTATTTACCAGAATAAAAATCTTTTAAGCAAAGGGGAGCAAGAATTTCGAAATTAGCTTTTATTATGTCTCAAGTATAATTTTTGAAGGTCCGCATTACAAACTCCCAACTGGAACTAACACACTGAAACTTTCTGTAAAATTTGCTAGAAACTCATTTACAAATCCTGAGCAACTCGTTCCAACCACTAGAATGTGCTCTGCAAGTTGACGAACAAACAGCCATGACTTGCACAGCTAATAGGAACGCCGATAGATTGGCTTCTGCAGCACGTTTACTCCGGTAAATCTACATCAACAGCTCTGAAATTACTGGCCTCGCAAGTTCGTCCGCTCGCCGCCAGTTTCAGATACTTACTGATACTGAACCGATTTCCACTCCTGAATCGAGTGCGCTGTAGAGAAAAAAGCCATTCACACCTAGCGCTCGCAAAAACGAAAAGTTTTTGAATGAATAGAGCGAATCGAGGAAAAACTACTGTCGAACGAAGTGCAGGTGTAAAATTCCGTCCAGCCAACAAGGTGCAGCCCGAGCACCAAATGGAAATAAATCTTCTCGTCGTGTGGAAACGGTGTGGTGAAAGTTTTCCGATAAAAAAGCAAGTGCAGTTCTATTGTCCGAGAGCGATGGGTGGGGGAAGTTGGGGGTGGGTCAAAAGGTGCCAGCTGCAGGGAACTAAGTACTCTTGCATTTATTTCCTCTTCAACTTCGATTGAGAATACATATCCCTTCCTATTGGTAGAGGATTCCGGTAGAAAGTTAGTGACGCTGTTGGTGCAATTTTTTTTTACTCCGGCGAAGTTTGCGTGTCGGACCAGGTCAGATTGGTTAAACGCTTTTTAACTCGGGAGCCATTTTGATGGATGAGGCGGTGTTTTTTTTTAAGTTAATAAGTGGTTTATCTGAAACTGATCAAATGTGTTAGCATAATCAGCTCATCACATCGAGTTTTAGATACTATAACTATTAACACATTACTCCTATCATTTTTTGAAATTTCATTATTGTTTTGCCTAATTATCTCAAGAAAATTTCTTTGTCTAGAAGTGCAAGACCAGTAGTATAGCCTTCAGAACGAATCAAATTTGTCACACGTAAAAGTTGATGAGTGGTCGAATGTCCATGGCGGAATCCAAACTGTTCATTGGAAAAAAATTAATTATCGTTGATGTGGACCATCATTCTGTTCAAAATAACCTTTTCAAAAAGTTACTGATGGAGGAGAGCAAACTGATTGGACGATAGCTAGAAGCTTCTGTAGGATTTTTACCTAGTTTTAAAATTAGTACAACCTTAGCATTTTTCCATTTGTCAGAAAAATATGCCAATTGAAAAAAAAATGTTAAATATATCAACTAAGAATGATAAGCTACTTTCTGCAAGTTTCTTGATGAGGCTGTAGAATATTCCATCATCACCAGGGGCTTTCATGTTTTTGAATTTTTTAATAATAGTTATCACTTTATTCAAATCAGTCGCCTAGAAACTGTAGAAAATATTCTTTTGATTGAGAATGCTTCCAAAATCTTAAGTTACTTGATTTTCAATTGGACTAGTGAGTCTCAAATTGAAATAGTACACACTTTCAACTTCCAGGTTTTAATCGTTTTATTTTTCTTATATTTTTATTTCCCAATTCCGAAAAACCTTTATTTCAATTTCATTCTAATTCATTTATTTTTTATTGCCTTCTTCTATCTTAAGTTTGTAAGTGGTTTATCTCAAACTGCTCAAAGTGTTATGATTGAGCATAATTATATCCCATCGACTGATGAAAGTCCCAAAAAAAAATCATGCTTCTCCTCCTTATTTCTTCTTTTAAGGTTATCAACCGAAGAAATCTCACAGTGCGACGAGACAGGATTTGAGGGCAGCGTTAGGTAGCTAAGCCGATTACGGTGTCTGTCACATGCGGAAACAGCAGCAGCTGATGGTCCGGCACGTCATCTCTTCCCCGGATAAGCTGAACAGGGCGACGAAAAATCACCGCACTCAGTCAGGTATGTAGGTGCATGGATTCACCCTCTCCATGGATGGGATAACAGAGGGTCCAAAGGCTGACTGAGGTTGAGCTGTTAATCCTTTACTTAAATATAAGTTGCCAAGCAGTAGCTAGTGGAGTGCCCTATGGATGCGGTGGCTGGAAAATACAACACAATCTTTTCACTGCCGACACGGAGATGGGGCTTCATCTGTGCATGGGTGTAATCAGGATTTTTATCTAGGGAGGCTACTTCTACCTTATTTGGTTATTTAATTCATAAATTACACTGTACCCGTTATGCATGAAACATTAAAATCCACCCTTATGTTCCACAGTGACCTAAGAAAAGTCCAAAACGAATTCTGCACATGAAACAGGTTCCCTTTTACTTTCCGGACGTCGGACTGTTCGTTCCCTTAATACTACAACTAGATAACTCGAACTTTCGATTTTTAAAGTCCAATTTTTCGAAACATAAATCTTAATTAAATTTGCGAGATATTCACAGATCATAAGCGTGTGATTCAAAGTAAACACGATTACTTTTCAATCATTTTATCTGTGATTATCAATTACCTGGTAAAATGGTCAAACTTTCAATGTTGAATAGTTCGAAATTTGGATTTTCGAGTTATCTAGTAGAAGCATCAAGGGAACGAGTTGATCACCGCCCAAAGCGAGATTTTCTCACCTGTGTTGTAGAAAATATCACAGCACGACTTCTGAACAGAAATCGGGTTAGGCAATTCCAAATTAATACAATCAGATGATTCGATTGACAAAATTTTGACTTGGTCAGTTAGACACTCAAGATCATTCAAAGTTCCTTGTTGTACCTAACCATTGCACAGTGGTCAAGGAATCAGTTTTACGCGGAAAGATGCATTTTGAGCTTTAGAATGAAACATGAGACAAAAACGGCCTTCTACAAAGTTGTTTGTATTAGTTAGGTCCTTTGTTTGGTGTTATTGAAAATTAGGGTGGACCACATTTTCTTAGAAATAGTGTAACGAACTTTCTTATTTGTAGAAATTATATTATACATGCTTCAGCAAAGTTGTAAATCATTCAATTTCAAGCAACTTTGCCAAAAAAAGTTGTTTTGTATCTCTTAAATTGACCGTTTTAGAGCTTATTTCCTACGGCGACATAGGGTGGTCTGAACAAAACTGGTTTTCTGGCTCTAGAGTGTTCAATTATTTCTCATCAAAGTAGTCTTTGAACAACTTTTAGAGCTTTGAAAATGCGTAATTTGGTGAGTGAAGAAACTCGCTATCTCCTTCCGTTTGGAAGTTATTGTTGTTTTTCTCTCAAAAACATGCCTACTTTGATTGTGAATATCTCTGATTAGGGCAAACATAAAAAATATCTTTTGACGGATGTGTTATTTTTGTAACTCTAATAAAATGCCCTGAAAAACAAAGGAAAAAAGCAGAAAAACTTTCATAGCTTTTGAACTAAAATAGATATCATTAATATTTTTACATGAAAATTTGCCTTTTGTTTAGTTCTAGAAGTCGTTTATAGACCGTTTTGACGAGAAATCTGAAATAAGAAAGATAGGGCTCTAAAATTATTTTGATGATTTTCATAGTATGTATTTGTTTATTATTTTGCATTTTGAGCATGAAAATAAAATTTTAGACAAAAATGATCTTCTACAAAATTGTTTCTTAAAATAAATGCTCTCATACTGTGTCAAAAACCGAACCGAAAACTAGGGTGGTCCACAATATCACACAAATCATATAATTAACTTTTTAATTTGTAAAAATACTGGTATATACTCTTGGGCAAAGCGGTAGAACTTGAAATTTTGATCAACTTTGCCAAAAAAAGTTTTTCTGTAGCTCAAAATTTGACCAATCTAGAGCGTGTTTGCCTTATCATCGCAGAGTGGTCCAACAAAAATAAGTTTTTCAACTCTGGTTTTTTAATATTAGTTTCTCGTCAAAGTCGTCTATGAACGACTTTTAGAAATTAACAAAACGCAAATTTTTAATGCAAAAAGTGTCTTGATATCTATTTTAGTTCAAAAGTTATTAAAGCTTTTGGGATAAAAAATATTTGTTTTTCAAGACAATTTATTAGAGTTACAAAAATAACATATCTGTAATTTTTTGATATAATATTCAATTTTATTTAATCTTCAGAATGCCGCCAAAAGATTTTTTTTATGTTTGCCCCAATCAGAGATATCTCAACCACAGTAGGCATGTTTTTGAGAGAAAAACAACAATAACTCTCAAACGAAAAGAGATAGCGAGTTTCTTCACTCACCAAATTACGCATTTTTCAAAGCTCTAAAAGTGTTTTATAGACTACTATGATGAGAAATTTGAAGAACCAGAAAACCAGTTTTGTTCGGACCACCCTATGTCAACGTAGGAAATAAGCTCTAAATCGGTCAATTTAAGAGATACAAAAAAACTTTTTTTGGCAAAGTTGCTTGAAATTGAATGGCATACAACTTTGCTGGAGCATGTATACTACAATATCTACAAATGAGAAAGTTAGTTACACAACTTATATGAGAATGTGGTCCATCCTAATTTTCAATAACACCAAACAAAGGACCTTACTAAAACAAACAACTTTGTACAAGATCGTTTTTGTCTAATGTTTCATTCTGGACCATAGTGCATTGGATTAAGGTGCACCGGGGTGAGCCAAAACGGGTGGAAAAAGATAAAATGCATAAGTATTTGAATGGATAGTAATTCGTTTAATCAAAATTTTCTGCGAACGTTCAAACCATAAGGAAGTTTCCCATTGAAACTTATTGCATCTTATTTACATTACACTATCAAAACTAGCTTTTTTAAATTGCTCTGGTGTACCTTATATTAAGACTTCAAAAAGATTCTCCATGAAATCTCTAAGATTGATTCCACCTGCACTTCATCACTCCTGAGTGTTTGGAATATCACTAGGATAAATGATTAAGGGGTACTCGAGATGTTTTTGCAGTTTCAGGAATTAATTCAATATGCGTTTCAAAAATTAAGCTGTCCATACCTACTCTTTTTGTGTTTTGTTCGAAACATTTCTTCATTCTTGGTCATTTTATGGGACTTCTTCAAACATTACTTGAATTCCATGAAGGAATCCTTCATTAATCTCTTTCCTGTGGAACATCTCTGGATATTACATTTAATGGTTTCTTCAACAATTTCTACAGAGATGTTTTGGGAACACCTTTTCATTTTTTAGAATTTTCTTCACAAATACTTCTGAGCATACCTACGACTTTTTTCAGAACAGAACCACCCCTTAGTTTTTTTTTCTTTTAGATCATCGAATTTCTCACAGATATCGTGTTGAAATTTCTATGAAGAAATTCTCTAGAAACTCCCCCAAAATGGCAATCCAACTCCAATCGCTACTCGTCTTTATTTTAAATGGATGGTCTAAAACGTCTCTTTTCTATTCTATTCCATTCGAAGTGCTTGCACAGCCAATATCGAAAAGCATCCTGGAAATACCGAAATTTGTTCTGGTATTTTCTTGTCAGCAATAATATTTGCAGCATATCCGTGATATGGCCAAATGACCAGGCTCACTGTGCAGTTTTGGGTTTGAATATAATTTAAATACAATACGGCTATCAAATTATCCACGTATAAATAATATGATAAACGCAAATATTTGAATTTTTAGTTTAAGAAACGGGGACAACCGTACAAACCGTTTCATTTTATGAAAATAAATAAAATCGTTGGGAGTGACGTTGCTAAGAATGTTAATGCATACCCCATGTGTTGATTTTCCTTTTACACAGGTATTTCTCCTCGCTCTCGGCAAAGACATGAAGACCCACCCATAATGCAACACAAATTAATCGACTCCAGTTCTCGATAAAAAAACACCTTTAAAAAGTATATCGGAACAAACTCAGTAAATTATCTAAGTTGAATTTGCTATCCAAAGGGGTGACTTCCAGTTTCCTTCACCAGTGGCACCATTTGAATAGCAATTAGGAATAGAAATATAACATAACTTTTCTTTGATTCGTCTAGAATTATTATTTAAATAATGTTGACTTTTAACACAATTATGATTTGAATTCTTTCCGGGCAGCACTACATAGATTTCCATATATAAATATTAGTACTGATTTGGATTTTCACTTCCACCAACCGAAACGATATATCGACGTGTATTTTTTTTATCACTAATCGATCAGTTATAAAACTGGCGCAGCGTTAGTTATAATTGTTAAACATATTAGTCAAATCGATTGAACATTTGTTCTCTTGCGAACACGTCAGCCGAGTTGAAATTATACGCGGAGAGGAAAAAACTCGTGACAGTTGGTTTGAAACACGCCTGTTCGCGCGCTTGGCTTGCTGTGATCCATGGTCTATAACGTCTTTTCAATCAAAATAGTCACTAGGATTCATGTGGATGTATGCACAACTCAAATCAATTTACTCGATCATAAACTAATGAAGGGCATATATACACAGCGTAACAAAAATAACAAATCGGCAATCTTTCACGCAAATTGGCTAGAAGCGTCAAATTCTGCATTTTTAACAGCTAGAAATAACAAGTAACTAAATAAACCAACTTTGATTCAAATTTCTATGATATATTTCTTCTGCTAATCACGGTCAATGCAAACCCGTTTAAATATCTCAGATTTCCTTTGATTTAGTGGACTTATACAATCAAAAGGGCGTAACTTCAAAACTGGTCCTACGATTTTTTTTTAAATTTTGCCCGGACATGTAGGTTAGCTATAGAAAACGACTGGTGAGCACAGATTTGATGGAGATTTTTTCTGATAATAACGGTCAGGGGAGCACCGTGCCAACCCTACAAAAGGTACCCAAGTTCGACAGATCGCAGTACACTTATTATGGCATTCTAGATTTTGTTTGATTACCTTGACTGTTATTAAATTTTGCGCAACTGCAAAGAACATGGAAGTTTTTATTTCGTCTTTGCTATCAACGCACATAAGGGGCTTGTGTGAATCGAATCAGTTCTTACTTCTATTTCTGATGCAGACGTTTTTACCTCCTCCTCTCAGTATGTGTGGCCACGTTTGAGAGGAAAATAACCATCATTGTTTTACAAATTTTCAAAACATGTTTTTTTTCTCAAAATCGTAGTAATGCTAAAGAAAATCTATCATTGCATTGCACTTGCTATCTGAAATACGATGATTTTCAAATATTGATGATTGCTGATGATTGAATCATGGATTCTTGAGCCTTAAGACGACCGTGGGCTGATGGGTAGAAGGCCGTTTAGTCCACAAAGGGAACATATGGGCTGATTCCCACATGATATGTCTAGCAGATGTCGGGTTAAATTGTACACGGTGTCAAACCAATATCAAGTTTACATTGGGGTCAGCGTCGGGTCGGTGATCAAAATGTAGGTGAGTCGATGTCGAGTCAATGTCTGGTTATATCCACCCTATGTCGATTTAGTTAAAAAATCTCAGGAGCTCTTCTATTTATTGTATTGAAAATAAATTATAATTTGTTTTGGTAATCTGATGAATTGTTTGCAGAAAACATTTCATCAGGATATCCTAATAAAACTATCGTTGATCTAATTGTATTTTAGTGCCTTCCTGATCGAGTTGACCTGACATCTGATCAGGCATATACGGTCGGTATCCGCCCATATGTTTCCACGACGATCGTCGAGAGCGGTGACCAGACATGCTGAGGATATGAGGTAAAGACGTTTGAATCAAGTATAGTTGGTCAAATGTATGACTTACTTCGATTCATATAAGTTTTACAATAATGTGCGTCGATGGCCTCATTCGTAGAGACAGTGAGAAACATGGCGTAAACAGGAGTTCATATCCCGTCTTGATCCCTGGAATAAACTCTGGAGTGGAGAAACTCATTAAATATCCTCAGGGAAAATTTCTAGAGGAATACAATGTGGAAACCCAGAAGCAATTCCTAGGGAAACAAGTGAAATTTGCTTGAAAGGGATTCTTTGACGAGTAAATAACTCAACTTGTTAATCTACTGGCAATATATGTACTTGACAAAAACATTTTCAGTAGCACAACAGTTTTTTAGTAGATTCCTCTCAAGATCCATTGCGATTAAACCTTTGAAAACTTTTAGATTTGTAACAACATCTTTTTCAATAGCATAATTGGTAAGTGAATTTTACTAACATGATTGCTGGAGACAATCTTCGAGAAGTTTAAAATGATTTTTACCCTTATTCCCCCTCTGGCTACGCCCATGCATCTGAATATGCTTTCGTTACGCCCTCGACGACGTCGTCGTCATTCGTCGGATGCGACCTGGGCTTCTGAAGGATGCAAAAAGTGAAACATCCAGCTCGGATGGCGGTGTTTACTGTCGGCTCATGGTTTTCCTGGAAGGCATCTTCCACGGAAAGGGAATATGTGCTTATAGATATTTACGTTTATGCACCCATTTATCAATGGGCTATAAGCGGAAACGATTCCGGTGGTTGGTTCCCGGTCCTTGCATCGGGACCTGACGTGAACACGTGAGAAAAAGATGAATCTGGTGTTACATAAATAAATCCCATTCCGGTTAAAAGGAACTGCTGTCAAAGCGATGGGTGGGGGTGGGGAACTGCTGGAAATCCTGTGCTCCCCTCGTTGGTTCTTACTTAAAGGATTGTGTGCATAGAGCTAAGCTAGCAGGTGCACAGTTGTTGTAGAGATTTAATGCATCACGGGTCGAGTGCACTTTTGACTGCCTCGTCTCAGGCATTAAGTGGCAGGATAATTGATTGTTGCTATCTAGGAAAATGCATGCAGATGGAGATCGATTAATGGGCTTTACAATTTGGTTACTCGAACTTCAAAGCTTTACTAATAGTTGTTTGTCTTCAGAGTTTACATGAAAACAGGTATTTCTATAGCATAGTTTGTTGACATGCTTTTACCGAGTTCGATACTTATTGAATAATAGGCATCAATAGTAACTTTTTGTCTTAACTGGGGCCAATATTATACAATATTTTCACATCTGACTTACCCCAGGGATTTCAAAACTCTGTGTTTGCGAATGGCACAGGCCTCACCGCCAAAGGACAAAACAGTTTGGATAGTTTTCCTTCACACTTGCAAAAATGGAAGATTTCTCCTAATGGTTCCAAAACTCAATTTACGATATTCACACAAAATCCAAAAGCTCTTTATTTGAAACCTTCGTCTTCTATTGTCACGTTGAGAGGAGTTCCAACAAATTGGTTAGATGAAGTTAGGTATCTAGGGCTCATGATAGATAAAAAAATAACTTTCAAAAATCATTGAGGGCGTTTATGTCGAATGAAACAAATACCTAAAATGTCTTTATCCTCCTATTAATATAAAATAAAAACTTTGTCTTAAGAACAAGCTTTTGATCTTCAAAAAAAAAAAATCAGACCAGCCATGTTGTATGCTGTACCAATATGGACTAGCTGTTGTAAAAGGAAAAAAGCTCTACAGAGGTTTAAAAATAAAATTTTGGAAATGAAGCTCCGCCCTTTAATAGTACCAATGAGCTACATATAACATCCAATGTTGAAACATTAGAACAAATGTTGAATAAAATTTAAAAAAAAATAGACAAGAATCGTTGCAATCTTCTATTGCCACGATTGATGCGTTACACATTTAGGTTAAGTTAGGTTAAGTTAATTGAAAGCTTTTTTTAATGACAGGTAAAATAAACTCGCCTGTAAAAAAATGAACTTCTACAACTTCTACAAAATTTGTAAATTAGGAAGATAGTTTTTTTTCTAATGAGACTGTATTAATGGTCTGATCGCTACTGCTTCTGCTGCATAAGCTGAAGGTCATGAGGTTCAATCCATGGTCCGTCCCTTTCCTCGTTCTTGTAGTTGTATCTTTCTCTTGCTTCTATCTTCCACTCTTAATATGTCACAGTTGATCTATCCATTCATTGCTAGAACCAGAGACGGACAAAAACCGTTTCCTTACGCTTTCATTCTTCCATCATTATAGCACGCCTTTCCTTACGCCTAATACAGAGGCAGTCTGCTAATCAAACGGCAAGCCTCTCTGCCATAAAATTACCACCCCTGCACCTTCCCGCGTGAACTGGCGTAGATGCAGGGTATAACCTGTATACTGTGGGCCACTTTCAAATGCCCAATCAATTCATCCCCCTTCCCCGCATTGGTCTGCAGTCTGACGTGGCAGGCGCCATTGTTGCCTAAAATAGAAGATCACCAGCACTTATACACTGAGGATGTATGTTGGTCCCAAGCAGTCATCTGGTTGGTTTGCACAAATAGTGCTATAGTAGCAACCACGGGCGGCCAATCAAACTCAAGCTCAATTAAAATGATAGTGTTTTCTAACACAGAACACTTAGATACAAGAAGTGAATGTAATTTAAGGAATTATACTAATAAAGGTATAAAAAAATCTGTGGAAGTGCTCATTAGACAGTTTCACAAAAATCAAAATTTCTGGGATTCAACAAGTCACCCCCTAATCCTAGTTGCAATACTAAAACAAACTACCAGACAAATTTTCATCCAATTTGGAGAAGATTAGGAGCTGCCTCAAGTCGAATTTGTGTTTTTTGGCTATTTTTTACATTCCAAAAATTCTAACGAGAATTTGGAAAAAGGAAAATCAAAATAAATACCACTAGTTGAACGTATTATTAATACTTTACAACTTTTGAGAACACTGTTTGCCGATTAAACATGGTTTTGACCTCATAAAATTGATTTCTGTTCATTAAAGTACCTGTAAAACATACATTTCTCTACAGTTTTTGTTCTACATGATTCTTAAACCGCATGCCTAATCATAAAAGTTCAACCGTAGTATCATTCCTTTGTTATTTCTGAACATTATTGTAGTACATCATTTTTGTATCCGAATTACAGATAAATTGTAAAAAATCGTCGGAAATTCGACATTCCTCATTCCCCTGCATTTAGAGCTGCTGCCAAATGGCACAATTGCTAACATGTTACAAAATTGAACATAGTAGCTTTGCTTTTTCAATGATGGATGATGATTGAAGAAAACAGCTATCAAATCTCATCAACGCAGTCGTGTATCTAACAACATTCGCATTTGATGCCAAGCAATTACATAGGGTAGATGTACCAATAGTGGAGGTACTAAGCACTATGGAACTTCATTTGACCACCTAAATTCAAGAAGCGCAATTAATGCACATGTTAATGTTTTAACAGGAAGTAACGATCATTCACTTAATGGGAAAAATGATTTCATCGCAGTAACCCACAGCATGTCAGTGAAAAATAATACCTCCACTATTGGTACACCGTTCCTTTAGTTGCGGTATATTTTTAATTTGTGTTCCTATAGTTGCGGTATCCGTGGTTTTCTTATGGAATCCTCCACTATAGGAACACTTTACCGCAACTATTGGTACAAGTAAGACAAGTTTTAGCAATTTAAGTGATATTTCATCAGTTTTAAAGCAATTTGAACGCTCTTTTCAACTATTACGTGTATCAACAAACCAATACGTCGATTGGCAATGCCGGTTCTGTGGCTAGTGTAATAAAATCGGTGAAAATGCCACTACCGCAACTATAGGAACAACCACAACTAAGGGAACACTTACCCTATGTGCTATAGCCCCGAGGTCGAGCTTCTCGACAACTGATCTTGAGGATCAGAGTTTGATTACGGGAGTTCATTTAGAGTGTTGTTTTTTGCCATGGACCAAATGACTTGAGGCCAAAAAAATCATCACGATTCATTGTTCAAAAGTGCATCTTGTGACTCAGATAATCATTAGGACTCACAAAAATCTCCCACTCCTAAATGAATGAAGAGAAATGCTCAAGTAGTGATTTGCGCCTTTAGTCCTTTTTCTATGCTGCATATAATAAACATTGGTTTCACTCTAAAAAAAGAATCATAATTGAACTCCGATCCTCAAGATCGGTAGTCGAGAAGCTTAACCTCGGGGCTATATAACATATGTAATTACTTGGCATCAAATGCGAATGTTGTTAGAAACACGACTGCGTTGATGAGATTTGATAGCTGTTTTCTTCAATCATCATCCATCATTAAAAAAGCAAAGCTACTATGTTCAATTTTGTAACATGTCAGCAATTGCGCCATTTGGCAGCAGCTCTAAATGCAGGGGAATGAGGAATGTCGAATTTCCGACGATTTTTTACAATTTATCTGTAATTCGGATACAAAAATGATGTACTACAATAATGTTCAGAAATAACAAAGGAATGATACTACGGTTGAACTTTTATGATTAGGCATGCGGTTAAGAATCATGTAGAACAAAAACTGTAGAGAAATGTATGTTTTACAGGTACTTTAATGAACAGAAATCAATTTTATGAGGTCAAAACCATCTTTAATCGGCATACAGTGTTCTCAAAAGTTGTAAAGTACTGATAATACGTTCAACTAGTGGTATTTAGATTCTATAACATTCCCCAGAAAACCATTCCCCCGAAACCCGTTCCCCAGAATTCCATTCCCCAGAATCTCATTCCCCAGAATGTACCATTCCCCAGAATTTCACTCCCCAGAATGAACCATTCCCCAGAAAACCAATCCCCAGAATGGACCATTCCCCAGAAAAGTATATACCTACTCTACAGTTTTGAAACAATTTAGTTAAAAATACTTGAAAATGAAACTTCATACAAAGTTGTTTACAAGTACATGAGAAGATTAGCATTCATGCTGCTAATTATGAACACTTTACGCATAATTCAAATTTCATTTGCAAATGAACTATCACAGTAGTTTCACTTTTATTGGCACTTATGAAGACTGATAGATCAGTCTATAGGCAAACAGAATATCCAATATTTAATCAAAAGAATATGGAACTCATCACTATTCTGCACATAATAGAGCTACACCCTTCTTTCGGTATAGTAGTTTCCAAATGTATAATTTCTCATGTATGTCCAATTTTTACCAAATATAGTGATGTATCCAGCTTTTCATCAATGTTCTAGGAAGGTGCATCATAGCTTACCTTTTGAGGCCACCCCGAATGGAATAAAGACGTTCGTAGTTTCATATTATACGTTTCCGATATAAGTATTACGTAAATTCGGCAAAATAAAAACGTAATATTATGCACATTAAAATGATACGCCCTTCTTTACGTCAAGTTCAAAAAACAAACAAATGACTTGTTTAATTTTGCACAAAATAGTGATGCACCCTTCTTTCAGTCTTATCCTGTTAACGATATAGGCAAAATGTTCCGTAAGGATACCAAATGACAAGAAGGCATTTGACATGATTGATTAAATGATCAAGGACCATTTGACATCATGGTCATTTGGCCAATGACCATTTGGCATAACATGAAGAACATCCTTTTTGAAAAGAAGGAGCATAAGTATGGCTGGATGGCAAATGACTTTATACCAAATGCCCTTATGCTATATGGGCTCTCCATCGATATATTTTGCCTTCTTCTTTCTGGCGTTACGTCCTCACTGGGACAAAGCCTGCTTCTCAGCTTAGTGTTCTTATGAGCACTTCCACAGTTATTAACTGAGAGCTTTCTTTGCCGATTGACCAGTTTTGCATGTGTATATCGTGTGGCAGGTACGAAGATACTCTATGCCCAGGGAATCGAGAAAATTTCCTTTACGAAAAGATCCTCGACCAGCGGGATTCGAACCCACGACCCTCAGCATGGTCATGCTGAATAGCTGCGCGTTTACCGCTACGGCTGTCTGGGCCCCTATATATTTTGCCTATATAATTAATAAGATAAGACTGGAAGAAAGGTGCATCACTATATAGGCAAAAATAAACATATAGTTTGTATATTTTATGGGAATTTACTGAAAGAAGGGTGTATTATTATAATATGCAAAATAATCATGAATAAGGGGATTATGGGGCATAATGGACACATTAGGCAAATGCTTATTTTACATAGAATGGCAATTTTTCAGTTACTCTCGGCTGGTTTCCAAGTTCGTAATTAGTATGACGTGCTGGATCCATTCATGGTGAGAAAAAAATCTTATTAAATGTCAGAAAAACGAGATAGAAAATTGGGTCCAAAACACGACTGATAAAAAGGTATCCGGGTAAAATGAACACTTTTGTGGAATTTAGTAAAAACTAAATTATTAATGGGTGTCAAAACGTACTGACATGTAAAAGTGCTTCCCACTTATCACATTAACAAGAAGAAACTTCTCTAGGTTAGTTACTTTGCTCTAAAATTTAATTCTTCCACCGCTTTGCGTATGAACTAATTTTAGCTGAGAAAAAATATAGTAGAATTTCAGAGGACAAATGAAGCAAAGCATAAACTTGTATACCGTCAAAAAGTTCATATACAATACATATTTCGTACAGTTTATAAAATTTTGCTGAAATATACATATTCCCAGAGAATAAGGGGGTGTCCATTTCGCCCCGTGTGTTCATTATGCTTCTAATCCCCTACTTACTTATTTGTTTTGTCACATCAGACCTTAGCCTGTCACATAAATGACTCACGCAAACCAAAAATTAAAAAAAGAAAATAGAAAATGGATATTCATATAGCTTTCTGGGGAATGGTGCATTCTGGGGAATGGTGCATTCTGGGGAATGTTACATTCTGGGGAATGAGATTCTGGGGAATGGTTCGTTCTGGGAAACGGAATTCTGGGGAATGGTTTTCGGGGGAATGGTTTTCTGGGGAATGTTATAGAATCGGTATTTATTTTGATTTTCCTTCTTCCAAATTCTCGTTAGAATTTTTGGAATGTAAAAAATAGCCAAAAAACACAAATTCAACTTGAGGCACCTCCTAATCTTCTCCAAATTGGATGAAAATTTGTCTGGTAGTTTGTTTTAGTATTGCAACTAGGACTAGGGGGTGACTGGTTGAATCCCAGAAATTTTGATTTTTGTGAAACTGTCTAGTGCTCATACAATCAGTAAGCTGAGAAGCAGGCTTTGTCCCATTAGTGCCGTATTTCGGCAAATGGTACATAAATGCTTCGATCAGGATTCAGCGATTTTTCTTTTTACATCGTATTAAATTTATCTACATTGGTGTTTGGTGAATTGTGGTTTTTAAACCCGTGACAGATATCAGCCTCTTGTTGGTAATCGATTCCATCTGCTTGTCCCAGAAGAAATCTCTTCAGGGTGCCCATAAAAGCGTAACACCACAGACAACAAGAAGTAACTCTTTTTTTTTACTAGTTCAACGTTCAGCAACGTTCAACGCTTTACGGAGCCGAAATTCATTTTTGTATTAACAATTTATTTACTTTTTAGTACCAAAATTAGTACGGGATGGAGCCAGGGTACTCGTGGCAACTCGAGGTTAATGGTCACAATTTTGAAAGGGAAGGACATGGTAAGGATTGGGTTTAGGGTTCTCTGCAGCTCATCCGGGAGGTATAGTAGAAGAAGTAACTCTTAGAAAATATCGTAGTATAAATCGTAACCACTAGAACATGTACGCCCAGCGCTATAATATGTGTTTGGTCGATGAGGTGGCAGTAAGCAAACCTATCTTGAATTTGAATCGACCGTTAAAAAGATGGTCAAAGGACAGCGATGATAGTGTGACGTCTGTTTGTCTGTGGTAAAACTGTTCGACATATAATTAATGCCCGTGAGTGTGTGCGCATTCCAGCGCTGTGGGAAGATAGATTATATCCAGATGAAGATAAAATCACAATCACAGGGGTTTACTGTTAAAGAACATACGGAAAACCATCACATCACCATCATTATCATCATCATCATCACCATCATCGTCATCAGTCTTGTGATTTTTTGGTTGGGGAATGGCAATTTCACATACTGATGTTGATGCTGGCACCATACAGAAGACGTAAAGCAAGAATTAAAAAGACCAGATAAATGATTGTTCCTTTGCGTCAGTCGACAGCCAGGAACAATCGGAATTGGGGATTTGAACTGGATTCTTCCCCGTCAGTTCATCTCAATTCAGCTTGAGTTGGTTGGAGCACTGCTCGACATAACAAATGGTAAATGGGCTCTTGTCATGCTGGGAGGGTTGTCTTTGGGCGAGATTCGAGGTCACCGATAAGCTTAGCAGTGATTCGCCGGATCCTTCGGGGGGCTTAGGGAGAGATTAATTGCTGCTGGCCATAATTGTTTGAAGGGATCAGTGACGAGATTAGGCTGAGATTGTGCGAAGATGTGAGTGGAAAACTTGGTGATTTGTGGGAAACGTCACTATCTATGTGAATGTAGTTTGATAGGATTGTTATAGGGATCTTGGGTCTATTGAAGTTATTTATCATTCTCAATGGTAATCACAACTCATAATCGTCAGTCTTATCACGATAAACTAGATCACATTTAATTCAAAATTTAAAACTGTCTTTATGTATCATAAGACTGTTTAAATATTTCCTTCAGGGACGCATAACTATCACCTTTCTTCATGCTATAAATTGTTGCAAAATATTCTTTATCACGAATATCAGGAGCTATTAATCGAGTTACCAGTGAGTCACAGCCAGATTTTGTATAAAAATGGTCAAAATACATAGTTTCGAATCAAATTTAAGTGCCAAGCTGCGCAAGTCGATTCTCAATAGTGCGCATAATGCACACGGTGAAGGGCATAGATGCGCACTATAGCGAAGTGACTCGCGACGCGGCGAAGTTGTTCAAAAATCGAACTTCGCACGTTGGTTCATCCATTTTTAGTCGCGAAGCAGTATAATAGTTCTCACTTCTTCCGAATCAATCCCCCAAGAAGTTTCCAAAACGTGCTCTTGATTAAGCATGCCTTAAAAATCCTGAGGAACTTAATTTTCAATTGAGCTAGTGAGTTTTACAGGGTGTCCCTAAAAGTATGGGCACGACTTTACCATACTGCTAGTTTGAAACTAATGTAGATAAAAATCTGTTTTTCACACATTTTATTCTTGTACTTATTAAGAGTAGATTTAAAATTTTTAACGATTTTTTTTTCGCAACCTGTTTGTTGATGATGTAACATTTCCGGAAGCTCTTCTTATCAGTCTTGCACAAATTGCATTATTTCTGAGCGACTTTGCTGGACAAAGCTTGTGCTGGGTCATAAAGTATATACAATAAAAATCCGAAAAAATATATTTATCATTGCCGATACGATAAATGATCAGACCATCACATATTTTATTTGAAATTATACACTTAAGTATATGAAATGAGAATAGAAACTAAAAATCCGATTTTTGCTGTGGTCGATTTTTGGAAGGGCCAAAACCAAGCCCCTGTATATCCAATAAAACATGTAAAAACCTCAAATTTGTGTTGCCTACCCAAAATTATAGATATTTGACATAAGTAAATCTTAAATGAAATAATTTTATTCATATTCAAAATACCTGAAAAGCTATTATTTCGTGAAGTTATCTTATATGGAGAGAAACATTTGCGATGTTTTAGAATTTAAAAATTTTGTCAAACGTTTTCTAGCCAAGCCGAATAAGATTTAAAACAAAAATTCTTGTGGAACATCTAAGATACAATGTACTTGAACTCATCACATCAAAGGATTTTGATAAAAACATTTATTACTAGTTAACTTCCAGCAAAACACAGAGGTATGGTCTGTGCTGGCAAGATAAGAATTGCTTTACTAAAATCAAAAATTTTAATGTATAAGTTTATATATTCAGACAGGCAGCATCTAAAATGCCCCATGGAAAAATACAAAAATATAAAAATATTTATTTGCTTGAAAAAATATTGTGATTGTCGTTGTCGAAGTCGTGCCCATACTTTCTGGGACACCCAATACTCTGAAATTGTGCGCGCTTTCAAACTACAAAAGTCGAGTCTAGTACACGACACTGAATACCGCCTTACAGTTGAAATTCTTGTGTAATTTCCATTAGAATCGTCTCACAATCTTACCAGAATCTTTTAAGGATTATCTTTAAAATACCCTAAGGTACTCCATTCACTCTATCACTGTTCATATCAGACTCGTTTCAAGTTTTTCATTAGAATATTTCAAAAATTCTCTTCAGATTCGATGGAAGAATTACAAGATTTTTATCAGAACCTGGTCAAGATTCTAATCAGAAAATTCAAACGTTATATTCAGAATCCCATCAGAGTTCTCCAAAATCCTCTAAGGATTCTTATCAGAATCTTCTCTGGATGCTTGTCGGAGTATTCGTAGGATTTACATCAGAAATCTTCTGTGAGATTTCATCAGAATTCTTACATATTTCTCATTAGAATTGTTTCAGTTTATCAGAATCGTTTGGGATTCTCATCTTACCCCTTTAAATTTATCCTCCAATGTAATTTATGAGAATTCATCCAGAATTCTCAAAACAAATGTTTTTATATTCGCAACAAAATGCATTCACGATTTTTGTTTTAATCGTTCAAGGATTCGCATCGGAGGATTCTAATCGAAATCCTTCCTGGATTCTCACCGAAATCCTTCTAGTGTTATGATTTCAATCCTTCTTATATTCTCATCAGAATCCTTCTTAGATTTTCATCATAATACTTCCAGGTTACACATTAAATCTTTCTATGTTTCTTTCCACGATTCTTATCTCCAAATTTGAGGGTTTCATGGACGTGCGGTAAGTGTCGTCGGGCATTTAGCCGCAATGTGTCAAGGAGTGTGGGTTTGATTCCCGCTTCAGTCCAATAAAATTTTCGTGAAGAAGGTTTTACGTTTGTGATTTTTATCACAATTGTTCCAGAATAAGAATTCTCAAAGAGATTCTTCCAGGATTGTCATTAGTATATTTCCAGGATTCTCATCGGAATCATGTTAGGATTTTAATCAGAAACCTTCCAGCATCGTCACCAGAAACTGTTTTTCATAAGAAAACTTTCAGGATTCTTATCAGAAATCTTCAAGGGATTTCATCAGATGCCTTCTAGAATTCTTATCTGAATCAGCACTCCCATTATTCTTTTCAAGATTATTATTGACATCGTTAAAGCTTCCCACAAGGACCTTCCCAGTGTATGAGTAATTTCAAAAATATGGTATTGATCTTCCGATATTCAGGTCAGTGGCACAACCAAGGGGGAGGGGGTGTGATTTTTTGTCAATCCCCTCCCCCTCTTTCGTGGAAAAAATGTTACTTATCATAAATAATTTTGAAATTCAACATTGCAATCTAGAAAAAACTGGGTGTATTAATAGTTATATTTCTCTAAGTTTTGGCTTTTTTTATTAAGAGGCCCCCAGAAAAGTTTATTAAAACGTAATTTTCTCACTTTTACTGATAAGTTTACTGCGATTGTGCAATATTTGCCAGAAAACCATTCGCCAGAAAACTATTCGCCAGAATGACATCCGCCAGAAAGTACCATATGCCAGAATCATTCGCCAGAAAGTACCATTCGCCAGAATGTACCATTCCCCAGAATGGACCATCCTCTATATTTTTTTTATTTTTTTTTTTTTTCAGATAAATCAAGTATGCAATTGTAGGAGAAATAATCAAGCCAGAGCGATCGAAAATTTTGTGAGATTTTTTTTGTTAGTATTCTCAAAAAACTACAGGTTCTCTTGGACACCATCTCCAGTTGATTTAGTGAGCCAGCTTCGAATGTCCGTTTTGGGTATTGTAGATCTAGTATTCTAATTATTGGTCTAGGTACACATGACTTCGTTACGGTTTCACACCAAATATCAAAGATTACTCGAGCATTCAACGATCACATCATCACTTAAAGCTCTACACACTTAAAAACGACATCGCTGTTCGGTAAATTATTTTACGGTCTTTGATTAGTAAATCATAAAAAGTACTGAGATTCCAGCTCCTCTTAATAAAAGTACTGGTTTTTCGGTAACATTTTTCATTATTTACTGAATACAGTAAACTCTGATGCTGATAGCACCGTAAAATTGCAGATTGCCGAAAATTTTGAAAAGTCAGTAGAATGTTAGTACTGACTTATCAGCATCGAATGAATTGTACCGAGTTTTCGTTAAACTGCAACGAAAACAATTACCTAACCACGTTTGTTATCTGATATCTGTTTTTTTAGTAAGAAGCTCCTACTACAAAATGTCTCTCCATGATTTTTTTTTATCAATATTTCCATCCTGCCTTGTCGCTGCTCATGGTAAGTATTGGAATATCTTTCGACGGACCAGAATTGTAACGGTCAGCCGTTGCACATCGAAACCCGCACTGCATTGATCGAACTAGCTGGAGCTTAGATAGCACATCTATTCTTGCGAAGATTTGTTACCTTTCCGTGGTATGTCCATATTGAACGCAAAACTAACAGGTCATTCCAGCATAATAAACCCTTCATTTTAAACTTCCGAAAGGCCGCTCCGATCCTGGTGGATAGATATTTGATATTCGTCATAACTTTTAGTTCTATTCGCGGTGACCCAACTTGTTAGAGCCTAAATCGGACTGCATTATTAGGTGAACTTCCAACAGGCCAGACGCCGTAAAAACGGTGTTTGTCATGCGTTTCAATTGAACACCAAACTCCAACCACGAGCAGTCGACAGAGGCGAAAAATGAAAATAGAGTGGAAATCAATAACATTATGATCAGATTGGGGATATCCTGAAGGGATTGGGTCGTTGAAAAAACTGGAAAAATCAGCAAACTAAAGTAAACAGAAAAAAAACTTTACCGAAAAAGAAAGCAAAGTATTAGAGAACTTTTCACTGACCTCATCGGTACTTTTTTGACAGCTAAACATTTTCTAGTTTGCGGAGTTTTCGGTACCCATAAAAATACCGAATTAACTCTGCTGTTCAAAAACCCAGTAAAATGTTACCGACTTCGGTAATAAAACCTTAGTGTGTAGGAAGAAAACAAAACATACAAAAGATGTAAAATTGCATTCAATAAAAACTGCTCACTATATATGAAATATACTGCTTACTAATGTAAAGATTTGAAATTGAGCATGACTAATAGTAAAGTAAGGTTTGTTTTAATATATGTTGGCTCTGTAAAATGGTATTATAGTTTGGAAGACTTCACAAGAGATTCGCTCTTCTTTTCAGCATAAGTTGTTCTTCAAAGTTGTGTTGCTTCTTATGGACTAATTCATTGAATAGTTACGAGATTTCAATATATGTTGCAACTTTTGTTATACAGATGTTAAGGCATGAGATTATGTTATATTATAATTAGTAAATTCCAAACGATTTTCTTGCTGAAATTTTCAGTTACAATTATTTTTTTCTTAATTTTATCAAGTCTGACAGAAAAATAAGGTTTATAATATTTCACAAGTGATTCTTCCTTCTTTTCATAATAAGCTGTTCTTTTAAGATTTGTTGCTTCTGAAAGGCTAGTTCATTGGATATTTACAAGATTTTGATATACGTTGCAACTAATTGTGCCGTCTATTCGATGAAGTAGTTAATGCAATTAATCCTCTCGCAAACCAAAGTTACATTCACTATAACAACTTTCAGGAACTTTCAGACAAATAAGATAGTTGTAAAATTAATAAGAACATCCTATATTTGAAGAATTTCTTATTTGTTCCAAACCGTATCAAGTAGCGATAAGCTATGACTCTTTTTTGAATTCTCTTTCATGTACTGAAGTTTAGGTGACCATTATAACTAAAAACCTTTTGGTCTATTTTTACCCGAATGTCGTTCCCTCGAATATCAATTCCCCGAACACCAGTTATCCGAATGCCACTTTTCCCCGCAATCCATTCTCCCAAATTACAGGAAAGCTGTATTAGGATAGAACCACCACCTTCTATCCCCTGTTGAACGATCACGTGGTTTATGGACGGTCCCAAAAAAGATGCAGTACAAAGTAGATAAGAAATAATCTTCAGAGACAGAGTGGTGAACTAGAAAGAACGATAAAGAAAACAAGAAAAAATGCTGTGTTCGGAGGAACTTTAAAGAACCGCTGATCAAAAAAGAAGGGTGCATATCATATCAACCTTTCATCACCCTGAAATATACAATAAATTATAAGTGCCAAAACATTTTCGAGGAAATAGGCTACTTGAGAAAACAGGGTAGTCAGGGAACTGACATTAGCGTAACTGGTGTTCAGGGAAACGAAATTTGGGAGAAAGTAGCACAACCCCAATAAACTGTCCATTGAAAAGCAAACATTGTCTGGTAATTGTACGAGAAATTCTGTATAATATAATATTCTGATGAAAAACAGTTCACGGTGAAAGGAAATGCAATTTTCTCGAAGTTAAAACTAGGCAAAACAGCTTAGAATATTGTATCAAAACCTCATAGGCAAACATCTTGCAAGAGATGTAGAATAACAGTGTTATATTGTCTCCGCTCAGTGCACTAGCAAAAAGCTTGAAATGAGAAGAACGAGATTGTTACCGTACTATTATTTCAATTTAGTGCAATTGAAGATGTGGAGAGTGGCACAAGTTGAATATTCTGACGGCTCCATCTTTGGATTCCGAGATGTTTCGGCATCATTGATTGATCAAAATTGCCAAGAAAAATAATTCTGGGGAATGGTACTTTCTGGCGAATGGTACATTCTGGCGAATGGTTTTCTGGCAGATGTCATTCTGGAGAATAGTTTTCTGGCGAATGGTTTTCTGGCAAATATCGCACAATCGTTTACTGCAGGTTTTGAACGATTTGTTCTTGCATGCAGATACATTTGGACATTTTTAACAGCTCATTGATGCAACATCCGAAGTTTTCCAAATTTGATCATAAATAAAATAATATAAAAGCGTTCCGTTCCAAGGCTGAAAAACCACAAATTTTATTCTACAATGTGGGATTTAAGTAAAAATGCAATGCAGTTTTCCTTCAACCAACTACTTATAATAAACGCAACATTTCCTACTGCTACTTAATGTTTTTGAAAATCATTATTATTGAAAAACTTAAAACAGTTTTAATGGACAAAATAGCCAAAGAGTGATTGAACGCTATCACGTTTATGTATGGACATCCATATTTAACTATAAGTGAAGAAAATAAAGAACTTTCGAACAAACGACAGAGGATCAAGATTTGTTATAATTATTCATCTTTATATGGATGAATTTTCGCCTACAACGAGTTTGTCATTCAGGATAAAGATTGTAAACGATATCAGAATACTTGAATTTCGTATGGGTAAAACAACTAAACCATTCATATCTAAGAATAAAATAAGCTACTCATTGAACTTTAACACTTCACTTCACTTTTTGGAAAAGAAAAAAATAAAATACTAAAAAACCACTAGATAAGCGAGCAAATGTTGCTTATCATGCCTATTTCGTCTGCAGTCTTACAGACTTCTTCAGTGTCGAGTGCTCGACTTGATTTATATATAGGAAGTAGAATCTATTCTTTATCCAACACAGGTGAATTTCAGGAAGTTTTTGAAAATATTCAAAAATAATCCCTTGAATTATGTAAAAGGATATCGTGGTGAATCAAAATCCGGACAGTACCAATATCCGGACACTTTGATAATATTCATTAATTTATACATAATTTGAATGTTTTTATGTTTGGGATTTTTTCATAATCTATGCTTTAAATCTTGAAGATTATTATACTATAATTTTCAATCTAGTTAACATTGCCAAATAATTATTAAAAATAACAACACGTTAATCGTTTCTGTCGGACGTCATCCCTTCGTGGTCCTTGTGAATGCAGATTTAGATCTTTGAACGCACAACCCAAACCAAAGGTTGAAGAAAGAGTGCGTGAAGTATATTTTTATGGAGTGTTTTGAATACAATTAAATACAGAGATATACGTTCAATGTTTAATATCATAACTATTGTGAATTATGAAGCAAATGTGTATTGAAAGGAGTTTAAAGAGACTGTCCGGGATTGCGGGTCAGTGTTTTTAAACCCGGACATCGTGTGGAAGACCCACTTTTTACTAGTGTAAATGATGTTTTTGATATATAAAACAAGAGAAGACTTGAAATATATACATATAAAGTGTTGTGAGTTATAAGAAAATGGTGTAATGTAAGAATAATTGCGTATATCTGAGATTCCAGCCACACGTTAGCAAGTTCAAGCCACACGCGTGGTTCAGTTCAGGTAATTAAATCACTAATATTCGTAATGTATTGTCCTTTGTGACAGTATAGGGAAAAACGTACGTCGAATTGATAAAAATATATTAGTTCGACGAGTTTGTATGGTTTTCTTGAGAAGATATGCAAAAATGTCATATAAAACACAGGTGTCCGGATTTTGATCCAAAAATGTCCGGATTTAAAAACATCATTTGATCAGGTGTCTGAATTTAAAGACAAGACACGCTCCTATATTTCGTTGATTTACTTGTAAAAATCATGAAAAATATCGAAAATTTAGTCACTTTCATGAAGATCTGAAGTGTAATAGGGGAACTTACGTATTGTCGGCAGCCTAAGCAGCTGAACTTTTAAGAAGGCAATTTTACGCAACAATGGAGCACAACAATTAGCAGGTGACACCTGAACTACACTTGAGCACTCTTCGTTTATTGATTGTTATACATAAAACACTATTTTGTTCTCTTAATCTTCTATTTTTCCTCACCAAAGTCACGAGGCACTTGTTCTTTTATCGGCAATGCAATTACTATTGTCGGCAACAAAAATGTTCACTTCGGCAATCCAAAACTGCGCAAAAACTAGTTTATGTATTGGTAACATTTCGTATTTGTTGACAATTCCTGAAATTAAACGTCATTCATTATGTTCTACTCGTTGAAAGGGCCAATGCAGAAAAATACAGACTACACTGAGAAAAGAATTGCAGTTAGAAATAAAATAGCGGAGATTCAAATTGAATACACAATGCCACTAAATTTATGCAGACTAAGGCGCCGTCCACATATTACGTAACGCTCTAGGGGGAGGGGGAGTAGGCTCAAACATTGCGGCTCAAACACATTTTTTTTTTCATGCAAAGACCGTTGCGGAGGGGGAATGGTCGAAAATTGTACATTTTAACCTTATATCATAAATGGACACTGCCTAATTTAATATTCATTTATTTTATCGAATAAATTTTGTATTCAATCTCACTATGGCAGCATTTCGGCTTTAAAAATTGCCATGTCATGGTATTATCGCACCGCCACCAAACCGGATCGCGCCAGTGAGACTCGCGACGCGCCTCAACTCGCGCGATTTTGAAATCAGTTTTTTAGTGTGGCGCTGCATTCTTACGGCGCACGGGGCCCGAGAAAACAATAATTATAAATAAATGTTGGTCTTGATTTCTACCGGATACATAATAATAAACTTGCAGCAGGTGCGAATCCAACCTAGAAGTTGCAGCGTGACGTCATGGTTAATTGATTCATAATATTGTGCTCTGCAAGAAAAATCCACGGAACGCGATTATCGGATTACTTGAATTTCAGAGTTGCGTTTGAATGAGTTACATGCATGCTCCTATTTGCTACTCGCACATGCGCTACAGTCTATTTAGGGTGCGGCTTATTTTTCAAAAGTTCTCAAAACCAAAAATTCGTGTACTCTTCTGAATTCGAATCATATTAGTAGAGAAACCTCGAAGTTTGAGCCAAAAATATTAAAATTTAAAGGTGCAAGCGTCTTGGAGGTGAATTTTCAAGTTATAAATAATGGCCTTCAGTGGAGTCACCATAACTTCGGTAATTTCAGCATCATTACCTTAAAAATTATTTTTTTTGAAAAATTTGTAGAGCATCAAATTTGTGTAAAATCAAAACTAGTTTCAATAAAAAGTAGTTCACTCCATTTTTTTTTATTTTACTGAAGAAATATCTTTGTTTGACCATAACTTCATGAATACTCAACCGATTCCAAATATTTTTGCATGGTTTTGAAGCTTATTTAATTGTGTTCAAACTTTGCATACACCGCATTTTACTGTTTTGACCAAGTTATTCAACATTTTCATTTTTATCAGTTAAACAATATTCTTAAGGCTGAAACTGGTTTTCCTTATTTGTTAAACCTTTGAAAAGGACTTGGCAACATTTTTTAAGCAATTTTGAAACAATGATGTATTTGCACACTATTCAACTTGTAATTCAAACAAAATGCTTCAGAAACATAAGTTTCATATGAAACATGTAGTATTCGGCAAAAAACTTAAATAATTCAAAGAAATTTGATTTTTTCTTTAAAAAATCATGTTTTGGGTAGTTTTTGTTACAAAACTAAGCAAGGTCCTTGGTTCAATTCCAGGTTGCCGCGAAAACTATTTTTGTTTTCAAATTCCGGTTCCATGACGTAAATTTATGAATTTCAATCCAATTTCTTGTGGCGAATTTTCATATGGGGTTCCTATGTTTATCGATAGTTCGTTTTCCTAAGTGTAGTTTGTTTGGCCCAATGGCACCTTCTCGAAGGGGTGAGTTTGGGCCAATTTTCAAATGATTCCTATTTAAAGGAAAATAATCAGATTTCAATTATTTGTTCAGCATTTGCAACGTATTCTCATTTTTAACCGAACATATCAAGTTAAATTGCGAAAGTTATTTAAAAAAATGAGAACTTACGCATTTTTGGCCAAATCTCACCCCCAACGATGGTACTTGCATAGTTGTTTTCATTTTTTTTAATGTCAAGAATTTCACCGTGAATTGAACTATTCACTGACAAGCTGAATGGCTCGATATGGTTTTGGTCTGTAAAGGTTGCTGCTCTTGCACGCTCTATCACCAAGTTATTACCGAGAGAATGAATGGTATTACAGTCTAACCTCTTTTTAATACCGTTTTTTTACCGACGGTTCGTTTTACGACCACTTTTTAACAACCGAAATTCAGATTAACGACCGTTTTTATAAATGACCAATATCTTACAAAGTATTCAAATGTTCAGCAAAATTGTTCAGTAGTTCAAGGGCTAGCACCACCATCACTGAATTGCGGAATTCTACCACTAGGTGATGCTAGTGAGCATGAAACATTTGTTTTGCGGTTATCTTAGGATCCTGGCCACTTAGAAATATGGCGCCTTGTGCAAAGTTGTTCAGTAGCTCAAGGACTATCATTATAAAAACTATGAGATTCAAAATTTTGCCACCAGGCGGCGCTAGTGAGCATCAAACTTTTGTTTTGCGGATATATCAGGATCCTGGCCACTCAGAAAGATGGCGCCTTCGGCAAAGTTGTTCATTAGCTCAAGGATCCTAAGTGGTCAGGATCCTGAGGTATCCGCAAAACAAAAGTTGCATGCACACTTGTACTGCCGATGACGCAATTTCACTTAAGCAGTGTTGCCAGCTACGACAAAATTTTGAACCCTTCATCAAAAACTGGATTACAGTTGAAGAGTATTGCTATGTTGCTAAGCATTCTATTTTTCTGTTCCGCTCAAGTTTTATGGCTTTGATCTTTTATTTATTCTTATTGAACAGTGCTGCCAGCCACATGAACATTTGTGATTCGGCCGACTGTATAGCACGCAACACTTCCTTCAACTTTGGTCAACATTCGGTACCGTCATCTTTGAAATTTTTGGTATTTGCATATCACACCCCCATAAAATTGGCTCTTTCGATAACAATCGAGCAGTGTTGCCATCTATTACCAAAATATGAAAACTTGAACGGCCATTTTGGAAAGTTCTCAACCCATGCTTCAACTTTGCCGAATATCCCGAATCAGTATTTCCGCATATAGACGTTGCATTTTTCAAAAACATAATTATAACCCAGATTTTTTTTACGTCCCCCCGATAACGGTCGTAAAAAGAGGTTGGGGTGTTTAAAAAAAAAATCCGATTGCGATGTCCCAGGATTTAATTTATGTTTTGTTTTTGAATATCACTCTCCGAATATGGTTTGATCAGCTAATTCGGATCAAAATCCAAACCTTGCTAGTAAATTTTAAGGTTCATATTCTTCTCAGTGTATGAGAAAATCAGAATAGACCCTTTTCAAATCTACTCACTTTTGATTTGACACATTTACATCATCCACTGATTGCCTGTAGAACAACAGGAGTGTTGCCAAAATAGTTAACCTATTAAAAGAAGTATATTTTATATGTTTCTCAGTATTTTGAAGCAGGCTTGAGGGGTTTCTCTCTGCGATGCAAAGAGGAGGCGATTTTGCCGTTTTTCTGAGGAGAAAAAAATAAACTCAAAATTTTCAACACAGATCCTCAAGCGATTCTAGTGAGAGTGCAGAAAAATGCGAGGATTTTTTCAGACACTCTCTCTCTCTCGTTGCGATGCTCACCATCACTCACACTTCAAACGAACTCTCGAGTCTGCCGCCCGAACAGACAGTCCTCGGGGAGTTGTGAGAGCACCCTTTTTTGATGGAATTTAACTCGTTTTTTTTTGTGCTGCATCTTCCTCGCTCATTTTTCGTTGCCTCGCTGCTTAGCATTTTTTGGCTCCCTCGCAAAGAGGCACTGGCAGCACGCTGCTCTAGAGTATGTCACCGAACTCTGATGATGTTGAGGAGAATTATCAAGCCTGTTTTGAAGTTTATGCGCTACAATCTTCAAATAAGGCAGGCATTGAAAGACTCAATTATTACCCATGCATGCTTTGTTGCATAATTCCAATAAATTAATTAGTTGTGTTCGATCTTTTCTGTGAATTTAAATCGTGAATAACAATTACACCGCAATTGAATATGGTTTTCTGGCAACCTGGTGCAGTAATAAAAAGTGATTGCCGAAGAAAACAAAGTTCATTAATTTTTACTTGTGATTTGAAGCATAAAAATTAAGTATTTTTGAGTGCTTTATAGACCAATCAAAAGTTTAATTGTGCATAAGTGATCGGTGCGTAGATTTTGTGAAAAAATTGGCATTGGAGCGGAGAATTGGACCTTTCGAAGTGGTGAGTTTTTCGTAAGCTGTTCTTGTGTTGTTCTGTTCGGCAGTTGAATGACGATGATTTCGTAAGCATTTATTTCATTTAATAATAAAACCCATGTTATATAATATTTTCGTCAAGAATGTGATTTATATGGAAGATAATAGTTCAAGGAACATGTTGAGCACATTGAAGGTAACCCTTGTTCCGTAGATAAATTCTAACAAGGACGGTAAGTTAGTGTGTGTGTGTGTGTGTGTGATACAATCCACCTCCCACTGGCCGGCAGTGCTTTTATGGAAGAAAATTGTATGCATGTATTTAATGATACCCTTCGATATCTTTATATCTGCAGACAATTTTAGCCCAGGAGATGAAAGGTGATAGCTCTACTGAAATTCCAACGACCCATTTCAAGAATGGCAGTAAATACACACACATTCTGAGGTCATTTTTATTTACAGTAAGCCCCGCATAAAAACATCCAGATATCAAATGGATATATGCAATGTTTTTACACTTCCCGAATCGAAAATCATATTTTCGACCCTGGCACGTATTTAGTTTGAATTGGTAATAAGTGAGTAAAGTAAACAATAATAAAGAACGATTTTACCAGGATGTGAAGCAGTTTTTCTCCGTCGCCGCACTGGGGTTTCCGTAAAATACTATACACTTTTTCACTGCACTCCACGCGTAACACGTTCGATCCTGACCGCATCACCCGCCCCGCAGGAGCAAGCGTCGCAGTCAAAGGATCACACACTACTGCCCTAACAAGGACGGTAAGTTAGTGTTGCCGAAAATACCCTCAGGGTGCCGAAGCCATCATTTACCCTAATATGTTGAATATTAACACTTCAAGAATATTTTAACCAAACATACCTAAATATAAGTTTGAACATTTCTGTCGACTTAAGCGTCCGGGTATTGATGCAGCACGGTATGCCTGGATTAAACAAGAGAATCTAAAGTTTGCAAATGTTGCTTCATCCTCTTTTAATGTTAGTCTAGATATATAAATAAAATTTTCCACTTCTACTCCCGTTTCACCTTCAAACAAACCAAACCCCCCCCCCCCCCCCACTAGAGAAAAATCCTGGTTGCACTACTGGTTCCGGTATAATGTAACCGTGTCCTTAATTGGTTTGTTTCAACCAAGAACACCCAAGTAACCAAATAGCTCACCATGCTAATATAGGGCTTTTATAGAGCTGACATACCCTATATTAGCCGTATAATAGCCCTATAAGCCCAAAAAGGCGAATCAACGGGCTAGTGGTTACTTGGGCAGGATTCTAAAACTGGACCTACAACGGTCTTCTTCATTCAAAGTGACCAGACAGGCTTCCGATTGTCATCTTTTGTCGAATAAATATGATTTTATATGACACAGTATGGAAATCAACATTTCATTTGGGTCGGCTCGCCGGGATCGCACTCTAAGACTTCCGGCCTCCTGTAACAGAACATGTCTAATGGTCATGTGATAAACCCTTCCATTACCAATACCCCTAAACGAAAGTTAGAAAAAAAAAACGCATTTTGAGCTGTAACTTTTTTGTTTTTGATTTTGACACAAAAAGCGGATATCCTTCTAGTTTAAGGGCTTGTACAGAATTTTAGGATTGCCCGTTCCGGAGTAATTGCGAAATCAAAATGGGAGTTTCAAAATAGCCATTTTCAAAAGAGGTTAATTTGCAATAAGAAATCAGCTGAGTTTTTACAAAATTGTAGCTCTATAACGATGGTGACGCATGTCTAGGAGGCCATCATGGTGACTACATGCCGCGGATCACAATTTCCGGATGTTTCGGGGAACCGGTTCCAGGGCCATTTTTTGGATGTGAGTAAATACTATTATGCGACACATCAAACTTCATGATTAAAAAAATGCTTTATATGGCTGCGCTGCACAGTTCAGGACACATCTGACCACTTTGGAATCGGAATCCGGGTTTCCAAAGAACCGATTCCGGGGCCAATTATTAAAAATCAGTGAACTTGTCATGCGACACATCATACTTCGTAATTTTGAAAGATATTACATACGTTGTATGGATGAGCTGCAACGCCTGGGACTTTTTTGGCCACTTTGGAACCGATATCCTGGTTTTAGAGAAACCAGTTGGTTCCAAGGTAAATCTGTGAAGCCACTTTTTTGAAAGTAGCCATTTTGATTCCAGAATAACTCCGGAACCAGTTGTGCAATCCTGAAATTCTGTACAAGCCCTCAAACAAGAAGGATATCCGCTTCTCGTGTCAAAATATGATACAAAAATATGAAAAAAAAAAAAAAGAACAAGGTACAGCCCATAACCTGTTTTTTTCCAACTCTCTTTTAGAGGGGTTGGTAACGGAAGGGATAAAGGTTCAAAAATGATCCCCATGAACTTACAAAACTTGATTCATACCATATTCATATGCTTTCACATAAATACATTTGAATTGTATTGAAATTATACCAACAATACCTGATGGAATTGGAGGTGCACACTACATTTCCAGCCGTGTATCCGGATTGACTACCGGTATAAAAATCTTTGTGGATGCATTTGGATGTGTAACTAATCCTCTACACAAAACTGTTAAAATTTGTCAATTGAGTCAAAAAATATGAACAAAAGGGTGCAACAAAGTCATCCACAACTGTTCAGATTAAATTCATTTTTTTTTAATGTAAGGGCGTAAGGATGCTTTGAGGTGTATTAGGTTTCGCATAAATGCTTGGAAACCATTATTGGCCTATAGTGAGACAAAAGATCGAATCAGCGGAGCAAAAGCTCGAGCCATGTATATTGCCTTCAATCCACGTATATTATAGGTTAAACCTCTAATTTCAGTAAAATATTCACCAAAATTTCAGGTTTTACTTAGTTCAGTGGACAGCTGCTATTTTTTGGGACATTTCAATTTCCTTCAATTATTATTTTTATTTTGCATATTTTTTTGACAATAACTTAGTGTGTATTTTTCTCCAAACAAAAGTTTTTGACTGGTGTGAAGTATGCCTGTCATAAAAGTATCATAATTTTGTGTTTCTGCCAGCGAACTTTTGCCCCACACTAGATTCAAACTCTTGCCCCACCCCCAGTTTGTTTCAGACAACAAATTCTAAAACTGTTATAACTAAATATGGGTATTTTTTTGACACGAGTTTGTTTAGCAATATGTAGCCATATGTGTATTGATGTATATTGTTTGGTTTTCATTTCATTTCGACTATTATAGTTTTTCTTGAAAATTTTATCATTCCACTAAAGTCGAACTTTTGACTCAATGGTAAGGTTAAGGTATAAAGCATGGAATCCAGCCCAAATTTTGTTGTCAAACATGAAAGGCACAATTTTCACAAAAAAATTAGTTTTCTGGTTACTATCTCTTCAAATTGGTGGTGCAGTTGAATTCGCAAGTAGGGTCATCACAAGTCGGACAGCCATCTTTCAATTCTGGAATGTTTCACTAGAAACATCTAAAATGCATTATAATTGCATGGTCCGTAATTACATACCATCTTAGTTCAATGATTGCAAAATATTACTTCCCTGCAAAACTCCATCTTATGTTTCCCTACGCACTTTGTAACGCACATAGTATAGAGCGATCTTTCACAGTCTTTACCTACGAAAGCAGCCCGGAACACAGAAATCCCTTCCTGCCAATTGACTGTCCACTTCTGGATTTACAAGATAATGATAAAGTAATAGGCGACCCATGATCCTTATCGTTTCGCAATGTTGCCGCCGGAGGAAAAATGAAAGGGCTTACGGCAAGGCAATGCGTACGACGACAACTCGTTGGTGGCATATGGAAAGGCTGGGGAAACGGGGAAGAAACGGGACAAAGGCATTATCCTGACTGATGATGCTTGAGCTGTATCAAACCAAGGAAACTGCTGTTGGCTGATGGCATACTGTGCCACACGCTTATTCTGCTTTGTTGCTGGAAGAGAGCAACGGACAGACACATTCAGGTCAAAGGAGTATCCTACATGGGGCGAACCCCAAAGGGCGAACGGAGAAAAATGAATGTAGGTAATCTATTGTTGCTGTCCGGTGGGGCTTTTCCCATCGTAATAGGAGAGTCACCGTAAAGGACAACGATGGAAATGGCAGACGGGGTATTCTCACGTGGAACTGCTGGACGCATGGCACTGCTGGTTGATTAAGGATTACAGCCGGCTAAACGACGTGGAATAATGAGAAAAATAATGCCAGCCTGGTGGTAAATAAGAGATACTCAGGGATTAATCTGGCTTCTCGGTGTACAACCTACCTTAGTCACTCTTCGTCGAGCATAGATTAAATGTAAACTGAGGCCAGTCTTCCGATCTGAAAGGTAAGTGGAGCACCTGTTTACAGGATACCTACATAGTTTAGCGAAGGCTTTATTTAGAATGGGAATAGATGTCTTCATTTGTAACATTACGGAAAATTGTGCCAAAACGTCAGAAAGAAGACTTCTTATCGCAATTTTCCCAGACAATATCCATTTCTCTACAGTCTTCAACCGCACAAAGGGTAAAACACTTCTTGAAAAACCACTTTGTTAGCATAAACTACACTCAATCCTAATGTAGCTCTAAATTCATTCGTCAGACATAGGTCCTACTCTTCGTTGTCGTTACCGAAAATCTGTACCGCAAAACGACGTGAATGGCTTTGGCAGTGCAGTGTTGCTTTCGGAGT
Source organism: Aedes aegypti (assembly GCF_002204515.2). Taxonomy (NCBI): domain Eukaryota; kingdom Metazoa; phylum Arthropoda; class Insecta; order Diptera; family Culicidae; genus Aedes; species Aedes aegypti. The sequence goes on from NC_035108.1 coordinate 308,315,636, forward strand.
AAGTTGAAAAGTTAAAACTCGTTGAAAGTGCTTACACATTTTCTTCTCGATGGTGGAAAAGTCGCTGCTTGGGTGAATAAAGCGATGCTTGTGAGCTATTTTAACCCGTCTTGCTTTGAATTGTCCGCTGTGGAAACGATAAAATACAGCAATGGCATATTGTTAGCGTAGTGCCACTGCAAGGTGAGGAAGCTGAAAAGACAACAGTGAACGAAGGCATTTTTTTAAATTTCTTTATTATTATCATTCCAAACATTACATTCATTTCTTATATCTAGGTGTTCTGTGTTATTAGACAACACTATCATCCTAATTTGGTAAAACAAATTTAAGATCTTATTAACATTTTGTTAACAACATATTACATTTCATTTGCCGTAGCAGTTCAGATTTTATACAGGTGAGTTGATTTTACCTGCTTATAAGAGAAAAAAAAACTCGTTTTCAATTTACTTGACCTAACTTAACCTAAACATATAACGCATTAATCGTGGAAATAGAAGATTGTAATGATTTATGCTTGTAATTAATAATTATTATATTTGACATTTGTTCCATTGTTTCAACATTGGACATTCTATGTAACTCATTGGTACTATACCAGGGAGGAAGTTTCAGAATCATTTTCAAAATTTTATTTTGAATTCTCTGCAGAGCTTTCTTCCTGGTATTACAACAGTTAGTCCATATTGGTACAGCATACAACATGGCTGGCCTGAAAATTTGTTTGAATATCAAAGGCTTGTTCTTAAGACAAAGTTTTGATTTTCTATTAATAAAGGGATAGAGACGTTTTACATATTTGTTACATTTGGCTTGAATACCCTCAATGTGAGTTTTGAAAGTTAGGACCCTATTTTATAAGACGAGTCGATCAAAAACAACTCGACTGGAGTCACTATCGACCAAAAATTTCGCTCGACTCGGCTCTGTCACTCGAGTTTATCGACAGTTGTCACTTTATGTGACTGGATTACTATTGGAGTCGACGGGTGACATCTGAAATATGTATGCTTACTTTGATCGACAATGACTTCAGACGAGTCACGTAAATTCGCTCGAATTACAAAATGGACCCCTTAAATTCTTATCTAGCATGAGCCCCAGATACTCAACTTCATCTCACCAATTTATTGGAACCCCTCTCATCGTGACAACATGTCTACTTGAAGCTTTAAAATAAAGAGCTTTTGGTTTATGTGGGAATATTATTAGTTGAGTTTTGGAAGCATTAGGAGAAATCTTCCATTTCTGCAAGTATGAAGAGAAAATATCCAAACTTTTTTGCAATCGACTACAGATGACACGCAGGCTTCGTCCTTTGGCGGAGAGGCCTGTGTCATCTACAAACAAGGATTTTTGACATCCCTGAGGTAACTCAGGTAAGCCAGATGTGAAAATATTGTATAATATTGGTCCCAAAATGCTGCCTTGAAGAACACCAGCTCTTACAGGAAGTCTTTCAAACCTGGAGTTCTGATAATTAACCTGAAGTGTACGATTTGACAGATAACTTTGAATTATTCTAACAATGTATGTTGGAATAATATTTTTTTTTTTAATTTTACAATCAAGCCTTCATGCCAAACACTGTCGAATGCATTTTCTATGTCTAGAAGAACATGACCAGTAGAATAGCGAGCCTTTAGATTTGTTGGAACGGATTAAATTTGATACACGTAAAAGTTGATGAGTGGTCGAATGTCCATGGCGGAATCCGAACTGTTCATTGGCAAAAATATAATTTTCGTTGATGTGGGCCATCATTCTGTTCAAAATGACCTTTTCAAAAAGTTTACTGATGGAGGAAAGCAAACTGATTGGACGATAGCTAGAAGCTTCTGCAGGATTTTTGCCTGGTTTTAAAATTGGAACAAACTTAGCATTTTTCATTTGTCAGGAAAATAAGCTGATTGAAAACAAATGTTAAATATATCAACTATGAATGATAGGCCACTTTCTGGAAGTTTCTTGATAAGGATGTAGAAAATTCCATCATCGCTAGGAGCTTTTTTTTGAATTTTTTAATAATAGTTCTCACTTCTTCACAATCAGTCTCCCAGGCATTTTCGAAAACGTTCTTTTGGAAGAGAATATTTCCGAAGTCCTGAGTAACTAGATTTTCAATTGGACTAGTAAGTCCCAAATTAAAATTGTGCGCGCTTTCAAACTGCATAGCAAACTTTGAGCTTTTTCGCAATTAGTTATTAATTTTTTTTTCTCTTTCAATGCCGGTATTGGCTTCTGAGTTTTTTTTTCAAAATTTTAGATAATTTCCAAAAGGGCTTAGAGCCAGGGTGCAATTCAGAAATCTTATTTAAAAAATTTTTGTTTCTTCATTGTGCAAAACGTTTCTTGATTTCTTTCTGCAAATCCGACCATATAATTTTCATAGCAGGATCGCGAGTGCGTTAAAATTGCTTTCTCCTCACGTTTTTAAGACGAATCAAGAGTTTAAGATCATCGTCTATAATATAATCACGGTATAATCACGGATTCAAATTTTACTTCACATTTTGGAATTGCAATGCTCCTGGCTTCAACAATGGAATTTGTTAAAGTTTCAAGAGCATTGTCAATATCAAGTTTTGTTTGTATAGAAATGTTAACTTCAGTATCAGAGTCAATATATGTTTCATATATATTCCAGTCGGCTCAACAATAATTGAAATTGGAGTTGCTAGGATTGAGAATCACTTCATGGGATATTTGATCAGAATCAAAATCAGCATGAGTAACTAATTGGCTACAAAGATGACTAGAGTCGGTTAAGCCCAAGTCAATCGTAGATGGATTTCTAGAAGAGGAAAATATGTAGGGCTATCAGAGTATTGAATTGAGAAATATCCTGAAGAGCACACATCAAATAAAATTCTGCCGTTGGAATTACTTTGAGAATTATTCCATGACCGATGTTTGGCATTAAAATCACCAATGACAAAAAAAATTGACTTATTGCGAGTCAATTTCCGCACTTCATTTTGAAGCAAATTAACATGCTATCCAGAACATAAAATAGGCAGCTATAAAATATATTTACCAAGTTGTGTTTCAACTGAAACACCTAAAGTTTCAAAAACTTAAGTTTCAAATGACGAAAACAGTTGATGTTTCATACGCCTATGAATGATGATTGCAACTCCCCCACATACCCTATCAAGTCGATTATTACGATAAACAAAAAAAAGTTAGAATCTCTTTTGAGTTTAGATTCAGGTTTCCTATACGTTTCAGTAACAACTGCTATACGTACGTTATTAGCTGTAAGAAAATCAAACAGCTCGTCCTCTTTACCATTCAGAGAACGAGCATTCCAATTTAAAATATTTAAATTATTATTTGGATCCATTAGAAAACGTAATTCAATAACAATTGTATTAGTGAATTTTACATCAACTTGGACTGCTTCAGTCATAGTGGTGGCTTTGAACATTGCATCAATCATTTGATTCAATTGTTCAATTAGAAAATTAAAATCAGAGGCAGACATATCACATGAAGTGGGTATATTATCTGATGATGTCCCGTTAGAATCTTCGGTAGACGAAGAGGCGGAGCAGAAGTTTTCTGTTGTGGCAGGATTTGTTTTTTTATTTGGTTTGAAACAATTCGAATGGGTACTCGTAGTATGAAAAATGGAAGAGTTTAAATTACCTGCTACGATATCGGCAAAGGATTTTCCTTGGGTAGATATATTCGAAATTAAAAGATTCGGACGGCTACCTGACCGAAAAAAATAAGTTTGTGAATGAGCATGATGGGTATGATTCTTGATCAAGCGATCGTTAACTGAAAAATGAGCATCATTCGATACTCTACCAGGAGAATTCCAGAAAAGGCCGTTATCGTAACGGACAGTACCGTTCATCTGCCTGGCACGAGCTTCGACGACTCGCCTACGCGAAGGGCAAGCCCAAAAGTTAGACTTATGATTGCCCCCGCAATTTGCGCATATGAACTTATCGGTCTCTTCCTTCACAGGACAGACGTCCTTGGCGTGAGAAGAACCTCCGCAAATCATGCATTTAGCATCCATGCGACAATTTTGTGTACCATGACCCCACTTTTGGCACCGACGGCATTGAGTGGGGTTCTGGTGTTGCAGCAAGTACACTTTATTATTTATTATAAATTCTTTGTTAAATTTAAGACTGTAAATATTACATGTTATTTTGTTATTTGTTAATTCAATATTTGTTAATTTATTAAACTTTGCATATTCATTCGTTTTTATAAATTAAATCTCCGATTCAATCACCGCTAATTGCTCTCATAGAGAATATACGACATAGTTACTCACGCCTAAAACGAGTGTCTTGAGTTCCCTATGGTCAGCGCATAGTTTTTCAAGCCTGTTGAGCGTCATGACGCCACCCAAAATCCGCTTGAGTCGCGGGCACTGACCCATATGCCTATGCTATTCAGGATGCGTTGACCTTTTCCTTGTTCGGCATTCCACGCTTGTCACGAAGCTTAGCGAGCAAGCTGACTAGATGGTTTGAATAGTCAGTTGGAATGAGATGCACGACTTCGGGAAATATTGCAGATAAATTCCTTTGATGCTTGGTTTCGCGAAATTTAACTTCGTTGAATTTCGCAAAGTCTGGGGACAATGTTCAAAAATTGCGGCATCTGAGGATTACTCCAGCCTCGAATCGTTCACATTGTTCCGTTTCGTAGAAGAGGAAAGAACGGTCTGTTCTTGTTACCGTGTTGTAGTGTGATTGTGGAGGTAAAAGTGGCATGTTTCCTTAAGGCTAAGTAGCCCGTTATTCGTGTTGGCAACAATGATGACTTTTCAGCTTGCATTTCAAAGTGATAAAACTCAGTCTTGATAGTTTATATTGTTTTGAAAAAGTATCACTTTACGCGCTAACATGCATAAAGTATGCTGATACTTTTTCAGCTGTGTCAGTGCAAAACCAATTGATTTTCTTTGATTCGAAATAGTTAGATGAAATAGCAACAATCATCAACAACGCGTACAAATTACAATGACGGCCTACTAATTTGCATTGTGCTCCGTCTAGTTGAGCGCAAACCAAATATGCGCAAGCAGTTCAGTTGTTTGATAGTCCAAGTTTAGTGCGTAGATCATAATTGAATTCCGATCCTTAAGATCGGATGTCAAGAAGCTTGACCTCGGGGCTATATCACATATGTAATTGCTTGGCATCAAATGCGAATGTTGTTTGAAACACGACTGCGTTGATGACATTTGATAGCTGTTTTCTTCAATCATCATCCATCATTGAAAAAGCAAAGCTACTATGTTCAATTTTGTAACATGTCAGAAATTGCGCCATTTAGCAGCAGCTCTAAATGCAGGGGAATGAGGAATGTCGTATTTCCGACGATTTTTTTTACAATTTTTCTGTAATTCGGATACAAAAATAATGTACTACAATAATGTTCAGAAATGGCAAAGGAATGATACTATGGTTGAACTTTTATGATTAGGCATGAGGATCTCGTAGAACAAAAACTGTAAAGAAATATATGCTTTACAGCAATATATGCTCAACGTACGGCCCGCGGGCCGCATCCGGCCCGCGGGCCGCATCCGGCCCGCGACCCCATTTTGTGCGGCCCGCGGAGGGTTCGAAGATTCTTCTCACATTTGGCCCGTTGGTTACTCTACCAACCCGAAGTTAAATAGTTAACATACCAAGACTAACCGTTTTAATTTACAATTTAGTTTAAGGCTAACATTTTAGCCCGTTAATTGTTTATTTTGTGAATGATTTAAGTTCTTAAATGCCCAGAAGAAAAAATGCCCAGATTCATCTTGCAGCTAGATGTAAGCTCTGCCGATTGCAGTTTTATAAAAATTAAAATTGTTCTATTTATTAATTTGATTTGAGGTAATGATTTGAGGTTCATTATGAGAAAAAACACAAATATCAAATTAATATTATTGGGATCACAACAAAATGTTGCTACCGTGCCTTCTTTCAATATTCAATGAATGAAGCCTGAACATAACTCATTGTCAAAAGGATAAATTTCCAAACAAAATTTCACTAAATAAATCAAGGCTCAAATTTTTACAGAACTTTGGAAGTAAATTTTACAAACAGCTGGGCGCGGTTTAAAACGTAATTTTCTAAAATCCTGGGAAAGTTTATCATATAACACCATGTAGAATTTTGACAGAATCTTAAGCGAAAAATGATAGAGTATTGAGCAGGTTTGTTTTTATATACTGGTAAGCATTCACAACGTTTTCACGAAAGGATTCCGGACTGATTATTGGGTGAGATTCTGAAGGAATCCTAGACACGATTCTTGTAAAATCCTGAAAATTCCAACCAAGATTTTCGTAAAAGCTTGTTCAGGGTTTTAAAACATTCTGGGGCACTCCGATAATACTAGGTCGGGTTCTGGAAATTTTCAGAGTATGATTTTATAAAATCCTGGGCATTATTCTCACAGGGTTTTAAATTTCTAATGTACTCAGATCTTTCAAAATATGCTGGAGTTTATTTCATAATTTTGAAAGAGGCTTTCACTATATCTAGCAGGATGTTTTATTTGTTTTTCGGTTTTTCCAAATTAAATTTGCTTCGTTCACCAACTTTTGTCATATTTCTTGAACTTCGTCAAACTCACTGAATCGTTTGTCACACTCACTGTGTTTATTTAATGAGAACATTACGAGTGATAAAAAAATTTGGAACTTAAGGCGAAAATACATCGTAGCTAAACCTCGAATTTTCAACAGCACAAATATAGGGAACTAAACAACCATTCAAGCTGAAAATTTGGTCGAATTGTCATCTGCTGGTGGTGACCAGTCGATCAAATTTACAACGAACAATTGTCTAGTTTTCTAGATTTGTGCTTTTGGAAATCCGAGGTTTGGTTTTGTCAGACTTCATGCATATATTTGAGCGTCCCAAAATGTGGCCTGCCAAACAAATTTTTTTTCTGCGATTTGGCCCGCGGTTCAAAAAGGTTGAGCAGGCCTGCTTTACAGGTACTTCAATGAATAGAAATCAATTTTATGAGGTCAAAACCATCTCTAATCGGCTTACAGTGTTCTCAGAAGTTGTAAAGTACTAATTAGAGTTTAACTAGTGGTATTTATTTTGATTTTCGTTTTTCAAAAAACTCGTTAGAATTTTTTGAATGTAAAAAATAGCTAAAAAACACAAATCCGGTTTGAGGCACCTCCTAAAATTGAATGAAAATTTGTCTGGTAGTTTGTTTTTGTATTGCAACTAGGCCTAGGGGATGACTGGTTGAATCTCAGACATTTCGATTTTTGTGAAACTGACTAATGTACATTTTCAAATGGAGTAAGTAATCCATGTACATTCGGCCCCCCTCAATAAAGTTAGTTTGCTCCATGCACGTAGGAAAAAGCCCTATGTATTTTGCATGTATTTAGTTAGTGTCTCTTAAGGTATCTATGTTGCATCGCGTTCGTAGGTAGTTTTTCGTAGTGATTTTGCGTCGTTTACTGGGTGGTCAGCCCGAATATGACTTTGAGACAGTTCTTTCGTTTTCTGCGAACTGGGACGGGTGAACTTTTTGGACTGGGCCTGTGAAGAAAAACCCCGCTGGAAGGAGACCTTGATTCCCCTAATGGAGTTCAAGATCTCCTGTCTAAATCCCCCAAATTCACTTCATCTTATCGCAAAAGGTGATGTACATTCTCGTTAGCTGAGGTACGGAATTGCTATTTCAAAGAAGCTCAGTAAGAACTGTATTTTTTGTCATTAAGATGTATCTGAACTAGTAAATTGAAAGTTGTGGATGTGCGCGATGAAACCTAATTAAACATTGCCAGTTTCAATAAAAATTACACTTAGCTATTCCACATAATGACACATTTCCAATAAAAACCCACACAACCAGTATTGCACTCTACCAGATTACGTTTACTGTCAGGAAAAATCCCGGGCTTAGCATTTGCCATCAACCATCAAACTGCAAATTGATTTTTCCGCCAGACTGAGCTAACTCGTTCTCGGACCAAGTCGAGAGAGAAGAAGTCAAAATCTAGTTCCCCAATTAGTTTCGGAAAACTCACTTCCCTAAGCGGAAAGCGACACCAAGTGTTTTATTTGTCTTGTCCCAAGCAAAAGCAACCACAGTAAAGTTGTTCGTACAAATACACCCCTCGGACCTCTCGAGTCTGTCTAGAAAGCACTTGAAACTAGACGACTATTTTCTCAAGATTTACTCACCCAAGCACTGTATGTTCGACGCTTGAAGCCAGAAGCTCCCCGAGCCTCCCTGCGCAACTAAAAGCACTGGCAATAAAATTCCTATTTGTAATTTAATTTGTTGCCCGAGAAAGGAAATAAAACACAAGTTCGGGTAATGTTTTCCGGTTGCTGTTCCTAATGGGTATCCCTCTGTCACCCCCTCCCCCATGGTTCCTTGAGAATCTTGACTTCCCCTTCCAAGACCGTATATTCTTCACTGACACACCGTACAACAACTTAACCCTCAGTCCCAAAAGAGAGCGGGAAACGGTCGAACAGCTTTTGATGAATGTTGGCTTCGGTTGGGTGGTCTGGTCCCTGGTCCAGGTCAATTCAAACTGCAACCAGACCGCATGCAGGCGGCAGCACACAGGGTTCCAATTGCACACTAGAACTGGAAAAGTCATTCGAGAAAGAGGAAGAGATTACTGCCACAAAGCTTCCGTTGGATTTCGAGAAGTGTTTGTTCACTAATTAATTACCCCCCTCTTGTGGTTAGACGATCACTGCAAGTAGTCTGAATCGAAGGACTTGAGTTGAGATGTGTATGGATTTGTTTGGAGCAAATTGTAGAGCTTTCGCTGGAAATCTTCAATTTCTTGAGATAGATTTAAAATCAACAGTTATGGTAGAGTGAAATGCTCTTACGTGTACTATCCATGATTAAACATTTTGGATACCTGGAGCTGTTGGATTTTAACTATGCTATTTAAATTATTTTGAGGAGTCGAAAGAGGCCTTCGTGAGCCGAGTGATAAGAATTCGTTGCTACAAAACAAAACAATGCCGAAGGTGTCTGGGCTGGATTCCCGGTCGGTCCCGGTCGGTTTTATTACTTCCCTGGGCATAGAGTGTCATCCTACCTGCCACACGATATCTTCTTCTTCTTCTTCTTCTTCTTCTTCTTCTTCTTGGCATTAACGTTCTCACTTGGACAGAGTCTACTTCTCAGTTTTGTGTTTTTATGAGCACTTCCACAGTTATTAACTGATAGCTTTCTTTGCCAAAGTTGCCATTTATGCATTCGTACACTACACTGATACACTATGCCCAGGGGAGTCAAGCAAATTTCCATTACGAAATGATCCTGGACCTACACGATATACGAATGTGAAAATGCCAAAGAACGCTCTCAGTGAGTAACAGTAGAAGTGCTCATTGAACACTAAGCTGAGAAGAAGGCTCTGTCCGAATAAGGGTATTGCCAAGGAGAAGAAGAAGAAAAAGAAGTTAAAGGAAGTTGTCGTCCAGTCTTCAAAAGAAGTTGAAGTGTAGGTATACCAAGGAAAATAATTTTCTTTAACAAACCAAACTAAATGCAAAACACTTGGGAAGCAAATGAACTATCCTTTAATGACAAATAAACGGTACCTTGAAGCTGCAAAGAACCGGAATGGGCTCTTTTACTTATGCAATACTTATACAAAGCACTTCGTCAAAATATGTAGTCAAGTACACTTGATGTGACACCCACACAACACTCGAAGTAAACCGTCAAAGTCACGTTGCAAAACTCTTTAAAACCACTTAAAATACTTTATCTTGTCCTTAACGCCACCACACACACCTCGAATTCCACATGATCAAAACCCCTTCCCATTCCCAGAAATCTGTTGCTTATTTCAAGACTAAAGTTCCAAAAACCACTCCAAGTCAGAAGGGGAGGCGAAAGTGCTCCTTGTTGTTGTCAGTCAGTCTGCCAGCCGAGGACGGGATTAAAATTTTAATAAATTAACACGCTTGTCACCCAGCGACACCGTCGTCGGTCGTCTGCTTGTCAACCAATGAGGACACCCACAGTAGGGGCAGATGATTCACAATGCCAACTGAAGCGAAACCTTATTTTACAGGGATATTTAAAGATTTACTAGAAATTTGTAATGAAACACAGTTTTTTGATTATGGTTAATCGTTTACGGCTAACAAGCTGAGTGGAAGTTAGAACAACTACCGTAAAACTATGAACACATTAATGTGACAGGGCGCGTTACCCTTACACCACGAGAGGACCCGTGGACGCAGAGGTTAACCTGGATTGGATTTCAGCTCAATAATCACGTAGTCTTCCTTCGCAAAGCGCACCTCTTTCAGAAGAATTAGATACCCCAGATATACAATACATTGTATACTGAGCTTTCTTACCGCATGAGTGAGTTTTGGTCCACTTTGCCCTACGTTCTGATGCTGCCGGATGTGACACGCGAAGCTCGAAATCCGTCTGGGCCAGACTAGATAACTATACCTAGCTAAGTAAGTTTACGCAGAGCTCTGCAGCTCACTTGGTGCTTGGTGCTGCTGGTGAGAACAGTCAATGTGAGTTACGACTTTTGAAGGTGCTGTTCACAGCAACGACGCGCCGGTGGAGTATGTGACGGATCCCACTTGTTGACGCTTGCGGTTGAATGGAATGTAGCTAAGTGAAATTTTATTCGGAGCTCAGGAGATGAAGTTGAGAGAAAGTTAACGCTATGTTTGGAATCGAAAAGTTTAAGATAGGATAGATGTACCAATAGTGGAGGTACTAAGCACGATTGAACTTCATTTAAACGTCCAAATTTAAGATGCGCAATTAATGTACATGTTAATGTTGTAACGGGAAGTAACGACCTTTGACTTAACGAGAAAAATGATTTCATCGCAGTAATCCACGGCATGTCAGTGAAAAATAATACCTCCACTATTGGTAAACTGTTCCTTTAGTTGCGGTATATTTTTAATTTGTGTTCCTATAGTTGCGGTATCCGTGGATTTCTTATGGGATCCTTCACTATAGGAACATTTTACCGCAACTATTGGTACATGTGAGAAAAGTTTAAGAAATTTTAGTGATATTTCATCAGTTTTAAAGCAATTTGAACGCTCTTTTCAACTATTCCGTGTATCAACAAGCCAATACGTCGATTGGCAGTGTCGGTTGTGTGGCTAATGCCATAAAACCAGTGAAAACGGCACTACCGCAACTATAGGAACACCCATAACGAAGGGAACAATTACCCTAAATGTTTCAAAACGAACTTTTAATAACACACTGAAATGTTTTTTTTACTGCTTCGGATTATTGTTGTGATTTTCTAATCTTCCTTGCTCCCTAACAAAGAGTTACGAATTACGAATTAGGGTTGTTTTCGTCCCGAAAACTCAAATAACTCGCAAAAAAATTGTTTTAAGGTTATTGATCGATATCAGTTCTGTTTAGCTTAAAAACAGCTTTTCAGTAACCCTCGAGAACCCTGCTATATCTTTAAAAAGCTTTGAATACCTGTAATTTCGTAACAAAACGAGAGATCTGAACCAAAGAGAAGAAGCACATTTTTTTTTTACTTATGACGACAAAACTGAACGTTTGTTCAAAGTCGTCTTGAAAGGTCTCTCTAGTGACTATAAGTCACCTGAAGAGATCAACAATGGAATGAATGATTTACTTGGATTCTCCCCAGTCCGAGTAATCATTATGAAAAAGAGAACCCAATCTGGCATTGTTCGGAAAGGGCTTTCTCAAGAATCTTAGTTCACTTTATCAAAAAAGATCTAAATAATATTAAAGCTTGAGAAAAAGCAAAACTTATGTTCGATGTCAGTATGAAAAAGGAACATTTCCAGATATCTGGAAGAAATTACCAGAACCCCACTCAGTGCCGTCGGTGCCAAAAGTGGGGTCATGGTATAAAAAATTGTCGCATGAATGCTATATGCATGATTTGCGGAGGTTCTTCTCACGCTAAGGACCGACGTCCAGTGAAGGAAGATACCGATAAGTTCTTATGCGCCAATTGCAAGGGCAATCGTAAGTCAAATTTTTGGTCTTGCCCTTCGCGCAAGAGAGTCGTTGAGGCTCGTGCCAGGCAGATGAAAGATAATATCCGTTACGATAACGGTCAATTCCAGAATTTGCCTGGTAGAGTATCGAACAATGCTCATTTTTCAGTTTACGATCGCTTGACCAAGAAACATACCCATCAGGAAGATCATAATTATGCTTATTCACAAACTAATTTTAATCCGTCGGGTAGCCGTTCTAATCTATTAATTTCGAATGTATCTACCCACGGAAAATCCTTTGCTGATATCGTAGCAGGTCATTTGAACTCCTCCTCTATTCGTACTATGAGTACACATTCTTCTTATGTCAAATCAAATGGAAAAAACCCTGCCGCCACAGGTAACATTTACTCCGCCTCTTCGTCTTCTAATGGAAGATCATCAAACGTACCCACTTCAAGTGATATGTCTGCCTCTGATATTAGTTTTTTAACTGAACAATTGAATCTTAAGATTGATGCAATGTTCAAAGCTACCACTATGACTGAAGCAGTCCAAGTCGGTGTAAAATTTACTAATCAAATTGTTATGGATTACGTTTTTCTAATGGGTCCAATCAATAATAATATAAATATTTCCTTGAATGGTCAAGAGGACGAGCTGTTTAATTTTCTTACAGCGAATAACGTGCATATAGTAGTTATTACTGAAACATATTTGAAACCTGGATTCAAACTTAAAAAAGATCCTACCTTTTTTGTTTATCGTAATGATCGACTTGATGGAGCATGTGGGGGAGTTGCAATCATCATTCATAGGCGTTTAAATCATCAACTGTTTTCTTCATTTGAAACTAAAGTTTTTGAAACTTTAGGTGTTTCAGTTGAAACACAACTTGGTAAATATACTTTCATAGCTGGCTATTTGCCTTTTCAATGCTCTGGACAGCAAGTTAATTTGCTCCAAACTGACTTGCGGAAATTGGCTCGCAATAAGTCACATTTTTTTTTGTCATTGGTGACCTTAATGCCAAACATCGGTCATGGAATAATTCTCAAAGTAATTTCAACGGCAGAATTTTGTTAATTGAGTGCTCTTCAGGATATTTATCAATTCAATACCCTGCTAGCCCTACGTGTTTTTCCTGTTCTAGAAAAACATCTACGATTTACTTGGGCTTAACCGACTCTAGTCATCTTTGTAGCCAATTAGTTACTCATGCTGATTTTTATTCTGATCATGTCCCTGTTACATTTCAAATATCCCATGAAGCGATTCTCAATCCTATCAGCTCCACTTTCAATTATTTTCGAGCCGACTGGAATATATATGAAACGTATATTGACTATAATCTTGATGTTTACATTTCTTTACATACAAAACATGATATTGACATTGCTCTTGAAACTTTAACAAATTCCATTGTTGAAGCCAGGAGCATTGCAATTCCAAAATGTGAAGTAAAATTTGAATCCGTGATTATAGACAATGATCTTAAACTCTTGATTCGTCTTAAAAACGTAAGGAGAAGGCAATTTCAACGCACCCGCGATCCTGCTATGAAAATTATATGGCAGGATTTGCAGAAAGAAATCAAAAAACGTTTTTCACAATCAAGAAACAAAAATTTCGAAAATAAAATTTCTCAATTGGACCCTGGCTCTAAGCCCTTTTGGAAATTATCTAAAATTTTGAAGTACCTCAGAAGCCAATACCGGCATTGAAAGAGGGAAACAAATTATTACTAACTAATTGTGAAAAAACTCAAAAACTTGCTATGCAGTTTGAAAGCACGCACAATTTAAATTTAGGACTTACTAGTCCAATTGAAAATCGAGTTACTCAGGACTTCGGATATATTCTCAAGTAAGAGAACGTTTTCGAAAATCACTAGGATACTGATTTGGAAGAAGTGAGAACTATTATTAAAAAATTCAAAAATATGAAAGTTACTGGCGATGATGGATTTTTCTACATCCTCATCAAGAAACTTCCAGAATGTAGCTTATATTCTTCTATACTTTGGCGCGGTAAATGGCTGGGCATGGCGTACCATTGGTACCTCGCGTACCTGCAGGAATAAAATAGACTCCTTTGTGCGGTCCTTAGCCTCTTGCCCAGCAACTCCTATCCCTACCTCCTCGTGGTACTGGCCGGGGTACGAGTAACCTTGGGGAAGATCGGGTAACCAACCCCCGGTGGGAACTTTGGTCGTATGCTGACAGGGAAGGGGGGTTTGCTTTTGCAAACCTGGAGCGTCTGTACTCCACGTTAGGAGCGGCTCACAACAGCGTCTGTTCCCCACGTCAGGGGCGGCTGATCATCGTCCGAGTGCCAGAGAAGAACTCTAAGCTAAACTGCGCACTATGGCCCTCCGAACATTTAGGGGGAATGGTCCTCCGAAAATCTAGGGGGTTGGTGTCAGGCCCTGCAAGCCAACCGTAAAAACACATCAGCACAGGAACGTCAACGAGAGAATACGGACCGGAACAATCGGATAAGACAACAGCGACGAAAAAGGACTAGCGATTAGAAACTCGGTACGTGGAACTGCAAATCTCTCAACTTCATTGGAAGTACTCGCATACTCTCCGATGTACTGAAGACCCGCGGTTTCGACATCGTAGCGCTGCAGGAGGTGTGCTGGACAGGAGCATTGGTGCGAACGTTTAGAGGTAATCATACCATCTACCAGAGCTGCGGCAACACACGCGAGCTGGGAACAGCTTTCATAGTGATGGGTGATATGCAAAGGCGCGTGATCGGGTGATGGTCGATCAATGAACGAATGTGCAAGTTAAGAATCAAAGGCCGATTCTTTAAATTCAGCATAATCAACGTGCATAGCCCACACTCCGGAAGCACTGATGATGGCAAGGACGCATTTCACGCGCAGCTCGAACGCGAGTACGACCGCTGCCCAAGCCACGACGTCAAGATCATCATAGGAGATTTGAACGCTCAGGTTGGCCAGGAGGAGGAGTTCAGGCCGACGATTGGAAAGTTCAGCGCCCACCGGCTGACGAACGAGAACGGCCTACGACTGATAGATTTTGCCGCTTCCAAGAACATGGCCATTCGTAGCACCTATTTCCAGCACAGCCTCCCGTATCGGTACACCTGGAGGTCACCTCAGCAGACAGAATCGCAAATCGACCACGTTTTGATCGATGGACGGCACTTCTCTGACATAACCGACGTCAGAACCTATCGTGGCGCCAACATTGACTCCGACCACTACCTGGTGATGGTGAAACTGCGCCCAAAACTATCCGTCATCAACAATGTACGGTATCGACGCCCGCCCCGGTACAATCTCGAGCGGCTGAAACAACCGGATGTCGCCAATGCGTACGCGCAGCATCTTGAGGCAGCGTTGCCGGATGAAGGCGAGCTCGATAGGGCCCCTCTTGAGGACTGCTGGAGGACAGTCAAAGCAGCCATTAACGACGCTGCCAAAAGCGTTGTCGGATATGTGGAACGGAGCTCAAGAAACGATTGGTTCGACGAGGAGTGCCAGGAGGTTTTAGAGGAGAAGAATGCAGCGCAGGCTGCAATGCTGCAACATGGTACGCGGCAAAACGTGGAACGATACAGACTGAAGCGGAAACAGCAAACCCGCCTATTCTGGGACAAAAAGCGCCACCTGGAAGAGGTGGAATGCCAAGAGATGGAGTTGCTGTACCGTTCTCAAGAAACGCGGAAGTTCTATCAGAAGCTCAACACATCCCACAAAGGCTTCGTGCCGCGAGCTGAGATGTGCCGGGATAAGGATGGGAGCATCTTGACGGACGGACGCGAGGTAATCGAAAGGTGGAAGCAGCACTACGATGAACACCTGAATGGCGCAGAGAACACAGGCACAGAAGGTCAGGACAGCGAAGGCGATGGCTACGTCAGCACAGCGGACAGCGGAAATCAACCAGCTCCCACGATGGGGGAAGTTAAGGATGCCATTCAACAGCTCAAGAACAACAAAGCCGCTGGCAAGGATGGTGTCGGAGCCGAACTCATCAAGATGGGCCCGGACAGGTTGGCCGCTTGTCTGCATCGGCTGATAGTCAGAATCTGGGAAACGGAACAGCTACCGGAGGAGTGGAAGCAAGGCGTTATATGCCCTATTTACAAAAAGGGCGACAAACTGGAGTGTGAAAATTATCGTGCAATCACCATCCTAAACGCCGCCTATAAAGTGCTATCCCAGATTCTCTTCCGTCGTCTATCACCTATAGCAAACGAGTTCGTGGGAAGTTATCAAGCAGGTTTCATCGACGGCCGCTCGACAACAAACCAGATCTTTTCCGTGCGGCAAATCCTCCAGAAATGCCGTGAGTACCAGGTCCCTACGCACCATTTTTTCTTCGATTTCATGGCGGCATACGATAGTATCGACCGCATAGAGCTATGGAAAATCATGGACGAGAACAGCTTTCCCGGGAAGCTCACAAGATTGATCAGAGCAACGATGGACGGTGTGCAAAACTGCGTGAAGATCTCGGGCGAACACTCCAGTTCGTTCGAGTCTCGGCGGGGACTACGACAGGGCGACGGACTTTCGTGCCTGTTGTTCAATATTGCGCTTGAAGGTGTCATGCGGAGAGCCGGACTTAACAGTCGAGGCACGATTTTCACGAGATCCGGACAATTTGTTTGCTTCGCGGACGACATGGATATTATTGGGAGAAAATTTGAAACGGTGGCAGATTTGTTCACCCGCCTGAAACGCGAAGCAACAAGAGTCGGGCTAATGGTGAATGCGTCGAAAACAAAGTACATGCTGGTTGGCGGAACTGAGCGCGACAGGGCCCGCCTAGGAAGCAGTGTTACGATAGACGGGGATACCTTCGAGGTGCTGGACGAGTTCGTCTACCTCGGATCCTTGTTGACGGCTGACAACAATGTTAGTCGGGAAATACGAAGGCGCATCATCAGCGGAAGTCGTGCCTACTATGGGCTCCAGAAGAAACTGCGGTCAAGAAAGATTCACCCCCGCACCAAATGCACGATGTACAAAACGCTCATAAGACCGGTAGTCCTCTATGGGCATGAGGCGTGGACTATGCTCGAGGAGGACTTGCAAGCTCTTGGGGTTTTCGAACGCCGAGTGCTAAGGACGATCTTCGGCGGCGTGCAGGAGAACGGCGTGTGGCGGCGAAGGATGAACCACGAGCTCGCTCAACTCTACGGCGAACCCAGTATCGTGAAGGTAGCTAAAGCTGGAAGGATACGCTGGGCAGGGCATGTTGCAAGAATGCCGGACAACAACCCTGTAAAGATGGTGTTCGCCACGAATCCGGTCGGAACAAGAAGGCGTGGGGCGCAGCGAGCTAGGTGGATTGACCAGGTGCACCAGGACCTGGAGAGCGTGGGTCACAGTCGAGGATGGAGAGAAGCGGCCATGAACCGAGGGAATTGGCGAAATATTGTTGGCGAGGCTTTATCAAGATAATTGATTTAAAGCCAAATAAGTAAGTAAGTAAGTAGCTTATCATTCTTAGTTGATATATTTAACACATGTTATCAATTAGCATAGTTTCCTGACGAATGGAAAAATGCTAAGGTTGTCCCAATTTTAAAACCAGGCAAAAATCCTGCAGAAGCTTCTAGCTATCGTCCAATCAGTTAGCTTTCCTACATCAGTAAACTTTTTGAAAAGCTTAATTTGAACAGAATGATGGTCAACATCAACCAAAATTCAATTTTTGCCAATGAACAGTTTGGATTCCGCCATGGACATTCAAACACTCATCAACTTTTACGTGTAACAAATTTGATTCGTTCCAACAAATCTGAAGGCTATTCTACTGGTCATGCTCTTCTAGACATAGAAAAAGCATTCGACAGTGTTTGGCATGAAGATCGTTAAATTAAAAAAAAAAACTTTTATTTTCCAACATACATTGTTAGAATAATTCAAAGTTATCTGTCAAATCGTACACTTCAGGTTAATTATCAGAATTCCAGATCTGAAAGACTTCCTGTAAGAGCTGGTGTTCCTCAAGGCAGCATTTTGGGACCAATATTATACAATATTTTCACATCTGACTTACCTGAGTTACCTCAGGAATGTCAAAAATCCTTGTTTGCGGATGACACAGGGTTCTCCGCCAAAGGACGAAGTCTGCGTGTCATCTGTAGTCGATTGCAAAAAGTTTGGATATTGTTTCTTCATACTTGCAAAAATGGAAGATTTCTCCTAATGCTTCCAAAACTCAACTAATAATATTCCCACATAAATCAAAAGCTCTTTATTTGAAACCTCCAAGTAGACATGTGTCACGATGAGAGGGGTTCCAATAAATTGGTCAGATGAAGTTAAGTATCTAAGGCTCATGCCAGATAAAAATAGTTTCAAAAATCTCATGTCATTCAAGCCAAATGTTACAAAAAAGTGAATTGTCTTTATCCACTTATTTAATAGAAAATCAATCCTTTATATTTAAAACAAGCTTTTGATATTCAAACAAATTTTAAAGCCAGCCATGTTGTATGCTGTACCAATTCGGACAAGCTGTTGTTATACCAGGAAGAAGCAGTGGAAAATGATTTTGAAGCTCCCTCCCTGTTTTTTTTTTGTACCATATACGCAGGTGAAATCAACTAATCTGTATTTTTTTTTTTTTTTATTTATTATAGAGGTTTTAAACCGACCGGTTCATTCGCCTCTGTTTGGTAATGTTAGATTTCGTCAAGTTTACACTTTTTAACAAATTCCAACAGTTTACATTCATTAACTTTGTTGTTGCCTAGCAGTATTTGAATGTTGTTGCTCAAACCTATTTCATCTCTAACATTTTGATATTTCATACAATTTAGTATAACGTGTTCTACTGTAAGTTCTACTTTACATATTTCACAGTTCATTGCGCTCGTTTTGTCGAACAAATGTTTTTTAGTCATGAGGATATGTCCAATGCGAAGTCTAGTGAGGATGCGTTGTTCACGTCGGTCAGGCCTGTCCAACCATTTGCCTATCGATGGTGATTTTTAGAAAGGTTGGGCGGTGGGAATCCCATTTTTCCTGAAAGCTTGCGCAAAATAATCCTTTAATCCATCGGATAACGTCCGATGCGGGGATGGTGCGGTAGAGAAGTCTTGCGGTTCGACCACGTTCAGCTGCATTATCAGCTTTTTCGTTACCAGAGATTCCGCAGTGTCCCGGAATCCAACAGGCAACGATATTCTTTTGGGTAGCCAGGTTTTCGAATTCCTGTACAAATGGATGATTAGACTCGCCCTTGTCGATGGCTGCCATACAACTGGCAGAGTCTGTTAGGATCACAGTAGGTGTTTTTGGAGCATATCTGGCTGCTGCAACGAGCGCCGCCGCTTCAGCTGTATAGATGCTAGATTGGTGTGGTAAACTTCTTTCGATGAGCAGCTTAGGCCCAACAACACCAATACCGACTTCGTTGGCTGTTTTTGATCCGTCCGTGAAGATTTTTGTGTGATTTCGGTATTCAGTTTCGAGGCGATCTTGAGCTAGAGTCCTTCCAATGTTAGGATTTTGCCCTTTTTTGAAGTTACTTTTGATAGACCAGTCTATTTTTGTACGAGGGGAGTTCCATGGGCGGCGTCCAATCCTATGCAAATTCGCAATGTCAGGCAGGTTAAAACCAGTAGCTTCACGTAAGGCCATGTTTGCCGCATGACGAAAATGAGGATAGCAATGATTTGTTTTTTCTGCTAAACGGCAATATTTGCGGATATAGACTTCAGTAGTACGTAGATCAAGTGGAAGCTCCCCTGCTTCAACGGCGAGGCTGAGAGTGGGAGATGATCTAAGAGCTCCTGACGTTATTCTCAGTAGTTGATTAAAGGTGGGTTGCAGCGTATTAGCGAGATCAGTTCCGAAGAGTTCGACTCCGTACATTAGTTTGGATAGACACACAGCGTTGCAGATTTTCCATAAGGAAGATCTGTTAGCCTTCGGAGCCAAAGCACTGATGAAGCTTATTCGGTTGCGCAGGGCTTCTTTGGTCTTTGCTCCATGAGCCGTGAACAGTCCTTTCCGATTGATCCATACTCCTAAAATGCGTGCGGTTTTCACTTCAGGAATCGCAGCACCATCTATTTCTATTACAGTTTTTGCGTTTGCCCATCTGTGTCTTTTTCTGGTGCATACGTGCAAAAGGCACGATTTTGAAGCCGATAAACGAAACTTGATTTGTTTGGCCCATTGGTTTATCGCATGGACTGCAGTCGAAAGTTGTCTACGAACTGTTGGCAGTTGCTTGGAAGCAGAAATCAGGACGATGTCATCAGCGTACACCAGTATACGAACATTTTTTGGTACTGCTTTGAATACGGAGTTCATGGCTATTAAAAATAACGTCACCGCCAGTACTGACCCTTGAGGTACTCCATTCTCTTGGGTTTTTTCAGAGGATGTTGATCCTCCGTAAAAGACACGGAACCGGCGGTCCTTTAAAAACTCTTCGATACATGCCATAGCGCGGCTACCTATGTTGATCTGTCTCAGCTCCTGTATTATGTGTTGGCGCCAAGTTTGGTCATAGGCCTTTTGAATGTCTAGCAAGGCAAATTCCAGGTGGGTATTTGTTTGTTTCGCATCTTCAAGAATTTCCTTCAATTCCGCAAAATACGTGGAAGTTCCTCGACCTGCTCGGAATGCGTGCTGGTTAGGGTGCAGGATATTGTTCGCTTCGAGAAAAGTGATAAGGCGATGGTTCACCAAGCGTTCATATATTTTCCCGATGCAGCTGAGAAGAGTAATAGGTCGGTAGCTCTCACAGTAGTTTGATTTAGAGCCGGGCTTAGGAATTGGTATTACCAATCCTTCTTTCCAGCTAGAAGGAAATTTTCCTTCCACCCACACACGGTTAAAACATCGCAACATTGCTAATTTACCGGCAATAGGAAGATGGTGGATCATGGGATACCCAACATTGTCGTTTCCGGTGGAAAATCCTTTAGTGGAGTCGATCGCTCGTAGTAGCTCTTGATAACTGAAGTTATGGTCTAGATCGGTGTTGATAGATTCCTGAGTAAGGCTCGTATTTGAAACTTCCGGGGTTTCCTCGACAGTGTCGCATGCGGATGTTCTCTGGAAATGATCGGCGAAGTGTTCTGCAATGATTACTGGGTCTTGTTCGAATTTGCCATCTATGACTAATCCTCTAGTGCCCAATTTTCTTTTTCCACAGAGCTTATTGAACTTACTCCAAAGAATGTCAGATGGTGTATGTGGACTGAAAGAACTGCAGAAATTATCCCAGGATTCTCGTTTCGCCGCGTTGATAGTTTTCCTTGCATCACTGCGTGCTTGCAAGAATTCTTTCCGTAGGTCTTCTCGGTTCGGATCCGCTAGATGGGTTCGTTTGAGCTTCCTAAGTGCCTTTCGGCGCGTTTTTACAGCAGTTTCCACTTCGTCGGACCACCATAGTTCCGCTTTTTTGGGGGTGCGATCTGACGTTTGCGGGATAGATGATTTTGCGGAGTTTATTATAATATTACTTATCTCGTCGATCGAGTGCTCTTTGTCGAGTTCGCGACCCAGTGACTGTTCGATAGTTTCCTCAAAACGTGACCAGTCAGCGTTTTTGTAGAGCCAACGTTTACGAAGTCTCGAATTGGTCATCTGTTGCTCAGAGTACACACTGATTGGGTAGTGGTCACTTCCGTGAGTGTCATCATCTATTGACCAGTGTAGTTTGCTCGCAAGGTTTTTGGAAACAATGGTCAGGTCAATCCACGATATACTGCCATGAGAAGAACTAATGAAAGTTGTTCATCACAACAAAATTTTTTTCGACTACCCAGCTAGGTAATGAAAGTCCTCTTTTGTCCGATTTGGGACTGCCCCAGGCTTCATGAGCGGCATTAAAGTCCCCGCCAATGATAAAGGGTGGTTCTAGTTTGGATGTGATGTATTCCAGGCTGTCTATTATGTCTTGTTCCGGGCTGTTTGGTGGTACATAAATAGATATCACTGTGATGTTGAAAGGACTGTATAAGCGTGCAGCACTGACTGGAATTGGAACATTTACTCCGATAAAGTCATGAGGGATATCGTTCAATATTCCAAGACCTGCAGCTCCAGCACCTTGAGTATAGTGTCGATTTGCGAGATTCCATTTGTATTGGTTGCGGAGAGAGTTGCTAACGTTGCAGGTCATCATTTCTTGTAGTCCGATTGCTATTGGAGGATTTTGTAGTACTATGTGGCACAGTTCGGCATGATTGCACCACAGCCCTCGGATGTTCCACTGAAAATACAGCTTCTTCGTGTTTGGCCTGTGACTCGATGGATTGCTGCACGTGTCGGGATCACTTTCGGAGCATGGCGGGATGTGGCGAGATGCATTATCAGCCTTCATAGGTGGCCCTAGGTTGTTGGAGGAAGTTTTAGGAGATGACTGGTTGCTAGGTGAAGAAAAGTATAGATTACTTGCCCGGAAGGTGAAAGGATCCACGTCGACTGCCGCCAGAGGCTCTTCGGCATACGCCGGCACATCCCTGGTCAGGGTCGACGTGGAAGGCCTCGCGCTTGGCGAACAAATTGTTTGCTGGATATCGATTAAAGCTGACTCGTGATGGGGCATGGTATCCGTTGGTGTAGTGGCGGTGAGTACACGATGATTTGCAGCCTTGCTACTGGACGGTAGGTTCAGTATTCGGTGAAAACGATCGTATGCTTCGGAGTCGAAGAGAGTGGCTATCGGGAGAGATGTTGGATGTGATTTGATCGATCGTGGTTTTGACGGTTTATGTTGTGGCGCCTTTTTTGCGATCGAGTTAGGAGATTGGCAGTCAACGGGTGCAAGGATGACGTCCCGGACGGCCTCCCTACCTAATCTCGCTTTCATATTTGAAAGTGAAGGGGGTACTGCACTTTCCCCTCCTCCAAATCGCACTTCTGCTCTCGTTTCTAATGCTTTGTCAGTTGTGCCGATTCCATAATCGTGGTCCATGGTATAGCAGTGGTTGTTGTAATCTGTGTTTGGGAGTTTCTCATTATCCATATCTAGTTCCGGGTTCATTGCAGGGTCAAGATCAGTCCGAGATAGGTCGATGCTAGCAGCCATCGCTATTGTTAAGAAGTCTTCGCTTTCCCTTCGTATCGCCGACGCTGTCCAGAGGAGACGTATTCGCTCGCTTGTCGCTTCTGCTTCTGCTGCGCAGTTCCATCGTTTGGAGAGAGTTGTGATTTGTGCGGTTACGTGAATCTTTCGGTGGCGAAATTGAAGTTTTATCCTTTCTAGATTTTCTTCCGTTGCTTTGTTGAGCGTTTGCCAGGTTTTCATAACCAGTTCGTGACGTGGAGGGGGTTTGACTATGAAGGATGGTTGGAGGGGGCATTTCCTCCTGATTCGAATGCGCATTTTTGTTTTCTGCTACAACATTCTGCGAGATGTTGATTTGGGCATGATCCGTTTGAAGAGTTTCTTTAAGTTGTTCTAATTCGGTTTTTACTGCTTCCAATTCCTTCCTGAGGCTGTTGATGATGCTATCTTTTTCGGTTTCAACCTGATTTAGACGATTTTGGAGAATGCTGGCATATGTGTCTCTACCCCTATCACGCAACTCACGGCGAGCTTCACCAAAAGAAATCCGGTTATCGATCTTGTACTGAACTATCTTGGCTTCTTGCTGGTACGTGGGGCATTTACGAGAGTAGATTGGGTGAGCGGCCTTGCAGTGGAAACAGTATGTGGGGTTTTGGCATTCTTCTCCGTCCGTGGTATGAACTTCCTGGGAGCAACGAAGGCAAATCGGTGTTTCTTTGCAGCTTTTTTTTGGATGCCCGCAGTTGTAGCATATCAGAGGGGATGGATAATATGTGCGTATTGGGACTCTTAGCAGTCCAAAGTACACGAATTCCGGAAGAACTGCACCACTGAGAGTCAGTACTAGCATTGGAGTGTTACGTAAAACGTTGTTCACTTTTTTCCGAATGCGACGAACTTGGGTGACGCCCTGTGACTTCAAGTGCTCCAAAATTTCATCCTCTTTATCGTCGATTGTGTCAGGTTCATAAACAACTCCTTGCACTGAATTGAGCGTAGTGTGGGTGGTTATTTCGACATCAGTTCCATCAGACAGCTTTGTTATCGACAGCAGTTTTTCAGCAGTAGAGCGCGAGTTCGTTCGCAGAAGGTATCTAGTCCCTCTGCTTTCCTTGGATGCTTCGACTTTCCTTGCTTCTTGAAATCCGATCGCTTGCTGGACTGACGCACCAATTATGAAGGGGCTTGGGAGGCGTGGGTTGGATGCATTGTTTGATTGGCGGACTTGCATAACTAGCACAATTTGGTAACCGATTTCGTCATGACTGAGAAGCCAACTTGGTACTGATGTGCGTTCTGGAGGACCGCCTAAAGGACCCCAGTCCTGGGGTCCTCGGCTAGCCTCGGCCATAGCCGAAGACGAATGAACGAAAACCACTCAGTATGTTAATCTGTTTGCGCCGACGTAGAAGCACACAATGGAACGGGATCAGTGCTAGTTCTATATTTCACACACGATGACAGTTGTGTTTGCTCTTTCACCGAAAATAAAAATGCTTCCTGATAGAAAATATGACGCTTATCCGGATGACTAACACATGCCACGGATGTCCTCGGTAGTGATACACGACTTTCGACACGAAAAACGTTTGATCGCGCTAAATTACTTGCGAAATTTCGATAGTTTTCACGACGCTTCGACGTAAACACCTCGGCTATCGCTGTGTAATAATTCACTGAACTAATCTGTATAAATTTTGAACTGCTTCGACAATTGAAAGTTATATGTAGTTGAACTGTTAATAAATGCTTAATTTAGTTTACCAAATCAGAATGATAGTGTTTTCTAACATAGAACACCTAGATATATGAAATGTATGTAATGTATAGAATGCTTCTAAAACAAAAAAAAAAAAAACTAAGTTAGCTGTCTCATCGTAAACATTAGGGTAATTATCAGAACTCTAAGTCTAAAACTTCTGCTGAATTGCTTCGGCTAATCAAATAGTATCATTTCATAGAGGAATAAAAAAAACTGATTCAAGTTTATCCCACAACCAGTCAAAATTACAAAAATAAAATGTGACCGTGATTTTTCGACTTGATATCCGACGGTCTAGTTTCCTTCAAGTGCATGAAGGGCTCGGTTGTACATTTCCACCAGCATTGCTACCTCAAAGCCAACCCTTAACATATCTCCCACCAATCGAACCCACTTCGATTGGGTATCAAATCACGAATATCGTTTCACGTTTTTTTTATCCGGTGACTAGCTAGCTCATCCTTCTTTGCCAGAGGCTCGTAATCGTATCACGTTTTCACAGGCTTCCTCGCCCGCTATCTCTGTATCTTTATTACTTTCTACAGCCCCGTGGCAACGTGCCCTTGCAACTTCACTCAGCCGACGCTTCAGGTCGATTGCTTTGGCAGCTATTTTCTCTCCATTAAAAAGGCATTTCGATTTGGAAACAACTCCATTGGCTGCGGCCTCGTTGATGCTGTACAGACTGGCTGTACGTAGTTACTAACGGTTTAGATGTACGATATCAAGCCGAACAGCTGTGGGTGCTTCTCCACTAGGGTGTCCCATAAAAAAACAATGTTCAAAAAGTCGTGGTGGTCAACCCTAGACTGAAAGATCTGCTTATTTTTAGTAATTTTGTAGAACAAATCGACTTATTAAAAAATCGTTTTGAGGTTTCACCAGATCTATATAGTGTCCCAGAAAGTATGGGCAAGAATTTGATAACGGGAATCGTAATATTTATTCGAACAAATAAATATTTTTATATATATCCTTGGAGCATTTTGAATGCTGCCTGTGAAAATTTTGTATAAAGTTAAGCAACTTTATATGTACATAGAAATTTTTGATTTAAGAAAATCTATTCTAATATATCCAGCACATAACATACTTTTGTGTTTTGATGGAAATTTAATTCTAAAAAAAACTAGTTTTTCTCGCCACATAAGATAACATCACGAAATTATAACTTTTCAGGTATTTTCTGTTTTAATAAAAATAATTCATTTCAAATTACCTTATGTCAATTTTTGGATAGGCAACAACAATTTTAGATTTTTACACGTTTTAACGTTAATATTAGGACAATTTATTGACTATTTTTAATCGACTACAGCAGAATGCAGATTTTGGGTTTCTTTTTAAATTACTTATACTTAAGTCAAAATATTCCATTAAAATAAGGGGTAGTTTGAACATAAATCGTCAGCAGCGAAATATATCGCTCATAATTCACAATCTTCTCTTAATAAATAAGTGCTAGAGTAATTCTCGCATACTCTGAGATAACGCCCTAAAAGCCATTGGTAGCCACATGTGTAGATCGTTGTTTCTGAGCAAAAGAAAGAATAAGCATCCAAACCTACATCACGGGCAGGTAGCTAATGATCCTTTCTTTCCCATAGCGTTGTTCAATAACATGAAAATCCTTTCAAATGCTAAGAAACAACGAGCTACACACATGGTTACCAATGGCTTTTAGGGCGAGATCAGAAGTTATGCGAGAATTGTGATATTTTTATCATTCACTAAAACGGTAATATCTCTGCCTCCTGACAATGCCTTCTTGATATCTTTTCATCAAAATGTTCATTACAAACAATGGTATCGGGTAACGGGTTTAGGTTTTGGGAAAATGCTATAAATAAGCATATCTTTCATTCTAGGGTTGACCATCTTCACTTTTTTCAAACATTTATTTTATTCTGTAACACCCTATTCTCCACTTTTTCTGCTCTGTGGCGCTGAAAACAAAGAAAATCGTGCCACCGATCAACGATGAACCAAGACTGGCAGCCTGAAGGGATTTAAGTGTTTTTTGTTTGTTTGTTTGTGGTGTTTTGTGAGCATTGCACGTTTACCTCCAATTGTCGTTGCTCCAGAATGTGGAAATTTTCTTTCTGTAGAATAAACGTTGCGAAAGCTTACGAAAAAGTTTCTTTGGAAGGGTGATTATTTGTCAAGATTCGGGAGGACAGGATCGCGTTGCGGCTACGGCAAGGAGCAAAAGCCAATGAACTTGGTGGAAAAATGATACCAATATTGCCGCCAGACATGGGTTTCTTTCAAAATGGATGGACTACTTCAAGAAAGAAATGGTTGTCCTCGACGGTGGATGATTGAGTAGATAGCGTTAAAGCACCTACCATGTAACCTTATCAGTTGTCGATCTTAAAAAAATGTTTGGATTTAAAGTACAGTGCAATATCTTTTAAATCGTATCAATAGTATTTTTTAAATAATTTTCTTGTTTCTTGCGTATTGTTCTAACAGAGACAGAGCCTGCTTCTCAACAAAGTGTACTCATGTATACATTTTCACTGACGTGATTTAAGATGATTATAGAACGAAGCCAGTTCTCGAATTTTCAAGAGCACAAGTCTTGAGAACCATATAGCGCTCCGCGTTGAAAATTTATCCGCTTGATCACCACCAGCAACTAAGCAATTTGATCGATTTTCAACTTGACTGGTTGTCTGATTCGCCAGACTTTTGGACTTGAAAATTCAAAGTTTGGCTTCGATTTATAATCACCTTTAAAGGGAAGATTCAAAAGATACCGAAGATCATGTTTAGTATTTCAGAATTTGCTGCATTGGGTAGGGGATCTTGTATTTTATAATGGGAATCAAGGATTCTTTCAAATTTAAGCGGAAGCACCTATAAATTACGATATGTTTCTCAATCGTCTTAAAGAAAATATACATATTTAAAATTTTCGACGACAAATTTGAACGCTTCTGCTATTAAAGGCGCTCGAGACCTTGAGCTTGATTTGCCGCTGTGGTTGCTAATTCAGTATTGCCAGATCAGCTGCACTTACACAAGGAACCTATTAGATTAGAATTCAGTGAATAAGTGCAGGCGATCTTCTATTTTAAGGCAACAATGGCACCTGCCAAGTCAGAACGTAGACCAATAAAGGGAAAGGGGAGGAGTGGATTACCAGCTTTGCTTATGTTCACAGTTGATCAGCAGAAGTTCTCTCATTTCATTTTGTATGACGATAGGCATTTAGGCATTTAACCCGTAGGCTACGGGGCTGACATACAAAATTTAAATTGCTTATATTTGAGCTTAACTCAACATTAATTAATGAAATTTATAGGATTGCTTTACTATTAATTGTAGTTTCATAGGTGATGGGAAGGTATAGCAGTGGAGTATTATGGACAAATTTATTCCAGAACATCTCTGAGTCTGGTAGGGTATTAATCACATAAACTTCCTTTTAGATCCCATTTATCATACGGAAACGAAATGTTTTCATACAAAATGTGAACAGACCCGTTATAAGTTACGAAGGTCTATTAAAAATATTATTAACCTAAAGTAAGACTAAGGCCTCCAGAATATTCTGAAATTTTGCCATAATAAACATAGGTTGATAAGTATTTTTTGCGATTGATGTCTACGTTTGTTGGTTTACAGCACTCATCAAGCCTCAACAGACGTGTCCACAAATTTTGACAAGAAATTGGATATTGGAAGTCATCCAAATCATCCTGGAATTCAGGTCCTTATAATCTACCAAATCTATTACAGTCTATACTAACCCAAATCTCTTGAAACTTTCTCGTTCCTATCCATAAAGCTTCAAATAAAATGTTTTCAATATATCTATACTTGATCACAAATCTCCGCCATAGTTGAATTGTTTTCGAGCTTATTGGTATTGAGCATTTTGCACCTTGTTAGACTACTGTGCAGACAATTTTTGCACAGTGAATATTTGCACACCTCACACATCAACACGACAGCATGCTTCGATACTTACTTTCATCGTCTTTGTTTTGATTTTGTGCATCAAAAATGACACCCACGTACCTCCATGCAACGTTTTGTGTATGAATGTTTTACAAATTTTGTATGAACTGTAACATACGAATGACCCCTTCCTCCCTCTTTAGCGTTATGAATTAGCACTAACGAAATTGACTTATCCACCGGTGAACTAAATTCATTCGGTGCAGGAATGCATTCCGAACATTTCTCGAAACGCCATCGAAAGAATGCTACAGTGCCCAATGCAGAATTTATACCTCTAGATGACGAGTTAAGAAGGCCGACCCAAAGGCACGTTCTCCACCAGTTGGGAATTTTTGCCAATGATGGCGAGTTATGTTCGGTCCTCAACGTTAAGTACCTATGTGAACCGTTAGACAACGACGAAGATCAAGTTGCTGAAAGTTCTTCCGTTAGGAGGAATGCCGAATCGCTAATCGATAGGTGATTTGATCGAATCTGCGGGAAACAAATCTGATTCTGGAGACGATTTAGATGATTTTATCATTTTGGATTAAGCAAACAATAGCTTCTCAAAGGAAAAACTTTGCAATGAGCTTTACGGTTGCCGGCTTTTGGTTGCCGTTCGCGCTTTCAATGAGAAATCTGTTAGTGGGGTGTGGTGTAGCTGGCAATACGATGGACTTTTTTACAACAATGCTGGTTGCGTTCAAATAAGCATAGCCAGAAAGAAGTTTTCATCCAGCCAATGTGACTGCTCTGAATTATTTTGAAAACGTCACAAATAGCTTTCAAACCATACGGCTGCTTATGTTAGTGAGTGTGCAAATTGTATCCAGCACATTAACAATTTCATTAGAATCTAAAAATTCATGCAATTGCACTATACATTTTAAATTACTCTGATGACCAGGGAATGTTTGAAAATTCAGTGTTGTGCCAAAAACATGCATGCCACTCAGAAATTAATTGTGCGTCTCCCATTATTTGCGAGTAAATTCAAAACAAAAGGGCAGGAGACAATTAGCTTTTGTGCGAGACAAAGCAAAGCACAATTTCTACATTGCCAGTCTCTTTCGTGAAAGCACAAAAATCCAATCTTTTCAACAAAGTATGCTTTGAAAGCGGACAAGCTTAATAAATGCTTTGCAAAAAACTTAAAGTTGTGGATCACAATATCAGAAACATAAGGTGGAGATGAATTATGTTCATCGTGTTTAAGATTTTGATAGCCACATAACAATGAAATGAATTCAAGTGAATTTGTTTACGCGTGTACGAAACGCAAGGATTGAAAATGAGACAACTCGATACCACGTAGTCCAAAGCAAATTGCGAGTCAGCACTGCTAGGGTACAGCCCAGCAAAAAATACTCGTGCACGTCTCCTTCGAATTTAGGATGCCACCGAAAGAGATTTCAGTCGCACCCCATCCCTGCTGATGACAAGATTTACAATATATACTGGATCTATTGCTTGTTTCTCACTTGTTTTCAACATCTGATATCTCGCAGAATCTCCAAGGACATTTGTAAAGCTTTGGAAATGTGATTCGGATTTTTACTCTTCTTGCTGATGTTACGTCCCAATTGAGACATAATTTGCTGCTCAGCTTCTTAGCTTGCAATGAAATTCTTGAGTATTATTACTTGCCTTAATGCTAGTTGTATATTCCGTCATAAATATCATCAGTATCACAAGGTTAATTCCCTATGGCGATCACTATTCCTCAAAGGCTTGTGTAATGATTTAGTAGAACAACAAGTTAAAGAAATGTTGTAGGAGAGATTCTTGACTGCAAAACTAAATGCTAATATGAAATCGTTTTTGAAGAATTTGATACAAGAGTATTAGTCAGAGTTGAATAATTGTTCTTCCTGTTTGCAGCGAAAGATTACACATAATTGCTCAGTTTTGCAGTGATCATGTTTCGAAAGCAATAATGGTAATTTGCAAAAATTATGTGATTCAAGCAACATACCGTGTTATATCTAGTGACCTGGTTTTATCATAGCATCGAACGGTAAAGGTGTGAATGCTGTAAGTCTGACAAAAAAAATTCCAGTAAGTAGTGAAAACCTTTGGGGGCCAAAATAGCGCTAAACGCATATCTATTCAGCAGCACTAAACTGAGGATAGTGGGTTCAATTCCCACTGGTTGAGGTTTTTTTTGTTATGAAAATTCACTCGATTTATAAATCATAGAGGAATTGAAAGATTCTGGTGAACACTGTCACAGTGCTCCGCTGACCGTTATTATCAGAAAAAAAAATCTCCATCAACTCTGTGCTCACCAGTCGTTTTCTATAGTTAAACCGCATGTCTGGGCAGAATTTCAAAAAAAATCGTAGGACCCGTTTTGGAGCTACATCCTTTTTATTGAATAAGTCTACTTATTCAAAGAAAACCTGAGATATTTGAACGGATTTTCATTGGCTGTGATTACCAGAAAAAATATACCACCAAAATTTTCAAAGTTCAAAGATGGTTTGTTTAGTTATGTGTAACCTATTGGTGGAGTTTTGAATGAAAAAATAAACGAAATATGGATTTTGAGGTGTAACCATTGAAAACGCTAATTTCAAATAGATTAATTATGCATTCTAATACCGATAAGCATGTTCAAATAATTTCAATGACATATTGCAATTACATGTCGCCAGAGCCTTTTACAATTGATACATTTTTCAAAGGCTCAAGCGCTGTAAGGCATTACGGAGCCATTTTTTGTGACATTATTATTATTAAACAAAAATTAAAACCCCACCAAGCTACCCGTTCGGCTGTTCCGGCTAACTTAGCACTGCCCTAGAACTTGAACTTTAATCGCTTAATAATGGACTATTGGCCGAACTATGGAACTCTAGACCACTGTCAATACTTTTATGATCATTTGTAGCATACAAATCCCGTGTGAACAACTCCAATCAATCATCTTCGAGGACTTTAATACGCGAAAGCTCATTTTATACTTCCGATTTATTACTCTCATCGAACAGATCATTACGTTCGATCTGTCGAAACGCTCAACTTAAACTATACATCAATCCATTGTGTGAAATACAATTCAGTTCGTAATAGGGATTTCCAGCATTACTGCTTTCTTAAATTTAAAGCCCAACATACATTACTAAATTAGGTTTTGCACAAATCTACAATTTTCCCTTTGGGTTTCTCGGTCTTTTTGATTACACAAACCCATAAAAGCCCTGGATAAATACAATAGTGCAAGAAATGTATACATCAATTTACTCATTCTCAGGCTAACTCGTGAAGAGAAAGCATTGAAATACGTTTAAAAGAAGTAAGAAACATGCGTTATTTTTTGGATTCATTGATTTTAAAATCATAACACACGGAGAGCCTTATGTTACATATCTTCCTTAAGTATCAAAAATCTCTTGAGAAGATTCTAAACCTTAACCCCGAATTTTATTTCCCGGAATTTATTTATCCCAAGTTTCGTTACACTGAATGCACTGTTACGCTGAATGCTATTGTCCCGAATGTATTATTACCTTGAACGACATTGTCCCGTGGTAATGGAATTTGAAGTTGTGCCATTCTAGGAACTGGAACTCACGGTGATGGTCTTCAGGTATTTGGGGTAATGGATCTCAAAGTTAAGGGGTATATTTTTAAAAGATATATGAAATATGATATACATATAGTTGTTCATGGATTCTATGCAAACTCCAGTTTTGGTTACCGGAAAATCGTAAATTGTTCTGTGGCGCTGTTGATTACCTGCTGGTCTACCTACCATAATATGGTTTGAATCCTACACAAACTGAAGATTTATACACACTTAATTTAGAATACCGTATATCGGCTAATTTTAACCAAGAACCGCACAGCCGAGTAGTCAGCAAACAAATGTCCTGGGATCTCAGCAAATAAAAGCCGAGTATTAGTAAATCGTGCATCGTTGCTATAGGGACGTTCCGATACGTCCGATATATCGGAGTATCGATATTTTGCTTTTGATATTCGATATTTTGGTATCGTTATTTCCTATTCAATATATCGATATTATCGATATTTTCTTTCGATATATCGTACATTAATATATGGAAAACAATTATAGGGTTTTAACTTTAGCAAAACGCACGAATACCTGAAACATATGAACATATAAAGACATAGTCTTAAGTTTATGGAAGAGTGAAAAACATACGTAGCTGGTACAGTCCTAGAACGCTGTAGGAGGGTTGCCTGCTTTCCGTCCGTTACCACAGACGAACATTTGGGTAAAATTTGCCTCTTAGACGAAATTGATACATCCTCCAGCAGTCAAGAATTGTCCTTGCCACGTCCTTGCGAAAACTGAGGAGTAGGAAAAAATAATTGACTGGACACTTATTTAGGTCCAGATGAAAACTCACCTGATTGCAAAGTCTGCGTAGGGGAAACTGTACCACTTTGGCCACCTTAAGAAAAAGTCGATAGTGTTGTAGTGCTGAAAATATTACGAGTTTTTCGAATGTTTGCATGATTTTCAACAATTTTTAGCTGAATACACTAGATCTGCGCGATTTTCTTTGTCTTATGAAATTCACGGATGAATGATTGATTTTTCAAAATTTGCAATTTTTTGAGTCGATTTTTTACTGATTGTGTGATATGAGCACCCCATTTTTGATTGCGAAATAATCTCATATAATCTGAAAATTCAATTATTTTGATACTACACTTGAAAGTTATTGGTATTTATAAACACACCGTGCAAAAAGATATAATTTTTTAAGAACATTTTAACAGTCAAACATCATCATTCTGAAATGATGAAATTTAAAAGAGCCATTCGAGGCAATATGGGCAGTTTTTTCAAACATTATTTATTTATTTTTCTTTTAGTTTCGAACCATGACTTATAACATGCCTATTGCTTCAATCCCTCCACCGCTTTGGGGTTGCATGTTATTTAAGATGAAATTTCAAGAATTTATAAGGGGTGGATCACTTCTGATGCATCTGATAAATCAGAACAATTTCATGCATTGAAATGCATTTAAATGCACACTCAGCAAATTTTTAATTCATGGCTTGCTGCAGCTTACTGTTGTCCTTTTTGAAGTGTCAAACTTTATCTTCCATAACCTCAAGAAGGGCTGCCTCCTCATCCAAAATAGTTGCGAGAGGGATTAAAACGGGGTTTTCAGCATGTACCTTGTTTCAGTTTTGGATATCGTCCTTTGGATTACTAATTCATTTAAAAAAATTTCAAATCCCCTCTTAGACAATAAGGCTGACGACAAGGTGGACCCCGGCTACGGGGGAGCGCGAAACACATTAGCAGATTGTTGGCGTGCTCAACGAGGAAGCAAACCTGTTCATGATAGTAAATACCTAGTTTTCTTGAGGAAGCTTATAATTCCTAAACCGCAGATTGAAGGGGCAGCTGTATGTCTGTTTAGGAACAAAAAAGGCTGTGTTACGATATTTTTTAACACGATTGTGGATTAAGGAAGGATGATTGCAATGCCATGAAATAAATTGAATTGACGAAGACTCGAAACTTTCTATTATAATATTTTTCACTTTACTAAACCACACTTAAACAACAACAACAGTTGTTTGGGATCTCCGAAAGACCCTGGATGTGGTTAATTTTTAAAGATGTTCATTTAGATTCGGATTAGAAGCATATACCGTTGGTTGATTGGAAAGGATGTTCCAATCAATCCTGATTTTAAAGGGCACTGCTTTTATGAGAACGTAGAACAATGTATTCCTGATAAGCCATTATTTTCTCCCCAAATTGTTCGCCATGATCTTCCTTGAACAAATGTATTATATCCTCAAAAATCAGATGCCCAATGGCTCAAAGATCCCTGAGCGCCATCAGTCGGACTTCTATTTCCAATTTTATATATTTACAGTTTTAAACAGCTGCTTGATAACCTGAAACAAATATAGTTTGCGGTTAATTGCATAGTACCGTTTTGTTTCAAATTCCGAACAGACTCATATTCCGAACACTCAGTTTTTGTATGGCGATTTGGTTGAAATGTTTCGCTGAAATATGTCACCAAATAACAAGGAAATGGCAGTGAATTGCATTTCAATTGTAACGTCTCCAATATAATTTATACCGCGGGAGTAGTGATGATTCTCTAGTTTGAGACCAGTAGAACAAGCTCAGATAAATTTATTTGTGAAATTATTGATTTGAATACGATTTATTCGTGCTGTTCGGAATTTGAATCAAGGTGTTCGGAATATGAGACAGAATTAACACAGTGTTCGGTATTTGAATCAAAATGTTGTTCCATACTTTTACGTGAAAACAATACTAAAACTAATTAAATCAACATTATTATTAGTACACCCAACAGCTAACAGTTAGACTTTGCGAAGAAATTAAAATTTACACAAATATCAGCGAATTTATGCCAATCAGATGCATTTGAAGTCACTGTTGGCCTTAAGTGTTCGGAATATGAGTCAAAACGGTATCAGAGAAAGCTTGTTTTTGTTGAAAACAGTTTCAAAACTTCCACAACAAACAATGGCGCGTTGCTATATGGCAACAACGGGCCAGGGCAAAGTTGATGTGAACGTCCAAAAAATGCATTTGATGCAAATAGATGTACATTATACTGATGCAAATTTTGAAATTTTTGTTTCCCTATGCTTGAACGGTGTCAATTATGATGAAAAACATTCTCCCAAAATTTGAATTGATTTGGAAGACATTTGGTTGTGCACAGGCAATTTGAAGTTTCTGTGGGAAGTATAGAAAAGACAAACCTTTTGTGTTCAGTCCTCAAACTGCTCGTACCGTTTTGTCTCAAATTCCGAACAGACTCATATTCCGAACACTCGGTTTTTGTATGGCGATTTGGTTGAAATGTTTCGCTGAAATATGTCACCAAATAACAAGGAAATGGCAGTCAATTGCAATTCAATTTCAACGTCTCCAATATAATTTATACCGCGGGAGTAGTGATGATTCTCTAGTTTGAGACCAGTAAAACAAGCTCAGATAAATTTGTTTGCGAAATTATTAATATGAATACGATTTATTCGTGCTGTTCGGAATTTGAATCAAGGTGTTCGGAATATGAGACAGTGTTCGGCATTTGAATCAAATTGTTGTTCCATGCTTTTACGTTAAAACATTACTAAAAGTAATTAAATCAACATTATTATTGATACACCCGATAGCTAACAGTTTAACTTTGCGGAGAAATTTAAATTTACACAAATATCAGCCAATTTATGCCAATCAGATGCATTCGAAGTCATGGTTGACCTTAAGTGTTCGGAATATGAGTCAAAACGGTAACAATAATTTATGGAAAAGTGAACAAACTCTACTCATGTGAAATCTTCCCAGCTTCAACTTTGCCGAAGACCACATTTTGATGGGACGTAAGGATAATTTGTTATTGATGATAACAAAGTCTAAATCATGCTGAGATGATCATTCAATTACTTTCATAGCAACACTGCTGTTTTACTGTAGAACATAGTAGCCTAGATTACTTTGATCTATTCTACCCTCCAGGACCACCACTGTTGCCTGCCGAGCAGTTGGTTGAGCATGCAAAATGGAAACCCAGTTTATGTTTAAGAATAGCAATTTATCCTTAAGTCCTATCAAAATGTGGTCTTCGGCAAAGTTGTAGCTGAAAGGATTTCACATAAGCAAATGTTTGTTCACATTTCGATAAAATATTATGTCGAAGAGATAGAGGCCTGAACACAAAAAGTTGGCGTTTTCCATAGTAATCTCCATATAAACTTCAAATGGCGTGCACAGTCAAATTTCTTCCGAATCATTTCAAACTTTGGGAGAATGCTATTTACCATAAAATCAATCGTTCAAGCATAGGGGAGCCAACATTTCAAAATTTGCATCACTCTAATGTAAATTCAATGTGCATTGAACAAGTGATCCACCCCTTGGAATTTCTGCAGTTTTCAAGGGCTGCTCATTCCACCTCATTGGCCAAACCGCCCCGACTACCCCTACGCAAAAATTGTACAACGATCTGACATTCTCTAATAAGGTGTACGAGAGTTGCAACGTCCCCTATACCCTCTAATCAGTGAAAAAAAGCAACTGTAGGTTTATTTTTGATATATAATTTATTTATTGTATTTAAAAAAGCGGGTTTCGTCAGATTTCTACTAAAATGTATCTAATCAGAAGATATTCATTTTAATGTCGTACAAAATAGCAATGGTTTCGAGTATTTGAAGGATTTTTTTTTAATCTCAGAAAACTAATCACCACGCCACTAAGCGAAATTGGAATTTGGCTCCATTCATAAATCATATGATAGTCCGATATATCGATATTTTGAATCAATATATCGGTGGTATAGATATTTTGATTCGATAATCGTATCGAATCAAATATCGATACTTCGCAATATCGGAACGTCCCTACGTTGCTAAGCAACCGGAAAATTTGATAGTTGAGCCTCGGTTAAAAGCGGGAAATCGAGATTCGCACAGCCGAGCTCGTGAAAAAAATCTAAGTTTGTATGAAAACTTTATTTTTCGCGAGCTGTCAAAACACATCAGCTGCTATGACCCTTTACAAACGAAAAAACCCGAAGCAAAGCTACACAACCGACAAAGATAAACATTCAATATTAAGCTCTGTAAATGCTACGATTTTGAATACCATTAAACAAAATAATAACGGAAGTTCTAAACTTTGCATTATATTCTTCATTATTAATTCCTTATAGAATTCTTCCTTATCTCGTTAAGTACTTCTTTACGTATGGTTCGCTTCGATATACAACAAGTAACAATCAGTAGCATTTAAAATTTTCTGAATCGTGAATACTTGGTTCACCAACCTATCCAGAATATTGTGCTACCAGAACTAATTTGGTTACATGATGAAATTAGCTCCGTAATGCCTTAAAGCACTATGGAAAATCAGTTGATAGTGAAAGACTTTTGTGGCATGTGAGTGCAATGTGCCATCAAAAACATGTGAACATGCTCAACGGTATTAGAATGCCTAATTATTCTTTTCAAAATAAGTATTTTCAATGGTTACACCTCAAAAAGGGCGTAGCTTCAAATTTCGCGTATTTTCTTTTTCAAAACTCCACCAAGAGGTTACACATAACTTAAAAACCATCTTTGAACCAAATTTTTATGGTATATTTTATCTGATAATCACGGCCATTGAAAATCCGTTCAAATATCTCAGATTTCCTTTGAATTACTAGACTTATACAATCAAAAGGGCGTAACTGCAAAACGGGTGCTACGATTTTTTTCAAAATGTTGCCCAGTCAGCAAGGAGAGAAAACATCTGAATCACATTTATAAAGCTTTGCAAATATCCTTAGAGATTCTGCGATATCAGATGTTGAAAACAAGTGAGAAACAATACCAATAGATTCAGTCGATATCGTAAATGTTGTCATCAGAGTAATTTAAAATTAATATAGCACTGAGAGCGACGAAAGAAGCCATACGGCGTGCATGGGATAGTCAGTGGTTTCAAACAAGAGAGAACGACTTAGGGAGATAAAGGACGATACGAAGAGATGGCTAGTGTAGTGGTGTAAACAAAACAAAATAGCAAAAAAAAAACAAAATAGCAAAAAAACAAACGCTGTGATTGGAGCTCTTGAACGCTGTTATAGAGCTATTGAAGCTCATTCTGGTATATGATTGGTATGGGTTTGTTATTTGCTTCTGATCGAATCACAATAAGTTATTGAGAAAGAAACATTGGTGCCAAATGATTGGAATCTATGACATTTCGTCGAATGACATTTGGTCGAATGACGTTTGGTCGAATGACATTTAGTCGAAAGTACATTTGGTCGAATGGACATTTCGTCGAATGGACATTTGGTCGAAAAGAATATAATTGCTTCAAGAAGCATATGATGTTTGGTCCAGAGGACATTTAGTCGAAAATTTGGTCGAATTTGTCAGATTATTTTCAGAGTGATATTTTGACATTAATACACAGTGATTGAGATTGAAAGAGTGGAAAGCATGTATGGTAGGAGCTATTACGAGGTTGCAGATGCAAGAAAAACATGATAGAGTGCAAGAAATCTGCATTGGTTTACTGGTATTTATTGAATAAACTTCAGGCTTTAAATAAGCGACGAGCGATATTTTGGGATTTTTGCAAATAACAATGAAATTTTGAAAGAAAAAGAAACGTGAATAATGAATACCAGAAACAATTACCTTTGAACTTCTGCAAAATTGTGTAAAATAAAACGTCCTGTCTTCCGATTCAAAATTGGATGGAGAATGAGTACATGTACAAGAATAATTAATCATATATAGACACTAATCCATGCATGCTAACCACGCTTCAAAGCGTAGGTAAAAACTACAGGTAAATTCGTCAATGGATTCTGATGAAAAGTATGTTTGCCTAAAATAGACTAACGATCAATCATTGTGCAAAGTATATCTGTTGAACCAAACGATAGTTTTTTACAAAATAATGCAAAATAATGTTTTAAGGTAATTCGACCAAACGTCCATTCGACCAAATGTCCCTTCGACCAAATGTACTTTCGACCAAATGTCATTCGACCAAACGTTATTCGACCAAATGTCTTTCGACCAAATGTCCTAAAGCCGTTGCAAAGCGTAGATAATATTTATCATGTATAAATATTCATGTTTGACTTCAGATGAAAAATATGTTTGTCTGAAATAAACTTAAGATCATCCATTGAGCAAAAATTCTAGCTTGATTTTGGTTCTGCTGAATTAATCGATTTTTCAATCAACCATTACTAAATAAAGTTTCGACGAAATTTTCTAGTCATTCGACCAACCGTCCATTCGACCAAATGTCCATTCAACCAAATGTACTTTCGACTAAATGTCATTCGACCAAACGTCATTCGACCAAATGTCTTTCGACCAAATGTCCTAAAGCCAATGATTGAACCATTGCTTTGTCATGCACTTAACGATCAACGCTCCGTCATCGTAATCATCGTCACCATCGAGACTTCAAAAGCAGTTTTTCTGTTCAAAACTAAAAATTATTCGATACAAATGTGTTCACTGTACTTCAATTGGAAAATAGAATACAGTGAACACATTTTCTTGTAAATTTTATTGATTTGAACGAAAAAACTGCTTTTGAAAATTCCGAAATCAATGACGGATCCTGCCCCCTTAATTCCTTAGCGTAAATTTTAATATTCTGCAACGAGTAATTTAAAATGTGTAAAATACCGATAAACGAATCAAATTCTTTTTTGCTTGAATGCCATCAACAATGGAACCATCCCTCCTTGGAAATCAATCAGCCAGTTGCACGCCATGTCATACATAATATTTGTCACCATCCGTCCGATGGGATCGGAATTATATTGAATCCAAGTGTGAAAGTTATGGTCCTGATTTCTTCGAAGAAGAATACTCTCCTTCCCTGTCAGTATAATATTTTACTCTGACATAGCCATTGACGAAGACGATGCTTCCAATCCTTTCTATTGGTATTTATGAAGCTGAAGGGATGAAAGTGCCAATGGGAGCCAAACGAGATATCATTATTCGGCGTCATGCCATAATAAAACATCATCATTACCATCGTCATCATCGTCGTCATTGATTTCGACATCCTCCGAGCATTATAGTTTGAGAAATGGAATGGAGCCTTTTCAACAAGAGGTTCTTTGTTGAATTCTCGAAAAGCCAAGGAGCTTGGGTATCGGAGTTGTGCCAGCTCTCGGTCCTTGAGGCTTCCAGTTAAGTTGCCTAATAGAGAGGATTATACCGGTGCTGGTTGGTTCTGGTGGTGATGCCATGGTTCCTTATCCCCGGAGAAGACGCTCGATAGTGGAAGGCAGGAGCTTTGCCTGTCTTATTTAGCCGTGTTAGGAAGGTTGGTAAAAGTCAAGCTCGTTTTGTTGAGAGTTTGTTGGAAAATGGGGAAGGAGGGAAATGATTCATTCGGCTGATTTCCATCCGACATCCTCTTGGAAGCCGGCGTATTCCGAAGACGTTGGTTGTGCATGCTGGATCTGGATGTCGGTTTCCCATTTCTACAACATCCATTCACGGTGAAAAGATGCTCTCGGTGTTGAAGGCATTGTAATAAATTTCTTGCCTGTTGTCACCAATAGTGAGACAAGTCAAGGAGGTTGAGAATAATGTTTTTGCGTTTATTGAAGCATCAAGTTGATGTAGGAAAGTGGGAGAAATGAGCTTTAAGCATTCACAGCCATTGCTGAATGGAACATTCCGACCTCTTTTTACGACAGTTATTAGTGGGTCGTACAACGAGTCGATCGTAAAAAGAATTTAAGGTTATAAAAATGTTATTAAAAATGCAAATTTTCTGAGACTGCGGCATATTCATTGGTGACTAATTGAAACCGAATTTAAGACATCAAAGGTCAGTTGTAAATCGACACAGTTTCCTAGAAATTGAATATATTTGAAAATTGAGACAAAACGGTACCTTATCACGATACTGATTTCTGATTAAAGCGGTTGATAATATGAATTTGTATTGTATAATCAGTTGTATTACATAGTCAACTCTCTTTAACTCGATACTGAAGGGACCATCGAAAAGTCAAACAGTTTACGAAAAGTCAATTCAAAACACAACAAATTGCCAGTGCCTGTAATTTAAAAACCAATATCGTTCAGAGGCTGAATCGAAATGATTGCCACCCTTAATCATTTATTCCAAAATTACCACAGTACCACGACAAACCGATTGCAAAAACAAAAAACCCAAAACCAGCAGAACATTATTGGATGTCTTGGCGATCCCGTCGCCACCAGCCACATCATCATTTGCCAGAGATTTTTTTTTCTCGACATTCCGCCATTTCCTGCCGGTCGGACGTCATGCTTGCGGAACATGATTCCACAAATGGCTACCACTCATTTCCTAAAGGGATGCCCGCCATCCGTCGTCAGAGCTCCGGCAAGGAAATTAAGCCGCAGCGGATTTTGTCTCCGCTGCTGGTCCGAAGCTCCCAAGAGACCCCCTTGGACGCACCCTCAACGCCATATCAGTCGCGGCAAAATTAGCTGTGCGAGGAAATTAAATTAAAAATACGGTTTTTATTTTTTGTTGTTCTACGCTAATGGTTGGTTTGATGTCATCTTTTTTAATATTTTGTGCTTTTTTTTTTCGTTATGTCGACCGTTCCCGAAAGTTTTGCCTTCGGAGTCTCGTCACTGGGTGGTTAGGGAACGATGGAACTGCACGCTCGAGTAGTTCGTTGCAAACTGTTTCGTTCATTAAAAATATTTTCCTTCTGTTGGCAATGTCCATCATCCGATTTTTGCTGCAAGCTTCTAGTGCCGTGTACGTAAGTCTGTGCAAAGGGTATCATTCTGTTATTCTCTATAAGAAATAGTTTAAAAGTAAAAGGTAAAATGTAAATGTTGTAAAGTTGATCGATTTACTATTTATTGTTTTGTGAAATGCAATATAATACCAGCATAGTATCATATTCAAGTTTTCTAACTACAAGTGAACTCTCCTTTGCTAGATATTGATTATTTTAATACCTATCGAGTTAGAGAACCATGGTTAATGTTAGTTTCCTTGGCTATTTTGATAGTCCTGGGATCGCATTTGCACTGGTTTTGTGTTCTATAACTCGATACCTCCCAAACTCGATGGTCCCTTCAATTTCAAGTTATGGAAAGTTAACTGTAGCTACGAAATACTATTAATTGCCACTCAAGCGATTTGGAATTGAAATGTATTGGCGTAGCAAAATATTTGTATCCAAATTTACTCGAAAAATTTTCCCCATGAACTTTGTGAGGAATTGCTCTAGAGATCCCTTCATACTTTCATATTTTTAGGCCTTTGAAACTATACTAATAAAAATGTTTTACTAAAATAGTTAACCAATAATTTTCATTCCATTAGGTGATTTTCTTTTTCATCAAATAAAACTTGAAACTGAGAAAAAAAAGTAATTGTTTCGCATTAAAATTTACTAGATTTCATCACATTTAAGATTCGTCTCGGGATACCCAGGTTTTCTGAGACGGCATACTTCATATCCTCGAAATCGGAAAGTCCCGAAATATATTAAACACTCGGATTTTTTGTCCCGGGATGTCCCCTAGGGCGGTTTAAAATTTAAAAAAAAAAACCTGAAAATCCAATCTCCCATATCTTCCTTACTATCCTTACCATAAAAATAGTGTTCTGCGAATTTTTTAGCTTTCTAGGTGGTGATTTAAAGGTAGCTCAAAGACAAAGTAGGTTTATATAGAAAATAATATGGAGAAATTTTGAAAAATGTTTCAAACACGTTAGTACTGGAATGTAAGTACGAACTTATCGTCCCATAGTAAAAACGCATTCTTAATTCTCAATCTCAACCCGACGGATAGGAGATGAGATATTCATTTATTTGTTTGCTATCATTAAGCTCCATACGGGAGCTCCATACATAGCCCTGCAAATATCTACGAAAATCGCAAACAAAAATAGCTCAAACGACATTTGTTTTTTTCAGCAACATCCGTCATTAAGGTACGAAGAATGAGTTTTAACAATGGGAATTGTACTTTCATTGCAGCACTAGCGTGTTTAAAACATTTCTCAATATTTTTCCATAGTTTTTCCATATAAACCTATTTTGTCTTTGGGTTACCCTCAAATCACCACCTAGAAAGCTGAAAAATTCATAGAACACACTTCCG
Source organism: Aedes aegypti (assembly GCF_002204515.2). NCBI lineage: Eukaryota > Metazoa > Arthropoda > Insecta > Diptera > Culicidae > Aedes > Aedes aegypti. Next base: position 308,359,009 of record NC_035108.1, read on the forward strand.
GCTTGTTGGAAGGATTCATTTGTTTTACTCGTATACAAGAAGGGTTGCAGACAAAACGTTGGGAATTATCGGGAAATAGCTGCATTAAGTGCAATCTCTAAACTTTTTGAGCTAATCGTTCTCGATAAATTTGTTCAAACATGTGCACATTATATCTCGCCTAACCAACAACATGGCTTCATGCCCAAACGATCAACAGCCACAAATTTAACTGCTCTACCTACCTTCGTACTTCGCGAGATACAAAAAGGTCACCAAGTAGATGCCATTTACACTGACCTGTCGGCTGCATTCAACAAAATGAATCATGAAATCGCACTTGCTAAACTCGATAAGTTAGGATTCAAAAACAACTCACTCAAATGGTTACGCTCATATCTGATCGGCCGCAGCATGTCCGTAGAAATCGGAGACCATATTTCACCACCTTTTCCGGTTACTTCTGGCGTACCTTAAGGCAGCCACTGCCTAAGTCTATCATACTCCAACATACATTGTTAGAATAATACAAAGTTATCTGTCAAATCGTACACTTCAGGTTAATTATCAGAACTCCAGATCTGAAAGACTTCCTGTAAGAGCCGGTGTTCCTCAAGGCAGCATTTTGGGACCAATATTATACAATATTTTCACATCTGACTTACCTGAGTTACCTCAGAGATGTCAAAATCTTTGTTTGCGGATGACACAGGCCTCTCCGCCAAAGGACGAAGCCTGCGTGTCATCTGTAGTCGATTGCAAAAAAGTTTGGAATTTTTTTCTTCATATATGCAAAAATGGAAGATTTTTCCTAATGCTTCCAAAACTCAACTAATAATATTCCCACATAAACCAAAAGCTCTTTATTTGAAACCTTCAAGTAGACATGTTGTCACGATGAGAGGGGTTCCAATAAATTGGTCAGATGAAGTTAAGTATCTAGGGCTCATGCTAGAGAAGAATTTAACTTTCAAAAATCACATTGAGGGCATTCAAGCCAAATGTAACAAATATGTGAAATGTCTCTATCCCCTTATTAATAGAAAATCAAAACTTTGTCTTAAGAACAAGCTTTTGATATTCAAACAAATTTTCAGGCCAGCCATGTTGTATGCTGTACCAATATGGACTAGCTGTTGTAATACCAGGAAGAAAGCTCTGCAGAGAATTCAAAATAAAATTTTGAAAATGATTCTGAAGCTTCCTCCCTGGTATAATACCAATGAGTTACATAGAATATCCAATGTTGAAACATTGGAACAAATGTCAAATAAAATAATCAATAATTTCAGGCAAAAATCGTTACAATCTTCTATTGCCACGATGAATGTGTTATATGTTTAGGTTAAGTTAGGTTAAGTATATTGAAAACGTTTTTTTTTCTCTTATAAGCAAATGAAATCAACTCACCTGTAAAAAATCTGAACTGCTACGGCAAATGAAATGTAATATGTTGTTAACAAAATGTTAATAAAATCTTAGATTTGTTTTACCAAATTAGGATGATAGTGTTGTCTAATAACACAGAACACCTAGATATAAGAAATAATGAATGTAATGTTTGGAATGATACTTATAAAGAAATTAAGTCTATCATACGCTGACGATTTGAAGCTATATTATGTAGGGGAACTTACGTTTTCTCGGCAGTCTAAGCCGATGCCGCGCTTCTTTGTAATTTTCTCGGACATCAGCAGACAAATTACTTGTTTGTCTGTTTTTATATATGCGCTGCTCAATCCCCTATAGATTCACACCGACAGACTTGTTAAAATCATTCTGGAAACGTTTTCACAACGCTGCGAACGTTTTCACAACGCTTGTCAGTGTGACTATTGTCGGCAGCCTCATTCACTTCGGCAACTTTTCCATAAGTGCTGCAGGCGAATCTGTTCGACAGCTCCAAATCAGTCGCATTTTGAGACGTGTTCATTTGCATTGATGACATCTCTGGCGAAACTGTTTGTTCCGTCTCGGAAATCTCGTCAGCGGGTAGCTGACAGAACGAAGAATCATCTGAATGTTTTCATTGGTGTGTTTTGATAGAAAAATACTGTGTATTTGGCGTTTGAAATATGGTTGCCGATAATAGTCAAATGGTGCCGAAGCCGTAAGTCTCCCTAATCAAACACAAGAACGACGTTGTGTTCTTGCAGTAACAGCTTCAAGTTTTCGCTGATTGGTGTCGACGTAATCGGATGCTACTGAATGTATCAAAATGCTCGGTGATATCTTTCAGCCGAAAACACTCATTATTAGTGCAAGATTATTACTTAAATTAGACTAAATTGCAACGAGGAACGACTGTTAAGGATCTAAGCATTTTATTAGATTCTAAATTAACTTTTAAAAATCACGTTTCCTACATTGTGTGTAAAGCCTTTTCGCAGTTAGGTTTTGTTTAACGATTCGCGAAACAATTTAAGGATATATATATTGCCTGAAAGCTTTGCAATTTTGCTTAGTTCCACCTATACTGGAATATTCAGCCATAGTTTGGTCCCCATACTACCAGAATGAGGTTCAACGAATTGAAAAAAATCCAGCGCAAGTTTGTTCGCTTCGCTCTTCGTAATCTCTACTGGAGAAATCCCTCGAATTTACCAAGCTATGAGAGCCGCTGTATGCTGATTAACTTGGAGCTTCTTAACGCAAGGCGCGATGTTTCAAAAGCTTGTTTCATCAGTGATCTCCTTCAAAACCAAATAAATTGTCCTGCTTTACTCGGCAGGTGAAATATTAATATTCGAAGCCGTAACCTACGATCACACTCTTTTCTGCATTTAAATGCCGCAAGAACGAATTATGACTTAAATAAACCACTGCGTAATATGTGTCGTACTTTTAATAAATGTTTCAAAGGATTTAATTTTCATGTTTCCCGTAATGTGAACAAGAGTAGATTTAAGAGAATTCTTTGTTAGTTTTAAGGTGTATTTTATATCCGTTAAGCATGTCATTGGGCTGTAGGGGGAGATCCCCCAGTACCGGACACTTAAGCCACTAAATTCATTTTCCGAAAAATATTGATTTTATGGGCTCGTGTTACCCATTTATGATAAGTATTATCATGTTTATAGTGTACAAAAATAAATTTGAAAATATAAATATGAATTTTGACATTGTGTTTTGATGATGTATTTTAGTACCAAATTGATCGATCTTGAAAGGTGGCACCCAATGCCGGACACGATCTGGAAATGCCTCGAATTATGTGAATTTGAACATCATTGAATGTGTTTACTATAGGAATAGTACATAATTGCCAATTCAATGCCTTTGCAACATTTACAAGAAATTTGAGTTTTTCTTAGTTTGCAAATGCAAAAACCTCTTTCATATATGATGAAAAATAGCACATTTTACAATGTTGTTCTGAATGTTCATTCTTCTTAATTTTATTGCATGTTTGATACCATGGTCGACGGAACCCATGAAAAATGAAAGTATTTTGAGACACTGATGCAATAATTACTAAGATATCATATAACAAATCAAGCTGTCCGAAACTGAGGGACAGGAGGTGCTTAACCAAAATTGTAATTTGTCCATATTTACTTCAATTATGGTACAAAATACATTCATACTGTCAAATTGGGATTATGTTCGATCATGCTTGCGGGATCCAAAGTATTTTTTCATATTCAAAATAATTACTAAATAGGCTCAAAATTAAGAAGATACGTCAATTTTTTAAAGATTTTCAAACTTTTCTACTTTTTTAAAAAGGGATGAATATTTCAAGGATGTGTTATTCTACGCAAACATTGTGGGCTTCGTAGCCGTGCGGTTAGTGTCACCAGGCATTTAGCCGCATCGTGTTAAGGATTGTGGGTTCGATTTCCGCTGCAGGCCGGAAAACTTTTCGTGAAGAATGTTTTCCGACTATGCCACTGGGCGTTGCATGCTAGTCCGTTGTCTAGTGTGGTGCTTCCTTCAAAGGACTAAAGTCCACTGGAAGCATTAACGTGTCGGTGTCTAGTCTAAATAATAGCTTTCTTTTCTACTAATACACCATCTTGATTGGACCATGATTTCTCAATGTTTCAACTTTGTCCGGTATTGGGTGCTGTTCGGCACTGGGGGATCTCCCCCAATAATCTCAAAATTTGTTTTAGTTTGTTTTACAACAAAGGCATCTATCGACCCCAAACCAAAAAAAAATGTATTCCTTAAGAATCTTTTTAAGAACAACACTGTACCGTTTTTATTTACTGCATGGCTCTACATAAAGCGGTTTTATTATGCAACTTTTATGTTAAATCGACAACTTAACAAAAAAATCGCATAATAATGGAAGCACTTTATAAGGTTCGGATAGACTACAATTTGAAACTGGTTTATCTTAAAATCCAGATAATTTCAAAACTTGAGGTCTTCAGTAAAGTTGTTTTGGTTATGAAGCGCTATTTAATGGTACTTCATTTGATTCGGAATTTGACCTCTAGCTGTGAGTATGACTTTTTAACTTTTCGTTTGCTCATGTCCTTCAGCAAAGCTGTTCAGTAGCTCAAGGGCTAACATTGTTCGAGCTAGTTGATACAAAATCTTGCACAGTTGATGCTAGTGAGCATCAAACGTTCGTTTAGCAGATATATCAGGAGCCTGATTATTTAGAAAGAGAGTGTTTTCGACAAATTTGTTTGGTAGCTCAAGTACTATCATTATTTCAGCCAAAAGATTCGAGATTTTGACATCAGGTGACGCTAGTGAGCATAAAACTTTTGTTTTGCGTATATCTCAGGAGCCATAGAAAGGAGCACTTAGAAAACCCCATGAAGAGATAGTTGATTCAAAATGTCTCCACCAGGTGGCACTACTGAGCTAGTAATTTTGCATACAAATCCTAACTAACAGCATCATTTAAAGTGGTCAGAATTAAAATATCTGTGGTCAGAAGTAAGATATCTGCAAAACACTAGTTTCATGCTCACTAGCTGGCGGCAAAATGTCAAATCTTATGGCTCAAATAAAGATAGCCCTTGAGTTACCGAACAACTTTGTCGAAGACGCCACCTCAATAAGTAGTCAGAATTCTGATATATCTGTTCACACTTGCACCGCCTGGTCACCACATCTCAGCCCTTGACATTCTCGATAACTTTTTCGAAGATGATTTTTCTATATTCAATCTAGATCGAGGGATATGTCATGTTGATGTTGTACATAGTACAACGCGCTACGAGTACTCATGTTACAAGAATTCACGTGACAGCATGCGTGATTCATGCAAATCATTATTGTGGAATCTTTTTAGTATTCCTTTAGTAGGTCCTATAGGGATTAATTCATTAATTGAGTATTCTTAAAAAAAAAGCATTATGATCCTTCTAGAAGGTGGGCGTGCTTGTCTGTTCCTAGTTCAATAGAGTTGAACCTTATCAAACGTCATTAATGTTGAACACACAATACGAAGCAGATTGAAATAGCGTACCACCGCCAAAGCCATGCTAATACCCCATAAATCGCGTCTACCAACAATTGAAATGAGCTCAAGTTTAATTGGATTTGACATTTATGATTACGACCCAACTTATTCTTTGCTCAACCTTCAAACTCGAACTCCTACCTATCATCATTTAGCTGGTGATGAGATGGCTTTTCTGGGAGCTTCGTCCATTTGCGCTTCTGCTTCTCGGCAAGACCACACAAATCTTGTTCTCCATTTAATTAGATTCATCATTATGGCGGTCCTTCCGCCGCGGTCACTTCGGAAATGCAAACCACGTTCACGCGTTTGCCCAAATGATAGCTTCATAAATTTCACTTTCCACTTTGTCGTAAATCTCCTCACGAAATTGCTTCCATCTGCTGGCAGTAAACCACGGGGTGGTCGACTCCCCAAGGCTTCTACAAAAATATGCGTGTTTTTTCGGAGCCCCATCCTCCAGGGGGATCAGTCTGCTGAAATTGAACTTGAGATGATACCTACTCTTATACATCGGCGTAGCAGGGATTTCGAACAGGGGAGGGTGAACGACCTCAGAGGTCATATAAGCCCAAAAAGGCGAATTAGCGTGCTAGTGGTTTCTTGGGCGATGGAATTCGGATCAATTGTGTCCGGTTCGCGTTGTTCGGGTGAAAAAAAAATCAGAGTGCGTCAATACGTCAATAGTGTCCGGTTCGCGCTGACGTATTAATTTCAAATTATATCTCTATCGTTTATCAAAACGAATCCTTCCCACATCAAAGCTCCCAGTGTTTTCTTGTGGAAGTTCAGAGGACTTCTCGGCTTCAAGTAACACGTCAAAATTTCCCTCCCATCCCCAAATCAACCTGCATTCGGACGCAGCCGGTGCCGTTATTGTTTGTTAAAATAATGAGAACACCAGTATTTACACATTGATTGACCGGTCAATCATGCTCATGTTCATTTTTTTTCCAATCGGTCGGAAGGAAGGAAAGTGCAATTATCAACGGACCCACCTGGCTACACCCGTGGCCTACACTTCTCTCCTTGGTTGGATTTTTATGACACGCAGGAATCGAATCGTCTATTGAGCAAATTGACATGCGAAAGCTCGGTTTCAATTTGGACTCGTTTTGTTGCTGGTGCGGATAAAAGCCAAACACTGAGCAAAAAAAAGAAACCGAACGGATTTCTCAAACCAATTCTTTCCGAAAGCAATCAACTGTTTGACGTTTTTCAATTGCTCCGCTCGAGCTAAACTGTATTGGCTAAGTGCCATTGTGCTGCTCCTATGAGTTAGGGGTGCGGGTAGATTCACCCGGCAGCTCATCGGGAATGGAAATGAATCCAAATCCCCTGTCGATCCATTAGCAATTGACGAAGATGACGATGCCTCTCCGCCAGAGCGCTACACGGGAATGTCATCATCTAATCAAAACCGGAATGGCGGCGCGTGGATTCGCGCCAGGATTAGACGTCACTTGGAGCGACAAATAAACTCTCTTGGTAATCTATTTTTTCGCGTTTCGGATAATGGCGAAAGCTTTCCGAATTATCAATTGGAATGGGCTCGAAGTGCTACGTAAAGATACAAATTGTTTAGAAAAGAAATTTTTAGATAGGGAGGAAAATCAGACTATTGCGAAATGTTGCAATTTCCTAATGGATCACGAAATTCCTTTAAGGTGAAGATGACTTATCACGAAATTCCTTTAAGGTGAAGATGAATTGAAACCACACTTTAATTGGGTACAAATGAGTACCCAAATCTTCCCAATGAGTGCCTCAAGTGGGCACAAATCTTCAGAATCAGATAACCATTCACGCTGGAAATTTGATCGATTTGTCACCACAAGTGCCTGTATCATTCGGGTTTTGTTTTTGAGAATTCCCAGGGGTTCAAATGGGAATCCTGAAATTGTAGTAATGCTTAATGTTTACTGTTTTCCTGGTAGTCAAATATTATCAAAGTTTTTTTTATAGAATCACAAGATAGGCATCGTAATTACAAAGTTTCACAATTATTATTATTATTATTATTATTATTATTATTATTATTATTACTATGTTTTATTTAAGACACTTCACCATTTGTCATGGCATTCGTGTCTGATTAATTATTATAACTATTACACACATATAGAATCACAAAGTATTTAGTTAAATTTTTGTTAAGATACTACATTCCTTAAGAAATTTTATCACTTTCGGATTTTGTATTGTACGCCAGTATTTCGGCCAGTGAACCGTTGATACCGTTGATTGGAGTCCTCTACATTCGACCAATTGTGCTCCACCGTGAGTTGCACTCCACAGTGCCTGGCAGATGGGAGGGTCGTTGTGATCCATTATAGGTACCGTCAAACGGGGTAACTTGCAACAGGGGTGAAACTTGCAACACTTCGACATTGAACCGAATTATCGTTTCGTTCAACACTGAGTTGAATTATTATGATTTATTCTGCCATTTATTGACCTTAGGTTTACAACAGAAGATTTTGGCAAGGGTATGGGCATTTTTTTCTTTTTTGGTTGGTTTGCTGGAAGTGAAAATCATATTACACGTTGGGTTGTTTGAAATTCATGCTGAAAAACGTTCCTCGTACCACACAAACAGTAGAAATATGTCATTCGAGGCATTTGCTATCAGTTACAGTACTTGGTAGTGTACAAATTGACAATATAAAAGTTTCGATAATTTGATGCTTAAACACTATAAAAAATCAAGAACGTTTTTGACTACCCTTGTAGGGTAACTTGCAACAGCAATTTTGACCTCAATTGTTTGATATTTCTTGCCAATAGTCATCGAAAACACATGAAAAGGCTAAATTGAACATACTATTTGTTCAGTAACATTGCAATTTATGTACCGCAACCAATTCAATACACGTTTGGTACTTAATATTAGATAATTTACACGAATCGCATTACTATTAAATTTGGTTTTATTTCTTCATAAAAATAATGAATAATTTTGAAAATCTGTACTAAAATTAACTTTCTGATCTACAATTGGGAACTTTCTCCATAAAATATAATGAAAGTTATGTCAAAACACCAACAGAGACCATTTTAAGACCTATATATCAATATGTGATACGTCGAATTAATTTAAATATTTATAAGAAAAATAAGTTAAGTGAAGTATTACTGTAAGTACCATTGTATTTGTACAAAAGTTGCATTAAAACGTTTTAATGGCATTCCAATAACTGTCAAGACTTATGATATGCTAGAATTTCCCCGAGTGGACACCCTATGCAATTCCAATGGAGTATTCAATCGATGTGGTTTAATACTCATAATTCAATCAATAATAATCAGTTTTCTAAGAGTAGTGCAGCCTGTCCCTGGTTATTGTCATGCTTTTACTGCAGATAATTTATAAATGATCAAGATAACACGATAAAGGTTAATTTTTTTAATAATTTACTTTAGGTAGCACTGTGTGTTGCATGTTACCCCACATCAGGGGTACACTCTTAAAAATAATGAGATTTACTTGCGACGTAAACCTTATAACACTTAATTATTTCACAACTTAAACATGAATTTGACTTGATTTTATGCCTCTTTGGACGTATCCTAAAACCTCAATGTACAACAACCTAATTTTACATTAAAATAAAAAATGAGCGCTATGTCTTTGATTCTAGGTGTCCCAAGCGTAGAAAATTTAACGCAAGAATTAATTTGAAATCTTTTGAGACGTAAACTTACATTTCCGACGGCATCGTTGGCGTCATCGTGCAGAAAATATAGTTTGTTTTCAAACGGAGTCAGTGAAGGACGCCGCGAGTGAAGTGGACAAAGAAACAAATCAATCAAAGATTTTTGAGCTTTACAGGATTAAATATTTTAAAATATTAGTTTTTCATTACTATCCTAAATGCGGTGAGTACGTAGTTCGTTTAAATGTGTGATGAGAAATAAGTGCTGTGTGATGTGGCTGTTTCAAATGCTTGGTGTTTGGTCGACACTTTGGTGAAATGGATTTCGTTACAGTCTGCTACATTATTTGAAATGCCAGGATCGAGAATAAAGGATACGAATATTCGCCAATTAGCTGGTAAGCATTCTATGTCTTAGGAATTTTTTAAACAATTTGCCAAGTAACGCAAAGACCATCGCCACGATCATCATTTTCATTTTTATTGCATCTGTTCTTAGACCCGCGTCACACAAAAACGAATACACGGCATGGCGTGAAAGTAGATCATTGCATCTTACTTTTACGTCATGTCGTGTATTTTTTTTTCTGGCTGGGTGTGATCATGTAATTTTAAGATCGGATGTAAATTTATGTCAAATGGTTCGCTTCTTTTATGTGCATCTAAGTGGATTGAAATTCACACGAAATTTTCGAAGAGTGTAGCATTAAAAATGTATACTTTTCGTCTCTCCTGATTCCAGAAAACCATATATTTATAAAATTAATACCGCGTGGTATTCTTTACTTGGCGATTAGGGTACCAGATGGTTTTTGTTTCATCTGTCTCTTTAAATTTTCCATCCATATAGCTTTGAAGTTGAAAATTGTTGCAAGTTACCCCGTTTGACGGTACGCGTGTGTGAGCCTTGTGTGACCTATTCGGATGCGAGTCAAGACTCGTTGTTCGGAGGGGTTCTTCCTATCCGGATATTTTCCAGGTGTCGGTTTGATTGACCTAAGTACGCAACGATTTTGATGCCATTGTGATTCCCATTGTGTCGAAATTCTTCTTTTAATTTCTCGTATAACGTCTTGTGCAGGTAACGGGATGTCTTGAAGTGGTTGATGTCTACCTTGTTTGGCTAGTTGATCGGCTGCCTCATTCTCAGCTATACTGGAGTGACCAGGGATCCAGCTGAATGTTACATTTGGTCGGCGTTAAGTCAGAGGGGACCAAGTACAAAACTTGGGAAAATTGGATTATTGTCTCATTAGATGCGAAATTACCTTACCTCCGTGACACTTTGATCAGATTTGATAGATGCTGTAAACTGCGAGAGATATGTAATAAATTTACTTTTGATGATCAATAAAATCGATAAAAGTGTGCAGTCAGAGTGGACCAAGTGCTTATTACTATAGCAGCGAAAATGTTCAGCACTCTGAGGAATGTGAGGAAATGAAAAACATTTTCAGAGATTTGTCAAATTTTTCGACATCGAATGATTCTTCTGCTTATCTTTCAATAGCAATTCATGAATGTTACTTGGTTCGATGCATTTAAATTTGATTTTTGACCATTTACCATATTCGGATGGGTGGTCAGAAATTGCAATAATTTCTGTGCAGACAGAGCGGACCAAGTGTTGAAAAGCAATAAACTAATTGATTGTTGCATTTTTTGAGTCAATTTTAGAGTCCGAAAGAAGTTTATGGTAGTCCTATGGTGTATGTATGGCATGTCCTAGGACCCGCTTATTGGACCAGCATATTTTGGTCGGTACTCAAGATTTTCACTTGGTCCACTTTGACTGAACGCATATTTGAATATTTCTGGTCTTCCATGCCCTGAATCTGCGAAACCTTAATTTTCAAGCTATCGTAATGCCACTGATTTCGGTATTGACTATATGGATCATTGACGAATTTACGATACTGGTGTGACAATCTGTTTCTTTTAGAGATATGCGCCAAATTTGACCATGCAAGCATTGAATGATTGTTATTTTCCAATAAATTGTTCAGTCAGAGTGAACCAACTCACTGAACGGTGGACTTTGGTTTCGGTAAGAGTGGACCAAGTACACATATGCCATCAAAAAAATCGTTCTATTAGAGGTTTGGATAATGATTTTTCATGATTATCACTTCACATTATATTGTTTGAAAGTAACACAAATTGTGCAGAAATATTGAACCAAAATTTAAACGAGTTTTAAAATTACAGAGCGTTAGACTTTAAACCCATTTTTCTCAAAATATCAAAAATGTCACTTGGTCCACTCTGACTTAACGCCGACCATTTTGTCCTACTATTTTTCTCTCAATAGTTTGTATTCAGGGATGCTTCGACCACAGGCGAGTGCCTCCAGACAGCTGGCTGAGTCGGTCAGTATGATGTTTTCGCTTGGCCATTCAGCTTCGATACTGCCATCATTAGTGCAAACGCTTCAGCGGAAAACACAGTACATGTGTCAGGTAACCGGTAGCTTAAGTGACTGCCATTCATAACTATTCCTGCGCCTGTTTGATAACCATACTTTGATCTATCCGTGAATATTTGTTCATGAGTACGATATCGGACGTTGACAAGTTCGCAAGTAATTTACGTTTTTCATTATTTTCAATACGTTTTGACAGTTCTCCGACTACCATTCTTCCATGCGCTTGTGTTGAAAGTTTGAAAAAAATGAGAATCCAGCGTAGCGCGATCAGTGAGTGGAATACAAACAACAGTGTCGTCGCTCGGCGGCCAGTGAAAGAAACTGAATGTTCGAAAGGTTGTTGCCTGTACTTTTTGCCGCTGGCGCCAACTGTTAGCGGTTATGAACAAAATAAACAGTCGTTACCCTTTGGACTAAGCATCCAGTCGGGCTTGTTTCTCCTAAGCTGTAATCTTACTGCGCCGCCGTAGGGGCCAGAGGAGCCTCCGGACATTTGTCCGGGTCAATAACTCACTGGTTAGGTATCGGGTTCAGTTTACGAAATGGAAATAAAAGCGATAAAACTGTCGAAAAAGTTTCCGTTTTGGAACAACTAGCCGATCGGGACAATGTTTTCTGTTCTCACTATCGCAAAAACCTATGTGTGGGTGAGGGGTTTCTCCGCGTGATATTTTCACAATTGATTTGCACTTATTGATGTACTTTCGCACTGTTTATTTATCCATTTTTCGGCTCGATTCACCAGAACTTCACTTCACAGAGGCACACTGTAAGTAGAATTTTCACGTGACCACTTATGATGGTATTTTCAAGCGGTAACATAGATACAACTTGATGATAATATCGGAGCGATTTGCACTTATTGATGTACTTTCGTATCCCGAATACGATGTGAGTTTCACAATAGATGACAGGAATCCTATCGAAATCTCGATATTTCGATACTAAAGATTCCAATCAGAGTATCAAAGCTTCCCACAGGATTACAAAAGATTCATAACCGAAAGCATTTTCATCCTTATTCAGGAGTCTGTCAAATATGAACCTGAAACCTTATGTCAGAGTTGTTACTTAAAATTTAAAGTTTATAAGGAAGTCTCACTGTAACTCCAGGATTTCTAGGAAAATCACAAAATAATTATTATAATGCCAGAATTGTCACGAAATTTCAATATTCCTGCAGATATCTCTATATTCTTACTCTACGGAAATCTCGGAATACCCTTCAAGTCTCAAATCTCACATCGTATTGACTCCTGCAACTCAAAAGCATGATTCGCAACCCCTAAAGCAATCTACCAGTAGCTTGTAGTAATTACTTCTCTTCCCGTTACTTACTTTACTTTTTACTTTTGCTGGCTCTACGTCCTTCAAGACATGACCTGCGCCACAATGTTACGCCAATTAACTCGGTCCATGGCTGCTAACCTCCAGTTTCTCGATCGCCCCACACTTCCAAGATCCTGCTCCACTTGGTCAAACCACCTAGCTCGTTGCGCTCCTCTTCGTCTTGTACCGGCCGGATTTGAGGTGAACACCATTTTTGCGGGATTGTTGTCCGGCATTCTCACAACGTGTCCCGCCCATCGTACCCTTCCAGCTTTGGCGACTTTCGTGATACTGGGTTCACCGTAGAGTTGCGCAAGCTCGTGGTTCATTCTTCTCCTCCATACGCCGTTCTCACATACTCCGCCGAAGATCGTCCTAAGCACACGCCGTTCAAAAACTCCTAGCGTCTCATGCCCGTAGAGGACTACCGGTCTTATCAGCGTCTTGTACATGGTATACTTAGGACGGAAGTGAAGTTTACCAGACCGCAAGGTCTTGTGGAGTCCGTAGTAAGCACGACTTCCGGCAATGATAGTTTTCGAATTTCTCTGCTGCAGTTGATATCCGACGTTATCAATGATCCGAGGTAGACAAATTCGTCCACCACCTCGAATTCATCCCCGTCGATCATCATGCATCTGCCAATGCGAGCTCTATCGCGCGGTTCCTCCAGGCCACAGATATTTCGTCTTCGACCCGATCTGCTTCACGTTTCAGCCTGGTATACTGTTCAGAAACCACCTGGAACGTTCTTCCGACAATGTCCACGTCGTCAGCAAAGCAGATGAACTGGCTGGATTTATTGAAGATCGTGCCCCGCATGTTGAAGCCCGCCCGCTTCATAACACCTTCTAGCGCATTATTGAACAGGAGGCAGGAAAGACCATCGCCTTGTCGAAGTCCTTTGCGTGTTTCAAACGGGTCCGATAATGCACCGGATATCTTTACACAGCACTGTACACTATCTATCGTTGCTTTGATCAGTTTAGTCAGTTTCCCGGGAAAACCATTCTTGTCCATAATCTTCCATAGCTTTTCGCGGTCAATGGTATCATAGGCCGCTTTGAAATCGATGAATAGGTGGTGCGTAGGGACTTGATATTCGCGACAGTTTTGGAGGATCTGGCGCAACATAAAGATTTGGTCTGTCGTCGATCGCCCGTCCACAAAACCGGCTTGATAACTTCCCACGAATCTGCTTGCCAGTGGCGATAGACGGCGGAAGATGATGTGGGAAAGCACTTTATAGGCTGCGTTAAGAATGGTGATCGCTCGATAGTTCTCTCATTCTAACTTGTCACCCTTTTTGTATATTGGGTATATTATTCCCTCCTTCCACTCCTCCGGTAGCTGTTCTGTATCCCAGATCTTGGCTATCAATCGGTGTAGACAAGTGGCCAACCTGTCCGGGCCCATTTTAATAAGTGCCGCTCCAATACCATCCTTTTCAGCTGCTTTGTTGTTCTTGACTGTTTGATAGCATCCTTAACTTCACCTATTGTGGAAGTTGGCACGTCTCCTTCATCCACCGTGCTGATGAAGCCATTCCTCCTGCTGTCTTGATCTTCCTCCTTTGCGCCGTTTAGGTGTTCATCGTGGTGCTGCTTCTACCTTTCAATCACCTCACGTTCGACCGTCAAGATACCTCTATCCTTATCCCGGCACATTTCGGCTCGCGGCACAAAGCCTTTGCGGGATGCATTTATTTTCTTGTAGAACTTACGTGTTTCTTGAGAACGATACAGCTGCTACATGTCTTCGCACTCCAACTCTTCCAGACGGTGCTTTTTATCCCGGAATAGATGGGTTTGCTATCTTCGCTTCTGTTTGTATCGTTCCACGTTTTGACGGGTGCCTTGCTGCAGCATCATCGCCCGCGCTGCATTCTTCTCGTCCAAAACCGTTCGACACTCCTCATCGAACCAACCGTACTTTTCCCGTACCAACTCATTATTAGTAATATATCCGAACGGTGTAATGAAGTATAATGACACAAACATGTTTCACTCGTGTTCCACATGTAGCATTTAGTTAACTACTATGAACTTATCTTTACTACATTAAAACCACACGGATAAATATGTATGCAACTTAGCTTAATAGGTTTCAATAAATAAAGCTCCCAAAATACAATCTAATCGCTAGAAATACAACAATATTAACAATATTTGTTTTAATTTAAGCTTCGTCTGATTTCAAGACGTGACTGGACTGAAATTACAAATGGTTACACATCAATAACCAATACTCACCTCACCCTACCCAAAGCCCGATCCATTCACAGAAGCGTTAAATTACGAAGAATTACGCCTAGAAGCATATTGTGTTGATGCCACTTGATTCGGCAAATAAACAATCACTGAAAGCCCCGTCAAGCTCACAAACAGAAAAGTGAAAAAAGAGGGTAATTGAAGCGATTATCTCAATTAGGCGAATAAATTAGCCCTCGTTCAGCTTTGACTCGTTGGCGGCCACCATCACCGCCGTGGTCTATTTGGGATTGACTGAGCTGCCCATGAAAGCATAACTGTCCCATATGGATTTTCAGACCAACATGTGCATGTTTCAATATATACTCTACTTTGCTTAAAAATATTAAAACACTTTGTTTGAAAATTTTATAAAAAATATGAGATAGGGTGCCAGTACCAATGGTTGTAATGTACCAGTAGATTGGACTATGGAATAAAACGTACATTTTTTGATAAAAACGACATGTGCTTATTTTTGTGGATAGATCGCCTCTAGTTTAGTCGATTTGCCAAATTTCAGCTTTTTATTTCATCAAAAAGTCATATAAATAATTAAGTTTAAGCAAAAAATTTGCTCCCTTGCACCAATAATTGCCGTCGTGTTTCAGTAGTGGATCAACGGATGGAAGCAGTTTTTAAAATGGATGTATAAAAATGAAGAAAAGTCCCAGAGATGTTCTTAATGCTTTATTCGAAAGATATTAGTTGCTGTTCGAAGGGAAAAAGGTTAAACCTGTGTAAAAATTTTCCTTTTTGTTTAAAATTCTTTGTTTAATTCCCAAACGTCTACTACTGGAGCACTAGCACAACTACTGGAACACGTGTACCAATAGTGGCTCAAGCAATTTTATGTTAAAAAAAATAGTTGTATCACTCTTTTTATATTTTTCTCATATAGTAGAGGTTGAAATCTTTCTGTTGACGTCAAAAGATCTCTGCTAAGGCTTTTCGTTATATTGCTTTGATTTTTTATAGCTTAGGTAGTTCACTAATGTCACCGGCATCCTAGGTACAGTCCTTTATTAAAACATAAAAGCATAACAGTATCTATATGAACTTTCAATCTAAATAACAACTGCAAATCATGAATTGCGTTCAAGTTTTAATTATTATGCTAATCATTAGAAACGAGTTATTTGTGCGACATTGTCTCAATGCCTACTTTCTTCCATATGGGACACTCATGCTTTTATGGCTGCTGAAGTACTGAGGTGGTGTTGGCCGGTGGCACAAAACAACTTGATTCTCCACTTGAACTAATTGGCAGATTATCCCGGAGCATAAAGATAAAGAAGGTTGCCCACTTCGCGAATATGGTTCCTTTTTTCTTCCCAATGAGGACGGCGGTTGGAGTTTCGCATCAGGTCTGTTCTGGTACTAATTGGAACGCCATTTTTTCCTCGTCGCCACTCAACTGAAGAGTCATAAACAAACAAGCTGATTTCCTAGGCCAATCATTCGGCATTACTCGATAAATGCCTCCAGAGGCTGAACTCAAGGATGATGCCTATAGTAAATCCCTCTTAAGAAGATTAAAAGTAAATTGGAAGGTAAGATACAAACGAAATGGTGGAAAACCCATAGAGTAAAACCTGCTTTGTTTCTGAAGGTGTCGGGTCAAAAATATTTTCGAGGTGCACTTCTTGTCGAATTAATCGTAACGTGTGTTTTCGTTGTTCAAGCCTCCAATTTTACTAAACATGTTGCATAAACTACATTTAAGTATCTGTTAACACCGCTGGGCAATAATAACGGGGAGCCGTAAAGTGATGAACGCAAAGCGTCTGGGTAAAGTTCACGAAGAGGAATGATACAAGAATAAGAATAAAACAACAACAAATCAGTTGAGTTTAAAGGAACGTAAGTGTATTGAAAAATCATATTTTCCAAAATATATCTACTTTCCAACAATTAAAAAATCAAATTTGTAGTAGGAATAATCTGTAAGTTAAGTAATAAAACTAATCCCAAAAGAAAATATTATAAAATTAACTAAAATAATGGAAATTTAGTCGATTGTTACTAACGAAGTGAATTTCGAAAGGTTAAAAATAATATCATATGCTGAAGTCCGAACAATCTCAAAAAAGTATGATTCAGTGTGATCTAACTTTAAATCTCTCTGATGGGGAAGAGCTGGATTTCACAATTACGCTTACGAAAAACCGATCTAGTGGGTCACTGAATTCCGTGAAAATTTGCTATTTTGTTCCTTATCCGAAATAAGGATACACGTGTTTTTTGATTAAGGTGACCATTTCCGAAAGATGGTGACCAAAAAATCGCGATTTTGCAAAATGTTTATATATAAAAAAATTATAACTTTTGAACCGTTCGACCGATTTTCTATCTTTTTAGACGAAATGAATGCTAAAGATTTTGACTTTTCAGGAAAAATATAAAATTTCACGAAAATGGTTTTTTTACAATCAAAAAAATTAATAATTTCCGGTTTCTTCGTGTTTTGAAGGCCTCGGGACCAAAAGAACTATTGCTGTTCTCATTTTTCTTGAAAGTTCAGAAAATTTTACGTTTACTATCAAATTTTCATTGATGTATGTTTTTTAGTTTTTGAGATATATTTTTTTGAAAATAAAAAATCAGTCATTTTTCATCGGCACACAATGTAGGTCTCAGCGCATTAGATTTTTTATTTTTTAAAAAATCGTAACTTTTACACAGCTCAACCGATTTCCAATCTTTTTCTATGCAATGAAAGATTTCAAGTTTTCAGACAAAATTGAAACATCTGAAAAAAAAAAAAAATTACGTGAAAATGTATAAAAATTCCTATTATTTTTTTCTAGAAGTTTTCATTTATTTTAATGTAAAAAAAACAATTCACTGCAGTAATCTCAAGGATTCATAGTTTTATAAGCAATATGTGATTTAACAACAATTTTAGGTTAATTTAACAAGCAAAAGTAAACAAATTACATCAATAAGCAACCAGTTTTATCCCGATTTCCCCAACTGGTCTAAATGCATCTGCAGAAAAGTTCATATTCTTATCTCACCGAAAATCATCATTTTAAGTCCAATTTCAGAATTCCATTTTTAGTTCTGAAAGACCAATTTTTATCATAACAAAACATTGTTTGGGAATTTACATTCATATTTTAAACAATATATGAATTGGCATATAAATAAAGAATTGAAAAAAAATCCTACATGAAAAATTTTAAGTTCATCTGTTTCGTAAAGAAGATAAATTTCAGTATTTTGGATATATTCGATCATTGTGCATTGTGCAATGATTAATTTTGAAATTTTGATTTCAATGAGAATCTTGGAGGGAAGGATAAGAATCCTACACAGTTTTCGATGAATCCTCTGAAGTATCTCTCAGAATCCTAACAGAATTCCCGTCAGTATCATCTCAGGATTCTTACTAGATTCCACGCAGGATTCATATAAGATTCTTCGTAGGATTCAATCAGAATCTCAAGATTCTCATCAGGATCCTCTCAGCATGTTATCAAAACCGTTCCAGGATATTCATCAGAATTGTTACAGGATTCTCATCGGAATCTCTACCGGATTATCGTATGATTTATTTCTTTATTGACATCAAAACCTTTCCAATTTTTTCTTCAGAATTTCTCGAAAAATCCTATCAGAATCCTTTCAGGACAAATTATTGCAACAAAATCTTTCCAGGATGCTCATCCAAATCCTTCCAGGATTCTTTTCTAAACACTTTTTGGATTCACATCAAAGTCCTTCGAGGATTCTAATCAAAAACATCCATGATTCTTACTGAAATCCTTTCAGTATTCTGATTAGAATTCCTCCTGGATGCTCATTAGAGTTCTTTTTGGATTTTCATCAAAATCCTTCCTGGATTAGCATCATTATTCTTCTAGGATTCATACTATATATTTCCACGATTCTTCCAGGAGTTTCTAAGAGATTTTATATTTTCAAGATTCTCGTCCAAGCTTTACCAGAATTACTATCACAAACCTTCAAGGATTCTTATCAGAAATCTCCCCGAGAGTTCATTGAGTAATAAACCTTTTAGTATTTATATAACAACTACCGAAAAAGAATAGTTGACCAGACATTGTCCAGGACTTTCATCAGAAAACTTTCAGGATTCTTATAAGAAAACATCTATAGAATCCTTTCAGGATTCTTATTGAATCGTTTAAGGATTTCTACTAGGATCTGCCCAGTATAACAGAAATTTCATAAATAAAACAATGAAATGAAAAAGGTAAACTTTTTTACTGAACTGAGTTCCGGTATATTGTTCCACCGTGTCCTAAATATTCTTCTTCAGCTACCGATACTTTGAATTGAATGGATTTTGTATAAAATACTTAAAAAAAGATTTAATCGATTGCTGAATTTTTATATGTCCAAAGCAAAAAATATTTGAAAAGGCGTATGATTTTCGACTTCTCTATTTTCAATTTTGATTTTCTGGTAGAAGTTAACAGAAATTAAAAATAAAACGAATGGTCAGTTGGTCGAATATAAATGTTCTTTTTATAACAATAATATACTCTGAGCTCTCCATTCAAAAACCAATATCTTAAATCAAGCTGACATCTCCGATTTGGGCTTCCCCTTATCCCACCAGTCGAAAATAACGCGCATCGTGGAAAGCTGCCTCTCGGCTAACAAGCGGATAAAATCGTACAATTTTCTAAAATCTTGTTTGTATGTTTATCCTCTTTTGGTTCGCTTCCTCCACCCGAAGCCCCAAGAAGACAAGGCGATAGGTAAACATTGTAAATCTGATGCTCCACCCGTATCCACTCCGCACTTTTGAGGAGACGCTCCTTGCCACAGAAGCATACGCGTCACTATGGGACATCAGGCAGAAAAAAAAATCTAAAAAATTACAGATAGGATTTTCTTGTTCATTGTAAAAATTCTATTTATAATTAGTTCAATAATTCAAAATAGTACAATAGGTGATAAGTGGCTTGTAAAATATACATATGATACATTTGTTCGAAATATGATACTGTTACAATAAAAATTACTGTATTTTTACAATATTTTCCATCTGGGATGTGACCTATGTATATATATATCTATAGTAACATAACTCATTATATCACTATAAACCGCATCCAAAACACTGTCTTTTTTGGAAACAAATCATCAAATTAGTACCACTTTATTCATAGGGGCGGTCCATTAATTACGTAAGGGCTTATGGGGGGAGGGGGGGTTTGAGGTTTCTTACGCGCCATATAATTTATTTTGAATTTTCATACAAAAAATCTTACATGGGGGGAGGGGGGGTTGAAAAAGCCCGAAAATTGTCTTACGTAATAAATGGACCGCCCCATAGGTATAACATAAGATGCCATTTTTTTTTTAATTTATTCCGCAAGACTATATTTAAATTGCCCATAGTACCACCGCGCGGGAAAAGTAGAATGAATAATAATCGCGGTTCCGTGGCGGGAGGTGAAAGCTGTGCTCATCCAACCGAAGGCGGCGTGGGTGAGGAACCGCCAGGAAGCGGAAATCTTTGAATGTTAAACATGAAACCTACAGAAGCGGGGTGCGATGGGAAAATTCTTTCCGCCACACCTCGGCTCTTCGGCTGTGGCGTCAAGTGAAGATGTCAATAGGAGTCGAATTTTGTAAGACTGAAAAGGGCGGAGGGGGAAGGAGAAGATCTGGTTCTGGTGGAACTTTCATTTTCCCAGGACTTTGTGTTTTTATGGGAAAAGTTCGTTTAATTCCGCCTGTGAGGTTGGATAAAGGGACTTAGCTGGGTCGCTGCTAGACAAGATCTCGTAATAAATGCCGGCGAAATTGAATCATTTGAGTTTTGTAATTGAATGAGATGGATCGGGTGCTGCACGGTAAGGGCAGTTCAGTTTTGATTGTGGGATCAGCTTCGGAAAGTTGTGCATTTTAGTCATGATTTGAAGGGTTTGATTAATTGGATTTTCTTGTTTCTTTGTTGGTTAATTGATGAGTTGCTGAGAATTTCTAAATTGATACTCAAATAGATTGAGTCAATAGCTATCTTATGCTTCTGATTTACAAATTGATGATAATTGAATGATAAGCGTTCTATCTTTTCATAAAAGCAATTTTTCATGGAGCTTTCAATTATCAAATATCTCAAGAAAACCACAACAAATATCTTCAGAGACCTTTTTACAAATTTTTTTAGACTTTTCACTAATAATTATATCAATAAACGTTTTCAAGATTTTGATTTAAGGTATCTCCCAGTTATTTTTTACCGGAAATTTTTCTAGAGGTGTTCCACGAGAAATTCAACGAAGAAGCAATTAAAGAACATCTGAAGAAATCGATTAAAAAGAATCTGAAAATATTTTAAAATGTAATGAAGCAATACCTGAAGAAATAAATGCAAAAAGATTCATGGTGTGATTCAGACGAAACCCTGAAACAATTTCTTAGAAATTGTTTTTTTGGAAAATTCAAGGGAACCGGGTTTTTTGTTGTAATTAATCACTTGGATTGCTTAAATAGTACAGGAATTGAATTGAATTGAATATTCAGGGACAACCCAATTACAATTACATGGAAGGAGGAATTTCTCCATTATTTCATTCAGAAGTTCTGCTAGCACTTATTTCATAGTTTTTTTGGGATTTTTTATCCTTAAATATTGTAGTGTTCTTTTAATATTTATCAAAAGATCACTGTATCGAATGTGACAGAATTTTTTGCGAAACACTTTGCAGATCTCTACAAGAATCCTTCTACCTAGTAGACATTTTTTATGTATTTCTCTACCGCATTCTAAATAAGCTAAAGAGTTCGTCTATGATTCCTCAATAAGAAGCATATCTAAATTCTATATTTTATAAATAAATTCCTCGGGTATCGTCTGAAGCATTTATCTGAAATATTTCGTAAGATTCCTGACAATTTCACAAAAAAACATCTACACTTGCTTTCGTTTACTATCTCAAAAGAGCTGCGGAAACTTATCCACAGTTATCTTAAGTATTGTTTCCCAAGTTTCTTTGAAAAATTCCATCAAAGACTTATACAAACATTTCTTCAGCTATTTTTGGTCAAATTGCAAGAATGATATTTTTAGTTTTCCTAAAATTCTTTAAGAGATTTTGACATCTAAGAGAGGCTCAGAAGATCATTAAAAACATTCTCAGGCTTCCAAAATGAATGTTCTCATGAAGTGCCAAAAGTTTCGCAGAGGTTTCAAAATAGTTTCCACGGAATCCTTAATGTTTCCAAAGGATTTGCGAATCGCCCCTTCCTAACGATCCTCGAAAGGTTTCAATAGTATGCTAGCCCTCAAAAGCCAACTTTTTATATCTTTTTATACATAGGGAACTCACTTCGGAATTATGTAGGATCCTCTTGAGAGTATCTGTAAATACTACACGGAAAAAAAACAGTTCTTGCTCCGTGAACAGCTGTCATGAACAAGAGAACAAGCAAAAATACACCAAATACACAAAATGATCATATTTAGATGAATGTGTTGCTTGGTTCCGAGAACGTTCATGATGACGCGACGGTAATTCACGGTGTATTTTTGACAGTTCACGGTTTCCGGAATGTTTGAACGTGCAGGCAAACTTCTGGCTAAGAACTTTTATGAAAAATATCCGAAAGTCGTAAGGCCGAGAAGCTAATGACGTATTATTGGTACTAATTCTTAAACTTTTACCAAATATCTAACTTTTTGGCAGGGTTAGAAAACAACTTGTGATTTTGTAGTTACAAAATGGAACATATTTGCAGTTTTATGAAAAACATTTCAGCTCGATTGATTTAAATGGAAAAAAACTAGAGCATGCCAAGGTTGGGCATTTTATATGAAAATCGACAAGCCCTGTTATTACTCAAAACAGCTTTCTAGGTACCTCTAGGAACCCTTTGGAAAATCGGAAAGTGTGTGAGAAATCTTAAAAATTTCCAAGGTTTCTTTTGGGACTTCAAAGAGCCCCATCAGTCCTGTTCGGAAAACTAGCAGAATTCTAGAAATTATGGATTCTTCAAGAATCACTGAAAATCTACTGTATTTTTTTTTAACTTGTGTCGTGAGTTTGTGGAGAGTTTTTTCTGTCAACTTCAGATTTTTAGAGGCAAAAGTTTCTTCTCGGATTTCTAGCAGATATCAAAATATATGATGTAAATCTCACGGTGGTTATCTAACAAGAAAGAGACTTTTGCATCAGCTATCAGTTAAGATTAACTAGTTCATTGCTTACCACGCGAAATAGATTATGAGCGAAATTATACAAAAAATCCACGCACTTGATGAGATTTTAACCCACGACACTTCTATACTAGATTAACTTTCAAGGACTCCAGAGGTGATCTAGTATGATCATTCATACGCAATGTTCACATATCAGCTCTTTTTTTGGAGTAGGAAAGTGAAATGCATGTTTTAACAAAATTCTTGGTGTAAATTAAATTTTGGAATGATTTCATTGCGGCATGTTTTGCATGTTTATACGTACAACCAGATGCCATTGGTTTCTGATAAACCTTTTGATATTTTTGTGAGAATAAAATACTGCAAAGAAATTAGACTTTGTCATCAAAATTGTGGAAATAAGTTAAGTAGGAGTACACTCAATCCTCTTTAAACGTGGGTTCCATGTAACTAATAAAACGTTAGGATTTAAGCCACATCTTCTTTAACTCACGTACATCTTGGAGGATAGTTATTCAGATTTATTTAGATAAACAGTGCTCATCTGATGCTTTATTATTGCAATGTATACTCACGTAAGATCAAACAACTATGATCTTCGGCTCCATCCCATTACCCCGAACGCCATTACCCCGAACGCCACTACCCCGAACGCCACTACCCCGAATGGGTCACTACCCCGAAAGCCATTACCCCGAATGGGTCATTACCCCGAACGTCACTACCCCGAATGAGCCATTACCCCGAATAGTATGGGATACAGTACAGTATCTTGTTTTGCGTGCAAAAATGCGTCTCTAATGAAGGCTGGTAATTAATGGCACGTAAAGTTCGTCGGTAAAATGTTCATCATATATTTTCCCTTCTTTTTATGCCAGCTATTCTTTCGAAATATCTTGATGGAAACTACATTATTCTCATTCTTTCTGAGCCAGTGCCTGTTTATCAGCTCAGTGGGCACCTTCGCAATTCAAGGGTTCATTCACAAATTTCATTTCGTTAAAAATTGCCATTTTTAACACCTACCCACTAGGCCGTCCCTTATTTTTCGAAAATGCGAAATGTTATAAGTTCGTCATTGTAAAGTGCTCGTTTTGGTAAGAAACAAATCAGGTAAAAATTTGAAGTCCGTACGTGGACGCTAAGTGGTCCCCCATCGGCCTTGAAGGTATCAGGTGTAGATGACCCCGAGCGCAAATCGAGCTCGCTGCTCTAGTGCACGCTTCGTGAGTACGAAAAGCCACTAGTTACACATCCTCCTGTGCGCGTTAATTGTCATGATAAAAATTTATTTCCTTTCTAATTATGAAAGTTATATCAATTAGCTTTGTTCAATAGATTTTCGATGTTTAAAACACGTTATTAGATTGGCCAGTATCACATAGTTGGGTTAATGTTGACGATGGAGGAAAAAATAGGTTATTTTTACCCGTTAGTACTAGCCAAAACTAAAATAATATTTTATACTGTGTACATCTTTATAACAGTGCACGTTGATATAAAATTAACAACTACAAAGAAAATAAACTTCTTTTCTGACTATCAACGCGCGCACGGTAATTTGTTACTAGTGGCTTTCCGTGCTCACGGAGCGTGCACTAGAGCAGCGAGCTCGGTTTGCGCTCGGGGGTCATCTACACCTGATACCTTCAAGGCCGTTGGGGGACCACTTAGCGTCCACGTACGGACTTCAAATTTTTACCTGATTTTTTTCTTACCAAAACGAGCACTTCAAAATGACGAACTTATAACATTTCACATTTTCGAAAAATAAGGGACGGCCTACTACCCACCTCCTCGTACTTTTTTTTTGTATGGAAATTCTACATATTGTGAATGGGCTGTAACATTTTGAGAACAACCACCCACAAACTTTTTTGCTCCCTTCAGCGTTACGAAATTTGTGAATGGGCTTTAACCCGTATAGGCCTGAGTGAAAGCAAAAATACTAAAACCCGTACCACTCAGCGAATACTTAATGGATTCAAATAATTTTTTGTCAGTATACTGGCCCACATATCTTGTTTCTAGAAGTGGCCAGAGGAACTCGGGAATACACCTGTAGCCGGAGTTATTGCAGTGGGTTACTGGGTCAAGTCGGGTAGAAAAAGGCGATTTTTTGGGACATGCCAAGTTAGCTTTATTTATTTCCAATGGTGAACAT
Organism: Aedes aegypti; assembly: GCF_002204515.2. Taxonomy (NCBI): domain Eukaryota; kingdom Metazoa; phylum Arthropoda; class Insecta; order Diptera; family Culicidae; genus Aedes; species Aedes aegypti. The sequence goes on from NC_035108.1 coordinate 308,384,385, forward strand.
TTTAATTTGCATTAATCATTAAGATCTGATATTCAACATTATAAATTAATTGTTTTGCACCGTTTAGAGTGTACCAGATGCGGCCACTAGGACTTAATGCCCTGGAGAACCGGCTCTAGACTTGTTAGGTACTAAACCATTTCAAATGTCTCAAAGTATAAATCGAGCATAATAGTTCACTAAAACGCGTTCCCATAAGCTTCACACAGATGTTTAGATACAAATTGTGCACTTTATCATAAATTTGAGGCATTCCAGGGATCCGAACATGTTCATTTGTAGGATCAATCGAATGCAGTTGACATAATTATTCAATTTAATCGATTGACAGAAGGTTTACGCTGATGCGTTTTTCTCAAAACTTCTTGATATTGTGGCCACAATATAGCCGATTCTGGAAATTATCTGTGACTTGAAATTTGCCTAACTCCAGGGGCACAGAAGCACAGAATTCTTGTCACCCGACCTGACCCAGTGATCCACCGCAATAGCTCCGGCCAAATGAACATTCCCGAGATCCTTTGACCACTTTTAGAAACTAGATATGTGTACGAGTATACTGAAAAATAAATAATTGAAATCCGTTGAGTATTCGCTGAGTGGTGAGAGTTTTAGTAATTTTTCTTTCACTCAGGCCTATACGGGTTAGTAAAATAAGCCTTTTATTGACTGAAAGGAATCCGAATTCACAACCCTCAATATGGTGTTGCTTAACAGATCTGTGCATCTATGCGTAATCACCGGTATTTGGACTTGTTGGTGGTGTTCATATTTCAATTTTGTTTTTGAACAAATATTTTTCTTTCTTATGAATATAGGTTGTGTCATAGCATCAAGTTGTTACAGTGATCATTCATGTCATAGCTGCAAACATTTCACCAGAAATTTGCCCTTCTTTTTTAAATAGGCTGTTCTTTCACGATTTTGTTGGATAAGCTAGTCACTAATATTTCCATATAGAACAGCTTTTTATAAAGGAATATATCTTAAAGGCATTCACTAAAGTGATTCCTGCTATAATTCTAATCGGAAATTTTCCCTTTCTTTTATCTTCTTGTATTAAAACAGACAGGTCTCTTATGGATTTAGTCACCACTTTTCTGCCATCATCATTTCTTCATTATATAGAATCAAAAAAAATATTTTTTTTTGTGATTATCTCACAGAAATTCAAATTAATGATCCCACAAATCAACAAAAGTTCTTACTGTTGCATCAATCAGAGGCCGCCGATTTTTCCAACATGTACAAGTGTACATGTGCGATAGCGGAACGGTCGTCTATTAGGTTGGTTTTTAGGCGGGTTCCATAGACGAACACTTGCAGCGACTATCTCAGGGTGAACTTCCATTACCATCGTTTACGAAACAAAATCATTAAGAAGATCTTAATCTTAATGCCCGACACCTTTAAAAATGAGTAAAGGAAGTGGCTACCGACGTCCAATAAGAGACTTCACTACATCCTAATTTTGTGCATATTTTAGCTATCCTACTCATAATAAATTCACCCTTCTTTTCGAAATAGGCTGTTCTTCAGATCATTGCAATGTGGCTGTGTGAATCTTCCCAAAATTAGAGGACACAATTTAGTATGTAAAAATTATTTGCTGAACAACTAGCTGCTTTTTTATCTTTTAATATTTTAAAAATACTTTTTTGACCCAAACTCGTGCAATACTCAAAAGGAATCGTACATTTATCTCCCCACTCTCTAATTAGAATATGTCTCAAAATGTTATCCATTCGGGGTAATGGCGTTCGGGGTAGTGACCCATTCGGGGTAGTGGCGTTCGGGGTAATGACCCATTCGGGGTAATGGCTTTCGGGGTAATGGCGTTCGGGGTAGTGGCATTCGGGGTAGTGGCGTTCGGGGTAGTGTCATAGAATCATGATCTTCTATTTGTTTTCAACGCCTGTCTCATATAAACTAACCTAAACTAAACCTTTGAATTTAGAACTTCAAATCTACATGCATAACCAGGCACCATTCCTGGTCTTTCGAATATGTTGTTCACACATGGCCCTCTGTTAGTTTTCAACTTCTATTCATTTATCTCATCGCTCACTTGCGTTACTATCCATCAGATTATACCATAACTTTTTTTATTCCCTTTCACTTTGAGTAGTATCGCGTTCACCGAAAAAAGCTAATATATTCTCATGATGATAAAGTCATGCGGTGATTAAACTTGGGAAAAAAGTTAATGAATAAGGTTTACACCAAAACAGGCGCAACCAAAATATATCCTATAGAAATTCGAAATCAAAAGATGTTAACATTTATCCAAAAATGACGTTGAATTGAGGCCTTTGTATCTACACGCGTAATCAGAGATCTTTCGAAGGTTTATGAATAAGGTTCATACCCAAGCAGGCTCAAACGAACATATTCTATCAAGTTGGCTCCAATGGCTTTTTAGAGTTATCCAAGAGCTTCTTTGAGTTAAGACCTTAAGGTGAAACAGTTTGGAGTCGATTTCTAAGATTGTACTAAAACTTCAAAGGCACGAATCTCGCGAAGAAAGCATCCAACAACAGTGCACTTTTAATTTTATCTTACTCTGTGTACTAGCAGACGGCGTAAAATAAGAAGATCAGAAACGTTTGCCAACTATTTCTCCAATTTAGTGCCTTCGAAAACGGCCATTCTGACGACCATCTTTGGCTTCCGAGATCTACACGCACCTCTCTGACGATAATGAATATAAGTTACACCTAAAGCAGCGCAATAATACACGTCTTATCATGTTTCAAAATCCTCGATTGGTAACGGTTATTTGGAATCCGACTGCATTCTGAGCTTATCCAAGAAACCAGAACTAGGCAGCGTAAACCGGGGGCAAATTGATCGCTGTTTTACATCTTTTTGTTATATAATCCTTCGAAATTGATATATGGTCAACTTGATTTCAACAAAATCAGTACTTCGTTGATCTCTTTCAGTGTACGCAATTGATTTTTTTTTCATAAAATGAGAATTAAAATTTCATGGAATTAGATTTGTAATGGAAAATGATCCTGGGGCGTAATTGATCACCATTTAAGAACAATGAATTTACTTTTATAATTCAGAAATTGACATCCAAACTCAAGGAACTCGTGAATTTGACCAATTTATTGCATAGCCAAACTTTGGAAACTAGCGTAATACGCAACGTGCTGCAAGACATTATTCGAACATTTTACGAGATGGGTCATTCCGATCAATATTACCCCGCTGATCAATGTTACCCCAGATTGCGGTAACATGATGGCTAGCTATAAATAGCTAGACATTAATGCTACACTGAAAATACATTCTTTGATTTGTCACCTTGAAAGATTTCCTTCAAACCTTGGAAATTTTTCAGACAAGCAGGGCAAGCGAGCACATCAAGATTAAGGGGAAATAGGGAAAAATAACGTCAATACAATGGGAACAAATGGTTAGGGATTAGTTCGACCAAAAGATCCAGATGAACATTAAAGGCAATCACCAACCAAAACAAAATATTTCGTTGTTCAATACAAGTAGAAAAAAGGTAAATAAATAGTATCATGAAACATTTATTCCATATTAGTTTTCTCAATCCGAAATTCTAATTTACATTATAGAATTAGCAAAAAGGTGATGTACAAAAAATAAAGCAGAAGATAATGTAGCTGCAATTAAACTCTACTGTTACCTCAAGAAATTGTAGATCTCCGTAAAAAATTAATAAATTCGTTTTGATAATGTATATTTTTTATATTTGTAAAAATGCTTAAATGCCCAATAACAATAAAAAGGCATTTTTGAGACCACATGAAGTATTATCATTGTGCTATTCATATATGAGAAATGAATCAAATATGATATGGCCATCACACTAGCATAGAATTTGAAAGAAATAAGTGAAAATTACGTTAGTCGGTTAGATCTTGTATTCATAATAGTTAACAAGAAACAATATAATCTGCAAGGGATCCTCCATAAACCACGTGATTATATATTTGCTATTTTCATCCCCGTTCCCCTTGTGGTCAACTCTTAAAATTTTTATTTTTATGTATATGAACCGCAACCTTGAACAGACCCCTCCCCGCCTAAAACGAACACACACTGTATGGACGGCTCTACAGTATGGTCAAGGGGTTGTTAATAAACCACGATTATTCTGGAGAGATAGTTGGTGGATCGTAGTATCACTAAAATCACTTATTTTATTTATTTAAAATATTACATCATTTGCGATACTTTGAAAATGGGGAGGGTACAAAAAAATAGGGGGGAGTCCCTACAAATCAAAGTACAACTCTGCATGTTGCATTTCAAGTTTAAAACATAATATTGCACATGAATTCTGCTGTCCTGAAAATAAAACACTGTGTCGGGTAATTGACTAGATTAGATATTTAAATAAAAAAAAATAAAATGTTCAAGTATATTTAAAAAACGACCTGGGGCAGACACGAACATTTTGAAAACGCCATTTTTTTATATTTTTTATACGTTCAAGCCCGGGGTGTCCCGTCTCTGTGCATTCAGATCGACTTTTTCTGACGAACTGTGTAATCAAAATAATGCTGTTTCAGCATAGAGCACTATATTCGCTGCATTCTGATTTCTCATGTTTTTGGAGGCCTTCCCGAGGTTTATGGTGATGATGATGATGAGAATTCCTAAAAGATATCCAGCACATCATTTCACATAATGTGCGAAAAAATAATTGAAAAAATAGACAAAATTACTAAACGAACCTCTCAGACAATGGGGGAATAACGGGAGTTTTTGCCGAAAAATGAGGCTTAACTTTCAAGGAATTTCAGCAAAAAATTGCAAAATCGACCATAGTGTTTTATTCTCTTTTGATTTGGTTAAATTTTAGAAATATTTTCGCATGAATGAACTATATGTTTCCAATAAAACTTATATTTTATTTCTAATTCTCAACAGATTTGTAGCAAAATGTTCCAAAAAACTTTTCGATGCTTTAATCAAATTTCTCGGGGCTTCAGAACTGTTTCAAATCTTTTCAAAATGGGTCAAATAATATTGTGGAACTTGTTCATACTTTCAAAGCGAATTCCTCATGCTAGACATCTATTCCTTCTATGTCTACTTCTTGTTATGTTTTGCCTTGGAATTCCTAAAAAAACTGGCTTATCTAATACAGAGATATTTCTCTGAACGTTCTATTAGAAATTCTTCTGTTTATTTCTTTATTTAGTTTTCCCGAACATCATATTAAAAATTCTTCCGTGACATTCATCAAAAGTCCTTAAGAAATATGTCCAAAATACTTCACAAATTGCTTCAATATTCTACTATTCTTTTTTGCTTCAAATCCCCGGGTTATTCAAGAATTGTAAAGAAAATTGTTTTTGAAACGTCTTTTGACTTCGAATCTTCAATTCTGTTAAAATTCTTCAAACAGGCATTCAGTCAGGCACTTTTGAAAAAAACAATATATTTTTGAGAGTTTTGAAGGAATGCGAGATGTTGCTCCTTGATTTTAGATAAATCTAAAAAATAGTCAACCGTAATTTCCTCAATCGAATTATTTTTTACAGAATATCACGAGGAATCTCTAAAGTAACACCTTGAAGAGTCATTTATTTTTTGCAGGAAGTCTGGATAATTATAGCTGCGATTTTTTCATACAATCCTGTAGAGAAACTTAATGAAGACCTTGCTTGACTTCAAAAGCAAAGTTGGAAAAACTGTAGGCAAACTCTCTGAAGAATTTGTGGAATGAATCCTTGCTTGGTGATTTTTAAGACATTTTTGGTGAGACTCCTAGACTTTTTTGTACTATTTTTTGGAGAAATCTTTAGAAATTGCTGAATTTCTGAGGAGGATACTTTAATCATACAAATGCAATTTATATGTAATAAATACCTAGAGGACTTTCCAGGAGAAATGATTATAAGAATTTATAATGCATTCTCTAGCGGCATTCTTCAAGAGATTGTTTCAAAAATTCGATAGAAATTCTTCGAGCGATTTTCTGGTGAGATCAGAAAGTCTGGGTATGATTTTCCTTGAGAATCCTAGGACAAACTCAGTGAAAATTGGTAAAGAAGTACTTAGAGAAAGAACTGAAGGTACTGTAATCCGGGGGCAAATTGATCACTGGGTGAATTTGATCAGATCGGTACCAAATAGCATTTCCTTTCAAGGATGCTTAATACTTCGTTGGCATAACAAACATTCCATATTTTCTAGTTTAAAGATGTTTAATGATAATTTAAAACTATTTCATTTTTATTAAGGTCAGTTTTGCATAGACATATTCACATTTTTTTAAGGCGTTATCAATACTTTTTAAAATGTCGGTACTAAACAATCCGCTGGTGCTAAGCCTGCATGCGAACTTTGAGTGTTAGAAATGTTGTGTAAGCTTCAGAGTGAACTACTGAAACCATTTTTGAAATCGTACAACATTGCCAGAATAGTTTTTTGCTTATAAAAGCGTTTATTGTTGAAGAACGTACTATCAAGCGAAATTCCCTACATTTAGGCGCATTATGCAGATTTATATAGTTAATTTTGCAATAAAATGATGATTTAGTAGATTGGGAAATATTACTTTCTGAAATGTGCCTAATTATATAGTGATCAATTTCGCCCCATTGTGTTATTTTCAATTATTGATGTTAAAGTATTTGCATGGAAGTTTATTTGCATAGAAGTTTATTTTCTTTGTAGTAGTGAATTTAATGTCAGCGCGCACTGCTATGAAGATGTTCATAGTAAAAAAAATAATATTTTATGTTGGGCTAGTGTTAATTTAGCTGAAATGATCTAAGCCGTATCCATCCAGCAAATAGTGAAATATTCAAAATGTTGCTATTTTGGATATTTTCAACGGATTGTTTTTGTGTTAGCTTCAATAGATTCGTTCAAATGTTTAGATTTACAAGACCCTTTCATTTGATTTGCCGTTGGGAGACCACTTAACGTCCACATATGAACTTCAAACTATTACCTGATTTCTTTCTTTCCAAAAAGAACTCTTCACAATGTTCACCATTTCAAATTTTCGAAAAATCAGGGACAGCCTAGTTTATATGTTGTTCATTAACTTTTGAGAGATAACCAGTTACTCTTGTAGATCTAGAGGTTTGCACTTGTAGAAGGTTTGAATAGCTTTAAACAGTCTTTAAACTCAAAACATGGTTCAGGCTACATTTATGAGCTTGTATGGATGTTATTCAAGCTTGCAAGATCCCGAAAGGTCACTCGGTACGCTTAGGTCTGGTTACCTGAACTCCATGTAGCTTTTGGTTCACCTAAAAAAGTCATTGAACTCAAATCCTGACAGCGTGTAATAATATAAACTCTTATAGGAATCAACCTTGTTCCTAATTATACGGAATATCACTGGTCATGCATGTATATCTGAAGGCCTGGTTCCCACGGACTTTTTGCCTGACCTAGATTACCAAGCTAAATTAGCATGTAGCAGACCTAGCTTTATTCAAACTTTGTCATAGAAGTCTTGTTCGTACTTTTTTATATTTATTCAAGAAATTACATATTAAATGAATTTTGTTGACTAAAATTCCATTTACTTAACAAAAATTCAATTTACGTAAAAAAAAACGTTCCCCTCGACCGATTACGTGAAAAGATGTTTGCGGGTAGCTTCCTATTGATATTATGTGTGATTTTTTAGAATACTTGAGGAGTTTCAATTTAATGTCAGTTATTATTCTCACAGTTTTCATAGCAATTTTCAACGAAATACTTCAGAAGAATTTGAGGCCGCATTCAACGGAGTTACGGAGGAAATTTTATTGAAATTGTTAACAGATGTTGTGGTGGAGTCTGGCTACCAATTTGTGGAGTAGACTTATTGACAACCCGATCTTTGGTGTAATATTGAAAATAATTTAACAAAATTCCAGGAGTAACTTTTGGATTTTTTTTGGCGTAAATTGAAGAATTATGATTGAATTTTCGATGAAAACTGAGAGAAAAAGAGTCCAGAGTTCTGTTTGATCTTTCGACCGAGCAGTCGTCAGTTGTTTGCCCTATCGGGTCGTGCGCCTATTTGCTCTGAGTGCTTTTATATAGCCGAGCAAACGAGTTAAGCTGAATGTGGATTGTTGCTGCTCAGTCAAGGATGACGGATCAATTGGTGAGCTCGTTCACTGCTACTATTTCTAATCTATAAAATATGTATGACTGCACATTTAATCGATACAACGGTAGGACGTAAATATGATTTTTCAACAAACTATGAATGGTTCATCACTTTTTTTTTCTTTAAATTTATTTGGTCGGCCGCTTGGTCCACTTGGGCACAACTGGGCCAATTTCCTATAACTAGATACATTTGTTTTTGTGCTCTAGCCTAGATCTATTTATAGTGCATGGTTCCTCATTCGTCATCTCACACAAAGATGCGAAGAGCGTTCTGCGCTTACCACCATGGGTCGTTGTTCATATCCATATTCAGAATCCATTGTTCATTGCGTTGGTCTGGTTTGCCGATTGTGCTGTGTTGAGGCTGCTGCCTGCGAAGAGGGTCTGTTTGCCGCAGTTGCTCTCTGATGAAGCCAGAGGATGGACGTCCCTCCATCGTCCTCCGTGACGCATCTTCGAGGGACTGGGCTGTGTTTTTTTTGGGGGGCTGGGAATCAAACCCATGACCATCCGCGAACGTGTAGCCAACTACGCCACGTTGACCCCCAATGGTTCGTCACTGTGAGTGTCGACATAAACTCTGATTCATGATTTATTTATGTTTAACATTTTTTTGTTTTCAAAACACCCCTTTCTTTTTATCTCTATTTTTGTAATTATAAAAAAAGCTTTGAATGGTTCGGCACTACAAGTGTAGACTTGCGAAAGGTTCACTTTATTCAACAAACTTTGGATGGTTCACCACTGTAAGTGTCGGCATAAGAATAAGAGTGTTCTATGATGTTCCAGCCAATCGAGTTTTTGTTTCTTTTCAAATAAGTAAAATATAATTACACATGCTTTCGTCCTGACAGCTGTAGGAATGTTACATTTAGATATTTGTTCAACAAACTTTGAATGGTTCGTCACCTTAAGTGTCGGCATAATTTTCCTTTACATAGAAATTGTTTATATCAAATGAAAATATTATATTTTCATAAAAGCATATTTATATTTGACAAAAAGCTATTTATTATGGTCTAATCACTTATCAAAGTGAATCCTTTGACCCAACGATCCTCCCCATAAACAAACATCCTTCCCAGTAACCTTTGTGGAGATGCAGAGGCAAACACGGTCTCCAAATAGCAAAGGTTACACACTAACATTCCTTCCCCCAATCCCACCTGACTGCAAAGACGTGGCCGGCGCCGTTATTGACCCTGTATAAATAGAGGCACTGAATTATGCACACTGAAGAAGATTATGGCCAATCCCAGCCGAACTTCTAGTTGATTCTTTGTGCATTTTCACTGACTTCGGTCAATCACGGAATAGCAACCATTGATATGTGTAGTCAGTCTAAGCTAAGCTAAGCTAAGCTAAACTGAGAGAAAAAGAGTCCAGGTAGAAATAGGGTCAACGTTTTAGACATTGAGTTCAATATTTTATTATCATTTTTGATTCTCACTCATTTCTGTTCTGTTCGGAATTCTCCCGAAGAACAGTTAGGCGTTTTCCCGCCAGAAACGGTTCATGCTATTCTCTCAGAATTTCTTTCAGTTATTTCGCCTAAGCTTCTTTGATAAATACTATCATGAATTATTCTATTGATTTCTCAAAATATTCCTCCGTGTAACCTGATGGGGAAGGGCATTCTACACTCAGGGATTGAATCCTGAGAAAATTGGAGAATCTCTCACGTATCGCTCTCTGTAACTATCATAACATGCTGCACATTATGAAAGACTGTTTATCGTATCCTGCTACAACTTTGATCAGATTGGGGGAATAGTAGTGCATGATAAAACCCCTCTAAACATGCTCCAAATCTGGGGGACACTTTTGCTATTGGAAGTTCGTGGATTGTTTATCGTGCCAGTAAAGAAAAACACCTTCTTGGTAGTAAATCTCTTGTTATGATGAAAATTATTTTTGAATATTTAAATGAAATTCGTTATATTGTTTGATATTGCCTTTCAAATTTTCTTTTCAGAGTTCAAGAAACATATTTGTCCCTCAACTATTGCTGATTAATGTTTTTCCTTCAAGATATTGGCTCGGTTATGGATTGTTTCCGGTTGAGCCTTTAGTATTAGTTTTACTTATTTTATAACGTATTTCGAAAAGATGAAGAGGTTTTGCGCCCTTTTGAGAAGTATTTTGGAAAAATAAATCACTCAAAAGGGTTTTTCCCTCTTCCAAATTTTTGTTAAAAATGAATAAATAAATAAATAAATAAATAAAGAAAAACACCTATCCCCAACGGTAAACAAGCGAGAAAAATGGATTTTATCATCGCTCTTTCTTTGGGGCTCTCGCTCGCTGCTTCCATCTATCAGACTTGTTATAACTTGCGATACATTGACGATCGTGGACCGCAACAGATGGGATGTTCTTCTTTGCTTGCTTTGATCGTGCTTCATTCTCAATTCAGATCGAATTCTGCAATGCCTGTACTGCTCATAACTGCATAACAGTCACATTCAACATTTTTGACAATTTTGAGTTAATACCAGGGAGAGTCATCAAATGACAAATACTTTCGATCCACTTACTAAAATTTGTGAGATTGTTCTAGAAAATTCGAAAAAAATACCAAGTTGTTTTGTCACATTGGCAATTGTAACCGCATAACAGTCACATTGAAATCATACATGAGCCTCATAATGCAGTGGCAACGAAATTTCTATCAGAATTTTTTTCTGACTATTCACCCAATAAGCGATATGAGTTGTACAAAATTTCAGCCTCAAATAAGCACTTTTAAATTCTGAGTGTTTTTTTGAAATATCAGTTCCCTCCCATACTGCAATAAAATGCAAACTTGGTATCCCATTTACTCAATGCCTACTTTTGTCGAATGTTACAAATATGCAGTTATGGGCAGTGTATCTACACCGTGAATCGCCCAAAAATTGGGAAATTATTATGCATATGTCAAAAAAAAAAAATCTGCGAAGGACCTGCAGAACTATTGTGAGAGGGTTTGACTTCCTGGCCTCATATGTTCTCACATCAATGGATAATGCAAATTCAAATTCAGTCCCTTCAGATCAATCGTTTGAGGCAATGCACTGCCCATAACTGCATATTTGTAACATTCCACAAAAGTAGGCATTGAGCAAATTGGATACCAAGTTTGCATTTTACTGCAGTATGGGAGGAACCTAAAATTTCAAAAAATCATTAAGAATTCAAAAGAGCTTATTTGAGGCTAAAATTTTGTACAACTCATATCGCTTATTGGGTGAATAGTCAGAAAATAATTCTGATAGAAATTTCGTTGCTACTACATTATGAGGCTCATGTATAATCTCAATGTGACTGTTATGCGGTTACAATTGCCAATGTGACAAAACAACTTGGTATTTTTTTTTCGAATTTTCTAGAACAAACTCACAGATTTTAGTAAGTTGATCGAAAGTATTTATCATTTGATGACTCTCCATGGTATTAACTCCATTTTGTCAAAAATGTCGAATGTGACTGTTATGCAGTTATGGGCAGTGCAGGTATAGCGAGAAAAATACTAGCAACTTCCATATTTTCCACCATGAATTTTAAAATTCTTGCGAACATTAACACACCGAGGACGAAGCCTCAAAATCAGTTGGAACGCTAAATTCAACCCACTATATCTCGGCTGTCCTAAGCCCGATTTACAAAATTTTGGCACCTACAGAAATGTATGGGCTTCTAGATTCATGTCAGATTTTTGAAATATTTTTGGGAACTACTGTTTGATTTGTAGTACTTAAAACACCGGAGCAAGTCCTAAAAAAATTTCTAACTGGCAGTAATTTGTAGATAACTTAGAATTTATCGCGATAACCTATAGATTTTTTTATTGTATGATGATTGTATTAGTGTAATCTAACAATTGGCATTGAATTTTTGATTGTTAGCCGTTCAAAAAACTACAATATATTCACAAAACTGCGTAGAAGACAGAAAAAATACATTTTCAATTATAACTTGAAATTTATCGCGATGAATTAAACATTTTATGATCTTAAAATATACTCATATATAAGGCCATCAAATTTGCAGAACACTGATAATAAATTTTTCTTGGAAAAACTACAATATTTTCACAAAATAGTGAAAAATACGGGAAAATACAGGTTTTCTACAGTAATTTCATATTTATCGCAATGACTCATCAGTTTTATAATTTTCAACTCTTTGTGTGTTCATGAGGAACAAATTTCATGAACATCGTTGATCGCTGTTTGTTCAAAGAACTACAATATATTCACAAAACTGCGTAGAATACAGAAAAAATACATTTTCAACTATAACTTGAAATTTATCGCGATGACCTAAACATGTTATGATCTTAAAATATACTCATGTTTAAGGCCATCAAATTTGCAGAACACTGATAATAAATTTTTGTTGGAAAAACTACAATATTTTCACAAAATAGTGAAAAATACAGGTTTTCTACAGTAATTTCATATTTATCGCAATGAGTCATCAGTTTTATAATATTAATCTCTTTGTTTGTTCATGAGAAACAAAATTCCTGAACATTGTTGATCGCTGTTTGTTCAAAGAACTACAACATATTCACAAAACTGCGTAGAATACAGAAAAAAATACATTTTCAACTATAACTTGAAATTTATCGCGATGACCCAAACGTTTTATGATCTTAAAATATACTCATATTTAAGGCCATCACATTCGCAGAACACTGATAATAAATTTCTGTTGGGTAAGCTACAATATTTCCACAAAATAATGAAAAATACAGAAAAATACAGGTTTTCTACAGTAATTTCATATTTATCGCAATGACTCATCAGTTTTATAATTTTAAACTCTTTGTTTGTTAATGAGAAACAAATTTCCTGAACATCGTTGATCGCTGTTTGTTCAAAGAACTACAATAAATTCACAAAACTGCGTAGAATACAGAAAAAATACATTTTTAACTATAACTTGAAATTTATCGCGATGACCCGCGATGATCTTAAAATATACTCATATTTAAGGCCATAAAATTTGCAGAATACTGATAATGAATTTCTGTTGGAAAAACTACAATATTTTCACAAAATAGTGAAAAATGCAGAAAAATACAGGTTTTCTACAATAATTTCATATTTATCGCAATGAGTCATCAGTTTTATAATTTTAAACTCTTTGTATGTTCATGAGAATCAAATTTTCTGAACATCGTTGATAGTTGTTTGTTCAAAGAACTACAATACATTCACAAAATCTTGTATTGTAATTTGCTGTATTAAATTCAGAAATTTCTTCTACAATTTATTGGTTGTCTCTAGACCTTATCAATTTAAAGACAATGCTTCAATTGTGAGATATAAAAATAAACATATTTTAAAACATTTTTCATGTTTTTCAAAGAACGACAACATTTTCGCAAAACTGTGAATAATATCGGAAAAATACGATCCTAACAACAGTTTGAATTTTTTTGCAATGATCCATGGGTTTTTTGATTTTAAAATTTTCTCATATTTAGGGTTGTCAAGTTTGCACAACATAATCGATGAAATTTTATTGAAAGAACTACAATATTTTCACAAATTACCGTATAATATAAAAATATTCTATTGCTACCGAAGTTTGAACATTTTATCATCTGTATAATTTTCTAAATTGTTGTAAATTTTCAAGAAAAATAAGTGTGCTCAAAAATTATGTATAATACAGAAACATTTAAAATTTCTCCTGTAATTTAGAAATTGCCGCATTTTCTTATAATCTCCACGGTTAAAAATTTTTCAGATTCATATATAAATTGATAGAACGTATCGAAACACAACAAACGTTGAATTTCAAAACGTCGAAAGGAATAACACATCGAAAAGAAAAAAATATCGAATTATTTATTCTTTCGGAAGAGAATAATTCTTCCAAGATTATTTCGTTCTCTTCCAATTCCCACCTTTCGACGTTTTGTCAGCCAAATGCAAATAACTGATTGCCTCCAGGCCATATCATTCTAAGGGTTTGGAGCATAATTATATATAAAAGTAAATATATCTACAGAACATTTTTGGTGATTTCTGAAGAACTAAAACATTTACGCAAAACTGTGAAAAATACCAGAAAAGTTGGATCGTAATAACAATCTGGAATTGACCACAATGTTCTATGGATTTTATGATTTGAAAATGTTAAATAAAATGTTATCATTTAGAGTTGGTAAGCTTGTATAAATTAACAGATGAAATTTCGTTAGAAAACTTCTATATTTTCACAAAATACTATGTAATACAAGAATATACTATTTCTGCTCTTGTTTCATATTATTCAAGATGGCTAATTGATTTTATTATTCAAAACCGTTTTTAAGTTTTGAAAAAAAAAACAAATTTTCTCAACAATTATAATGTCTATTAACTCTAAGAACTAACAATATTTTCACAAAATCACGAATAATACAGAACAGTCTCTGACTATGGTTGCGTTTTCATAGTAGTTGTGTTTACGATTTGAAATTTTCTCAAAGTAATAAATATTAAAAAGCAGTTATTATTTCTGTTTTCAAAGCACGACAAACAGTTTACAAAATTGGTAATATAACAATTTCTAGTTGTTGATAATATTTGCACAAATCATATCTATGTAATATTATGTATTATATCAGAAATATATCAGATTTCCGTTGCAATATAATAAATATTATATATTCATAAATTGACTGAGCAAATTTTATAGTTTCTCCAAAGCATTAAACCATTCTCAAAAAATGTAAAAAATACAGAAAGAATACCTTCAACAATCTTAATTCATATTCACCGCAACGACCCATAGATTTTGTGGTTTTAAACTATTCTCATATTTGAGACTTACAACTACAAATTTTGAAAAAGACAATTTACACCGTCTTCAGCTAGAGGCTGCACAGACTGAACATAACTAACATTAGACAACGGACACACGGAACGACCAGTGGACCAATGAAGAATTTTTCGTTTGACGAAAAGTTTTCTCCGACTGGGGCGGGAATCGAACCCACACTCCGTAGCACAATACGCCTAACCGACTGACGCCGCTAACCGCACGGCTACGAAGCCCATAAATTGTAGCTAATCCATTATTGTCGCAATTACATCATTTTTAATTTACTTATAATAACGCAATTAATGATATTTTACTTACATGGATGACGGTGTTAAAAAAAGCTGATCGCTACAACCCTAGTTTGTCCTTATTTGTAGATTCATGTGCGATTATAGAAATGTGCTTGGAATCTATTGTTTGATTTGTAGTACTACAAACACTGGAGCTAGTCTAAAAAAAATTAGTGTTTGTTTGTACACAACTTGGAACTTATCTAACAATGAAGTTATAATTCGAACAAAACATTTTTCATTGTAATTTGTACATTTAACGAATTACAACATATATATTGAACTGCGTAGCATATGGCAGAAAAAAAAATGTTTCAGCAATAGTTTAAAATAATCGCTATTACCCATGAATTTGACAATTTATAAATTATTTCATATCTAGTGTAGTTTGACATTCATTGCGATGACGCATTGATTTTATTGATTCAAACCATTTTCATGTTCACGAGAAAATAATATAAATGAAAGTTGATAAGTGTTAGTTCAAAGAACTAAAATATTTTCATTAAATAATTTATTCAAAACTAAGAACTCTTTTGTAATTTAATAATTTTACGCAATGACCTACCAATGTATATTTTATGGTTCAAAACTTTCTCATAAAAAAAGAACATGTTTGATGCCATCTATCTAATAACCTATAATAAGAATTAAGAATAAAAATATAAAGGTAAATATTTCAAATATGCAGTTACCCTAATCACTGTCTCAGCTAGGGCTTGATTGAAAACCCATTTTCATGTCACTTTTTCAGATCCATTTTTATTTTGTACTAATAGCATATACTTTTAGCTACCATGTAGAAAGTTAAACAGTAAGAATCGATTCCACCAGCTTTACTTTAATAATATTTGAACATGACACATCTTAAAAAATCTTCTTCAAAATACTATCATTTTATTCTTAAAAGAACTACAATCACAATAGAATGTTGAATGCAATAAAAAACTTTCTTTACATATTGCTATGGAAAACTTACATTTATTTTAATGTTTAACCACATCGTACTGTTTACTATCACCGTAGTTTTCTTATTTCGCCGGGAAAAGAAATAGAGTACCATCTGTGCACCATATTCCCCTCATTTAAGGGAAGTAAGGTGTTCGAAGGTTCATTTTAAAATAACTATAGAGTCGATCAATACTTTTTTATGTTACAATGTAGCTCCAAGTATAGATGATCAGCGTTAATATAGAAATTATTTTAAAAACATTCATAAAAAATATTTAATTGAAACTGTTACTGCATCTAAGTGTTCCTATTCCGCTCACGGTAAACAGATTTCGTGACGAACATACTGGATGAAAAGCATTACATAATTAGAATTTCGTTATTTATCCTGCTTTTTTATGGTCAAATTAGACCTACTTCAGCAAAAAAAATATAGTATACATAATAATTTTTGAATGAGCGATTATTGAAACATAAAAAATACCTTCTGATCCAATAGCCGCTCACGGCGTCTTGTGTTTTTAATATAAAGTATAATTTTACCACATAAAAACAAAGTCAGACGACTTCATTTGAAAGTTGTTAATATTGCTAGAATATATCACGCTATGTCTAAATCAGCAGATTGTGCAAATCGAATGTACCTCGGATTTATTTCCGCTATAGTTCAGTAATTGGGTTATGTTTTCATAATTAGAAAGTTTGACAATATTCCAAAGGAACAAACAAATAAACAGCTTCTAATACTTTTGAGCACATTTATATAATTTTTGAAAATATTGTAGTTCTTTCAAAAAAAAAATTTCATCGATTATATTGTGAAAACTTGATAACCCTAAATATGACAAAATTTTAAAATCACAAAATACAATGAATACAATGAATTTCAAACAGTTGTTAGGATCGTAATTTCCTTGTATTATTCATAGTTTTGTGAAACTGTTGTAGTTCTTTAAAAAACATAAAAAATGTTCTGTAAATATATTTATTTTCATAACTAAAAATACTTCAAATATTTTAATTGATCTGAAGGCAATCAATGAATTGCAGCAGGAATTTAAGATTTTTCTGTATTATACAAGATTTTGTGAAAGTATTGTAGTTCTTTGAACAAACAGCGATCAACGATGTTCAGGAAATTTGTTTCTCATGAACAAACAAATAGTTTAATATTATAAAACTGATGACTCATTGCGATGAATATGAAATTACTGTAGAAAACCTGTATTTTCCTGTATTTTTTACTATTTTGTGAAAATATTGTAGTTTTTCCAACAGAAGTTTATTATAAGTGTTCTGCAAATTTGATGGCCTTAAATATGAGTATATTTTAAGATCATAAAACGTTTGGGTCATCGCGATAAATTTCAAGTTATATTTGAAAATGTATTTTTTCTGTATTCTACGCAGTTTTGTGAATATATTGTAGTTCTTTGAACAAACAGCGATCAACGATGTTCAGGAAATTTGTTTCTCATGAACACACAAATAGATTAAAAGTATAAAACTGATGAGTCATTGCGATAAACATGAAATTACTGTAGAAAACCTGTATTTTCCCGTATTTTTCACTATTTTGTGAAAATATTGTAGTTTTTCCAACAGAAATTTATTATCAGTGTTCTGCAAATTTGATGGCCTTAAATATGAGTATATTTTAAGATCATAAAACGTTTGGGTCATCGCAATAAATTTCAAGTTATATTTGAAACTGTATTTTTTCTGTATTCTACGCAGTTTTGTGAATATATTGTAGTTCTTTGAACGGCTAACAATCAAAAATTCAATGCCAATTGTTAGATTACACTAATACGATCATCATACAATAAAAAAATCTATAGGTTATCGCGATAAATTCTAAGTTATCTACAAATTACCGCCGGTTAGAACTTTTTTTAGGACTTGCTCCGGTGTTTTAAGTACTATAAATCAAACAGTAGTTCCCAAAAATATTTCAAAAATCTGACATGAATCTAGAAGCCCATACATTTCTGTAGGTGCCAAAATTTTGTAAATCGGGCTTAGGACAGCCGAGATATAGTGGGATGAATTTAGCGTTCCAACTGATTTTGAGGCTTCGTCGTCCGTGTAAGTGACGAATATCTTAGGCGGACAAGTGTTAAGCGGATAGCGTATCGTAATTCCCCTTTAATATTATCTCACTATCACACTTAATGAATAAAATTATTTCTCATCTCCGTTTTTTTCCAGACCAACACTCCCTGCAAGCTGCCCAAAACACAATTAGGAAAGCATTCAACCCGGCGTAGATCTCAGTTACCGTAGAAACCCATTATCATCAGCGTCATCATTAGAAGAATGGAGCAATGCCTGAGGAACTCGCCCTAAACGAAGAACTAGTAGCACGCTGCTGTGGTGAAAATTTTGCATTTCTCGGTACTACAGAAGAGGAGGCACCATCTGCACGGATCTCCGCCATTGCCCGGTTCATACATTTCCAATGCAATTTGGAATTGCTTTTCCCCAAAAATATCCCAATCTGGCCACGTGACTATTTAGCTTACTAAAGTGAAAAAAAAAAACAATACGAGATATGGAAGCACCGCTCAGGGAAGAGGCCAAATGTGCATACTAGAGTAGTGTTTTGTGGCGAGCATTGGCTCTTTTATTGTGTGAAAAAGTGAATTCGTTGGTTATGTAGTAAACGACCGACCAGAGTAAGGAAGAGGAGAACATTAATATCTCAAAGTGGCGCTAGGAATAGTAGTAAAAGTGAAGCCCGCAACCGAGCACAGTGCCGAAACGAAGCATAGAAATGGGACACATAAATTTTGTGGAGCTCAAGCTTTTGTTGAATATATTGTTTGTGGCCATACTGGTGAATGGTAAGTTTGTGGGTGGGTACGAACGGATAAAAGGTTTTTGCGACTATAAGAAAAAGAAGAGGCTCCATTCAAAATTAAAAACTGCGCCATGATTAATGAAGATTTTTACCATTAGAATTTAATAAAATTCCATGAAAAAGGCACCAGGAAAACCACATTTTTTTAATTTAAAGTGAAAAATTGTACCACTGAATTATTTGAAAATACAACACTAATATAAGCGTATGCGTCTTATAAAAAATGATGTGTACCCATACAGTAACTCAATTTAAAAAACGTACAGGGCGAAAAAACGATTTCAATCAACTAAACCTAACTTTACTTAAATATATAACTCATTAGTCGTGGCAATTGAAGATTGTAAGGTTTTTTCTCTAAAATTAACAATAATTTTAATTGACATCTGTTCCAATGTTTCAACATTGGATATTCTATGTAACTCATTAGTACTATACCAGAGAAGAAGCTACAGAATCAATTAAAAAAATATTTTGGATCCTTTTCAGAGATTTCTATCTGGTTTAAGAACAGGTAGCTCATGGTGAATAGGATAGTGTTTTTATTATGGAGCATTTTCGATTTTTTTTATTGTTGCTTTCAAAAGGCTGCCTTGCACGAACTGCATCCTTCTGGTTTTATTCAAATTCTGGAGGAAAAAAACATACCCCTCCTACGATGATAAATTGTCATAATTGTTTCGTTGGTTTAATTTGTTGAATATAATTACGCAAGTTTCCCTTACATTTGAAGCGGAATGGTGCGGAATGGAATTTTTTGTTGTATTTTGTGCAAACAGATGAATTTAAACATGGGATTGTTTGATTTACATTTGCATTGCTTTTTTTTCCTGCAGGACATGGATCGCAAACGGAGACACAGCCGGAGTTCTTGGCTCCGTTGGACAATCTTACGGTGACACAGGGACGGGATGTGTCATTTACTTGCGTAGTTAACAATCTCGGACAATATCGGGTAAGTGAGAATGGATAGATTTACGTTCATTAATTACCAGGAATTGGAATATTGATATGACGGTTTTCTTGTTCATTGAGCATCGGTATTATACTGCCGATCAACGCATAATTGTCCTATGTTGGTCTTCATAGATTTTGATTTTTTTTACTATACCTTTTAGAAAATAAAACTTAAAAGGGTTAACATTATTCATAAACTTTATATTAAGCATATAGGGGCCCAGATAGCCGTAGCGGTAAACGCGCAGCTATTAAGCAAGACCATGCTGAGGGTCGTGGGTTCGAATCCCGCCGGTCGAGGAACTTTTCGTAAAAGGAAATTTTCTCGATTCCCAGGGCATAGAGTATCTTCGTGCCTGCCACACGATATACACATGCAAAAATAGTCATTTGGCAAAGAAAGCTCTAAGTTAATAACTGTGGAAGTGCTCATAAGGACACTAAGCTGAGAAGCCGGCTCTGTCCCAGCTGGGACGTAACGCCAGGAAGAAGAAGATATTAAGCATATAGGGTCAATTCGTCTCCTTGTTCAATTTCTATGCATAACTGTCAATACAATTTTGAAACAGTTCAGAAAGGAATCCAAGGATTTCTTTATGCAAAGCTTCTAAGATTAATGAATACCTCCAAGGACTCCTTTACAAATTTATCTAGCGATACTCTTATTCCTTCAGAAATCAATCAGAGATTTTTCCAAAAAATGCCCTACATATCTCTAGAAATTCCTTGGAAAAACATACAGTACCGATTTTTCTAGAGATTTCACCAGGGATTCTTTTCAGAATTTTTCTAGGGATTCCTATATGAAATACTTACGATCACAACTGGTTTTTACTGATAAGTTCCGGCAGGGCTCTCTTCTATTCCACAAGGGGTTCCATTCAGCGATTCTCCCAGAAATTCTTCCATAGACTCATACGGTAATTCCTACAGGAAAACCTCTACAGGGCTACTCTCAGAGATTTTTCCTGGTTTTTCTCCATGATTGCTTCCAGTGAGTTATTCATAAAAATTCCCACATGGATTGTTCCAGGAAAATTTCTACATGAATTCCTGCAGCAAAATCTCCTTGTTGGATTCCTTAAGAGATTTTTTCTAGGATATCTCCAGAAATTTATCCATGAAAGCCTTCTAGGATTATTCCAGGGAGTTCTCCGGAAAAAATAACAGGTATTTATCCAAGGATTCTTTAAATATTCCTGTTGCAAAATCTCTACAATGATTTTTCCGAGGTTTTCTTCAAGATTTTTATTTCAAGAATTATTATTATAAATTTGAAGAAATTTATTCGAGGATTCTTCAAGAGATTCCTTCAGCAACCCATCAAGTTTATCTTTCAGAGATCCTTTCAGCAGATTACCCACGTAACCTTTCAGTGATTCCTTAAGAAAATTTCACCAGTTGATCTTTCAAAGATTCCTACAATTATTTTCAAAGACTTGACTTTTTGGTGAATAAAATAACACCGATAGATAGGTAATATTTTTATTACTGCGCACTCAGTTATGATCATGAACTATTTATTTTTTACTAATGGCTCGGAAAAAAATTGGAGTGATATGTAGACGTTAAAGATTCACAATTCACAATCATGTAGCAATAAACACCTTTTAAATTGTGCGTATACTTATCATTTGTGTGGAATTTGTGTATAAAGATGCAAAAAATTTCGAATGAACATGCTGTTTAAAATAAAAAAAATGCGAAAATGGATGGATAAGTAGGTTTCAGACATTGGTAATTTTAAAAGCCATGTATCTTCCAAAGATATGTTATTCTACACAATGAGTGCTTTGTTGATTTTAATAAAAAAAAATGTAACTAAAAATTACTCCAGAAATTATTATATAAACTTTTATCTTAAGGCCCTAATATGTTTTTGTCCAAAATTGTGTTCTAAAATGTTGACAGTAGTGTTCTCTAATTAAACAAAATTCAACATTGAATTTCGACAAAATGTTTCAAATAACCATTTTTTTGTATTCCTTCGAATAGTTTTCACTAATTTGACTAAACATATATTTTACGAATTTTACCAAAAAGTTCTCAAAAATTTTGGATCCGCTGGAAATATCGAAGTTTTGCTAAAATTGATACTATTCCTTCAAAACTCGTCTTAAATGTTCTTCAGAAAAATATTAAGAAATTCCTCACAAATACTGATACTGGTTTCGTCAAATTAAAAAAAAAATAAAAATCGATCATATAAACATCTCAAAGAAAGAGTAAACATTAAGATTATACTGGAAAACTAAAGGATTGACTAAGATATTTTTTCCAGATACTATAATTTAAATCTCATCAGAAAATTTCGATAAGGTGCTAACCGCAAACAGTTAAATATACAATCTTGGTTACCCAAGTGTTGCGGCGAGCAACTGGGACTTTGGCTCGGGTGAGCGGGAACGGAAAGATCTGTTGATCTTCCGTCCACCTGTTGCCGGGAGCAACAGGGCACAGGACCGATAGCTCGACTGGAGGGGGCTCTTGCAACTCTAGCCTTCAAAAAGGCTAGTTGGCTTCCACTGGTGGAGGGAAAGGCGGTTTGGTAACTTTAACTCAAACTTTTATATTATTCCTCTTGATGTTTACAGAATGGTGGTTGAAAGAAAACTGAATAATCTCCTTGCGCATGCAAGCTCCCTTTATAGGTGTCAGGTAGTCAAAAGCGTTGCATGCACAACGTTGTGGAGACGAGGGTGGAAAATTCCACTGCCTGTTATTTACTACATACTGGATGCTGCAATCGGTCTGCTAACTGGTGTCTGTTGTGGTGGTGGTAGTGGAAACTCTTTTGGGTGCTGCTTCACGCTGTACATAGCTGGATGGTTGGTCGGCTTGACTGCGTACAGGTACATGTTTGATCATGTCGCTCGAATGGATGGGGTGCAAGGCAAAACTAACGACGTGGTGTGTGTGTGTTATTTGGGGTGGTTGTTAGTGGTCGGGATGAGAGGCCGAAATACTCGCGGCGGCTCGAGGTTAGATGGAACAGGGGTGGGAAGGACTCATAAACAAACTTCGCGTTGGCGCGAACATACTCCCCGGCCAAAAGAGGTTAAGGGATGGATTCAATGGAGGACTTGGTATGACGACAAAATTCACGATGATGGGGAACTCTGGGACTCGACTCATAAGGACTGTCAGGGTGGAAACAATAGCTTTCTACGATTTATAATGGAAGGAACTACGGACTTACATGCGGAAGGAGCTGCTTGTTTCACAGGAGATCACAAAGCAGAATCATCAACTGGCGACACACTTGAGGCAGAAGAAACTCTTTCCACACTTCTGGAATAGGTCAACTTTGGTGGCTGTATGTCACAAAGGGAAATAATCGAGATAAAAGGGAATTGTACTTAAGGCACTGCAAGGAACCTTTAATTACACAAAGGGCACAGGTGATACAGAAAACATTGGTGGGCAGTTTATGGTAGACTGCCATACTAACTCAAATGTTGGGGATTTACACGGATGTATCAATACTTGTGGACTGTATTTGGATAACTGGATACTATTAGGCATTGTGGGTACATAAGCTTCAATAAGGATTGGCGAACTATCTTGACTCGGTGAAAGGGCTAAACAAACACTGGATAAGGAATCGACATAAGGGAAACAAACTCGGTAAGGCACAAAACTTGAAAGATCGTTTGATGGAATTATCATTTCTTGTAGGACTCGTCAAGTGGACTGTATTGTGGGTGGAAATCTTACATGGATACACATCTTACTCAATGGAACAAAACTTCAAGTTGGCAATGGAAACTCAACAACACTAATGTTTCTATGGGATTCTTCAAAGGTGGACTGGGGAAACCACTTTGAGCCAGGATAGGGAATAGGCACACACCACAAATCGAAAGCTTGCTTACCACTTGATGAACATCTTTGGGTGGATGCGCTCGGGACACGCACTCCGGGATGGCTTCGCTGGCTCGACGTCGCATGGGGGCTTCATCTGGTGGTTTCTCCGGCCTGGACTGTGTAAAGGGTTGCTTGGAATCACCAGTCGGGTTGACCGGCGGCATCATCTTCTTGGTCAATCTCTGGTTTCGGGCTTCGCTTAATACCGGACGTTTTCCGGTGGGCATCGGGGTTGACTCCTTTACCGGATGGATTCCGGCTGTTGTTAGGAATGGCATCGCTATCGGTGGAATCGTGGTTGAACACCGCAACCACTTGGATACCGCATGGCTTCCGGTTGACACTGGACACGGGTGCTTTGCTGGACATATCTCGCTCATCTTCAGGATTGGCTTGCTGATCGGAGGGATGCCGGCTGACATCAGAATCGGCTTGAATCTCGCAGGCATTTCTGTAGACGGCATGGCTAGCTTGGATACCGGAGGGATACCGGTCACACCTGGAGGCTTGGGAACCGTAGGAGGGATACCGGTCACATCTGGAGGCTTCTCTGGTGCCGGATGGGATCCGACACTAGGCGGGAATTGTTTCAGAACCGAACGAGGTCCGGTCGCACAAGATGGCTGCTCACGAATCAGATGGATGCTGGCCAAACATTGGAACTTCTTGGCCACCAAATGGAACACGCTTGCAGCTGGAAATCTCTGGGACACCGGCTGGTATCCGATTACACTGGACGGCTGCTTCATAACCAGAGGGAATCCGGCCACATCCGGGAACACACGCTGGAAAGGCTTCACTACCGAATTGGATTCGGTCAAGTTGGAGGAATGCTTCAATGCCGGAATGGATCCGGCCACACACGGGAATCGCTGCGGCGTTGGATGGAATCCGGTCAATCGGAATGACTGCTTCGGCGCTGGACTGAAACACAATCCGATCGCACTCGGGAGCTTGATGGGAATTGTGCGGAATCCACCCACACAAGGGATCCGCTGGAGCACCGGACGGGAACCGGTTGCGCACTGGAACGACTGGGAACTTGCTGCTGGATTCTGGAGTATCTTGGGCACGTCAGTTGGCATCGATGCCAACCTGGGCGGTGGATGGAAACCGGGTGGCATAAGAAACGACTTCGGTAACGCACCACATCCGGTAGTTCTCTGGAACGACGTCAGCTTCGGATGGATTCCAACCAGGTTGATTGGAATCGGGTTCGTCACTTCACAGGATGGAATGTTTTTCACGTTGTTGACAAATTGGGTTGATGCATTGCCGACATGGAATTCCTCTGGGTTGGTCTTTGCTGGATTAGCAGAATACTCACTCTGCTTGCACGGAGGATTGGGTTCGTCTTCGTAGGCAACGGTTGTCACCTCTTCACACGTCGTTGGCATTTTTCCACTGTGGGTGGAATCTTCTTCACGATGGCACTTCTGAGCTATTGGAGCAACAGAAGACGGGACAATCGGCATTGGTGCCGACTTGCTCTTGATGACCTCGGCGAGATCACCGTCGGAACGGACCAGGGCTGCTCCACACACAGGATTTAACTTCATGGCTGAAGTTTCAGCGCTTGGTGGCTGCAAGGAGTGGATTGGGTTGATGGCAAACTGGCTCACCTTCAACTCGTTCGCTTGGGCTGGGAACAGCTGCTCTGGGGACAACTCTTTCGGTGGCGACGTGTTTGGCTTCTCCATCACGTCTGGAATCGGAACGGACTGTTCCGTCGGTGGATTCGGTGATCGGCTTCGCATGATCGGGGTGCGCCAGCGTGGCGCAGTGGTCGCAGCGAAATAGTTGTATGATAACGCTCGACTGTGCTGGTACTTGTTACCGGTGGTCGGAAAGGATAGCAACAACGTTTCCACCAGTAAGCAGGCATCAAAATGGAGGTCCTCGAAGCGCTCATAATTCTCGTCAAGATCTGCATACCGCTCGGCTGGAAATGCAGACAGCAACTCGCCATACACTCTCTGGTATTCTCGATACAGGAACTGGAGCTCACTTCCATAAAGCTTCACTCGTGCAAAGCTTGGTCGGTTGGTACCATCCCTGTCAACCAACTGTTCCTGGAGCCGCTTCACTTTTGCCTCGACGAGGCTACGTTGGGCGAACAGCCTTTTCACTTCGGCCATTCTGGAACCACTTCACACGCGCGCGACTTACTTTCGGGGTGGAAATGATTCGGACTTCGGGACTTTTTCACTGTCTCTGTTCACTTCACTTGGGGAATTTCGTCTCCTCTCCGCCAATGGAAACCAGGAATATTCTTTTCGCTCTTGTGTCGAGCTACCGGGCAGGAACAACAGCAATCCTTTGGTAGGAAAGCTGATTGCTATCGGCGATAGCAATTGGAATGGATTTGTCTCAATCTGTTGATTGACGACTGACTCTGCTGCTGTTGCAGCCTTCAAGGAACTGGCTCCTCTATCCGGCTCGATTGGACCATATGTTGCGGCGAGCAACTGGGACTTTGGCTCGGGTGAGCGGGAACGGAAAGATCTGTTGATCTTCCGTCCACCTGTTGCCGGGAGCAACAGGGCACAGGACCGATAGCTCGACTGGAGGGGGCTCTTGCAACTCTAGCCTTCAAAAAGGCTAGTTGGCTTCGGCTGATGACATATTGAAAGAGAAGAGAAGTGAAGTGAAGTGTTGGCGAAAAGAGAAGAGGAGAGGTAAAAATGGTATGGCATATTGGAAGAGGTTTCGAAAGAGTTTCAATGCGCTCCGTGTTTTCATTGATTTTGTGCTTCGGCAACAGCATGCTGCCTGCGACCGGAGAGAGAGCGCGCACGGCTGCTCTATTCGGTTTCTTCTCCTTTCCCATGTCCCATTCGCATCAACAGAGGCCTGTAAAGGCGACTCTGTAGAATGTATCAAGTTTGTTAAAATCATTTCTCATCAAGCAGGAAGACTGCTTCTCGATGGCGTGCGAAGAAATCTACATTCCTTGGATGTGATCCATAACCGTAGTAAACAATCATTTCCTGGTCCATATTATGGATCACTAGTTAGAAGTGCTAATATTTGGTATTTAGAATCAACAATCAAGAAAAATGTTTTCCAATGATGAATTCATACTGAATCGAAGCGAACGAGCATGTTTTATGCTATAACATTTGAATTTTACCACCTGTGGGAGCTTATGAATGCTGACGGCACTTCTTACAGAAAACGACCATATAATGATAGCTATGTGGTACCAACTAAACATTTGTCAAATACACCGTTATTTAGCGGTTGAACATTACAAATGGTAGAAGACAAATAGTATAACATGGGAAAAACATGTTTTACGTAAACGTTTATGTTTTGGGCAAGTTATTCGATGTTGAACGCCAAAGTGATCCGTCACTGTGGGTGATCCGTAACTGCGTGGGCGGAACAACATAAAAATTGGAGAAAAATATAACAGAATAAATAAGAAATCTAGAAACGTTTTTTCTCAATTAAGAAACAAAAATTTTGAAAATAAAATTTCTCAATTGTACCTTGGCTCTAAGCATTTTTGGAAATTATCTAAAATTAAAAAAAAACCTCAGAAGCCAATACCGGCATTGGAAGAAGAAAACTGCTATGCAGTTTGAAAGCGCGCACAATTTTAATTAAGGACTTACTAGTCCAATAGAAAATCAAGTTACTCAGGACTTTGAAAATATTCTCAATCAAGAGAACATTTTCGAAAATTCCTGGGATACTGATTTGGAAGAAATGAGAACTATTATTAAAAAATTCAAAAATATGAAAGCTCCTGGCGATGATGGAATTTTTTACATCCTCATCAAGAAAATTCCCGAAAGTAGCTTATCATTCTTAGTTGATATTTTTAACAAATGTTTTCAATTAGCATATTTTCCTGACAAATGAAAAAATGCTAGGGTTGTACCAATTTTGAAACCAGACACAAATCCTGCAGAAGCTTCTAGCTATCGTCCAATCAGTTTGCTTTCCTCCATCAGTAAACTTTTTGAAAAAGTCATTTTGAACAGAATGATGGCCCACATCAACGAACATTCATTTTTTGCCAATAAACAGTTCGGATTCCGCAATGGACATTCGACCACTCATCAACTTTTACGTGTATAAAAAAAGTGATTCATTCCAACAAATCTGAAGGCTATTCTACTGGTCTTGCTTTTTTTTTTTTTTTTTTTGTTGGGAAGGTTAAGCCACTGCGCCACTGGTCTTGCTTATCTAGATATAGAAAAAGCATTCGACAGTGTTTGGCACTGAAGGCTTGATCGTAAAATTAAAAAAAAAATAATTTTCCAACATACATTGTTAGAATAATTCAAAGTTATCTGTCAAACCGTACATTTAAAGTTAATTATCAGAACTTCAGGTCTGACAGACTTCCTGTAAGAGCTGGTGTTCCCCAAGGCAGCATTTTGGGACCAATATTATACAATATTTTCACATCTGACTTACCAGAGTCAGGGATGTCAAAAATCTTTGTTTGCGGATGACACAGGCCTCTCCGCCAAAAGACGAAGCCTCCGTGTCATCTGTAGTCGATTGCAAAAAAGTTTGGATATTTTTTCTTCATACTTGCAAAAATGGAAGATTTCTCCTTATGCTTCCAAAACTCAACTAATAATATTCCCACGTAAACCAAAAGCTCTTTATTTGAAACTTTCAAGTAGACATGTTGTCACGATGAGAGGGGTTTCAATAAATTTGTCAGATGAAGGTAAGTATCTAGGGCTCATGCAAGATAAGAATTTCTCTTTCAAAAATCACATTGAGGTCATTCAAGTCAAATGTAACAAATATGTAAAATGTCTCTATCCCATTATTAATAGAAAATCAAAACTTTGTCTTAAGAACAAGCTTTTGATATGCAAACAAGTTTTCAGACCAACCATGCTGTATGCTGTATCAATATGGACTAGCTGTTGTGATTGTAACCAGGAAATGTGGTTAGCGTTAGCGTTAGGTTAGCGGCGTCAGTCGTTTAGGCGTATTGTGGTATGGAGTGTGGGTTCGATTCCCGCCCCAGTCGGAGAAAACTTTTCGTCAAACGAAAAATTCTTCACTGGTCCACTGGTTGTTCCGTGTGTCCGTTGTCTAATGTTAGTTATGTTCAGTCTGTGCAGCCTATGGCTGAAGACGGTGTAAATTGTCTTTAAAAAAGCTCTTCAGAGAATTCAAAATAACATTTTTAAAATGATTCTGAAGCTTCCTCCCTTGTATAGTACTAATGTGTTACATAAAATATCCAATGTTGAAATATTGGAACAAATGTCAAATAAAATAATTGATAATTTCAGGCAAAAACGTTACAATCTTCTATTGCCACGATTAATGCGTTATATTTTTAGGTTAAGTTAAGTTAAGTAAATTGAAAACGTGTTTTTTCTCTTATAAGCAGGTGAAATCAACTCACCTGTAAAAAATCTGAACTGCTACGGAAAATGAAATGTAATATGTTGTTAACAAAATGTTAATAAAATCTTAAAATTGTTTTACCAAATTAGGATGATAGTGTTGTCTAATAACACAGAACACACAGAAGAAATGAATGTAATGTTTGAAATGATACTAATAAAGAAATTAAAAAAATGATATCTATCAAGCCTACCGAATATTTTTTCAAAAAAGGTTATAATTTTCGAGAATTTTGAAATTGAATGCCTTTTTCCAATCAAAATTAAATTATGAAACTTCTGCTGTTATGAACGAAAAATTTCTTTAAATTCACTTAACACTTCAGTCGTCGCGCTGTTGTATTTTGTACAACACTTTTGAAAAAAAAAAACTCGCTTTTCGTCCTCAACAGCAGTGTAGTGGTTTTGACGGTGGTTAACCGTGCGACGACTGGAAGTTTAAACAATACACTAGTTATAGATATAATATCATGTTTGTATCTATGGAATGAAATAGTATGTTAATTGCATACCTTTTCTACGAGTACTTTAAATGGTTTATGGGAATCTTTTCTAAACTTGAATCATCGATATTATAAACAAGATCACGAATGGTTCCAATTGCAGTTAATTTTAAAGTAAATATTGATTTTCCGAACGGGTAATAATCGATCAAATTTGAGAGCAATTTCCCGTTTTATTGAAGTAAAAGCTATGGTTTTAATGATTGATAACAAATCAACTCTCTTATTTATAAGTCATGGAACATTGTGGTTTTCCTTTTTTTTTCTACGGAATGGCCGAGTGATAATTTTGCTTTGGGGAATTTAATGTATAAGATCAGTTCAGTGGTACAAAGCACACATTTTTTTTTTTCAAATATAAAAAAGAACTTTTCTTTTGTGTTTGTTAATTTAGTTTACTCCCAACTGTTTTCATCAGTTCGAAATTCACGCGCAATATTAGTGCTGCCAATAATAGTTCAAATTATCTTCAAGCGTTTTCGCGCGTCGAAGCACCACACGAACTGCTTTCACGCTTGACCACACTTTCCATTCCCTCTTCGCATCGCTTCAGTATGCCAGGTAAGCGCGATTTTCATACAACATGTATGGAGAGACCTTCAACGCGTACGCTCCTCTTTCACATCCTCGCTTTCTGTCTGTTCTAAGTAATATAGTTTTAGATTTTATCAAACATGCCTTGTCGATTTTTTATATACCGCATTGACAAGTGATCCACAAGGAGCAAGTTTGTTTTACGTAAGCCATAGTGTTGCACAAAATATCTAGATACAGTGAAACCTCCATGAGTCGATATTGAAGGGACCATCGACTCATGGAAATATCGAGTAATGGAACAGCAATTCTTTTGATGATAGTGTTGCACACAATATTTCACAAAATTTTATTGAACTGGTGCTTGATATTGAATCGTAATCAAGAACTCTAGGAAGATTTCCTGTTTTTAGAGGCGTTTTACAAACAGTTACTTAAGGTTTATCCGATCGAATTGCCCGGAACCCATAATGGCGTTGTTTTGGTTTTGTTTCACATTGGGCTGGATAGATTATTTTAGATAGGTGAGGTTGGGACGAAGAGTATTGCTTTTACCTTGAATTTCAATTTTCGATGGAAAATCCATCTGATTTTTTTTTTCTAATTTAGATGTCAGTATTATCATTCTGTATTTCTGTTTATTTGCTGTCAAATCATCTAACAGTGAACAATCTGCTCTTCAAATCAGCAAAATGGAGTCACATAAAGCCAAGAGTACTCTGAAAATTATACAAGAGTGAATATTCAAACTGATGAAAGTTTAAATCAAAGCCTGAGCTTACATGATCAACTGATCATATTCTTCGACATCTTTTTATCTCGATTTATGAGGAAAATGTATACAGGAAACAAGACAAATAGAAATAGGGAGTATATGATTGACGAATTATAATTATTCATGATTGTAATAAAAATGTTGAAAAATATAGATATTTAAAAGAGAGATTAGTGCTGAACAAGCAAAATATTATTCACCCCTGTTTATATTCAAATGCCATTTCGATCGAAAACAGTTTTTCATTTTCGCCAACAATACCAAGTAGGGATTCTTCCACCACATTTAATGATAAAAGATGTTCTGAAGTAGTTATCAACTGGAGAAAGCAATAAAATAATATAGAAAACAAAAATACTGATTACTGTGATGCATCAAAACCCGGACACCTAAGATGATACACATATTCAAATGCTTGCATACGATTGGTTAATCGTTATTTTATTATGTATTACTTTGAGATGATAGCTTTTAGGTTAGAACTTGATAATTTTCACCAAATTTACAATGAATTTAATGAAAATTGAGTTAATTCTGCATCATGTCGTGTCCATAAATCCGGACACATGAATCAAAATCTGGACATTAAAAAAATCGCAGTTGTTTTAAAAAAAAATAAAAACCATTAAACATACCTTGATATCACGATACAAAGATTCATGGATTTGTAAAAATAATGTTGTTCCTCTGTTGGATTATACAGAAACATCATAAAACGTAGGTTTTGAAGTCTTCAAAAGATACTTGTGATATGTGCATCGCTCCCCCAATAATTACACATAATTTACAAACATTTTCAGTTAATACTATTTAAAATCACAACGGTACAACATTCAACGAGTTTTCCAGGTTTTCGAACAATTATGATGTTGTATTTCTTTTTGAACTTTGAAAAATTGTATGCTAACACACTGTGTCAGGATTCGAAACCACACATATAAGTATCCGGACAGTCTTTTTCTAGCACAGAATTACATGCATTTCATTAATTTCTTCGAAACTATTGACTTTACCGAGAACAAAATACAAACAAATCACTACAGAACATGAATCACATATGATAAGCACGTAACAAACGCGTGATGAATCGCCGAAACGCGATGGCGCATTGAGTAGAATTTCTTTGGTTATCGTTAATTTTGAAAGCAAACGCGTCCTAGCGGAACCGACTTTTGTGTTTGTCTTTGTTAATGATTTACAAGACTAACTTGATGTCGATTCATGTTACAATGGTCAACAATAGTTAACATGAATAGTAGGAATAATATTCTCACACTAGGAAGGATATTTAACATTGAAATGATTGAATTTCACCAGAGTGGTCCTGTCCGGATTTTGATTCATCACGGTAACAGTTTATCAATAAATCAGTTGTAATTATGATAAGTTACAAAAGTTAATTCATTTAATTAGAAACTTCCCTATTTGTAAATTTAATTTACTAGCAAACGTTCTGATCCGTGCTCCATTTACGCCAAGAACGAGCGCAGTCATATCATATTCCTCTAGCGTTCACTAGCGTTCTTGCGCGTCGAAGCAGCAAATGATTTCCACAGATCTCTTTGGACCTCTTCATTTCGCCTTCAGTATACCAGGTAAGCGCGTTTTCCATATAGTTTGCATTGAGAGAGCTTTGACTCTTTTCTCTTCTCTCCTTTTATCCCTTCTCTACTCCTGCAATATGTCATCGCCCTTCCACTGGTGGAGGGAAAGGCGGTTTGGTAACTTTAACTCAAACTTTTATATTATTCCTCTTGATGTTTACAGAATGGTGGTTGAAAGAAAACTGAATAATCTCCTTGCGCATGCAAGCTCCCTTTATAGGTGTCAGGTAGTCAAAAGCGTTGCATGCACAACGTTGTGGAGACGAGGGTGGAAAATTCCACTGCCTGTTATTTACTACATACTGGATGCTGCAATCGGTCTGCTAACTGGTGTCTGTTGTGGTGGTGGTAGTGGAAACTCTTTTGGGTGCTGCTTCACGCTGTACATAGCTGGATGGTTGGTCGGCTTGACTGCGTACAGGTACATGTTTGATCATGTCGCTCGAATGGATGGGGTGCAAGGCAAAACTAACGACGTGGTGTGTGTGTTATTTGGGGTGGTTGTTAGTGGTCGGGATGAGAGGCCGAAATACTCGCGGCGGCTCGAGGTTAGATGGAACAGGGGTGGGAAGGACTCATAAACAAACTTCGCGTTGGCGCGAACACCAAGTAACAACGAATGCTGAACAGTGAGAGCATTTACCGAGTATTGGTTAAAGCTATCATTTGCTACGGTCAGCCACAAATTCTGTAGCACAAAAAAGTTTTGTTTTTCAACATGCACGTATTTTTCCATATGAAGCAGATGGTAAGATAAGTAGCTGTCATTCGGAAGATCTCAGTTGGATTCAGGGAATGTCTGAAAACTCAGTGCAGTGCCAAAAACATGCGTGTCACTCAGAAATTGATTGTGCGTCTCCCATTCTTTGCGAGTAAAATCAAAGCAAGGCGCAGGAGACAATTTGTTTTTGTGCGAGACAAAGCAAAGCACAATCTCTACTCTTTCAGTCTCTTTCGTGAAAGCACAAAATCCACTCTAGAATAATTTCAACAAAGTATGCTTTGAAAGCGGACAAGCTTAATAAGTGCTTTGCAAAAACTTATTGTTGTGGGTCTTGACATATTTGGTAAAGTCAGAAACATAACGTGGTGACGAATTATGTTCAACGTGTTTAAGAGTTGTGACAGTCACATGTTAATGAAATGAATTCAAGTGAATTTGTTTACGCGTGTACGAAACGCAAAGAGTGAAAATGAGACAACTCGATACCATGCATCCCAAAGCACATTGCGTGTCAGCACAGCCAAGGTGCAGTCCAGAGAAAAATACTCCTGCACGTCTCCTCCGAATTTTGGGTGCTATCTCGCAGCAGCGCGTGTAGCACCGAAAGAGTTTTGAGTCGCACCCCATCCCTGGTTGGATTCCCAAAATTTCATAGTGTTCAAAACAAACTTTTCAATTTCAGTGGATATATCTTCGATGTGTGACTTGCTTTTTCCTTAAAATTAGCAAAATTTATTTTAAAACGATATTTGAATAAAACTATCTTTTCCTAAGAAACTCCTAATGGAAATTTATCAGTTTCAATTAAGGTACAGTAAGGTAAGTGGATCATTTGTCCATATTAAGCATAAATACTTGAACATGTTGAATGTTTTCGCACCATTGCTTCGTTTTAGGTTATATTCTTACGTCCACACTAATACTATTGCAAAACAGGTAATAAACGTACACTAACACAAGCAAACTTGTTAGCTGCAAAAATCAATTAATTTCAAAATTGTTTTCAATCACTCAAAAATCCATTGAATCTATATCAAAAAGCGAATACTATTAGTTGTTTCAACACATGGTGAGCATTTCAGTTCTATTTGAGTGAATCACAAGAAAAATAGGAAATGTTTATAAATAAATACAGATATATTGGACATGGTACACTTCCCCCTACTTTCAAATGGGATGGGGTAAGTGGATCAAGCATTAAAATCGCATATTAGCAGACTGCTTATGCGAATTTGAATAGGTTTGAATATCTTCAAACGTTGTTTTCCTTTAACTTTTTTCCATTCTTAGCATTCATTCATGAATAGAGTCAAAAGATTTCAGTTTGTTGAACAAAAGTAAATATAACTAAAATTGTTAAACTACGAGTGTTTTTCGAAAACATCATTAGGAATAATTCAACAATACGTTTGTATAACATATGAGAATAAAATAGATGAATTTTCTCCAAAGTATTCTAGTTACAATATATGTTTAGTGTGAGTTAATGTATAAATATTTTTTATAATATTTTGGTGAAATAAAGATACTTTTTGATTTCAAAAGTATCAAAATGCGACATAACTATAATAATAATAATAACAACAAGAGTAATATTATTCTTACTGTACATAATTACACCTCATTTATTTTGAGAATAGATTTTATTTTATTGTTGATCCACTTACCGCACCATGGTGGAGCAAGTGGATCATTAGGCGCAAATTTTCAAGGCCCTCATAATCAATACATAACAATCAGACAAATCGAAATTAATGACGGTTTGAATTATATTAGTCCCTCATTTTCTATCCACAGAAAAAAGTTTGAATTACATTATTAACGTTAGCTGTACATTAGACTGATGCAAATTTTGAAGTTTCTGCTCCCCTTTGCTTATGTCAATTATGATAAAAATCATTCCCCCAAAATTTGAAGTGATTTGGAAAAGATTTGGTTGTGCACACGCCATTTGAAGTTTATATGGAAATTACTATAGAAAAGGCAAACCTTTTGTGTTCAGTCCTTTAACTCCTCGTAATAATAATCTATGGAAAAGTGAACAAACTCTGCTCATGTGAAAACTTTCATGAAAAATTTCCTTAAAAATACTTCAAAACATTCAAAACATACCAGGCATTTCTGAAACAAAGTTAAAAGTGAGTTCCTTCAACAAATTGACATTTATTTTGCAAACAAATATGAAATTTTCTTCCAAGAGCTAAAGCAGGAATTCCTCTGAGATTAAAATTACAAATATGTTCAATTGTGTAAAAAAATCCTTTAGTAGGTACCGTTTTGATTCATATTACGGACACTTAAGGCCTCAGTGAAGTATAACCCAGCTTGGACCATACAAAATAAATCATTCTGTATGATTTTTTAGCGTTATCGAGCGTCGGAAGCCCTTAACTTTTGGATGGTGGGTAAAGAATACGCGTCCGCAACTTGAATAATTTAAAAAAAATCAAAACGTGTGGCCTTTTCATGATTCTTATTCCGGACGCTCCCTCATTTTTGCCTCATATTCCGGACGCTTTGATTCGAATTACGGACAGCTCATGATAATCATTAATGGAACAGTTTAATCATCAAATGAAATCGTTCAACCACTTAAGAGACGTCTAAGGTAGTTGGGCATTATAAATTTGCAATGATATTTATGGAAAAAAACCTAATAAAACGAGCCTCGAAAATGAGAACTTTTGGACGGCGAAAATTGAAACATTTCGTGTGAAATGTTTCCCATACAAACGAGAGTGTCCGGAATTTGAAGCTGTCCGTAATATGAATCAAAACGGTATGTCATTGGCAGTATCTATTTTTATTCAAATAAACGAAGAAAAACAGGACATGGAAGTAAATGAAAACCCGAATTTAGTACTATACCATTTAATTCCACTAGAGTTTGTATTCTTTGACAGTTAGGCGTATTTCAACCTAAGCTGTAAGGCCGTCTTGAGTGGTGTGTACTTGGCTCGACTATGGATTTTTTTTCTAAATTCCGCTAATAACTGCATCAATATTATTACCAGAAATACGCAAGACATATGTGCAGGGTTTTGCTAAACAAGTTAATACTTCCAAAAACTCTACTATATTTCCAAGACTATTTCGATATGAGTTATACGAAACCTTATCAAACTATGCCACCGTGAATAACAGGAGTAATTCAAGCAATACATGTCCAATAAATTTTCTTAGTACCGTAATCCGGGGTAACATTGATCAGCTTTTGAGATATTTCTTAAATTTTTCATTTGAAAATCCAAATGTCGCAAATTTTATATTTTTAAAACAAGTACTGGTAACCAGTGCTCGTGTCTATATACTATATTTTTGTTTTCAAAAGATTTAAACACGTTTAAATAAATGTTTAAAGTGATTTTTTATTTAGCTGATATGGGGTAACATTGATCACCCATGTAAACAACGTAAAGTTATATTGAAAATGTCGTTACTTACTTAAATCATGGCCCCTGAAGCCGAATTTGAAAACCAAAATCTTACAATTTTTTTTTTTTTTTGTTATTTCAAAAATAAAAACACCTCGAACAGCGGAATACGCCTAAAGATAGGCAATTTCCTAAGGAAATTCTACATTCTTAACAGTAATTCGTTAATGTTGCCTAATTGAACATTCTTATTGATGTTTTGACAACGGAATCGTTTTTGGCGATGCCATTTTCAATAAGAATAACATTTTCCTTGTTCATATCGCTTGCACAACTTATGTGAGACATGAATCTTCGATAGTGTCATCCTTAACCAATGAAATCGGTGTTTCGAAAAGTTGTTAAATTTATGCATGAAGTAAATGCAATTTGCGAAAACATCTTAATTTTCAGTTGCTCATGAATATAAGAAGGAGAAGCGCAATTCATGCTTTGGAAATATTTCATCAATAAATGATGATATGAACGTTTTACGAGATGGGTCATTCCGATCAATATTACCCCGCTGATCAATGATACCCCGGATTACGGTAGTTTTTAGTACAGTTTGATGCGAAAATCTTCATATTATGATATTTAGTAATTTTTATATGGAAAATGATAAGCGGCTCTATTTTGCTAAAAACCTATGTGTTATAAACACTACCAAAGGACGGCGTACCTACTTTCTAAGCAACGTTGCGGTCACTAACGGCGATGAACAATACCTATTGTATGCAAAATAATCAATCCATAATAGAGATCGCTTGGTGATAAACGTAGATTAATGTGCCATGACGAAAGTTTCATGTCAAGCGGATCAATAAACAGAGGGATTGAATCCTCCAACTATGACTATTTTGTGTGAAAATCATCTTTTTTTCACTCAAGGTAAGGTCCATTTTCGATAACCCTAAATATTGAAAAAGCTTTTGTTGATAACAACGATTCAGTATTTTTCCGAATTGCTTTCCAAATTTCTGCCCATCAGAATCAGAGAATGTTTTTCATCAATTCCAAATTTAATTACCACCGGTGAATTCAACCCATACTAATAAATTTCTCGCATGAAATTCGTTCGAAGCCTCGCAAGCTGCCGCTTCCAAACTCTGTTCACACCCAACAAAAAGCCACTTGATTGCGTCCGAGTGTTTCGGGAAACATGTTCGATGTTTTCCGTTTTTGACCTAGTCACGCCAGATGAATTTTTCAATTGATCCTCGCCAGTCGAGTTCCACACCCTCGCCGGAAGCCCACTGCCTGTAGCGACGAAGCTATACCCATAGTTAGTCACCCACACCGGTAGGTCAACTGCGTGGCTCAAGGCTTTCTGGCGCACCATATCTGGCTTTCGATCGGCTCGAAATTGATTTTAGAAGTTTATTAAAAGCGTTTTCGATTTTTCTCCGGCCCTCCTCCAGAGTTTGCCGGAGTAGTTGAAAATGTGCCAGTTGACTCGTTTTCTGCCAGTGGTGAAACTTGCCGGAGGATGACGATGCCACATCAGGGCACAGTGGTTCGACCGAGAACAAATGTCAGCCAAAATCACAAACTTCCGTTCCAGTATATATTGTTGTTAGTAAGTTGACTCAACTTTCAGAATTTTTACCATATGCAAATTTGTTTTCGAATATTTTCTTTTACTATTTCATCCAAAAACAGGCAATAAAAGAATACGAATCAAGTTAAATTTAGGTAGTTCATAATAGCATTAAAGAATGTGTTTTTTGAATTTTTCACTGCGCAGGTTCAATTTTTTATCGGAAATTTTTAGTTATTCATTGCTAATTTTCTATTTATTTTTGAGACTTTAAATTTTCTCGTGCTTGATTTATTTTCTAGAGTAAACTTCGAATTGTTTCATTGCTTATTCATTTTTATACATTTTTCATAGGACTGTGGATTGTTTTTCATTGGAAATTTCAAGTTTATCATTGCTTATTTTTATCGATTTACTGGTTGAATATATATATTTTAATGCGATTTTGATGTTTTTATTGCTAAAAGTTTGAATTATCGCATATTTCTAGTTATTTTATTTACTGCTATTTGATAAAATATATAGCACTCCCTTAATTGATCGCTTTATATCTGGCATCTTAATTAGTATGGATCTTAATACTAACAAATTGTCGAACTCAATAGCCCAAGATCTAATACAAAGCGTTCATAATAAACTAGATATTATTTCTCTTTTCACTATTCAACGAGTCAAACAAAACGAAAGGAGATCTAAGAATTAAAAAAAATAACATGTGGCAAATAAAGAATAAAGAAATAAAGAAGAACAATGTGGCAAATAAAAATATTTAATTTTTTAAAAGGTAAGTTAAAATGTCCTTCATTTCGAAACATCCGTCTGGTTAGTTTATAAAAAGTTGAGGTAAATTTTACCGTTCGGAAAAAAAAAACAATTTGAATTTTTCAGCTTTTAATCGCCTTCGAACCACAGTGTAAGGGTAGGCAAGCAGTTTTTAAGTTGGTCCTTGCGTGGTCCAAATGAAATCATTAATAACGTTGTTTTTTGGGAGGCTCAGAGTGGCCGGGGAGGAACGTGATGTTCAACTTTGCGGCTGTTGGCAGCAGATCGTGAACGAAAATAATAAATTCCTCAGCGCTTAAGTTTTTGCATGTCAGTCGGCTATCAGGGATTGGATATTGTGCAGTTTTTTTTTGTCAGCGTAGCGTTAATGGAGTTTTCATGGTCGATGAGCTTTGTTGGCTATCACCAGTGGCAAGCACAGATCAACAGTCGGTTTTATTGTGATTTGCGCTTACAATTAACAATAGGAAAAAGTATCTCATGAAGGACCGGAATGTGGAAATTTTAACCATCATCATTGATTGCACTTACATCAATCAAATTCTGTATATTGACATCCTATATGTGCTATAGGAAAAGTGCATTGAAGTCTCTACTGATAATGTCTTTTTTAAAAACATCTTTTTTTGAATCTGTTTAAAAAAAATCCTTATTGCTGCTGCAAAATGTATTAAAATTACAAATCTGTTGATGATATTGTATTGTTTTTTTAAATTGATTTTTTGAGTATTTTATTCAGTCCCATTAAACCACCTCTGTGATTCAGTTTGGAATCAGGGATTGTTTGGCCATGTTATCTAAAAATCTGCAGCAAGTTGCACTTAAGTAGGATTGTTGCACAATATGGACTCAGTAGCTTGAACAAAACCCCTGCCTAAGTGAAACCAGAGTGACAAAAATAGTGCCCATAGATATTCTTGAGTATGCCTGCTTTTAACTTCCGAATTGTCTAGTGAAATATATTTTCTGATTTGCAAGTTAAATCAAAAATGATTTTCAACAAAAAGTGAAAGAAGAAGAAGTTTTGCATGATAAGAGAATTCTCCAACGACATTAGACACATCTCGATTAAAATTATCTCATTCACCAACACCACTAACCCACCTCTATATCCATCTGCAATTATCACTGTAGTTTGGGGTAACTTTGATAATGCCCTAGAATTTAATAAATGGAATATTAAAATATCTGTTAATTAAAATAAAAACGAATAGAAAAGTGAATAATGTGCAATGGGGTAAGTGGATACAGGAAAATTAATAGATAACTTAATTTTGTTGTACAGTTCATGGACGAAATCATCAAGCTACTCAATCTTCACTCGCTGAGTACAATCTTCGTTGATTTTTATTAGTTTTTATGCTCATCTTGACAACAAAACAAAGAGTGGAAAAGCACTTGCGACAGTATTGTCAGGTTCATTTTCGCCTGTGAAACTAGGGATTAACATGAGGTAATATGAGGGTCATTCGAGCCAGCTTGACCCTTTATTTTTTATTTCGCTTCGGAGAGTTGTAATTTTTTCACGAAGCACACTAAAGACGCGTCAAAATTATTGATTCATTGTATCGGATCGTTCATTTTTCGTATCACACCCAGGCTTGGGAACTGTGACCACTATTTACTACAGTTTATCGATTTTGCCAGTCAACCAAAACAGAAAGCAGCAGCAGCATCAATACCATCATGTATTGCGCTGCCAACGGTTCACAAACTTCTTGACTGTTTTTGTCTCTCCACTGTGATCGTTTCGGGCAGCCATCTCGAGGTGTATGATTGTAAAAACAAAATGTTAAATCATTCAATCGATAATATTTTGCGTGTGTTTTCAACTAATTGAAATATATTAGCGCTAATAGCAAAAGCACAATCATTCCGTTGCGATACATATAAACAAGTTCAATTTCATGCTGCCTTTATCGAGCAAAAATGCAAACCCCCGAAAACCGGAAAAATCGTGTTACTACTGTGCTTTTCGCATTCGGGTTTGAAAAAACGTTGGAAAGAAGAAGATTACAGTTTTGAAGAGACGTGACATTTTTTTTGTTTTGAACGGTCATGGTTTCCTTTGGATGTAGAAACATGTAAATGTAGAGGTGGTAAATGTTTGCTACAGTACATTTCCCATCCCTGATCACAGCATATATCTTTATTTACAGGAACCTAAGTGATCTTCAGTTTTCTAAAACTGATACTATTTGGCTTATTAAGAACAAAAAAAAAAGAGACAAAACGAGTATCGTTGTTTGCTTTCTCTCTCCATCTAATTTTGTGCAGACTACTAATACTATCCTAATAACACTCCTTAACATCTCTAGAGTTCGGTAACATTCTCTTACTTCATCTCTTTACGAGAGAACGAATAAATACTAAGCAGAGAAGCAACGACAAAGAGTGCTCTCACAACTTTGAAAGGCCTCATTTGTTTGGGCGGGTCACTAAAGAGTTCTTTTACAGTGTGAGTAATGGTGACTATAGCAGAAAGAGAAAAAAATAGGATTGGACGATTGCCAGAAGTTTTCCTTATTATTTTTATTTAGTTGGTGTTACATCAATCAATTTGATAAAACCTAGTTAACGATATTACGCCAATTTACTCGGTCCATGGCTGTGTCTCTCCAACTTCGATTTTGGCCCACGTTCTCCAGATCTTGTTGCACCTGATCAAGCCACCTGCTCGCTGTGCTCCCCGCCTTCTTGTGCCAACCGGATTCGACGCGAACACCATCTTTGCAGGATTATTGTCCGGTAGTCATGCAACATGCCCTGCCCAGCGCACCCTTCCGGCTTTCGCAACCTTCTGGATACTGGGTTCACCGTAGAGCCTAGCGAGCTCGTGGTTCATTCTCCGCCGCCACACACCGTTCTCCTGCACTCCGCCAAAGATCGTCCTAAGCACCCTTCGTTCGAAAACTCCAAGTGCTTGCAGGTCCTCTTTCAGCATGGTCCATGCTTCATGTCCATAGAGGACCACCGGTTTTATAGGCGTTTTGTACATGGTACATTTGGTGCGGGGGTGAATCTTTCTCGACCGCAGCTTCTTCTGGAGCCCATAGTAGGCGCGACTTCCACTGATGATGCGTCTCCGTATTTCACGACTAACGTTGTTATCAGCCGTTAACAAGGATCCGAGGTAGACGAACTCATCAACCACCTCAAAAGTATCCCCGTCTATCGTAACACTGCTTCCCAGGCGGGCTCTGTCGCACTCGGTTCCGCCTATCAGCATGTACTTTGTTTTCGACGCATTCACCACCAGGCCGACTTTTGTCGCTTCACGTTTCAGGCGGGTGTACAGGTCTGCCACCGTTCCAAATGTTCTGCCGACAATATCCATATCATCCGCGAAGCAAACAAATTGGCTGGATCTTGTGAAAATCATACCTCGGTTATTGAACCCGGCTCTCCGCATGATACCTTCTAGCGTGATGTTGAACAGCAGGCACGAAATTCCATCACCCTGTCGAAGTCCCTGGCGGGATTCGAACGAACTGGAATGTTCGCCGGAAATCTTCACGCTATTCTGCACACCGTCCATCGTTGCTCTTATTAGTCTTGTAAGCTTCCCGGGAAAGCTGTACTCGTCCATGACTTTCCATAGCTCTTCGCGGTCGATGCTATCATAAGCCGCTTTGAAATCGATGAACAAGTGATGCGTTGGGACTTGGTATTCTCGGCATTTTTGGAGGATTTGCCGTACAGTGAAGATTTGGTCCGTTGTCGAGCGGCCGTTGATGAAACCAGCTTGATAACTTCCCACAAACTCATTTGTTATTGGTGATAGACGACGGAAGATAATCTGGGATAGCACTTTGTAGGCGGCATTCAGGATAGTGATCGCACGATAGTTTTCACATTCCAGTTTGTCGCCCTTCATGTAGATGGGGCATATGACCCCTTGCTTCCACTCCTCCGGCAGCTGTTCCGTTTCCTAGATTCTGACAATCAGCCGGTGCAGACAGGCTGCCAACCTCTCCGGGCCCTTTTTGATGAGTTCAGCTCCAATACCATCCTTACCAGCGGCCTTGCTATTCTTGAGCTGGTTGATGGCATCCTTAACTTCCCTCAATGTGGGGGCAGGTTGGTTTCCTTCATCCGCCGTGCTGACGTAGCCACTTCCTTCGCTGTCGTGACCCTCGGCGCCTGTGTTCTCCGTGCCATTCAGGTGTTCATCGTAGTGCTGCTTCCACCTTTCAATAACCTCACGTGCGTCCGTCAAGATGCTTCCGTCCTTATCCCTACACATTTCGGCTCGCGGCACGAAGCCTTTTCGGGATGCGTTAAACTTCTCGTAGAACTTTCGCGTTTCTTGTGAACGATGCAACTGTTCCATTTCTTGACATTCCGCTTCTTCCAGGCGGCGCTTTTTGTCCCGAAATGGGCGGGTTTGTTGCTTTCGTTTTCTTTTATATCGCTCCGTGTTTTGTCGCGTTCCTTGCTGCAGCATTGCAGCCCGCGCTGCATCCTTCTCCTCCAAAACCTGCCTGCATTCTTCGTCAAACCAATCGTCACATGTCCTCCTTTCCACGTACCCGACGATGCTCTCGGCTGCGTTGTTGATGGCTGCTTTTATGTTGCTCCAGCAGTTTTTT
Organism: Aedes aegypti; assembly: GCF_002204515.2. Lineage (NCBI taxonomy): Eukaryota > Metazoa > Arthropoda > Insecta > Diptera > Culicidae > Aedes > Aedes aegypti. Next base: position 308,428,090 of record NC_035108.1, read on the forward strand.
TTTTTTATCTAGTTCGTTTATTTGAGGCTCAAATGCGTTCAACGCTTTACGGAGCCGAAATTCATTTTTTGTATTTTTTTTTTACATACAATCAATTGACTTTTTCAACATTAATGTGGGATGGAGCCAGGGTACTCGTGGCAGCTCGAGGTTAGTGGTCACAATTTTTGAAGGAAGGACATGGTAGGGATTGGGATCAGGGTTCTCAGCAGCTCATCCGGGAGGTATAACGTGGCATCTTGATTTTTGTTTCATGGCGTTGGTAGCGATTTCTTGCCGGTATTCGACTGCCGGATGGCCAGGATCCTCAATCCAACACAAAGGGGACAAAACACAAAAAAAAAACTGGGGAAGAGAACACAAGAGAATTAAACTTTTATACAAGACGAGCAAAGAAAATCGTAAATTGCGACCATATAAATAAGATCGCGGGTGCCCAACTATCTCATGTTCCAGAGGGTTGTCTACCTCGGGCCGCAAGGGTATCCAAAAGTTGCGCTCTGGAGGCGTCTATATCCGGGCACTGCCAAACTACGTGATCGATGTCATCATAACCGGAACCACACCTATTACAAATATTTCTCAGCGCGAGGTTAATCCTGTGTAGATGTGCATCTAGCGAGTAATGGTTGGACATAAGTCTTGACATTACGCGAATGAAATCTCGACTTACGTCCAAACCTTTCCACCAGGCTCGCAAGGAAACTCTAGGAATTATGGAATGTAACCACCGTCCCAGTTGGCCATTTAGCCAATCGCTTTGCCAACCGTGAAGAGAACTTTGACGTACTAAATGAAAAAATTCATCGTGTGAAATTCGTCTATCATAAATCTCACCTTCCTCAGCGCCCACCTTTGCGAGAGAGTCCGCCTTCTCATTGCCATAAATTAGGCAATGTGAGGGGACCCATACAAAGGTAATCTTATATGATCTTTCGACCAGTGCACACATCTGCTCTCTTATTTTTGTAAGAAAGTAAGATGCATGCTTTACAGGTTTCATCGATCGGAGTGCCTCGATTGAACTGAGACTATCCGAGAAGATGAAAAAGTGGTCTGCGGGCATGTTTGAGATCATCCCCAATGCGAAGTTGATTGCTGCCAGCTCAGCAACATAAACCGTGCAAGGTTCCTGAAGTTTTCGGAAGGCGGAAGAATTTTCATTGAAGACACCGAAGCCAGTGGATCCATTTATACGTGACCCGTCAGTAAAATATCTCCTGTAGGAATCAACATTCTGGAACTTTGCGTTGAAAATACGTGGAATAGTTATACATCGAAGTTGATCTGGAATTCCATGAATAGCTTGTTTCATGGACAGATCATATTCAACAGAGGAACTGTCATTGGAGAAGCGTACACGTGGAGGGTTATAACATGGAAGGCTAATGTCAGATGACATGTAGTAGAGATAAACTCTCATGAATTTTGACTGAGTATTCAGTTTGAGCAATTCTTCGAAGTTTTCGATGACGAGTGTGTTGCTCACTCCACACTTAATAAGTATTCTTAGCGAGAGCTCCCAGAATCGGTTCTGTAGCGGTAAAACCCCTGCCAGAACCTCTAGGCTCGCATTATGTGTCGAGTGCATACACCCTAAGGCGATACGCAAACAACGATATTGAATTCGTTCCAATTTAATCAAGTGGCAGTTTGCTGCTGAGAGAAAACAGAAAGAGCCATACTCTAGAACAGAGAGAATGGTTGTTTTATAGAGTTTAATGAGGTCTTCCGGGTGAGCACCCCACCATGTTCCGGTAATTGTTCGTAGAAAATTGATCCTTTGTTGGCATTTCTCCGTTAAATACCTAATATGAGTTCGCCAAGTGCCTTTTGAATCAAACCAGACCCCAAGGTATTTTGAAGTCAAAGACTGGTCGATGTCTGTTCCCAAAAGCTTAAGCTTTAGTTGGGCAGGATTCCGCTTCCTTGAAAATACGACCAGTTGAGTTTTTTGCGGAGCAAACTCGATCCCTAAATTTCTAGCCCAAGTGGATAGATTATCAAGGGAATTTTGCAATGGTCTTTGCAAGATTTCCGCTCGTGGGCCCTTCATAGAAACCACAGCATCATCTGCAAGTTGTCTTAGCGTGCATGGTTCTTCCAAACAGTTGTCAATATCTTTAACATAAAAATTATAAAGCAAGGGACTCAGACATGAGCCTTGGGGAAGGCCCATGTAGCTAATTCTGGAAGTTGTCAGTTGACCGAGAGTGAAGCTCATGTGTTTTTCTGACAACAGATTGTACAAGAAATTATTCAATATTCCAGGTAGTCCACTATTGTGCAAATTTTCTGACAATATTTCTATGGAAACTGAATCAAAAGCGCCCTTAATATCCAAGAAAACCGAAGCCAATTGCTCCTTGTCCGCAAAGGCTAGTTGAATATCTGATGAAAGCAACGCTAGACAATCGTTTGTTCCTTTGCCCTTGCGAAAGCCAAATTGTGTACTGGAAAGCATGTTGTTTGATTCGACCCAGTGATCGAGTCGGGATAGGATCATTTTTTCTAACAATTTCCTTAAACATGATAACATAGCGATCGGGCGGTACGAATTATGATCAGACGCTGGTTTCCCAGACTTTTGAATAGCTATTACTTTGACCTGTCTCCATTCAGGTGGAACAATGTTGTGCTCCATGAATGAGTTGAACAGGTCAAGCAACCGTCTTTTAGCGATATCAGGGAGATTTTTAAGAAGATTGAACTTAATCATATCGCGTCCCGGAGAGGAGTTGTTTGATGAAAGAAGAGCCATAGAAAATTCCAGCATAGTGAATGGTCTGTCCAAAGAATCGTCTCTTGGAGTTTCCCAAAAAGGCGGATGAGCTGGAACTGAGTCTGGACAGACCTTTTTTGCGAAGTTGAATATCCAACGATTGGAGTATTCGTCACTCTCATTTGAGGATGAGCGGTTTCGCATGTTGCGAGCCACTCTCCAAAGCGTCGTCATTGAAATTTCTCGCGAGAGGCCATCGATGAAACGTCGCCAATAGCTACGCTTCTTCGCTTTAATAAGATTCTTCAGTCTTTTTTCGAGCTTCGAGTACTCTAAATAAAGTTCTGAGGTACCATATCTATGAAAAGCTTTAAAGGCATTAGATTTTTCACGATACAACTGAGTGCATTCATCATCCCAACCAGGTGTGGCTGGTCGTCTTTTGAAGGATGCACTTGGAACTCGTTGCTTTTGGGATTCTAATGCACTTTTATAAATCAATTCTGTTAGGAATCGATACTCATCCAACGGTGGGAGAGTGTTGAATGATTCGATACCGAAAGTTACCGCTGATGCAAATTTTTGCCAATCGATATTCCTAGTGAGGTCAAAAGGAACCTGAATTGACTGTTCTGACCTTTCAAGATTATTTCTGATAGAGGTTATTATGGGCAAGTGATCACTACCATGGGGATCATCGATAACCTTCCACATGCAATCGAATGATAGTGAACTTGAACCCAAAGATAGGTCAATGCGGCTTTCTTTGCCGTCGGATGAAATACGTGTCGCTTCACCTGTGTTCAAAATGTTCAAGTTGAAATCGTCGCATAAGTCATAGAAAATAGCCGCTCTATAATCGTCATAAGATTCGCCCCATCCAGTACCATGTGAGTTCATGTCACCCAGTATTAGAACTGGGGATGAGAGCAAGGACACTACATTCCAAAGATGACGGCGGTTTATTGAAACTCTTGGAGGAATATAAACAGTAGCTACGCAAAGATCTTTACCCTTTACGTTTATTTGGCAAGCAACGATTTCTATGCCTGGATGAGTCGGGATGGGGATTCTGTAGAATGAGTGGCACTTTTTGATCCCTAAAAGCACACCCCCGTAATTATCATCTCGATCCTGGCGTATAATGTTAAAATCGTAGAAGTTAAGATCATCTTCAGAAGAAAGCCATGTTTCACAGAGTGCAAATATATCACAATCGGAATTGTGAAGCAAAAATTTAAATGTGTCTAATTTAGGTTTTAGACTATGACAGTTCCACTGTAGCACAGTGATCATATCTTGTACCTCACTTGATGAATTAGCCATCGAAAGATATGATCGAAGCAATGAGGGGCCACGAGATAGTCAATTCCCTGAGATATTCTTCTATTGCGGGGAGAAAAAGGTCGAGTATGCCTCTGAATGAGTCTGAAACTCCGAGAGCATTACATATGCGATCCACAAGGGCCGTAAAAGTTATCAGTCCTCGCTTAGCCCGGGGGGTTTTCGAGGAAGAGCGAGGGACTTCAGTAGCTTTTTTCTTGCTATCTTGTCTAGAGCTTCTTTTCGAAGTGTATTTAGTCGGTGGAGGCGGGGGCGGCAGATCTTTGCTGCAACACGGAACGGAAGCATCAAAGACCTGTTTCTTCGGGATTTTCAAATTTGCCCCACCTCCTTTGGAATTAGGCAAACTTCTGAGGGAAGATTTCATTACCTTACGGCGCAGTCCCGGAGAAGATGGAGACTTTCTTTTACCGGGTGCGTGTACCTCCGAGGAATCTCCCCCATCGGTTTCGTCGTCTTTTGCTTCATCGGAAGACAACTCTTGAAAAGAGTTACCAACTGGGATGGCTGATGAAGACTCTTCTGCGGACTTTTTTAAAGATTTTACCATTTCCGCATATGTCTTCTTGGAGCGCTTCACAATGGAGCGACTCTCATTTCGAATGCGCCTTTTGTATGCCGGGCATTTCTGCAAGTCATGAAGATCCTCACGACAGTAGCTGCATTTTTCAGCTTCTTATGTGCAAGCATCTTCCAAGTGAGCTTGGTTGCATTTGCCAGAACGGGGCTTGTTGTCGCAAAAGCTAGCGCTATGACCAAGCTGTTTGCAGTTGGTACAATTAAATACCTTCGGCACGTAAAGGCGCACTGGGTTAAAAACACTATCAATGCAAACAAATTTCGGGAGAACGGAACCAGGAAAAGTTACACGAAACGAGGCTGACGGCGAAAACACTTTTTTATTTCCTTCCATGGAAACTGATTGTAATTGTTTACAATCCAGTATAGCCACATCAGGAATGGACCGGTTCTCAAAAACGCCTTTGCCAGTCTTAATGTCTTCGCATGTCAGACTTGCGTCGATGATTTTCCCTTCCACCTCGACCTCTCTGGCAGGTATGTAGATAAAATACTCCACAGTAAAAGCCTCATGCTGAGCAATCTCATTCGCTGCTTTGTAACTAGGTGCAGTCACACGCAGCTTGGATTGCTTCACTTGGTGAATAACGGTCCCAGGATATTTACTCGTCAGCTCTCTAGAGATCGAGAGCACATTCAAAATCTTATTTTTGCGCCGGAAATAGACAACCCAAGGCCCAGCCGAAGACGGTTGATAAAACCGCGTTCGAGCAACGAGATCTTTAGGAGGCGTTTCGCCTCCATCCGATTCGTTCATGCGGAAAAGAATTCAACCGCAACCGAATCAACAAAAATTAAAAAAAAAAAAATGAGTAGAAAAACTTATCAATTAGTGAGCTATTTTGTACACACCCCCCCTATAAGGGCAAAAAAATAAAACTAAAAATAAAAATAAAAACTTTCGAAAAAAAAAAAAAAACAGTCAGTGGACTATTTTGTACACTCTTCCCCTAACAGAGCCAGCAAAATAGCTCCGGGAGAGAGACAGAGGCGAAGCGAAAAACAACTTTGAACTCAACACTGTTTGTTCTGGAAGATGCGAAAGCAGTATGGATAGGTATAGAAATTTGCTACTTATCCGTTCCCGTTCGATGACCGCAAAGCAGCTAGCCTTCCACGTCGTAGGTAGGCAAAAAATCGTATCGCCGTCTTCGCTGATGATTTGCACGGGGGGAACCAATCACCGGGGGATGAAGGTGACAATTTATTGTGGCACGATACCAGTTGACCCTTGTCAATCTGGTTCGCTTCCTTCGCGGTGCGCGGTTTTAAGCACTACACTCAAGAGGCACAAAAACTGGTAAAAACCACACGGACGGTGGAACAAAAAACCAATGAAATGAAATGAAATGAAATGAAATGAAATGACTGCGAAAAACTGAACTGACTTGTTCGAGCGTGTTGGCAACACGGATCAGCGCGTTCAGCACCGCCCTCATAGAGATACCACAGGGAAGCAGACCGAGTGACATACGAATGATGTTGCTCTGATAGGGAGCTTAGGTAGGACAGCTGTCATTAAAAAGTAAGAAGTCATGCTTGCATGATAGCTGGTAGAGTGCATCAATTTGTTACTACTTAAACTACTTACGAAAATCTATAATTTGTTATTCTAAATTAATCCTAACTTTGTTAAATTACATGAATTGTGAGTATGAAATGAATTCCTTAAACTAAATATATTCTAAACACAATTTATAATACATTTAGCCTAAACATAAATTGCAACAAACCCTACTGTTACAAACGACGGACAAACTAAAGTTGAGGACAAATCAATGTAAGTTAACCTATAAAAAGAAATGTACAACATATGAACTAAACTAATGATACAATTACAGCTTAAAGCATACTCAACCTAAAACTACGAGTTTGCTCTGAAGACGTCCGAAACTGGTCCGCTCACGTAACAACAATCTTTAAGATTGATTTACTGAGATCGCTTGCAATCTCGTAGAAACATGCCGAGGTCTCAACACATCCCTCATGAAGCATCTGCTGATGCTCAGTGCATTGCATGTAGGAAACCAAATTCGGCCGAAGCCAAGATGGTCCAGTGTGATGGATGCCACCGATGGTACCACTTTTCGTGCGCCGGCGTCGGCGATAGCATTGAAGCAGAAGATCGTAGCTATCAGTGCGCGCTTTGCCGACCGAGGAGTTCTCGAGCGCCGTTATCGGAAAAATCCACAGCATCGACCAGTGCAAGTGCAATTGAGGCAAGGTTGCAACTGGAAATGCAGCATCTGGTTGAAGAAAAGGAACTACAAGCCAAGTTGATGGCTGAAAAGGCTAAACAGGATCGGGAAATGCAGGAGAAGGCTCTGCAGCTGGAAACCGAAAGGAGGGCAAAAATGATGGACGATCTGATGAAACTGGAAAAGGAGTTTTTGGACCGTAAGTTCCAGTTACTTCACGCCCAGCTGGATGAGGGCGCGAAGACGAGCTCGAGAGCGAGTGTACACAGCGGGGTCAGCGCAGCCGGAAGTGCCGATAAAGTTCGGAGCTGGATCGACAACCACCAAGTGATCCTGAGGGCCAATTCTGGAAAAGATATTTCCACTGGACTCACATCACAGGCCGGTGGCCACGTCGTGGCAACGAGATCGACACTGGTAGATGGCGCAGTAGCTCCAGTCGCAGCAGTTAGCAGCCACGAAGTCAGATCCAGTCAGGCAGTGACCCAACCAGGTGTGTTTTCAAACTCGTTCGACGACGTCATCTCGCCTATAGCGACCGTATACCAAGGAGGTTTCACCAATACCGCCAATCCAGTTCCACCAGTTCTACAATCAACGCCGCGGACGGAATCCATAACGCTGTCGAGTATTCCAGCCGTGCACCCCACTGTATCGTGGCAGACCGATATTCATCCGAGTTCGTGTGCAGTTAGCCAGCCGGCTCCGGTTATTGGTTCAACTGTCGGCGGCAGTTCAATGCTTCCTCGGGTCCCGGCACCGGTATCGTCATTTGGGAGATACGATCAATTACAATACGTCAGGCGCACGTGGATGGATCCTCATGTTGGGCAGCATAATCCGTATGTACTACCTAGTTCGACTGTGGTGAGTACTACAAGTGCAGAAGTCATTGCAGGAAAAATCGGTGAACCAATCACACAAAATTGTGTCCAACCATCTCACGTTTTCCCCTCTACGCTAGGGCAGTTAGGGTACTCTCAAATATCTAGGAACGAAGCTAACATGCCTCCTGATTCCGGTAACTATTTCTTAAGTAGAAACCAGCCCGTAGATTTGAATCCCATAGTGTCACAGAATGCTCCCTTTCCCGTTTATCATATGCAATCCGAACCAATGTCGTCAGGGGGGGAATCTCGACCGCCACTTCGTCCTCCTGTAGTGAGTGTGTCGAGTTATCAAACACCCATACCAGCTGTTCAAAATCCGCAGTTGCAGTATGGGGGCTTCCAATCACCGTACGGTCCGAATGCGCAGCAGCTGGCGGCCCGCCATGTGGTTCCCAAAGACCTTCCGTGCTTTTCTGGGGACCCTACGGAATGGCCCCTGTTCTGGAGCAGCTACCAGACGTCCACGCAGATTTGTGGGTACAACGATTCGGAGAACCTGATGCGATTGCAACGATGCTTGAAAGGGGATGCGAGGAAAGCAGTGAGCAGTTTTCTCCTTCATCCGGCGAACGTTCCTGAGATAATCAACACGTTGCGGATTCTATATGGACGCCCAGAAGCAGTCATCAGTTCTCTGCTGGCTGAAGTGCGCGCAACTCCGACACCGCGACCAGAAAAACTGGGAACGATCATCAGTTTCGGCTTAGCTGTTAGGAATTTCTGTACGCATCTAGTTTCGACTGGACAACAGGTGCATCTGGCTAACCCGATCTTGATCGAGGAGCTAGTTGAAAAACTGCCGGCCAATATCAAGCTAGATTGGGCGATACATAAACAGCGAGTGCAGAACGTAGATTTGAGAACCTTTGCGGACTACATGAACGTGATCGTGACAGCAGCTAGTAGTGTAACACCAACTATCGTCAAACACGAGAAGCCGAAAGGGAAAGTCGAAATACACACGGTGAATACCAAGAATGAGAAACCAGAACCATCCAGCCAAACGAGGACAGAGCGTCCTTGTATGGTTTGTCAGAAACCCGGACACAAACCAAAGGATTGCAGTAGCTTCAAGTCGAGGACCTTGGAAGAAAAGTGGAAGGTGGCCCAAGAAGTGAGCCTATGTAGACGCTGCTTGTATCCGCATGGTAAATGGCCGTGCAAAGCCTCGAACTGCGGAGTAAATGGCTGCCAACAACGACATCATCGGTTGCTTCACCCAGGAGATCCAAGAGAAACAAGACCAGAAGGATCGTCTCAGGTTTCCGGCGTAATCTCCGTTCATCGGCAGCAACAGGAAATCTTATTTCGTATAATTCCGGTTATCCTTCACGCCAACGGTCGATCGGTGCAAACCTTTGCATTCTTGGATAGTGGTTCCGATACCACTTTGTTGGAGCGATCTTTAGCAGAACAGTTGGGTGTGCAGGGTCCAACATCTCCGCTTTGTATGAAATGGACCAATGGAGTTGAGCGAGTGGAAGAGGAATCCCAGAAAATTCAGCTTGATATTTCTGGATTAAGTACGGATAGGAAGTTTACTATACGCAGAGTACAAACCATCGAAGGGCTAGAGCTTCCTCGACAGTCTGTGAATTTCGAGGAGTTGAGGTGCAAATATCCGCATCTGAGGGGTCTTCCAGTGCAAAGCTACAACGACGCAGTTCCAGGTATCCTGATAGGCTTGGACAACACTAGATTGAAGACTACGTTAAAATTGCGGGAAGGCCGAGAACACGAGCCGGTTGTAGCCAAAACTAGACTGGGCTGGGTTCTTTACGGCCGATCTGGTAACGAAGTTGGAAGCTCGTCACCGCGGGTTCTGCATATTTGCACCAAATCGCGCGACGACGAATTGCACGGACTGGTGAAAAGTTTTTTCTCCATGGAAAGTGTCGGCATTTCGGTAACTCAGGTGAAGGAATCAGCAGATGACAAGCGGGCTCAAGAGATTCTCCAAACAACCACCAACAGGACTGATACCGGCAGATTCGAAACCGGTCTCTTGTGGAGATTTGACAACGTTGAGTTTCCCAATAGCAGGCCTATGGCTGAGCGGAGACTAAAATGCTTGGAACGTCGTCTTCTTAAATCACCAGCATTATATGCCAACGTTAGGCAGCAAATCGCAAGCTATGTATCTAAGGGATACGCACACAAAGCCACTCCTCGAGAATTGGAGACGATGGATGCGAAACGTACGTGGTTTTTACCCTTGGGTGTCGTGGTGAACCCAAAAAAGCCCGAGAAAGTCAGGGTCGTTTGGGATGCCGCCGCATCGGTGGAAGGCGTATCGTTAAACTCCGTTCTCCTAAAAGGACCTGATCTGCTAACCTCTCTGCAAGCCGTCTTGTGCCGTTACCGACAGAAAGCAATCGCCATCAGTGGCGATATAATGGAAATGTTCCATCAAGTGCTTATCAGAGTGCAAGATCGAACAGCTCAGTGGTTCATGTGGCGAGAAAATCCATCCGATCCTATTCAAGTATATGTCATGGACGTTGCAACATTCGGGTCGACGTGTTCGCCAAGTTCAACCCAATATGTGAAAAACCTGAATGCGGAGGAGTATGCGGCGGAGTTCCCGAGGGCGTCCGAGGCGATAAAGGAAAATCACTATGTGGACGACTATCTGGACAGTGTCGATACGGTCGAGGAAGCGGTACAGTTAGCATTGGATGTCAAGGAAGTCCACGAGAAGGCAGGATTCCTTATTCGGCACTGGATGTCCAACTCCCCAGAGGTACTGACACGCATTGGAGAACAAAACACGAAGTCAGTGAAGAGTTTTACAATGGATAAGGGCAGCAACCTGGAACGAGTCTTAGGGATGGTGTGGCGACCACAAGAGGATGTCTTCGTATTTTCGATGGCTTTCCGAGAAGATCTACAACGTCTACTGGATGATTCCGTCGTGCCAACCAAGCGTCAACTACTGAGCCTCGTCATGAGCGTTTTCGATCCATTAGGTATGGTCGCTCCTTTCGTGGTACATGGCAAGACGATCGTTCAGGAAGTGTGGAGATCCGGAATAAGCTGGGACGAGCCACTACCAGCGGATATCGTACACCGATGGGAGCAATATGCCAAATTGCTCGGAACGATGCATACTGTGAAGATACCTAGATGCTATTTTCCCGGATACAATCCTGAAGCGTATGATTCGCTTGAACTACACGTTTTTGTGGATGCTAGCAGCTCAGCATATGCCGCCGTAGCTTATTTCCGGATTGTGGACTGTGGAAAAGTACGCTGTAGCCTGGTATCTGCCAGAACCAAAGTAGCGCCGATCAAATTGCTGTCAGTTCCACGGTTGGAGCTGCAAGCCGCTGTGATCGGAGCACGCCTCGCAAAATCTGTCATTTCAAAGCACTCTTTGAAGATCAAGCGCAAAACCTTGTGGAGTGATTCCTCAACAGTGCTGAACTGGCTACGATCTGATCCACGGAAATTCAAGCAGTTTGTAGCGTTTCGGATAACAGAGATCCTGGAGGAAACAGAAGTCACCGAATGGAGGAAAGTCCCATCGAAGATGAACGTAGCTGATGAAGCCACCAAGTGGGGACATGGGCCATGCTTCGATGAACAGAGCAGGTGGTACAAGGGCCCAGCATTCCTATATGAGCCGGAGGTTGATTGGCCAGAGGAAGTGATCGAACCAATTACAGCGGAAGAATTACGAGTGGTTCATGTGCACCAGCAACTTCCGACGGAACCGATCATCGAGTTTGAACGTTTTTCAAAGTGGGAGAGGCTAACCCGCTCAGTGGCATTTGTTCTGCGCTTTGGTTGCAAGAGGATGCGACGAAACGGAACGAAGGACGGAAAAGCAACCCTAGGCAGCGCGGAATGGAAACGAGCTGAGTCGGCTGTGTTCAAGTTGATTCAAGCGAACGAGTATACAGAGGAATGTAGTATTCTTCAAAGAAACCTTACGTTGCAGCCAGATAAACGTGAAAGAATCCAGAAGAGCAGCCGAGTGTTCAAATTATCTCCGTTTTTGGACCTTGCCGGAGTGATGAGGATGGGATCCCGCATCGCAAACGCGGAATGTGTTTCGGACGAGAGCAAATTTCCCGTCATCCTGCCTAAAGATCACTATGTCACGAAACTAGTGATCGACTGGTATCACAGGAAGTATCGACACGCCAACAATGAAACGGTGGTGAACGAGATTCGCCAGAAGTTCCACGTTTCTGACTTGAGGACATCAGTTAAGAAAGTGGCAAACGGCTGTAACTGGTGCAGAGTTTACAAATGCAAGCCACAGGTTCCTCCAATGGCTCCCTTGCCCTCTGCTCGTCTCACGCCGTATGTCCGGGCCTTCACCTTTACGGGGCTGGACTACTTCGGCCCGATTAATGTTCGCTTTGGACGAGGTAGCGTTAAACGATGGGTAGCACTCTTTACCTGTCTGGGGACCCGAGCTGTGCATTTAGAAATTGCTTATAGCCTATCATCTGAATCGTGCAAAATGGCAATACGCAGGTTCATCGCCCGCCGAGGTGCGCCGCAGGAAATATACTCGGATCAAGGTACCAACTTCCAGGGGGCTAGCGCAGAATTGAGACAACAGATCGAAGCGGTAAACCGAGGTCTAGCGGAGACGTTTACGAACGTCGAAACTCAATGGAAACACAACCCTCCGTACGCCCCCCATATGGGAGGTGTGTGGGAACGGCTAGTACGTTCAGTCAAGTCAGGTTTAGCGTACATGGGGATGCCGAGGATCCCGAAAGAGGAGACGTTCATAACGGCCCTTGCGGAGGTTGAATCTACGGTGAACTCGCGACCTCTAACTTACCTTCCGCTGGAAAGTGAGGAATCTACTGCCCTAACGCCGAACCACTTCCTATTGCTGAGTTCCAGCGGAGTCGTCCAACCATCTGTCCGGCCAACTGAGGAGGGTGCGGCGTTACGGTCGAACTGGAAACTTGCTCAGGTTATGTTGGACCGATTCTGGATGCGATGGATCCGAGAATATCTTCCGGTTATCGCTCGACAGCCGAAGTGGTTTGGAGAGGTTAAGGCGATCAACGTCGGTGATCTGGTCATCGTCGTAAACGAAGGAGTGAGAAACAGCTGGATCAGAGGAAGAATCATCCGGGTGTATCCTGGACGTGATGGACGAGTTCGCAGCGCGGATGTCCAGACTTCTTTTGGTATCATGCGACGACCGGCGACTAAGCTCGCTGTCCTAGATGTAGCCAGGGAAACTGGTACAGCTTAAGGACACTTGAAGCAGTACGGGCGGGGGCGTGTTGGCAACACGGATCAGCGCGTTCAGCACCGCCCTCATAGAGATACCACAGGGAAGCAGACCGAGTGACATACGAATGATGTTGCTCTGATAGGGAGCTTAGGTAGGACAGCTGTCATTAAAAAGTAAGAAGTCATGCTTGCATGATAGCTGGTAGAGTGCATCAATTTGTTACTACTTAAACTACTTACGAAAATCTATAATTTGTTATTCTAAATTAATCCTAACTTTGTTAAATTACATGAATTGTGAGTATGAAATGAATTCCTTAAACTAAATATATTCTAAACACAATTTATAATACATTTAGCCTAAACATAAATTGCAACAAACCCTACTGTTACAAACGACGGACAAACTAAAGTTGAGGACAAATCAATGTAAGTTAACCTATAAAAAGAAATGTACAACATATGAACTAAACTAATGATACAATTACAGCTTAAAGCATACTCAACCTAAAACTACGAGTTTGCTCTGAAGACGTCCGAAACTGGTCCGCTCACGTAACAACAAGCGCACAACAAGGAATGAGCTCCAGCAGTTCTCAAGAGGGGCTTCGTCAAGCTCGCCCTCTTCCGGCAACGCTACCTCGAGATGCTGCGCGTATGCGGCAGCGACGTTCGGTTGGGCCAGTCGCGCTAGGTTATACCGAGGCGGGCGTCGATACCGTACATTGTAAATGACGGATAGTTCTGGGCGCAGTTTCACCCTCACCAGGTAGTGGTTGGAGTCAATGTTAGCGCCACGATAGGTTCTGACGTCGGTAATATCGGAGAAGTGCCGTCCATCGATCAAAACGTGGTCGATTTGTGATTCCGTCTGCAGTGGTGATCTCCAGGTGTATCGATACGGGAGGCTGTGCTGGAAGTAGGTGCTGCGAATGGCCATGTTCTTGGAGGCGGCAAAATCTATCAGTCGTAGGCCGTTCTCGTTCGTCAGCCGGTGGGCGCTGAACTTTCCAATCGTCGGTCTGAACTCCTCCTCCTGGCCAACCTGAGCGATCAAATCTGCTATGATGATCTTGACGTCGTGGCTTGGGTAGCGGTCGTACTCGCGTTCGAGCTGCGCGTAAAATGCGTCCTTGTCATCATCAGTGCTTCCGGAGTGAGGGCTATGCACGTTTATGATGCTGAAGTTGAAGAACCGGCCTTTGAGCCTCAACTTGCACATTCTTTCGTTGATCGGCCACCACCCGATCTCGCGCCTCTGCATATCACCCATCACTATAAAAGCTGTTCCCAGCTCACGTGTGTTGCCGCAGCTCTGGTAGATGGTATGATTACCTCTAAATGATGCTCCAATGCTCCTGTCCAGCACACCTCCTGCAGCGCTACGATGTCGAAACCGCGGATCTTCAGTACATCGGAGAGTATGCGTGTGCTTCCGATGAAGTTGAGAGATTTGCAGTTCCACGTACCGAGTTTCCAATTACTAGTCCATTTTCGTCGCTGTGGTCTTTGCCGATTGTTCCGGTCCGTATTCTCTCGTTGACGTTCCTGTGCTGATGTGTTTTTACGACTGGCTTGCAGGGCCTGACACCAACCCCCTAGATTTCCGGAGGACCATTCCCCCTAAATGTTCGGAGGGCCATAGTGCGCAGTTTAGCTTAGAGTCCTTCTCTGGCACTCGGACGATGATCAGCCGCCCCTGACATGGGGAACAGACGCTGTTGTGAGCCGCTCCTAACGTGGAGTACAGACGCTCCAGGTTTGCAAAAGCAAACCCCCCCTTCCCTGTCAGCATACGACCAAAGTTCCCACCGGGGGTTGGTTACCCGATCTTCCCCAAGGTTACTCGTACCCCGGCCAGTACCACGAGGAGGTAGGGATAGGAGTTGCTGGGCAAGAGGCTAAGGACCGCACAAAGGTCTATTTTATTCCTGCAGGTACGCGAGGTACCAATGGTACGTCATGCTCAGCCATTTACCACGCCCAGAAGTTTTCCTATTTCCATTATTTAAATTAAAAAAAAACTTCGGTGTGGTAATATCGTATCGAAGACACTTGAAACTTTTTATACACTCTAGCCTCATTAAACGACCGTCATCAGGAGTTCGTAAAAATCGGCCGTAAAAAACGGGTTATAATTATGTTTTTGAAAAATGTAACTTCTACATGTGGAAATATTGATCAGAGACATTCGGCATAGTTGAAGCATGGATTAAGTATTTTCCAAAATTATTATTTAAATTTTCAAATTCTGATAAAAGTTGGCAACACTGCTCGATTGTTATTAAAGATGTTAATGAGCCATGTATAATGCGGGTAACTTTGATAGTGCGGAACCCTCAGAACACTAAATAAAATAATATAAGTTGTGTTAGTTAGTTAAGCAAAACGAATACAAAAGTCAAGAGTATTAGTATAGCGCTTCATGTTAGAGCTGCTTTCGTTCGAATGGAAAGCATCTGAAGCTTTATATTCGAATATTAAAAAAGGATGAAATTTTAGCTTTTTTGAATCGCTAATAAACAACTTGTTCTATGATCACTATTTGATGAAGTTACAATGAGTTCGTCACTAATCTATGATAGCCTAGTTATAGTAGAACATGAATTCAGTCTCAAATCTCTTAGTGAAAAGCAGATTTACAAATTGGGATCATTTATGTAATCAAAAGTCATAGATATCCATATAACGTTAAACGTCTATAAGTATGCAACGCCCTATATACTTCTCAGAATTCATTCGATTTTGTTCGAAATAAACTTATTTATATTCCATAAAAACGATTAATTGAGGGTGAATTAAATGTCAAAACATGATTTTCAATGAAACCTATTACAAATTATTATCAACTTAAAATGGTATTTGTTATGTTTGTTTTGACTTTAAACTCATTTTATGGTGATATTTTCTTTATATTATGTAGCTCGATCAAAAAAATATAATTCACAATCTTTATTAACATTCCAATTCCAATCCAGTTCTAACTTCAATAATGTCAAACAGTATGATGTGCTTAGCACTGCACTTTGTGTGGGGACTCTTCACTACTCCCGCTGGCGTGGTGATATCTCAGAATAAGAACCACTCGCTAGTACAGTCTCGTTAAGAATGAACGAATTGAAAAATATGTTTATTTAACTTACTCGAGTGTGGTTGGCAGCTACGTGACTCTTTTCGCTGCCGTCAGCATAATTGCAATCGTCCGATCGTTGATACTTTGGACTGTGCGTATTTATGCTGATCTTGCGACTAAAAGAAACAGTAAGGCTGGTAGGCACCACACGCCTTACCTAATAAAATTTAAAAATTAGCTTAAGTTTAATTTTTAAATCATTTATGTAACTGTTTTTTACTTTTTAGGTATTTGAATATTCTGTGTTACTTCATATAAGTGTATTTGTAATAAGGTAATATTAATGAAGAATGTTTTTGAATTCTAATACTTTGTAAAATATATGAGAATTATATGGTGTTATTGAAATTTAACTTAACTTGATTATACACCACACGTCTAACCTAATCTTCTACTTTTTCTTCATATGATTTTACCCTACTCTTATGAACTAAATCTTCCTTTTTGTTAATTAAAATTTTAAGATTCGGATTCAAATCTTCAATTACTTTGTATGGACCAATATACTTTGCTTCAAGTTTCTTGGCTGTTTCATTTTTAAGCCAAACTAAATCTCCTGGATGGTAAATCTTTAATTCTGCAGTTTTATTAAACTCTGCCGTTCGCTTCGTTTTCTCCTCTATCAAACGGTTCCTAACTTCGCTATGACATATTTGCAATCTGCACTTTAATTGCTTGCAATAGTCATCTACATTATAAATAGGCTCGGGTGGAGCATCTATTATGTTGGATGGCATTTTCGATAATTTGCCATAAACTAAGTAAAATGGCGTATAGTTCGTTGTTGAGTGCGTTGTGTTGTTATACGCAAATTCATAGTATGGTACCCAAGTTGACCACGAAAACAGTTTGTTGTCACATTGGGTCCTCAAAAAATTTCCTAAACATTTATGAGTGTTTTCTAAAGATCCTATTGCTTGATGGTGGTAAGCGGTGCTGTTTAGTTTTTCGATGTTTAACAGTTTCGCTACTGAAGTGAACAGTTCAGACATAAACTCTGTTCCTCTGTCTGATGCGATTCTGTCTGGTACTCCATATTTTTGTACAACGTTTTTTACAAATGCCTCCGCAACTGTTTCTGTTGTCTTGTTTCTAATAGGTGTGGCGGTTACGAACTTTGTTAACTCGCACTGAGTTGTTAAGATATACTCGTAGCCTTCTGAAGGAATCAAAGGTCCTACGAGGTCTAGGTAAACTTTTCCAAATGCGGTATTTGCTGTTGTCGTTATTGTCATTTCCGGTTTAGGTACATTTATTGACTTATACTTTTGGCATTTTTCACAAGACTTCACAAACTTGTGTACATCTTGCTTCATACCTTTCCAATAGTACCTTTGTCTGATTGTATTCATGGTTCTTTTGACCCCTGCATGTCCTGCAGTAGGTAACACATGATAGTCGTTAAGGATCAGTTTTTTGGTTACTTCGTCCTCGATGACTTTAATATTACTTGCTATTCTTATTATGTTTGGTATCCCTTTTTGTAAGTCATTGCTCGTTATCTGCTCATAAAATTTGTGCGCACTTTGATTATTTATTTTTATATATAATTCGTCGACATTTTGTTGAGTACAAATCTTAGCAAGTTCCTTCATTGTTCGTCGTAACGAAACCAATGTTTCCGTTGGTTTGATGAGTATCGTTTCATTTTCTGGGATCCATTTCGCATTTTCTTGAGAGCTATGATCTTTCACTATGATTTGAATAATCTCCTGGCAGGATCGCCATGATGTGCTTAGCACTGCACTTTGTGTGGGGACTCTTCACTACTCCCGCTGGCGTGGTGATATCTCAGAATAAGAACCACTCGCTAGTACAGTCTCGTTAAGAATGAACGAATTGAAAAATATGTTTATTTAACTTACTCGAGTGTGGTTGGCAGCTACGTAACTCTTTTCGCTGCCGTCAGCATAATTGCAATCGTCCGATCGTTGATACTTTGGACTGTGCGTATTTATGCTGATCTTGCGACTAAAAGAAACAGTAAGGCTGGTAGGCACCACAAGTAGTTTGGTTGTGGATTTCCATGTGTTTATCTACCCATTATCAAAGTTACTCCAATACCGAAAACCAACTTTCGATTGTTTGAAAAATTATAGCTCCATTCGAAATAAATCGTGATGTAATCTTTCAACTGCACTCGATAACTAAGATACCAGTACTTGTTTTAAACATATAAAATAAGAATCCTTAAATCTGAATGCAGAAATATTTAGATTTTCGTCCAAAAAACTATCGAAGTTGCCCAGTTTAACGGTACCAATAAACTTTAAAGATACTTACTTACTTGATACATGATAGGCTACAATCAGCTACTTGAATCTACGCCGAATGGATAAATCTCCTCCACTGGACTCGGTCCTTAGCCAATCGCTTCCAGTCGCTCCGAACGTTGAGTACCCTTAGGTCCTCCTCAACTGCAAAAAGCCATCGTGCAAGGTTTGTTTAATGACAGGTTTACTGATCTACGCAGTAAATGGGTGCGCGGTGTTATTAGCTGCGGGGAAAGTGGAAGTGACAGCTGGCGAGTTGGCTAGCTGGCGGGTTTGTGTACACTGCTTTTCTCTCTACCGTTTCTATAGGGTTGTTAGGGAATGTTTACTCCAACAAACATAAATACAGTGAAGTGAAAATTTTCGTTAATCAAATTTGCGTCGTTAATGTAGTATTCCGGTGTTTTGGATCGCAGAAAAGAAGATTACAAACTTAAAAAGTTGGTGAATAGTTGCATGTAATGCGTGTCTATTGAAGAAATTCCAAATAGTTCTTCGGGTGAGAGCGACCCACCAACGACGAACCACCGACGAAAGAGAGGATGTGCCATGGTGTTGCCGTCTGACGGTGACGGTTGTATTTGACGAGTTAAATTATTCATATTCATTCTACTATCAGTACATTATACAATAAAGGAATTTCAGGTACTTGGCCGCGTATACTACACACATACGGGTGTAAAAGAAACATTGTATACTTCTATACCTACTTTGTCACGTCATGCACCTGATATCGAAACAACCAAACTCGCCAGCTGTCATTTGGCATTTCAAAATGGTGGAATGGGAAATCTGACATATTGGACTACCTCCCTTTTAGATACCTTGGCCATCTTGTGCGCAGCTTACCATGAAGTCGACGGCCCCGTCCGGGTTCTCTACTGAATATTACTTTTGCTTGTCATTCTTCCGGCACTCGTATTAAGTGACCAGCCCAACACAGCCTGCCGTGTTTAATGAGTTTAATTATATCCATTTCTTTTTATGCTTGCTACAATTCATGATTCATGGGGTGCCGTCAGATTCCATTTTCTTATTTACCGCCGAGTATTGTTCGCAGCACCTTACGCTCAATATCCCGAAGGCTTTCCGGTCGATCTCTTTTAACTTCTACGATTCATGGCCGTATAGAGCAAACGGGAGGATCAGTGTTCTACTTATATAACGCGAATTTTGTCTTTGTCTGCAGGCTACGGGACCTCAGCTGGTTACGGAACTCATAAAAAGCTCTAATTGCAGCTGCAAGACGCCATTTCACCTCACGGGTAACATCATTATCGCATGTCACTAGACTACCAAGAAAAACAAATTCTTCCACTACTTCAAATCGTTCTCTATCCAGCAAAAGGCACGAATGCCTCTTCCACGGCTCGACGATCGATATCGTTCGCAAAACCTAGAAGCATATGCGAACGCGTGACGATGGTACCGTTTCTTTGCAAGCCTGCTCTCCTACTAGCTCCTTCGAGGGCAATGTTGAACAAAAGATTCGAAAGTGCATCTCCTTTTTTCAATTCATCTTTGATGACGAAGGAGGTCGAAATCTCATAGGCAACCCGCACACTTGATTTCGATCCATCCAACGTTACGCGAATCAATCTAATCAGTTTCGTCGGAAAACCATGTTCTATCTGCCTAAACTCATTTTTTCACTGAATCGTACGCCGCCTTGAAATCAATGAAGAGATCATGAGTCTGCAAGTTGTACTCCTGAAACTTATCAAGAATTTGTCGCAAGGTAAACAGTTGATCCGTCGTTTAAAAACCAGCTTGGTATTCACCGACGAAATACTCCTCAAGCTGTCTCAATCAGTTGAACAGAATACGTGACATTATTTTGTACGCCGAATGCCGAAAGATACGTTCATTAATCGGTTTCCACCTCATCTATGCCATCTAACTTACTAAACAGCAGCCACGGTCACACAGCTTCTGCAATTCACGAACCAAAAGACTCGTTCTTTTTTCTGGCGTTACGTCCCAACTGGGACAAAGCATGCTTCTCAGATTAGTGTTCTTATGAGCACTTCCACAGTTATTAACTGAGAGCTTTCTTTGCCGATTGACCATTTTTGCATGTGTATATCGTGTGGCAGGTACGATGATACTCTATGCCCTGGGAATCGAGAAAATTTCCTTTACAAAAAGATCCTCGACCAGTGGGATTCGAACCCACGACCCTCAGCATGGTCATGCTGAACCAAAAGACTCGTTCGGGATCATTTAACGTCCTTACATTCCAGGTACCGAGTTTCCAATCATAGTCCTTATTTCGTTGCCAGGTCGGTTGCCGAAAGTATCGTTCGTTATTTCTCCTTTCTCAGTTTTGCCACATTAGGTGTAGCTGACGTGATACAGCATTTCATACTCATTTCATACGCTGGATGCCAGAACAGACGCTGTTTGAGCCGCACCTCCTTGGTGGACAGACGCTCGAGACGCACCTCCTCACTCTAGCTGATGTCAGAAGGACTACAGTGCCCAGACTGCACTACCAGCTAAGTATGCAACCCTTAGCTGGTGGTCTTTGTCATCGTTTGACCCAAGGAAGCGTAAGGTAGGGACTTGTGAGAACCAAGGCTATGATGGACGCTCCTTCCTGGTTGTCAGCTCACTGTTTCACAGCCCAAAAAATATAAACATAACGATACCAAATGTTCACCAAAGTTGTTGCATACCATACAGTATGCCGAAGCACAAATGTTCATGTGGCTGGCAACACCGTTCAAGCATGAGCATGAATATGTCCTTACTGTCATCGGGTAAGGGAAGGAATGTTAGTTAGATAACCATTGTTACTAGAGACTGAAGAATCTTCTGCATCTCCACAGTTGTCATTGGGAGAATATAGGGTTAGTGGGATAAGGTAAGTTGAGGCTCAAAGGCCGGTTCTTCAACTTCAGCATCTCAAACATGTATAGCCCTCACTCCGGAATCACTGATGATGATAAAGATGCTTTTTATGCGCAGCTCGAATGCGAGTACGACATCTTCCAAAGCCACGGCGTCAAAATCATCATAGGAGATCCAAACGCTCAAGTTGGCCAGGAGGAGGAATTCAGACCGACGATTGGAAAGTTCAGCGCCCACCGGCTGACGAACGAAAACGGCCTACGTCTAATTGATTTTGCCGCCTTCAAGAATATGGCCGTTCGTAGCACCTACTTCCAGCACAGCCTTCCATACCGATACACCTGGAGAGCACCACAGCAGACATCAGGACCTATCGTGGCGCTAACGTCGACTCTGACCACTATCTGGTGATGCGTAAACTGCGCCCAAACCTCTCCGACGTTAAAAACGTACGGTACCGACGGCCGCTCCGGTATGACCTAGAGCGGCTTAAGCAACCAGATGTCGCAACTGCATACGCGCAGCACCGCTCGAGGCTGCATTATCGGAAGAGGGTGAGCTGGACGAAGCCCTCCTTGAGGACTTTTGGAGAACAGTCAAAGCAGCCACAAACAATACAGCTGAGAGCAACGTCGGGTACGTGGGACGGAGTCGACTGAAAGATGGGTTCGACGAGCAATGTAGGCAGATTCTGGAGGACAAGAATGCAGCGTGGGCGGTCATGCTGCAGCAAGGGACCCGATAGAACGTGGAACGTTATAGACAGAAACGGCAACAGCAGACCCGCCTGTTTCTGGAGAAAAACGCCGCCTGGAGAAGATAGAGTGCGAGGAGATGGACAGCCGTGTCAGTCTCAAGAAACACGTCAGTTCTATCAGAAGCTCAACGCATCCCGCAACGGCATCGCGTCGCGAGCCGAAATGTACAGGGATAAGGATGGGAAGATGGGAATGGCGCTGAGAGCACAGGCAATGAAGGACGGGACAACCGAGGAAATGCCTTCGTCAGTGCTGTGAACGATGGAAACCAACCAGCCCCCACTTAGAGCGGCCACGAACCGAGCATTGTGGCATGAAATTGTTGATTCAGTGTTATCTGTTTAAATGTTAACTAAATCAATTCATGAAGAAGACACCTAACGTTGCCAAAACCTTATGCTCCTTATTGTATGTATATATAACAAAACAACATTTTAGGATGACAATTTGTCAATTTTGGTTCCGCCATACTGATTTCACTCAGATGTTATTATTTTAAAAATGAATTTTCTTCATAACTTTTTTCATTAAATACAATGGTAGTCCATGTCGCGTCTAATACCCGGCGCTGAAGACGACCTGAGTTGAGGTCAAAGTACGTTTATCTGTCATAAGATACATTTTCATGTGCAATTAAATGGTATTATTACACACTTAGATTAAATTACTGGGGTCGGTAAAATTTTACTGGGTTTTGGAACTACCGAAAAAGTCAGTAAAATGAAAACTGTCGCCACGCGTAATTGAAAACCAAATTTCACCATGTTTTATTTTTTATCGATATATGATATAAAAAGAAAGCTCTCTGCAAAATTTCAGAAAAAAATCTCTGTTTTTTGATTTCTGACATTTTTTTTAGTTTACTGACTTTTTCGGTAGTTCCAAAACCCAGTTATTTTTACCGAACAGATTGAGTGTGTAGGTTTTCTTTCTAATCATAATCATCTATTCATCCAAATACATATTTGAACTAATCTCAATCGTACGATAAAAGAAATCGTTTGCAAAATTGTGAAATCATAGAACTTTTGAGATCCGACTCTCTCAAAATCACTGAACAGCAATTTGTGTCAGACGCGAAACAAACATTTAATCGCTGCCATCATTGCTTCCGCCTTTCCTTCAATTCAAACAATTACACCAACTTTTTACATATTCCGGCATGCCCTCTCATATTTTCGGCAATACGAACAGCTGCCGGTGATAAGTGAATGGAAGTGTATCTCATGATTTTATTCATGTGACTTTTTTCTCCTTCTATTTTCCACAGGTAGCATGGATAAAATCCGACACGAAAGCAATTCTGGCCATTCACACTCACATGGTGGCCCTGAATCAGCGGCTGTCGGTCACGCACAACGGACACAATACCTGGAAGCTGCACATCTCGCACGTTCAGCTCAACGATTCCGGAAGTTACATGTGCCAAGTCAACACGGATCCGATGCGGCATCAGGTGGGTGGACATTCGTTGTTGGAAGTTTCTCTCTTTTTCCCTCAGTTTCCTCTCGCTGGGAATGTGCGATGTACTTTACGATAACGTGTCAGTACTCTATCAGAAGAGAATTGAAATTCAGAGCACGTAGGTGCCAGATATTGTTGATAATATGACATTTGATGTGGAAATTTTTCCCACCCAAAGCTGCACGGAAAAGCTTTTTACAATTTGAAGCTCGTTAATTCGGAGACGTGCCTTAGATATTGCCAGCATATTTTAGCTGTGTTTTCAAGTGATAACGTTAAACTATGAAACTCATTGATCGTTACGAAATTTCAATTTATCTCCACAGTCCGGAAACCTGGAGGTGGTCGTTCCACCGGACATCCTGAACAGCAACGATCCCAACAGTGCCTCGCTGGAGGAAGGCGTTGCCAATGAGAACGGCAACATTCAACTAGTGTGCCAAGCGGTTGGAGTCCCTTTGCCAAATGTGCAATGGCGCCGGGAGGATGGTAAGGACATCGTGATACGAACGGAAGGTCGAGAAAAACAAGGTAAGCTTTCAAGATAAAACATCGCAAGCCTTAACCCTTTGTCTGTGTTCTGGGGTCATAATGACCCCAGATTACTTTGGAGAATGGTACCGTAAAACGGGGTAACATTGATCAGCGGGGTTACATTGATCGGAATGTCTCTCCTAGCAAGAAGTTCGTATTACCATTTATCCATACCAGCAGCGTATGGATTAACGGTTTCAATTTTGCAAATCCCCCCCCCCCCCCAGAATTTGGTTCTGGGGGGGGATTTGCAAAATTGAAATTAGTGCTTTTTGAGAAGGTATGGAAAAAATCGAGTCGCTTACACCAGCATTTGAAGATTTTGTTTCACCGTAATCTTTGAAAACCAATTTATCGTTACTACAAGAATTTATATGCTCTGAAAGTCGTGAAACTTGCTTAAATATTGAATCGACTCAAGAATTTCGAATGCTTTGGGTGCTGCATCAAGCTGTTCAGAAGATACTAGGAAAACTGAATCCTTGTCAAACTTCTCAAACAAGACTTTAGTTTGTATTTCAGAAAAGTGTGGTGACCCCCAAAACGCCACAGATCCATACAATATGTTCAATGTATGAATGTTGCTTCTCTTTCTCATATTTATGTGCTAACATGAATTATGGATTTTGTGAAAATTGATTTTTGTTTTGAGTAAATATTAAACTTTTCGAAACAATCCATGAGCATGGATGGCAGTGCCAAAGATTTATGTCTCAAATAAGTTCTGCAAATGATACAAGCAAGGAAAATGTGTTGTTCTCTTAAAATAACATCGCTTAAAACGATTCCGTAGTAAAAAAAATTCCATAAGTATTTTCAATTCAGCGATTGACGAATTACTATGAAGAATGTAGAATTTCCCTACGAAATTGCTTACCTTTAGGCGTATTCCGCAGTTCGGGTTGATTTTAATTTTGAAATAACTCATAAAATATATTACTTGTAAGACTTTGGCATTCATATTCGGCTTCAGGGGTCATGATTTTAGTAAGTAATGACATTTCCAATATTACCGATCTTTTTTTTTTGCATGGGTGATCAATGTTACCCCATATCAGCTTAATAAAAAAATCACCTAATATATTTTTTGAAACATGCTTAAAAGTTTCAGAAAACAAAATACAATATATAGTCACCAACAATGGGTATCAGTACATGTCTTTAAAATATAAATCTTACAACATCTGCATATTCAAATGAAAATTTCAATAAATATAAAAAAACACGATTTTAATGTTCTACGTTACCCTGGATTACGGTAACTATTTTCCCACTATTTTTTTTTTTACTTTATTTATGAATTCTGTTTGGTATTCAAATATCTTTCATAAATAGTTTTCTTGTTTTTTCATGCCTTGAGATCTTATTGACACCCAACTCAAAGGAAAAAAAATAATAAGTTTATGAAAATTATGAAGAAAATTTAAAAGGAGAATGGTGCAGTGCGGAGAGGTGCTTTAATGCAAAAATGTCTATCAATAACGAAACGTTGAAACCTTGGATGCAAAACAGTTTCATATAAAATCTAACAGTCCTCAGAAAAATTTTGCAACAGTGGGAGGGCTGCTGTAATACACATTGGTTATTTGGAGATGTCAATGCATGAAGACGCTAGTTCAGAAAATGTTATTTTATGAAGTCTATAAATTAGTTATGACGTCCTATACAGTCAGCTTTCCACAACTCGATAGTCTATAACTCGAAATATTCTATGACTTAATGGCTTTTTCGCCCCCTGTAAATTTTCATAGAGTAAGGTGTGGCAGAAATTCGACCTTTGCGGTGTAGTTGAAATTTCCATGAAACTTTGCTGAACGAACTTGTGTCAAAATATTTGCCCATATTTAGTTATAACAGTTTCAAAATTGATTGCCTCAAACGATCTTTTGCCCCATCGGTGGGACAAGTGTTCGCTCTCCGAAACACAAAATACTGACTGTTTTATGACATACATACTTTAAACCAGCCATAAACTTATGTTCACAGATAAAAACATACTAAATGTTCATAAAAAAACTGCCAAAAACAAGTTTTATTGTAATATACCCGAAAAATAACAATTTTTCGCAAACCAAGTGAAAATGTGAAATTTTGGTAACCTTTTTGTACTATCAGGCAAATTTAGCTAAATTAGAAGATTATGTGTGGATTTGGAGCAACTTATAAATTTCTGCAAGGATTTATATATGGGTCAATCTTTTGCTCCACCTATTCGAATTTTTGCCAAAAATTGATCCAAGCATTTATGTAAAAACTAATAACCTCTAAAAATCCTTATGATAGGCCTACAAACGACATTACACGAAAAATCGAATAGTATTCTATCATTTTTGGTTTGTTTGTTTTTGTTTAAGTTTGACCAGAAATTAAAGTTTTTACGTCAAAATTTTAAAAAAGCATAACTTTTTCCAAATACCTATCGATTTTTATGATATTTGTAGTGAATATCTCTTATTTGAATAGCATTCAAATCACCATGGCAATCGAAAGTTTTATTTTCAATTTAGCTAGACATTTTAAAAAGAAACTCTTGTCCCACTTTACTCTACATCGTGCTCTCCATAATTCGATATTACCATAACTCGATGTCTCTTATATTGCTTTCTTACAGTAGTGATCTTAAAAGTATTGGTAATGCAGAAATTCGTGCTTTTGATTTAGGCTTTTTTGGTGTTGGTATGTTCTATAATCTGATGTTCCCCTAAATATTATGTTATGAACATATGGAGTCAGCGATGGTTCATTCAAAAATGATAAGATTAAAAGCGGTCAAAGCAAAGGGTACCCGGTACTAATGTATCTCAAGTTTGAATTATGTTAAAATGCTAGTGTCTCAAGTAGAGTTGCCGTTATGTTTAAAGGCTACACATTGCTAGTTTAGTTGTTTCGATATTTTGCCACTAGGAAGTACTAGTGGGCATTGACAATTTCAAACTAATACATTGACCGATTCAGATCAAATAGAAAACTGTTTTTTTTTCTCTGTAAAACTATTGGCACCATGGGTCTTTCGCAGCATATATTTTTAACAAGGATGGTCGATTTAGCTATAAACGTAATCACCAAATGGAGCGAAGAATGTTCTATTCTTTTGTTTAGTTTTTCGGATCTCAGAAAAAAAAAAATTGTATTGAAATTCTGCGAATTACGGAGCGTTATAAGATAAGTTCCAAGTAAGTGTATAGCGTTACGGTGAATTCCATGTAAGTGAATAGTGCAATCAAAACTAGCAACCTCCTCTTCCCAGAACCACTTACTCTACCGGTTTCCAGTAGAATTTAATATATAACTGACAAAAAAATGAGCATCCTGATAGTCCTAGATCGAAACGGATAAAATCTTCAAGAATCTAGACTTTCATTGGACTGAACACTTACATTTGTTCAAATTCTGAATGTTTCAATCAAAATTATGAGCAGTCATCAGATTCCAGCATCATGTAATGCTCTAAAGTTAGCTTGGACACGTAGCTGTACTTTCCTATAAAACCCATGATTTTGAATAAAAAAAATGATGGTTATTCAATTTCCCAAATCTGAGCTTGGGTATATGCTGATTAGCGTAACATGTCACGAACATTTGTGCAATTTGCACGAACTGTGCACCTAATATGCGCATGATCTAATACCAATAATGTTGTAGGAACATTTGTGCATTCAAACATACTGATTCGTTGAACTTGCGTTGCGTAGAATCCTTAGAAAGTGGTGTAGTACGAAAAGCAACCAAATTATTCATTCTTGGTCAGATTGATAATGAAATGATTGATGTTGGAAGAGAATTTATTCAGAGGCTCTTTCAGAGATTAATCCTGGATTTTTTTAGAAATTCTTATATGAAAATCTCTTCGATGATTCGTTCAACGATTACTCCAGGGATTCCACTAGAGATTCCCCCAGATTTTTTTCACGAAGAACTTTTGATAGCCACCAGATTTTTATTTTAGACCAGATCAAAAAAGGGTTCCAAAGGTACCTTTAGCAATTACTGCAGGAATTATATCTAGAGATACTTCAGGGATTTCCCCAATTAATATTCCAGGAAATCCTCCAGAAAATTCGTTACAGGGATTCCTCCAGAGATTTCGCAACGAATTTCTTGAGAAGTTCCAGCAGGAATGCCTCCAATCTATAAAATTCTTCGGTATTAATCATTACCGAATATTGAAATTCCTCCAGAAATTTCTTTAAGAATTCCTTCTTGAACTTTTCCAGGCATTTCCAGAGATTCTTGCAGAGCTTCTCTCAGGTGTTTTTTTTTCGAACGATTTCACATGATGTTTTCTGAGCATTTCTCCAGAAAAATATCTACAGGCATTCCTGTAGAGATGTTCTCAAGGATTTCTCCAGGGGTTACACTAGGACACCTCTTTCTGAATCACTCCAGAATTGCTCCAGAAATTATTTCGAGAATACTTGCAAGATATTCTACAGGTGGTCCTCTTGAAATTCCTCCATGAATTATTTCAGAGATTTCTTCTTTCTCACAGGGATTCTCCACATATTGCTCCAAGGATTCTACCCGAAAATCCTGCAGGGATTCCAGCAAAAAATCCTCATGGGATTGTAAGAGAAATAACTTCACGAATTCCTCAAGAGATTGCTCAAAAGCACTACAGAAACTACTCCAAGAAATATCCAGAAATTTATCTCCAAAGCTTTACCCAGAAATTTCTCTGGAGAATTGCTCTGGGCCTCAGAAAATTTTTGGAGTAATCCCTGGAAAAATTCCAGGAGGAATCTCTGAAGGATTACCTGTGTAGGAAAATCTCCTTTTTGGTTGTCATCATCCTCGATAATTAAAATGGCAAACGAACCTCTCGGTTTGAGGGTCAAGACAGAATTGATTTATTCAGTTATCCAAAATTATTCTGACACTTATTTAGTTCGGAGACACTTGAAAGCACTTATGTTTTGTTATGTATTTGATCACCAATCAGTGATCGACACCGAAAAAGAGAATGCTCAGAGAGAGAGAGATACGGAGAAGGCTAATTGCGCCAAACCGAATTGCGCTTGACGACCACACGCTGTTTGCGTGTTCAGAATGTAATATGATCCCAGCCTATTTTTTGCCGGGTCAGGCTTTAAGTCATCGAACTGCTTTATGGGCTCATATTCGTTCGCCGCATAAATCAGTTCGATGGCATTGTAAAACGTTTGCTATTTTCTTTGTGGGGTGCCACTAGAGTGGTCCCTTAAAGTTTGGAAATGGGATTTGCTAACATGTGGGATGCACATGCCACACCATCCCCCTAACGGAAAGTGATTGGTTGTAGATGATTTCAAGTGTCTCTCACAAAATTGGATGTATAATTTTTCATTTCCTCTTTTTATCGAGTCCTCTCTATTTTATAAAATTGTAACTTTTCGCTATTTGTTTGGATGTATCAATGTATGTTGTATTCATGTCTATATGTATGTATGTTTTCTATGAATCCTTCCCTTCCCCCTTTGGAAAAGCTTCAGCATATATTTTTTTATAATTTTAGTAACCTAGATTTATGTACCTTAACTGTTTTCTTATCTTTTTGTATGATTGCGTTTGAATCGGTTAGCTTTATTATTTTATAAGGTCCTGAATGTACCTGATCTAATTTGTAGTTGTTTTCGGATTTTAAGAATACTAAATCTCCTATATTTATTGGTGTAGTTTTAATGTTTTCGTTCATTCGATTTGTCCTTAGTGTTTTACTTTTTACTATTTTCTGCAAAACTTTTGAATGAGCAATCTGTAATCTATATCTTAGTTCGTGATTGTATGAATCATGGTTATAAAGTGGATCAATTTTTTGGGTTGCCAAAAATTGTATGTCATTGCACTTTCTTCCAAAAATGAGCTCAAAGGGTGTGTATTCATGGTCTGCACTCGGTGTAGTATTATATGAAAAACAGTAATGTGGTATCCATTCATCCCAATCTGATTTGGATTCATTAGAGAAAATCCGTAGGTATTCGTTTAAACACCTATGGTTTCTTTCTAATGCTCCTATCGTCTGTGGATGATATGCGGTAGAACATGTATGGTTTATATTTAGTAGCTTACATATTTCGTCAAACACTCCTTTATACTCCGTTCCTTGATCGGTTTTTATACTTTTCATGGGTCCGAAGTTTAAAATGCAATGTTGGACAACTGCTTTCGCTATTGTGTATGAAGATTTATCTGGTATCGGAACGATTATTACGAATTTAGTAAAATCACACTGCATAGTTACAGCGTAACGATTTCCATTCTCAGTAAGTGAAAATGGTCCGACAGTGTCTATCGACAGAACATCGAAAGGTTTGACTGGTGTTGATGTAATTACTAATTTAGATTTAATTGAAGGAAAATTTTTATTAAGCTTACATTCTACGCAAGATTTGACGTAGTTTGATATGGTTTCTTTCATATTCTGCCACGTGTACATGGATTTCACTTTTCGGTATAACCGGTTAATACCTAGGTGTCCTCCTGTGGGCGAGTTATGAAACTTGTTTAGTACATTATTTACCTGTTCTTGACTTGTCAAAAGCCTAGGTTTTTCGAATAATAATATGGTCGTATTCCTTAGAATATCATTACCGATTTGTTTAAATTTTTGAATATCAATGTATTTGAATATAAGATCGTTTGTTGCGATCGCTAGCATGTATGAATTGTTTCTTTTATTTGTTATTTTTGGGGCCCCCTTTTCAATTTCCTTCATTATTGTTTGTATTGTTACTATTTTATTTATATTGTCGTTATTACTTTGGATTTTCAGCCCGAAGGCCGTTCCCTTAGTATAATTTTTATTAAAAATTACTATATCTAGTGAATTATCGATATTATGTACAAAACTTAATTTCGGCAGAACAAAAGCTTCCTCATTACTAACTGTTTCGTACACAAAAAGTTGATCAGGCTTTTGTGACTGAACGTTAGGATGTGTAACGCTGTTTTGCCTTTTATGTATGGATCGTGTTACTACATACATCTGTTTGAGAGATTCAGTACAAATTTGAATTCTCGAAAGGGCATCTGATACTACGTTAGACCTTCCTTTTATATATTCCACTTCGAAGTCAAATTCCTCCAAATCCAGTCGCATTCGGGTGAGTTTGGAAGAAGGTTCCTTCATTGAGAATAGGTAAACAAGAGGCCTATGGTCCGTTCTTATTTTAAACTTACGACCGTAAAGGTATGGTCGAAAATGTTGAACCGCCCAATGGATTGCGGTCAACTCCTGTTCGATTGTAGATTTGTTGGATTCGCCTTTTGTAAAAGCTTTACTGGCGAATGAAATAGGTAGTTCAACACCATCATGTAGCTGAGCAAGAACTGCTCCACAGGCTACATTTGAGGCGTCTGTAGTTAAAATAAATTCTTTTCTAAAGTCGGGAAATTTTAGGATATTTGGTGATAGTAAAGACCGTTTAAGGGAGTCAAATGCTTGTTGACAAGCATCACTCCACTGAAATGGTACGTTTTTTCTTAGAAGTACATTGAGCGGGTTTGTAATAAGAGCAAAGTTTGGTATAAAACGACGATAATAATTACAAAAAGCAACGAATCGACGAGTTTCGTCTGTATTCGTTGGTACAGGAAAATTCTTAATGACTGTGTATTTATTTTTGTCAGGTTGTATTCCGCTTGCGGATATATGATGGCCTAAATAGGTAACATCTGCTTTAAAAAAATTGCACTTGTGAGGGTTAAGTTTGAGGTTGTATTTCCTCAAACGTTGAAAAACTTCTTTAAGATTGGCAATATGGTGATTTATTGAGCACCCGATGACAATGATGTCATCGATATATAGGAATGCAGTTTCGGGAGGAAGACCGCTTAATGCAATCGTCATCATCCTTTGAAAGCTATTCGGGCTAATATTCAGCCCGAATGGCAATCGGTTAAATTCATAGTGCCCTGAATTCGATGAGAAAGCTGTATATTTTTTGCTTTCTTCACTTAACGGGATTTGATGAAATCCAGATTTAAGGTCGAGCGTCGAAAAATACTTCGCTCGTCCTAGTTGGTCTAAGATTTCATCTATCCTTGGCAATGGAAATTTATCTGGGCTTATTTTTTTATTTAATTGGCGAAAATCCACTACTAGGCGCCAAGTTTTATCGCCCGTAGCGGACTTTTTCGGTACTAGAAGTATTGGGTTATTGTACGGGGAAACTGAGTTTTGAATTATTTTATTTTTCAGCATATTTCGGACTTGAATTTCCATCTCATGCTTTTGTGCTTCCGGAATCCTGTAATTTTTAATATACGTGGGACTCGGATCATTTAGATGTATCGTTTGCTTGTAAAAATTATTTTCTGTCAGTTCGTCGTCGGTCAATGCGAAAACATCACTGAACTCTTCAAAAAGATTTTCGAGCTTGCCTTTGAGTTTTGTATCAGTTACGTTCAATTTCAATTCATTTAATAGTGCTTGCTTCCTGTGAGTATTGTTTGCTGATTTATTTATATTAAATACTTCGTAATTTGAGATTGGTACTAGTTTTGGTATAAAATCATTTGGAATTTGCACCGTTTCATCTAAAGTGTTCATGATTTTAACATAAGGGTAATTTGTGCTAATTATGCCATTAGCACAGAAAACTCCATGTTGAATTTCCTGTGCTATGGTAACGCTATCCTCAATATTGCCAAAATGCAGTCGTTTTAATACTTCGCATCGTGGTGGAATAAAGTATTTACCTCTCAGGTGATTGGTTATAGGAATTTCGAGGGTGTTTTCTGAAGTTCTGATTGACAATATCCAGGTATTATAATCAATATTGCATTTCCAACCTGCAAGGAAATCTCTACCGAGAATTCCATCGGTAGGAATTGGGAAATTTTCGTCCACGATGTGGAAATTTTGGGCTAAATTTTGGTTATAAATTTTGATTTGCACTAAAGTGTCTCCTAGGGTGGATGTTGTTCCATTCCCTATACCGATTACGTTGCATTTGTTCGTTGGTCGATAAATTTGGCTTGGTTTAACTTTGTTTGCTTTTAAGACTGATATATCAGATCCACTGTCCACCATGAAGATGCACGGTGTTTCTGATGCATCAATATTAAGACATACGAAATTCGAGGCAGCTACATTTATTGCGTATGCTGCCCGAACGTTACCCCTAAAGGGTGTTGCTGTATTGATTGTACCCCTAAAGGGCGTTGTGGCTGCTGATAGTTCACGGGCGATACTAAAGGGGGTATTTGCTGCTGAAAACTTGGCAGTTGTTGTTGATATCCCTCATTTCCACTTTGGGCAATAAATATTCCATGATTTGATAAAGGAAATCCACGATTTGGAAATGAATTTCCACGACTTGACCAACCTCCTCTTTGATGTGGATATCGCTGATATCCTCTGCTTTGACGGAAACTTCCGCGATTGTGACCAAAATTTCCATGGTTGTACTGATGGAAATTTCCACTGTTGTGCTGTTGACATCTGCCGCGATTATTTTGCGTTTGGTGGGCTCGAGCACGACCTCGAGCTCCATCTCTTGATGTCCACATTATTCGAGTGATATTTTGACTTGTTTCTCCAGTAATTGGGCTGGATTGTGCATTTTCTTGCAATTTCTGAATTGCATCATTAATATTGGTAAAATTGCCTGCTTTAAGAACAATGCGTGCTTCATTGTTCTTAGTGCCCCTGATGAGAGCATCTACGCCATGTTTTGTGGCCATTTTCTGTGCTGTAGCTTCAGGTATGTTGTCACCCAAATACACCGATTTTAGCTGCGCGATAATTTTGTCGACTTGTTCACAAAAGTCAGTCACGTTGTCCGTTTGTTTAATTGCAGCGAGTTTAGCTATGAGGTTTTCTGCTGTTATTTTTGACATGCAGTGATTTTTAACAGCGTCTAGAGTTTCGTTAAGGGTTTGATTTTCATTCACAGCCTGACGAGCTTTGCCGGTTAAACGAGTTCTTACGAACCGCACCACCGTGGCTTCGGCAGCATTTTTCTGGGCAGGGGTTGCCCCCGCAAATGTTTCCTCTACGTTTGAGTGAAACAACCTCACTGCGTCCAGAAAAGTTGTTAAATGTTCTGATGTGCCGTCGTAAATTTGCACTAGGGCTGTGCCCAATTTCAGATCGACTTTAGGAGTCGCCATTGTCGTGATATTTATGACTCCTGATTTCGCGTCGTTTACTTTTATTTTCCGTTTTATTATTTCGGTTATTTCAAAATATGCTTGTCTTGAAGATTTAATCAGAAAGTTTAAATTTGTTAACGATATTTCCTCTTCGAACTCTATAAGTCTTTGTTCCACATCGGCATAGAGTTCATGAGCATATTTAAATTTTGCTTGAAGAGTTTCGGTTCTATAATTCGTATTTATGGACTTTTTTAGATTATTGGCAAGTCTAATCAACTGACCAACATCCTCTTCAAGCTGTATCATTAATATTTTGCTAATCTTATATCTAT
Organism: Aedes aegypti; assembly: GCF_002204515.2. Lineage (NCBI taxonomy): Eukaryota > Metazoa > Arthropoda > Insecta > Diptera > Culicidae > Aedes > Aedes aegypti. Next base: position 308,462,458 of record NC_035108.1, read on the forward strand.
AAACATTAAAAGTAAAAACAAATCCTTTACTTATCTTACAACCATTCCACCCGTTTAACGGAGGCGCACTCCTCGACGCTGAATTCTGGTTCGATTGCTGTTCCTTGCGGCGGAGGCGCACTCCTCTACGCTCGCTTTTAATGATGATTCACTTTTCTGCTGCTATTCGCTGCTACTGTTGCCGGCCTCAGGCAAGGGTCTCGCGTTCATTCATCATGTTAGATTCGGCTACTTTCTTTATTATGAGGATATCGCTGATATCCTCTGCTTTGACGGAAACTTCCGCGATTGTGACCAAAATTTCCATGGTTGTACTGATGGAAATTTCCACTGTTGTGCTGTTGACATCTGCCGCGATTATTTTGCGTTTGGTGGGCTCGAGCACGACCTCGAGCTCCATCTCTTGATGTCCACATTATTCGAGTGATATTTTGACTTGTTTCTCCAGTAATTGGGCTGGATTGTGCATTTTCTTGCAATTTCTGAATTGCATCATTAATATTGGTAAAATTGCCTGCTTTAAGAACAATGCGTGCTTCATTGTTCTTAGTGCCCCTGATGAGAGCATCTACGCCATGTTTTGTGGCCATTTTCTGTGCTGTAGCTTCAGGTATGTTGTCACCCAAATACACCGATTTTAGCTGCGCGATAATTTTGTCGACTTGTTCACAAAAGTCAGTCACGTTGTCCGTTTGTTTAATTGCAGCGAGTTTAGCTATGAGGTTTTCTGCTGTTATTTTTGACATGCAGTGATTTTTAACAGCGTCTAGAGTTTCGTTAAGGGTTTGATTTTCATTCACAGCCTGACGAGCTTTGCCGGTTAAACGAGTTCTTACGAACCGCACCACCGTGGCTTCGGCAGCATTTTTCTGGGCAGGGGTTGCCCCCGCAAATGTTTCCTCTACGTTTGAGTGAAACAACCTCACTGCGTCCAGAAAAGTTGTTAAATGTTCTGATGTGCCGTCGTAAATTTGCACTAGGGCTGTGCCCAATTTCAGATCGACTTTAGGAGTCGCCATTGTCGTGATATTTATGACTCCTGATTTCGCGTCGTTTACTTTTATTTTCCGTTTTATTATTTCGGTTATTTCAAAATATGCTTGTCTTGAAGATTTAATCAGAAAGTTTAAATTTGTTAACGATATTTCCTCTTCGAACTCTATAAGTCTTTGTTCCACATCGGCATAGAGTTCATGAGCATATTTAAATTTTGCTTGAAGAGTTTCGGTTCTATAATTCGTATTTATGGACTTTTTTAGATTATTGGCAAGTCTAATCAACTGACCAACATCCTCTTCAAGCTGTATCATTAATATTTTGCTAATCTTATATCTATAAACATTAAAAGTAAAAACAAATCCTTTACTTATCTTACAACCATTCCACCCGTTTAACGGAGGCGCACTCCTCGACGCTGAATTCTGGTTCGATTGCTGTTCCTTGCGGCGGAGGCGCACTCCTCTACGCTCGCTTTTAATGATGATTCACTTTTCTGCTGCTATTCGCTGCTACTGTTGCCGGCCTCAGGCAAGGGTCTCGCGTTCATTCATCATGTTAGATTCGGCTACTTTCTTTATTATGGGCTACTGCCCCACTGTTTATCTCTTAGAGGCGAGATAGATGCCTGAAAAAAAAACTGACCGTTTTTCGAGTTCGACACTGTTTGTACTTTTTTTTTTTTAAACCTCACTTAGTTTATTTAAAGCCGACACACTCTTCGCAGCTTTTAAAGCTTGCTTCCGTGAATGTTCCTTATACATGCGGTAAAACATGATTAGTAGTTGTAGTACTACTAGTATTAGAATAATGTTCAGTTTAATATCGTTTTTCTGGTGTAAACTTTCGTGTACTTCTAATCTATTGAGTACTTGGATCTGTGGGTCACCTTTATTTTCCGTGTTCTTGGACTCCGTAGTGCCCATGTTGCTGATTCACTCAAACTACACTGTTCTAACGCTCCTTGTCCGTTTTATTTCACTTCAGTTAGTTCGTTAATATGGCAAATTGTGCCTTTTCCATTCCTTTAGCTCACTCGGTGATTATTTGCTGCATTAATGCCACTGTTGCGCACATCAAAATTAATGCTAGCATTATAATTAAGATCGATGTCACCGTCATGGTGCAAAATCTTCACTTCAAAATCTTCACAACTGTTTTTCACACTTTTTCACTTTGGTAGCCTGTCACTTTGGTAGCCATGTAGAGAAAATCTCCTTTTTGGTTGTCATCATCCTCGATAATTAAAATGGCAAACGAACCTCTCGGTTTGAGGGTCAAGACAGAATTGATTTATTCAGTTATCCAAAATTATTCTGACACTTATTTAGTTCGGAGACACTTGAAAGCACTTATGTTTTGTTATGTATTTGATCACCAATCAGTGATCGACACCGAAAAAGAGAATGCTCAGAGAGAGAGAGAGATACGGAGAAGGCTAATTGCGCCAAACCGAATTGCGCTTGACGACCACACGCTGTTTGCGTGTTCAGAATGTAATATGATCCCAGCCTATTTTTTGCCGGGTCAGGCTTTAAGTCATCGAACTGCTTTATGGGCTCATATTCGTTCGCCGCATAAATCAGTTCGATGGCATTGTAAAACGTTTGCTATTTTCTTTGTGGGGTGCCACTAGAGTGGTCCCTTAAAGTTTGGAAATGGGATTTGCTAACATGTGGGATGCACATGCCACACCTGGGTAAATTTCCGAAGAAACCTAGGAGGAAATTATTGAAAAATAAGGAATGTATAGAAAAATGGTTGAGGAATTGCTGAAAGTATTGACGGAAGGAAGAATTCTTTCAGGCTTCCTGTAAATAATTATAGATTCATTTATGGAAACATATGCTTAAAAAAAAAAAAAAAAATCTACTTTCAAAATTCCAAAGTGATGGATGGATCGTGAACGCTTAATTTTTTTTAAGGAATAATCAAACAATCGGCATCTGCCACGCGCGTTTACTTTTTTTTTTCAATAAAATGAATAAGAAACTAACTCAAGACATTTTGAATTTAATTTTAATGCGCTCCTTATAAAATCCTCAAAAAAGTCTCATTTTTTGAAAAAGACCTTGTTTAAAAGCCTGGAAGTAATATCCAAATCATAGCAGAAGAAAATCTTGGATAATCTAGTCTATTGTAACAGCTAGGATAATTATGAGAAATGTTTGAATGTATTCTCAGATTTTTTAAAATAATTTTCAAAAGGCACGATCCAAACAGCACGAAGCGAAAGAGGAAACTGATGAAAAATTTGTAGAATTCTTAAGGCAAAGTAGCCTGTCATTGAAATTTGTACGCGTCGTTGATGATTGTTACTAATTTATCGCACGACAAACATCTATGAACTTCTAGTTCTAAATAAGGAGTTAAACATGGTACAAACCTGAAAGGTTGTGAGCATGTTTATGATATACCCCCAAACCAGATTACATCCTGTTACATGTTAGGAAATTCCTTAGCAAATTTCATACATTTAGGCGTTTTCGCGTTTTTATTGTAATTTTAAATATTATTTCTATTTTCAAGCATATTCGGATTCACGAAAGTCAAATTTATCATACAGAGTTGTTTTAAAAACTAACAATAATTGCATTGACAAATGATCAATTTCACCTCAAAACGAGTTTTCCCATTTTTTTTATTTTAGAGATATTTATTAGCACTTAGATGACATTTGTTAGGAAATTGAAAAAAGAGAACTCACTTTCGTACTTATTTTCCTGCATTCAGTTCAGTTGTTTGGTATTGTCAACATTATAGAAAACAGAAAAGAAAATGATCAATTTCACCCGTAATTACGGTAACGGGCTCGCCTGAGCATGAGAAGTAAATTATTAAGGGCCGATTTCTTCACCTTCGCTTAGGCCGTAAACCACGTTTACCCATATAGTTAAACTGGGTTTAAGGCCTAAGCGGTGGTGAAGAAACCGCTTATAAGTGAAAAAAATAAGTAAGTGGCAAACATGTAGAGACACCTCAAAATATTTTTGGGTTATGTTTTGAAGAATTACAGAAGACATTTCTGAGGTATTTATTGGGATAATTCATATTAAACATACGTTAAATCCCTGCAAAACCCTTTGGAAGCAATCTCGACCAAAACGCAGTGGCAATTTCGCACGAAGTTTGTAAATGGGTTTCGGAAGGAATCGCTACAGCATTTTATGAACGATATCCTTGGGGTATTTCTTTAAATGATGAAATTCCGACGAAATTTCCGAAGGATTTTCCCGACATTTTTTTTATTTTTTTCCTCGATAATTCTGAAAATTCTTGCATGGGTTTTTGGAAGGGTCTTTGGAAGAATGTTTAAATAATATCTGGAAGTAAAGAAGGAGTAGTTGAGGAAAATCGTTGATAATAATATACTATGATAATAGCAACAGCAGCAACATTTTTCCAAACAATGAACAGACCACACATTGCTTGCTACGACCATCAGTCATGGAACCAAAATTGTTATTTATGTTATTTATACAACATTTTTTGCAATTACGAAAAATGCTGTTTTAGTTAGATCATTTTTAGGAACACAATCACACGGCGTGTCTGGTAGAACAATATTATCACAAAAAATAGGCATCGCTTAATCTTTCAGCATTTGAAAATATAGGTTTTCAGCTTTCATTTGACGGGTTCCCCAAAAAAATCCGAACATTTTTTTTATTTTAAATTTTTGTTCCTTGAAGTACAATATTTTCAAATATAATCATGATGAAAGACAGTTTTTTTTTTCTCTCAAGCTCGAGGATAGCCCAAATTTTAAATTAAAGTTGATATAACATAGATATATAAGATTACATATTGTAATAGACATAACTGTCCTATGTGATCTTGGGGATACGACACTTACTCGTACAGTGGAGGACACAGTCAGTTGAGTTCAACTAATTTTCATTCTTTTACCAAGATCCGCAAAGCTGAGCGGTAAGCAAATTAATTTTAACTGATATGTCAGCCTAACATCAAGTTTACTTAAAACAGCACCTTTGGGTGCTGTTACCAAACGTCACTTTTACTAAGATGTCAACAAACGACCTTTTACCGAGATTTGCGCATCTGAGATCGGCATTCGGATTTAAGTGTGTATTTGATTCTAGTGTATAACTGTTTCTGTTCATATTTAGAAAAGATTAATTTTCTTTTCCTTCTTTCTGGAATTACACCCCTATTGAGACAAAGCCAGGTTCTCAAATAAGAGTTTTTCGGTTACTTATTAACTGAGAATTTGATTCGCCTATCATGATTGGTTTTTTTTGTTTATTTTGTGTGTAAGAAAAATATACTCGACCGATGAGATCTAATCAACCATCCTGAAAATTCCACAAACTACTTAACGCTCTAGGAGGAGCGGGAATAGCGTTTAATCTTTCCATACAAAAAACGTTACGGAGGGGGATGGGGTGAGATGGTCAAAAATTTCCGATTTTAGCGTTACGTAATAAATAGATGCTGCCAAACGATTGATACGAAATAGAGCTCTTTTTTACATTTTTACAAATCAATATCACTTGCTGCTGGGCTAATTTTGTCATATTTTCCACAATTGATATGATATAAAAAACAACATGCCAAAATAGTAACTCTTTGAATTGAAAATAGTCTTGCAGTTGTGTTAACTCAACTGTTATATCCTTGAAAACATCGTGATCAACCGGCAAAATCTGGCTTCAAAAATAAGCTAAAATGCCACATTTGAGGAACAGAAAATCTATTCTAGATTCAAGAAACGCCATTCCATGACCAAGTAAGTACTAACAGTTTGGACTAGACCAAATGAATCATTGAGTCAATTTTTTTTTTCAAACAGTACGAAACAATCGATAAATTCGATATCTTTGGAAGTTTGTTCATTATGTCTCTGCAACGGAAATTCCATGGACATCTGACATAAAAAAGGGACACATGATTTGAATTTGGAGATCCTAATTTGACTCCTCCTGACTTAAGTTTATGGAGCTACTGTAAAAACAGAGGCAGAGCTCAAGGCAGACTCTTGAGTCGCTATCATCGCAAAACCCCCCAAAAAGCTCCAAAAGGTAATGTAAAATGCATGCTGTATGGAGCTCATTTTGCTACGACCAATAAATGCAGCCACTTGATTGATGTTGCTTTCATGACATAGCCCAAAAAATTGCAAAAGTTGCACCCTGTATTTGCTGATGTCCGCACGAATGGGAAGATATCTTTTCGAGATATTGAAACCCTTAGAATAAAGTCATAAAAATCTACTGTAAATTGCAGTTACTCGACTCTACGGGGCAAGTGGGCACATGAAATTTAACTTTTTATTCTTTCTCATAATACTTACACACTCAATCTGTTCGGTAAAAATAACTGGGTTTTTGAACTACCGAAAAAGACAATAAACTAAAAAAAATGTCAGAAATCGAAAAACAGAGATTTTTTATTGAAATTTTGCAGAGAGCTTTCTGTTTTGTATCATATATCGATGGTGAAATTTGCTTTTCAATTACGTATGGCGACAGTTTTCATTTTACTGACTTTTTTGGTAGTTCCAAAACCCAGTAAAATTTTACCCACCCCAGTAATTTAATCTAAGTGTGTACCGTTGCCAATAATCACATAATTAACCATATTTCATATTGAAAACATATATTATATGAATATGATGTCAATCTAAAAGGAGTATAAAATGGTAAAACTTTCTTGTTTGTAAGCTACTTACGTGTTTTAATTACTGCAGTAATTGTGAAAATTGTATTATTGTTGTTCTGCTTGTCAGAAAACCACTTTCCCGGTGGAATTATTTTTATGATTTGATTTAACAGGAAATATCTTCCACTATATTTTTATTAAATTTTGAAATTCCAAGCTAAAAACATCAAAATAACTTCAATACTATTAAAAAAGTCTGTGTAGTGTCACTTACTCCGGGTGCCTGGATAATGTTCTTAATGAGGATTTTTTAAGCTTTTTGCTAAGGCTTGGGTAACAGGGCGTTTAAGCATATTCCATTTACTTTCGTAGGCTGTTGTAATGTTGATCCATTCTACTTTTAATCTTTAACGGTTGGTTGGCAAAGAAAATTCTCAATCAATAACTAAGTACTCAACGAATTCTAAGCTGGGTGGTAGGCTATGTCCCAGCAGAGGTGTAATGCCAGACAGAAGAAGAATAAATTTAATGTATTCTAACCATGAAAAGAAACAGTGCTCGGTTAGATATAATTCCACAGTATGAATGAACAGTCGAACTTACAACATATCTAATCGAATAAGTGTCCTATAGCTCAATAAATCCTCAAAATCACATAGGACAGTTTTGTTTTTTACAAAATGAAACTCAATAGATATGTATATATATTTATTTTATGAACTTTTATATGGAAATAAAACTTCTATCCAACGAAGCTGTCTTTTGCAATAGTTACATTTAAAAATAATGTACTCTAAAGAACAAAAATTTTAAATAAAAAAAATGTTCGGGATCCCCCGGTGGATTTTTTTGGGGAACACGTCAAATGAAAGCTTAAAACCTATATTTTCGAATGGTGAAAGATTTAGCGATGCCTATTTTTTTTTGTGATAAACCTTTCCCATATACACGCCGTGAATCATATTTCAAGAGAATCCACATAGCATCCATCCGTAAAGTGACCCAATATTTTTCAACCAGGTAGGCTGTGATGCAGCAGTATGACCATAGACAACTTCACGCATCACCCGAAATCAAACTGATCTACTTATACTCTTAGTTCGTGAAAGTGAAGACGCTGCATGAAATATTCTTCTGTGTTGCACAGTTATTTCACATGTGCCAATCTTCTTACACAAGCCGTATTGGAACAAGAAGTTTCGATCAATTTGGTTGCAATCCGACGTCATTTTGATGATTCTCAAAGCAATACTGAAAAGTGTTACTTTTCGATACTGATATTAGTGCTGAAAAGTAGCACCGGAATAAAAATCATGAAAAGTCCACACAGAAATCATACAGAATGATTTATTTTACTTGCTTTCTGGTGCGCTTTACTGCACTGAGGCCTTAAGTGTCCGTAATATGAATCAAAACTGTACTTTGATAACAGCAACAGCAGCAGTAGCAAGCTGACGACCATCAGTCATGGAACCAAAAAAGTGATTATTCGAACCTTATTAAGGCTAAGTAGCCCGTCATTCGTTTTGGCAACAATGATGATTTTTCAGCTTGCATTTCAAAGTGATAAAACTCAGTCTTGATAGTTTATATTGACTTGAAACAGTATCACTGCACGCTCTAACATGCATGAAGCATGCTGACACTTTTTCAGCTGTGTTAGTGCAAAACCAACCGATTTTCTTTGATTCGAAATCGTGAGATGAATTAGCTACAATCATTAACGACGCGTACAAATTTCAATGACGGCCTACTTCGTCTTAAACAAGGTTTCTGGAAGGGCGGTTCATCAATCTAAGCAGTCAGTGGATGCAGAGTGTGATCAGCTGCGAGGGAAGCGCAAGTATCGTTTGTATGGGTTTGTTATGGATTGTTTACCACAGAAGACAAATCCTACCGGTGAAGTGAAATTTTTTTTTCACAGTCCTGAGTGAAATTCGCCTTCTTTTTGTGTTACAATTAATCTCAGAAGGGATTTTGATTTTTAAATCTTGAATACAAATCTTTTTGAAGCAGGGTAGACAATCGTCACCGTCAAAAGGGAAATCGTCACTCAACCAGCGTTGGATGACGATTTGCTGCAGTGGTCCGGCACAAAGGCTCGGCGTCACGACGAACAAATGAGCCTCCTTCGTTATGGTCGAATCATCATTCGGGAGCTCTGAGCCGACTAAAAATATGAACCGTGGCGTCGATAGATTATGAGTCTTTTTTGAAAAAATAATCCAAAAACAAAACAACAAAACGTGTCCGGAATTAAACAAACGATCTCTGAATCGTCAACGTCACGCGCTCACCAACAGAGCTATTGTTCAAGCGATGGCGAGACGACGACTTGCCAGAGTTATTACACTTGATGACGATGTCTTTTTTTTTTATTTCGTCATCGCCCTGTGACGAATCTGACGATTGCCTGCCCTGGAAGAACGTGGTCAAATAACGCTGTGGAACACGACAGGGGCCTTCCTTAGCCGAGTGGTTAGAGTCCGCAGCTACAAAGCAAAGCCATGCTGAAGGTATCTAGGTTTTGATTCCCGGCTGGTCCAGGATCTTTTCGTAATGGAAATTTCCTTGACTTCTCTGGGCATAGAGAAACATCGTACCTGCCACACAATATACGCATGCGAAAATGGCAAGTTTGGCAAAGACAACTCTCAGTTAATAACTGTGGAAGTGCTCTTGAGAACACTAAGCTGAGAAGCAGGCTCTGTCCCAGTAAGGACGTTAATGTCAAAAAGCAGAAGAAGAACACGACTGTGTCTCAAGTATCAAAATACCGTTATTGCCTTAATTAAGGGTTGCTGAATCCGTTGCCAATTTCAGAAATATCATAGCACGTCTAGTTTTAGAGAAATTGGATGTTGAAAAGCTTAAAGAACTAAAATTTCAAGTGTATAACAATGATTATCAACAAAGTTAATAACACTTTCGATGCTCAAAAGTTATTTTTTGTTCGTTTATTCGAGTATTGTGCAATCTCAACTAAATTATATCTGAAATTAAAGTTGAAGTCCTATTTTGCATGCTTGGTGGATGAGATCATATTTTTTCGCATAAATCATTGTTTAAACTTTATGTAAACATCAATGAAACCAGTGTTTTATGTTACTTTGGTGACCTGTACTAGAGACACATAGTTTGATCGCAAAAATGTCATTTGATGTAATTGGTGTATAAATATTTGTGAGACATAGCTCTTCCTAACCCTCTAGCCAAACCAATCTTGCCAGCTGTCACCTGGTATTTCAACATGACGGATGCAGTACTCTGACAAATACCTTCCTTTTAGAAACCTTGGTTTTATATAAAGGCGAACAGTTCGTACTTGCAGAACCTCGAATAGTTCGCGCGAATATTGAACGATTTTATTTTAATGGAACATGCAGCACATAAACAAAATCTAACGAACAACTTTGCCGAAAATTCCCGCCTGTTAGTTGTTTTGTACATTAAGATATACAAGTTTGAAACATTTGTAGCTCACTAGCGCCAGCTAGTTGTAGAATTTTGAACCAAGCAAAATTGCGAAATAGTTACACGTGTTCTTTGTGAGAATCAAACGTAAATGTATAAATAAATGTATAAATAAAAAGTAAACATGTAGTGTATAGATGTTGAACAAATGAACCAACTTTGTCGAAGAAAATAATAAACTCATAGAATGTCGTAGTCATTTAGGTGAATCATAAAATAATGATTTATGAGCTAGCGCTATCGTACGGTAAATTTTCTAACCAACCACTGTGTAGCTCTTTGCTTGTTGCAATTTTTTTCATGAAAGTTACACACAACTGCTACTAAAACAGAAGCGTCCAAAGATTTTTAGTTTTGCTATTTTTGAACCTTTTAAAACAATAACCTCATCCCGCCATGATCCTTGAATTTTGTTAAATTATTTGTTTTTAATAAAACTTTTTTTTCAAATCAGCGAGAATTTAAGGTCAATAAGTCATATTGATGCACAGGCAATGTAACTTTTAAGCACATACAGAAGGTTCGAAAAGAAACTTTATAAAACATCAGTTAACTAATTGAATTACATTTCACTTTACATACATTGCAGTCATGAAAGCCGTCGAAGGAGAAAGATTGATCCTGAATCAGGTGCAGCGAACGGACATGGGTGGCTATCTGTGCATCGCTTCCAATGGAATTCCACCCTCCGTCAGTAAACGATACGACGTGCAAGTCAATTGTAAGTTAATTAGTGGGAATTATTGTGGCTCGAAATATGATGGTGGTTTCTGTGAAAATGGCATGTTTTTCAACCATGAAAATTGGAGCAACTGCAATACGGGGAATCGGGTTCGGATAAATTGGAAGCAGTAAACAAAACCCATCCAGCTGCTGTCAATTAGTAGCATCATTGTGCATGTTGCGCAAGCAGACGGACGGATTAACAGACAGAACGGTTTCCGATTTCGTAACAATTTATTCACGAAGCGTTATAAAATCCCTTTGCGGAATAGAGACAACCAAAAAATATTTCACAATTAATTTCAAATTTTGGCATTAATTACGCTAATTCAGCCCACTGTGGGTTCAGTACTTAATAGCTAATATGTTGTGTTTGGGATACATAGGAATTCGTTTTTGTGTCGTTGCATGCATAATCCGTATAATAATTAGTTACTCACGTTTAGTGTTCTTCTGTTGGTACTTTCGTCCGTACTAGCTACAACATCCGTACTATTAGTTTAATGATTTATGTCGCAATTGCTGTGAATATGTGCATAATTAGGGTTAAGATTTGCATGGTTTTTAGTTCTTATTTTACCTGTGCTGTGTGTTTTAGTTTACGTAGAGTTTAAGTAGGATAACAAATTGAACACTCGGCCTAGCCGCAAATACTAGATTAAGGTAGAATAAACAATTCAAATTAGGATTTAAGTAGAAAAATAAATAAAGCACCTACACGTTATCTGCTGATCAACTTTCCACTTTGTTTTGTCTACTCACGATAGCTGACCAGGGTCGGCGCTTACTGTTGATTGACTGCATTGACTGTCGGTGCATCGCGTCCCATTAGGGTGCGACACTCCCCCTCGGTACGCCACTGGTGGTCAAGTGGCTTACCTCCTTTTGCACCGACATCTAGTACTGCAACTTTTGTTGCCGGTCTCTCAAGAAGCCCACTCGCTGTCTGCACGGTTATGCGTCGTACCTGTCCGTCCTTGGCGTGAACCGCCTTGACGACTCGTCCTCTTGGCCAGCAATTCCGCGGAAGGCTGTTGTCGACGACTATCACCAAATCGCCTTCTTGAATTGGCTTGGCTGGTTGAAACCACTTTGTCCGGCGGGTCAAGGTAGGCAAGTATTCGGCCACCCACTTCTTCCAGAAATGGTCAGCGTACAGTTGGGCCATCGTCCACGATCTCTTGAGCACATTAGGTTTATCATCAAAGACGATCGGGGGCTTGCTACCATTAGCAGAACCTAACAGGAAGTGGTTCGGAGTTAGTGGGGGTTCGGTATCGTTATCGAGCGGTATGTCAGTGAGTGGTCTAGAGTTTAGGATCATTTCTATCTCTAATAGCATAGTTCGAAGGATTTCGTCCGATGGCAAGCGGGGTGGCTCGAAATCGTGTAGGGTCTTCTTCACTGATTGGATCAAACGCTCCCAGCAGCCACCAAAATGCGGAGCGGCTGGTGGATTGAAAGTCCACTTGGTATCCGGGCTGACGAATTCTACCATCAGCTCCTCTTCGTTGACGTTCTTCAGGGCTTCGCAAAGCTCTCGGGAGGCCCCGATGAAGTTCGTTCCTCGGTCGCTTATAATTTCTAACGGTGCGCCTCTTCTAGCAATGAAGTTGCGTAACGCGAGAATGCATGAGTCCGTTGTCAGCGAATGTGCAACTTCGATGTGCACACCTCTGGTTGTCATGCAGGTCAGCAGGACACCCCATCTTTTTTCAGCGCGTCTGCCAACCAGTACGGTCATCGGCCCGAAATAGTCGATTCCAGTGTATGAAAACGGTCGCTGGAAGGCTGCCAGGCGAGCGGGCGGAAGGTTCCCCATTTCTGGAGGTTGCGGACGTGCTTGTCGGATTTTACAGCGCTGACAGCTTTTGCGAACGCGGCCGAATTCCGAACGAAGACGGGAAATGTTGTATTTTAAACGAATCTGATTAATTGCCGTCTGGTGGTTCTGATGACGGCACGCTGCGTGGTAATCTGCCATCACGAGGTTGGTTACGTGATTATTTCTCGGCAATAAGATTGGATTCTTCGCAGCCTTGTCTGCCCACTCGCAGGCGTCAATACGTCCACGCATTCGTAATACACCGTGCTCGTCGATGAACGGACTCAGCTTGTGCAACGGACTCGTTTTCGGTAGAACGCGCTCCCACGGATAAGCTCCTGGATCTTTGTCACGGATCAGTTGAATTTCATCTGGGTAGGCTAGTTGCTGAACCAACCGATAGATGGTATTTTCGGCCAGTTTCAGCTCATCCTGCGTTAGAGGGCCGACGAGCTTCTTAGTGCCTTTGCGAAGCGTAGCGATAAATCGGTGAACGTATCCCATCGATCTTAACAGTCGTTTCCATTTTGAGAATCGCTCGAAGTTCACCACTGTTGACGGAGACACGGATGTGTGATGCAGGACACTGGGTCTGATCTCCTCTATGGTCGCACCTTGATCTCCGCTATCTCCGGGCCATTCCTTCTTGGGATTCCACAGAAAATCAGGCCCGCGGAACCAGCGACTACTCGGTTGGAAATCTGGAGGCCTTTGCCACTTCGTGCCTTCGTCTGCTACATTCTGTTTGGTCGGTAGCCATCTCCACTCGCTCACTTGGGTGGTGTCGAGTAGCTCGCTCACCCTGAACGCAACGAACTGGCTGTATCGTCGATGGTCCGATCGCAGCCAGCACACTACGTCACGTGAATCTGTCCAGAATACACGTTGCGTGATCTTCAAACGATGCGATTTCACGATACAATCGGCGAGACGAGCTCCGATGACAGCAGCCTGAAGCTCGAGGCGGGGGATGGATAGAAACTTTAGGGGTGCCACACGAGTTTTCGACCCGACCAGCGCGCACTCCACTATTTGTTTTTCTTCGAATCTAAAATAGGCTACAGCAGCTATTCCGTTCTCGCTAGCATCGCAGAAGATATGCAACTCCACGTTGTTCGTCGGTTTAGCGGACGTTTCGTGTCTATAGCAGCGTGGAATCCTGACTTGGCGAACGTTCGGTAGCGCTTCAATCCATGTCGACCATCTATCAGCTATCTTTCCACTAATCTCGTCGTCCCAACCGCATCCAGAGCGCCAGATTTCCTGCAACAGAATTTTGAGGTAGATCAGGAAATTGGCAATAAGTCCCAATGGATCGTATATTGCCATCAACGTCCTCAGGACTTCGCGTTTTGTGGGCATCCTAGTACCAGAGAGCAGCTCCTGATCATGCTTCGGCGATAACCTGAAGGTGAATGTGTCTGTCGTGGTATCCCACCACATTCCAAGCACCTTTTCCGTCGACATCTCCGTATTGAAACTCATATTCTTTTCTGTGGTGCTGTTCTCATGCAGACTCGTGACAACTTTGCTTGAGTTCGATAACCAATTTCGTATCTCGAAGCCTCCTTCAGAATGGATGGTTCGCACTTCAGTGGCTAGCTTCACCGCTTCTTCCTCGGTTTCGACACTCGCCAACATGTCGTCAACGTAGTGCTCGTACTTAATACACTCGACCGCTCTCGGATACTCTTTTTCAAACCTGTCAGCATTCCGGTTTTTCACGTAGTGTGCACTGCTCGGAGAACACGCCGCACCAAAGGTCATGACTGCCACCACGTAGGCATCCGGCTCATCTTCGGTCTTTCCATTGTTCCACAGAATCATCTGGCTTCGTTGATCTTGTTTCTTCATCCGAACCTGAAAGAACATTTCTCTGATGTCTCCTACGACGGCAACTCGAAACTCGCGGAACTTGTAGAGCACGGCAAGTAGCGATACTAGTTGATCAGGCCCCGTCAGAAGGAATGAATTTAGTGAAACGCCGTTAACTTTCGCCGCCGCATCGAAGACTATTCGTAGCTTCCCAGGTTTGTTCGGGTTTGTAACAGGGAAAATCGGCAGATACCAGTCATTGGAGTGCTTCTCTGCCTTCTCCCTTGTCGAAAGCCGCCGGATGTAACCCTTCTCCTCGTATTCGGCCATTTTCACATGCATCGCAACGGCTAATTCAGGTTCTCGTCTCAGTCGCTTTTGCAAACAGCCCAGACGTTTCAGAGCCATTCCCTTGCTGTCTGGCAACTGGACTTGATCAAAGCGCCACAGTAGGCCAGTCTCATAACGGTTTCCAACCAATCGCGTTTCGGTAGACAAGATCTTCAACGCTCGTTCTTCATCTTTCGACGGAAGTGATGTGGGCGACCCGGAGATCCCCAGAGACTCGATGGAAAAGTACTCCTTCACAGCCGTATTCAGATCCTTTTCGTCTTCCTTCACGCACGGGCAGATATGGAAACTATGATGGCTGCTATGATTAGAATTGATCGTACCGGATTCGATCGCACAGGGGCCGTAAATCATCCATCCAAGACGTGTTTTGGACACCACTGGTTCATTCTCACCACCCTCTATGCTTCTAAGAGCATGGCCCAGCCGACAGTTGTCCATTCCAATAAGGATTCGCGGAGAGACATTGTCGTACGATTCTAATGGCAATCCTTTGATGTAACAATATTTTGTTTCTAACTGCGGTATTAACACCGATTGCTTCGGCAGAGAAAGGTCTCGGACTGTGTGGACCTCTGGAAGCTCGAATACTTCGCTGGCATCATTAGCACCGGAAATCTTCAGGGCCAGCATGACCGACTCGTTTTCCTCTCGCTGGTGTCCACCGGTCCAGTCCAGGCACAATGGATGGGACCTTCCTTCAAGCCCCAGCTCTTTCAACAGACTGTGTTCCATCAGAGTTGCTGACGATCCATCATCGAGAAAGGCATAGGTAGTTACTTGTATCCCTTTACCGTAGATCGTAACTGGCACGTACCGAAAGAGTATTTTCCTCGCCGTTTTCGAATGCGTGTTGCAGCTTTCCGATGAGTTTTCTGCAGGCGTTTTCGCTACTTCCGTGGTAGCAGGTTTGCTGTATCGCTTGTCATCGTGCAGCAGACTATTATGCATGAACGTACATCCATGCCTTCCGCATGACGCTTTGATGTGACAGGATCCGAAGTGCTTCCGCAGACACTTTCTGCACAGTTTTTGCTCCTTCACAATCGTCCAGCGGGTCCCGACGTCCATGTCGAGGAATTTTGGACACTTTTCTAAACCACTGCATTCGTTCTGACATACGAGACAACCTTTCGGCGTAGAAGGACGCTCCTTCGCAGCAGCATCGACAATTGAACTGCTTTCCGAATGAACGTTGATGTAATTCTCCCCTTTCTGTCCGCGTCGCTCTGTTTTCGGAGCACTGATGGAGGGTATCGTAACAATGCTGGCCGCTTCGACTAGCTTACCCAACCAATCTCCAAATTCCGAAAGTGTCACTCTATTCAGACCCTGTCGATGATACGCCCAGTTCAACCTGATCGCCGGCGGTAATCTTTCCGTCAACTCTTGAAGGAGAGCCACATTACACATGTATTCGTCCAGGCCTGATGCAGCAATAGTGGCACAAACATTTTGAACCGCTACTCCGAAGTCAATCAGCGATTGCAGTTTCTCCGCTTTCGGTGGTGGCATTTCACGAATTTTGTTCACCAGCGAATGAACGATTATCTCCGGTCTTCCAAAAAGGGTCTTCAGCGTCGCTAGCACTCCGGGAAGATTCGCAGGCAGCAATAGTCGGCAACGTACCGCTTCCAGAGCCTTTCCTCTCAGGCTTCGTTGAAGACGCAGCATGTTTTCTTCTTCGCTGTATCCGCAGATTCTAGTAGAGTGCTCATAACTTGCTATGAAGAGCGGCCATTCTTCGGGGTCTCCGGAGAATGGCGGGAGTTCTTTGTTAACCGCTTGCCGCGCAGAAACTTGACTTTGGCTAAGCAGGGGAACACCGAAAGCACTGCTTACATTCGGCTGGAATACTGTCGCTTGAGGGTTCAGCCCGGTAGTAGCACTTCCGCCGATCGCGTATCGTTGCTGTAGAAGTCGACTTCTTTCCTCTAAATGCTTCCTCTCTAACGCTTGCTTCTCCTCCAGTAACAGCAGCTCCTGCGCTAGAACGTCGTCGCCTTGGCTAACGTCCTGAACATGTATTTGCGGTAATGGATTGCTGGTCGAACTAGCTGTCGGCCCTGTTCCAAGAGTCCATTGCAGCGGATTATTTACACCACTAGCCACATCCGGATGCTGGTAACGACCGAAACTCTCAGGTAACCCACCACCGAGCATCATTCGCAGATCATTCGAATTTGTCGTCGATCCGCCTCTAGGCAAAGTCTGCTTGGGCTGCTTATCAGACAAACTCCCTGCTATCCCGCTTTCACTCGATGTGATTCCCCGATGTTGCTGTTCCAGTTGCTGCACACGTTGCTCCGTGTCTTTCAGTAGATGTTCGTACTGCTTCCGTTGATCTCTGAGCTCTTTCAGCCGCTGGTCATCCTTCTCCTTCATCATCTTCTCGAACTTCTTCTGCATCGCCATTATCTGCTTCTGAACATAGTCCTCCACGTTCAGATCCGCTGGTTTGCTTGTTCCAGACTTCGGTATTGTTCCGGCGTTGTTCGGTGTAGATGTGTTGGCTAGAAGTTGTTTTCCTGCTTCAGAACATTTCTTGCAGCTCCAATCTTCGTCCTGTACACTCGAGTCCACACTAACGCACATGAAATGATACCACTGCCCACACGAATCACACGCTACCATGCGGCTATCATCCGGCTTCCGACATATATCGCAGCTCACTACCGGCAAAGGATCTTTGTTCGATGGAGAAGTTCCCCGCTTGCTTTGACCGTCACCTTTCTTTGACATACCGAGCCCCCGATCGTAAACGGATTTTATAAATATGTTGCGCAAGCAGACGGACGGATTAACAGACAGAACGGTTTCCGATTTCGTAACAATTTATTCACGAAGCGTTATAAAATCCCTTTGCGGAATAGAGACAACCAAAAAATATTTCACAATTAATTTCAAATTTTGGCATTAATTACGCTAATTCAGCCCACTGTGGGTTCAGTACTTAATAGCTAATATGTTGTGTTTGGGATACATAGGAATTCGTTTTTGTGTCGTTGCATGCATAATCCGTATAATAATTAGTTACTCACGTTTAGTGTTCTTCTGTTGGTACTTTCGTCCGTACTAGCTACAACATCCGTACTATTAGTTTAATGATTTATGTCGCAATTGCTGTGAATATGTGCATAATTAGGGTTAAGATTTGCATGGTTTTTAGTTCTTATTTTACCTGTGCTGTGTGTTTTAGTTTACGTAGAGTTTAAGTAGGATAACAAATTGAACACTCGGCCTAGCCGCAAATACTAGATTAAGGTAGAATAAACAATTCAAATTAGGATTTAAGTAGAAAAATAAATAAAGCACCTACACGTTATCTGCTGATCAACTTTCCACTTTGTTTTGTCTACTCACGATAGCTGACCAGGGTCGGCGCTTACTGTTGATTGACTGCATTGACTGTCGGTGCATCGCGTCCCATTAGGGTGCGACAGTGCAAGAGCTTCAAAAGTTTAATATTCTCAAAGGATATTAGTTTGTCTTCTTTTGTGCGAAGTTATATAGCAATTGGATGGGAGCTTAACAAGCATTGTAGAATAGAATGCCGTACACTGCAAAACGGAGTGTTCAAATTGATTATCAGAGGGATTCGAAGTCTCATCCACGATTCCGATTCGATTTCAAGTCAAGTCCAAGTCTAAGTTTAATTTTCAATTAATTATGTTGATTTAAAATCACACTGAAAATGGACATGCCCCACATATTAAAGCCAATAATAATCTGCTTAAATGTAATGAGCGATATCCATTAATAATTCTTTTGAAATCCCATTTCACGTTTGATTCACAGTCGCACCCAGCGTTAGGGCGGGCAATCAGTTGGTGGCCGCCCCGGTCGAAAGTCACGTCATGCTCCAGTGCATTGTGGAAGCTTTTCCAACGCCCCTCAACGGGTGGTACAAAAATGACGGTAAGTACACAGCAATTCCCAACATACGAAACAAACATGCACTCAGCTTCCCATTCGAATGGTGTGTGGCATTGCCGGTTGGGGATAATGTAATAAAAAAAATGCTTTTTGCAAACTCCTCGACGTCCAAGCCTTGCCGTATTGTCGTCCGGCGTTTTGTTCAGCCAGCAGTGCAAAGCTTGTAGACCCAATAATAATGTTACCGCAAACCCGATCAGAAAGGTATAAGAACATTGAAACACTTCCTTTACTGCCCTGGGTAAGAGTACAATCGTACCTGCCACACAATATACGAATGCGAAAATGACAACTTTGGCAAAGAAAGCTCTAAGTTAATAACTTTGGACAAATACTTGAAAAGGGCTCAAGAGGACTTGAGCCTTTTTTCAGAAACGTTGCTGTTGAGCCCTTTTTAGCCCGCCCTCGCAAACTAACACCACTATCAGAAAGATTCGTGTTAGATCTTCCTGTTAGTGGTATTGGTGAGCCTGCTAGAGTTGAATTGGGCTCAACAGCGTTATGCAAAGCCAATATTTACCAATGTCGATGTGCCCTTTTGAAATGTTTGTCGAGAACTGTGGAAGTGCTCATAAGAACACTAAGCTGAGAAGCAGGCTCTGTCCCAGTGAGGACGTTAGCCTAACAAAAAGAAAAAGAGGCTACAGTCGTTTTAAATTAGATTTAAGCCTATTGATATTTGTTATAATTTTGTATAAGTTATGTTGTTCTATTGTTATATAATCATCTTGTCCGCAGTTTATATCACACCCTGTTACTTTTTTCATAAATAATAGTAGTTGCTATCATTCTGTTACGCTCTTCTGATCGGGAACACCTTCTGCCAAGCCTCGATGGGGATCTGTGACTGGCAGACTCTGTTCGAGCGCGAGCTTGTTGTTGTTATTGATGGCCCCTGTTGGAAGCAATGGTCGCAGCTCAGTCACTGTGTGCCCCGGTAGAATCGTGTGGTGCGCGGTGGCCTGTTCTCGATTTTTCCAATTTCACAAGTCATTTGGTACGATTTCACATGTAATTTTGATTTATTTTTCCATGTTGCATTTGAGGGCCGGAACATTTTGGTTGGATTTTCCCTCAGTACGATGATTTTCGATGAATGCCATGTTCTGTGGTGGCTCCTGGTGGGAAATTGGAATGCGTCATTGACTGTTTAACGAGAAACTTGCGACGATCGACGCGCCACCATATTTCATATAACGGAGAGTATTAGAACTAACTTGGAGGTGATGGTTTCGCAATTTGGAGGTTAAAATCACCTCCAAACACTAGCGATTTTGCGGTGGGATGTTGACGTTTGATCACGAATATGACACATTCCACGCACATCTACGTCAAGATATCAAAAATTCATACTCAGAAATATTTCCAAAGCTATGCAGAACATGAAAGACAATATGTTGAATTGTATAAAAAACATAAATTTGATTGAAAATACAGTGATAAACATGCCTGCAAAGTTATATAAAGTTTATACAATTTATTGGTGAGAAATTGAGACATTAAACAACTTTTTTATAAAAGCCCTATATCATAGTTTATCAAGTGTAATATGATTGTTTTATCCGTTAACTAGAAGGCTGTTGGATGACATTGTTATGTGTGGGTTTTTTTTTTTTCAAACGAATCATAGGTTCTTTGAAAACGTATTTTTTGAAATAGTCACATTATTATGGTGTCGCGTTACGAAAATTGCCTTATTTTTGACATTGTTAAATAAATACTTCTTAAATAATTCTTATATTTTGGATTCTCTTCCTACTCGTCAAGATACGTGTTTCCATAAAAAAAGATTTAAAATCGGACCATTCTTCGAAAAGTTACACTAGGTGCAAAGTTTTGGTGTCTTACTTACTTACTTATTTGGCTTTACATCAATTATCTCGATTAAGCCTCGCTAACAATAATTCGCCAATTCACTCGGTTCGTGGCCGCTTCTCTCCATCCTCGACTGTGACCCACGCTCTCCAGGTCCTGGTGCACCTGGTCAATCCACCTAGCTCGCTGCGCCCCACGCCTTCTTGTTCCGACCGGATTCGTAGCGAACACCATTTTTACAGGGTTGTTGTCCGGCATTCTTGCAACATGCCCTGCCCAGCGTATCCTTCCAGCTTTAGCTACCTTCACGATACTGGGTTCGCCGTAGAGTGGAGCGAGCTCGTGGTTCATCCTTCGCCGCCACACGCCGTTCTCCTGTACGCCGCCGAAGATCGTCCTTAGCACTCGGCGTTCGAAAACCCCAAGAGCTTGCAAGTCTTCCTCGAGCATAGTCCACGCCTCATGCCCATAGAGGAATACACTACCGGTCTTATGAGCGTTTTGTACATCGTACATTTGGTGCGGGGGTGAATCTTTCTTGACCGCAGTTTCTTCTGGAGCCCATAGTAGGCACGACTTCCGCTGATGATGCGCCTTCGTATTTCCCGACTAACATTGTTGTCAGCCGCCAACAAGGATCCGAGGTAGACAAACTCGTCCACCACCTCGAAGGTATCTCCGTCTATCGTAACACTGCTTCCTAGGCGGGTCCTGTCGCGCTCAGTTCCGCCAACCAGCATGTACTTTGTTTTCGACGCATTCACCATCTGCCTTTGTTTAAAATTTTCTCCCAATAATATCCATGTCGTCCGCGAAGCAAACAAATTGTCCGGATCTCGTGAAAATCGTGCCTCGACTGTTAAGTCCGGCTCTCCGCATAACACCTTCAAGCGCAATATTGAACAACAGGCACAAAAGTCCATCGCCCTGTCGTAGTCCCCGCCGAGACTCAAACGTACTGGAGTGTTCGCCCGAGATCTTCACGCAGTTTTGCACACCGTCCATCGTTGCTCTGATCAATCTTGTGAGCTTCCCGGGAAAGCTGTTCTCGTCCATGATTTTCCATAGCTCTACGCGGTCGATACTATCGTATGCCGCCATGAAATCGATGAACAATGGTGCGTAGGGACCTGGTACTCACGGCATTTCTGGAGGATTTGCCGCACGGAAAAGATCTGGTCCGTTGTCGAGCGGCCGTCGATGAAACCTGCTTGATAACTTCCCACGAACTCGTTTGCTACAGGTGATAGACGACGGAAGAGAATCTGGGATAGCATTTTGTAGGCGGCGTTTAGGATGGTGATCGCACGATAATTTTCACACTCCAGTTTGTCGCCCTTTTTGTAAATAGGGCATATAACGCCTTGCTTCCACTCCTCCGGTAGTTGTTCGGTTTCCCAGATTCTGACTATCAGCCGATGCAGACAAGCGGCCAACCTGTCCGGGCCCATCTTGATGAGGTCGGCTCCGATACCATCCTTGCCAGCGGCCTTGTTGTTCTTGAGCTGCTGAATGGCATCCTTAACTTCCCCCATCGTGGGAGCTGGTTGGTTTCCACTGTCCGCTGTGCTGACGTAGCCATCGCCTTCGTTGTCCTGACCTTCTGTGCCTTTGTTCTCTGCGCCATTAAGGTGTTCATCGTAGTGCTGCTTCCACCTTTCGGTCACCTCGCGTCCGTCCGTCAAGGTGCTCCCATCCTTATCCCGGCACATTTCAGCTCGCGGCACGAAGCCTTTGCGGGATGTGTTGAGCTTCTGATAGAACTTCCGCGTTTCTTGAGAACGGTACAGCAACTCCATCTCTTGGCATTCCACCTCTTCCAGGCGACGCTTTTTGTCCCGGAATAGGCGGGTTTGCTGTTTCCGCTTCAGTCTGTATCATTCCACGTTTTGCCGCGTACCATGCTGCAGCATTGCAGCCCGCGCTGCATTCTTCTCCTCTAAAACCTCCTGGCACTCCTCGTCGAACCAATCGTTTCTTGAGCTCCGTTCTACATATCCGACAATGCTTTCGGCAGCGTCGTTAATGGCTGCTTTGACTGTCCTCCAGCAGTCCTCAAAATGGGCCGTATCGAGCTCGCCCTCATCCGGCAACGCTGCCTCAAGATGCTGCGCGTACGCATTGGCGACACCGACGGGGCGGGCGTCGGTACCGTACATCATTGATGACGGATAGTTCTGGGCGCAGTTTCACCATCACCAGGTAGTGGTCGGAGTCAATGTTAGCGCCACGATAGGTTCTGACGTCGGTTATGTCGGAGAAGTGCCGTCCATCGATCAAAACGTGGTCGATTTGCGATTCTGTCTGCTGAGGTGATCTCCAGGTGTACCGATACGGGAGGCTGTGCTGGAAATAGGTGCTACGAATGGCCATATTCTTAGAGGCGGCAAAATCTATCAGTCGTAGGCCGTTCTCGTTCGTCAGCCGGTGGGCGCTGAACTTTCCAATCGTCGGTCTGAACTCCTCCTCCTGGCCAACCTGAGCGTTCAAATCTCCTATGATGATCTTGACGTCGTGGCTTGGGCAGCGGTCGTACTCGCGTTCGAGCTGCGCGTAAAATGCGTCCTTGTCATCATCAGTGCTTCCGGAGTGTGGGCTATGCACGTTGATTATGCTGAAGTTAAAGAATCGGCCTTTGATTCTTAACTTGCACATTCGTTCATTGATCGGCCACCACCCGATCACGCGCCTTTGCATATCACCCATCACTATGAAAGCTGTTCCCAGCTCGCGTGTGTTGCCGCAGCTCTGGTAGATGGTATGATTACCTCTAAACGTTCGCACCAATGCTCCTGTCCAGCACACCTCCTGCAGCGCTTCGATGTCGAAACCGCGGGTCTTCAAAACATCGGAGAGTATGCGAGTACTTCCAATGAAGTTGAGAGATTTGCAGTTCCACGTACCGAGTTTCCAATCGCTAGTCCTTTTTCGTCGCTGTGGTCTTTGCCGATTGTTCCGGTCCGTATTCTCTCGTTGACGTTCCTGTGCTGATGTGTTTTTACGGTTGGCTTGCAGGGCCTGACACCAACCCCCTAGATTTCCGGAGGACCATTATAAAGCTCTTTAGAAGTTTTGGAGCAACCGTAAAAAATGGTCATCTCGTAAAAATCAACTTAGACATGTAGTTTTTTTTCTCAAATCTTCTGGATGTCTTGTCATGGCATTTATCTATGCTGACATTCTTTGCCAAAGTTGCCATTTTCACATTCGTTCATCGTGTGGTAGGTACGATTATACCGTTTTGACTCATATTCCGAACACTTAAGGCCAGCTGTGATTTCAAATGCATCTGAGGGGCACAAATTAGTCGATATTTGTGAAAATTTGAGTCTGTTCGGAATTTGAGACAAAACGGTACTCTATGTCCAGGGAAGTCAAGGAAATTTCCTTTACGAAAAGGTCCTGGACCGACCGGGAATCGAACCCAGACACCTTCAATATGGCTTTGCTTTGTAGCCGTGGACTCTAACCACTCGGCTAAGGAAGGCCCCATTGATTAACGTGGATATTGAATCATTTTTAAGTTTAATTTATTCAAAACACCTAGATATATACTCATCATTATCTTGAGACACCTATATTTTGAAATAATATACGAATTTGGCTTGTATTTCTAACCAAATTAATTTAATTTCACTCGAATAGTAATGCACAACGTAGTTCCAACATTTAAAATGTTTTAGACATTTTATTTGGCATTAATTTGGGGTGGCTGTCTTACCTCATCAACAGTGGTTGGTTTAAACCGTTTGTGAAATTTTCATAACTATGGCCTAAATCATAGCTAAATACTTACAATTCATATTTTACTTTACTGCACCTTATTTCACATTTCTGTAAAAGCATGTACAGCTAATTTGTTATGTTTTTACAAAAAATCCCTTCCAAAATCCTTCTGTTGTCCGGCGTCTGTTAAATTTAGATCAAATTCAATATTGACGAACAGAAACTTTGTTTTTGATATTTGTTATGAAAAATTTAATGTTAATATCACCCTAAATGGTTTGGAATGTGTAAAGTATTATATTTATGGAAAGTGCTTGGTGAACTTTTTAGGAAACCGCCATTTTCATGCCAAACTGAAGGTGGGTGCGTCTTACCCCATCTTCCCCCTTATACATTTTGATGATTTGTACAACGGCGTATACTAACCTACGTGCAACCTTAGGGAAGATCGGGTAACCAACCCCGGTGGGATCTCTGGTCATATGCTGACAGGGTAGGGATTTGCTTTTGCTTTTGCTTCTGCAAACCTAGAGCATCTGTACTCCATGCTAGGAGCAGCTCATAACAGCTCTATTCCCCATTGCAGGATTGGTTAATCATCGCCCGAGTGACAGAAAAGGACTCTAAGCTAAACTGTGCACTATGACCCTCCGAACATTTAGGGGGAATGGTCCTCCAGAAATCTGAGGGGTTGGTGCCACCGGTGCCAAATCAATCAACGAGAGAATACGAACCCGGACAATCGGCGACGACTAATTGATTTCGCCGCCTCCAATAATTTTTTTTTTTTTTTTTTTTATTAAGCTTTAAACCAAATGGTTCATTCGCTTTTATTTAGGATTTTTTATAGTTGCAGGTTACATTTCTTGACAAAATTTAACAATTTCGTTTCTTCATCTTCGTTATTGCTTAGTACAATCTGAATGTTACTACATAGTCGTAGTTCTTCCCTAATAGCATCGTATTTCATACAGTTCAGTAAGATATGTTCTACAGAAAGTTCAGTGTTACATATTTCGCAGTTGTTTGATAACGTTCGGTCGAACAGGTGCTGCTTGGTCATCCGAGTATGACCAATTCGGAGTCTCGTTAGTATACGTTGTTCTCGTCGGTCTTTCCTATCGTGCCATTTATCGACCAAAGGTTTACAGGCTTGCAAAAAAGTTGAGCGATGAGAGTCCCATTTTTCCTGAAAACTGTAACGGAACAACCCTTTGATCCATTTTATCGCATCGGCTGAGGGTACCGTTTGGTAAAGTAGTCTTGAGTATCGACCTCGTTCGGCTGCTCGATCTGCTTCTTCGTTTCCTGAGACTCCGGAGTGACTTGGAATCCAACAAACTACGATGTTCTTTCTTCCTGCAATTATCTCGAATTCCTGTAGGAAAGGATGATTTGAATCCCCCTTGTCGATGGCGGCTATACAACTTGCAGAATCTGACAGGATGACGGTTGGTCCCTTAGGAGCATATCGCGCGGCAGCTACAAGTGCTGCAGCTTCTGCCGTATAAATACTGCATTGATGATGAAGGCTTTGTTCAATTAGTAATTGAGGTCCAATAACCCCAACGCCAACTTCGTTTTGCTTTTTAGATCCATCTGTGAAGAGTTTGTAGTGGTTGAGGTATTTTCCGTTGAGATGCTCTTGCACTAAGGTCCTGGCAAGTTGTGTATTCTGCCCTTTTTTAAAAGCGTTCTTGACTGACCAGTCTACTTTTATGCGAGGACTGTCCCACGGGCGGCGGCCCACCCTTTTTAGCCTTGCAATATCAGGAATTGTAGCATTAGTTATTTCCATGAATACGGATTTGGCTGCTTCACTGAATCGAGGGTAGTTGTTGGCAGGTTTTTCTGCTAAACGACAATATTTACGGATAAATATTTCAGCTAAACGAAGGTCTAATGGTAGTTCGCCCGCCTCTACTGCAAGACTATAGATGGGGGATGATCTGAAGGCTCCTGATGAGATTCTTAGCAGCTCGTTGAAGATAGGCTGTAGTGTATTGGTAAGTTCCATTCCAAATAGTTCGATGCCATACATCAGCTTTGAGAGACATACAGCATTAATTATTTTCCACAGAGATGATCGATTAGCTTTCGGCGTTAAAGCCTTAATAAAATTTATTCGATTTCGTAAGCTGTCTGCTGTTTTAGCCCCGTGCGCTCTAAATTCACCTCTACGATTCAGCCACACTCCTAGAAAACGGGCAATTTTAACTTCAGGGATAGCATCTCCATCTATGACGATCGCGGGTCTGGATTTCATCATTCTATGTCGTTTTCTTTGGCATACGTGCAATAGATACGATTTGTTAGCTGATAATCGAAACTTGATGTTTTTGGCCCAGGAATCTACCGCAAGAACTGCTTGCAAAAGTTGTCGACGCACTGCTGCTTGCTGTTTAGATTCTGCAACTAGCACGATATCGTCGGCATACACCAAGATCCGAACATTTTTTGGTACAATCTCAAAGACCGTGTTCATAGCTAAAAGAAATAACGTAACCGATAGTACTGAGCCTTGAGGTACCCCGTTGTCTTGAGTTTTTTGTGAAGAAAGAGAACCACCATAGCACACTTGAAAACGGCGATCCTTCAGGAATTCCTCGATACATGCTGTCATGCGACTTCCAACGTTAATAAGTTTTAGTTGACGTAATATGTGAGGACGCCAGGTTTGGTCGTATGCTTTTCGTATGTCCAGTAAGGCAAACTCAAGGTGTGTTTCAGACCGTTTTGCTCCTTCAAGAATCTCCTTGAGTTCGGCAAAGTACGTGGAGGTACCTCGACCGGTTCGGAAAGCATGCTGACTAGGATGTAAAACATTGTTCCTTTCTAGAAAGGTTGTGAGCCGATGATTTACCATGCGCTCGTATATCTTTCCTATACAGCTAAGGAGCGTGATTGGACGGAAGTTCTCCGCAGATCTCGATTGAGACCCGGGTTTTTGAATAGGGACAATAAGCCCTTCTCTCCAGCAAGGTGGGAACTTTCCCTCAGTCCAGACCCGATTGAAACATTTCAACATGGCCAATTTTCCGGATACCGGTAGGTGCCGAATCATTGGGTAGCCTACATTATCGTTGCCAGTAGAAAACCCTTTAGTGATGTCAATCGCTCGTAGGAGTTCTTGAAAGCTGAATTCACTGTTCAGAGCGGTGTTCTCTGCAAGTTCCGAGACTGAGTTGGTTTTTTCAGCTTCTCTTTCGTCTCCAGAGTTATCAGCAGCAGATGTTTCTTGAAAGTGGTTAGCAAAGTGCTCGGCAATGATTATAGGGTTTTGTTCGTGCTTACCGTCAATCACTAACCCTTTTAATCCGGTCTTCCGTTTCCCGGAAAGCTTGTTGAAGTTGTTCCAAAGAATATCCACTGGAGTTTGGGGGTTGAAAGAGTTGCAAAACGTTTCCCAAGATTGTTTCTTGGCATGGTTGACCACTTTCCTGGCAGCGCTCCGAGCTTGTTGAAATTCTTTACGTAATTCATCCCTGTTCGGATCGGTCGCATGAGTTCGTTTTAATTTTCTTAACGCTTTCCTACGTTCTTTGATGGCAGATTGAACTTCGTCAGTCCACCACAGCTCGGCTTTTCTTGGCGGACGACCTGACGTTTGAGGAATGGCTGATTTTGCCGCATTCACGATAAGCTCAGTAATTTCGTCTACAGAAGGGGTTTTGTCTGCATCGTTGTTCAGGTGGTTTTCGATGACTCTCTCGAACTTCGGCCAATCTGCATTTTTGTATAGCCATCGCTTCCGGAGTTTTATATTCGGAGCTCTGTCCTCAGTGTACACTCTAATTGGAAAATGATCGCTTCCATGTGTATCTTTGGATATCGACCAATGGAACTTAAACGCCACACTTTTAGATGCTACCGTTAGATCTATCCACGATGCACTTCCGTGAGTGGAACTGATGAACGTAGGCTCCCCATTGTTCAAAACCAAAAAGTCGTTTTCGACGAACCAGCTGAGTAGTGTTAGGCCTCTCTTTGATGATTTGGGACTACCCCAGACCTCGTGAGCAGCGTTGAAATCTCCACCAATAATAAATGGTTGCTCAAGGTTGTGTGTGATTTTTTGTAGTGCATCTATTACGTCAGAATCAGGACTGTTTGGTGGAACGTATATGGAAACTATGGTGATGTTGTGGGGGCTATGCAGCCGAGCTGCACAAATAGGAATCCGAGCGTTAACGCTGATGAAGTCGTGAGGAATTTCCTTTAGTATTCCAAGACCAGCCGCCCCAGCACCTTGACAGTAATGTCGATTCGCTAGTTTCCATGAGTATTGTTTCCGGAGGGCAATGCTAGCGTCACCGCACATCATTTCTTGTAGTCCGATGGCTATTGGAGGATTTTGCGTTACTATGTGGCACAGCTCGGCATGGTTGCTCCAGAGACCGCGAATGTTCCATTGTAAGAACAGCGTTTTTTCGGGTCGATCGCGATGGGATGAACTGCTGCAAGTATCGTCGGACACGAGATCCTCTTCGTCACGTGTTTGAGTGTTGGTATATACGGGGGTTCCTGGGTTGTTGGAAAACATAATGGAATTTGACTGTTCTCTAGGAGATAGAAATGTATCGATACTTGCCCGGGGGGAGATGAGGGCCACGTCGACTGCCGCCGGAGGCTCATCGGAGTGCACCGGAACATCTCTGGTCAGGGTCGACGTGGCAGGCCTCGTGCTTGGCGAACTGATTTGATGTTGTTTGTTGTACGGTCCTCGGATGCATATAGGTCGAAATGGAGTGCTTGAGGAGTTGTAGCAGGGTCCAACTGCGTTGCTGCTTCCGGGGAGAGGCCGAAACTGGTTGTAGTGGTCGTATGCTTCAGAGTTGCAAAGAGCGGCTGTTGGCAACGGTTTTGGGGCTACGTTGATTTGATAGAGTTGCGTGTTGCATGCAGCGTTGATATATGCGACCGAGCTAGGAGTTTGGCAGTCAACGGGTGGTGGAAAGACGTCCCGGATTGCCTCCCTGACTAGACTCGCTTCTCCGTTTAGAAGTGAGGGGGGTACTGCACATTCCCCTCCCTCAAACCGCATTTTAACTCGGGATATGTTGTTTTTGAGATTACCATAATCGTACTCCTTGACATTGCGTTGGTCTTCGTCTTTGTGTTTTGGTATGTTATGAACGGTGTCCATGCCAGAGTCAGGATGAATTGCCGGGTCGAAACCATTGAGGATTGGAGTGACGGGGTTATTTACAGCCATCGTTATTGGTGAGGTGTCTGCGTTTCCCCTTGGGGTCGAGGTCAATGTCAGGCGGAGATGCATTCGTTCTTTTATCGCTCCGACTTCGGTTTCGCAATTTCATTGTTTGAAGTGTGCTTTGAGTTTTGGAGATTGGCGGGGCTTTTGGGGGTGACATTGATGCTTTGTCCTTACGCGATTTTCTTCCATTAATTTGGTTTCCGTTAGTTTCCGGGTTATCAACTGCTTCGGGCATGGATGGTGTCTGGTCAGCAGGTGGAGTGCTACAAGTGATGGTTGGGGGGGAAATATCGATGTTTTGCGATACAATATTGGTGCTTTGAGCTCTCAATGATGTTTTTAAATGCTCCATCTCTGCTTTGACTGCTTCTAGCTCATTCCTCAGATTTCTGATGATAGTGTCCTTCTCCAATTCCACTTGATGTAGACGATGCTGAAGAGCGCTGGCGTACGTGTCCTTCTGGTTTTCATTCAACACGCGGCGGGCTTCACCAAAGGATACTCGGTTGTCGATTTTGTGATGGATTATTTTCTTTTCGTGTTGGTAGGTAGGGCAGTCGCGTGAAATGATTGAATGATCATTTTTGCAATGCAGGCAGAATGGTGGATTTTGACACTGTTCTCCCTTGGCTACGTGGGATTCTTTGGAGCAGTTGAGACATATCGATGTCCCCTTGCAGACGTTTTTCGAGTGTCCGTAAACTCCGCAGTTGTAGCACAGGAGTGGTGAAGGATAGTACGTTCTTATTGGGACTCTTAGTAAACCGAAGAAAATTGTTTGAGGTAAGACGGCTCCTTTCAGTGTCAACACTAAAAGTGGAGTGTTTCGAAGAACGTTATTGACTCGTTTACGAATACGACGAACGTTGGTCACTCCTTGGGATTCCAAGTGTTTCAAAATCTCCTGCTCATCGTCGTTGACAGTGTCCAACTCGTAAACGATACCTTGCACAGAATTTAACGTGTTGTGTGCAAACACTTCTACCTGTGTTCCATCAACGAGCACCGTAAGCGTTAACAGTTTTTCAGCGATTGAGCGGGCGTCTGTGCGAAGCAGATACTTAGTTCCTCTGTTTTCCTTAGTTGCATTAACTTTCCTGGCTTCCTGTCGTCCTATCAACTGTTCCACCGATGCTCCAATGATAAACGGACTGGGGAGCCGTTTCAACGAAAAGTTGTTTTCCTGGCTGTCCGATGGTGTTTGCTGGCGGGCTTGTAAAACGAGCACAATTTGAAAGCCAATTTCGTCGTGGCTCATCAGCCAATGGGGAATTAGTGTTCCAAACGTGTTTTCAGGGGGATCGCCTAGAGGCCCCCCCCGTTCGGGAGCCTTGACTAGCTTCGGCCATGGCCGAAGCCGAGTAGCCGAATGATAATCAGAAAAACTTCTTTCCGTATGAAGGTGTGCACGAAAACGAACGGGTTACAATGCTAGTGCGTCGTGGCACTAGCTACGGTAGGAAGAGCGATTGTTGCACCAACAAAAAGTTGCTTAAAGCTTCACTAGATCGCGACTAATCGAGAAACTAACACATTCCACTAAAAGTCCAGATACTAACGACCAAATCGCGACGTGATGGCAGATTATTAGTGTAGTATTACCCTCGAAAAAGGAAAAAAGCTCGATGACACGCGGACGTAAACAAACCGGTGCTATCGCTTTGCAATAATTCGACTGCCTCCAATAATATGGCCATTCGTAGCACCCACTTTCAGCACAGCCTTCCATACCAACACACCAGAAGATCATCACAGCAGACCGAATCACAAATCGACCACGTTCTGATTGATGGACGGCACTTCACCGATATTATCGACGTCAGGACCTACCGTGGCGCTAACATCGACTCTGACCACTATCTGGTGATGGTTAAACTGCGCCCAAAACTCTCCGTCGTCAACAACGTACGGTACTGACGGCCGCCCCGGTATGACATAGAGCGGCTCAAGCAACCGGATGTCACAGCGGCATACGCGCAGCACCTCGAGGTATACGACAGTATCGACCGCTTAGAGCTATGGAAAATCATGGACGAGAACAGCTTTCCCGGGAAGCTCACGAGACTGATAAGAGCGACGATGGAAGGTGTGCAAAATTGTGTGAAGTTTTCAGGCGAACATTCCAGTTCGTTTGGATCCCGCCGGGGACTACGACAAGGTGATGAACTCTCGTGCCTGTTGTTCAATATTGCGCTAGAAGGTGTTATGCGGAGAGCCGAGGTACGATTTTTACGAGGTAAAGTCAATTTGTTTGCTTCGCGGATGATATGGACATCGTCGGCCGAACATTTGAAAAGGTGGCAGAGCTGTACACCTGCCTGAAACGCGAGGCTGCAAAGATTGGACTGGTGGTGAATGCGTCCAAGACAAAGTACATGTTACCTGGTGAGGCCGAGCGCGACAGGGCTTGCCTAGGTGGCAGTGTTACGATAGACGGAGATACGTTCCAGGTGGTCGACGAGTTCGTCTACCTTGGTTCCTTGCTGACGGCTGACAATAACGTTAGCCGTGGAATACGGAGACGCATCATCAGTGGAAATCGGACCTACTATGGCCTCCACAAGAAGCTGCGGTCAAAAAAGATTCACACCCGCACCAAATGTACCATGTACAAAACGCTCATACGGCCGGTAGTCCTCTACGAGCATGAAACGTGGACGATGCTCGAGGAGGACTTGCAAGCACTTGGAGTTTTCGAACGTCGGGTGCTTAGGGCGATCTTTGGCGGTGTGCAGGAAAACGGTGTGTGGTGGCGAAGGATGAACCACGAGCTCGCCCAACTCTACGGCAAACCCAGTATCCAGAAGGTGGCCAAAGCTGGAAGGATACGATGGGCAGGGCATGTTGCGAGAATTGCCGGACAGCATCCCTGCAAAGATGGTGTTCGCTTCGGATCCGGTTGGTACAAGAAGGCGTGGAGGCGGATCAAGTGCGTATCGATTTAGCGAGCGTGGGGCAGAACCGAGGATGGAGAGATGCGGCCACGAACCGAGTATTGTGGCGTGAAATTGTTGATTCAATGTTGTCTGTTTAGATGTAAACTTAATAAATGAATTATTGATGTGTACAATTTCCATTGAAACTAGAACTAATAGGAAGTTAAATGCTGGTGGACACATTGAGATTCGTTGAAAATCTTCCAATCCATTCCTTTAAACAGGTTCCATATTTTCAGTCAATTAGTTTGTATTTAAAATCATGTGTAGATTATCCGGAGATATATCCAAGTAGGCATCAAACTTCAAAGTGATGTTTCCAGCAGCATATTCAGCACCTGGGAGGGAGGCACCGATATTACACACGAAATATGACACAAAGTTATTTAGAATTGCAAGAAAACTCCAGCTTGCCAACGACACTCAAGGCAGACATGATGAAAATCGCTAGTTTTATTCTGGGAGGGAGAAACCAATACAAAATTTCTGTACGTCATAGTGAGCCGAGATTCCGCTGTCACGAACTGTCACTGTGAGCCCAGATCTCAAACATTGGACTAACATGAAAAAAGCGCGTAACTGATAAAAACACACTTTCGTATTTCTTAAAAAGTGATAAAAATCGAATGAAAATCAATTCATGCACATAACGCAAGTAATGTCACGTGAGCACCGTTTAATCTGATTGAACATAAAGCATTGAAAAACGCATCGTTCTACTTTTTCCAATGAAAATGAATATTTAGTGCCTAGAAAACTCTGGCCCTTTTTTCATGTTTGTCAGTAAGGATCGAAGGTGCACAACAAAAAGAAACTACCGATTTTCTCGAAGCCTGCCTTGATTGTTGTTGGCAAGCTGGAGTTATCTTGCAGTTCAAAATAACGTTGTCTTATATTTCGTGTGTAGTATCGGTGCCTCCCTCCCGGGTTTTATTTTGTTGTGTTCCTTCGATCGTTCTGGACAAACATGGAAAAAAGGCCAAAGCATTCTGTGCATTTAATTTTCGTTTTTATTGGAAAAAGTAAAATAATGCGTATATGAACACTTTATATTCAATAAGGATTAAAGGTGCTATTGTGACATTCCTTTTGAATAAGCATGAATAGCTTTTCAATCGATTTTTGTCACCTTCGATAAAATGCAAAAATACGTTTTAATCAATTACGCGCTTTTATCATGTTTGTCCATTGTTTTAGATCTGGGCTCACAGTGACAGTTCGTGACAGCAGAACCTCGGCTCACCTTGACGTACATAAATTTCGTATTGGTTTCTCCCTCCCAGTTCAGCACCATAAGGCGCAATAGGCCCCTGCACTGTATTGATTTTGTGTGGGATTCTGACGTTTACTGGCCTTGTTGTTTACACAATTTATAGAAGAGTGAAAGAGAGAGGTTGAGTTTTGTGCAGAGCTTATACTACCCATAATCGCATAAGAGTAACATTCGACATTTTATGGATTATGTGTTTTTGATGGGGATCACCTAAAATTAGTATGTACTTTTGATACACATAAAAAAATAATTGTGTTTGTTTGGTAAAATTATGAAAAAAAATACCAAGTTGTTTTGTCACAAATAACTGCATATTTGTCACACTGCGATATAATATGCGTTCTACAATATTGGATGTATTTAATCACGACATGTGTATGTGTAATTATGTGTACAACTTATCTTATAATTATGGAATAATTGATTGTACTTTGTTATTACCACCAATGACCATAACATAACCAGCCCATTGCAGTTTGCCATGTTATAAACGTTGACCAATAATAAGTTTTTGATTTTAATAAACCTCGTGATGTCAGTGTGTAGCTCCACGGGGCCTTCATTAGCCAAGTGGATAGAGTCCGCGGCTACAAAGCAAAGTAATGCTGAAGGTGCCTGGCTTCGATTCCCGGTTGGTCCAAAATCTTTTCGTAATGGAAATTTCTTTGACTTCCCTGGGCAAAGAGTATAATCGTACTTGCCATACGGTATACGAATGCAAAGAAAGTTCTCAGTTAATAACTGTGTAAGTGCTCACTAAGCAGAGAAGCAGGCTCTGTCCCAGTGGGGACGTAATGCAAATAAGAAAAAGTCGGCGTTTAACTCACTCTATACAAACTCTTCTGAATGCAACATTTCTAGACATCGCAATGATCTCTTAAGAACATTTTTCGTTATGTTATTAGTGTTTGTGCGTCTATATAGATTGAAATATAAAAATGCCTGCTTCAATAGCGACATTTATTAAGACGAAACAGCTTGGAAAAAATAAACGACAGTGCAATTTATATTTTGGCTTTGGGCACCCGAAGAAAGTAACAAATAATATAAGGTACCGTGGGGTAAGTGGATACAGAAAAATCAATAGTCAACTTCATTGTTATGTACAGCTAACATTAACAATGTAATTCAAACTTTTTTCTGTGCATGACAAATAAGGGACTATTATACTTCAAATCGTCAATTATTTTGATTTTTATGATTGTTATCTATTGAGCATTAAGGACTTGAAAATTTACGCCAAATGATCCACTTGCCCTACCATGGTGGGGTAAGTGGATCACATATAAAAAAACTCTATTCTCAAAACAAATGTGATGTAATCATGTATAGTAAGAATGATATTACTGTCATTCTTGTTATATGTGCTATGTTATATATTTTGATAGCTTTAAAAAAAATCTATATTTTATCAAAATATTATGAAAAATATTTGTACATTAGTTTGCACTCATTTGAACAAAAACAAATACTGTAACTAGAATATTTTGGAGAAAATTCTTTCATTTTATACACCAGAGTTATACAAAAGAATTGAGGATTATTCCCTACGATGTTTTCGAAAAACACTCGTAGTTTAAAAATATTAATTACATATTCTTTTGTTTAACATACTGAAATCTTTTTATTATATTTTTGTAAATATTTATATCATCTGTCTAGAACAATCGATATGGTCAAAAAACGTACGATAATATGTATTTAGGTGGAGAATTTGTATATTTTGCTCTTTTGCATTTCAGCTTAGAAAAACCAAGAAAAATTTGGTTTGAATTTTTCAATTTTCAATTTTTTGTACTAGAAAGACTGTACAACACTTTTAGGTGGATTAATTAAAATTTTCTCAGGTCAATTTGGCAAATTCAAGCTAGGAATGAAAAATGTAAAAGGAAAACAACACTTGATGACACTAAAGCTTATTCAAATCCGCGTAAGTAGTCTGCCAATATTTGATAACAATAGTTGATCCACTTACCCCATCCCATTAAAAAGTGCGGGTAAGTGTACCATGATCAATATATCTGTATTTATTTACAAAAATTAAATATTTTTCATTGTGATTCATACAATTAGAACTGAAATGTTCACCATGTGCTGAAAAAACTAATAGTATTCGATTTTAGGCAGAGATACAATGGATTTTTTATCGACAGAAAACAACTTAAAAATGAATTGATTTTTGCAGTCAGCAAGTTTGCTTGTGTTAGTGCACGTGTAGTATCAGTTTTGCAGTAGTATCAGTGTGTACGTGAGAATATAACCTGAAATGAAGCAAAGGTGTGAAAACATTCGGAACATTAAAGTATTTATTCTTATTACGGACGAATGATCCACTTACCCCACTGCTACACTTCCCCCACGGTACCTTACTTCATACGTTCGTTCTTTCTGCAGATTAGTGTTTGAAATCGTGAGCAGGGCACAAGACGGTTATTATGACTGCCATGTTTGGAATCCAAGCTGCTGCATCTTAAGTAACCCTATTTTAATTAAACATCTATTTTTTTATAGAGGAAGGGCAAATTTTTCAAAAGTTGAAAGATGGCTACTAAGGGTGCAAGAAACTCGGTTTATGGATAATCTTTGAACAACTTTGTTATCGAACACAAAAGACGGAAGAAAACTATTAGTATTGAAAGCGCAGTTATTTAATCCAATGAATTAATTTAAGAGTGTAATGGCAGGTTTTACAAGTAATTACATATCGACTAAACTAACTTAATTTGTATTTTCAGGAAGGTTTTCCCAATACTTCCTATCTTCACTGGAAATTAATGGTAATACAATTTTCATTAAGGTCTGCTTTCTTTCGTGTTCTATTCCACGAGCTCTTGCTTGCCCCTTGATATGTTTCGTTAAAACAAACTTCTTGTCGGTGACGGTTCAATATTGTTTTTTTGAAAGTAAATTGCAGCTCAACATTTCACCATCGTTTCCAACTTGTTTACTATAATAGAACATATGTAAATGTTCCTTTTTTGATGGTGACTTTCCTAATATCGTCGATATAAGGACGAGGCTTACAGTTGTTTAATGTTTACTGTGATACATTGATCGATGGAGCAAAAAATGATCAGGCTCCATTTTAAGCACATCGACCCGCTTCTTCGCTTCTTTAACCGCTGCTTCGAACCCATTCATAGTAGTAACAGCTTTTCCGCGTCTCATGCGCGCTTCCACAGCAGCATGGAAGCTGTCGGCCGCCATAAATGTGTGCCCTGACTCGAAATATTTTAAAATCAATTCCTGTACCTGAACTTCCGGTTAATTAATCAAAAGGATTAGATACAGGAAGAGATTCCAATTTTTATTTTTACTCTTGTCTTTGTAGTTTTCAATTACCCTACTGAAGCAGCTTAAAATTTCGTTGGCAGTTCGGCCAGCAGTCGGCTCGTCCCACACACAAGCTACTACAGGATACGATTTGGCATAATCTCCCACTGGCGCAAACGTTTCATTGAATACCAGCAGCCTTTGAGCAAACATAACGCTTTTTAACCCTTCGAGACGCGGAGTTTGAACGACCTGCATCTATAAGGAATTGTTAGTAGAAAAGTAGCTAGTTTTTTAGATTGGGTTTGAAATTTTACCTTCTGTAGATCAACCGCAAGCACTACACATACACATTTAACTGCATCGCCGTCCTCGCGGTATATCTTTCTGGAACGGTCTGCCAACTGCAAATGTGCATCAAAATCCAAGCATATTTGGCAGACTGCTTCATCAGGGCGGGGGTCATCGTGGTTGTTGAAATATTTCTTGTGTTGTTTTCCTATCTCGCACTTTTCGCATTGCTCATTGCCCAACTTAACCAGGGAAATGTTTAGTCGCTTCAGTACCCGGCAATAATATGCATAGCTGACTTGTAATCCTGGTTCGTGTGATTTCTGATATTGCTCAAACATGTATTTTTCCGATAAATCCGATGGTAGGTACTTCCGATTAGGGGCATGTTCTCTTCTGTAGTGGAATACACTCGGGTTGAAGCTCATAATATGAGCCTTTACTGCATCATATTTCGCAGTACTACGAATATATTTGCCCCGTTGGCTTGTTCTTGGTTTATCGTTATTATCACTGGTAATGCAGCGGTATAGAGTATTGCTATAAAAACATTCAAATAGTTATGAGGAAATAAACACATATATAGTATATTGCAACAAACATACCCGCATGTTTCATTGAAGCCGATCGTGTTTAGGAATACGGCAAACCCTCAAAAACTCTCCATCACTTCTCATCATGTTGAATTGGTACCGATGAATTTTGAATTTGCCCTTTGTATGACGGTTATTCATACGCCGTTCGATTGCAATTCGATGAACTCTCTCTCTAATAAACCCTGTTTGTCCGGCAGCGTCGAGGTTCCAGTATTTCAAATTTTCGTTTATCTGTTCATCTTTCGCGAACTTCTTCGAACACTGCTTCAGGCAACCGCATCTCTGAGGGTAAAGCTGTGAAGAACGACGTTTTTTCGCCGTGAGTAAACGTTGTACCTCCTTCTTTCGGCGTTTACGACTTCCGGTAACTGAATCGGCGGGATCAGCGAAGAAACTACCATCGGAATCAACATCTTCTCGCATCGAAACACGCAAGCATTCCTTGTCTGCCAATTCGAGATCCTGTGGGCAGCTGTACTCACGGTCATTTTCTTCCTCGGAATTCTCGTCGGTTTCGTAGGATTGGATCAACTGCAGACCAAAGGACATCTTGACTGTTTAGTGATGACAACACGGGAAAACTGACGTGCTTTTTAGACTTTGAGCGAACACCATGCTGCAGCATCACAGCAGGCAGTGAGACTGGTTTGCGATTATTATCCAATGAAATCGTAAAATAACAGCATAATCGTATCATTGAAGAAATTATCGGAAAAATATCATTTAAATTCAGTTTCATTGAATTGATATCATAAAACAAATAATGTTTTATGGTCTTGATGAGATGTTATGCTCTAGATTTGAAAATATTTGTAAAATTGATATAAACGCAACTAAACATAAAGTCGTAGATTTCTCGAATCAATGTTTTTTGCGAATGTTACTGTTATGCAATTATGGGCAGTATAGGTCAAGGTGCTCTGGTGGAAAACTTCAAACCGCACAAAAATACAAGCGACAGAAGAAAAGCAATTTGGGTATGACCTTAGAAAATCCAGAACATCTCAAGTGTCCGTTGGCCAATATGCATGGCCAAGCAAGTTCCTGAAATCAGACCCGATTAGCCGTCAACTGCTTCCGGATGCATCCAATTTCATCCATTTTTTATAAAGTTATAAGCATTTGAATTTAGACAAAATGTTGCCTATCCCCTGTAGGTAATTAATGGAAGCTTTGAAACAAATTTTGTAAGAACTTTTTCAACAATTTATAAAGTCAGGGGCCAAGTCTCCAGTATAAGTTTGAAACTCACACCGTCCATAATACACCGAGGGGTATTTTAATTTTGGGAAGTAGGCAACGCAACATCTTTTAACCAGAAGGTTCTTTAAGTTTTGCTTCTACTCATGACTTCCAATACACGTATGAATGATGCAAGGCCAAAAGAACATGAATCAGTCATACATATAGCGGTAGTGAAGTGTTTTGCCTAAGGATATGGGAAAGGAGGGATTTTGTGTGGTGTTTTGTGGAACAAGTTTTTTATTAGTTTAAAATTTAGTTAATTTGATTAATCTTGCAATCAGTAATAAGAATATTTACAGGAACATAATACTTATCTTGTCTCGGCCAATACGCGGCCATGTCTTTCCTCTCCGATGAATTTTTCCTCGTTGTAATGGCGGGTTAGATATGAAAACAAGATAAAGAGAGAAGAAATGTTAGTGATTGTTACATGCTTTATTGCTATATTGGCCTACAATGAAGTCATACAAAATTCGCTCTTTGGATTCCCATGATAACAATCTTTCGAGAAACTCCATGGCAATGATCATTGTACGCCATGTGCGGCATTCAGGACATCTCAACAATACTGATGACGAACAACAAAAAATGAATCCAAAAGAGCGAAAACCTTAAGGTGAAGATATATCGAAGCCAAAGTTCAAATTTTCAAAAGCACGGATCTGGAGAATCAAACTTCCGTTTAAGCTGAAAACTTAATCGATTGGTCACTAGCTTACTTACCTTACCAGTCAGGCTAAGGCCTGGGTTCCGTGTCTTCTCTTGAGCCCCTCGCTATCATGTACTTCGTCTTTGACACATTGATGCTCAGTCCGATTCGCCTAGCTTCAGCCCTTAGTCGGATATACGTGCAACAATATCAATGTCGTCGGCGAAACCACGGCGACTTTCTGAAAATCGTGCCACTCGTGTCTATCCCCGCTCTTCTTATCACACCCTCTAAAGCAATGTTGAACAGTAAACACGAAGGGCAATCACCTTGCCGTAACCCTCTGCGAGATTCGAAGGGACTCAAGAGTGTCCCTGATACTCGGACTACGCACATCACTCGCTCCATCGTCGCCTTGATCAATCTTATCAGTCTGTCCGGGAAACCGTATTCGTGCATTATGTGCCATAGCTCGATCGATTGTATCATAGGCCGATTTAAAATCGATGAATAAATTATGTGTGGGTACATTGTATTTGCAGCATTTCTGCAACACCTGGCGGATGGCGAATATCTGGTCCGTTGCTGCTCGTTCGCCCATAAATCCTGCCTGATATTGCCCAACGAATTCTCTAGCAATTGGTGATAGACGGTGGCATAGAATTTGGGAGAGTACCTTGTAGGCGGCGCTCAAAATTGTGATCGCACGATAATTGGCGCAATCCAACTTGTCGCCCTTTTTGTAGACATGACACCTTCCAACCATATCCGCACTGCGGTATGTGCGAAGATTGGTAATGTCAGAGACGAATTTTCCATCGATAACCTAACGTGGTCGATTTGGTTCTCGGTTAGGTTATCGGGTGATCTCCAGGTGGTTTTATGGATATCTTTTCGGGGGGAGAAGGTGCTTCGGACTACCAAACCACGATAGGCTGCAAAGTTGACGCATCGTTGGCCGTTGTCGTTAGATACGGCGTGCAGACTGTTCCGCCCAATCACCGGTCTGTACATCTCCTCTCGTCCTACCTGTACGTTCATGTCGCCAACAACGATTTTCACGTCACTCGGCGAGCATCCTTCATAAATCTGCTCCAGCTGCGCGTAAAACGTCTCCTTTTCGTCGTCGGGTCTCCCTTCGTGTGGGCAGTGTACGTTGATGATGCTGTAGTTGAAGAAACGAAGCCAGTTCCTAGCTCATTTGAGGTGCCACAGCTTTGGTAGAAGGTAGCCACTCGATGCCCGCTTTTCCACACTTTCTGTCCAGTCCAACAAAGTTCCTGCAGCGCTACGATATCAAAATTACGGGGATGTAGTTCGTCATAGATTATCCTGTCGCAACCTGCAAAACCAAGTGACTTGCATTTTCATGTTCCAAGCTTCCAATCGTAATCCTTATTTCGTCGCGTGGGTCTTTGCCGATTGTTCCGGGTCGTATTATCTCCTATGTTATTCGCAATAAGGTTTTTTTGCGGGTGGCTTATTGGGCCTACGCCAACACTCCTGTCTCGCCGGAGCGCCATCGTGCCAGCTCTATTTAACGTCCCATCTAACACTAGGACGATCACGCTGATGGGGCTACCAGCTTGGATTTAGCTGTACGCGATTCAGCATTTCTTGCTCAGCCGCTGGATACCAGAACAGACGCTGTTTCCTGGTGAACAGACGCTCGAGGCGTACCTCCTCAATCTAGCTGATGTCAGAAGGACAACAGTGCCCAGGCTGCACTACCAGCTAAGTACGCAACCCTTAACTGGCGGTCTTTGTCATCGTTTGACCCGTGGAAGCGTGAGGTAGGAACTTGTGAGGACCAGAGCTGTGTTGAACGCTCCTTCCTAGTTGTCGACTCACCGTTTTGCAGTCACTAGCTGGTAGTGACCAATCGATTAGGTTTTCAGCTCAAACGGAAGTTTTGTTCTTCAGATCCGTGCTCTTGAAAAATAGAACTTTGGCTTCGATGCATCTTCACCTTAATGTTTCAATGTAGGACAATTCAGCTTTATTGCATGTGAGAAGTTCTTGGTGATATTCTCACAATGGCCATTCAGAATGGTTCAATGGATGTAGATAAAAAATCATTATGATAAAATTAACGCGATGACATGTTAGTAAGCTCAGAACGATTAGTGTATTTCCAACTGTTAATTTAGATCGTTAAGCTAAGGGTCGATTGTTGTATATAACTTTTTAGATAAGCAGAAGTAAATCACGCACGCGAAGTATTAACCTTCCATCCCATCTTCAAATGCTCCCCACAAGCACAACACCTTAGAACGTCCATGTTGTAACTTGTTCACACAAATCTACCTCTACCGAGTTGACAGAACGCGCCCATACCCCTTTCTGAACCAAAGTAATTTAAGAGTCCTTTTAAGCCATGATATTATGATTACTTCTGTCTTTTACGTAAGTCCTAAATGTTAATTGTCGTCAAGTCTTAACAAAATAAGGTGTTTTTTTTTTGTTGGGGGTTGAAACTATTGCGTCCATTATTTAGAACTATTGTCCCAGTTTACTGTACATGTCACGCTAGCATTGATTAGACGATCAGCTGCTTACCATGACACGTTCCCAATCAGGTATGATGTGGTTTATGAAACCAATCACCTTTCTCGGATCAGCAGACCAGATCTCACTGGGCTGTAAACAGCCGCTATCGAGAAACTTCGATCTGCGCCTGTATAATGCACCACAACTGCAAAGCAGATGTTCCGAGGTTTCGCTTTCAATATTACAAAAGCGACAAATATCATTCTGAGCCTAGCCAATGTTCTTCAAATGATATTTGCTCGGACAGTCCCCAGTTACTAGGCCAGTGTATGTACAAAGAGCCCTCTTGTTGAGCTCTAAAATCTTTTTAGTTTTATTTGCGTTTTGAGTTATAAATCTTTTAGACTGGGTACACTTTTTGACATCCATCCAGTTGGTCATCACCTTTAGTTCTTCCCAGCACTTAAGGTGAAGATGAATCGAAGCCAAACCTCAAATTTTCAAGAGCACAAATCTGAAGAACCGAATACCCGTTTGAGCTGAAAACTTAATAGATTGGTCACCACCAGCTAGTGATCAATCGATTAAGTTTTCAGCTCAAACGGGTGTTCGGTTCTTCAGATTTGTGCTCTTGAAAGTTTGAGGTTTGGCTTAGATTCATCTTCACCTTAAGTTCCATTTTTGCTGCACAGTTTGGTATACCACAGAATGGTTCCGGGCCAACAAACTGTGAATTTGAGCCCCGTTTTGCAAGATCATCTGCCTTTTCATTCCCTTCAATGCCACAGTGTCCTGGAACCCTGTACAAATTTACCGAGTTTGATTCACACAACTGTCGCAACGAGAGAATACATTCCCAGACGAGTTTTAATGTACATTTATATGCACTTAATGCGTTTAGAGCTGCTTGGCTATCAGAGAAAATACATATATTTGCATATCTGTATTTTCTTTTCAGACAGACATTCACACATTCAAGTATTGCAAAAATCTCAGCTTGAAACACTGTTGGCCAATGTCCCATTGCAACTGAAATATTTACTCCGGGTTCAAAGATCCCAGCCCCTGTATTTGTTACAATTTTTGAGCCGTCAGTAAAGAATATGATTGAGCCTTCACGAACCGTGGGACCTCCGACATCCCAACTTGTACGCGTCATTTCGCTTACCTTGTAGAGAAAATCATAGTTGTCCTCAGGTCTCATACAGTCTTCGTTCATACTCATCACCGGTCCGCTTTTAAAGTGTTGCAAAATGCTCAAGTGGCCAATAAGATCACCTGGCAAAACATTTTTAGACCTCTTAAGCCTTAGAGCACTTTTTTCCGCTTCTAATTGCACATATTCGTGCAAAGGCAGCAGATTGAGAATAGCATCTAACGCTTTCGATGGAGTGCTGCGCATTGCTCCCGTTATAGCAATGCACGCAAGTCTTTGAAGCTTAGCTAGTTTCATTCCTGCAGTAGCCTCCCTGGTTTTAGGCCACCACACTTATGGAGCGTAGGTAATTTTTGGTCGTATAATAGATGTGTAAATCCACATAATCATTTTTGGCCTCAAGCCCCACTTCCTCCCGACAGTTTTGGAGCATAACCATAATGCGTTGATCGCTTTATCAATCGTAGAATCAAGATGCGCATTCCAGCTAAGCTTGGCATCTAAGATTACTCCCAAGTATTTTACCTGACTGCTAACTTGAATTTCAACTTCTCCAATCTTAAAAGATTTTAAGTTGACTTTCCTCTTTTTAGTGAATGGGACAATCACGATTTTTGACGGGTTAATGCTTAGACCCTCCTTTATACACCATGATTGGGTATACTTTAGGGCCATTCTTTCCGATACTATGTTGGCAAACTTTCCTCTTACTACGATGACTATATCATCCGCAAAGCCTACAACCTCGAAACCTTTAGCTTCTAAGCTTCTGAGAAGGTCGTCTACAACCAAAGACCATAAAAGTGGCGAAAGTACTCCACCTTGCGGACATCCTTTCGTCGCCCTTATGGTTACAGACGAACCACCCAGTTCTTAAGTGATTTCTCTTTTTGCAAGCATGGTATGAATCCAGTCGACAATGCATGTGTTGAAATTTCGTTTTTTTAAAGAAAATGAAGTGTTGTCAAAAGCACCTTCAATGTCCAAGAAAGAATAGAGTGCGATTTCCTTTACTGAAAGAGATCTTTCGACTTTATCTACTAGCGTATGAAGCGCTGTGACTGTCGACTCCAGCTTGATACGCATACTGATATTTAGATAATGGATTTGTCTGCATGTAAGTTGAGTTTACGTAATCCTTCAATACTTTTTCCATAGTTTTCAACAGAACTGATGACAAACTAATGGGTCTAAAAGATTTTGGGTCCGTTTTATCTCGTTTCCCTGGTTTATGTATGAATATGACTCTTACCAACCTCCATTTTGATGGAATATAGTTCAATCTTAAACTTGCCTTGAAAATCTTCATAAGGGACGGAATCAGAACCGCTTCTCCGTTTTGATGTAGTGCTGGAAATATTCCGTCCACACCTGCAGATTTATAAGGCTAGAAGGATCTCACTGCATTTTCCACTCTTGCAAACGTGAAGATTTTATCAGCTTTATCTGGTGTTGGATTTTATATACTGCAGACCTCCGGTATGGTCTGCATAGAGCATCCTTGCACTCCAGTATACTGTATATCCTCGCCTGAAGCCGC
The DNA here is from genome assembly GCF_002204515.2 of Aedes aegypti. NCBI lineage: Eukaryota > Metazoa > Arthropoda > Insecta > Diptera > Culicidae > Aedes > Aedes aegypti. The sequence goes on from NC_035108.1 coordinate 308,507,405, forward strand.
TCCCGGAAAATGAGTATCCATCATCAAATCAAGTGTCTCATCACAAGTTTTAGTATACACCCCATCTTGGCGTTTAAGGTTGCCAAGTTCAGAAGTATGGTTTTTAGCAAGAGTTTTCTGTAATCTAGCAACAATTGGTATATTATCTATACTCTCGCACATATGAATCCAAGTTCTTCTCTTTGATTTCCTTAATTCGTTATTGTATTCAGTTAGAGCTCTTCTATACTGAGCCCAATCTGAGGTTCGTTTTGCTTTATTAAACAATTTCCGAGATGTTTTTCTAAGCTATTATTATATGCTTTTAGAATCACTTCGTTTACCTCTTGCGAAAATGATTCAAGTTGTTGTATTGTCTTAATACTAATTTCATTTGTAAAAGTGTCAGATTTCAAGTGATTAGCATAATGACCCCAGTTCGTTTTTCTAGGATTACGATATGCTGTTGGTGATTAGTCGCCTCCACCCCACTCAAAAACAATGTTTTTATGATCCGATAATGAAGTTTCATCTGAGACATGCCAATTCCGAATTTTCTCAGAAATTGTAGAGTTACACAACGTCAAATCTAAAACCTCTTCACTGATTGCATTTAGAAATGTTGGTTTATTACCCTTGTTGCATATATCAATACCATTCGATGATAGGAATTCTCATAGACACTCACCTCGACCGTTGATGTCGGTGCTACCCCACACAGAGTGATGAGCGTTGGCATCGCAGCCGATGATGAACGACTTGTTGGCTTCCCGGCAGTATCGAATGAAATATGAAATTTCAGGAGAAGGTACCTCAGGAACATCGCCAGGGAAATACGCTGAAGCCACGATGATCTCCGTCTTTCCCCTGGAGGTTGGTACCTCAACCACAACCGCCACTATGTCGCTTTTGATGAACTCTGTAATAGGGTAGCATTTCATTGTATTATTAACATGAATCGCAGTTCTCGGTGAACTTTGATTCTCGTCATAAAACAACAAAGAATTTTTCCTTTGTTGGACCATGGCTCTTGTAGTAGGGCCATGTCCAGTCCCTCCTTTTTGAACCTCTGGCTTAATACGGCAGAAGCGCCTTTAGCATGATGGAGGTTCACCTGCAGGAACTTAATTAGCTTCATTTTCCCCAGTTATACGCTCCTGTTTTCCTTTTGGGGGAGCGATAGGTCTATCGTGTACTTCCAGTTGGGATCTTTTGTAGTTTACCGCTTCAGTTAAGGCCTCCATTTTGGCTCCACTTGTTTCTGTTTTCAAGTCGTTGGGCGTTGTTTCCTGCTCTACATTTAGTTCCGGCTCATTCCTGTTCGTATTGCCATCGTCTTGGCTACGGCCTTGGGTTTTGACTTTCCTCAACTGCGTTTCGCCAAAACAAAAGTTAAGGACAAAGTTGCGATCAGCTAACTAAGCTAAGAATTGCTAAGAAATTCTTCGTCCAAGTACAACTTCCATTCTGCATGTGGTGGTTAAGTCTTAGTTTTAGTTCATCTCGTTATTATTGTAGTTGAAAGTATTTATTGGTCATTGCGTTCATATGTCCTTGAAGAAATAAGTCACTTTCCTTGTATGTTCAACAATTTTTCGAAACTAGCCTTAGTACCCTAGTAATCAATCTCTGCGTCATTAATGCAATGCTTCACAACGCCTACTTTCTACTTATAAGTTTTGCGAAAATGAAGCTGGATTTAGATTGTTTATACCATTGTTACAAAAGAGGTATATAAAAAATATTGTCGCCACTTATTTCTACTCAGTGAATCCACTAGTCATTTTCCTCAGAGTAATATGATAACGATGTTTCTAGCTGGATAATAGTAAGAGTGGGTACGGATCATTCTGGTTAGCTAAAGGCATTTATCGTCGCTAATAGTATTAATGCCTACTTCGAATATATTAATTATTTGAAATGGGCATCAATGCTATTAACGACGCAGAACGTTCGTTGGATCACATCCGAGATATTAGTGTGTCTATGCCATATAAATTATAACGCGGCTTTAAGAAAAAAAAAATGTCGAAATGTGATACCACCATTACAGGTTACGCCTTTGGTGTCCATCTAATGGACTAATGGATTGTGCCCTCCCATCGCATATCCAAGGGGAGGGTATAATGTAATTCTTTGTTTTTTTTTTTTAAACAAAAGCATTTTCGGAATGTTTAGATTTATTGTTTGAAATTCCTACGAAGTATTTCTTAGAACTATTTCTGGAAAAATGCGTGGAGAAATATAAAAAAACAGATAAGTTGCTTAGTGTACCTTTACAACATCAATTTGACGAATTCTCCTAAGAATGAGGTTAATTCGTCTTGTTATAATGAGTCCGCTGATAATATTTTAAGCAGATACCTGAGAAAATTCATTACACATTTTTGGAAGATTTCCTGGGATTCGAACTCAGGACTCTTGTATGCTAGACGAGCGCTTTACCAACTAAGCTACCGAGCCATATTTGTTAGAACAATTTCAAAATCTGATGTTTTATTTATGGCACTACCACTATACTGGGATGGAGTCTGCTTCTCAGCATGGTCATCCAGAAGTAATTTACAATTTTAACTGAGAAGAATTCATGCAAGGTTAGTACCGTTTTGATTCATATTACGGACACTTAAGGCCTCAGTGAAGTATAACCCAGCTTGGACCATACAAAATAAATCATTCTGTATGATTTTTTAGCGTTATCGAGCGTCGGAAGCCCTTAACTTTCGGATGGTGGGTAAAGAATACGCGTCCGCAACTTGAATAATTTTAAATAAATCAAAACATGTGGCCTTTTCATGATTCTTATTCCGGACGCTCCCTCACTTTTGCCTCATATTCCGGACGCTTTGATTCGAATTACGGACAGCTCATGATAATCATTAATGGAACAGTCAAATCATCAATTGAAATCGTTCAACCAATTAAGAGACGTCTAAGGTAGTTGGGCATTATAAATTTGCAATGATGTTTATGGAAAAAACCTAATAAAACGAGCCTCGAAAATAAGAACTTTTGGACGGCGAAAATTGAAACATTTCGTGTGAAATGTTTCCCATACAAACGAGAGTGTCCGGAATTTGAAGCTGTCCGTAATATGAATCAAAACGGTAGTGTTTGATCCTTCGGTCGCGTTGCTTGCTCCTGCGAGGGCGAACGATGAACACTTGTTCGGCATACAATTCATTTATCGAATAATATCGCGAATCCGGTCAGGCGTGAATATATCAAGGATCGCATCATCAACTAAAGATGCCTCCCAGATCCTTACCTTATCCCACTAACCCAATATCCTTTCCATGACAACTATGGAGTTGCAGAAGATTCTTCGGTCTCTAAAATCAATGGTTGTCTAACTAACATTCCTTCCCTTCCCCGATGACCGTAAGGACGTGGCCGGCGCCATTATTGCCTTTTAAAGTCTGAGCTCTCGATTTGTGCACATTGAAGAATGGTAAGCTAATCCCAAGCCCCATTCACTAAATCACTGTGCAACTTAGATTGCTCTGGTCAATCATGGAGTAGCAACTACGAATTGTACGATCATTTATGCTCGCTCATGCTCGCTCTCATGAACTGAGAAGAATTCATGCAAATGCCTGTCCTAAAATCGAACCCCGAAACCTTCAATATCACTTTGCTATAGGCGTTTCTACAATAAAACGGAGATCACTTTAAAAACTTGATTCTAGTTTTTTAAAGATTGAAAATTGTAAAGATGGTTCTAAAATATTATGTTTAAGGGTGGGATATAGTCGAAGAAAAAGGTTCCAGCATAACCAATTCAACATAACAATCAATCGAAAGAAACACAAAGACGCGAGGCTTTGGATATGAAGGCTTCAAATTTCAAACCCTCGCCGTACACTCCATACCGCTGGTCGTTAACAACAGTCAAAGCCAAACCATTCTTCCGTTCACGGCTGCTTTCATTCCATCCCTAGCGCTGGGAACGATGCTGCGATTAATTTGTTACAGACGATTTAAGCCACATTCCTACCGCATGACCAGGCACATTTGTTCCGTTTTTAAAACAATGGTTGATTATCGTTTTACCATTCTGGTTTCCATTTTTCTTTTCCAACAGGAGTCAAGCTGTATCAGGGGGAAAAGTACGTAATCGTGGAGGAGAAGATCAACGCTTTCACTTGGCAACTCAACCTGACAATAAGGCACCTGCAGAAGACGGACTTTGCTCCGTACGTTTGTTCCAGCATAAACGCGCTGGGAAAGGCCGATGCCCGGATTCGGTTGCAAGGTGAGTCGATTCGTTTTGTTAAAGATGTAATCGCTTTAATCTACACTAGATACTAAGGAGGTGGGTTTTTCGTAAAAATAATCTGTTGCAAAAAGAAATCGAGTTTGTAATAATGTTTTGAATAATGCAACGACCAGTTTTCAAAAGATAGATTCAGGATGATCGACATTACCAATTACCATTGTTATAAAATTCTGACTTTTTTTGGAATCGCTAAAATAAACTTCGGTCGTAAAAAATGGATCGTAAAAAGAGGTTAAAGTGTATTCATTATTCAAAATGTGTAATGAAATAACAACAAAATACCGTCACTCACAAGCCTAGATCCCCTCAATAATGTGACTGACAGTTAAATTGATGGAAAATTACTACGGTCGAGTGATTGCCCCAAATGTGCAGGACCGTTTTCAATCCTTCCTGTTCGCCTTTGGAACATAATTTGTTATCCTGACTTTTTGCCGCTCGCTTCCTGAATTGATTGATTCACTTTTGATCGACTCCATTCACTTCGACCCCATTCGAAACTGTCCAAATCTGCATTTTTTTTTCGCCTTCATGGTGGATGAAGTTGCCCATTCAGATGGGGTGCGATCGCGTAAATTAATTGCATGTAAATTGGTTTTAATAATTTTGCCCGGCATTGTTACATTTGCCCGAATACTCTTGGCCATAAAATCATTTCCTCACTCAATTTTCTTTTTGATTAATTGCTTAGTAAAGCATGTAATAGATTTAAAATTGCAATGTAAGAAATCCAAAATTGGTATATAACTTTCAACCCATTTCATCAAATCTCATTCGACGAGAATTCCTGGAGATTTTCAACCAAATGTTCCTTCGACAACATTTACTTTCCACCAAATGTCATTCCACCAAACATTATTCGACCAAATGTCCTAAAGCCGTAATGAAGTAATATGTTTGTTTTCTAGGTAAATGGATTTCTTGCAATCAATTCTGGAAAATAGTTTGATGAAAACGACTTTCTGGCAAATCTGATACAACCCGTTTCCACTTTCTTCCATTTCCTGCAGAGCTGCGGCTGCCGCCGAAGCCGACCACAACTCCGACACCGTACGTGCCGCCCACTCCGAAACAGCCTCGCCGGAAGCAGCATCATCAAAGCCACGGAAAAGGAAGCCACGAGGGCAACGGAAAGGGCGCTGGCCCCGGCAATGGCTTCAACCGGGACAGCTACATAATCAATCACATCCAGGAGAACGACATGCTCGGTGGATTCGTCTCGGAAGGTGAGTTTTGCGGGGGTTGTAGTCTCGTGACGGGTATGCAGGGTGGTATTAAGGGGAGCGGTATTGGTCGAAGGTCCCCCGCTTTTTAGGGACCCCGGAAAATTACGGTTGGAAACATATACATACACATATCTGCCTTCTGATATTATGAGCCTTACTCAGAACGTTGGAAAGAGGTTTCAGGAAAATTATACACCAAGATTTTTTCAAGAGCTACGCTTTGCGAATGTCGTGTTTTTATTTTAACCGAAGTGCAGCTTAAAAAATTGTTGACTACTCGGCTCACATTTATAAATCCGGCCCTGCCTGGTATCTATCTACAACTGACCTAGCACAATCGCCAGTCAATGGTCTCGAATTTCGGTTTGTGCGAAACGATACAATTGCCCTAAGCTGTCTAGGGAAGCTTTGCGTACTGGTGCAGTTGAAATGAGGCCAATGAGACTGTTGATTAATGGGGATTCCAATTGAGTGATTATCCGTTTCATACTCTGTTTCAAGGAGCTGAATGAATACAATTTGAAAATGATTGAATGAGAATAATACGAACGATAAGATAATTTTTGTATCGCAATATGAAACTTACACATTAGGGTGCCAATGGAATGTATGGGAAAAATTTTGCCATCGAATTTCAAAAGTTTTGTCTCCTCGAAAAAAGTCCCCATGTAAAATTTGAGCTCAATCGGACTTCATTAAGTGGACCCCCAAAGCGGTCAAAGTTTGGCTATTTTGACCCATGAAAAATCTCCAAAGGGGGGGGGGGGGGGTGTTGTACATGAAATTTCCGAAATCGAATTTTTTTTTGATGCCAGATGTCTTAGAAATGCATGAAACGTCGAGATCTGGTGTTATTTGGAAAAAAATTGTTTTTGAAAAAATCGACCTTTTGGGACTTAGTAAATTTTTGAGTTGGGGGGTGAATTGAATTTGAAATGAACGATTTGAATTCAATTGCTGAGAAATTCAAGGCAATAGTATTGAAACATATCCTATATCATTGTTGGCCACTGAAAGCATATTTTATGTGATATTTCATTAGGGTGGTTCATTTACTTTCCATTAGGGTGGTCCTTTTTGTTAAAAAATAAAAAAATAAAAAATTGAATTTTAATTGAATATTGAAGACAATAATATTGGAACATCTCTCACATTATCGTAAGCCATTTTCTACATTTAATATGTGGTATTTTATTAGGGTGGTTTACTTATTTTCCATTACGGTGGGCCTTTTTGTCGAAAAATCATAATTTGAATGGGATATTAAAAACAATAGTATTTTATCACCATCGTATTAGTATTTTATCGTCAACGTAGGCCATTTCCTTCATTAGATTCGTTGGGAAGGCTCACTTATATTCCATTACGGTGGTCCTTTAAAAAAAATTGAGAATTTGAATGGAATAGTAAATACAAGAGTAATTAAACATCTCCTATATCATCGCAGGCCACTGTTAACATATAATAAGTGAAATTTCATTGGGGCTATTGTCCTCAGTTTTGCATAAGGGTGATCATTTAATTTGTAAATTAAAAAAAAATGTTCTCAACAGATCTAACAAATCAACTTTGTTTGTATAGTTTTGAATCATGATTCTTCATTGGCATGCAACTCTTCGGTAAGATATTTTCATTAAGGTTTTCTTTTGAATAGTTAAAATAAAACGTTCCAATAACAATAATCAGTTAATTCAGTGAAGCACAACTCTAACTGCCATAATCTAAATACAGATAAAAAAGGAATGAAATAATTTTTGACGTATTCAAATTATGACAATAGCTTGATGGGCGGCGATGAAGGGCAACAAAAGTGTTTAGTTTATATTTTTAAAAGAGATTCTCAGCCTTGGGCTCCTTCATTCTCGAACCAAAAGTACGTTGCCTTCTGCTTGCTATAGTACACGCGATTCGGTTGTGACAACGTAGGCAGTTCCAGTTTGAACAATCAGTTCTCGTTTATTCTTCAAAGATGTAACAAAGTTCCTTATAGAAATTTCGTCGGAATTTCATATGGATTTTTTCGTTGGAGTTTTCAACGGAATTTTCTTTGGAGTTTCCTTTGGAATTTTAATCGGAATTTCCTTCTAAATTCCTTGTATTTTTTTTTATTGGACTTTTCTACGAAATTTCCTTTGAAATTTTTTACGGAATTTTCATCAAAATTGGAAATTTATCCTGAATTTGCTTCGGAATATCCTGTGGAATTTTCTTCGGTATCTTTAGAAGTGCCCTTTTGAATTTTCTGTGGTATTTCCTTTGAAATGAAGTGTCCTTCGGAATTTCATTCTGAACTTTTCATTGGAATTTTCTTCAAAATTTACTTTGGAGTTTCTTTTTGAGTTTCCTTCGAAATTTGATTTGGAATTTTCTTTGAAGTTTCCTTCCGAATTCCTTCTAGAGTTTGTTTCGGAGTTTCCTGTGTAATTATCATTGGAGCTTCCTTCAGAATTTTATTCGAAATATTATTTGGAATTTCTTTCGAAGCATTGGAATTAACTTTGGAATTTCCTTCGAAATTTTCCTTGGAGCTTTCTTCGGAATTTCATTTGGGATTTCTTTTGGACCTTTGAAATTTAGTGCGGAATATTCCAAGTAATTTCCTTTACAATTTTCTTTGGAATTTCTACAGAGTTTTCTTGAGAATTTCCTTACAAATTTGCTTTGGATATTCCATAGAAAATTCCTAAGAAATTTTCTACGAAATTTCCTTTTAACTTCCTTTTTTCAATGCAATTTGCTTCGGGATTTGCTTTGGAATTTTCTTTGGAATTTCCTTAGAAATTCCCTTCTGAATATGCATTGAATATTTTTCAGAATTGTCGTCGGAATGTCCTTTGGAATGTGCTTCAGAATTTCTTTTAGAATTTCATTCAGTTTTTTTTTATTTTTTATTTTTTTTTTGGGATATACCTTATATTTTGAAAGTTTCCATCGAAGTTTCCTTTGGAATTTTTTTTTGAACTGTGATTTTTGCTTCGAAATTTCCTTTTTGAATTTCATTCGGAATTTGCTTTGAATTTTTTATGAAATTTCCTATGAAGTTTTTGGAATTTCCTTTTAAATTTTCCACGGAATTTTCTTCGGAATTTCCTTTGGATTTTTTTCGGAATTTGCTTTGGAATTTTCTTCGCAATCTTCGTCAGAATTTCCTCTGAAATTTGCTTCAGAAATTCCATTGCATTTTTTTTAGTTTCCTTCGGAATTAACTTTGGAATTTCCGTCGAAATTTCCTTAGGAGTATCCTTTAAAATTCCTTTGCAGTTTTTTTTTTGAAGCTATTTATCAAATTTTCTTCAGAATTTCCTTTGGAATTCCTTTATTACTTCCTTCAAAATTCTCTTTGAAAATTCTTTCGGAATTTCGTTTGAAGTTTACTTCCAAATTTGTTATAGAGTTTCCTCGGAATTTTCTTTGGAATAACCTTTGGAATTTCCTTTGGAGATTTCGGAATTTCATTTAGAAGTTTTGATTGGAATTTTTTACGGAATTTTCCTTTGGACTGTTTTACGTAATTTTCATCATAATTTCTGTTAAATTTTCTCGGAATTTACTTTGGAATTTCCTTCGAATTGTTTTTTCGGAATTTTCTTAGGAGTATCCTCTAAAATTCCTTTGTATTCTTCGGAACTTCATATCTCATTTACTTCAGAATTTCCTTTGGAATTTCTTCATGAATTTCTTTCAGTAAGTTGCTTCAGGAAGTTATTTTGGATTTCTTTGGAATTACTTTCGGAATTTCCTTCTTTAGTTCTTCAAAGTTTTCTTCGGCGTTTCCTTTGGAATTTCTTTCGGGATTTCTTCTGGAATTGCCTTCGGAATTTCCTTTCGAATTCGCTTCGGAAGTTGTGTGTGTGTGTGTGTGTGTGTGTGTGTGTGTGTGTGTGTGTGTGTGTGTGTGTGTGTGTGTGTGTGTGTGTGTGTGTGTGTGTATACAATCCACCTCCCACTGACCGGCAGTGCTTTTATGGAAGAAAATTGTATGCATGTATTTATTGATACCCTTCGATATCTTCATATCTGCAGACAATTTTAGCCCAGGAGATGAAAGGTGATAGCTCTACTGAAATTCCAACGACCCATTTCAAGAATGGCAGTAAATACACACACATTCTGAGGTCATTTTCATATACAGTAAGCCCCGCATAAAAACACCCAGATATCAAATGGATATCTGAAATATTTTTACACTTCCCGAATCGAAAATTAAATGTTCGACCCTGGCACGTATTTAGTTTCATATGGAAATAGGTAGGTAAATAATAATAAAGAATGATTTTACCAGGATGTAATGCTTCCGTCGCAGCACTGTGCTTACCGCAAAATACAACGCACTTTTTCACTGCACTGCGCGCGAAACACGATTAATCCTGCTTGACCGCTTCACCCGCCCCCGCAGGAGCAAGCGGTACGGTCAAAGGATCACACACTACTAAATAAGTCCGCGAATCACGCCACTCTTCTCCCCCCACTGCACTGCGCGCGAAACACGATTAATCCTGCTTGATCGCTTCACCCGCCCCCGCAGGAGCAAGCGGCACGGTCAAAGGATCACACACTACTAAATAAGTCCGCGAATCACGCCACTCTTCTCCCCCCACTGCACTGCGCGCGAAACACGATTAATCCTGCTTGATCGCTTCACCCGCCCCCGCAGGAGCAAGCGGCACGGTCAAAGGATCACACACTACTAAATAAGTCCGCGAATCACGCCACTCTTCTCCCCCCACTGCACTGCGCGCGAAACACGATTAATCCTGCTTGATCGCTTCACCCGCCCCCGCAGGAGCAAGCGGCACGGTCAAAGGATCACACACTACTAAATAAGTCCGCGAATCACGCCACTCTTCTCCCCCCACTGCACTGCGCGCGAAACACGATTAATCCTGCTTGATCGCTTCACCCGCCCCCGCAGGAGCAAGCGGCACGGTCAAAGGATCACACACTACTAAATAAGTCCGCGAATCACGCCACTCTTCTCCCCCCACTGCACTGCGCGCGAAACACGATTAATCCTGCTTGATCGCTTCACCCGCCCCCGCAGGAGCAAGCGGCACGGTCAAAGGATCACACACTACTAAATAAGTCCGCGAATCACGCCACTCTTCTCCCCCCACTGCACTGCGCGCGAAACACGATTAATCCTGCTTGATCGCTTCACCCGCCCCCGCAGGAGCAAGCGTCACGGTCAAAGGATCACACACTACTCTTTCGAATTCGCTTCGGAAGTTCCTTTGAAATTTCTTATGGAATTTCCTTTGCAATTTCTTTTAGAGCTGGCTTCGGAATTTCATTTGGAATTTTCTGCGCAATTTTCGTCCGAGTTTTCTTTGGAATTTGCTTCGGAACATCCTTCAAAAATCCATCAGGATTTATTTTTATGGAATTTCTTTTTAAATTTGTTTTGGAATTTCTTTCGGGATTTGCTTTGGAATTTCGTTTGGAATTTCTTTTAGAGCTACCTTCGGGATTTGATTTAGAATTTTCTACGTTATTTTCGTCGAAATTTACTTTGCAATTTGCTTCGGAATTTCTTCTGGAGTTTCCTTCGGAATTCTTTTTGGAGCTTCATTCTAAATATGATTCGGAATTTCATTTGGAATTTCTTTTGAAGCTTTGAAATTATTTCGGAATTTTCTTCGGAAGTACCTCTATAATTTTCGTTTCCTCTTGAATTTCCTTCGGTATTTCCTCTGGAATTTCATTCGGAATTTCCTTTGGAATTTCCTTCCGTATTTCCACTAGAATTTTCTTCCAAATTATCTCTGGAATTTCCTTTGGATTTTCCTCTGGAATTTCTTTCGGGATTTTCTCTGGGATTTCTTTCCGAATTTTCTCTGGAATTTCCTTCAGAATTTTCTCTAGAATTTCCTTCGGAATTTCCTGTGGAATTTCCTTCGGAATTTCCTCTAGGATTTCCTGCGAAATTTCCTCTGGAATTTCCTGAGAAATTTCGTCTGGAATTTCCTTCGGAATTTTCTCTGGAATTTCTTTCGGAATTTCCACTGGAATTTCCTTCAGAATTTCCACTGGAATTTCCTTCGTAATTCCCTCTGGAATTTCCGTTGGAATTTCCTTTGGAATTTCCTTCGGTATTCCTTTCAGAATTTTCTCTGGAATTTCCTTCGGAATTTGCAAAACTAAATTGGAAAGGTCACTGAGGCTCAATGCTTGATCTCTGAGATGAGTACATCTGAAATCACGAAGTAGCAAGCGGATTTTGTATGAGACAAGGACTCCGAACTGGTTCAGCTTAGTGAAGTGTTGCATTCCGAATGAAAATCACGCAAAACTTTTCAAAAGGACCTTTCTAACAATGAGAGGCTTTCTAGAAAACTCTTTTGTTGTTAACTAAGTTACCTTTACATTTTTCGTCGAACATTACGCAAATATTATGTAGTAGTCCACACCATAATCTTTCGGTCTGTAGATATTAAGGTTGAAATTTTTTACATTGATACCATAATTAAGGAAAGTGGACGAGACTCTTGCGAGAAATCATGGTTTCAAACTATACGAACAATGATGCACCCTAATGGAAAATGAGAGAAACTCCCTAATGAAATATGTTAACAGTATCCTACGATGCTGTCGCATATCAAATGGAACTAGAGGCGCATGAATTCAGAGGAATTTAAAGCCTCTCAAAACAAAAATGAAGACAACCCAGACAACCAGAATGTACATATAAGGAAATCACTTTTTGCGTTATGCGATGCTTATATGTGCAAAGTTTCACGCATAAGATGTCGCGAAACGGCTTTATGCGTACAAAACTGGAGGCGATATGCGTGCATATTTCATATGATGAAACACATCATGTAATGCGAGTGTGTTGATTTTATAGCGAACTAATCTATACTCTTATGCGACTTAATTTATGATAACAAAGTTGATTTGACAGCTGTTACGGATCGATCCGACTTACATTGTACGAGTATACGGGACGAAACGAAATGGATATACGAACTCATAAAAAAACAACTCATCGATCAAACGATTTCATCCACCATGTAGTGCGGGAGTGATGAAATTTGTATGAATAAACGACTTTGTTCGTTAACTGTTATGCGACTTCTGGTTGTCTGGGAATGGCCTACGATTATAGAAGAGGTGTTAAAATACTATTGTGCTAAAAAAAAGGATCAAATTCAAAATTTCTTGATTTATTTTAATTTTCGGCAAACACCAATGGAAAATAAGTGAGCCACCCTAATAAAATATCACGAATATAATGAAGGGCCCTACGATGATGAAAGAGGTGATAAAGTACTATTGTTTTTACTATCCCATTCAGATTATGATTTTTCGACTGAAAGGCCCACCCTAATGGGAAAAAAAGTGAACCACCCTAATAAAATCCACATATTAAATGTAGAAAATGGCTTACAATAATGTGAGAGATGTTCCAATACTATTGTCTTCAATATTCAATTAAAATTCAATTTTTTATTTTTTTATTTTTTAACAAAAAGGACCACCCTAATGGAAAGTAAATGAACCACCCTAATGAAATATCACATATAATATGCTTTCAGTGGCTAACAATGATATAGGATATGTTTCAATACTATTGCCTTGAATTTCTCAGCAATTGAATTCAAATCGTTCATTTCAAATTCAATTCACCCCCCAACTCAAAAATTTACTAAGTCCCAAAAGGTCGATTTTTTCAAAAAAAAATTTTTTCCAAATAATACCAGATCATGACGTTTCATGCATTTCTTAGACATCTGGCATCAAAAAAAAAAAAAAAAAAAATACGATTTCGGAAATTTCAGATTTTTCATGGGTCAAAAAAGCCAAACTTTGACCGCTTTGGAGGTCCACTTAATGAAGTCCGATTGAGCTCAAATTTTGCATGGGGACTTTTTTCGAGGAGACAAAACTTTTGAGCACTACCATTTTTTGAAATTCGAAAAATCGATTTTCATTGGCACATTATTACATATTCTCTGTTTTATAGCATAGGCTGAATAAGAGAGTTAAACCGAGTGCAGGTCAAAAACAAGGTCTGCTTTCATCGTGAAAATTTATGATCAAATATGTGATAACACCTTAAAATGTTCAATACGATCATTGAACCTTGTTTTTGGAATACTTTTTAGTAAGACGCTAAAGCGTCTTTTCTTCAAATGGACAAATCAGAGTCATATTTTCTTCAACATTTTTAAATGAACATCCTATTTTCATGATTTATCTAATAAATAGAATGTTATTCATGATCACAAACCTCAAACTTTTTTTGACAGGATTCCTATGGTAGTCGGCGAGTGACTTCTGAAATACATGCTAATTGTGCATGAGTCATATAAATCTGTTTGATTTTCATAATAGACCCCTAAGTTCCTGCTCTGAGGTTGCTTGATGTGTAGTTTCCACAAATGTAGGGGAAAAGCACTAATTTTCGACCTACAAGAATTCTGTGGCAATTTTCGGATTTTCATACAAAGTAGACCAAAATTGTATGGATGGGTCGAAAATTGGTGCTTTTACCCTACTTCGTGAGCTTTTTATTATATTATTTCGGCTTTAACGGGGGGGGGGGGGGGGGATGGGTGCGACCCTCTCGGTTGCGTCACTAACTACAAATACAAATATAAATTGGCAAATAACTGAACTATTCGACATTAAAATGAATTTTAACTTACTAAGTGTCCCTTCCTTGAATTGTACTATTTTGAATCATTACGGTGAAATGAGTTTCCTCATCTTTCATCAAATTATAATCAATCAACATGCTCAAAATCATCAAACACTAAATACTTTCATGGCAATAAAACGATGCTAAAAATCTTTTAATCCAATCACGTACGCAATCATTTTTAATCGTCCGATCAGTGCTGCAGTCATATTTCATGACAAAAAAAATCACTAACACGAAAAACACTAAATTCCATTTTGAAGCGAAAAAAATATACAAGGAAAAAAAGCTTATCCAATAACATATCCTCAATATGCACTACGTGGAGTACTAGCAAAATCACAGCATGTTCATGTCCAGCCAGTGAGAAATTCCGATGTTTGGTCATCGCCAGAAAAGAGCTGATAATCGCATTAATTAATTTATTGTATTCACGCGCGCCCACTCACACAGATCCCAGTATGGCTCAACTTCGCACACATTTACCCCTTCTTTCGGGATGAGCTGCAGCCAATAAAAATTAATTGAGCTTTCATTTTCGACGCTATTTTAAATTAATAATGCAAAACTTCCCGATGCCGTTCCCATGGTTTGAAGCGCAATTGCTCCGAACAAGGAAGGAAAATATGGTAAAAATTGAGCACGCAATAAAGGATCGCAAAATGGGAGCAAATAGCTCGTTGCGATGCTTCATTTAGTTTCGCTATTGTATCATATCATTTGCGGAGATTTTTTAAATATTTTTTTTTTATTGCACGCATAATTGTCTCTTAATGTGGGAAATCTATCAGAGTATCTATCTTAGGATCTGATTGTTATTATTGTGATTTGGAAGAAATCCGATAATGTCTATGGCTGAAAATATTGGTAAAACATAAATACCGTAATCCGGGGTAAAATGATCAGTTTTTTGGATATTTTATAGAAATCTCATTTGGAAATGCAAATGTTGCAAGTTTTATATTTACATATCGCTTGTAACTGTACACTGTATTTTGTTTTCTGAAAGATTGAGACATTTAAACATGTTTAAACTACTTTGTGAGATTTTTGGATTTTGCTATTGCTGATATGGGGTAACATTGATCACTCAAGTAAACAATAATCGATAATATTGAAAATGATGTTACATACTAAAATCATGACCCCTGAAGCCGAATATGAAGGCCAGATTCTGATAAGTTATATGAAAAACAAAAACAAAGGAAATTCCACATTATTCATAGAAATTCGTCAATGTGATTCGTGAATTGAAAAAAATAATAAAAATTTTGACAATGGAACCGTCTTAGGCGATACCATTATTAGTATAAATCACAAATCGATATGCACTTGATCCGCTCACTTAGCCTGCTGCGCTCCACGGATGCGGAGCGAACACCATTTTTGCAGGGTTGCTGTCCGGCATTCTTGCAACATGCCTTGGTCATCGTATCCTCACAGCTTCTGCCACCTTCTGGATACTGGGTTCGCCGTGGAGATGGGCAAGCTGGTGGTTCATCCTTCGCTGCCACACGTTTTCCTGCACACTGTCAAAGATCGTCCTAAGCACCCGGCCTTCGGGTATAAATCGCAGCTTCTTGTGGAGGCCATAGTAGACCCGACTTCCACTGATGATGCGCCTCCTTATTTCATGGCTAACGTTATTATCAGTCATCAGCAAGGATCCAAGGAAGACCAACTCGTCGACCACCTCGAACGTATCTCCGTCTATCATAACACTTCACAAACTTGTGTCAAAATATTTACCCAGTTTTAGTTATAACAGTTTTAAAATTGATTGTCTTATTCGAACTTTTGCCCCACCGGTGGGACAAGAGTTCGAATCTAGTGTGGGGCAAAAGTTCGCTGACTAAAACACAAAATATCGATCCTTTTATGACAGGCATACTTTACAACAGCCGTAAACTTAAGTTTGACGAAAAATACACACTAAATTTTCATAAAAAAAATTGCCCAAAACCGGGTTAATTGTAATATATTCAAAAATAGCAGTGTTTCACAAAAATATGTGGAAATGTAAAATTTTGGTGACAATTTTCACACGATCAGACAAATTTAACTGAATTTGAAGATAATTTGTGGATTTTAGGCAATTTGCAAATTTTTCCGTGATTTTACACATGGGTCGAACTTTTGCCCCGCTGATTCGAACTTTTGCCCTACTATGGGCCAAAAATTGTTTTCAAGCATCTATGCAAAAACTAATACACCTCAAAGCAACCTTATGATAGGCCTAGAAACGCCCTTACATAAAATATTGAAAAAGATTTTATCTTCAATTGGTTCCATGCAACGAAAGTTTGACAAAAATTACAATATTCACGTCGAAAAACAACAAATAGCCATAACTTTTCCAAATCTTAATCGATTTTTATGATACTTGGATTGAAAGTCTCTTACTTGAATAGCATTCAAACCACCATGATATTTATAAGATTTGTTTTGAATTGAGCAGGAAATCTTGAAAAGAAACTCTTACCCCACTCGAACTTTTGCCCCACTTTACTCTATTACATTAAAGGTATTCAAAAACAACACCTTGATATTAGCGTTTGAACTTTTGTGTCGACTTAAGCGTCCGGGTATTGATGCACCACGGTATGCAGTGCACTGTTTTAGGCAGAAAAAATGAATGAATTAGTGATTATCGCGGTTCGAACCACAGGCATTTCAGGTCAGGTAATCAAACTACAAACTTTACTTACATTCAAATGTTAAAATGATTATATAGCATTTGCATTGCATCAGTTCTTTAAAGTGTTTTAAAATCTGTTGGTTTCAAAGCCTTTACATGGTTTAATTTGATAATTCCACGGTCAAATAGAGCTGTCCGGATTGTGATGCACAAGTGTCCGGATTTATAAACAAGACTTGCTGAAGTGTCCGGATTTAAGGACAAGACAAGCTTCTGTATTTTAACCATTTTCATGGCATATTATCAATTTTTATCCTAAAGTTAATCATTCTCACTAAGATCTTACATTAAACTGTTTGCTACATAAAAATATTTTATAAAATTCACAAAGAAATATTTTGAAAATGCGGTTTAAACATTTGTGACAACTTAAGTGTCCGAGTATTGATGCAGTACGGTATATCGTGTGGCAGGTACAATAATACTCTATGCCCAGAAAAGTCAAGAAAATTTCCATTACGAAAAGATCCTGGACCGACTGGGAATCGAACCCAGACATCTTCAGCATGACTTTGCTTTGTAGCCGCGGACTCTAACCACTACGCTGCTGGAAATGTTGAATCGATATATAATGAAATGACATGTGGGATGCACATGTCACACCAGTTCATCTTTTGCTTCCTCGCGTTTCAGGCGGGTGTACAGGTCTGCCAACTTTTCAAATGTTCGGCTGACATGGACCATCCGCGAAGCAACCAAATTGACTGGATCTGTTGCAAATCTTACCCCGGCTGTTAAGCTCAGCTCTCCGCATAACATCTTCTAACACAATATTGAACAACAGGCACGAAAGTCCACCACCATGTAGAAGTCCTCAGCGGGATCCAAATGAACTGGAATGTTCGCCTGTAACCTTCACACAATTTTACACACCTTCCATCGTCGGTCTTATCAGTCTCGTGAGCTTCCCGGGAAAGCTGTTCTCGTCCATGATTTTCCATAGCTCTACGCGATCGATACTATCGTATGTCGCCTTGAAATCGATGAAGAGGTGATGCGTTGGGACTTAGTATTCACAACATTTTTGGAGAATTTACCATACAGTAAAGATCTGGTCCGTTGTCGATCGGCCGTCAACAAAGCCGGCTTGATGACTTCCCACGAACGTGTTCAGTGTTCAATAGGTGACAGACGACGAAAAATGATCTGGGATAATACTTTGTAGGCCGCATTTAGAATGGTGATCGCTCGAAAGTTCTCACAATCTAACTTGTCGCCCTTCTTGTAGATGGGGCATATTACTCCTTTCTTCCACTCCTCTGATAGTTGTTCTGTTTTCCAGATTGTGCTTATCAGCCGTTGCTGACAAATGGCCAGCCTCTCTGAGTCCTTCTTGATGAGTTCAGCTCCGATAGCATCCTTACCAGCAGCTTTATTATTCTTGAGCTGGAGAACGGCATCCTTAAGCACCCTCAAAGCTAGGGCTAGTTGGCTGACGAAGGCATTTCCTCTGTTGTCTCGACCCTCATTACCTGTGGTCTCAGCACCATTCAGGTGCCCACCATAGTGCTGCTTCCACCTTTCGATCACCTCACGCTCGTCCGTCAAGATTCTCGCATCCTTCTCCAGACGGCGTTTTTTCTCTCGAAAGACACGGGCTGCTGTTGCCGTTTCCATTTATAACGTTCCACGTTCTGCCGGGTCCCCTGATGCATTATGACCGCCATTTTTCTCCTCCATAATCTGCCTATATTCCTCGTCGAAACAATCGTACCGTCGATTCCGTCCCATGTACCCGACGGTGCTCAGCTGCATTGTTGATAGCTACTTAAAATGTTCTTTAGCTGTTCTCAACACCCTCTTCTGGCAATGCAGCTTCGAGGTGCTACGCGTATGCAGTTGCAACATCCGGTTGCTTAAGCCGCTCTAGGTCATACCAGTACACAATGGACCGAATAGACAATTTAGCCGGAAAAAAGTGTTCTCTCTGTTCTCGTCGATTTTAGACATTCGATGTCTTCAGAGAAGTTATTCGTAATTGAGTTTTACATCATTTAAGAAAAAAAGTTGAATAGGGTGGCTTTTATTTAACTTAAATTTTTGATTCAAACTTTTTTGTTTGATGAAATTTGTGGCTGCGCTCTTCTGCAAACTTTTAGAAAATGTTATGTTGAACAACTTTGTCGAAGACACTTTTGATCTAACTCTTCATTTGAGCTAAGTAAATTGATTTTGAACGTTTTTACTTAGGGTGGACCCAAAAACAGGTATTTTGATCTAACTTTTTATTTTCAGTTTTACCTAGGACAGGACGTGACAGCTCAACTAAGACTGCCCCGTTGTTTTTCAGTCGATAACGATGCAGAAGCCAGTGCTACCAGTATCCTTTTTAGGCAAATCTTCTGAACAAATTTAAATATCAAGTCTCATAATTTGGTAGTATTTTGCACGCTTCATTAATTCAATGCACTAGAGGATGCTAGCTTTTAAAAACTCAGGATTATTTAAAAAACCAACGATATTTTTAGAGGAAATTGAAACAAATACCATAATTTTGCTTCCATTAAGTATTTTGTATTTTTTAAGCATTGTAGGAGCACATGCGGTGAACTTAACTTCGAATTTTAAAAGATTTGAAACATAAAGATTTTATGCAAAATGTTCAAACTTTTGATGAAAACCCCAATTTATGAACTAGCAACACGGCCTGAGCAGCAACAAAGTGTCCGGTTGCAATTCAACTCAACGATGTGAAAGTTGGCCTTTGCCAAAACGACCAATGAAAAATGGTCTTTTTTGACAGGCAATTGGTTTCATTTTTGCACTTTCAGCTGACACGTCTTGTCTTAGAGTTTTACGTGAAGATGGTCTTCAGAAGAGTTGCAGAGGAAGTATAGATACACATTTTTGCTGAACATCGCAAGTTTGTAATTCTTGTGATTTTGAAGTTATAAGCAAATTTAAGTGAAAAACTATGAAATCTTTACGTGCTCATAACTTATGGAGTTGATTCGATATTTTTTTCTTTTAGTGCCTTTTGAAATGCCATACAATAGGCAACTTTTGCTGCAAAAACCATGAGAACGTAATTTGTGTAAATTGAGAAAATTCAATTCAGAAATACACTTTAAAAGTCAAAGTTCGCCTGTAAGTCACAAGATTTTAAAGTTAACGGCAAACTGCCTTCAGCAAAGTTGTAGGTTTTAGCTAGAACTACAACTTTTTCATACGGAACCTCATGGAGAAATGTAAAACAAAAATATGTAGAACTTATAATACATTTTACTATTAGTTAACACAAAATTATTCAAGTAGTAGCAATATAATTGTACTTTTTTATTGTCAATAATTTTCCAAACCTGCACCTTGGCTTCTTTAATAATGTTAGATTATTCCACCATTTCCACAGTTCTGTACCGCAGGACACTATTGTATATATTCAGTCACAATGACGAAACTTTTAAAGTTGTATTGGCACCATTTTATACTTTGAATTATATGTGAAATATACCACTGAGTACTGATGAAATAATAATAAAATTATAATACCATACAAAGTTCACTACAGCAAGTATATGAAAGCGACTACTGATATACTCACTTAATGTTTTATAGTTATAAATATAAGGTGACCTACATCCGAATAGTATCATCATTTCTTCACATTTTGTTTCACATTTCTCTAAAAAGTGGTATATGGAAAAGTTGAAGATCTAGTTAAATTCTACAACTTTGCTGGAGACAGCACGCCGTTAACTTTAAAATGTTGTGAGTTACAAGCGAATTTAGAGTTTTTCAAGCGTATTTTTGAAGTAAATTTTCTCAATTTACAAAAATTACGTTCTCACAGTTTTTTCAGCAAAAGTTGGTCAAACCGGGCGACCGTCGGTACTGTACGTTGTTAACGACGAAGAGTTTTTGGCGCAGTTTAACCATTACCAGATAGTGGTCAGAGTCGATGTTGGCGCAACGCTATGTCCTGACGTCGATAATGTCGGAGAAGTGCCGTCCATTAATCAGAACGTGATCGTTTTGTGATTCTGTCTACTGTGTGTTTTCCAAGTGTATCGGTATGGAAGGCTGCGCTGGAAGCAGGTGATACGAATGGCCGTATTCTTAGAGGCAGCGAAATCAATTAGTCGCAAGCCGTTCTCGTTCTTTAGTCAGTGGGCGCTGAACTTTACAATAGTCGGTTCGAACTCCTGGTCAACCTGAGCGTTCAGATCTTCTATGATGGTTTTGACGCCGTGACCGTTTATTATGCTGAAGTTGAAGAACCGGCCTTTGAGCCTCAGCTTGCACATTCTCTGATTGATAAGCCACCACCCGATCACGCGTCTCTGCATTTTACCCATCACCATAAAAGGCTCTTGTAGATGGCACCATTGATCCCTTCCAACTCAATTCCTGCAACGCGTGCTTCAGCTTATCGGCGAGTATGCGTGTGCTGCCGATGATATTGGGAGATTTATAGTTCCACGTACCGAGCTTCCTATTAGGCATTTCACGGCGAAATTCTCTCTCTTTCGCTCTTTAACGAAATTTGAAAGCAATGGTGCCAGTTCCTGTCAACGAGGTAGGTGCCAGCACTTGTTTTAAAAATATAAAACTTGCGACCTTTGCATTTTCAAATGAAAAATTTAAGAAATATCCCAAAAACTGATCAATGTTACTCCGGATCACGGTACATCTAAGTGCAAAATCATGAATTTTGAGCGACGGCTTGGTATCAGCAAGGTATAAGTTCATGATACACAATATCATCAATGTGGCCCTATAGTGGCTCCTCCGGAACTGACATCCGGTGACAATGTTCTGTAAATGACCATAATAGCTTCCAAACTGGAACATGTGAAACATATTTTATCAAATATATCAATGATCCATTGAATTTTGAATTATTTTGATTTCTTGCATTTTTTCCACAATTTTTGTTTTAAAGTATCCCAGGTGCCCAAACAAATTTTGACTTAAACTTGGAACCATAATTGAATTCAAAAATGTATATGCATGAATCAAAAATATAACTTATTTGTAACTTGTGCCATCTATAATGATAGAAATCTTCTTCTTCTTCTTTCTGGCGGTACGTCCCAACTGGGGCCTGCTTCTCAGATAAGTGTTCTTATGAGCACTTCCACAGTTATTAACTGAGAGCTTTCTTTGCCGTTCGACTGTTTTTGCATGTGTATATCGTGTGGCAGATACGAAGATACTCTATGCGCTGGGAATCCAGAAAATTTCCTTTATGAAAAGATCCTCGACCAGCGAACCCACGACCCTCAGCATGGTTATGCTGAAGAGCTGCGCGTTTATCGCTACAGATATCTGGGCATTATCAGAAATCATTGTTTCGAATAGTTGAAATATTTAAGTATAATTTTTTTTCACAAAGTCTTTATTATTTTATGAATACAAGAAAGAGAACTACCTTTCATGCATTGAACATGTACGGGGATGAACCAGCCTTGGGCTGAATTTCCCCTTAATAAAGAGTCAATCAATCAATTGAACATGTTCCATCCTTGTGCTAAGTTTGCTGTTCCGCTCAAGAAAAGTAAAAATTTCTGCTCAAAAAATTTCCTACAGTGAGATCCATTTGAATTGACATTTCTTTTCAACTGCGTACTGCGATCAAAGAAAAATGCTTTTCTTGAGCATTTTTGCAAGAAATTTCCCATGCATCAAGATAGGCCATTACTTTTCTGTTGAAGTGCATACTTCGCTTTAGCCGCAGTGTAGCATTTGAACGCGTTCAGTTTGCGTTCCAGTTAAAATTTTTGAACGAGAGATCAAGTAGGCTTGAACATTGATCAGTTCAAAAATTTGAACTCAAAGGAGCTAAAAAGTGAACTCGAAAGGAAAATAGTGTTCATTGCAGAACTAAAACATATTTAAAAGCAGGAAGATTTACAAAAGATGTCAATGTTCGTTAAGGTTGCATACATTGTGTGTGATATTAATTCAATGTAGTTAAAAGTAGTGTTTTTAAGTTTTCTGCTTCACGGTGCAGCGTGAGCAGCGTCAGAATCTTGCCCGCTAGTTCAATGTTTACTGCGTTCACGTGCAAAATTAGAACGCGTTCAGTTCACTTTTGGCTCGCGTTCAGTTTAAAATGCATCACTGCTAAGCCGAGTGGTTAGAGTCCACGACTACTAAGCAAAGCCATGCTGTAGGTGTCTAAGTTCGATTCCCGGTTGGTCCAGGATCTTTTCGTAATGGAAATTTCCTTGACATCTCTGGGCATAGAGTATCATCGTACCTGCCACACGATATACGAATGCGAAAATGGCAACTTTGACAAAGAAAACTTTCAGTTAATAACTACGGAAGTGCTTATAAGAACACTAAGCTGAGTAGCCGGCTCTGTCTCAGTGGGGACGTTGATACCAAGAAAAAGAAGGAAAAGAAGAAGAAGAAGAAAAAGAAGAAGAAGGAGAAGAGGTGAATCATTCTGAACAATTTCAACCCGCTGATCGATGTTACCCCGGATTAAGGTATTTTTGTTGATATTTTCTCAGCAAATTTTGTGAATGTTAGTTATTCAATGAACACTAAGCGATGTATGCATATTTGTGTGTCGTAAAATAGCATATAACGCAGTATATCTACCCTATTGACATTATTCATCGCAAAAATATGATATATATGTTTCTCCATTCCCATTGCACATATTTATGCACTAAAAACCCTTTCAACAAACAAAACTTCCCGCCACTGATTACCCATTTGCTGTCTATACTTCCAGTGCCACCGAAGGGCGCGTACGGAACTGGTGCGGGGTACGGTTCCGGTGCCGGCGGAATGTACGGCCCGGGAACAAACCACGGGACGGGTCCGGGCGGAAACAGCCTGGAAAAAGTGCGCAACACCCAAATGCCGGCGTCGATTCCCTCGCGGCAACCACCCCACTGGATACTGAACAGCAACGGCGCTATGGCGAGCAGTCGTGCAGGGTCAAATGCGGTGCTGTTGGTGGCAGTGCTCGTTTCGGTGCTACCTCGCTGGACCGCGACTAGGTGGAGCGGGCTGGTGACGACCCTTGCGAGCAGTTGTTCGCTGATGATTTATAGTCTGTTGATGTTGCTGACAGTTACATGAAATTATGTCTACTGCTGTTGGGTGTTATCATTACTGTTAGGATGCGTGTGCATATTATCATCATTATAAATACATCTATAACTCTAAAAACGAATATATCGGTATGGAAACATGCTCGCACCCACTTGCGCGAATGGAGAGCAAAGAGGCGGCCAAGAGAGGCGTTGGAGGAGCGGAATTCATACACTGTTGCTGAGGTGACCCAGTGGAATGTTATGCGGCGGGGTCAAACTTGTGCTGGAATGCTGGATATGGAGGTCAGTATGACATTTTGTTGTTGTGTATATTACGATTTAGGTGATACTTTTGATCTGTCTTTTTCATATTGCTATCAATACTGTGTTACAAACATTTCATACCGTTGGAAATTCATATCATATTCAAAATGAAATGTTATGGAAATGAATGATGTTGGTGAACTTACTACAAATCAGGATGTGCACAATATTTAATTGGAAAGATTATCTCTAGCATTGACAACAATGATAAAATTGCGACACGTAAAAATATTTTAGTCGCTTGGTTTCTATGGACCTATGCACGGGTTCACTATTTGACGTTTGAGGGGTGCCGTGTTATTTATGTGACCATGGAAACTAGTGAATTCGGCACCGCTCAAACGTCAAATTAGTGAACTCGTGCATAGGTCCATAGAGGAAAAGGAAGCAATTGAAATGGTATTTTCCACGTATATGGCAACCCCAATCCCACTCAATGGATTTGACAGTAGCCAAGATCAATTGAGTATCCACATTGAAATGCATTTGAGTATCCAACGGTTGCTTAGAACATGTTCAATTCGAAAAGATGGCGGCGTCGCAGACTGGTGGTATTTTCTCAAACGAAGCAAATGGGTTAAGTGTTTTTTTCATATAAGGGATGTTCAAAATTCATTTTCTATTTATGTCCTATCAGACAAATTACTCGCAAGTGGCTTTTCATACATTAAAAATGCTGACAGTTAAATCAGAGCTGTTAGACATTATCCTCGATAGCGCCGCTATAACCGTTGATGCCCTTTTACAGGCATATTCAACGTGGCTAGCGAAGCTGAGCTAGTCATCGATCACTATCCCAAGATACCACCCACCGAGATAAGTGCCCGTTGCTTGTACTTGTGGTTATTGACCACCACCACGTCATACTTGTAGTGGGTCAGTCTCAGTTTTTTAGACCTCATTCATTCCTCTATTATGGAGATAGTGTGCGCTACTGTCAACTCTACTTCCTCCATCGATTCACCATAGATGATCTCGTCGATGAGGCCAACAATGTCGTCATACATCGCATTCCATAACATCGGACCCAAGATTAAACCTTGGGGTACTTCCGTGGTAATTCGAACGCTTTTCTGTCATAAAGTAAAACCCTACCATCAAAATAGTGATTAAGAAGCTTAAATTATTACACCGGATCCTTGAGGTTATGAAATGCGTGGGCTATCGCTTCCCAGTTTGCACTGTTGAATGTATTCTTCACATCCAGAGTGACAACCGCACATTAACGAATGCCGCTCCTTTTATGCTCGATTGCCACCTCAGCTGTCTGAACGACCGACTGGATAGCGTCCAGAGTTGATATTTCTTTCCTAAATCCACAATGGTTGTTGGACAGGCCGCCCGCACCTTCCGTATACGGTAATAGCATGCTGAGGATTAAGCTCTCCTACAACTTGCTCGTCGTATCTAGACAAAACGTCGAGAAGACAAAAGGTCGAAAGTGATTTGCATGGTTGGAATCTTTGAAAAAAGATTTTCGACCTTTTGTCCCTCTTGTTCTTCGACCTTTTGTCTTTCGAACTTTTGTCATAGATTCCGCTTCCGTACTTCCGGAAAGATTTATTTATTTCTCTCTTAATCAACAGGCTATTGAGCCCTAATGATGGCTATAAAAAATTAAAAATAATACACAACCACATACAAAAAATATTGGAAAGCCACAACACTTAAAATCTAGCTGAAAACATTAAAAAATCTACCTCGAAGCACGTCACGTAACACGTTAATATCGAATTCTCCAGCTACTCTGTAGAACGTCCTTTATAGACCGGTTATGGCGCAGTCAACTCCGTAATTGGTGCGTTGGGTTTGCGGCCGAAACATTGAAGTGATACGCAAAGCTATAGTTGAGCAATACTCCAATATTGAATGAATTAACGCACAGTAGATCGCCTTCAAACAGTGAATGTCTTGGTCGCTCGAAAAATAAATCCAACGGATGATGAAGCTTTGTGCAACATGTACGACAAGTGATGTCTAAAAGTCAGCTGACAGTCAAGTATCACTCCAAGATCCTTGATTCGTACAACTCTTTCCAGAATGACACCAGAGAAGGTGTAGTTGTACAATTTTTGGTTTTTCAAACGGGAAAAGGTGATAATGGAGCATTACCGTAAACCCAGATCATACGATTACTGTGACACCAGCATTGGCGTAGGAACAAGGGGGGGGGGGGGGGGGGTCTGGCCCTCTCCAGAATCATCCAACACCCCCCCCCCCCTTCAGAGTTTTTGATGATAATAAAAAATATAACAAATCGACACGTAGCTAAATCTTCTGAATCAATGTAAGTACCGTAATCCGGGGTAACATTGATCAGCGGGGTAACATTGATCAGCGGGGTAACATTGATCAGCGGGGTAACATTGATTGGGATGACTAATCTTATTAAACGTTCAAATAAAGATTTATTGATGAAACATTTTCAAACCATGAATGGTGCCTCTCTGTCGTATATTCATAAGCTAATGATAATTAAGGTTTTTGCCAAAATTGCGTTTAGTTCATGCGCAAATTTGTCAACTTTTTGAAACAATGATTTCTATCATTTTCACTGACACTACCGAAAATTCATGTCTCACATGAGTTTTGCAGACGATGTGATCAAGGAAAATGCGGTTCTTACTAAAAATGGCATCGCCGAAAACGATTCCGTTGTCAAATCTTTCATAAGTTTATTCAATTAGGCAACATTAACTAATTACTATTACGAATGTAGAATTTCCTGAGGAAATTGCCTACTTTTAGGCGTATTCCGCGGTTCAAGGTGTTTTTAATTTTGAAATAACTCAAAAAGTAAATGACTTGTAAGAGTTTGGTCTTCATATTCGGCTTCAGGGGCCCTGATTTTAGTAAGTAACGACATTTCCAATATTAGCGAACGTTGTTTACTTGGGTGATCAATGTTACCCCATATCAGATGAATCAAAAAATCACTTAAAACATTTATTTAAACATGTTTAAATCTTTCGAAAAACAAAATAAAGTACATCGTTAGGAGCGGTGGGTGCCAGTACTTGTTTTAAAAATATGAAACTTGTAACATTTGTATTGTGAAATGAAAAATTTAAGAAAAACTAAAAAAAATGATCAATGTTACCCCAGATTACGGTACTGAAGATATTTTTGTCAATAACAAGAGTCATGGTTATTGACAAATATCTGTTCAGTAGTTACGTTTTCTTATGTTGTACAACTCAAGTGAGGAAACCTCGCTTGTCTCACATAGCAGCAGCTTGGTGGTTTCGACTTCGATGAATCGCGCGACGACCGATAGCTTAACCGTTGCAGTCGATCGTATGGTTACTGTTAGAAATAACTTTTTGTTGTTCGCAATTTTTCGACATCTCCGTTGCAAAAAATACCCTGGTACAAAAAAAGCGTCAATATCCTGGAAATTCGATTCCCAAAATTCGTTTCAAATCCAAATAATACTGTTTCAGCATAAATCAGCATAGGGAACATGCATTCTGATTTTGTTCGAGACGCGGAGGGCTCTGAGAGATTAAAACACTTCCTTTTAGCAGTACCAGTGGTAAACAGCTTTAAAGCTGGAATGTATTGGGAATTCATTAGACAATAGTTCACAATGTTTAAACCGAAATGCTTACATTCAGTATTATCTCAACCAGAATCCGCAAATGAACAATTCAGATGATACTTAATCAAACAACGAAGCTCTATCCTAAATGTGTAACGAAAGGTTCAAATTACAAATTCATTCAAAGTAACTACGGCACAAATTGTAGGTTTTAATTCAACTCACGGTTTTCCTGATATCTCTGTCTTAAGGCTACCAAAGTTGCTGCCTCGCTCTTAATTAGACGTATTCCTTTCCGACTGATCCGATGCACGGCGATCAAAGTCCTGTTGGCTAACGTGCGTAATTGTTGACTCCTACGAAAGGTTGTGGTTATAATTATGGATATAGGGAACATGTCGTTCCAGCCTTGCATGGATGAAACTACAGGCTGTTTCGATCAAGTTGTTAGTTGCCGTCTTCCATACCGTAATGTAAGAATCACAAATAGCGTGCGCACTTAGTAGCAGAATACTTTCTAGAGGGTTTGGGTAAATAAACTGTCTTATACAATTGTTGGAGATACTCGATCCACGCTTTGTAGTCGTTTCACTATAACTTTCCCTTTTCTGTCTTTCCTTTGATGACGGCCTTTTGACAGTTCTCATTTAGGGAGCGTTCGGAACTCACAGTACGGATTTTTGATTACAGTGGTTTTCAACATTCCCCCGCCCGTGAAGTTCCGGGGATCCCTCGTCCACTTCTTGCCCTGGCTTCGCGTGAATGTCTAACAGCGCTAATTTTACGGTTGGCCTCGTAAAAACGCCCTCGCATGTCTGTACTACCGCTCTTCTAACTTGGCCATCTTTTCCTGGTAACACTTCGATGATTCGTCCTCTCTGCCAACCGTTGCGCTTATTTTCATCGACTATTAACACCAAATCTCCAGGTGTCAGAGGATTAGTCTGGCGAAACCATTTTGTACGCCTGGCTAATGTTGGTAGATACTCGTGAACCCATCTCTTCCACATTTGGTTGACCAAATATTGAGTAAGCTTCCAGCTATCCCTTAGTGTTGCACCTTCGACCACAGGTGCTGTTCTCGGTTGGACGACTCCTCGGGTACCGTATAACAGGAAGTGGTTAGGTGTGAGTGCTTCTTGATTGGCGTTTTCGAGAGGGATAAATGTAAGCGGTCGTGAGTTAATCATGGCTTCCGCGTCTAGCAAAACGGTCTCTAGTACCTCATCGGATGGATGACGAGGGTGTTCTGTAATTGCCATCATAGCCATCTTTACTGAGCGAACCATCCTCTCCCAGCAACCGCCCATGTGGGGCGCAGACGGGGGGTTGAAGTGCCAGGTGGTTCTCGCGTTCGTGAACGTATCAGCACAGTCCTCGTGTATAGCTTGGAGTTGTTCTCTCAAAAGGTTACTGGCTCCTACGAAACACGTTCCATTGTCCGTGTAAAATGCAGATGGAGAACCTCTACGAGCCACGAATCGCCTTATCGCCATCACGCAGGATTGCGTCGAGAGGCTATGAACTACCTCTAAGTGCACAGCACGCGTTGCGAGGCACGTAAACAACGCCACCCAACGTTTAACCAAGTTTCGCCCTTGTTTTACCAAGAGTGGTCCGAAATAGTCGATGCCGGTGTAGTTGAATGCACGTATGTTTGGTGTCAATCGGACCTCAGGAAGAGGAGCCATCATTGGTGGACTGGGTGTCGCTTTCTTCACCTTGCAGTGTAAGCATGCTTTAATGACACGATTGACTACTCGTCGAAGCTGTGGGATTCTGAAGCGTTGAAGTAGTTCGTTGATCACAGTATTATGGTTGATGTGAACGAAACGTCTGTGATAGCTGTCGACAAGAAGTATCGTTAGGAGATGATCTTTCGGTAAAATAATGGGATACTTAGCTTCAAATGGGGCGGTAGGGGCAGCCCCAATTCTGCTATACATCCTCATTACTCCGTTGTCGTCAATAAATGGACACTCCTGATACAGCACGCTCCTCTTCTCAATCTGCTTTGGTGACTCGTTCTGGTGTTCTCTATTATACTGCAGAGTACAATATTCATCTGGGTAGACTTCGAGCTGTACTTGACGCCACAGAAAGTTTTCTGCCTGTAGAAGTTCGTCGCTGGACAAACCGCCGTAGATTTTGTGTCCACGCATCATCTTCACCGACCTGAGCATGTATGCAGTTGAACGTAGCAAACGACTGAATTTAGAGAATCGAGTAACATTTATTAGTGGTTTTGGGAGTTCTCGATGGGAGTGAAAAACCGATCGGAGTTCTTCGTTCGTACGCCATTCGTTTTTGATTTGTGGCCATTTATCCATTGGTTGGTAGAGAAAGCTATCTCCAATGAAATAGCGTGCACTTGGGTTGAAATCAGGACCAGTTCCCCACTTCGTAGCATCGTCGGCTACGTTCAATTTGGTCGGGACATAGTGCCACTCGTTGCATTCGGTGCTATTCAGTATTTCGCCTATCCGAAATGCAACGAAAGGATGGTATCGACGACTGTCAGACTTTACCCAGGCGAGTACAGTTGAAGAATCGGTCCATATGTGTCGGCTTTCAATTGACAAATCAAGAGAACTACAGATTGTTTCCATTAGGCGACAGCCGATTACTCCAGCTTGAAGCTCAAGTCGTGGGATGGACAACGGTTTCAACGGTGCTACTTTGGTCTTTGCGGCTATGATGCCACAATGAACAGTTCCCGCTTGAACGATTCGCAAATAAGCAACGCAAGCGTACGCAAGCTCACTGGCATCAACGAACAGATGAAGCTGAATGCTGGCTGGTAGTTTACTGTCTGCTCCTCCGAACACACAACGCGGTATTTTGACGTCATCCAATCGCTTCAATAATTGTGTCCAGTCCTTCCACATTTCTTGCAGTTCGGGTAATATTTGCTCGTCCCAATCCGTCCCAGTTCTCCAAATTCGTTGCATCAGTATCTTGCCATGCACGATGAAGTGTGATATAAATCCGCACGGATCGAATAGCGACATAACCAACTTCAAAACCTGTCTCTTTGTAGGGGGTATATTCTGCGCCAAAAGTAGCTCCATGTCCTCTTTAAGGGTTGTATCGAACGAAAACACGTCTACAGTTGGCATCCACACCATTCCTAATACTCGCTCGATATATACGGACGCATCCATGCTCAGCGACTTCTTTTCGAGGCTCTGGCTTTCTCCTAGCTGCTCTAACACTTCTTCAGAATTTGACGAAAAGTTGCGAATTTCAAAACCACCTTGCGCGTGTACGTGTTTCACCTCTGCTACCAATTTGACGGCTTCCTCCACTGTATCCACACTATCAAGGTAGTCGTCTACATAGTGAGCCTTGATTATTGCTTCAGTTGCCTTCGGATAATTAGCCTTGAACTCCTCAGCGTTTTTGTTTTTCACGAACTGTGACGAACAGGGGGAACAGGCTGCTCCAAATGTTGCCACATCCATCACATAAATCTGTGGCGGATCATCCAGATGCTCGCGAAACAGGAATCTCTGATACTGCTTGTCTTCTGAGATTATCTGAATTTGATGGAACATCTCGCGTATGTCTCCACATATGGCCACAGATCTCTGCCTAAATCGCAACAGTACATTGAACAACGACGTCAGCATATCCGGTCCTTTTAAAAGCATGTCGTTGAACGACAGACCATTCACTCGAGCTGCTGCATCCCAAATTAAACGAACTTTCTGTGGCTTTTTTGGATTTCGTACAACCCCGAGGGGTAAATACCATAACCGATTATTTTCCGTGGATTCTAGCTCTTCTTTGGTTATCTTGTGAGCATATCCCTTCTCCTCATATTCTCTAATCAAGCATATCACTTGATCTCGTAATTGCAGGTCCTTGTTAAGTCGGTTTTCTAGGGACCTCAATCTGCGTAACGCTAGAGGGAGGCTATCTGGGAAGGTCGGCCTATCGTACTTCCACAGCAATCCAGTCTCGAACCGTCCATTTATTCTACGTGTC
Organism: Aedes aegypti; assembly: GCF_002204515.2. Lineage (NCBI taxonomy): Eukaryota > Metazoa > Arthropoda > Insecta > Diptera > Culicidae > Aedes > Aedes aegypti. The sequence continues at coordinate 308,539,078 of NC_035108.1, forward strand.
GTTCGTTCAAGGATCTCCACAGCACGAATGTTTTCTAAGGACTCAATAGGTGAAGATACCGCTGCTTCGTCAATAGCAAAAAACTTTTTCATCATATCGTGCAGTTCATGATTCCCAACCTGCTTTTCTGTGTGAATATGCAACTGTTCGACTGCCGCAAAGTTTTCTGATTGTTTGCCGTAGATGCTCCATCCTAGCCGGGTCTTGACCGCCACTGGCTCATTTGGTTTTCCCTCTCGTGCTTTCAGTGTAGTCAGGAGTTGCACATGCTCGATGCCAATGATGATCCTAGGTATTGCATTGACATAGTTGCACAAAGGAAGTCCTCTTAAGTGAGGGTACGTCTTCTGCAACTGGTCATAATTAAGCGTCTGACTTTGTAGCTTTAACTTCTGCACTGTTCGGACGTTGTTAAGCCTAAACTGGCTCTTGAGTCCACTTCCGGAAATGTTGACCTTTACCCGTTGTGACCCTTTTTCTTCCCGTGAGATGTTTCCAGTCCAACCAAGCCAAAGGGATTCAACTGGACCGACAACGCCTAGCTCCGTTGCTAATTCAGCTTCCATCAGTGTGGTTTGGCAACCATCGTCCAAAAACGCAAATGTTTCAACCGATTTCCCTCCATTTTCAAGAGTTACTGGTAGGTACCGGAAGAGACAATTCGTCGACTGGGATTCAAGAGCGATATGATGGCTGCACGAAGTGCAATTGTTACAGGAACCACTAGGACCAGCGTTGACTTCGGAAACTGTCTGATAATGGAGCAAAGCATGATGACGCATGCGACATCCATCAATCCCACACTCTTTTCCCGCACGACACGGCCATTGCCTGTGTGGGATCAAGCATGTTCTACAAAGTCCCTTGGAACGAATCGCCTTCCATCGTCCATCTAAATCCAAGGCAGTAAATTGTGGACAGCCTGCTATCTCATGCTTATCGTCGGCGCAATACCAGCAAGCCTTTTTGGTCGACTCATGTGTCTGGGAAAATCGTGTCTGACAACCAGCGATTGTCGTCTTGGTTTGGTCCTTCTCCGCATTTGCATGTACATACAGTTTCAAGTTATTTCGTTCCGGTTTGTTTCTCGCCGACGGGGATAACATATCTAATGGAAGAGTGACATCCGATGCCGTATCGGTGAGTTCGGTCATAAATTCCCCGAATGTTGCCAGGTTGACATCCCCCTGCGTCCGTTTATACCATGACCATTGCATTTTTAGTTGCGGTGGAAGTTTTTCTACCAACTCATGTAACAACATCGGATTGCGCAGGTGGTCTAAGAGCTGTGCCACGTACATATGGTCTACCAAGTTACGCACGGCCATTCCAAAGTTGATGATTGACTGTAGATTCTCAGCCCTTGGTGACGGAACGGCTCGCAGTGCTTGCATTAGACTGTAAATTAGGATCTCCGGGCGCCCATACAGTTTTCGCAAGGTCTCCATAACGTGGGGCACTGATTGTGGCATCAATAATCGGCTTTTTACAGAATCCAATGCATGCCCCCGCAAACAACGCTGAAGCCGTGCAAGATTTTCCGCGTCTGTGAATCCACACGCCATCGTGCTGTTATAAAACGAGCTGGAGAATAAAGGCCAATCCTGGGGGTCTCCAGAGAAAGCGGGTAATTCCCGTGGCATTACTTGACGCGCCGCTAATTGTGCGCTAGTAGGAGCTGACTGATAGGAGAATCCCGTTTGCTGTCCTTCCTGATATCCATTCTGTGAAGCGTGAATCTGTTGGTGTGACGCTCCTCCTTGATCGGCTCGTGAAGCAGGTTCATACACTGTGTATGTTGATCTAGCTTGTGGCAAATGTACTGGATTTTGTACCGGTAAACGCTCCGAGTCAGACACACCAAAGTTCCTTGTCCCATGAACGGCCGTGTCAAGTAAACCTAATGGAACATCGGACGATTTACGGCCTGGAACCGTAGTCTCGAGAGACAGACCCTTGGCGAATTGAGTCGAGAGTGGAACAGCAGATGGTATTGAACCAGAAGCGTAGTTTGATCCGGTAGGCACGACTGACACCACTTGTGCTACGGACGTAGTTTTAGGAATAATATTTGAATACAGGTCAGTATTCCCGGGACCTCCGTTTGTTCGTGTTCCTGGTTGCGTAAACATACCCATTGCTAAGATTGGATTTCTTTTCAGCGCAGTTGGTTGGTCCATTGAGACTTGGAGTAGTTCGTTCGATTCTGAACGTGGTGTAGAAGTAGATGCTGGGATGATTAAAGACCTTTCAGCTAGTGTAGCTACGGGCTTCGGCTCATGGGTACCGGATACCGCAACACAAGATGCAGTCTGCTGATTGGTGGTTCCACATGACGACCTTGTAACCGGTATGTTTGCACCTGCCGGTTCGTTGATCAGCCAGTCTAAAACCTTCTTACGACTTGCTCGGCTACTTACTCTGCTTCTTTCGTCTTCTTCACTCTCTTCCATAATAATATTCATCTTCTGCTGGAGATAGGCCTCATCTTCTGCAGCGCGTTTCTTACGGATTTCATCCTCTTCTGCCCGTTGTCGCAATGTAAAACGGCGCTGCTCTTCCAGTTGGTCCATCAGCAGTTGCTTTCTTGCTTTGCTGCTTGCCGTGCTTCGTGTAGACTTTCGGGTATGCACGCTGGCCTTTTCCGTAGCTTCATCTGCAGCGCAACGATTACATCTCCATGTTTTATCTGGGTCGACGTTCGTTTCAGTTTCGCCGATGCAGATAGGGTGAAACCATGTATCGCACATGTCACATCCTATCATTTGGCTTGTCATGCCACTGCCAGTGCACACCCCACATGTTTTTGTGTCTCCCTGCATCGTAACTATTTGGACTTAGCTTGATTAAAGTTGATCTTGTATCTGGTGCTTCACTGCTTACTTCGCAGCTCTTCTCTGCTTACTACGCAGGATCGATAAACTCTGCTGCCGATGACTCCGACAGTCCTTGGTCCAAGTAGTGAATCTTTAAAGTTTGTTCGAGACGCGGAGGGCTCTGAGAGATTAAAACACTTCCTTTTAGCAGTACCAGTGGTAAACAGCTTTAAAGCTGGAATGTATTGGGAATTCATTAGACAATAGTTCACAATGTTTAAACCGAAATGCTTACATTCAGTATTATCTCAACCAGAATCCGCAAATGAACAATTCAGATGATACTTAATCAAACAACGAAGCTCTATCCTAAATGTGTAACGAAAGGTTCAAATTACAAATTCATTCAAAGTAACTACGGCACAAATTGTAGGTTTTAATTCAACTCACGGTTTTCCTGATATCTCTGTCTTAAGGCTACCAAAGTTGCTGCCTCGCTCTTAATTAGACGTATTCCTTTCCGACTGATCCGATGCACGGCGATCAAAGTCCTGTTGGCTAACGTGCGTAATTGTTGACTCCTACGAAAGGTTGTGGTTATAATTATGGATATAGGGAACATGTCGTTCCAGCCTTGCATGGATGAAACTACAGGCTGTTTCGATCAAGTTGTTAGTTGCCGTCTTCCATACCGTAATGTAAGAATCACAAATAGCGTGCGCACTTAGTAGCAGAATACTTTCTAGAGGGTTTGGGTAAATAAACTGTCTTATACAATTGTTGGAGATACTCGATCCACGCTTTGTAGTCGTTTCACTATAACTTTCCCTTTTCTGTCTTTCCTTTGATGACGGCCTTTTGACAGTTCTCATTTAGGGAGCGTTCGGAACTCACAGTACGGATTTTTGATTACAGTGGTTTTCAACAGATTTATTATGTTTTTGGAGGAAGCCCTGCTCAAGGTCCGGTAATAAGAATTCACTAAAGAAATGAGCATGAGCATGAGCATGATTGACCGCCCGCAGTTGCTACTCCGTTATTGCAAGAACAGCTGTACTTACACAGGGAACCAACAGATGCTACTCAGGATCAGTAGCATCTTCAATGTGTAAGTACTGGTGCTCTCATTATTATAACAAACATTACCGGCGCCGGCTGCGTCCGAATGCAGGTCAATTTGGGAATGGGAGGGAAATGTTGACGTGTTACTTGCTTTATGGAAGCCGAGGAGTCCTCTGCACTTCCACAAGAAAACACTGGGAGTTTGGATATGGGAAAGGATTCGTTTTGGTAAACGATAAATATATAATTTTAAATGAATACGTGAACATATACACGGATGATCGATACCGATAGTGCGGTTACTATGTGAACCTGACACGACCGGATTCCGTCGCTCGCCCTCAAAGGAGCATGCAACAGATTCAACCGATCAAACTACTCCTGGAATCATCCGCTTGTGCTGAAAACTTAATCGTTTGCTCACATGCTGGTGGTGACCAATCGATTAAGTTTTCAGCTCAAACGGATGTTCGGTTCTCCAGATTTGTGCTCTTGAAAATTTAAGGTTTGACTTCGTTTTATCTTCACCTTAAACAATGACTCTCCGAGTAACTATTAGAGATGGGTTTGAATGTGCAGATGAGAGTTTTAATGAGCTCTGTTTTTTTTTTGTTAAAAATTGGTATATGAGCATTACAATAAACAATACGTTAAACGCAACTTTAGACCGAATGAACGTGACAAGAACAGAGACCACGAATCGAAATACTACCGATGTAGGTGCTAAGTTGAACGTTTGTAGCAATGGTTACTCGATCTAGTGAGGCTTCTATCACATATAAGGAAAAGTTCAAGATTTCAAATTCTATCAACGGCATCTCAAGCTTGGCATATCAAACCAACAGATATACTTAGAAAGGTGTGTATTCCGAGACATCACTCTCGTGGCATGTCCAAATTCTTGTTAACCTGAGCTGTTATAGATAAAGATGAATGGAAACATCTCAAACCATTTCCGAGTAATGACTATCGTTTACAGGTGACTTACTATTAGTTGTTTCGATGTCCTGACGAATGAACAGAAGCGAAGAAAGTTCTGTTGGAAGTCAGCGTGATGGCCTCCATAGCGATCTTGTACAAAGTCATGAAAATATCGAAACCCTCGGCTAAATGTCAGAATATCAGAAAATAAGGGAACAAGTCTAAGATTGGCAAATCTGGTAAACGAAATTAATGTTCTTCTTGTGATCGTTAATTATGGAAAGTATTTCCGGATTTTACTCGGACACTTTAAGACACACTTTCGCAAGAATTAGTCCACCAGCCATTCCAACCAAATCTAGTGAAATCATGTAAGGATGATCAACAGGTATGAACGTAGCGCATGGATATGTTTGAGACAGATTGAATATGAAATGTTATTTCAACGCATTTAAATTAAGTAAGTGGTTGGCTTACCCTTGAGATGCAATTCTATACAAAACCTGATTGCAGTCCATGTTAACAAGTCTTCCCTTTTGAGGTCTCCAAGCAAAGTGTCACGAACACCATCACAAGATCAATCGCTCACAGATCACTTTCCTCGAATAAAACGTAACGATGTATGTAGTTTGATATCCTACATATTTTTCGCCAACGTCAACCCAACAAGGAAGTGATCTTCTCATAGCCAACAAAACGAATGTTATAACAGTTCTCACAGCTAACAACAAAAATGACAATATTTCACTACTACTCAGGCAATTGGATTAGTCTTTGCAAAATCAGCACATTTTTTGCACACAGTTTTGCTTAGCTGATAGACATATTTGATGTCATAACCTTACCAAAACCAAATTTATTTTGCATCAATATTTCAAGATGAAATGCGTCATCGTTTTTTTCACTCGCTAAAGTGATTTATTGTATTTGTTGCTATGATCATATCCCGAGAAGAAAAAAAAAATGTTGTATTTTAGCGAAGCTGACCTTGTCATCGATCATTACACCAAGATACCTAAGGGATCGCTTGTCAACTCTACTCCCTCCATCGATTTGCCATAGAGGGTTTGCGAAGCTAACAATCTTAACACCCGGGGGCAGCCTCAGTACGTCATCGTACATCGTATTCCATAACATTGTTCCCAAGATTGAACCTTGGGAGTACCCCGCTCGTGATATCACATTAACTAGCTCTTCACCGTTGAGGTCCAGAGTATTCCGTTCACGCCTTAGTGCTTTGGTGAATACTCTGCCGTCGAAGCGCGCTGTTTTCCATCCTGATTTGGGTCGAGTTAAAAAGTTTTCTTCTGTCAAGACCATTGCATTTCCACGACTTATGGGTCTTCCCGAAACACTTGAAGCAAACTTCAGGCTATTGTATGCTCAGCCAGCAAACTGACCAGTCTACCTTGAGTACGCCCAAGCTCTTCGTTTTGTTTGCTTCTGCAACCGGCAGCCTTATCACCGCTTTCTGGATACCCTGCGGGCCCTTTCTGTTGGAGTATGCAATGATTGTGCCTCGTATGCAAAGTGGCAGCACTGGATGTGTGTAGCTGTATGAGTGAGGCTGCGACGCATGCGCCGGTAGGGCAGGCGGCGAGCGCGCCAAATAGAAGGAAGAAACGGAGAATGGAAAGTTTGCCATTCATCCGTAATGTGATGTTCGATCCGTTCAGACGTGTTTATTAAAGTTCTCGTAGCGTACAGTAGTTGAGTTATTAGTTGTTTTCTTTCCTACCGAAATCCTGGTTCCGCGTTCCGCTTCGGTGACCCTGTTCTGCGTTGTGGTGTGTCCACCTCTGCCCAACAGGTTATGGGCCCAGCAGTGCCGAAGGGAAGGTTCCGGATTGCGTAGGAAAAAGGTTCCGAGAGATCGAAAGTGATCACGCCGTGTGTGAGTGTGCGTTGTTTCTCCGCGGTGGTGGTTTTGCTAGGACAAAATGGCGGATGTGAACAAGTTTGCGTTTGCCAGATTAAATAACCATAATTGGCAAATATGGAAGTTCCGGATGGAGATGCTCCTGACCAGGGAGGAGCTGTGGTATGTGGTCGGTGATGCGAGGCCGGCTGTAGTGACCGATCAGTGGACGAAGGACGATCGGAAAGCTCGTGCCACTATCGGACTGTGTATTGACGATAACCAGTTTGCACTGGTGAAGGAAGCAAACAGTGCAAAAGCGTTTTGGGATCAGTTGCGTGGTTATCACGAGAAGAACACGGTAACGTCGCGTGTGTCTATGTTGAAGAGATTGTGTTCGTTAAATCTCGCGGAGGGAAGTGATCTTGAGAGTCATCTGGTTGTGCTTGACGATTTGTTCGATCGTTTGACGAATGCAGGCCAACAGCTGGAAGAGTCGCTGCGGATTGCGATGATCCTGCGTAGCTTGCCTGATTCGTACGGTGGTTTGGTCACGGCGTTGGAGAGTCGTGCCGATGCGGACATCACGATGCAGCTTGTGAAATCGAAGCTGATCGATGAGTTTGAATGTCGGAGAGAGCGTTCCGGCGAAACATGTGAATCGAAAGCGATGAAAAGTGTGATAATGCAAAACGAAGTGCAAAGCGTGGGTGGACTCGGCAATAGAGCACCAGTGAGAAGATGCTACTTTTGCGACAAGCCCGGTCATTTGCGTCGCAACTGTCGTTCGTTTTTGCTAGCGAAGCAGGAGCTAGAAAGTGAGTGCGAAGATAAGAAGAAGCCGGACGACAGAGTGCGTGTGCGGCAAAACGCGAGACAAGTAAATGACGAAAATTGTGGTGCCAGTGTGTGTTTTATGGCTGGAATGGATCAGGAAAAGTGCTGGTACATTGACAGTGGAGCAAGTCGGCACATGACGAGCGATAGAAACTTTTTCAAATCGCTGAAAGAAGAGAAAGGCCCAAGTGTAGTGTTAGCGAACGGTAAAGTGGTTACCGCCGCTGGTTGTGGCGAAGGTGTTGTGTACGGTTTGGACGGAAATGGAAACAGAGTTGAGGTGAAGCTTACCAACGTCTTGTATGTTCCGTCGTTAAAGAGTGGACTTGTGTCAGTGGACAGATTGACGGCGAAAGAGTTCTCAGTGAAATTCAACAAAGATAGTTGTGACATTTGCGATACATCCGGGAAGAAAGTTGTGATCGGAGAAAAGTCAGGATCGTTGTATCGGCTGAAGCTAGCGAATGTTCAGAAGAAAGTGGAGGGCCAGCGGCCGATAATTGGCGAGAAGAAGACAACGAAGGGAAGAAGTTCACCAGTCAGTGTGGTGAGCTGGTATTCGGAGAAGAAGCCGAATAGAGCCGAAGAACGTGAAGAAGAAGAATACTTCGATGCGGACACTTCAAGCGAAGAAGTGGAGCCGCTGCAAGTGGCGGAGTCCAACAGTGGAAGCTCAGATTCGGATGCTGATGACTGGAGGGAAGTTCGGCAATCCAGGAGGAGTAACCGTAGAGTCTGACCCGGACGATTGATTGATTACGTTGCTTGAAGCAGGAGGAGATCAACCCGGCAAGGAAGGCAGACAGGATGCGGACGAGTACGAGGACAACATTGAGGAGGAGTGTTGGAGTATGCAATGATTGTGCCTCGTATGCAAAGTGGCAGCACTGGATGTGTGTAGCTGTATGAGTGAGGCTGCGACGCATGCGCCGGTAGGGCAGGCGGCGAGCGCGCCAAATAGAAGGAAGAAAGGGAGAATGGAAAGTTTGCCATTCATCCGTAATGTGATGTTCGATCCGTTCAGACGTGTTTATTAAAGTTCTCGTAGCGTACAGTAGTTGAGTTATTAGTTGTTTTCTTTCCTACCGAAATCCTGGTTCCGCGTTCCGCTTCGGTGACCCTGTTCTGCGTTGTGGTGTGTCCACCTCTGCCCAACACTTTCTAGGATACATGGCTTTACTGACTACGTCGAAGTCACTCTGCTCTTTGAGAGCAGCCGAGACCTCCGCTGCATCGGTGATTTCATCCAGATGTTTACACTGTAGAGTCGCTTCTGCAGTCAACCTCGCCGCCAAATACTTCTTGTGCTAGTTGCTGCACTCTTTTGCTTGGCATCTTTATTTAAGACTAGGATCATTTCACCAATTGCAGTCCGCCTTATGCTCCGCACATCCGCGCCCAAAGACGATTACTTCTCCGAGCTTCGTATCGCCATCAGAACCTCGGCGTACCGCGATGAATCAAAATCCGGACGGTACCAATACCCGGACACTCTGACAATATTCATTAATTGAACGGAAAATTGAATGTTATTCTGCCAGTTTTCAATCATGTTAACCTGGGAGGGAGAAACCAATACAAAATTTCTCTACGTCACAGTGAGCCGAGATTTTGATGTCACGAACTGTCACTGTGAGCCCGGATCTTAAACAATGGACAAATATGATAAAAGCGCGTAATTAGCCTAAGCATATTTTTGCATTTCAGTTAAAGAAGCAAAAATCGAATTAGAATCAATTCATGCACATTCAAAAGTAACGTCACGAGAGCACCGTTTATTTTTATATAATGTAACGTATTGAAATGAGGCTCTTTTTACTGTTTTCATTAAAACTGAAAATTAAACGTATAGACAACTGTGGCCCTTTTTCAATGTTTGTCCAGAAAGATAGAAGGTACACAACAAATGAAAACTAGCGATTTTCACCAAGCCTGCCTTGATTGCCGTTGGCTAACTGGAGTTATCTTGTAATTTGGAAAACAATTGTATCCAATTTCGTGTGTAGTATCGGTGCCTCCCTCCCAGATGTTAACTATTCATGATACTCTTCATCATTTTACCGATATTTTTAATCTAGTTTTCATTGCCTTGTTATCTAGTTGATAAACGCAGGACGAATAATTATCTTATGATAATGTTTTTCATTTACATTGTTATTGAAGCGATTTCAATTGAAATAGATTAAAAACGATTGTTTTACGCTTCGGTGACATCACAGTCGTGGAAAATGGTGTAAATGTTACGTGTTAAGTGTTAAGAGGGTGTCCGGAATTATGACCAAATGTTTTTAATCCAGACAATACATTAGAAACCCTTGTTGAATCTAAATGGATGGGTATATAATTGATGATGATAAAGGAAAGCTTATTAAACAACTAAAGAAAGCATTATGAATGCAAACAAAACTATGTATGTGAAAAACTGTGTGAATCTATCATTACCAGCATAGAAGCTAAAGGAAGTGCATCGCAGGTAATTCAAATACAAATAATACTCCCCAGGTAATCAATAAGCACTTGAATTAGCAGTGCAACGGAATATGTTTAGCACTGGAACTGCTTGCTGCCCTTACAGAGCAGATTGATTGCTTGGATGCATTACATCGACAGAAGCAATGCTGTTTAAAATCTGGTGGTTTTTGAAAAGCAGTTCAATTGCACGAACGATTTTCATTTCCGAGCAATCGAAATGCTTCTTCATTGCTATACGAATGCTTTGTAGAAAGAGTACAGAAAATATGTTACCAATATAATAACATCTTCCGTCTCTCTTGCACTTTTGCTTCGACTTTAGAAACTTCTTTTGACATTTTATGGCTGTTTGCGGCTACGAAGATAATCAATCGCATTCGCACTTACGATACATCTCGTAAGGACCTGTCAACGAGTGCGAGGAAGAAAAGCTGGATTCTTTTAATTCAAGATGTTGGCGACTTCGAAGTTTCGGATCGAATAGGGAAACTTTAATCTGAAGGAAAATTATTCTTGTGGAAAAAGATTCTTCTACTTTTAACAGGGGGAACATAATAGCACTAATTCCATAGGAAAATAATATCTTACCAGCTGAACTTACTATGGAAAGAGATTTTCAATTCCCATTAATCATTCAGGTGTTGTCAGCGCGTATCCAAAATTATCCCAATCAAACATATTCTGCACGGTAGACTGATGTACTCGACGATAGAGTAGCTGTGCAAATGTTGTTTAAGTTGGTAGATAATCATAACGCACCATCAAACCGTTTGTAGCCTATCCGGCAGCGCGCTTCATCTTCATTCCACCTCCATAAATCGTCAGATCATGGTATCAAGTCCCAATCGAAGATTTAGAGTCATACAAAACAACCTCACAACAAAAATAGAAACATCCTAGACAGCTACGATGAGGAGAAAGAGAAAGATAGTGAGATATATTTTTGTTTGTTTTCTCCATTTACACCATTCTTCACGGAGGCGTTACACTATTTGTTCCTGAAGGTGCTGCATTAAAGCAGCCCGTTATTTCGCCAAAACCTGTTTTGATGAAGCACTTATGGCAGCTATACGTTCTATGAGCATTTGATGCTTTGTTTTGTAGGCGCATATAATGCTATATGAATGCTAGTTTAAGTGCTCATTGGTTACTTGGGTCATCATTCGTCTATTTGAAGAACTGTGGGTTGTAAAAATTTCGATTCAATAGCGTACGGATTTAAAGACAACACTTACTTTAGTTGTTCGGATTGAAGGTCAAGACATGCTTTATTATTTAAACGATTTTCGGGATAAAATCGCAACTTTTTAGGTTAAATTTATCACCTATATATCTATCTCAAAATCTGATCGAAGAAGTTCTTCGTTTAGTAACAGAACTTTTATTTTTACCATTAATTCTCATTAAAAATAGCATTTGAACATTTGTCGTTGCTTCCCAAGTATCCACTAGCCCGCTAATAGAGTAACGACTGTTTATTTCATTCATAACCGCTAACAGTTGGCGCCAGCGGCAAAAAGTACAGACAACAACCTTTCGAACATTCAGTTTCTTTCACTGGCCGCCGAGCGACGACACTATTGTTTATATTCCACCCACTGATCGCGCTACGCTAGATTCTCAAATTTCTCAAACTTTCAACTCAAGCGCATAGAAGAATGGTAGTCGAGAACTGTTAAAACGTATGGAAAATAATAAAAAACGTGAATTACTTGCAATTAGGAACCTGGATCAAAAAAGTAGTGATAAGAAATCAAGTGTAAAGTGAACACATAACTTTTTGTGTTTAGTTCATCTTCCGTGGTGCTTTCTTTGCTTCAGGATTACGTTTTTACTACCACTGAAAAAGAGCCATCTATTGCCTTTTCAGTTTTGAATATCGCCCTATTCGCTTTTTTGGCCTTTTTGGCTCTGGAGGACAGGTGCGTTGGATACTTTTTCTCATGGTTTTCTCATAGAAACCATGCGTCTTTTCGCCACGTGTTCATTCTCGGAAGATCTTCTCTTTTGCATCGCGTATTCAATAATATCATCCGATCATCTCGACCTAATGTCTTTTTTGCCTTTTACCTTGCCAAGTTTTGCCTTTGCTTTCCCGTAGTCCTGATTTGCAGCTAGGTCTTATTGTCGCAATTTCAGCAGACTTATTTCTTGCTAAGAATGCTTTTGTTCTTAACAAACTCAATGATAACATCGATCCATGGTCTCGATTAATCCCGGGCCATCAATCACCTCACCTGTTGGATTGGAGCGGAAAGTCGTCACAGTGTCTAGGCTTTTGCCCACATTGTTCTCATTTAAGTTTGTGTTGGTCCCCTCCTTTCCTGGCAAGACTCTTAGCCGGTTGGTTACTTCAGAGTCCATAAGCTTCTCCTTCACATTCCGCCAGTTGTTTGTTTTGATGGATCATCTCTAATGGGTCCCCTAATTCATAGCCATATAGCGCAACCGGGAAGGATCAGTGTCGTGTATAAAACGAGTTTTGTATTAGTTTGCAGGCTACGGGGCATCAGTTGGTTTCGGAGCCCGTAGAAAGCCCAACTCGCAGCTGCAATAGGTCTTTTCAAATCTTCCACCACTTCAACCTTTTCACCACCATACGTAATTTTGGTACCAATAACACGCCCGAACCCACGTTGACCACCAGCTATCATGCACTTCACTGCCCTTCTGCTTCTACTTGTCCCATGTTCTATGTAAACCATATGGACCGCGGGACAAATATGCGTAGAACGGCAGGTTAGGTCTCCTATTAGACACATGGTTGGGGAGCTTTATAGGAGACCCAGGGTTTATGGGATTTCATCAATTTGGGGGTGTTGTTGAATATCTCGTATGCGTCAAGAGATATCACAGTACTGTTTACGGCGGAGTTTCAGAACTCAATACAATTTGCCTTTAAGAGTTGAGGATCATTCTTTTAGTTGAGAACTTGGCCAGTAGGGGCGCTTTTTGTTTGACTTGCACTATATGAACCTTGAGGGATAAGAATGCAAAATTTGTAACATATGATATCTCTATTTCCTGATGGTTTGGAAGGTTGGTATCTTCGGAAGAGTTGTTCAGTAGCTCAACGGCTGACATGAGATGTTCTTTTGTAAACGGAATAACGCTACCAGGTGGTGCTAGCAACCTTGGAATTTTTGTTTTGCGGACTGCTTAGTAGCCTGATGACTTGGAGAGATGGTGTCTTCGGCAAAGTTGATCAGTAGCAGGGTTGGGAAAAAGCTTGAAATTCACTCTGCAGTAGCCAAGTAAAGCAAATCACAGCCAGCGAAGCCAGTGAAACTCACGCCCATTACTGCTATTAGCAAACAGCCTTGAAAATAGCAAAACGCCCGTTGCTAAGAGCAACCCAAAATTACTGTAGAAAAATGTTCTATTTCTCGCATTTGAAGCTTTCAATGACACTACTGATTAAGAAAATTTATGCACCCAACATAGGCTACTTCATGAGATTCACGTTTTTGAACTACTGTACTGGGAAGAGCCACGAGAATTTCTCGAAATTCAAACCTACTACTATTACCCTTCCCGGCACTGATCAGTAGCACATGAGCTAACATAATTTGAGCCAAGAAATCCAAAATTTGGCACCAGGCGACACTAGTGAGCATGATATTTTATTTTGCGGATAGCTCAGTAGCCTGACCACTCAGAAAGAGACCACTTCGGCAAAGTTGTTTAGTAATATTTTGGGTATTAGAGGGTTAAAAATGATAAAGGGCCCAAATAGTCTCAAAGATTGAAGTAAACTATTCAGCAAGATCGTGCTGAGTTGCGGTTTAAAATTCTGCCAGTTGAGGATCTTTACAGGTTGTCATTTTTTTTTCTACACGCCGCAAATGACAAGGAACGTTCTCAGTCAATAATTTTGGAAATGCTTATAAGAACTTTGAGCAGAAAAACAGGTTCTGTTGCTGTTAGGACGTATCGTCAGAACAATCGAAGTTTTCAGTTTTAATTTCAATAATACCAAGCCAAGGCAGTAGAGTCCAACATATTCTACGACGCAAACGACAAAGCCACTGTTGCACCTCATCTTTCATTGGGATTTCCTCCCTCAGTTTGCAATCTGTTCTAAAATTTCCACGTATCTCTTCGCCGTCGTCCTCGGTGAAGCCTAACCAAAGTCAAATACTTTAATTTCCTCCATTTAACGAGCATAATGTGCGCACTGCTCCAAACCGCAACATCGCTTTACGCCCACAGACAGAGTGTATATTTTTACTTTTTACTGCCGTTGGCGGCGGTAGTTAGCCCCGAGATGTGATCTGCTTTGCAGGTTTAGAGTTGGTCTTGCTTGCAGCCCTAGTAGGGTGGCCCACAATGATCGAACTATAAAATCTTAAGTTACACCCCCAAAACTACTGTGAGAATTTGAGCGGGATCTGTCAACTACAAGAGCTTCAAGTTTATATAAAGAAAATATAAATTTATAGGGATAACGGTTCTAATTTCTTTTATGACCATAGGTGGCACTGCAGTCAATGAATTTCTTTAGTTATTGAATTCAAGACCATTAACCCTGGGGAAATACAATTTCATTTTCCCTGTGTATATTTTGTGTATCCTAACGGAAAGACTTTGGGTTTGTTGCAGTCTCTTCTCTATTGATTTGAACATCTTCATAGAAATAATGGAAGGAATTCATCAAATTCAGCGCATATGGTTGAAAATGTATTTTTTTTCTTTTTTCATGTAATTTACTTTTTTTTATACAAGCTTCAAGCTTGTTGAGCCCATTTTTAAAGTTGACGGACGCTCAAATTTTCACAGCTTCAGGGAGACCAAATGAAAGAATTCGAGGGTTTAATTTAAGATTTTTACAAATCGATTGTTTTCGTATAACAATGGGCCACCCAAAACCCCAGCCAGCAGTGTCCGTTCGGAACGAATGAGCCTTTTGGGACACGGACGGCGAGAAGTCTCGTTAAAAAGTTTGCACGTTTATTATTATGAGCACATTTTCGTCGGTTCCATCCCTGGTCTGATGCGTTGATACTCACCGGGAATCTCTTCCATTGTGGGAGGATTATTTTGGGAGGGGGAGCATCACACCCACCTCGGCCAAGTATGCGATTGATATAAAATTGTTCATCAAACTACTCGCATTGGCTATTGATTTTCTGTCGAATCACGTCACGGAAAAATCACTTCTCACAAAGCAGCTGACACATGCGATTTAGTTTTTCCAGTCCATAAACTAGCAGCAAATTTTAAATGACAAACAGCGATTGTCTGGTATTTCCCCTACAAGCTTTTTCCCGAATGAACTTCTCTGAATTATTTTTTTCTGATTGTACTACTACTTTACTCTCTTTTCATTATCCAGAAAACCAGTCGCATATAAATTTAAATCAAATAGAAAAAGCTCCTATATTACGGACTTGCAATATGACGAAAATGCTAATATTTTGTGAGCCCGAATGTTTGTAGTACTTTACCTTAAAATCATTTAAAAGCACTTGGTCAAATCTGACTTAACACCGATCATGTTTATATTTTGTTTCATCCCGCACACATACGTAGGCACAAAGAAAGCAGAATCTATCCGAAGACAGTGATGGAAATGTTTGCATCACGAAGCATCCCACGAGTACAAGCCAACGAAAAATAAATATGACAAAATTGCGTGCAGGCTAGGTGTGATTCAGTTCGCACCCGCCTACTCGGGAGAACGGACCAAAAAAACAAAAATAGCAAAAAGTTCACGAACACTCGCGAGTAAACGGATAAGGTGTGATTTATTATGGTTTTGACAGATAAACCAATTGTATATCCTTCAAATCAGTGGTAGTTTTGTTTTTTGTCAAAAACCGTTATAAAACTAGAAATTTCGGAGAAGAAATAACTTTTTTCCCGAAAGCCTAATTAACCGAACACGTTCACGAATCACTTAAGCTTCGTTTACTCGTAAGCACGACAGATGCGAGGAAATCAGCACTCTAGATCATGCTCTACCTACAAGAAAGGAGACAAGTTGGATTGTGAGAACTTCCGAGCGATCAGTATCCCAAATGCGGCCTACAAACTTTTTCAAGCATTGGTCCAAGGATTCCGTCAGAGATTCTTCCATGTATTTTCAAATGATTCCTCATGATGTCTCTTTAGAGATTTCTCCAGAAATTCTTCCAAAGACTTCTCCAAGCATAACTTCAGAAAAATAACTACTAGGATTATTGCAGAGATTTCGCCAGGGGTTACTCTAGGACAACTTATTTTAAGATTACTCCAAATATTTCTAAAGGAATTCATTCGAGGATGCATTCAGTGTATTTCATACGTAGTCCTCTCGAAATTCCTCCACGATTTATCCCGGAGATTTCTTCAGGGATTCTCAACGAATTGCTTCAGAGATTCTACCAGGAATTCTTGTAGGGATTCCACCAGGAATTTCTCATAGGATTCTACAAGTAAATACTTGTACCTCCAGGGATTTACCTAGAAGTTTATCTAGAAAATTGTTCTGTGCCTCAAAAAATACGGAATCTTTCCAAGAATTTATCTAGAAATTCTTCCAGAGATTCCATCATGAATTCCTCCAGGAATTTCATCAGAAATAATTCCAATAATTCTTTTGGGGATTCCTTCAAGAATTTTTGCTTAAACTCCTTCCATGACATTTTTGTCCATAGAAAGTCTTTTTCATTATGAAAAGTTCTTGGACCAACCGGGAATCGAACCCAGACACCTTCAGCATGGCTTTGCTTTGTAGCCGTGGACTCTAACCACTCGGCTTCCGCAGGTTTATTTCTACAGGGATTCCTTTATTCAGAGGTTTTCAAAGAGTTCTTGCAGGAATGTCTCCAGTGATTCTTTTATAGATTCCTTCAGTCAAACCTTTACTGGAATACTTCCAGAAATTTATCCAAGGATTCCTCTAGGATTTGTTCCAAGAATAATCCAGAATTTTTACGGAGATTCCTCTAGGGATTTTTCAAGAGATTTATCCTTGTATTCCTTCAGGGGTTTCTCTAGAAAATTTTTCAGAGACTTCTTCAAGGACTGCTCAAGAAAAATCTATAGAAAGATTCTTACAAAGATATTATCAAGGCATTATCCAGGAATTGTTCGAGGGGTTACACTAGGATAAGCTCTTCAAGCATTACTCAATATATTTCTCTAGTGATTTCTCCAGAGTTTCCTCCAAAGACTCCTCCACGGATACATTCAAAGGTATGCCCACGATTACTTGGGTTTACTTTACTCGAGAATTTTTTACCGCGATTCTTCCACGACTTGCTCAAGAGATATTACCAAGAATTCTTCCAGGGATTTCATCAGAAATTCCTCCAGGTGTTCTACAACTCACGAATTCCTCAATGATCATCAAGAATTTCATCCAGAAATCCTACCAGAGTAATCACTGCATGACTTAGTCCAAGGATCTCTCAAGATAATCCTGCAGGTATTTCCTTAGGATTTCTCGAGAGATTCGTTCTGGGCCTTCATAAAAGCATCCATGGATTTCTCTGAGAGTTTCTGTAGGATTTCTACCGGAGATTCCTGCAGGAATTTAAGCAGAACAATTTCTCCAGGAATTACATTAGGAAAATGTATACAAAAATGTTCAATATTTGACCTGGGATTTCCCAAAAATTTCTCAATTGATTCCTCTAAGTATAATTCCAGGGTTTTCGTCAGAAAAATCTCTGCCGGGCGGTTTCCCGGAATTTCTCTATTGATCTCACCAGCAAAATTTCTACAGTGATGCTTCCTGGGTTATCTCTAGGGATTCTCCAGTGGATCGTCCAGAGATATCTCCCGGAGTCCTTCAGTAATTAACTTGGATAACCCTTCCTACAGGAGTTTCTCCAGACACTCTTTCAGAGATTATTCTAGGAAAATCTCTAAAGAGATTCCCGCAGAGATTTCTCCAGTTTCCAGAAGGCTCCAGAAAATCTCTAATGGTTTCCTCTAGAAATTGTTCCAGGGAGCTGGTAGAGAATCGACTGTATATCTTATTGAAATATGCTTTTCATCTACGTAGACTTTTTTATAAAAAAAAATAAAGACTGCGTAGCCGAAATTCATGTTTTATGTTCTAGGGATTTCTTAAGGAATTTCTCCAGAGATTTTCTCAGGAATCCCTCCATAGGATCGTGCAAGAATTTATCCAGATTTTTTTTCCAGAAATTTTTATCGAGAATTCATCTAGAGATAATTCTAGATTATTTCAAGAGGTTTATCCAGGGACTGCCTGAGAAATCCCTTCTTCAGTTCCAGGAAGAATCTCTTTAAAAAAATCGGAGTCGAATCCTGGAGGACTGCTTATTCTATTTGATGGAATCTCTGGGGGAATTCATGGGTGAATTTATGTAGGAATTTATAGAGGAATTCTTAGTGGAATCCCGGAGGATTTTTTGGTGGCCCATAAAGATTGTCTGGAGAAATTTCAATTGATTGATTGATTGACTTTTTATTATGGGAAAATTCAGCCCGAGGCTGGTTCATCCCTGAAAAATTTCAATTCAATTCATGTTGTGAATTGCCTAGGATTTTTTTGAGGAATCTCTATTGGAATTTATGAAGTAATTTCCTGTAGAATCCATAGATTATTTTTCGTTGGATTCCTGGACAAATATCTGAAGTAATCCTTTAAAAAATTGTCGTTGAGTAACCTGGAAAACCCTTGAGAACATCTTTGCAAAAATTCCTATAGATATTTTCCTACAGGAATTTTCAGGTGTTTTTGGAGGAATATCAGGAGAAACCGTTTGAAGAATCTCTGAAAGAGTAATCATTTCTGAAGGAATCCTTTGATTTGAAAAAGATTTCATTTTCCATTTAAAATCTACCATAGAATATGATATGTATAACGATTATCGCATTGTTAAGAGCCATATTGTATTTTTGTATAGTATGTTGTATTCTGTGTTCCAGGATTAAGCTTCCCATGAAATTCGGGAAACAAAACCATTTCCCAGGAATTTCATTTCTCGCAAAATCCGCTTCCGGATTGGAAAATCAAACCTGTGATACCGATAAATGTAATGAAGTCTGGACCATATTTTCTCAAAACCTTTTTGGAGACCTTTACCGGATATAATACTGCGGAAAAATTTTATTCGGGGAAACGGTTTTCGGGGAAATATCGGGTAATCACAAATAGCTCCACGCCGTACCCGATCCGTGTAAGTTATTTGAAGCACGTTCAATTCTGAACCTGCTGCGTGTCTTGTGCTGCTCGATTACGTTGTCGGCTCTAATCGGCATCACATATGTGTCAAGCAATTAATTGAGTTATAATGAGTTTCAAAATAACTTCTAAATTGCTTTTCAAAAGTGACACACTCGACACCGGGAGTAAATCCTTCCTGCCTGTTTGGCATCGAAACTTAGTGATGTGGACCATTCATCGCGACGACGATGACGACGATGAGGTGAACTTTCTCAAATGTTGACTCGGTCGGAAAGAGTTCAAGATGCTGAGCTGCGCTTCCAACAACTGGATGGCGTAAGCAATTTTACGTTGAGATTCCGCTGGGCTCCGGTTGCCCTCCGAAGATGATTGAAAGTTTTACGAGGGCACAAAACTTTGCGCCATCATCATCAACAGTGTGTACAGCACTCTCCAATGTCGTCTTCGTAGTCGTCGTCGTCTTCAGCCGTGATTCAGGCAGTTTACAAAAGTGTTACTCCGGGGCGTAATTCGTACCTAAGTTTAATCATCTCAATAAAAGGAAAACTTTCTATTTCACTGACAGAGCACTCCGAATGGAAGCACTTGGGAATGAATTACATTTTCATTATGCTGAGCAGCGATTGTGCCATGAGAATGTTTATACCTAGTACCAGTGTCGTTCTTTGGGTGAACTTTTCAAGTAAATTGCCAAGACCGATTGCGTGGGTGGAGAGTGCTTGGAATTGGGGGTTGCAAGTTGTTTGTCGTGTCACGATGTGACAGCGGACAGAACGGATTGATGTAGCTTTTTTTCCTGTTCTCAGGAAAAACGTCAGAGCGCCACATGCAATGGGTGTTATGTCGAACCAGATGACACTCGATTTACGTCGGTTACCAAGCGTGACAATGGAATTGACTACACGGTTATCAATCGCCATGGAGGTGTCCGATTGATCAGTTGAGAGAAAAATATAAACGTAATGAAGTGGTTTTGAGGAATGCGAAACGAAAGTTTGTACCTTAATGTTTTTTTTTTTTAGATATTGCTGTGTGCGTTTGAAATGCAAATATCAAATGCGGGAACACCAAACGCGGTAAGATTTTTCACAAGGAAGGTGATGTCGAAGATCGTTTTTCTTTGCTAGGTTGGTAGTAAAATTGATCATGGTTGCTAAGTATCCTTTGATTACTTTTTGTTACCGCATATGAAGCTAAGTTGGGCAAGATTTGATAAGGCAAGATCTTAATAAAACTTTCACAATTTGCTCTTCACTGCGATATTTTTCAGAGAAAAATATAAAGATGAGCAAAACATGGTTCATTTTTGTGTTAAACGGTGCAAAAATCGGTAGTGGGTCTGATATGCGATAACTTTGTGTTATGGGACAATTTGAATTGCTGTTTTTTTTTTCTTTTTTTTCGAACAAATCATTTTATCTCATCAGTGCAGCTGAAAGGGCATTGGAAGATATGTTTTAAATTGAATTTAACTCAATTTGAACGAAAATGCAGATGGGACTGACTTGCGATGACAAATAAGATATATCAATATATTACCTTTAAAGCGTAATGCTGGGTTCATTCAATTATCATTTGAGCAATTATTGTCATTGTTTGCTAGTCGGGTGCAGAGCTTCTTGGGCGCTCCCATGATTCACTTCGGCATGGGCTTTTTTTCTCGGCGGTACACTACACTACATTTTAAGAGTGAATAAAGCAATGTGAATAATACTCTCATAAATCAAATAATTGATTGAACACTCCTTAAAATCGTAAGCCGTAATTTTTGCCGCATTTCTGATCCTTTTTAGACCAAATTATCTGCATATATGTTGCTAACTGTAGTTTTGCTCTAACGCGATGGTGCAAAGATAGTCCTTGCAGTACATGAAGCCGCCCCACACTGCAACATAAACATTACGAGGTTCGTTTCGGGTTGAGGAAGATGTACCGTAATCCGGGGTAACATTGATCATTTTTTAAGATATTTCTTAAATTTTTGATTTGGAAATGCAAATGTCGAAGGTTTTATATTTTTAAAACAAGTACTGGCACCCACCGCTTGTGTTTACATACTGTATTTTGGTTTTCAAAAGATTTGAGTATATTTCAATAAATGTTTTAAACGATTTTTTTGATTTGGCTGAAATCTGGCATATGCTTTTTTATACCCAGAAATGCCTATTTGCATCATCGGTTCGCCATTTTTACCGTTACTTTTGAGAAGGGCCTAAGAAAAAAGCCTTAACAATTTTCAAAAAAATATAACTCAGAAACTATTTGCCTGATCGGTTTGGTGTCTTCCGCAAAGTTTTAGGTTATTGTTGGAACTATCTGGAAAAATATACACTGTAAAAAAAATGTTCTAGTTTTTATTTCGAAAATAAAGCTTAAAAACCAATTTTCCCAAAAATCGTTTTATTTTTATTTATTTTTTATATTTTAAAGTAGACAAAAAATGGAGTCTTTTGCACAGTGGGTCAAGATGGAGAAATCATGGACAAAAAGTTATGATTTTAAAAAAAAGGTTGATTTTTCAATATGGTCTAAATAAACTTTTCGAATGCTTTTCGACCCTGATTTTATAAAAGTACGCAAAATTTGCAACAAAAAAGGTATATGAGAAAATTTAGCTGTCGACCAAAAAAATTCGCATGGCACGACTCATTCAGTCGAGTTTTTCGACATTTGAAACTCAGCTAGAATGGGTAACTATTGAGGTCGACCTGAAACGAGACTCGACAACACGTATTTGAATTTCGTGCCAAAATGAACCAGCCTCTGATTGGTCCACCAGACAGCGTTACCAGCAATGAGTATTGTACCAGCACCTTCTGTACTTAGCTTTTTTCTCTCTTCTTTTCAATTTTTAATAATGTGTACCAGTTTTCTGACAACACAAGGATCATACAAGAGAGGAAAACTAATAAGAAGCCATCTTAACATCTGTAACATCTTGTTTTATAGGACGACAGGTGATTTCTGGAATATCCATGCCTATTGTATCTGACAGTTACTAGCGGTTTTAATAATCTTTCCAAATAAGACTGATGTCCCTGGATTTTCAAGAGTTCATCCTTCGTGCAAACATAAATGTCAATAAATATAGGATTTCCGAAAGTGAAACATCATGATCATAATCAATTCAATACCGATTCAAGTGATAAGGCGGGTAGATTATTTCTTTGAAGATGAGAATGGATTTGATAAACTTTCCATACTTGTTTTTAGTTATGAATCGTGGTTTACGGCTAACCAGCCGAGTGGATGTTTAACAACTACCGGAAAGCTAAATATTATATATTTTTTGCAATTGGATAAAATGGACAAATTGATATGAAGTTTTCCGAAAAAGTTACACGTCTTCTCAGTGAGAATCGAACTCACGACTCCCTGATCTCTAGTTAGGGCACTTGCGAAAAAGGACCACGTGATTTTTGAGCTGAAATCGAATTCAGGTTAACTTCTGCATTCATGAGTCCTCTCATGGCGTAGGGGTAACGCGCCCTAACTAGAGATCAGGGAGTCGTGAGTTCGATTCTCACTGAGAAGACGTGTAACTTTTTCGCAAAACTTCACATCAATTTGTCCATTTAATCCAATTGCAAAGTCTATGTAATGTCTAGCCTTTCGGTAGTTGTTAAACTTTTAATGTTATCAGCATTTTTTATAACAATAAATGTAACATTTAAATAATGTCAACAATTAATCTCCATTGAATAGAAAAAAAACCTTAGCTACAGAACAACTACTACTTCAGCATTATTTTATAATGAAAATAAACATACTTGGAAAAATCGCTTTCTTACTTGAACTTTGAAAACTGCGCTACTAAAACGTTGTAAACTTTGGTATTTTGAAGAAACGATGGTATCAGACTTGAAGAAACTTTGGGTTACTCCAGAAATAAGAAATTGCATAATTTTCCCTTCGTTTCTTGATAACCATACCACTGATTAATGCATGAGAATGAGAAAATTATTGAATGGCTTACTACTTATTACAGAAGATAACTTTCCAACTTCTGAAATCACAAGATGCGGGCCGCACTACTAAAATATTCAAAATTACTCCGCGGGCCGCACAAAACCTTGCTGAGGGACGCATGCGGCCCTCGGGCCACAGTTTGGTGTCCACTGGTCTAAAGCATCGTCCTTGAATGAAATGGGCACCATATACCGGCCATCTTCGTTGCGAACTGTAGTTTCGGTTATTACCCAACCAAACACCGAATTTATCAGGGGTGTCACACTTTTGCTCAAAAGAATACGGCCCACTATGCTGAAGAGATCGAAGAAAAACATCGGCTAATACCAGATTGATAGAAGGATGGGTCTGCCAGTTGAATCCCCGTTGGTAATGTCCAATTTGACGTATCGACAGATATCGACGAAAGATCTACTGTAACTCGGGCCAAGACTAATGTCTAGATGGTGGTGGAGTAATTAGTGATCCTCGATTTCACAGTGGTTTGGAACCAGCAACGAACTTCGGTAGAAGCTTGGCTGATCCCTGCAGTCCGTAGATTTAAACGGTTTCGTCAAACCCTGATCTTTTGGGCGACTCGTTTCGACACAAAACAGCATTCGCTACCCTATCTAGGAGAGCATAAACTGTGTGTTCGCCAGGGCTTTAGGACATTTCGTCGAAAGACATTTGGTCGAATTACGTTTGGTCGAATGACATTTGGTCGAAAGTACATTTGGTCGAAGGGACATTTGGTCGAATGGACATTTGGTCGAATGGCTTTAGAATGTCGAATGATGTTTAGTTGAACGGAAATTTGGTCGAAAGGTTATTTTGGTTATGGTTTATTGGAAGTTCATTTGATAAAATTGATTATTGTATGTATGTTTTGCAAATTTGGTAAAATAGCGTAATATTTTTAATAATCTGAATTAATAACTAGTGTAAAATAAAAATATGAGAAATTTTATTTCAAAATTTGTTCAATCTATTTGTTTGTGATTTGAAACTTTGCCAATGTCTAGGATCTCGATCATTATTGAAATGAACTTTTCAAAAGTAGTTTTTTATTACATTGACTGAAATGTTTAGCTCTAGTGAATTTATTATTCTTTTAAAATACCATCACTCTTTAAAGACTACTCAACAAGCTACTTTATCATAAATGATGTGTACATTGTGATATTATGAATTTATTATTCTTTTAAAATTTCATCGTTCTTTGTAATGAACTTTTAATCCTCATCTGATGGAAGCATTTGGAGAGAGTGCTCGGGATCTTTCTTTGAATTCCGAGTCATATAGTTTACGAACGTGGATTAGATTTATGAATGGATCGGCAGGAAAAAAATGCTTTATAGAAAACCTTTATGGCGAAGTGGATATTAAATATCGATAACTCTACTTATGGCCAACTGGCTTACTGTGCCTTTCATCTTAATAACATTCTTCACAAAAATATATGGCTATGCTGACGGTTTTATGACCTCGAGTGAATAACAGAGTTTGCGTTAGAAGCTTTGATCAATTAAACGAGAAAGTTGTGTTAGCTTCTTCTTCTTCTTCTTGGCATTAACGTCCTCACTGGGATAGAGCCTGCCTCTCAGCTTAGTGTTTTTTTTTTGAGCATTTCCACAGTTATTAACTGAGAGCTTTCTTTGCCAAAGTTGGCATTTTCGCATTCGTATATCGTGTGGCAGGTACGATGATACTCTATGCCCAGGGAAGTCAAGGAAATTTCCATTAAGAAAAGATTCTGGACCAACCGGGATTCAAACCCAGACACCTTCAGCATGGCTTTGCTTTGTAGCCGCGGACTCTAACCACTCGGCTAAGGAAGTTGTGTTAGCTATGTGTCGGATAAGGGAAGACAAGTTGATTGTAGTGACAAAATTCGCCTTACTTCCTTTTAAGATCAGCTTATCTCGACTGAATGAAAAAGGAGCATGAATTGTCAAAAACGCATGATTGAACAACGAAATTTTGCTAACCGCATATAGATTGTTTGTAGAATGGTTGATAGGGTGTTTTAAGTATTTTGGACAGAGCGTTACGCGTATATAATTTGGCCACTTCTATTTGGTTTTGCCGTAAATGGCCAAATTGTATACGCGTAACGGTCTGTCTAAAATACTTTGATCACCCTACTTGTTTCCGGCTTTGGGACATTTCGTCGAATGACATTTGGTCGAATGACGTTTGGTCGAATGACGTTTGGTCGAATGACATTTGGTCGAAAGGACATTTGGTCGAATGGACATTTGGTCGAATTGCTTTGTAACATTTATTGTGGTCGAATTTTTTCAATTCCATACATATTTTTATTTGTAATTTGAAGTTATGTCAAAATCGAGGATTTTGATAATCACTCAAATGAAAATTTTGGAAGTAGTTTTTTGTACATTGACTGAGATATTTAACTCTAGTGAATTTATTATTCTTTGAAAATATCATCATTTTTTGAAAAACTGCTCAACAAGTTATTTTATTGCTCAACGATGTGAACATAACGTTTTCATTATTTATTATTCTTTTGAAATGTCCTCGTTCTTTGTAATGAACTGCTGATCTTCATTTGATGGAAGCATTCGGAGATAGTGCTCTTGATCTTTCTTTGAATTTCGGGTCTTGCAGCCTATGGACGTGGGTAAGATTTTTAAATGAGGAAATTGGAATTAAAACGGCAGCAAAAATTTGCTTTAGGGAACATCTTTATGGCGAAGTGAATGTTAGGTGTCGATAACTCTACTTATGGCCAATTGGCTTAAGTATTGTGATTTCCAGCTTAATAACATTCCTCAAGCAAATGTATGGCTTTGCTGACAGTGTTGATGACCTCGGGTGAAAAACAGAGTTTGCAGCAAAAGCTTTGAATTATAAAAAAATAAAGTTGTGCTTATTCTATGTATCGGGGAAGGGAAGACGAGTTGATTGAGGTGACAAAGGTTGTCTTGCTTTCATTTAAGATCAGCTTATCTCGAATCTAATACGCCCGAAACGAAAGCATAATGTAACGTCAAAAAACACAAGAGGTTGATCAATATATTGGAAGAGCGTCCATCAAATTGAATAACAAAATTTTGCTTATCGCATATGGATTGTTGGTAAAATGGCGAATACATTTTCCATTATTTGATCACTCTTGTATTAGCGACAAAATGCTACTCTCGACGATAGCCAGACTAAACGTTAACTTCGTTTTCATACTATTTAGATTTGACCACTATCTTTTCCACGAAATGTCGGTTCGACCAAATATCATATGCTTTGTATTGCAATTAAACCTTTTCGACCAAATGTCCATTCGACGAAATGTCCGTTCGACCAAATGTACTTTCGACCAAACGTAATTCGACTAAATGTCATTCGACCAAATGTCTTTCGACCAAATGTCATAGATTCCTTGTTTCCCATTAATCAATTATACTGCGTATGAGCGACAAAATGCTGTTGCAACTAAACCTTTTCGACCAAATGTCCATTCGACGAAATGTCCATTCGACCAAATGTACTTGCGACCAAACGTCATTCGACTAAATGTCATTCGACCAAATGTCTTTCGACCAAATGTCATAGATTCGTTCGCCAGTGCGATCATCGATCAGGATTACGATCACAGTCATCAAAAGTACCTTCGTCGTGGAACCGTCCAAAGAAATACAGCTCGATATTCCCGTGTGTGCAGCTGGCGTTAATGACATCGGTCCGCTGGAGTTACTAGGCACTCTGGGTTGACTGGAAGTAACTGGTTGATTAACCGTAGCTAGTTTACTAGTAGTGGCCTGACTAGTAACAGGGGTTTTGGAAACGAAGCATAGCTGCGTATGGTGGCGACGTCTTCATTTGAGACAGTTGCTTTCAGATGAGCAGTCTTCGCCATGTGTCCACGGCGTAAACAATTTGGTTGGTTTTTAATTGCGCAAACGATTCGCACTGCTACAGAAAGTACTGGCCTGAGCAAACCGGACACAGTAAGGATGGTATCGCTCCATGATATCCAGTTCGTGGTGGATTTGACTTCTTGCTCATCACTGGTAACAATTCCGATGCAGTTTCCTTTTTCATGCTGGGACGACTGAACATAGGTTCTCTTTAATCGACTAGGGTTCTGGTTATGGCTAATCATTAAATTCCATGCAACTGAATACTGGCCGTTGCTGATTACAATGACCTGAATAAGCTTCAGCGCTTTGTATTGTGGACAAACAAGTTGATGAATATACGAGTGACATGTATAAATCATGAAAACTCAACCAGTTTTCGTCTTATTCTTCTTCTTGGCAGTATGCCCGCTCGAACTCCGTTCGCTCCATTAGATATGCTTCCAGTACTTCATTATCCTCCACCAACGTCTCTAACTCTGTATGGGCTGTGTTGAACTCTTTCCACTGGTCAATCAAATTCTTCAACCGCATAGCAACTTCACATTTGTCTGTTTCAGCCTGGTAGCATGCAAATTTCCCACCACCGGAATCGCAGGACCGACCTTAGCATCTGCCCGGGTAGCATCGGTTTGGAAGATCTTCCACCGCCGAGGACTACTCTGATTAGTACGTACACAGCAAAAAATTGTGAATATTAAGCAGCACGCAATTTGGACATCGACGGAAAATTGTGGCAGGCATTTGAAAATTACAAGCGTTAGCCAACAGCTGAAGCAAGTAAGACCATCTGTCAAGCAATCAGGGCCCTTCCAACTATATTTCAGTTAAATCCGTTAGAAATTTACCGTTTTGATTCATATTACGGACACTTAAGGCCTCAGTGAAGTATAACCCAGCTTGGACCATACAAAATAAATCATTCTGTATACTTGTTTTAATTATGAATCGTGGTTTACGGCCAACCAGCCGAGTGGAAGTTTAACAACTACCGAAAAGCTAAACATTACATATAATTTGCAATTGGATTAGATGGACAAATTGATGTGAAGATTTGCGAAAAAGTTACACGTCTTCTCAGTGAGAATCGAACTCACGACTCCCCGATCTCTAGTTGGGGCGCGTTAACCACTACGCCATGAGAGGACTCATGAACGCAGAAGTTAACCTGAATTCGATTTCAGCTCAATAATCACGTGGTCCTCTTTCGCAAAGTGCACCTCTTTCGGAAGAATTAGATGCCCATCCAAACACAACGCTTTCTATATATATCCAATGCCTAGCCCGAGAGCGCATTGTTTTTTAGATATAGGAATAGCACACTACACTAGCCAGCAACTGCGCTGGCTGAGGTTTCTATTGTGTGGGCTTCCAATGGGTCGCGACGTTCTCAAACGACCGGTTACGGAACATGAGTCCGTTGCTCGATAAATACTTGTTTTAATTATGAATCGTGGTTTACGGCCAACCAGCCGAGTGGAAGTTTAACAACTACCGAAAAGCTAAACATTACATATAATTTGCAATTGGATTAGATGGACAAATTGATGTGAAGATTTGCGAAAAAGTTACACGTCTTCTCAGTGAGAATCGAACTCACGACTCCCCGATCTCTAGTTGGGGCGCGTTAACCACTACGCCATGAGAGGACTCATGAACGCAGAAGTTAACCTGAATTCGATTTCAGCTCAATAATCACGTGGTCCTCTTTCGCAAAGTGCACCTCTTTCGGAAGAATTAGATGCCCATCCAAACACAACGCTTTCTATATATATCCAATGCCTAGCCCGAGAGCGCATTGTTTTTTAGATATAGGAATAGCACACTACACTAGCCAGCAACTGCGCTGGCTGAGGTTTCTATTGTGTGGGCTTCCAATGGGTCGCGACGTTCTCAAACGACCGGTTACGGAACATGAGTCCGTTGCTCGATAAATACTTGTTTTAATTATGAATCGTGGTTTACGGCCAACCAGCCGAGTGGAAGTTTAACAACTACCGAAAAGCTAAACATTACATATAATTTGCAATTGGATTAGATGGACAAATTGATGTGAAGATTTGCGAAAAAGTTACACGTCTTCTCAGTGAGAATCGAACTCACGACTCCCCGATCTCTAGTTGGGGCGCGTTAACCACTACGCCATGAGAGGACTCATGAACGCAGAAGTTAACCTGAATTCGATTTCAGCTCAATAATCACGTGGTCCTCTTTCGCAAAGTGCACCTCTTTCGGAAGAATTAGATGCCCATCCAAACACAACGCTTTCTATATATATCCAATGCCTAGCCCGAGAGCGCATTGTTTTTTAGATATAGGAATAGCACACTACACTAGCCAGCAACTGCGCTGGCTGAGGTTTCTATTGTGTGGGCTTCCAATGGGTCGCGACGTTCTCAAACGACCGGTTACGGAACATGAGTCCGTTGCTCGATAAATACTTGTTTTAATTATGAATCGTGGTTTACGGCCAACCAGCCGAGTGGAAGTTTAACAACTACCGAAAAGCTAAACATTACATATAATTTGCAATTGGATTAGATGGACAAATTGATGTGAAGATTTGCGAAAAAGTTACACGTCTTCTCAGTGAGAATCGAACTCACGACTCCCCGATCTCTAGTTGGGGGGTTAACTTCTGCGTTCATGAGTCCTCTCATGGCGTAGTGGTTAACGCGCCCCAACTAGAGATCGGGGAGTCGTGAGTTCGATTCTCACTGAGAAGACGTGTAACTTTTTCGCAAATCTTCACATCAATTTGTCCATCTAATCCAATTGCAAATTATATGTAATGTTTAGCTTTTCGGTAGTTGTCATTCTGTATGATTTTTTAGCGTTATCGAGCGTCGGAAGCCCTTAACTTTCGGATGGTGGGTAAAGAATACGCGTCCGCAACATGAATAATTTTAAATAAATCAAAACGTGTGGCCTTTTCTTGATTCTTATTCCGGACGCTCCCTCACTTTTGCCTCATATTCCGGACGCTTTGATTCGAATTACGGACAGCTCATGATAATCATTAATGGAACAGTCAAATCATCAATTGAAATGGTTTAACCACTTAAGAGACGTCTAAGGTAGTTGGACATTATAAATTAGCAATGATATTTATGGAAAAAACCTAATAAAACGAACCTCGAAAATGAGAACTTTTGGACGGTGGAAATTGAAACATTTCGTGTGAAATGTTTCCCATACAAACGAGAGTGTCCGGAATTTGAAGCTGTCCGTAATATGAATAAAAACGGTACATGAATCTGTCACAAAACAAACACGCTCAACAATCACGCGACCGAGAGAACGCTCCGCATTGTTGACTGCTATTCAATCACTTCTCGATGAAACCGCCAACCGTCGAAGCGATTCTGTGATACACTCATTTTACGCAGAACGTGTTCAACTTTCGTCAGCCACATTCCAAGGTGGTTAGACAGCCGAGAGAGCTCGGGCGTGTAGTTATCGCTCCAGAGGTCGGTAGTTCAATTCCTGCGTTGAACTTTTTTTAAATTCATCTAGTTTGGTAGCTAATTATAGCTCATTTTCAAACCAGCATCAATGTAATTTTAAGATCGCACATAAATTTCTATCATATATGATGGAGTCCTTTTGTTACATTCGACTCGCTATAATTTTACAGGTTTCGTTCGTACTGTGTAGCGTATCACCAGCTTGAGTCGTCGGAGCGCCAGTGAACCGGTAGCCATCTTCCAACTGGAATCGCCGACCTCGGCATGCAACAGGACAACTAGGAGAGCTCGAACAGCAGCAGCGGAGAATGAGTCTTCGTAGAGAGCAACGAAATGCACATGAGCGTCCAGTACAAGTTCAACAGGGCTCTGACGCGAGGCCAGCCCAAGGGAAATATGCGTCGTCGCACAGAAAGCTGCCCAATGTCCTTGCAAGACCTTCAACCGCCAATTGGATAGAACGAGTAGTCGCAGAGACACCGTAGTAATGTCGTAGTGAGCAGCGTTTTTGACGACATAAGGCTCCAACAGCGAACTAGCAGAATAGCTAGAAGCTGAGACTGGCGAAGTGCATGAGCAGAGCATAGCTCTCCCCCGAAGAAGTTGCATGTTGTTGTTCTGGGGGACATCGAGACACAACAGCAGTGGGAAATTTTTTTTAGTGGTTAAAAACGCGAGTTCCACACCGCGCCAACACACAACAAGCCAGGTCCTTAGGGATTTTTTACCCTGCTTTAAATTAAAAAAAAACATGTTCCCCGAATGACGTTTTCCCGAATGAAACGCTTCCTCGGAAACTGTTTTCCTGAACGTATCATTTCCCCGATAAAATCTTAATGTAAGTGTTGCGCCAGTAGACGGACGGATTGACAAACAGAACAGTTTCCGATAACGAAGCGTTATAAAATCCCTTTGAGGAATAAAGAAAATCAAATAGATACATTTTAGAAATCACTTTGAATTTCAGCATTAATTATGCGACCTCAACCCACTGTGGCTTCAATGATTGATTTTATATATGTTGTGTTTAGGATATGTAGGAATTTGTTTTTTCTTCTTGCAATACAATAATTAGTTACTTACGTTTAGTGTTCTTCTGCTAATACTCTCGTCCGTACTAGCTACAACATCCGTACTATTAGTTCTAGTTTAATGACAATTTATGTCTCACTGTAAAAATGTACATAGTTAGGGTTAGGATTTGCATGGTTTTTAATTCTTAGTTTACCTTTGCTGAATGTTTAAGTTCAAGTAGAATTTAAGTAGAATAATGTATTTAAACTTGGCCTGGCCGTTAAAACTAGATTTAAGTAGAAAAGACTATTCAAATTATTAGATTTTACCAAATAGACAATTCGATTTGCACCTACACGTTTGCTGCTTATCACCTTTTACGTATGTTTTGTTTTCCTATTCGCGATAGTTTGCCTGTCATTCGTAGACCCATGGGTCGTTGGCAACTCAAGATCAGGGTCGGAGCTGTTTGTTGAGTGAATTAGATCAGTCGGTGCGTTGCGCCTTGTTAGGGTGCGACAGTAAGTACATACTAAAATTTACCCAGATAACCAGAAGTCGCATAAAAGTTCATGTTATAACTCGTTAATGCATACAAATTACATGAAACCCGAAAAACACGGTGGATAAAATCGTCAGATTGATGAGTTTCCTCGCATAAAACGCTTTTTTTTTGAGTTCATTTATACCTTTTGTTTCGTCCGGTACACTCTTACAAAGTAAGTCGAATCAATCCGTAGCAGCTGTCAAATCATCATTTGCAATCATACGTTAAGTCGCATGAGATCACAGGTTAGTTCGGTAGAAAATTTACGCATTCGCATTGTTTGCTATTATTCATCACATAACGTAGAAGGCCTTTTCGGGACATCTTATAAGTGAAATTTTGTACATGCAAAGCCTCCAGATGATTTCGTTACACGTATATTTTGATTGTCTGGGGGCCCTCAATCCGGAAGGTCCAGATGAGGACCAGTCCAATCCTTTAGCATTCTATAGAAAGTCCTACCGGGTCTACTTTTTTCATGACAGCTCTCATCAAGCCTGGAATACATCATCAGTCCAGAACATCAGAAATGGTTATTTCTGCCGGAGGCAGGATGTTCGGTACCAATCGAAACAGATTCCATCCAGCTCGACGTCAAAGAGGCAACGTGTCTTGTCCACGAAAGATCATTGCCACTCCACTACTTTGCACATGAAACGCATGTTTGCGCATCTCCAAACAATTATAATTTACCTGATTGGTATGATTATTAACCAAGCAATCGTTGGAGATTCTGCCTGGAGAATTCTGGTTACAAAAGACGGTGCCGTTCATCTGCCTACTACGTGCCTCAACGATTCGTTTGCGAGAAGGGTAATTCCAAAAGTTATACTCATGGTTGTCCTCGCAATTTGTGCATACAAACTGTTCAATATCTTCTTTCATTGGTAAGATGTCGTCCTTAGCGTGAGAAGAACCTCCGCATATTAATAAATCATTTATTCCATGTTTGATCTCTTAAGGTGACTTATAGTCTTTTAAAAGATTTTCCTGCAAAACTCGACAGTCTTGTTTCTTTGCGATTTGGAAGGAAACCTTGATTCCCCTAATGGAGTTCAAGATATCCTGCTTAAATCCTTCAAACTGACCACGATAGGCAGCACTCTATGTTTCCTCACTTGAATTAAAGAGCCTGGGCTAGAGGCTGCTTCGATTTGGTGTTCGGAAAATTTGTCTAAAGCTTCGAATTGATTGCTCATTTCGATGCCATTATCAACATTAACCATTTTACCCTTGGAAGTAAGCGCGCATTCCGGATAAACGTCCTTTCTTTCGTAGCTGCCACGTTTAGTGACAGTTTCAAATCCCGGTTTGTTAAGGGAGGAAGCTGTGAATTCAAAGATTCACCCTTCCTTTTGTTTGTTACTGCAACCATATTCTGTGAAAAGTACTGTTTTTGTAACACTGAGAAGTACTGTTTTATCGTTTTAGGTAGTTTTTAAAACTTCCGCGAGCAGTAAGAATTTGTGTACGCACAGCTTTAATGCGCATTGTCAGACAAATAAATTGTAAATATATGTACTTACCGTTATTAGCCGAATGTTTCAAATTCTCAAAATCATTCAATTAGTACCCTGTCGACGCGATATCAATTGTAGCATATACTCGATATAAATTCTCATCAAAACTTGAGACGAGATTGATTGATTACTGCCGAGATCTACTCATGTCTGACGGTCAATAAATTGAATTCAGATACATAAAACAATAGATCAGAAATTTGCAATCAAATTTTCCACCACCAGGATTAGAGCCATAAATTCCCTTATTAACTCTTGTGCACCAGAGTACAAAAGTCTCGTTGTAGACAAACCCAATATACAGCAGCAACGTTCAGAATTCTGTGTATCACCTACGCAGTTGGCTCCCAGAGAGTTTACCAGAATTTCCCCGTCTGCACAAGTCTCAGTTTCACATTCGTCGGAAATTTCGTCCATCGCCGCGCCAAACAGTGGGTAAAAGTGAAAAATTGAATCAGGCCAAAGTGAAATATAACCCACTCGCTTCATCGAGTCAACCGTCATGATCTGTGCCCCAGTTTATCGTCCCGCACTGGCAGATCTCCATACAAAAGTCGGACAAAATTTCAAAAATTGTCCAAAACTGTTGAAAATTTGATCAATTGGTAATTTTGGTATGCTGATTCCATATTTTTTTTTTGTAAAAGTAAACTTAAATATCATGTGTTTATTAGTAATATGATAAAATTTAATGATTTAATCCTAATTTTCACATGAAAAAAATTGTTTTATTCGGCGTCAAGTCAGAGTGGCCCAGGTGATATTTTTCAAATTAGGGAAATATGGACTTAAAGTCCAACACTTTGCAATGTTTTAACTCGTAAAAATTTTGAGTAAATATTTTCACACATCTTTGTATTTCTTACAAACAATATAATGTTAAGTGATTATCATGGAGAAACGTAATTCCAACCTCTTATTTTTGAGGCCCTATCCGGTTTCTGCCCACTGTGCGCCGTTGTCGTTCCCGCGAACTGAAGCTGACGAATCAACTGAACTGACGCCCTGAGCTTTGTTTCGCTATCTACTCCCAGCAGAGATCCAAGCGACACCCAGAAGTTTTTAATTCAATTTCCCCTCCACCTTTGGAGCCTTCGGGCAAGTGGCTCGGATGAGACGGCCAACGACAAGGGTTCAACCGGATGCGAATTCCAAGGGACTTCCTAGAGTTGCTAAGGGTATGCGATAATTCTGTCAATGATGCTTCGGAGCGGAATTCCGAGATGTTTTAAGGAAAACATGGAGAAGAAATTTAAATTTTCAATTTTCCAAATTCATTTCTTTGCAAGGAAAAGAACATATTTAGCGGTATGTTTTCGACATTCACGAAACAACAGAAACTTTATTCATTATCCCTTAATTAGAAATTCAAAACATTTATTAAACTGCCATATTCTAAACTTATTTACAAAATGCCAGGAAAAACGTAACGTCTTATAGGATTTTCTTTATTTTAGGCGTCTGTTTGCAGATTTCCCCCTTGTAAAAAATTTGGGGTGGGTAATGTCTGTTACATTACCGCGGGTTTGACGTAGAACTACTCTGAACATAACTTCGATCAATTCTGGGTCAGACTCTAACAACAGCACGGGTAGAAATCAGAATCCAAAAACAAGATTATGACTCATGATATCATGATTCCAGCGTGTTTTCGTCTTATGAAAATACACCATGATTTGGACTCATGATATCATGAGTCAGATTGCCGTAACGCAACACACGCGTTAGGTTATTGTAGCTGATTGCTCGGAATCATGATTCAAATGCCAAAAATGCTGAGTCGCGCATCCGTTTATGATCGACAAAATACAAAATAAATAAAAATAGCATGCATTGAGATTCGATCCAAGAACCTTCCGATTGTGAGCCACGTACTCTACCACCTAACCGCTTCGACATCTTGAAATCAGAGTGATCGATACGAATGAGATGAAGCAAAGTGCGCCGCTTAGTGTTTTCACACTGGATGTTACGCTTATGAGGAATCATGATTATGACTAGTAGAAGCATTAACCTAAGAATGCTAATGTCGCTGCTGTTCGTGTTACCAACATCTAGTTTGCCACGAACTGACAGCGTGAGTACCGGGCCTCAAAGTGTCAAAATAATTTTAAAAACCAAAACAACGACATGGTATTGAACAAACAATGAAAAACCATAATTGAAGGTAATAATTATTAAATTCAGTTTTGTGACAACAGCGCCACTAGTGTTCTACTTCTAATATTTCTATTTTATGACTCCAAGAACCATGATTTGTGATCCTGATATTATGACCTAACCAATTTATGAATTTCATGATTTGTAAATCATGGTGTGGGGATCAGATTTTTATCCGTGAGGGCGGTAGCATTTTGCAGATGATAGGATGTTTTATGATAGATGATAGGTGCTGTGATTGTGAGTTTTCGATTACGTTATGGTTTTAAGGGATATCTGTCATTTGGTTTGGCCAACCAAGAGCGTTGGCATGAAATATTTTAAACCTTTTGCTGGCTTAACAAAATTCCTTAATTAGGCTCAAGTCGTTTACTTACTGAATTTTACATACCTGTCCAAATAGTTTAATAACTATTTTAAAAGAGAACGTTGATTTCAATCAAATCTGTAAATAGAGGTGCTAGAGAAAAGTTGACTTCATTTGCTTTTCACTCTCCGCTTGGATCGCATCTCAGTCAACAGATCGGTTTGCTCTGACCGGGCGTGTATCTCAGGCACAGACATCGAGAGCGAAGAACCCCCCGTTTGTCTTGCTTCGCTCAAATCAAACTGTCGAGCGAGCGAGAGAAAATGCCGTCCGAAGCCAAAGCCATCACCGCTGCCGCCGTCAAGAAGAAGAAGAAGAAGAAGATGGTTGTGGCTGGTATCCGAGAAAAAGGAAGAGAATAAGAAGGCAGTTCCTAAGCAAAACCCCATCAAGTTCAAAGACCGCCGTGATGAAGAAGACCTCGAAGAAGCCGCCAACGCAAACCTCATCGGGTGAGGTGGATTTCAACCAGTGCACCGTCAAAATGTGTCTGTGTTACTCGAATTCAACAATTCAGGGGCGATCCATTAATTACGTAAGACAATTTTGGCGGTTTTAGACCCCCCTCCCCCCATAGTAAGATTTTTTGTATGAAAATTAAAAATAATTTGTATGGCGCGTAAGAAATCTCAAACCCTTACCTAATTAATGGACGACCCCTCAATCGGCCCTTTCAGGGCCAACATGTGTGTACCAAAGAGTTATTTGTAATATTTCCTAATGTGTAAATTACATACTTGCTATAATCTCTTAATTCAATATCTGATTTATTACGAATAATCGACAATACGATAATTTGAGGATGTTTCCGAGGACGCTGCTGCAGTGCCGTCGGGATGCAATAACAGCATAATGCTCATCGTGTACACCCCCGCCAAGGCATCAATCATATAGCTTATTTCCTATTTAGCCTATTTCTCCGCTTTTTGATCTGGGAAATAGACTATATGATAACCACAGGGATTAAGTGGAAATGTGGAAACGTTGCTCAATCTTGAACGATTCCACATACCCGAAGATTGGCAGCTTTTCGGATCGAATCAGTCCAAAGTAGTATTTTTTACACAATTTGAATAGCAGACGATCTTCCTTCCTTTCGTATTCTTGCCTTCTTCTGATCGACCAATCTGGGACATAAGGTATATGAAGTTGATTAAACATGATTTCAATAGTAATGAAAAATACGAATGTTTTGCCTTCGAGCAAATTTTAAACATTTCTGATCAATGTGTGTAAAAGTTATGGAATTCGGAATTAGAAACCCAATACAA
The DNA here is from genome assembly GCF_002204515.2 of Aedes aegypti. Classification (NCBI taxonomy): domain Eukaryota; kingdom Metazoa; phylum Arthropoda; class Insecta; order Diptera; family Culicidae; genus Aedes; species Aedes aegypti. The sequence continues at coordinate 308,576,364 of NC_035108.1, forward strand.
GCGTTAATATGAATGCTCTGCTTTATATAATATGATATTTTCAATGGATTTCTTTATTGAAACTAACATGTAGAAAAATTTCAGCTCAATAGATGCTCATTACAACTGGTCAAAAAACAGTTTAGTGAACAGTATTTCAAATCTGTTGCAATTTTAATACATTTCCCAATTTCCGTACTCGAGAATTTTGGAAGTGTTCCCCCATTATATGATAAATCAACGATGCTGTTAGAAATACCATATAATGCTGAGTACCGTAAAATCGGGTGTAATTGATCAGAAGGGTGAAATTGATCATCGTATCTCACGATTTTATTTCTTCGTAATGGAGCATAAATATCAATGTAAGCTGCAGTAAATGAACGTTGTTTGTCGTAACTATTATCGAATTGTGTGTTGTGAAGTTTTTTGCGTTGAATAATGTTTATTACTATGAAAATAATGTTAAATACACGTAAATAATGTAAATGCACGGTGCAGTATTGACAAACACCTATAAACTCCTATTTCTAAGCAAGGATTTGAACATAGTATAAACCTGAAAGTTTGTGAGGATGCTTGATATATATCCGCAAACCAGATTTCATCACCAAAACTCGTACCAATTAGCTCAAATGGTTGAAATAATTGAATATCTGTTAGATATCATTGATTTCCTTAGGAAATTGCATACATTTAGGCGTTTTCCGCGTAATTCTTGAAATTGAACTATTCGTTATTTATATAAATATTGAATTGTTAAGATTTTGACAAGCATATTCGGATTCAGGGAGCTCAAATTTATCATGTAGAGTTGTTTTGAAAACTAACAATAATGGCATTGACAAGTGATCAATTTCACCCCGAAATAAGATCCCCTGATTTTTTATTTTAGAGATATTTGTTAACATTAAAATGACATTTGTTAGAAAATTTCGGTACATGAGTCGATGAGGCTCACCTTCGTACTTGTTTTCCTGCATTTAGTTGTTTGGCATTGTTAACATTATAGAAAACAGACTTGAAAAACCGTGAAAAATGATCAATTTCACCCGAAATTACGGTACTATGATGTTATTACGGTCTGACGGCGCTGCAGCGGCGTCCACAAATAAATTCTCAAATTTCATGAGATTATGTGGGATAAATTATGTGAACCAAATCAAGTTTTGTACAATACCGCTAGATTAAGATCATGGTAGATAAATCAGGAAATATTATTCAATAAACCCTTTTAACAACGTTTGCTGGCCCTGAAAAGGGCCGATTGAGCTGTCACAGATGAATAGCACTACGGGATGTTATCAGTTGATTGCCATGGTTAAACAGGAAAACCCCAACGAAAGTGTATATTGTCGAAATTTCCGATTGTCACCAGTAGTGGCCGTGGGGGTAGTGGTGCTCGGGATGGATTGTCCTCCAGAAACTCGACCCTTTGCTGCAGGAATTTCATAAACAACTCTTTGGTAAAGCAGAAATTTTCCGAAGAAAATTCTGCTAAAAGTGAATTATTTCAAAACAACTCTTATTGATTGGAATATTTATCGATAACTCTTTGTCAGCGAAAAACAATCTTAACAACTCTTTGTACCATCGCCAAACCAAATGATCCGTTCGTTACGCCGTTCGATTTGCGAATGAGCTGGGAGCAGAACAACCACTGGTTTAATTTGCTCCAGCTCCGTTCACCGATGGCGAGTGGTAGGGTTCTCGCTTGGTTGTATCGTCACTCCGTTTGCAACTCGCGCTCGATTGGTTATTGCTTTCGCGCTATTTTCGTTGACGGTGTAATTCGTTGCTGTCTGAACGTTTCGTCCGTTCGTGGCGTTCGATTACTAAATAGCCTACGCTCAGAATGGCCATCGATGTTATACCTGACAATATGTTTAAAGAGCTCCACCTGTTCATCTTTATGTGTTATTTATTTCTTGTGGAAGTCAACCATGTGTACTAGGTGGAGTCACGAGGCGGAAAATCATAGGGAGAAGACAGTATTGAAACTTGGTTGTGCCAATTCTACGCGTTATATTATTTGAGAACTAACATTGTGTTCAAAATTCATTTATAAATTTATTTTTCTTCAACATGAGCTTTTCTCTGCATATATGTGAATAAGTTGGGGCCTTCCTTGACCGAGTGGTTAGTGTCCACGGCTACAAAGCAAATCCATGCTGAAGATGTCTGGGTTCGATTTCCGGTCGGTCCAGGATCTTTTCGTAATGGAAATTTGCTTCACTTCCCTGGGCATAGAGTATAATCGGACCTGCCACACGATATACGAATGCAAAAATGGAAACTTTGGCAAAGAAAGCTCTCAGTTAAAAACTGTGGAAGTGCTCATAAGAACACTAAGCTGAGAAGCAGGCTCTGTCCCAGTGAGGACGTAAATGCCAAGAAGAAGAAGAATAAGAAGAAGAAGAAGAGAAGATGTGAATAATTTCTCTGTTTATTTGACAAACCAGCTGAATATTTCATCGGTGCACAACAGCAACAGGGTAGCGGATCACAGGGATTTAGTTGAAATCTGGAAACGTAGCTCAATCTTGAAATCTTGAGCGATTTCACAAACCAGATTCTGGATTTACAGCTCAGCAGGTTCCTAGCAGCGAGATACTTCTCGCTAAGGAAGTTCGGAGGAACTCTTACCAGCTCGAAAGCAGAAATAGAATGAAACTGAATTCGACGAAGGCAGCATGTTTTATAACCTTGGAATAGCAGATGGTGCTCCTCCCTTTTATGCTCTTCGTTTTCTGATCGATCAATCTGGGAAATGGGTAGGGTAGAAGTACCAATTATGGCAATATCGGGAACAAAAAGAGATTTTTCTTATTGTTTCACTAGACTATAATGGCTTATATTCACAGGAATGATTAAACTATTTGTTTTTGATGGTAACTAAACCTTGAAAAGAACATTCGTGCAATAAGCTTCGAAAAATGAACATTTGAAAATTTTGCCTCACATATATGTCACCTTCTTAGCAGTTGGCTAAGGGACCTCCGTTACGAAATGTATGTTTTCATCCGGATAAACTGTTTCAACCGATGAATGTATGTTACCTAGTGAGAACATATGAATAAATTTAGCTGGTATGCAATCAATTTTACTGTTTTAAGTTGGAAATCGTGTTATTTCCACTATGTCGATAACTGGTACAAAGAGTGTATGAGAGCCCAATTATGGCAATACTCTGGAGGCGGTTTGTTTACATTTTTTTGATCAGTAAAATAAAAGAAGTAAAGCTATTTTACTGGTGACTTCCACGACGGGACGATTCGGTAAGGCATTATCTTCATGTTTTGTACTCAATTACTAAGATTTTTCAATCACACGTTCGAAAACGTTCGCGAGCGGAAGATGCTAATTTCATGATAGAGAGGGGTTTTCAGCGACACTCGATTTTTGAATTTTCCCTCTTTTTTCGTTAAAAACTGGCACTGGAAAGGTAATGTGAGATCATTAATGCTGTTTTGTATCATAATTTGCATTTACACTACATTTTGACTTCTTTTTCGAAAATTAATTTTCTCCCATGAGCCCATAGCAAAAAATTGATTTAACATATATTTAACCCAAAATTTTTGGAAAATTTTATGAGCGATATCTTCATTACATATAAGCGTTGCATTATCATTCGCTCTTCATGACGTTTGAGTTCATTTCGTGCAAATATTCGATAGTCCATAATTGGTACACTTTTATGTCGAATGCTAGGAACGCTATTGCCATAATTGGTACAAAGACAACGCTTTTTAAAATCCATTTTTAGAAGCTTAAAGTCAATTTAGTACTAAAACTGTTTAAATCAACAGATTCGCAAGGCTTTAAACTAGTAATTGACACCAACAAGTCTTGCTTGCGTTTAAGAAACGCGGTTACAACTTGATTTTTATTACTACTGTTGACATATTGCATCCATAATTGGTACACCTACCCTATGTGCCAATAATTGCGGAGAATGCTAATGCGTGAGAATTTGGTCGAACATGAATAGTTGGAATGATTGACATTCCCTAAATATTCAATACAAGCTATCGATAACCAATAGTTTTCTTTATTATGGAGGTAATTTTCTGATCCATGAGTGCCAAAATTATTACAATTGTTCAATGAGAATGTCTTTTCAAAAGCATTCTAAATATGTCGCAATTTTGTAACATGTGAAAGTTTTCCTAATCAAAGTGTTCCCATAAAATATGGAACATCACAGGCGCTGATGGAAAAGCCACTCTATTTTACAATCGTTGTGAAATGTTGAGCACTCACCCCGACAGCACTGCAGCAGCGCCTGCGGGTACAGTCTCAAATTTTTGAGTCATAAATTATTCATGACAAATGAAATTTTGTATAACGCTGTGAAATTTATTTAGGAATATTAGAAGTCATAAATAAAGTCTGAAATATTTCTCTTTTAACTCTTTCCCACTAATTTGATGGCCCTGAAAAGGGCCGATGGCTATGTTAGCTAAACTTGAGCAAGTTATTTGCTTATACGACGAACCAGCTGAATGTTTCGTGGCTGGAAACGTTGCTCACTCTTGAAATCTTGAGCGATTTCACTAGTCCAACGCTCGATTAGCAGCTCCTCGGACCAGCAACTCAGGGGGCTTCTGGTATTTGTTCCTAACGGGATTGCTTCCACCAATGCTGATTATATAGAAATCTTAAAGCACGGGTCAATAGCTCCTCGGCCGATGAAATTTGCGGCGGCGATGACGATGGCTGGGTGAACGCAAACAAGCGGTGAATCACAAAGCGAGAATTAGTCGCCCGACCGTGTTCACAGTTTGACCGCAAATTCTCCTCCGGACTGCTCCTCCATACTTGGAGAGGTATGTGGGATTCTGTAAGTAAACGACATGAACCTTTGATGTCTTGTCTTTCGATTGAGGTGCTAATCAAGAAATTTCGTTAGGCCAGCGAAAAGTTATAAACGTTTAAAATATTTCATGCCAACGTAACGCTCTTGGTTTTGAAATTCCAATTTCACTTCTGTATAGAGAAGAAAGACGTAGAGTGCTTCGTGAAACCCAAGCAGGACGGTTCGGTTTTGCGTCGTTGGATAGGTTTTGCTCACGGTTTCGCGCTTGTTTTCGTCGACGGAGAACTTCTTTTCCCCTGTTGTTGAGCGTCTTGCTGGGTAGGTGTTTGGGAAGGCCCAAGCAAGACGATTTGTTTTCGGGACGCCAAGAAGTTTTGCTGTTCGCACTGTGTGAGATATTTGTGTTCAGTCGAGGATATGTATGTTTTCATCCGGATAAACTGTTTCAACCGATGAATGTATGTTACCTAGTGAGAACAAATGAATAAATTTAGCTGGTATGCAATCAATTTTACTGTTTTAAGTTGGAAATCGTGTTATTTCCACTATGTCGATAACTGGTACAAAGAGTGTATGAGAGCCCAATTATGGCAATACTCTGGAGGCGGTTTGTTTACATTTTTTTGATCAGTAAAATAAAAGAAGTAAAGCTATTTTACTGGTGACTTCCACGACGGGACGGTTCGGTAAGGCATTATCTTCATGTTTTGTACTCAATTACTAAGATTTTTCAATCAATTTTTCAATTTTTAAGTTCGTTTCATGCTTATGATAACACATTTTTTCTTCAATGCGTAACTTTTATGTAATATTAAAACAAACTTTGTGTGGTTCGTCACTATATGTGTCGGCATTATGCTTTTTGTTAATACAATTTCAATATACATATTTTTCTCTTTTTGACATTATTAAAAATATCTTTTGAAGTGTTCGACATTGTGAATGTTGACGTATTTTTTAATACTTCTACCATCTCGAGACAAAAAATGCACAGTAATACTCATTTGTAATTTTCAAACAAACTTTGCATGGTTCGTCACAACAAGTGTCGGCATTATTCCTGTTTCATATAATTTAAAATATATACATGTAATTTTCAGTTTTCGCCTTAAATGAAAAATTCTTTTGAATTGTTCGACATTATAGATGTTGACGATTTTTTTTTAATCTTTTACCAAAAACTTCTTGAGACAAAACTACAAAACTAGCTTTAAATATAAGTTGTATATTTCCCCCTTGTCCATGGGTCGCATCACCGACCAAAGGTGACTCCCAGATCTTTTCCTTCCTCACTGTTGGCAAACCTGGAGAATGACGACGGAGATCACGGCCAAGAATTGTGATGGCCAACAACAGCAGCAGAACACCAAGAGCAAACAGCAGCAACACGACGATTCGAACGGTACGGCCGAGAACAAGGCGAATAATACTACGGCAAACCGTTTATAGTTCGAAGGACTTCTATGGTTCTTCCTTTCGCGCGAAAACGAGAAAATACACCGGAGGCGATTTTTACTTTTGATGTTTATTCGACTGTTTATAAGACTAACTCTGCTCTAGTAATCTTCTCTTAGAGAACCCCAAATGATCAGGGCCTACCTAACACTATCGCGCAAGCTCGATCGGCACGGCACCGATCGGATTCTCCCTACTCTCCTAAATTTGTGGTGAGTTACGAATGCAGTACTAGAGTACTATTTAACGTTGCTCAAATGGGGTAGTTTAATGATTATTTTGATAATAACGAATTCAATTAAATTTCAGCATGATTACGAACACTCACTTATAAACACCCTTCCCGTGGTGATTGTGGAGATGCAGAGGTATTCTCGGTCTCTAGAAGCAACAATCATTACACCCTAACCACAGATAAACAGACGTAACACTGACGAAAGAGGTATGCGCATCGTTTTTCTCTATGTTTGACGTTTCACACTACCGCCATCTGCCGGTCTTATTGTACGAAACACCTTTTCGTGCAACATGCTCACCAGATGATGATGGTGTAGTATGGGCGATGTGTTTTGAAGAAATTTGTTCTAAGTGTCACGTTTGTTTGTCTGTGCCCTAACATTCCTTCCCCATCCCATCTGACTGTAAGGACTTGGCCGGCGCCGTTATTGATCAACAATATTAGATCTGCTAAAATTGCACTTGGAGAGTAAGCGGAAACTCCCATCCCTTATTCATTTGGATCGTAGTGCAATTCTTACCAGTTCCGATCAATTAAGGAGTAGCAACCATTGACAGGTACAGTCAGTCTATGCTATGCTGTATAGAGAAAAAAGACGTAATTCTACGTCAAAAAACATCCTTTTTTGACCCATTCTCCTCCTCACGACGGTTTCCATACCATATTTTTGAAAATGAACGTAGAACGACTAACATGTCCAAATTGTATGCATGTCAAATCATATATCTACGTTACAGTACGAGAATCTGCATGCATCGTTTCATTTCGTATCGATATGAAAGAAAATGCATATCGCATACCCTTATGGGTTGCAGCTCCAGCATCAGTGGCAGCATTTTCCCTTCGTCGTCATCGTCATCTGTCGGAACGGTAGTGGCTTCTGTGAAGGGATTTTGCTTCACCTGCTCCCTCGTTTGTTGAGCGATGCTTGCTTGACTGCTTGCGTGGAAATGCAAATCTGGCAAAAGGCACAGAGTAATGAGACCGTTGCCCTTTACAATAATGGTTCATTACGGGTGCGGTGCGCAACGGATATCCTCAAGAATCATGACAGACCACATTTAGCAGCGATTCAAGGAAGTGCCATTTTCTACCGTAATCGAGGCCAGAATGACGACGACGATGATGATGGCGCGAAAACGACGATAGTGATGAAGTAATTAACCTGCACCAAAACAGTTGCTTAAAGGCGCCTATAATGGAACTTGTTTATAGCAATGCAGCTCATTTAAAGACTCAAGTGCAAACTGCCCGTTAAAAATTCATGGATTTCAAGAGACATTTTTCACGCTCTGCTCTAGGAATAAAAACTGAAACTTTTTCCCACATTCCAAGCTAGGTACGACCTGTCATTCGCCACCAGCAACACCAAATGAGGGTATTATTTTTACACCGTTCCCGCGCTTAATTTTCCTGTTTGCAATTTCATGGTATAATTTTAATTAAGATTTCCATTCCATTTTGCTTCCCGCTCGGCTTTCGGGCCCCACAAAGTTGTCCCTAGAGCATTTCGGCAATTAGGTCGTGGCGCCCTCTCTGTCTTCTTTGCCGCATACCAACCTTCACAATAACGGAGCAAATTTTGATGAATCATTGTTCCTGACGAAGCCTAACTTCGACTACGGAAATAGCTCTGAATGAACAGAAACTGACATGGAGGGGTTGGCATTTTAGAAAGCGGATGATGTTTTTTATGCAAAACCCATTTAATGAGTGCTGCTGGATTCCACAATCAATGATGAAAAACCATCAGAGGCAATATCTCATCCCGTGCAGGCACCGAGTATTATCAATTGTTCTAGAATGAATATTTAATCGTAATTTACAGGCTTGTCATTATTCTCGACTGTGCTGTTTTGTCCCATACCGATACCATCGATGGATAATCATAAAGAGCACTTAGAAAAAAAGTTATCGATTAGATGCTTTATTTTGCAATCAGACTTTCTGCATTAACACTTTTTTGTGGCCACAATGAGCTCGAGCTGCTGACATTGGCAGGCAGAACAAAAAGCCATTAGTTTTAGATTAGTTAATTGCCACGCATTCACAAATCAACTATGAATAAATTTATTGTGCTTGCAGATCTTCTGGAATGCGATATATGTTGTCTGATAACGCAATTCAATAGATTTTTGCGTTTATTGATACTGTAGCTACATCAAGCTTTTGGTAACGTCAACGAATACAAAGCAAAACTATGAAGAAAGTGTCTAGGTTCGATTTCTGGACGAATCCAAGGACAGACTGGAATCTTTTTGTAATGGCAATTTCCTTAACTTCTTGTGTATTATACACAGTGTTTAATGTATCATCGTGCCTGCCATATGTTACCTATTTTCCCCGTAACGCAGGTAGATCACTTTTACGTGGTGCGTTACGAGGTAAGATCTACCGGGGCAGCAGGGACGAAAGTCCAGGGGCTTAATGGACCCCTAGGACCTTTGCAAGTTGGGGTGTTGCCCAGGATGTGGTGGAGTTCACAGTGGGCTCTGATGAACCTTCATGAAAAAAACCACAAAAATCCGAATGCAACTCTGTCAAAGCGACCGCTCAAAGTACCAAAGCACCCTAGCCCAAACTAACAGGAGTGCCAACCGGCACATCAGGATTGATGCCAGTAAGATCCCACCATAATCAGGTCTGATCGCGATACAAACGGACAAGGCATGGAACTAAGAGTAGGAGGGCTTCGAGCACATTGGAACCAACGCCAGTACGGCCCCAATTACACATGTATACTGGCAGCGCACGACTAACACACTGGTCCGAAACGGCGCGCGCTGCTCCCGTCCCGTAAAACCGTGGCAGTCCTTAGAGTACGTTACAAGTCCGTCGCCTGGTTGATCCAACTGGGCGGCAGTAGGCTCAGATGACATTACCTGACTTGAGCTGATCCGAGTCTGAACATAGTACCTCATGGCCTCCTTGCTGGCATAGATAACCATAGAATCAAAAAGGCGACTATTCCATCGGAGATGGATAGCGGCTCTTAGGGGGACCCATAACAGATGATCAATCAAAACAAACAACTAGCGGAATGTGAAGACACTGTGACGACGGCAGGTACTGGCCGCTCCAGTGGAACATGTGAGGTGATCGATGGCCCGGGACTAATTGAGGCCATGGTTCATGATAAGAAGTACCTCCCGAAAAGGTAGGTAGCTGCTGAGCAACTCGGTGTCATTATCGAGTTTGTTAAGAGCAAAATCAATATCAGCTAAGACTTAAAAACAAGTCTACGGAAATTGCGACAATCGGCCCTAGCTGCAAAGCAGGACTACGAGAAAGCCAAAGAACAACTTGGCAAGGCAGAAGGCAAAAGAGACACTAAGTGGTGTCAGACTGAAGTGTTTTTGCTTCACAGGCAGCACGAATATTTCATTTCATTAATTTAGTTAACATATAAACAGATAACACTGAATCAACAATTTAACGCCACAATACTCGGTTCGTGGCCGCATCTCTCCATCCTCGGTTCTGCCCCACGCGCGCCAAATCGATACGTCCGCCCACTTAACGGCTCTTGTACCAACCGGATCCGACGCGAACACCATCTTTGTAGGGTTGCTGTCCGGCATTCTTGCAACATGCCCTGCTCATCGCATCCTTCCAGCTTTGGCCACCTTCTGGATACTGGGTTCGCCGTAGATTTGGGCGAGCTCGTGATTCATCCTTCGCCGCCACACACCGTTTTCCTGCACACCGCCGAAGATCGTCCTAAGGCCCCGACGTTCGAAGACTCTAAGTGCTTGCAGGTCCTCCTCGAGCATCGTCCACGTTTCATGCCCGTAGAGGACTACCGGCCGTATGAGCGTTTTGTACATGGTACATTTGGTGCGGGCACATTTGGTGAATATTTTTCGACCTCAGCTTCTTCTGGAGGCCATAGTAGGCCCGACTTCCACTGATGATGTGCCTCCGTATTTCACGGCTAACGTTATTGTCAGCCGTCAGCAAGGATCCAAAGTAGACGAACTCGTCGACCACCTCGAACGTATCCCGTCTATCGTAACACTGCTACTTAGGCGAGCCCTGTCACGCTCGGCCACACCAGCTAGCATGTACTTTGTCTTGGTCGCATTCACCACCAGTCCAACTTTTGCTGCCTCGCGTTTCAGGCGGGTGTACAGGTCTGCCACCTTTTCAAATGTTCGGCCGACAATGTCCATAACATTCGCGAAGCATACAAATTGATTGGATCTCGTAAAAATCGTACCCCGGCTGTTAAGCCCGGCTCTCCGCATAACACCTTCTAGCGCAATATTGAACAACAGGCACGAAAGTCCATCACCTTGTCGTAGTCCCCGGCGGGATAAAAACGAACTGGAATGTTCACCCGAAACCTTCACACAATTTTGCACACCTTCCATCGTCGCTCTTATCAAACTCGTGAGTTTCCCGGGAAAGCTGTTCTCGTCAGTGAATCGACATATTGAAGCGAAGTATAGTATAACTCTTGACAACATGTCACTGTAAAACAGGACAAGGACATCGATCACCGCTCAACGATACGCTGCTCACTAGCCATAGATGAAGTCTAAATCCGATCAGTTTTCACCTCGATTTGTCTCTATGTTAAAATCAATTATGACAGTCCGTACGTTTAAGCACTAACTTATTCTAAGAGTCATTATCGACTTACATATAAAATCCCATCATTAATTTGTGTTTTGTCCTCATTTTGTTGTGTCGACGAGCTCAATCCTCCCAAAATCTTTAGTTCAGATACCAAACTTTTCCAAAGTTAAGGTACAATTATTTCGCACTGGGGGCTGTATCGAGAAACGGTATCTGTCTTGGAAACACTACAAGGACCACATAAAGGGCTGTACATATATTCCAAAGATTACCAATGCAGTGCCAATGATTTGTCATAAGTCAGAAGTTCAGTGAATGAGGACAAAGAATTCCTTTAATTGGGCCCCTAAAATCATATAAATGAAACGTTATTAAATGAAATATAGTCAAGTTATAAATATAAATTATAATACGAAGAAGATCTGAAACAAGTGAACATTCTTGACACTTGAATCAGTAAACGCCTAAGACTGAACTATAAAAACTGTATGCAAGAAATGTCAAAATTGAGTCACCCCCTATTGTTTTATGGCTAGCGTAAAAGCTTCTTCTTTCTGGCATTACGTCCTCACCGGGACAGAGCCTGCTTCTCAGCTTAGTGTTCAATGAGCATTCCCACAGTTATTAACTGAGAGCTTTCTTTGCCAAAGTTGCCATTTTCGCATTCGTATATCATGTGGCAGGTACGCTGATACTCTATGCCCAGGGAAGCCAAGGAAATTTCCAACCCGAAAAGATCCTGGACCGACCGGGAATCGAACCCAGACACCTCCAGCATGGCTTTGCTTTGTAGCCGCGGACTCTAACCAATCGGCTAAGGAAGGCACCATTAGCGTAAAAGCTGGATATTGAAATTTTTTGCTTAGATTTCATTCTATTAAACAAAACTTACTGGTTTATGCCATGTAAAAACATACTTGAGCCACTCTGGTAACACAGCGTAACAAAAATGACATGTTTGCGTGTCTCAAGAACCAAATTATGTGTCTCTAGTAGATTTGGGGCTGCTGAATCTGATGCCGTTCTCAGAATTGTTCCAGCACGTCACAATTTTTAGCTACAGGTCGCCAAAGTTGTACAAAACAATGCTTTTATTAATGTTTACATGAAATTTAAAGTACAATTTATCATACTTTTTTGTAATCTAATCCACCAAACATGCAAAATAGAACTTGAACTTTCATTTCAGACATAATTTGATTGAAATTGCGCGATTAAATTTCGATTAAACCGATTTTTTCAACGTGCTTGCAGTCTCCATACAAAATTCTTCGTTTCTTCTATATGGCAAAATACAACAATTTTCTAAACCATCAAAAAATAACTTTTCCGTATCGAAAATAATACAAACTTTGATGATAAGTATTGTTATACACATAAAGTTTGACTTTAGTTGCAAATTAAGCCAATATATTACCTTACAAGCTGGGAAACTTGCATGCAAGTTGGCTGAAATAGTCATTTTTTGCATTTTCAACAGTCAATATCTCAAAAACTGGACGTGCTATGATATTTCTGAAAACGGTAATGGATTCAGCAACCCTTAATTAAGTGAATAGCGGTATTTTGGTGCTGGAGACAAAAACGTGTTCCGCAGTGTAAGTTAAGTCAGTTGTTAATATTTCAAAATATAACAACGGTAACAGTTATAAACTAGTTGAGGACAATTTGGCCAACTTTTTGAGCGTTTTTGCAGGTTCTTTTCAGTGCTACTGCAAAATTTTAATATGGATTAGGCAGCATCCATTTATTACGTAACGCTTAAATTGGGAATTTTTAACCCCCTCCCCCCTTCCGTAACGCTTTTTGTATGAAAAATTTCAAATTTTTGTATGAGCCTTAACGCTTGAGCCGACTCCCCCTCTCCCCCTAGAGCGTTACGTAATTTGTGGATGCCGCCTTAGGTATATTAAATTTTTAAGTCAAAAACTTCAAATCAAGATATCTAGAGATAACTACTATGGATTTTTTTAAAATTGGCCCAGAGGTACAGAATGACCTCAAGAATCGAGCCCTGTGCCCATCGGGGCACCGTGGATACGATTTCTGATACTCTCAGTGTTCCTCTACGTAAATGCAAAAAAAATAAAAAGTTATTGTAAAACATATTTAATCAGTTGCGTGATGTCTTATTATGTAACGTGTTCCGTTACGCTACTCTTTTGAAAAAATCGGAACTCGATGGTTACAGCACTCTTCGTAAATGACCAATTTAGCAGGCCTCGTTTGATAAATTTACGACTCGTGCAGTAAAAATCAATGCTCTGTACCTAGTTGCGTGAAAAACTATATGGTCATACTAATTTTAGTAAGATCTCTTGTAATACAATGTGGCTAAATTCTCATATCATTGATTCATAGCTTCCTTATTTCGCTGTATTAAGAAGCTCATAAACCTCATTTATCAAGTGTGCATTTTATACGTTGAAACAATGACAGAGGTTATAAGGTAATAAGTGAAAAAAAGAAGCTAAAATTTTAGTGAAGAGATCTTTTAGGTATAGTACTAAAATGATTGATAAATATGCGTTATGGAGCAATTGTCGCTGAAACCAGGCCGCCATCGGCACACATTACAATTTCATGTCAGTGATCGCTAGCAGGTATACGTTAAAGCTAGAAGAAGGTCATTTCAGTCTTCTCAAATCGATATGTTCCCTTTGTACGCCAGCTAGCTAAACAGTTTGCGAAAAAGTCCTTTTTAATAAATCTTAGGTATTTCTTTACGTGATAAGTTTCATATTTCCTTTGGAACACATAGCAAACTTAGTGGCGTCGTATACAGGAAGGATGTAGCTTTCATTTGGCCGCCATCTTGATTTTATTCAGAAATAACGTTTTTTTCACCATACCGCTCGTTTTGAATTCTGAGATCATCATTAGCATTATTAACTCTATTCAATCGTTGGTGCTTTCTTCGAGTCAAATAAAGTATAAGAGTTATTTTGAATAAAAAAAATGTGGCGACCATCTTGGATTTTGACGCCTTCTTGAATTTAAGTAGTAGAATGAGTTTTTCATCAGCTGATCGGGAAGCACATTGACAGTTCTTCTATGAAAATGACAGGCCCGTGTTAGCACCGGTCCTCCACCGATGTAAACAAATGCATAGACGGATCTGTCACAAGAAAAGGCCTATAAATAATGCGCTCTTGGATAGGCATTGCATATAAAGCGTTGTGTGTGGATGGGCATCTAATTCTTTCGAAATAAGTGCGCTTTGCGAAAAAGGACGTGTAATTTTTTTCGCAAATTTCACATCAATTCAATTGCGAAGCATGTTTAATGTTTAATTTTACGGTAGTTTTTCGAATGCAAGCTATATCCTTCCTCTATATGATACCACTAAGTTTGCTACGTATTCCAATGCAAATATGAGACAAATCACGTAAAGAAATACCGTAAAACGGGGTATCTTTGATAGTGCGTTGCCCACCATATACTACACCAAATATCATAATTTTTGTTAATCGGTTAAGCGAAACGAATGCAAAACTAAAGAATATTAGTATGACACGTCATGTAAGAGCTGTTTTCATTTGAGTCGAGAACATTTGGGGTTTTACACACGAATATTTAAAATTGATTCGATTTTAGCACTTTCGAAACGCTTACAAACAATCAGTTCTACGATAACTATTTGATGTAGTTTTGAATAGTTGGTCACTTATATTTGACAGTCTAGTTACCATAGAACTTGAATATGATCTCAAATCTCTTAGCGAAAAGCATTTTCACAAACTGGGACCATTTTTGTAATCTAAGTCAGAAATTCTCATATAACGTTAAACGCCTAGAGGTATGCAATGTCCCACAAATTTTATATAATTCATTCAAATTTGTTCGATTTATACTCCACTATCAAAGTTACCCCAAAACAGAAACCCGACTTTCGGTTATATGAAAAATTAAGTATCCATTCAAAATGAATCTTTTGTCAATCTATCAAATGCAATCGATAGCTAGGATGCCAGTAATTGTTTTAAAAATATAAACCATAGTTCTTTGAAACAGCATGCAAAAATATTCAAGTTTTCTCCGAAAAAACTTTCAAAGTTACCCCGTTTTACGGCACCTAATATATATCAAGAAATGGGTTTTTTGCAAACTGCTGGCGTACGAGGAATCCACCAATTCGAGAAAACCAAAACGACCACCCAAAAAATTGGAATTTTAACGATGTGTGGCCGATGGCGGCCTGGTTTCAGCGACAATTGCTCTATGATTGATTTGACAAAGAAGTGTTTGGTTTGATAAATCGTGTAAGAAGTGTGCTACGATCTACCTTTAGGAGTTGAGGATCATCCTCTAGATCCTGATGTTTTGGAAGGTTGGTGTCTTCGGAAGAGTTGTTCAGTAGCTCAAGGGCTGACATGTGGTGGTCATTCTGATACGGAATTACGCCACCGAGCGGCGCTAGTGAGCAATGAATTTTTGTTTCGCGGATAGCTCAGTAGCCTGACCACTTAGAAAGATGGCGTCTTCGGCAAAGTTGCTCAGTATCACAAGGGCTAACATTATTTGAGCCGAAAGTTTTGAAATTTTGCCGCTAGACGGCGCTAGTGAGCAAAGAATTTTTGTTTCGTGGATAGCTCAGTAGCCTGACCACTTAGAAAGATAGCGTCTTCGACAAAGTTGCTCTGTATCACAAGGGCTAACATTATTTGAGCCGAAAATTTCGAAATTTTGCCACTAGGTGGCGCTAGTGGGCATGGAATGTTTGTTTTGCACATAGCTCAGTAGCCTGACCACTTAGAAAGATGGCGTTTTCGGCAAAGTTGCTCTGTATCACAAAGGCTAACATTATTTGAACCGAGAGTTTCTAGAAATCGGGAGAAAAAGTTTTTTTATTGGATTGAATTATCGTTATGAAAAACTAACTAACTAAAGAGATAAGGCCAGTCCTAGTTATCTCATTAAGATTGTTAGCGAATGGATTTCCCAATTTATTAGTAATGACTGACATTCCAACCAGAGGCGTCGCGTGCTCTAATAAGCCACCTGTGCAACAACAAGAAAAATATTTTAGTTTTAATTGGGTGAATAATGCCTATATAAACGGTTAACTGGTGATTTACTGGATTTTGTACGTTTCAGCTACAATACATATCAGAAATAACAAAATGTATCAAGGTGCTAATACGCATTCTTGCATTTAGTAAAATACACTGCAGTTATTGCAGTTATATTCGATTGTTTTTTTACGATTTATTAGTACGTTTTACTTGATTTAAAAATTTTATCTGCATATTAATCTCGTGTATCCGGCAGAAATATAGGAAAAAAAACACTATTTTTTAATAATTTTCTTGGTTCCTTAGGCATTACAACTAATTTATGAATAATAATAAATCTGACGGATTTCACGCCAACTCGACTAAGGGATTGGCAGCACCCCTTCAGAATTCAATGAAACTTTCTGGGTGTGGAGACTATGTAAAACTAAGATACTTTGCATACTTTGTTTTTTCAAAATAGATCTAGACTAACATTTGGTAAGGGTCAAAGTTTTTTTTAACTTTTTTTATAAACCCGTATAACTCGAAAACGTAAAGACCTACAAAAAAGTGTTGTATGAGGGACTGTCGTGAAATTTCCTGACGTTTTAGTAAAAAATATTAAAAAAATAAAAACACATTTTCTACACTGAAAAAAAAAATATTCAAAACTTCAAAGTCGATTTAAAAAAACGACCACTTCAGATTTTGATCATCTTTAAGCAAAAAGTTTCGTAATTAAATTTACTTAAAGTCGTCCATACATTGCAAATTGGGCATATTTTAGAGAAAAAAGTTTTTCTAACATCGAATTTTTTAAGTCCAAAATGAACTTTTTATTTAATTTTTATTTCGCTTCAAATCGTCTAGTATGATCATATTTTCAAGTGATAAATGAGTTTTAATCACAAAATAGATTATATTTGTTTTATTGGGAGTAGTTAAAATAAATAAAACGGAATTATACAGTTTTTTTTAATTAAATTCAATTGATCTCGCACCATACCGCTTATGAGAAAATCAACTCCTTCTAACAATCCGATGGGTTTTTTATGGTTGGAAATATATCACAATAATATTTAATTTCTTATTTGGTCAAAGCCAGTCTTAACAGGTCTGGAAAGGGTCAATATTATGCTTATGAAAAAAGTCGTGGTTTGTTTTTATTTTTATTATTGCTATATATCCTAAAACGTAGTATCTGCACATGAATATTTACATTATTTTTGGGCTTTACTGAATAAATTGAATATTTTTGGTTCATCCTCTGAATTGGTATACCGTTTGGCTGCAATTTGTGTATCACTAGTAGGCATAAAACAATGATATTTTTGGGTACCAGGGACAGTTTTGACCTTATCAAACAATTCCACCAATTCCTCTGACATTTTAACATATTGTTCATTAGATATATAACAGAAATTTAATTTGGTGATACATGTATCAGTTTGTTTCACTGCCCAGTCGAATAGTTCTCGCGGAGTTGCGATTGTGTTACCATAGTATTTTGCAAGACTTGCTTTTTTGCCATTCGCTTGAGAGTGCCACCAATAGCGTCACAGGGGCTTTTGCCGTGGGATGTGGCAAAAAAGTCCCACTCTGCTTCCAATCCATGTATTTTCTTGAAATTACATAAGCTGGCAATTTTTTTTCTATTTTTATAATGAGCTGCAGCTCCATCTGACTTAAAAATAACTTTTGATTTGTTTAACAAAATTTATCAATTTTGAAATAAATAGCTGAACTGCTACTGTGTCATGGGTCTGATATTACAATAAAACTAACATTTTCCAATTTATTATCTTTTTTATGATAAATTTAGAATTGGGAATTATTCCACTGATATCCTTGAGCAGCGTTATAATTTTCAGAAAAGTCGCTAATTACCAGTATTTAACCTTGTTTTAAGGAGTCTTTTTTGTTTCGTGAAAAAGAAGACTGTTATTTGCAAATAAAATCATGAGTTATGAGCTTATCAACTTTTTTTAGGTAGATAACAATACAAACATATTCATTATTTCTTATTCATCTGGCGTTTAACGCAGGTACGTTTAGTAAGTTATTTTTCACAAAACTTTTTCAAACTTTTCAATGTTTGCAATACTGTTGTGATACCTTTAGAACCATAAAAATCCGTCGGATTGTTAGACGGAGTTGATTTCCTCATAGGCAGAGGCGAAGTCCATTGATTGCTTTCATTTAAAAAACATAATCACTGTATAATTCCGTTTTTTTTACTATTCTCAATAAAAAATACAATCTATTTTCTGATTCAAACTCATTTATCACTTGAAAACACGATCATATTTGACGGTTTAAAACAAAATCTTTGAAAAAAAAAATTTCAGTTTTGGACTTAAAAAATTCGAAGAAAAACTTTTTCCCTAAAATTTGTCCAATTTGCAATGTATGGACGACTTTTAGTAAATTTAATTACGAAACTTTTTGCTTAAGGATGATCAAAATCTGGCCGTTTTTTTTTTAAATCGACTTTAAAGTTTTGAATAATTTTTTTTTCAGTGTCGAAAATGTGTTTTTATTTTTTTAATATTTTTCTCCTAAACGTCAGGAAATTTCACGACAGTCCCCCATACAACACTTTTTTGTAGGTCTTACCGTTTTTGAGTTATACGGGTTTATAAAAAAAGTTAAAAAAAAACTTTGACCCTTACCAAATGTTAGTCTAGATCGATTTTGAAAAAACAAAGCATGCAAAGTATCTTAGTTTCACATACTTTTGACATCCAGAAAGTTTCATTGAATTCTGAAGGGGTGCTGCCAATCGCGTGTCGAGTTGGCGTTAAATCCGTCATCTTCGAGCTGTTTAGTAGAATACCTATAGGTCTTTTCAAAAAGTAGATGAAAAAACCGAATTTAGTACTATACCATTTAATTCCACGAGAGTTTGTATCCTTTGACAGATACGCGTATTTCGACCTCAACTGTAAGGCCGTCTTCAGTGTCGTGTACTAGACGCGACACTGAAGACGGCCTTACAGTTGAGGTCGAAATACGCGTATCTGTCAAAGGATACAAACTCTAGTGGAATTAAATGGTATAGTACTAAATTCGGTTTTTTCATCTACTTAATTTGTGAATATGTGTGTATTGTGCTCTGCAAGAAAAATCCATGGAATGCGAATAACTGAAAATGTAGATACCGTCGCAGTGATAATAAAAATCAACAAATGTTTCAGATTAAGATAATTTCAAATATTCGCGTCCTTGTAGAACGAAAAAAATTCAAACCTACTTAAATTTTGACGTTGCGTTTGAATTGCGCTCATATCTGCGCGTTATCACCGCCGCTGGATGTGGATTTAAAATGAGAAATACTTGAATTGTATGAATGCAGCGGAAGAACACATCGCGAATGATTTGTACACTGTCCGCTTTGGTGGCGAGCCAAAAATTCCGTTAGAAAGGTTTATCCTTTTTAAAAAACAACACAATTCCACAATAAACTAAAGAGAAAACTGATATGGAATCATCTTTTATTTATGGAAATTGGAGCTGTCTACGAAGAAACAGTAAATGCGCTAATTTCATTGATAATACATTCTTCCTGAGCTTTTATTATCTTCCTCAGTCTGTTCAAATCGGCTGGTTGAACGTGCCGACTTCGTATTGCATGAAAGTGAGCATCATACTACATCATAGCATCATCAAATTTACGTATGCTTGGTATGCATTTGAATTGCTATAAATTTGATTTTATGTATGAAAACCACTTATGTTATAGAATCAAGCAAGCAGCTTATTTATTTATTTCATGTCGTCAATCAGAAGTAGACCGCGTAATGTGGATATCCTTCTAAGTTAATGTAAATATGTCTGGATGGACATTGGACATCCGATCGACATGGATTGTTCGGAATATCGAACAAAATGCATTCAACTTCTTTCGTTGAACGGGTTGTTTCTACATATGTATACTTTTGAGCGTGTACAGATTACTAAGCTGTGAATGTATGTGGGAGCTTAGTATAGGCCTTTTCATGTGACAGATCCGTCTATGCATTTGTTTACATCGGTGGATGACCGGTGCTAGCACGGGCCTGTCATTTTCATAGAAGAACTGTCAAAGTGCTTCCCGATCAGCTGATTTGAGACGTCATGTGAATAGGCCTATTATGGAATTTGGTTTGACAGCAGCAATTGAACAGGTTGAACGCACAGTAGCGTTTTCCGACGGCATGTCTCTCCAACTTTTGCGCTGCTGTCTTTAGTGAAGTACCATGCTTGTGCTGTGGATATCAAGCGAGCTTTATTTCGCTCACTAGCGCCACCTAGTGGCAAAATTTCGAAACTTTCGGCTTAAATAATGTTAGTTCTTGTGATACTGAGCAACTTTGCGAAGACGCCATCTTTCTAAGTGGTCAGGCTACTGAGCTATCCGTGAAACAAAACTTCTTTGCTTACTAGCGCCGCCTAGAGGCAAAATTTTGAAACTTTCGGCTCAAATAATGTTAGTCCTTGTGATACTGAGCAAATTTGCCGAAGAGGCCATCTTTCTAAGTGGTCAGGCTACTGAGCTATGCGCAAAACAAAAATTCCATGCCCACTAGCGCCGCCCGGTGGCGTAATTCCGTATCAGAACGACCACCGCATGTCAGCCCTTGAGCTACTGAACAACTCTTTCGAAGACACCAACCTTCCAAAACATCAGGATCTAGAGATATCATATGTTACATACTCCTGTTCCACCGATCCATATCTGTGGGATGGACATCGTTTGAAATTTCTATCGATCGACACTTTTCCGTAAATAACCGTGATTTTTTTATGTGTATTCTCGAAAACAACTATATTCGGCATTGCCAGGTAGGTTATTTTGTTTTGTACAAGGTCACCACGATTTCGTGATTGTACCATATTTAAAGATTGCCATTCAACAGCCAAGAACACTGTGACTTCCAACCTTCCAAATAACCTTTAACATCCGAGGTGAAAATGGACCAACTTTCCCAAGTGCACCCACAACAACGACGCATCCCAGCACGCAATTGAATTTATCGTAATTGCTCATAAAACTGTAGTTTTCAGTTGTTTGGGCCAAACTTTGTCTATTAATTATCTTTTCACAACCCGCACTCCTTCCGATCCACTCCCGAAAACAACTTCCCTAGTAGATAGAAGCCTATCTCTACATCCAATGTCATCGGTTGTCTGTGCATCTTGTGTCGTCGAAAGCTGCCTACGGCTGTCCCCTGGGAATGCAGGTCTATGAGCTGGTGGAAACACACTAAAACTTGCACTCCAGCACTTCTGGCTCACATGTTGGAACAAACAAAAAGAGGTGTCGAAATAATAGTCCATTATCAGGGAACAACTTTCTGGAAAACTGTTTCGGCGCCGTCGTTTTCATAAAGTTTGCACTGCCTAATGTCATGTTGTTGGGAGTGGTGGTGAAGGGGCACAAAGCGGTTCAGCGGTGACTATAGATGTTCTTCTGCGTGACCTACTGACATTTGTAGCTGTTCAATGGCCGGTTTGCTACTGACAAGAAAAGGAATCGCCTATCTCGATGCGTGGAAAATTTCTCCCAAGAAATGGTCAAGAAAATCACTTTTTTCTGATCGCAGTACGCAGTTGAGAAGAAATGTCACTTCAAAGGGGGCTCTCTGTAGGAAATTTCTTGACCCTTTTCAGGCAAGGAATTTCTTTACTTTTCTTGAGTGAAACAGCATACTTAGCTTAAGGTGATTATAGAACGAAGCCACACCTCAAATTTTCAAGAGCACAAGACTTGAGAACCAAACAGCGCTCCGCGTAAAAAATTGATCCCATTAGTCACCACCAGCAAGCAAGCAATTTGATTGATTTTCAACGCGAACTGTTGTCAGATGCTCTAGTCTTGTGCACCGGAAAATTCTATGTTTGGCTTCGTTTTATAAACACCTTAATTGAGAAAAACATGAGTACAGGAGATTTTTGAGGGTTTTAGTACGATTACCATGAAAACTGTGCCCAAAAGGTCATTTACCCCAACATTAGTAAAATTACGGTACCGGTACATTACTTTTCAGTGCTACTTCTTCTAATTCTTCTTCTTCTTTTTGGAATTTATGTCCTCACTGGTGTAATAATGTGAGAATACAACCTGTTCAGATTAGTACTGTAGAATTAATGACATTTATTGTATGTTTTACTTTCTCAGCCTACTGTGACATTATTCCTCATCTCAGCCTACTACATCTCTCCCCTTCTTCAAATAGTAATATGATTTAAAATATTTTTTTCATAACAACAGAAGCAAACCTAAATTAAAATTTTCATAGAATCTCCCTTCGTAGCAAAATATTATATTTTTAGTGGGAACATGAGAGATCAACTTCATCTTAGGACAAATTCCAAGACCCAACGAATATTCTGATTTCCTTCTTGTTGTTTTGCTTCAATGGTGTGATCGGCAACACTATGATTGGTGACGGTATTTCCAGTATTGGTTGGAAATACATACGCAGTAGATTAATCATCATTTGTGGAATTCAAATATATTATTAGACAGATTATTAGACATTCTCAATACTTATTATCTTCTTTTTCCAGAAGGAGCTTTTTTTTTTTAATTTTGAATTGACTTATGTTCATTCCATGTTTTTCACATTCATTCTTATTCAGTATAGCTTCATTCTTGAAGTTGATTAAAAAACAATCTGCACAAGAAACTTCAAAATAAATTTGTTTTATGTTATTTGAATGTTTTGTATCCGATTAAGATCAATTCCTCCAGCTTGTGGTAGACTGGACTGTCAAATGGTATTTGGCGGATCTCCTGGTCTTTTTATTGTATACTGGAACATTTCGGTTCCTGTGCATATCGCATTATCACTTAAGAAGATGGACTGAAGTTCAGCGGACTTCCTACATCTCGAGATAGACTAGATAGTATACCAAATGAACTGAAATTGCCTTCCTTCATTTTGGTGTTTTATTTACTGACGACTTTATAAGCGCCATCTAGAATGAACTAGGATTCGGAATCCTCTTCATTCTTATATTATCTTCAACTCCAAATAGACTAGGATAACTTTACCCCCTTTATTTGGATACAGAAACGGACTAGAACTTCAGTTGAGTTCCCTACGTTTCTTCATAGGAATTAGACTAAGGTTGCGAATACCTCCTTTAATTACCTGTATACAGCAAACTGGAATTCGAATTTCCCTTCGCTTGTATATTTATTCTCACCTTCAAATAGACTAGGATAAACTTATCCCCTATATTTGGATACAGAAAACCTTAGAATCATTACGATTTTCATAAAGATTCCGACTGCTAATTCTCAAAACTCATTAAAACTCCTCATTTTGTTGTTATCATGCTAGACGAGAATTCATAATTCCCCCGTACCACTTACTTCTTAAATGAACTGTAATACTGTAACTTATACGATTTTTTTATGGGCTAGGATATTTTATATGTAATTCTACCATTTATAATTGTTTGGAAATGGTCACTTTTTCCTCTAAAGTATATAAATCCTTTCATTAGTTATCAAGCAAACTTCTCTCATTTATTTCAAGAAATGCTTCAATTATTAATTACGGCTTTATTTATTTAATTTGGTTCAATGACCCAAATTTTGCATAATTCGCTCGGTGATATTTGATTGTGAATAATTCGCGATGGCGTAAAAGTTGGTATATTACATAAGAGTTGAAATTAGATAACTATAGATATGGTTAATCAATTTTATTAATGATTAATGATCATAATTAAATCAATTATTATAAAACAATAATGTTAAATAAAATATTCAAGACAGTAGCAACACAGCTTAAAATAATGAACACAACAGTAGAATCATTCAAGTGGTGTATCAAAATATATACGTTGTTTTCTTGACTTTTTCCAATGTTCTATAAACATTACTTCAGATTCATTCTCAACTTCTAAAATTGAAATTATCAGTTCAATTCTATATCAAATAGATAGAAATTCATCTTGATTTTTTTCTTCAAATCCTAAACTGAGGCTTGAGTCCACAATTTAAAAATCGCAAATAAAAGTTATATTAATTTACAATGACCAATTTGCTACGTGTCAGATGATGTTTAATGATCATTATTTATGGATGACCTTTATTTTTTTTATTCAGTTCGTGAAGTACTAGTTATTCGATGAATCTTAGAATAAAAATCTTGTGTTAGTTCAGATTAAACATAAAGTTTTTTCTTCTTAATTCCAATGCACAATTAAAAAATAAAAAGTTTAGAATAATTTCCACAATGAATAGAGCTAGAAATCCCTAGCGAATATTCTCAAAGTGTCTATTTTAAAATCTAGCTTTTAACTTGGTGTGATTAATGCTGTCTGTTAACCTTTTCAATTAATAATCTTAGCAGGCATGGATTTTATCAATTCATCTGAAAACTAATTATCTGTTAATTTTTTTTTGTTTGCATATTCAAAACAAATATGGCTCATAAGTTGTCAAAACGTAGATCATTTCACATTGGAGTGATTTTGTAGAAAAATGAGACTCTTCCTGAGCAGAAATCATGTAATTTACGTTCTCATTACGTATCTGATCAACCTTGTCTTGGTCTTTATCATTTATTATTATAGCAGCAAGTAACACTATCAACGAGCTTATAATTAAGTTCATCTTACTTTAAATCGGTGGATCCTCGGTGCATACGGTCGGTTCACTTGTGCTCGTAAAATTCACACAACCAGTAACACATTTGATCACAAAACTCATCAGAACAATCCTCCATCAATTACACAAATGACCGCTGTTATTGTACACAAGGCAGCTTCAGTCCAAAATCAAGTCTAAAAATTTCCCGGAAAATCAGACTTCAGTAGTAGTTCTTCAACCACTAATCGTTTTGGATTGCACTCGCACAAATGTTTTCCGTTCACTACGTTATAAATGTAGAACATGGTTAATATTTTCCTTCTTCGTTCACCTTCTCTTCCCCAAAATGGCACGGAAGTTCGAACACATCTTCGTCGCCAATGTAATACCGTGATGCATCAATACCCGGACGCTTAAGCAGTGCCAAATGTTCTGATACTAATTTTAATCAATATTCTTTAAATTTTTGAATGAACCGCCATTTAACAAATCATTTTGACATTAATTTTCATGAAAATAACAAGTATTCATGTTAAAATAAAGAATTTAATACAAAAATAATGAAACCAGTTGCACTAGTCTTGTTTTTAAATCCGGACACATGAATCAATAATCCGGACACTTTTGGATCAAATTCCGGACACCCGTACTTAAGCTCGCTAAATTTATTTAGAGTTTAAAAAAACGCATTCAAATGTAATGTGAGAATACAACCTGTTCAGATTAGTACTGTGAAATTAATGACATTTATTGTATGTTTTACTTTCTCAGCCTACTGTGACATTATTCCTCATCTCAGCCTACTACAACTGGGGCAGAGCCTGCTTCTCAGTGTAGTGTTCTTATGAGCACTTCCACAGTTATTAACTGAGAGCTTTCTTTGCCAAAATTACCATTTTCGCATTCGTATATCGTGTGGCAGGTACGATGATACTCTATGCCCAGCGAAGTCAAGGAAATTTACTTTACGAAAAGATCCTGGACCGACCGGGATTCAACCCCAGACTAATATTGATCTCTTTTCGATTCTTGTTCGGATCCGTGTCTTCGATTTTCATTGGACAGTTAGCGAAAGCTAGCAGTGGTAATCCTTCTTGGAAAAAACCTGTTAAAAGATCTCTTCTTCTTTTGTTTATTCACTAAACATGGTTGCAACCACTAGCAAAAGGAACGGTGAATATCTCACTACTTCCTTCCAAAAAAGTATACACTAACCCTTCATAAGTGCAACGATTTCATTTTTTAAATCTTTTTTTTTTCAGATAACATGACCTCAAAGCATACAGCTCATCATACGGCGAGTGCAGCACAAAGGAAATCCCGATGACTATAAATTTTCACGAGCAGCATCCTCTGTCGGTAAATCACGGTGGTATCAAGTCAACAAATAACTCCTCCGACAAATTTGCTACCGACATATCCAACCCACAAGTCATAATCACTATATCCCTAATGATAAACTTCCAAACAAGTCAAACACAATATCAGACAAAATGCGATTTCACAAAACTCTGCAAACGGCATAAACAGCACGTTTCCAACTCGTCGTTCGATCATTGATGTAACATCGATTGAACTTCTGTTTGTTGTAAATATTGCACATAAGAGCAAATAGACATGTGGAAAAACGACTCGCTTCGATGGGACGTTGACCCAGCATAATATCAAAAACAACAGATGATTGCGGAATGTTACAAAACTGTTGAACTGTTTATACTAATCACAACACAAATATGTACGTTCCGGTGATAATCGATGACATCAAAGTGAAATGTGTACCATGCAAATAAGCACACCGAGTGGAGTAGACATTTTTTTTGCGATATATCCTCTGAATAGCGGAATGGGCTAGGGAAAATGTGAAAATTATCCCTGTTGATGGCATGTGTAAAGGTAGTAAATGTAGACTTTATTATTTGAGACGGGGGAAAACTGTAAATAAGGTTGTTGGACAGATCAGTCTTAGCTAATTTAACAAAATTATAAACTGAAATCAAACATGTTCAAAAGACAAACTATTGAATATATATATCACTTGGAATTAAGGTATTGTGAAATAAAAGGGTTTTCTACAAATTAACAAATTTTAAGCATTATGCCGAGATGTTTGAGTGAGACCGATGGGTGGTTGAGAAAGTTTATTAAGAAGAAGAAAAATCAATGACAATAAATAATTTAATTATGAAGATTACTAAAGATATGCATAAAATACACTAAAAACTGTCGGGAGACTCTATTAACATATAAACATCCACATTGACTATGTAATCAAAATATTCGGATCAAAATAGTGAAACATGAAAACACTGGTCATACGAAGATAACCAATTAATAATAAAAGTGATTGAAAATGTTAACAGAAGGGCACATTTTCAATGAACGGTGAATATCACATCCCAATTAGCAACTGTTTGAAAATGAGAAGAAGGGAATTTACCAAACATTGTTCTGTCCAATATTATTATTGCCGTGTTTTGAATATATTAATTGCTGAAACAATTTGTAACTTTTTTATGGAAGCTCTCCTAGGGGCCATTCAAAACTTTCGTTTCTGCACATTTTCCACAAAAAAATTTTTTCCGAAAGCTTTAAATTGCTAGGTTATTTTAATCAAAAGTTACATTGATTTGAATTTTGAAATGGGTCGAAAAAGAATCAAGATTCTTACTAAGGTTATACTTTCCATTCTGGTGAGACAATTATGCTGCACTGTATGAAAAAAGCTTTCATTTTTCAAGCACTTCTATCACTTACCGTTTTCTGCATCTGTACAACTGTCTTTATCGTAACAATTAGTTATTCATTCCAGTACAAACATAACTAAGTACTTAACCTTCCGTTCATCGCGCGGTTTGTCACTATCAAAACCACCGCGCTGCTGTTGTGATCGAGAAGCGAGGTTTTTATCAGCTGTGTTTTACAAAATACAACAGCGTGACGAATGAAGTGTTAACGGAACGAATTTAGTTTATTAAATTGCTTTTCGACAGCACTAGCTTTCCTAAGTGTGTTAAGATTAAGAAAAGACTCCAAAAAAACTACTAGTCTTGATGCACAACAACTAAGATTTAAGAATATTTTAGTCAGGGCACCTCTTTCAGCAAGAATACTTAAAATCAAAAGCTCTTATGAATGATTATAGTGCACAGAAGAATCACCAACCAATCTTGAACCATTTCGGATTCATGTGTTTGGGATATTTTTATTTACGATTAAGATGAGCGTGAAATCTCGCTGAACTGATGGTGATCTCAGAATTCAAAACGAGCGGTGCGCTAATGATGAAAAATCGAATTTTCTAAGAAAATTCAAGATGACGGCCACATTCAAAATGGCCGTCAATTTTTTTTAACTCTAAATGAAAGCTATATCCTTTCTCTATGCGATGCCACTAAGTTTGCTATGTGTTCCAAGGGAAATATGAGACATATCACGTGAAGAAATACCCAAGTTTTATCAAAAACTGGGCTTTTTGGCAAACTGTTTAGCTAGTTCGAGTACGAGGGGTCCATCAATTTGAGAAAACCGAAAGGACCACCCTTAAAATTTATCGAAAACTAGCGATCAGTGACATAAAATTGGAATTTTAACGATGGGTGCCGAAGGCGGCCTGGTTTCAGTGAGAATTGCTCTGTAGTGCATTTTGATATAACTTCGCTAGACAATTTGCTTCAGATTTTTCAAATTACCTAAATAATGTACTGAAGCAAAAAAGTTTGAAGGTTTTGTTTTCTAATATTCAGATAAAGCGTTTGATCGTCGTGTACTCATTTTCCGTCTTCGAAAATCACACATAATTGTTGACAATATTTGTTTTTTTTTTTTTTGGTTTCAGACGTTGAAGAAGGTCTTAAAGAACGTGTTTTTTTATGATTACAATAACATATTTTGCTATCATGCTTTCGCGTCTCATGGGTTTTCAATATTTTGCAAAATTTTATAAAAAAAAACAGAGGTTTAAAAGAGTTTTTTGAGAAAGAAGGTTGCTGTTTCCATTAGAGACAATTCCTGCGAAGAATATACCCCACCTTGATTTTGACGAAGCTTTCATCACAAAGATTGATACTCCTTAAAAGCGTGGTGGGAACCCCTGTAATGGGAAAACCTATAGGGCAGGGGTTATCAACACACTTTTTCAGGGTCGTTCACAATAATTTTCTCCCGGACATTCTTCCCTATTATACTTGGTGACAAAGCGGACAATACAATTACAAAATGGCGGAAACAAGCCTTTCTTTGGAAAAACGAACAAAAGTTAGGGTTTAGCAGGGCTTACAGTTTTATTAAAAGAAAATGTTAAATTTCTCGTGCACTCTTTTCATTTTATTTACAATTTTTACAACTTTTGGAGCTCACCGTTGCGGCCGTTTGATGCGATGGTCGACATGCTGGAACCGTGGGACTTCCTTAGTCGCTGGATTGTCTGCTTTTCTCTTCTTCTTCTTCTTCTCCTTCTTTCACTCTTATTCCAATTTGAATTAAATGTTCTTAGCCTTCTTTTCCCACACTTGACAAGGGAATCACATCACCGACGGTTTGGCCAATGTAGCGAAGGCCACTGTTCCGAGTCCGGGGAGTGGTACCGATCGCGCGCGCACTCTACGTTGTGGTCTTCATCAAGCGAGCTTGCACCATTTCACTGAGCAGGACAGTACCAGTCTTTACTAAACACCACTTATTAATTTTTCTGTCCGCTCGACCACAATTCGTCACTGCAGTTAATGTCCATTTTATAGTCTTTCACCACTTGCTCGCTTGATTCTTTTCGTACGTTAAAAATCAATGTGATACAAACGCGGTTGAAACAAAACATTCAAACAATGGGTGCACATTTTCAACCGTCAGTTGTGATTATCACAATTAATCCGTACTATTTAGCTTTTAGGTGTTTTATTTTAGTGGTATTATTGCTGGTTTTTATAACACCATTTAGTCCGTAAGTTTTAATTTAATTTTAGGATTTACTTTTACATTTTATCCACTGACTAACTTACGCGGAACTACTACGGCTAGTTTAATTTGCGAACTAAACCGTGAACCGTCACTGTCTTCACTCCTCCGGACTTTGTTCAATATAAGAGAGCGCACCCTATTTTGAGAGCACTATTTATAGTCCATGACGATCTTGCATTTCATGGTCAAGGTCTAGACCCACGTTTCTCAACAGGGGGTCCGCGGACCCCCAACCATGTGAAAAGTTCGCTGAAACGAGCACCTTACAGCGAGCCGGTTTTTCATGGTTACAAAGGTTGAGAAACAGTGGTCTAGACGATCATGATGACGATGACAAACGTGGACACGAAGAAGGACGAACGATGACAGTTGATCGGCAAAAGCTTACACTCTAAATGGGGCTTGGTTGATATCCTATACTAAATTACACACTTACTCCGACAAAAGTGGCTGCATTCTTTGCCTTAACAAAATTCAAATTCCCTGCTACTTGTTTCCGCATAATTTAATAATCAAATATAGTTTGGGTTTGACCAGATGAATGTAAATAAATATTCCGAATTAATCAATAAATATGTTCGTGTAAATAAACAATCTGAGTAAATAAATAATCTGTGTAAGTAATAATGTAAATATATAATCGAAATAATGTAAATAATCTAATAAATGACTAAATAAATAAATAAATAAATAAATAAATAAATAAATAAATAAAAAAATAAAAAAATAATTAATGAATGAGTAAATAAATAAATAAATAAATCAATAAATAAATAAATAAATAAATAAATAAATAAATAAATAAATAAATAAATAAATAAATAAACAAATAAATAAATAAATAAATAAATAAATTAATAAATAAATAAATAAATAAATAAATAGGTAAATAAATTAATAAATAAATCTAAACTACGATCGGAGTAAGGTAACGAACGAAATAAATATTTTTCTGAAAGACATCAACCAAGAGACTACTAAATACAAAATAAACGTCACTCAAACACTAATTGAAGAGGATACAGACATTTATTTCACATTTAGACATTTAAATTTTTAAGACAGCACAAAACATATATAACATCATATTGTTGCTAAACCTCTAACTTGCTTTCTCACCAAGTATTTTATTGTGACCCGAAATGAACGGTCACAAGATATTGAACTCGATGACTGCATGATAAAATTTTAAAGTGTGCTCCCAATTTCTCTAAAAAACAGTGTCGAAACAGATTAACAAATCAGGAAACATATATTTGTTTCGTTTCCATTTTTCGTATTCAAACTTCTATAAAACATGATAGGACGATTTTTGCATTGTGATTTTTGAATTCAAATCCCCACAGATCAACGTCTCAGCTCCTTCTCATAACTCATATCCATCTATCTCAAGTATACTACACTAGCGCGCAGAGCGAGTGTGATTCATTAAGTGTTGAGACTGTTTCACATGCATGTTTATAACATCCATAACATAGAGTAAGGTGGGGCAAAAGTTCGCCCTTAGTGGAGTAATCAATATTTACAGAAACATTATAACAGTCGAAAAAGAAATAAAAAAAATAGAGAACCTTCCTTAGCCGAGTGGTTAGAGTCCGCGGCTACAAAGCAAAGCAATGCTGAAGGTGTCTGGGTTCGAATCCCGGTCGGTCTAGGATCTTTTCGTATTGGAAATTTCCTTGATTTCTCTGGGCATAGAGTATCATCGTACCTGCCACACGATATACGAATGTGAAAATGATAACTTTTGCAAAGAAAGCTCTCATTTAATAACTATGGAAGTGCTCATAAGAACACTACGTTCTGAGAAACAGGCTCCGTCCCAGTGAAGACGTAATGTCAAGAAGAACAAGAAGAAGAAGAGATCCTTCAACATATTGGCTACAATGTTGATGAATAAACTTGTGTCAAAATATTTATCCATTTTTATTTTTTATTGTTTAAAGTTTGTTTGTGCCCCATCGGTTGGGCAAGAGTTCGAATCAAATGTGGGGCACAAGTTCGCTGGCTAAAACACAAAATATTGATACTCTTATGACAGACATACCGTTAAGTCACCAGTCACCGTGCGGCCTCCATTCACCGTGCACATATACAAATTCCTACAGAATATTCATACAATTTTCACAAATTATTCTTTTGTCAGCAAAATAAGGTAAAACTGATGAAATGAAGTAGTTTTTGTCACAAAGCATTTTGAAAAACCTAGTTTATGTAGTCAATGTCATGTGAATTCTGTTTGAAAATGAGATTTTTTAACATTCTTAGTAGAAACGCCAAAAATTCACATTTTTCAATTTAACGACAGAGTATGAAATTTTTCTAAATTCCAACAAGTTTTCACTGTGGATACTATTAGCAAGATGTATTTCATCGTATGAGCAATAAGATTTTATGCAAATTAGAATTTTTTATTGTATTTCAGTCGAAACACAAATGCACGGTGAATGGATCCTTTTCAATATATATGGTTCCTATTACCGTGCATTAGTGTGAAGGCATGAAATTATTCGGTAATATTAGATTCATTGTTATGTGGTCATTAAACTACTTCATATTTAGTTTTTGAGTGAAGAAGTAATGGTTTGGACAATACAGTCAATCCTCTTATAACGATTTTAATGAAAAAAATATTATTTAGCCAATTTTTTCATTTTTTATGGTTTTTATTTTAAATGAAGATTTGAGTAGTCTTAAAAATGAGTGCGCACACTACTAGCAACATAGTTTCTCCATAAACAACGCTTCTTCAAGATACAAAATTAAATCATGACGAAAACTGCACGCACGGTAAATGGTGCACTAGGGTGCACGGTAAATGGTGACATAGAACGGTACGAGGCGACCTTAACATGACATTTTCAAACATAATTTTTGAGTAATTTTTTGTTATGCATCACTAGTTTTAGATTTTTCCCTGGATTATTATATAATTTCACGCTACGTAGTGGTATTCTAGTACGCTTCAAATTATTTGGAAAAGTTGTATAATTTTTTGAAGTGCAAATTTTTCTTAAATGCACGGTGAATGGTAGCTTGACGGTACTTTGTACAAGTCGTAAAATTATGTTTTCAGAAAAATACACAATAAATTTTTATCAATAAGTTATCCAAAACAGAAATTTAAATATACCCAAAAATAGCACTTTATCGTGAAATTTTTGTTACTTTTATCGCATGATCGGCTCACGATTTCGCTAAAATTAAAGGTTATATGTGGATTTAGGGCAATTTGCAAGTTTTTCTGCGAGATAATATATGGCTCGAACTATTGCCCCGCTGTTTTGTACTTTTGCCCCACTATGGACCAAAAATGGTTTCAAAACATTTATGCAGAAACTAATAAACATCAAAGCATCTTAACTACAAGCCTTGCTACGTCCTTACAAGAAGAATTTCTACTCTATAACTGTATTAACGAGCTTTTAGCCCTGGACTAGTTCATCTCGGTACCAACGGCTTTACTTCCCTTCCGAAGGAAGTCGTCACTGAAATTTTTAGTGACTATCTTGTGGATGGGATTCGATCCCAGGTCCTCGGCGTGAAAGGCGTGTGTTCTAACCACTACACCAGGTCCGTCCCCAGACAAGAAGAATTTAATAATTTAAAAAATTTGTTCCATGCAAAGCTCGATCGAAAATTTAAATTTTTACGTTTAAAAACGAAATCGATTTCTTTCTT
Source organism: Aedes aegypti (assembly GCF_002204515.2). NCBI lineage: Eukaryota > Metazoa > Arthropoda > Insecta > Diptera > Culicidae > Aedes > Aedes aegypti. The sequence continues at coordinate 308,609,660 of NC_035108.1, forward strand.
CTTTTTACCGAGCAAAAATTCCACCATGACATTTTTAACATTAGTTTTGAATTGAGGTCGATATCTTAAAAAAGACAGGAAAACTTTGATTACTTATTTACATTTTTAAGGGGAGCTGAAAAACGTTTTGAAAAAGAAGTGCCAAAATCGGGCCATCTTTGTATTTTGTATAGTATGTTGTGGATCCCACCCTTTCAAAGCTACCCGTATTATCAAATATACCCCGTTTTACAGTAATTAAGAAACTGTTCTACTTTTCCCCGAATGTCGTTCCCCCGAATGTCGGTTCTCCGAACGCCAGTTTCCCTGATGACTCATTTCCCCGAATGCCATTTCCCCGAAAAGTGGATTGAACTGCTCCAGATGCTATAATCGTTTCCAGTGGTAGGATGGTGAATTAGAAAGAACAATAAGCAATCAAAAGAAGCAGGTATTTGGTCATTCTCGGCTATACAAATGTTGCCTATGTTTCTGAGGACGGCAAAACTCTAAAAAACCGACAATCAAATAAAGAAGGATCATTTTAGATGACCAGTACGTTCACCACCTTAAAATGTATGAAGTAATGACAAATGTGAGAGTCAAAAACTTTTCGGGGATGTGAACTATTCGGGGAAACGAGATATTTGGGTAACTGACATTCTGGTAACTGGCGTTCGGGGAAACAACATTCGGGGAAAAGAAGCACAACCTAATTGAGAAGTTATGTTGATTACTTTTTAATGTATAGCTTTTATTTGGTGTAATTAGTAGGTAAAATGGCTCGATCTAAATCTTCGAATAGGATTGCTAAATTTTCATCGATTCTATTATTATTTATTTAGATGGTATTACATCAATTAATTTGATAAAACCTCGTTAACGATGTTACGCCAATTTACTCGGTTCATGGCTGTGTCTCTCCAACTTCGATTTTGGCCCACGTTCTCCAGATCTTGTTGCACCTGATCAAGCCACCTCGCTCGCTGTGCTCCTCGCCTTCTTGTGCCAACCGGATTCGACGCGAACACCATCTTTGCAGGATTGTTGTCCGGTAGTCTTGCAACATGCCCTGCCCAGCGCACCCTTCCGGCTTTCGCAACCTTCTGGATACTGGGTTCGCCGAAGAGCCTAGCGAGCTCGTGGTTCATTCTCCGCCGCCACACACCGTTTTCCTGTACTCCGCCAAAGATCGTCCTAAGCACCCTTCGTTCGAACACTCCAAGTGCATGCAGGTCCTCTTCCAGCATGGTCCATGCTTCATGTCCATAGAGGACCACCGGTCTTATAAGCGTTTTGTACATGGTACGTTTGGTGCGAGGGTGGATCTTTCTCGACCGCAGCTTCTTCTGGAGCCCATAGTAGGCGCGACTACCACTGATGATGCTGTAGGAATAATATGCTATGTAATCAGCAAATCAAATGAATAATAGTTAATAAGTTCAAAAACTTTGCAATCAGTTACAATCAGACGATTTGGTCCAGTGTACTACAAAAGCGAGAAACAAAGAGAAAGCGAGAGCATACGAATGCTGTATACGTTTGAGCGTTCGGCAGCCAGCTGAAAATACCCTATCCAGCTCATATCAGCATGCATGTTGGTTGGTGCGAAAGAGAACGAACGAATTGCGAAGGAGAAGAGGCAAGCGGTTTTGGAAAACTGAACGACCGTTGCGATGAATGAGAAAGGCAGTTTAGAGAATGATGTTACAAGTGACGGATGTTTGTACCTGGTAATGTGCGCGAATAAACATGAAATTGAAAAGAAAAAATGTGAACTGTAAATATTGTGTTAGCGTTTTATTATTGAAGTTCTCATGGATTTCCTACAATGGCGTGTGTTGGTAGGTACCAATTATTATTTTATTGAGAGAGTTGTGATTAGCGTTCGCAAAAAAAAAAAAAAAAAAATTAAAAATAAAAATAGTTTGCTGCGAGGAAAAAAAAAGCTTCGATTGGTGACTGGACGCACGATTGTGGTTGTCATCACTGATGCGCTGACGGCTTAGTGTGGGTGTGTGTATGGTAAAATGAAAATTCAAAAGTTGAAAGTGATGAAAAGAAACATGGTTGCTTGGTTTTTTTTTTTCTCAATGGTTTTGGTTGAATGATATTGGTAAACAGCAGTAATTTTATGGATGACATGACAGACATCGCCCATATTTCCAGAGAATAGGTGAGCGTTACTGGTTTAAATAAATAAATGATTTTTTTTTTCTTCGAGCGCTGAATCGTGAACGTTGGAAGTTAGAGTAGGTGGCGATTCGTAAGCTCTGATTTTACTTGTTCAAAAGGTCTAAAGGTGCCGTTAAGGCATATTGGAATACATAGCGATTGGTAAATTTATTACAAGATGCAGGTTGTTGCTTAAGCTCGGGAATTTCAATTCTTCGACCAGGTGGATTGAGGTTATGGAAGTGCTACTTAAATGTGAAGAGTGGGGCGTTCAAAAATCGCAATATAATCAATGTGATCAGTGTTGCCAAATGATAATAATACATCAGTTTGTTATTAAACCGAATCAAAATGTGAGAAGGCTTTCTTTCTAATTGATATAATATATAATATAATAATTAATAATTTCTAAAAAATTGAGACGGAAGAGGAACTTCGTCTGCCAGTGATTATATATGAATTCGCGATTTTTTTTCTGAATGATATGAAACATAATTTCTTCGGATTATATAAGAAACTTTTATTCCACAATGTGACTGTCTTAAAAAGTAATGTAAAACGACTAGTTCACATAAAAAAAACAGTTTCACAATTTAATTTTCTCATGATCTGTTTTGACTTTATTATAAATGAATGAGTAATTTTAAAATTAATTGAACTATCCGGTAAAAAGAAATGTTCATATAACAATCAAATTAAAACTAATAAAAATAATAATAAAAAAAAACTGTTAGACACATACTGAAAACTGATAAATTCATAGATAGTCGGTTTATGCGTTTTGAAAAATAATAGGAACAGCTAAATAAAAACAAATAAGTTGATTTGTAGTATTGGAAAGTCACTCAATTTTCGTAATTTCATTGTGCACTACCACAGAATGTTGTTCCATTCTATTTAACGACATAAAATGTAAGCTCTAGAACAAGCAAACTAGAATGTAAAAATTATTGGAAGGTAATGCGTCATAACTAACAGGTTACGGCGAGATTTACGTACATATATCGGCCACGAATGATGCAAAACAAGAGTTAAATGAATCGATAATTAAACATGGAAATTGATATGTAAATCCTACTCTAGAACGGAGTTGGTCAGTGTGTCCAAGCTGAGCACTGGACCCGGTTGGGTCAAGAAATCCAACTTGAGAGCCTTGCATGAAATAAGTTGGTCGTCGCTTCATTGGACGTAGACCCGGTTGGGTCAAGTAAAAGGCAAATCCAACTCTAGAACGGAGTTGGTCAGTTTGTCAAAGTTGAGCACTGGACCCGGTTGGATATTTATGGAGCCTGGTGAGCTCCATCCAAGAATGCATGAGAAAATCAGCAGTAATCATCGATTGATTGTTAGAAAATGTAAAGTAAGACTCGTTATTATGTTGCTGGGTATTTACTGATTTCAATGCCTTATGAATATTTCTGGAGCCTGGTAAGCTCCATCCTAAAATGCATGAGAAAATCAGCAGTAATCATCTATTGATTGTTAGAAAATGTAAAGTAAGACTCGTTATTATGTTGCTGGGAATTTACTGATTTCAATGCCTTATGGATATTTCTGGAGCCTGGTAAGCTCCATCCTAGAATGCATGAGAAAATCAGCAGTAATCATTTATTGATTGTTAGAAAATGTAAAGTAAGACTCGTTATTATGTTGCTGGGAATTTACTGATTTCAATACCTTATGGATATTTCTGGAGCCTGGTAAGCTCCATCCAAGAATGCATGAAAAAATCAGCAGTTATCATCTATTGATTGTTAGAAAATGTAAAATAAGACTCGTTATTATGTTGCTGGGAATTTACTGATTTCAATGCCTTATGGATATTTCTGGAGCCTGGTAAGCTCCATCCAAAAATGCATGAGAAAATCAGCAGTAATCATCGATTGATTGTTAGAAAATGTAAAGTAAGACTCGTTATTATGTTGCTGGGTATTTACTGATTTCAATGCCTTATGAATATTTCTGGAGCCTGGTAAGCTCCACCCTAGAATGCATGAGAAAATCAGCAGTAATCATCTATTGATTGTTAGAAAATGTAAAGTAAGACTCGTTATTATGTTGCTGGGAATTTACTGATTTCAATGCCTTATGGATATTTCTGGAGCCTGGTAAGCTCCATCCTAGAATGCATGAGAAAATCAGCAGTAATCATTTATTGCTTGTTAGAAAATGTAAAATAAAACTCGTTATTATGTTGTTGGGAATTTACTGATTTCAATCCCTTATAAATATTTCTGGAGCCTGGTAAGCTCCATCCAAGAATGCATGAGAAAGTCAGCAGTTATCATCTATTGATTGTTAGAAAATGTAAAATAAGACTCGTTATTATGTTGCTGGGTATTTACTGATTTCAATGCCTTATGAATATTTCTGGAGCCTGGTAAGCTCCATCCTAGAATGCATGAGAAAATCAGCAGTAATCATCTATTGATTGTTAGAAAATGTAAAGTAAGACTCGTTATTATGTTGCTGGGAATTTACTGATTTCAATGCCTTATGGATATTTCTGGAGCCTGGTAAGCTCCATCCTAGAATGCATGAGAAAATCAGCAGTAATCATTTATTGATTGTTAGAAAATTTAAAATAAGACTCGTTATTATGTTGCTGGGAATTTACTGATTTCAATGCCTTATGGATATTTCTGGAGCCTGGTTAGCTCCATCCTAGAATGCATGAGAAAATCAGCAGTCATCATCTTTTGATTGTTAGAAAATGTAAAGTAAGACTCGTTATTATGTTGTTGGGAATTTTCTGATTTCAATGCTTTATGGATATTTCTGGAGCCTGGTAAGCTCCATCCTAGAATGCATGAGAAAATCAGCAGTTATCATTTATTGATTGTTAGAAAATGTAAAATAAAACTCGTTATTATGTTGTTGGGAATTTACTGATTTCAATCCCTTATAAATATTTCTGGAGCCTGGTAAGCTCCATCCAAGAATGCATGAGAAAGTCAGCAGTTATCATCTATTGATTGTTAGAAAATGTAAAATAAGACTCGTTATTATGTTGCTGGGAATTTACTGATTTCAATGCCTTATGGATATTTCTGGAGTCTGGTTAGCTCCATCCTAGAATGCATGAGAAAATCAGCAGTCATCATCTTTTGATTGTTAGAAAATGTAAAGTAAGACTCGTTATTATGTTGTTGGGAATTTTCTGATTTCAATGCTTTATGGATATTTCTGGAGCCTGGTAAGCTCCATCCTAGAATGCATGAGAAAATCAGCAGTTATCATTTATTGATTGTTAGAAAATGTAAAATAAAACTCGTTATTATGTTGTTGGGAATTTACTGATTTCAATCCCTTATAAATATTTCTGGAGCCTGGTAAGCTCCATCCAAGAATGCATGAGAAAGTCAGCAGTTATCATCTATTGATTGTTAGAAAATGTAAAATAAGACTCGTTATTATGTTGCTGGGAATTTACTGATTTCAATGCCTTATGGATATTTCTGGAGCCTGGTAAGCTCCATCCAAGAATGCATGAGAAAATCAGCAGTTATCATCTATTGATTGTTAGAAAATGTAAAGTAAGACTCGTTATTATGTTGCTGGGAATTTTCTGATTTCAATGCCTTATGGATATTTCTGGAGCCTGGTAAGCTCCATCCAAGAATGCATGAGAAAATCAGCAGTTATCATCTATTGATTGTTAGAAAATGTAAAGTAAGACTCGTTATTATGTTGCTGGGAATTTTCTGATTTCAATGCCTTATGGATATTTCTGGAGCCTGGTAAGCTCCATCCAAGAATGCATGAGAAAATCAGCAGTAATCATCGATTGATTGTTAGAAAATGTAAAATAAGACTCGTTATTATGTTGCTGGGAATTTTCTGATTTCAATGCTTTATGGATATTTCTGGAGCCTCCTAGAATCTATTGTATTATAGAAAATGTAAAATAAAACTCGTTATTATGTTGTTGGGAATTTACTGATTTCAATCCCTTATAAATATTTCTGGAGCCTGGTAAGCTCCATCCAAGAATGCATGAGAAAGTCAGCAGTTATCATCTATTGATTGTTAGAAAATGTAAAATAAGACTCGTTATTATGTTGCTGGGAATTTACTGATTTCAATGCCTTATGGATATTTCTGGAGTCTGGTTAGCTCCATCCTAGAATGCATGAGAAAATCAGCAGTCATCATCTTTTGATTGTTAGAAAATGTAAAGTAAGACTCGTTATTATGTTGTTGGGAATTTTCTGATTTCAATGCTTTATGGATATTTCTGGAGCCTGGTAAGCTCCATCCTAGAATGCATGAGAAAATCAGCAGTTATCATTTATTGATTGTTAGAAAATGTAAAGTAAGACTCGTTATTATGTTGCTGGGAATTTCCTGATTTCAATGCCTTATGGATATTTCTGGAGCCTCCTAGAATCTATTGTATTATAGAAAATGTAAAGTAAGACTCGTTATTATGTTGCTGGGAATTTACTGATTTCAATGCCTTATGGATATTTCTGGAGCCTGGTAAGCTCCATCCTAGAATGCATGAGAAAATCAGCAGTAATCATCTATTGATTGTTAGAAAATGTAAAATAAGACTCGTTATTATGTTGCTGGGAATTTACTGATTTCAATGCCTTATGGGTATTTCTGGAGCCTGGTAAGCTCCATCCTAGAATGCATGAAAAAATCAGCAGTAATCATCTATTGATTGTTAGAAAATGTAAAGTAAGACTCGTTATTATGTTGTTGGGAATTTTCTGATTTCAATGCTTTATGGATATTTCTGGAGCCTGGTAAGCTCCATCCTAGAATGCATGAGAAAATCAGCAGTTATCATTTATTGATTGTTAGAAAATGTAAAATAAAACTCGTTATTATGTTGTTGGGAATTTACTGATTTCAATCCCTTATAAATATTTCTGGAGCCTGGTAAGCTCCATCCAAGAATGCATGAGAAAGTCAGCAGTTATCATCTATTGATTGTTAGAAAATGTAAAATAAGACTCGTTATTATGTTGCTGGGAATTTACTGATTTCAATGCCTTATGGATATTTCTGGAGCCTGGTAAGCTCCATCCAAGAATGCATGAGAAAATCAGCAGTTATCATCTATTGATTGTTAGAAAATGTAAAGTAAGACTCGTTATTATGTTGCTGGGAATTTTCTGATTTCAATGCCTTATGGATATTTCTGGAGCCTGGTAAGCTCCATCCAAGAATGCATGAGAAAATCAGCAGTAATCATCGATTGATTGTTAGAAAATGTAAAATAAGACTCGTTATTATGTTGCTGGGAATTTTCTGATTTCAATGCTTTATGGATATTTCTGGAGCCTCCTAGAATCTATTGTATTATAGAAAATGTAAAATAAAACTCGTTATTATGTTGTTGGGAATTTACTGATTTCAATCCCTTATAAATATTTCTGGAGCCTGGTAAGCTCCATCCAAGAATGCATGAGAAAGTCAGCAGTTATCATCTATTGATTGTTAGAAAATGTAAAATAAGACTCGTTATTATGTTGCTGGGAATTTACTGATTTCAATGCCTTATGGATATTTCTGGAGTCTGGTTAGCTCCATCCTAGAATGCATGAGAAAATCAGCAGTCATCATCTTTTGATTGTTAGAAAATGTAAAGTAAGACTCGTTATTATGTTGTTGGGAATTTTCTGATTTCAATGCTTTATGGATATTTCTGGAGCCTGGTAAGCTCCATCCTAGAATGCATGAGAAAATCAGCAGTTATCATTTATTGATTGTTAGAAAATGTAAAGTAAGACTCGTTATTATGTTGCTGGGAATTTCCTGATTTCAATGCCTTATGGATATTTCTGGAGCCTCCTAGAATCTATTGTATTATAGAAAATGTAAAGTAAGACTCGTTATTATGTTGCTGGGAATTTACTGATTTCAATGCCTTATGGATATTTCTGGAGCCTGGTAAGCTCCATCCTAGAATGCATGAGAAAATCAGCAGTAATCATCTATTGATTGTTAGAAAATGTAAAATAAGACTCGTTATTATGTTGCTGGGAATTTACTGATTTCAATGCCTTATGGGTATTTCTGGAGCCTGGTAAGCTCCATCCTAGAATGCATGAAAAAATCAGCAGTAATCATCTATTGATTTTTAGAAAATGTAAAGTAAGACTCGTTATTATGTTGTTGGGAATTTTCTGATTTCAATGCTTTATGGATATTTCTGGAGCCTGGTAAGCTCCATCCTAGAATGCATGAGAAAATCAGCAGTTATCATTTATTGATTGTTAGAAAATGTAAAATAAAACTCGTTATTATGTTGTTGGGAATTTACTGATTTCAATCCCTTATAAATATTTCTGGAGCCTGGTAAGCTCCATCCAAGAATGCATGAGAAAGTCAGCAGTTATCATCTATTGATTGTTAGAAAATGTAAAATAAGACTCGTTATTATGTTGCTGGGAATTTACTGATTTCAATGCCTTATGGATATTTCTGGAGCCTGGTAAGCTCCATCCAAGAATGCATGAGAAAATCAGCAGTTATCATCTATTGATTGTTAGAAAATGTAAAGTAAGACTCGTTATTATGTTGCTGGGAATTTTCTGATTTCAATGCCTTATGGATATTTCTGGAGCCTGGTAAGCTCCATCCAAGAATGCATGAGAAAATCAGCAGTAATCATCGATTGATTATAAGAAAATGTAAAATAAGACTCGTTATTATGTTGCTGGGAATTTTCTGATTTCAATGCTTTATGGATATTTCTGGAGCCTGGTAAGCTCCATCCTAGAATGCATGAGAAAATCAGCAGTTATCATTTATTGATTGTTAGAAAATGTAAAGTAAGACTCGTTATTATGTTGCTGGGAATTTACTGATTTCAATGCCTTATGGATATTTCTGGAGCCTCCTAGAATCTATTGTATTATAGAAAATGTAAAGTAAGACTCGTTATTATGTTGCTGGGAATTTACTGATTTCAATGCCTTATGGATATTTCTGGAGCCTGGTAAGCTCCATCCTAGAATGCATGAGAAAATCAGCAGTTATCATCTATTGATTGTTAGAAAATGTAAAATAAGACTCGTTATTATGTTGCTGGGAATTTACTGATTTCAATGCCTTATGGGTATTTCTGGAGCCTGGTAAGCTCCATCCTAGAATGCATGAGAAAATCAGCAGTAATCATCTATTGATTGTTAGAAAATGTAAAGTAAGACTCGTTATTATGTTGCTGGGAATTTACTGATTTCAATGCCTTATGGATATTTCTGGAGCCTGGTAAGCTCCATCCAAGAATGCATGAGAAAATCAGCAGTTATCATCTATTGATTGTTAGAAAATGTAAAATAAGACTCGTTATTATGTTGCTGGGAATTTTCTGATTTCAATGCCTTATGGATATTTCTGGAGCCTGGTAAGCTCCATCCAAGAATGCATGAGAAAATCAGCAGTTATCATCTATTGATTGTTAGAAAATGTAAAGTAAGACTCGTTATTATGTTGCTGGGAATTTTCTGATTTCAATGCCTTATGGATATTTCTGGAGCCTGGTAAGCTCCATCCAAGAATGCATGAGAAAATCAGCAGTAATCATCGATTGATTATAAGAAAATGTAAAATAAGACTCGTTATTATGTTGCTGGGAATTTTCTGATTTCAATGCTTTATGGATATTTCTGGAGCCTGGTAAGCTCCATCCTAGAATGCATGAGAAAATCAGCAGTTATCATTTATTGATTGTTAGAAAATGTAAAGTAAGACTCGTTATTATGTTGCTGGGAATTTACTGATTTCAATGCCTTATGGATATTTCTGGAGCCTCCTAGAATCTATTGTATTATAGAAAATGTAAAGTAAGACTCGTTATTATGTTGCTGGGAATTTACTGATTTCAATGCCTTATGGATATTTCTGGAGCCTGGTAAGCTCCATCCTAGAATGCATGAGAAAATCAGCAGTTATCATCTATTGATTGTTAGAAAATGTAAAATAAGACTCGTTATTATGTTGCTGGGAATTTACTGATTTCAATGCCTTATGGGTATTTCTGGAGCCTGGTAAGCTCCATCCTAGAATGCATGAGAAAATCAGCAGTAATCATCTATTGATTGTTAGAAAATGTAAAGTAAGACTCGTTATTATGTTGCTGGGAATTTACTGATTTCAATGCCTTATGGATATTTCTGGAGCCTGGTAAGCTCCATCCTAGAATGCATGAGAAAATCAGCAGTTTTCATCGATTGATTGTTAGAAAATGTAAAGTAAGACACGTTATTATGTTACAAAGTAGTTCCTGATTTCAAGGCGTTATGGATATTTCTGGAGCCTGGTAAGCTCCATCCAAGAATGCATGAGAAAATCAGCAGTCATCATCTTATTGATTGTTAGAAAATGTAAAGTAAGACTCGTTATTATGTTGCTGGGAATTTTCTGATTTGAATGCCTTATGGATATTTCTGGAGCCTGGTAAGCTCCATCCAAGAATGCATGAGAAAATCAGCAGTTATCATTTATTGATTGTTAGAAAATGTAAAGTAAGACACGTTATTATGTTGCTGGGAATTTACTGATTTCAATGCCTTATGGGTATTTCTGGAGCCTGGTAAGCTCCATCCTAGAATGCATGAAAAAATCAGCAGTAATCATCTATTGATTGTTAGAAAATGTAAAGTAAGACTCGTTATTATGTTGTTGGGAATTTTCTGATTTGAATGCCTTATGGATATTTCTGGAGCCTGGTAAGCTCCATCCAAGAATGCATGAGAAAATCAGCAGTTATCATTTATTGATTGTTAGAAAATGTAAAGTAAGACACGTTATTATGTTGCTGGGAATTTACTGATTTCAATGCCTTATGGGTATTTCTGGAGCCTGGTAAGCTCCATCCTAGAATGCATGAGAAAATCAGCAGTAATCATCTATTGATTGTTAGAAAATGTAAAATAAGACTCGTTATTATGTTGCTGGGAATTTACTGATTTCAATGCCTTATGGGTATTTCTGGAGCCTGGTAAGCTCCATCCTAGAATGCATGAAAAAATCAGCAGTAATCATCTATTGATTGTTAGAAAATGTAAAGTAAGACTCGTTATTATGTTGTTGGGAATTTTCTGATTTCAATGCTTTATGGATATTTCTGGAGCCTGGTAAGCTCCATCCTAGAATGCATGAGAAAATCAGCAGTTATCATTTATTGATTGTTAGAAAATGTAAAATAAAACTCGTTATTATGTTGTTGGGAATTTACTGATTTCAATCCCTTATAAATATTTCTGGAGCCTGGTAAGCTCCATCCAAGAATGCATGAGAAAGTCAGCAGTTATCATCTATTGATTGTTAGAAAATGTAAAGTAAGACTCGTTATTATGTTGCTGGGAATTTACTGATTTCAATGCCTTATGGATATTTCTGGAGCCTGGTAAGCTCCATCCAAGAATGCATGAGAAAATCAGCAGTAATCATCGATTGATTGTTAGAAAATGTAAAATAAGACTCGTTATTATGTTGCTGGGAATTTTCTGATTTCAATGCTTTATGGATATTTCTGGAGCCTGGTAAGCTCCATCCTAGAATGCATGAGAAAATCAGCAGTTATCATTTATTGATTGTTAGAAAATGTAAAGTATGACTCGTTATTATGTTGCTGGGAATTTACTGATTTCAATACCTTATGGATATTTCTGGAGCCTGGTAAGCTCCATCCAAGAATGCATGAAAAAATCAGCAGTTATCATCTATTGATTGTTAGAAAATGTAAAATAAGACTCGTTATTATGTTGCTGGGAATTTACTGATTTCAATGCCTTATGGATATTTCTGGAGCCTGGTAAGCTCCATCCAAAAATGCATGAGAAAATCAGCAGTAATCATCGATTGATTGTTAGAAAATGTAAAATAAGACTCGTTATTATGTTGCTGGGAATTTTCTGATTTCAATGCTTTATGGATATTTCTGGAGCCTGGTAAGCTCCATCCTAGAATGCATGAGAAAATCAGCAGTTATCATTTATTGATTGTTAGAAAATGTAAAGTAAGACTCGTTATTATGTTGCTGGGAATTTACTGATTTCAATACCTTATGGATATTTCTGGAGCCTGGTAAGCTCCATCCAAGAATGCATGAGAAAATCAGCAGTTATCATCTATTGATTGTTAGAAAATGTAAAGTAAGACTCGTTATTATGTTGCTGGGAATTTTCTGATTTCAATGCCTTATGGATATTTCTGGAGCCTGGTAAGCTCCATCCAAGAATGCATGAGAAAATCAGCAGTAATCATCGATTGATTGTTAGAAAATGTAAAATAAGACTCGTTATTATGTTGCTGGGAATTTTCTGATTTCAATGCTTTATGGATATTTCTGGAGCCTGGTAAGCTCCATCCTAGAATGCATGAGAAAATCAGCAGTTATCATTTATTGATTGTTAGAAAATGTAAAGTAAGACTCGTTATTATGTTGCTGGGAATTTACTGATTTCAATGCCTTATGGATATTTCTGGAGCCTCCTAGAATCTATTGTATTATAGAAAATGTAAAGTAAGACTCGTTATTATGTTGCTGGGAATTTACTGATTTCAATGCCTTATGGATATTTCTGGAGCCTGGTAAGCTCCATCCTAGAATGCATGAGAAAATCAGCAGTTATCATCTATTGATTGTTAGAAAATGTAAAATAAGACTCGTTATTATGTTGCTGGGAATTTACTGATTTCAATGCCTTATGGGTATTTCTGGAGCCTGGTAAGCTCCATCCTAGAATGCATGAGAAAATCAGCAGTAATCATCTATTGATTGTTAGAAAATGTAAAGTAAGACTCGTTATTATGTTGCTGGGAATTTACTGATTTCAATGCCTTATGGATATTTCTGGAGCCTGGTAAGCTCCATCCAAGAATGCATGAGAAAATCAGCAGTTATCATCTATTGATTGTTAGAAAATGTAAAATAAGACTCGTTATTATGTTGCTGGGAATTTTCTGATTTCAATGCCTTATGGGTATTTCTGGAGCCTGGTAAGCTCCAGCAGTAATCATCTATTGATTGTTAGAAAATGTAAAGTAAGACTCGTTATTATGTTGTTGGGAATTTTCTGATTTGAATGCCTTATGGATATTTCTGGAGCCTGGTAAGCTCCATCCAAGAATGCATGAGAAAATCAGCAGTTATCATTTATTGATTGTTAGAAAATGTAAAGTAAGACACGTTATTATGTTGCTGGGAATTTACTGATTTCAATGCCTTATGGGTATTTCTGGAGCCTGGTAAGCTCCATCCTAGAATGCATGAGAAAATCAGCAGTAATCATCTATTGATTGTTAGAAAATGTAAAATAAGACTCGTTATTATGTTGCTGGGAATTTACTGATTTCAATGCCTTATGGGTATTTCTGGAGCCTGGTAAGCTCCATCCTAGAATGCATGAAAAAATCAGCAGTAATCATCTATTGATTGTTAGAAAATGTAAAGTAAGACTCGTTATTATGTTGTTGGGAATTTTCTGATTTCAATGCTTTATGGATATTTCTGGAGCCTGGTAAGCTCCATCCTAGAATGCATGAGAAAATCAGCAGTTATCATTTATTGATTGTTAGAAAATGTAAAATAAAACTCGTTATTATGTTGTTGGGAATTTACTGATTTCAATCCCTTATAAATATTTCTGGAGCCTGGTAAGCTCCATCCAAGAATGCATGAGAAAGTCAGCAGTTATCATCTATTGATTGTTAGAAAATGTAAAATAAGACTCGTTATTATGTTGCTGGGAATTTACTGATTTCAATGCCTTATGGATATTTCTGGAGCCTGGTAAGCTCCATCCAAGAATGCATGAGAAAATCAGCAGTTATCATCTATTGATTGTTAGAAAATGTAAAGTAAGACTCGTTATTATGTTGCTGGGAATTTTCTGATTTCAATGCCTTATGGATATTTCTGGAGCCTGGTAAGCTCCATCCAAGAATGCATGAGAAAATCAGCAGTAATCATCGATTGATTGTTAGAAAATGTAAAATAAGACTCGTTATTATGTTGCTGGGAATTTTCTGATTTCAATGCTTTATGGATATTTCTGGAGCCTGGTAAGCTCCATCCTAGAATGCATGAGAAAATCAGCAGTTATCATTTATTGATTGTTAGAAAATGTAAAGTAAGACTCGTTATTATGTTGCTGGGAATTTACTGATTTCAATGCCTTATGGATATTTCTGGAGCCTCCTAGAATCTATTGTATTATAGAAAATGTAAAGTAAGACTCGTTATTATGTTGCTGGGAATTTACTGATTTCAATGCCTTATGGATATTTCTGGAGCCTGGTAAGCTCCATCCTAGAATGCATGAGAAAATCAGCAGTTATCATCTATTGATTGTTAGAAAATGTAAAATAAGACTCGTTATTATGTTGCTGGGAATTTACTGATTTCAATGCCTTATGGGTATTTCTGGAGCCTGGTAAGCTCCATCCTAGAATGCATGAGAAAATCAGCAGTAATCATCTATTGATTGTTAGAAAATGTAAAGTAAGACTCGTTATTATGTTGCTGGGAATTTACTGATTTCAATGCCTTATGGATATTTCTGGAGCCTGGTAAGCTCCATCCAAGAATGCATGAGAAAATCAGCAGTTATCATCTATTGATTGTTAGAAAATGTAAAATAAGACTCGTTATTATGTTGCTGGGAATTTTCTGATTTCAATGCCTTATGGGTATTTCTGGAGCCTGGTAAGCTCCATCCTAGAATGCATGAGAAAATCAGCAGTAATCATCTATTGATTGTTAGAAAATGTAAAGTAAGACTCGTTATTATGTTGCTGGGAATTTACTGATTTCAATGCCTTATGGATATTTCTGGAGCCTGGTAAGCTCCATCCAAGAATGCATGAGAAAATCAGCAGTCATCATCTTATTGATTGTTAGAAAATGTAAAGTAAGACTCGTTATTATGCTGCTGGGAATTTTCTGATTTGAATGCCTTATGGATATTTCTGGAGCCTGGTAAGCTCCATCCAAGAATGCATGAGAAAATCAGCAGTTATCATTTATTGATTGTTAGAAAATGTAAAGTAAGACTCGTTATTATGTTGCTGGGAATTTACTGATTTCAATGCCTTATGGATATTTCTGGAGCCTGGTAAGCTCCATCCTAGAA
Organism: Aedes aegypti; assembly: GCF_002204515.2. Lineage (NCBI taxonomy): Eukaryota > Metazoa > Arthropoda > Insecta > Diptera > Culicidae > Aedes > Aedes aegypti. Next base: position 308,624,911 of record NC_035108.1, read on the forward strand.
TGCATGAGAAAATCAGCAGTTTTCATCGATTGATTGTTAGAAAATGTAAAGTAAGACACGTTATTATGTTACAAAGTAGTTCCTGATTTCAAGGCGTTATGGATATTTCTGGAGCCTGGTAAGCTCCATCCAAGAATGCATGAGAAAATCAGCAGTCATCATCTTATTGATTGTTAGAAAATGTAAAGTAAGACTCGTTATTATGTTGCTGGGAATTTTCTGATTTCAATGCCTTATGGATATTTCTGGAGCCTGGTAAGCTCCATCCAAGCATGCATGAGAAAATCAGCAGTCATCATCTTATTGATTGTTAGAAAATGTAAAGTAAGACTCGTTATTATGTTGCTGGGAATTTTCTGATTTCAATGCCTTATGGATATTTCTGGAGCCTGGTAAGCTCCATCCAAGAATGCATGAGAAAATCAGCAGTAATCATCGATTGATTGTTAGAAAATGTAAAATAAGACTCGTTATTATGTTGCTGGGAATTTTCTGATATCAATGCGTTATGGATATTTCTGGAGCCTGGTAAGCTCCATCCATGAGTAGTATCATCTATTGATTGTTAGAAAATGTAAAGTAAGACTCATTATTATGTTGCTGGGAATTCCCTGATTTCAATGCCATATGGATATTTCTGGAGCCTGGTAAGCTCCATCCTAGAATGCATGAGAAAATCAGCAGTTATCATCTATTGATTGTAAGAAAACGTATAGCAAGACACTTAATTACGTTTCAGGGAATTTCCTGATTTCAATGCCTTATGGATATATCTGGAGTTTTGATAAAAAAAAAAGAAAAATCTTATTAACAAGCACAATAAGGCAAATTTAGGAAAATATTTTAAATTTTTAATTTTTATATGGTCAAATAGTTACTAGAGTTAACATATAAGTTATTTATTCTGAGCTATATTCAATAATTGATTATAAAGTTTTGATGAAAAGGATTCTAATTTTCAAATCATATTATAATAAATTTAGGAAGTATGTTCATCTCCAAATGTATATTAAAAGAAATAATGCAATGTTGAAAATATAGAATAAATAATATAAATATTCATTGAACAACAATTGTAATCTCATATGCTATCAAACAAAATGTTAAATTTGTAAAACAAATGAATTGACTCGAAAATGAATTATGTGAAATCAATTATGACAATTATGAATTAGGAGTAAGGGAGAGAAATGATATAGGAATAATATGCTATGTAATCATCAAATCAAATAAATAATAGTTGATAAGTTCAAAAACTTTGCAATGCCTTATGGATATTTCTGGAGCCTGGTTAGCTCCATCAAATAATGCATAAAAAAATCAGCAGTTATCATCTACCGATAGTTAGAAAATATAAAGTAAGACACGTTATTATGTTGCAGGGAATTTCCTGATTTCAATGATTGATGGATATTTTTGGAGCCTGGTAAGCTCCATCCAAGAATGTATGAGAAAATTAGCAGTTATCATCTATTGATTGTAAGAATATGTAAAGTAAGACACGTTATTATGTTGCTGTTGGAGTTAATATTGAAGTTTTTTTTTGTTCTCTGCTATATTCAATATTTAGATTATGAAGTTTAAAAAAAAAACTAAGAAAAAAATCTTATTAACAAGCATAATATGGCAAACTCATGAAAATATTGTAAATGTTTAATCCGAAAAAAAGTACGTTATAAATTAATCATATCAAAATATATGAGACCGCTTTGAATAGAATGAATAAAACATTAACTGTATATAAAAAAACACAACAAATAAATTTAAAAAAATATAATGAATGATATTTTTATATGGTCAAATAGTTACTAGAGTTAACATTGAAGTTATTTATTTTGAGTTGTATTTAATAATGTGATTATAAAGTTTTGATGAAAAGGATTCTAATTTAAAATCATATTATAATAAATTTAGGAAAATATTTCATCCGAATGAGCATGTTATAAATGAATCCACTCAAAATAAATGAGACCGCTTTGGATGGAACGATTAAAACATTGACTGTATATTATTATTGTTATTATTATTATTATTATTATTATCATTATTTACGACACTTGTAGCCTGAGGCAGATTCATCTCGGAATGTATATTGAAAGAAATAAAGCAATGTTGAAAATATAGAATAAATAATATAAATATTCATTGAAGAACAATAGTAATCTCATATGCTATCAAACAAAACTGTTAAATTTGTAAAACAAATGAATTGACTCGAAAATGAATTATGTGAATTCAATAAAGACAATTATGAATTAGGAGTAGGGGAGAGAAAGGATGTAGGAATAATATGCTATGTAATCAGCAAATCAAATGAATAATAGTTAATAAGTTCAAAAACTTTGCAATCAGTTACAATCAGACGATTTGGTCCAGTGTACTACAAAAGCGAGAAACAAAGAGAAAGCGAGAGCATACGAATGCTGTATACGTTTGAGCGTTCGGCAGCCAGCTGAAAATACCCTATCCAGCTCATATCAGCATGCATGTTGGTTGGTGCGAAAGAGAACGAACGAATTGCGAAGGAGAAGAGGCAAGCGGTTTTGGAAAACTGAACGACCGTTGCGATGAATGAGAAAGGCAGTTTAGAGAATGATGTTACAAGTGACGGATGTTTGTACCTGGTAATGTGCGCGAATAAACATGAAATTGAAAAGAAAAAAATGTGAACTGTAAATATTGTGTTAGCGTTTTATTATTGAAGTTCTCATGGATTTCCTACAGATGCGTCTCCGTATTTCACGACTAACGACTAACGACATCGATTCTATATTTATGGAAATGATTATTGATTACATTTAAAGGTGTTTAAAGAATACCAGTATACCATCTAATGGTTGGATTTTTGGAAAGAATTTCTGTATATTTTTGATTGCATCGAAATTTGGTCCTCCAAACTTTTAAGATGAAGTTAATTTCTGAAATTTATTCAAAATATAAGCATAAGCATAGATGACCGTACAATTCGTAGTTGCTACTCCGTGATTGACCAGAACAATCGAAGTTGCACAGGGAATTAATGAATGGGGCTTGGGATTAGCTTACCATTCTTCAATGTGCACAAATCGAGAGCTCAAATTTAAAAGTCAATAACGACGCCGGCCACGTCCTTACGGTCATCGGGAAAGGGAAGGAATGTTAGTGTGACTACCGTTGTTACTAGAGACCGAGATCACCTCTGCATCTCCACGGTTGTCATGGATAGGATATTGGGTTAGTGGGATAAGGTAGAGATCTGGGAGTCACCAATGTTTGGTGATGCGATCCATGATATAAACACGCCTAACCGGATTCGCGAAATAATTCAATAATCGCATTGTACGCCGAACAAGTGTTCGTCACTCGCCCACGCAGGAGCAAGCGACACGATCAATAGATCAAACACTTCTAATGATCCGCGGTGCTTTTTCATTTCTCTGAGCGAACGACGCGCGACAAGTTTGATCCTGCCCTCATCACCGGCCCCCGCAGGAGCAAGCGTCAAGGTCGAAGGATCAAACACTACTAACGAACCGATCACTTTTTCACTGCTTCACTACCGACGCGCGACATGTTTGATCCTGCCCTCATCACCGGCCCCCGTAGGAGCAAGCATCAAGGTCGAAGGATCAAACACTACTCATTTCTGAAATTTATTCAAAATATCTCCAAAAATTTGAAGCCTGTTCATTTTTAATTCGAATTGTGGTATTAATCAATCGGCTTGAACATTTACTGTCAGCAATTATGACATCGCATGATGATGGGAAGCAAGAAGTATTCCTGTTGGAATTTTCGTAAGAAAGAAGAAGAAAACGTGATGCACCTATCTCTGACGGTTTGTCAGATTCATTATCGACCAAATCGAACAAGACAATGAATATCTTTCGCCCTTGCTATCACCCACCTGTAGGAGAAACAGGGCCAAGGTGCATTTTTAGAGATTTAATAATAATTAATATTAATTATTTTTTTCTCAATAATACCCACCTTATACAGTGGTTGAAAGTGCTTGCAGTAACAATACAATATTTGCTAACTGTCTAATTAAAAAAAACTATTTCCGTGAGTGTTCATAGTTTTATATCGTGTTGTAAAGTCAGTTGAAAAATGGGTCTGGTTTGGTAGAATAAACACAATGGAAGATTTTCAGAGAAAGTTTTAAGGAAAATATCATGAATTTTAGGCAAACATATTTTGACATTGTTTGGCAATGAATTCAATGTAGAATTTTATGAGTCGAATCAAATAACCCTATCGTTGCATATTGAGTCATATTCCCCCATACAAAAACTAGTTTCAAGCAATGAAATGCCAAATAAGCAAATATACTGGCCCATTCGATACTTTGTATGCATAGCACACCTTTATCGTAGCTTTGTGCACTAGCAAAAAGCTTAAAATAGGCAGATCAGGAACGTTTGTCAACTGTTTCTCCAGCTTAGTGCCTTTGAAAACGTGAGTAGGGGCACAAGTCGGCCATGTTTGGATTCCGAGATGTTTCACCTTAAACTTCCATATCATTTGATCATCATTATTTTTCATACCAGTCTAAGAGCCACCATACTCGCACGCCAACGCTGTTTTCTCCGGACGGCATCTTTGCTGTCTGGTTTCTACTCCGTTTTAACGATAGAACTAAAATAGTTCAGCATAAGGAACTCTAATCCCAATATAATTGAAACGATCCCTCACAACATGGCTAATTAATTGAGGATTTCAAACAATTGATGAGTCTCGAAGCGGGATTTGGAGTATGCATGTGAGACCATTGCCAACCGATAACGAACAACAATCGCTTGAATGGGACAATGACTGGAGAAGGTCGTTGTTGTTCTATTCCTACTAGAATATCGTTTTTTTTTTAATGTGTTCATCTCGTTATCATTTATGGTCCTTAGAATTTATTCCAAGGGGCACTTCTTTTGGACTGCACTTCTTTTGGACTGCACTTTGGACGGTTTCCATATAGACTGTGGATACAAATTTGATGTATTGTTTTCAAAAAGCAAGTTTTCGAGACAATCTTTTCAATAGGGCCTATAGCGAGATTATGAGTTTTGCTACCAATATGCATATGCGGGGCCTTCCTTAGCCGAGCAGTTACAGTCCACGGCTACAAAGCAAAGTAGTCATGCAGAAGGTGTCTAGGTTTGATTCCCGGTTGGTCCAGGATCTTTTCGTAATACAAATGTCGTTGACTTCCCTGGGTATAGAGTATCATTCTAAGCTGAGAAGCATGCTCTGTCCCGGTGAGTACGTAATTCCAAACAGAGAGATGATCTGATTGTCTGGGTGAATGGTATCTGAAGAAATCCCTGCAGTGAGTTTTAGAAAATGTTTATATTAATTCTGGAGAAAATCAAGACGAAATACTTGGAAAAATATCTGATTGATCCTATTAAACACAAATTTTCCGTCAATTAAAATTTCGAAGCAAAATTAAATATCATAATTGCCTATACGTGTAACTCCGAACGTGCCTCACATTTTGCTCATGTCCATAACAGTTTTTGACAGCAGCCGACAACTTGTCTTCCGGTTCTTTCTTCTTCGCACGACCTACCTTTCAGCAGCAAAGAAGTCCGGATGTTTCCTCCCAGTCATCCATGCAAGATCCCTCGACCCTTATAGAACTTAGTGCGCTTCTCAAGTCTCTTTTGGTTTCCCTCCTTACACGACCACCACCTAAATGACTCGCTAGGAAGCGCAATCTCAAAACTGTTGCCATTTAACGGAATCACCGACTCCGGTTTCGGCTCCGTGCTGTGAATGGGAAATTAGTTCCGAAAAATAGCATCATTATCCTGTTCCACTTGGCGCTGCCCTTCAGAAGAAGCTTTTCCCCCGGCTTTCTTGTCAAAGGCACATCAAATCCTTCCGGTTGGAAGTTACCTTTGTGGGTAGGTACCCGAGCAGAGGAAAATTGCTGCAGAATACCAAACTAAGGATTCTATACCGGATAATTTCAATAATTATCACCTGGAAAAGATATAAAAAAATCCTGCATGCGAGGTAAAATAGCTCAGATCTTATGCATATTCAACAAGCACCAAGCTGAAAATTGGATGAGGTAGATACAGTACCGTAATAATACATGATTAATTTTATACAGACGTGATATTTTTAATAGTAATTCCATTTCTCAAGCAGTCTCCAATAGCTTTCCAATACCTCAATGAGATGTTTTAAGTTGTTTTGAACCATATTTTCAATACCATTATAATATCAAATTGTGGTGTGAACAATTCCTGGACTATTAAGCAATGCCTAATTAAGGTATAATTTCAAAATATGATACGACCAGATAGGTACGAGTATTCAACCCTGTTCGGGTAGAGCTAGGCTCCGGAGCTGACGGTGGTCACGGCTGGGTGAGAATTTTGAATGTTGTCGACAAGGTATCCGTCCTTTGTTGGCCGCAGTGATTGGAGGTGAAACGAGCTGCTGAGTGCTTCTAGAGGGTGCTTTGCTTGATGCGGAAAGATGCCCTGAAAGCTTCTTTAATGAGTGGTTTCATTTGTAGGATAGAACGTTCAGGTTTCGACATCTTTATAGGTGCAGTGAAAACGGTATTTATTGTCTTCTTCTGGTAGGTATTCAATTAAATCATATTAATGTCACACACTAGGGGGACATTCATGTACCACGTTGTCTTTTTGTTTGAATTTTGAACCCCCTCCCAACTCGTGGTCATTTATCTTTTTTATTTGTTTTATTTCTTTATTAGTATCATTCCAAACATTGCATTCATTTCTTATATCTAGGTGTTCTGTGTTTTAAGATAACACTATAATCCTAATTTGGTATACAAATTTAAGATATTATTAACATCAACAAATTACATTTCATTTGCCGTAGCAGTTCAGATTTTTTTACAGGTGAGTTGATTTCACCTGCTTATAAGAGAAAAAAAACCACGTTTTCAATTTACTTTACCCGTATCCGATCGGGTTAAGAAAAAAATCAAAAAATTCTCGTGAAGCTATTTTCTATCCGATTTGCAAACTTCTTTCACTAAATGAAATCCAAACTCTTCTATTTTCCTATGCTGGAGAAAGTGGTCCAAAATTGTGCCTGTGGCCGGAGTTATTTCGGTGTCCTCCTGGGTCAAGTCGGGTAAAAAATTGATCCACTTCCTTTCCCGAACAGTTTTATAATACTCAACTGTCATTTAACAACACTGTAGGAACAGTCAATCGTGCAACATGAAAAATATTCAAGTGATTTAAGGAGTCACTTTCATCGAAGTTTCCTTGAAAAACTGAAATATGCCTTCCGGAAGATCCGGAACATCCGGTTTTTTCCAATCTCACTAGTTTTCAACATACATGGACAAAACCAATGCTTTGAGTGCATAAGACCATCTATGGCCATTGTGGGGCTCACCGGAAGATCCAGAACATCCGTAAAAGTGATCAAAGTCGCGTTTTTTCCAATCTCACTAGTTTTCAACAAACATGGATATAACCAACGCTTTGAGTGCATAAAACCATATATGGCTCACCGGAGGATGCGGCATATCCGGAAAAGTGGACAATTCGCGTGACTTACCCTACAATACTGCAATTTATGAAAATTCATTGTTTTCACGTGCCATAAACAGTATAAATATTCAGGCCACCATGTGACTCTAGTTGGCTACCGAGTGGTCCCCCAAACGATCCGGAACGTCCGTAAAACAGGCCTTGTCATGGAAGATGTCTCGAAAATTCTCGTTGTTTTTTTTTTATTTCACTAGTTTACTACATTCAAGGACGAAACTAATATTTCGAACGTTTAATGATCAGCTATGGCCATTTAGGGGTTTACCGGAAGATTCAGAACATCCGGAAAAGTGGACAAGTCGCGTAACTCATTCTAAAAACTTGTAATTTATCTAAACCTTGTTAATTTCGCTCACTTAAAACAGCATCAGTATCGAGTCTACCATATGGCCTTAGTTTGTTACTGAGTGGTCCTCCGGACGATTCGGACCATCTGTAAAACTGGAGTAAACATAAAAGACGTCCTGTAAAGTCATGCTTCCTCAAATTTTGCTTGTTTTTGCTTGTCATCCTGGCATATGGACGTAACCAATATTGCCAAAACATTGTATCACCTGCTATGGATACTTGAGAGCTCATCGGAAGATGCGGAACATCCAGAAAAGTAAACAATTCAAGTGAATCATTCGAGAAATTTTTTTTTTTTGAAAACTGAACGATTTCGCACACTGAAAGTAGTATCACCCAAAAAATCAAAAAGCACTTTTATTCATTCTGCTTGTTAATATATACCTGGTACGATAACGGCTAAGGATTTTCCGTGGGTAGATACATTCGAAATTGAAAGATCGACTACCCGACGGATTAAAATTAGTTTGTGAATGAGCATGATTATGATCTTTCTGATGGGTATGATTCCTAATCAAGCGATCGTCCACTGAATTATCAACATTATTCATTTCACCCTTGGAAGAAAGTTCGCATTCCGGGGAAACGTCCTTTCTTCCATTCTTGCCATGTTTAGTGACAGTTTTAAATCCCACTTTTTTGGAAGAAAGTTGTGAATTCAGAGATTCACCCTTCCTTTTGTTTGTTGTTGATACCATGTTTAGTTAATAAACGAGAAAGAAGACGTGACCTTCGAGAGGTTTTTTTCCCAAGACTGTGTCCAAGAAGGATTACCACCGCTAGCTTTCGCCAACGGGTCCAACGAAAAATCGAAGGCACAGGTCCAAACAAGGATCGTAAAGGGATCAATAGTAGAAAAAATAGTACTGAAAAGTACCGTTTTTAATTTTAGCACTGAAAAGTACTGATTTGTTGCTTTAGGTAGTTTTTAAAAAACTTCCAAGAGCAGAGAGAATTTGTGTACGCACAGTACGAAGGTACGACGCGCACTGTTTGAACTGACAGTTCTTTTCAACTGCGTACTGCGATCAGAAAAAAGTGCTTCCTTGATAGGGCGCCAGAACATTCAGTAAAGATCCCGGAGAACAAACCAAATATCATAAGAAAATACCCATTACCCGACGACACTCTGGACTCTGGACCCATAGGTTTTTTCCATTGAGAATCTCGGAAAGTTTGTATGAGAGTCGTGCACACTTTCGATGTGAATCCGGCAAGGATTATAATGGAAATCAAGGAAGGATTCTGAAGACATTCCGGGAAGAATCCTGGAAAGATTCTGATTAGAATTCTGGATGGTTCCTGCAGGGTTGCGATGGATCTTCTTCGTGAACAATGATCGACGCATCTTCGCGATCCAACATTCGCCAAAATTCATTTTTCATTTTTGCGTCACGAAGAGCATCGCAAAAAGCGAACGGATGCAACGTCGAAGAAGCAAAATGAACACACCGATAAGTGGTTCGCGAAGCCTCTCCCCTCGTAGGATTCATTTATCCACGTGCTGTTCATTCTCATGATTCATTGCAAGGTTGCTTCTTCTCGTAAAGTCAAACAAACACTCCACGCTAAGCCAGCTCCACGCAGCGCATGTGTTAAAACTACACAGAATGAGGCAACCAATGCAGAACTGGCTGACTGAGTGAAAATTCTGAGTAGGTCGCACTAATTCTGTGAGTTGCCGACGTTTTCGCCTTCGGCTGTCCGAGATCGATGGAAAGGGAACTGTCAATGATATCCCACGTGGTAGCAAACAGTTGGCCGTTGGTAAGATGGGGAGTTTTCTGAGATGTTTTCTAGCGAAAAGCCGGAAGGTGGTCGCAAATGCGAAAGTTTTTTTCCCATTTGCTTCCGCTTCGGCTATTCAAATGAAAAAATCTCTGAAAATCTTTAAAATTGGAATGTTTTTTTAATGTTTTCAGAAGCAAAACAAAAATGGAAACGAATTCCGCATTCCAAGCGTTCCTCCTCTGTGCGCAATTCACTCATTCAGTTATATTTACCACCGTTTGCACAAAACTGTGTACAGCCCCTTTGCACAGAATCTGTGCTGCACGAAAAGAGGCCAATTTTGTGCGCTCGGCACTCATTTTTGAGCGGAGCAAGTTTAGCGTGATTGTTGCAAGCCCACATGAAGATGATCGAAATGAATATTTTTCTGTTCTTCGCGAAGAGCAGGCGGCGTGGATCGTACCGTTCACATTACCAAGCGATGGAAAATCACCCGATGATAGCGTCGGGAGAAACAGCGATCCGAAAATGAAACACGAACGAATGAAGCGCCCGAACGGTTGTTTGTGTTTATTCGCAGATTCTGTTTTGATGCCTACGAAAATTCATCGTTCCTCGCGTTTCCGATCGTTGTTCAGCAACATTGGGTTCCTGATGAGATTACTGAAGGGAATCTGATGGGAATGCTGGATGAATTTCGATAAAACATTCTATAAGGTTTTTGTTGGAAATCCTGAAAATATCGTATTGAGAATCTTGGAAAGATTATTTTGAGAATCGTAAAAGAAGTCTGCTAAGTTTCTTCAAGGAATCCAAGAAGTGACGAATGAGAATCCATTATGGGTTCTGATGAGAATTTCTGAAGGATTGTGATGAGAGTCATGGAAGGTTTCAGATGAGAATCCTACAAGTTTCAATGTAAATCCTAGAGCAATTCTAAAGAGATACCTGGAAGGATTCTTACGGGAATATTGGAGCGATTCTATTAAAATTCCTCGAATGATTCTGATGAGAATTTAGGAACGATGCCCTGGGAGGATTTTGATGGTAACATTACAAAGATTATGATGAGAATCTTGGGAAAATTTTGATGAAAATCTTGGGAAAAATTTAGATGAGCATCCTGGACAAGTTTTGATGAGAATCCTAAGAGGATTATGATGAGAATCTCTAGAGAATTTTGATGGGAATGCCGAGAAGATTCTGATGAGAATCCTAAGAGGATTTTTGATAAGAATCCTGAAAAGGTTGTGGAGATTCCAAGAGGATTCTGATGCGAATTCCGAGAGGATTCTGGTAAGAATATTGAGAGAATTCAGATGAGAATCCTGATAGGAATCTGATGACAATCCTGATAGAGTTCGGATGACAATTTTTAGAGTACTTGTTTTTAATTATGAATCGTGGTTTACGGCTAACCAGCCGAGTGGAAGTTTAACAACTACCGAAAAGCTAAACATTACATATACTTTGCAATTGGATTAAATGGACAAATTGATGTGAAGTTTTGCGAAAAAGTTACACGTCTTCTCAGTGAGAATCGAACTCACGACTCCTTGATCTCTAGTTAGGGCGCGTTACGCCTACGCCATGAGAGGACTCATGGACGCAGAAGTTAACCTGAATTTGATTTCAGCTCAATAATCACGTGGTCTTTTTTTCGCAAAGTGCACCTCTTTCGGAATAATTAGATGCCCATCCAAAAACAACGCTTTCTTTTAATATCCAATGCCTAGCCCGAGAGCGCATTACTTTTAAGGTAATCAAATAGTGTTGTGTGCTATTTCATTACCTAAAAAATAGTAAGAGTAGTCGCACGTGGTACTTTGTAGAACACCCTTGGTTTGGCTAATATCCCAGGAGTCTGACAACCAAGAAAAATGAAGTCTTTGGCAAAATTGTTCAGTAGCTCAAGGGCTATCATTACACAGAAAAAAAATCCCTTCTCGTATCCGTGAACAGCAGACGTGAACTCGTCAAAAAGCAAAAATACACCGTGAACTAGATCATGTTTATGTGAACGCGTTGCCTAGTTCACGTATTCCAGAACTCTTTTTTGAGCGTGATTTTAGCCAAGAAATTCGGGATTTTGCCACTAGGCGGCGCTAGTGAGCATGGAACTTATGTTTCGCAGATCTCAGGATCCTGATCACTTAGAAAGATGGCGTCTTCAGCAGAGTTGTTTAGTAGCTCAAATTCCCTCTTTGTTCAATCCATGAAGTTCGAGATTTTATAAAATAATGTTAGTCCCTGAGCTTCTGAATAACCGAATAAAATGAGGTACCATCAGATAGCGCTTCACCTCCAGAACAACTCTACTAAAGACTCCAAGTTTCTATATTATCTGTATTTTGAGATATACCGATTTCAAACTGTGGTTAACTCGAACCGTATATAGTGCGCTCATTATTATGCGACTTTCATGTACATTTCTTTGATTTTAGCGCATTATAAAGGGCCATACTGTAAATAAAACTGTCCAGTATTGTTCCTTAGCAGATTATTGAGGAATACATTTTGGATTGGTGTCGATAGATATCTTTGTTGCAAAATGATAGCATATATATCACAATGCAACAGCCCGAAGGTTAAAAAAAGGGTAAAATGACCTTTAATATGTCAAAACCGTACAAAAAAATCGTGCAGTCAACACTTACCTCACTATCGTCTTTCTCATGAAAAAATCTAGCTTTTACTGTAAAAAAGATCAATTCTTCTTAGCAGCAACCAGTGATATTGAATTTAAAGTTATTTTTTTCACAAAAAAAGTACACTGTGCAGTATTTGGTTTTTTGCATAATGGACATTTTATTATGATAAAAATGTGTCTTTTGGGATCAAAAACGAAGTTCCGAAACTGGACCTAAAATGGTCATCTGTTTTCAAAATGATCAGACTTGCTTTAGATTATCATCTATTGTCGAGAAAATATGATTTTGTATGTCACGGTTTTAGAATCAATATTACATCATTTTCGTAAGTTCTCCGGGATAACCTACTAGAAGTTCCTGCCTCACATATCTGAACATGTCAAATGGTCTTATGATTAATGTGGTTCAAAAATGTTTCACATGAGATCACAAGGCTTCATACACTACATTTCAGGCAGTGCATCCGGATTGGCCACCGGTATCCGAATCTTCCTAGATATATTTTAGGGGGCAACTAATCCCTTACACCAATCTATTAAAATTACAAATTCATCCACGCCTTTTAAGAGTAAAATAACCATCATCGTTTTACAAATTTTCAAAATCAGTCTTTATGCTCAAATTTTTGGCAATGCTCAAAAAAATCTATCATTGCATTATACTTGCTATATGGATTACGATGATAGATTTTTATGAGGATTTCTTTAAATTTGAACGAAAAAAAAACTAATTTTTCAATTTTGATGATTGCTGATGCTTGAATAATGGACTCTTGAGCCTTAACGTTCAAGAATACGTCATTGTATCGTCGTTATCAAAACTTCAAAAGTAGTTTTGAAGTTCAAATCTAAAAATTTGCCGATGAAAAAGTGTTCATTGTTTCATTAGGTTGGCGAATACAATACAGTGAACATATTTTCATGTAAAGTTTCTCCATTCGGAAATCAAATTGGGGAAACCCTCGTACGCTCGCTAGCTAAGGGGTCGTTCATAAACCACGTGGTCATTCGAAAAGGGGGTCTGGCCAATAACCACGATCCATACAAATTTTATTTTTATTTTTTGGACAATTGACCACGAGAGGGGAGCGGGGTTGGTCTGGAATCCCAAAAGAAATGATCAAGTGGCTAATGGACAGCTCCTAAGCAGTTTGCAAAAAAGCCCATATTTGCATAAATCTTAACTATTTCTTCACGTGATATGTCTCATATTACCCATGGAATACAACGCAAACTTAAAGGCATCTTATAGGGAAATAATGTAGCTTTCATTTGAAATTAAAGAAAAACAGCCACTTTGAATTTGGCCACCGTCTTTAACCTTCATCCAGCCAACATACTTTTCACATACAAAACATACACTATAATGGGCATAACTTTTTTGGTTCTCGATGGATTTTGTTGAAATTTTCAGAACCTACCGAAAAACTCTTTTAGTTTATGGTCCAGAAAAATTGAGAATATGGTCCACGTGGTTCCGGAGTTATTCCGGATTGTTTTGGGGTACCAAAATTGGCCACATCATCCATTCAACGGATATCTCAAAACCCAGATGAGCTTGAAGGTTGGTGTCTTTGGTGAAGTTGTTAAGCAGACCCAGAGCGATCTGTTACAATTAATTAATAATTAATTGAGAATTTATTCGCTAGGTGGCGCTAGTAACAAATTTTCTTCAATCTTCTATCTCTCAAGATCCTGATGAGCTAGAAGGTTGGTATCTTTGGCAAAGTTGTTCAGCAGAGCAAGGGCTATCTGGGAGCAACAAATCTAATTGGGAATGTATCCGCTAAGTGGCGTTAATAACAAATTATCTTCAATTTTATGTATCAAAAATGTTGTTTGGCTCCAGTTTGTCTTCGGCAAAGTTGTTCACTGCGTGACGAAAATTTAAAATTTTTATATTTTATGTTCGAGATTTTTCACGCTTGATTCGTAACTTACGCAGCTCAACAGCCACAATACATGAGTTGGATAATCAATTTGTTTTATATGATTTTTTTCGCTCAAAGCCTTATATTTTATTTGCGAGATTTTTTGGTTGAACTTTCCTCCGCCGAATGGTTAGAGTCCGCATCTATAAAGTAAAGCCATGCTGCAGATATCTGAGTTCGATTCCCGGTAGACCCAGGACCTTTTCATAATGGAAATTTCCTTGACTTCTCTGGGCATAGAGTATCATCGTACCTGCCACACGATGTACAAATACTAAAATGGCAACTTTGGCAAAGAAAGCTCTCAGTTAACCCTTCAGTCGTTGCGTGGTTTGCCACCGTCAGAACCACCACGCTGATGCTGTGAACGATAAGCGAGGTTTTTCCACCACTGTTGTACAAAATACAACAGCGCGACGACTGAAATGTTAATAACTGTGGAAGTTCTCATTGAACACTAAACTGAGAAGCAGGTTCTGTCCTAGTGAGGACGTGATGCCAAGAAGAAGAACGAGCTATCGGCTAGTTCATCTCAAAACCAACGGCTTTAATTACCTTCAGAAGGAAGTCTTCACTACAATTTGTAATGATTATCTCTTAGATGGATCGCATCCCAGTTCCTCAGCGTATGTTCTAACCACTATACCGAGTCAATTTCCACATAGAGTCCTAATTCTTTGTTTTTCTGCTAGAATTATAACGAACCTTTCTAATGTAAACAATAACATTGGGTTTTGACAGACACCAAATGTGTTTCATGATTTAATATTTTCGACGGCATGAGCGTGAGCAAGTGATTTTGCATCCAAAAATCATTCGTGAGTATTTCGAAGCATATCTCAAAAGATTTTGCATTTGTGGGAGAACCTCATGGTTGAGATTTGAGAGTCAATGTACCAACACTGGATGTTCAATAGATCAAGGGCCATCTGAAATGGAAAATTGAACCAATATTCATTCGCAATATGGTACTAGTAACCTTTCCAATATTCTGAATTTGGTGATCCTAAATAGCTAAAAAATTATTTACGAAACAGTTCAGAGCCCCAATATCTGTCTGACAGTGATAAAATTGATTCCAATTTTGTTCCCTAGATGTCACTAGTGATATTTTCATAGAACTTACACTGAGAGGCAAAATAAAGTGCCCACCTTACCAGTTTTCAAATTTCTGTCGTTGATTTGGTTCAAATTAAAGTTAACACACTTAAAACTTTTTTGATATTTTCTTTTTGATATTCTTTTAAAGTTGCACTTACGAAATTTTGATAAAAAAAAAAGAATTTTACTCAAAGAAAAAGAAAATCAATTTGTTTTGAAAAAAATAGTGACAAAATAAAGTGCCCACTTCCTTCTTGGCCCCAGAAAAGATGATTTAAGAAAAATAAAGAGCAATTTAATAGTTAATGTGTCCTCCTTTGGCCTTAAGGACTTGCTGGAGGCGCTTCGGCATGTTTTTCACCAGGTTTTGTAGGTGTTGTGGTTCTAGTTCTTCCCAGGCGCGCTCCAAGGCTTCAAAATAATTATTTTTGCTGGTAACACCAGTTTTGTCAACCCTCGCATCGAGAATCGCCCACAAATTCTCGATGGGGTTGAGGTCTGGGCTTTGTGGAGGTCATTCCAGCGGTTTAATCCGACAAGATCGGAAGAAAGACTTGGTTTTCTTGGCAGTTTGCTTCGGGTCGTTGTTCTAGAGAAATACGAATTTCTCTTCAAGGCCCGTCTGGATCAGCGAAATCTCCAGATTTTCCCGCAAGATGTTGATGTAGGAATCTGCCGTCATTATTCCGTCGATTTTCACGAGGCTTCCTACTCCACTCCATGAAAAACACCCCCAGACCATCACATTTCATCACATCACACCTCCATGCGTCACCGTTCCTAGGATGTAGCGCTCCTGAAGCTCGAGCTGTTTAACCGAAAGTGGCGGGCTCGTGTGTGGTGCAGAGCAACATGATAAGCAGGAAGGTTAGTTTTTCGGCAAATAATTTTGGATGGCTGAAATCTACCTAAAAGGGATCAAGTTAGTTTGAGTTTTAGTGGCGCTGCCGTATATTTTTTAAGAAGAATTTTATTCCAAGATCCTCGTACGCTAAAATTTCGGTAATTTAGGATTTTTTTCAAGCAACAAAAATGTTCCTTAAAACAATCCAACGGAAATGTTATACACAACGGATTAAATGCTCAACTTGCTGCTCAACGCCAAGGTTAAAAGTTAGAGCAATCTGAGTACAAGTAAATGCTAAAGTAATAATTAATAAAGTCACTGATAACAAAACTTGTTTTTTTTTTTTAGTTTTGTGTTATTAAAAACTTCCATTAGTTGATGTTCCTTAACTCGATATCGAAAACATTAATTTACTGGGCTTCCCAAGAAACAATTTTTACATTAAGAAACGTTTCACGAAACTCTTCTATTGAGCTATTGGTGGCTTAATAATTTGATTGATTAAAATAAAAATGCTATTAAAGTCTTATTCGCCCAAAAGTGGAGAATCTATTCAACAACAACCGTTTTGTGAATGTAATATAATACATGTTTATTCAATGATCTTACCTCGGTTCTTCGACAGTAGAAAAAAATTAGGCGGCATCTACAATATTTGTTCAGCATTAAGGCGACCAGTAATTTGCAAAACATCAAGGAATATTTATTCAGCGTTAATCTAACATGTCTTTATAACGTGTTATTTCTTAATTGCCGTTAAGAAGTTGAAGAAGCCTTCTTGCATATGATCACTGGGATACATTATAGCAGGCTATATTCAACAATAGTTAAAACACAAGTCATGTTGAACAAAGTCTGTTTTGGTGTTGTTACACATCCAAAATGAATATCATTTCTATTTATAGATTTGTTTAATAGAAGCAGTCTAAAGAGGTTTACTCAAGGTTTCTTCAACAATCATTTCAATTTTAAAAGAGCAAAATATATATGAAATTGTACTTATGTTTGTTTACCCACTAAGTCTGTGTACTAAGATTGATAACACATCGCTAATTTATTTCATATAATCAAACCTTGTTGAAATTCCGGGGCTTGAACTCAGGACCTACTGATCCATAGGCGCCTGCATCTGCAATGCTCTAACTAGGGTTATGTATGTCACCAGGTTAAAAGCGGTATTTGAAGATATAAGACGGTTATCGAATATGTTTTCGTACAATCGTTGTACAAATATCGTCTACGTGTTTCTAAATAGACAGGTATTGCATGTCAACAATGTTGCTGAACACTGCTGGTGAATAGTCTCAAACGCAAGAGAGAACCCCCCATGCCAAAGTGAATCATGGAAATGCCCAAGTAGCTCTGCACCCTATGATACAATTTGATAGCGCTTCAATATCTTAATTTTTATAAATGATTAATGAAGATTTAAATCTGTAGACTCAATGACATTTCCATTTTCATAATGACAGCTCGTCTCTTAGTATCATTTGCCCAGCAATGATTCAAAAGCGATTTCCATACTAACTTCAAATGTGTTTTAAAAATAGTTCCAGGGCACGGAAAATTATGAAACATTGGATTCTGGCTCAATTTTTAATGTAGAATCATGATATGTTAAAAAGTTGATACCCCTAAACAAGCCAATTGAATAAATTGAATTTATATTTCGATTTCAGTACAAATCTGACGGATTTTCATAACTATTTTATCTGTGTGAGTATTTTCGTGTAAGATAAACAAAAATGCAGCGTAACTTTAGTAGCTGTCAAAATACGTTGGTATATGGCGAGTGCAATCAATGCAAACATCAATTTTCATACAACGAATGAGTATTATGTTGAGTGAGAAAAATTCTTGAACTTTAAGGCCAATTTGAAAAAACATCGTATGTAAAAATCATGGCCGCCAGAAACCTCCAAGTGGCAATAAGCTAACAGATGGCGTTGGTGCTGTATGGGTCCCTCCACCACCCTGACGACATTTTTTTTGGCAGCAGGACAAACAACGGCTCACACAACTTTGTTTGTGATGGGTGAGGTTTACCTAAAGAAACTAACTTCTTAAATAAAAACTTGAAAATTCATTGCATTTTTTATCACATATTGACATACCATTTACACATAGGTTCATGCTAGTATAAATGCACTCGAGTGATCGTTATTTATGCAACTAAATCGGCGTGAAAGTACCACCATTGTAGGCACAGTTTTTATGGTGATTGTTTTGATAATTTAGTACGGTGGGTGGTGCATTGGATGGTAAACGAGAGGTCGCAGCCACGTGGATATACGAGTCGTCACTGTTCTGTAGAAATTTGTTCCCTAAGATGCACCACGGTAGAATTTACACAATAAATTTTAATAAATTTGTTCCTGCTTCAACGTCCGTCCGTCTGACGTGTTTATGCGTTATCTGTGCTATTCAGGTATTCAGCGTAGTGCGAATTCCACCTTTCAAACACCGCAATCCTTCCGTCAAGATGTTCATCACTATCAGCTAAGTACATAACTCTTAGCTGGTAAGCCGTTTGTCCCGTGGAAACGTAAGACAGATACTTGTGATAACCAGAATATTTGTTGGAACCTCCCTTCCTGGTTGGCGATTCACCTTCTGTATCTGCTTTCAATTGACGCCTACTTTGGCGCTAAAGAATGATTTCGAACTTCGCCATGCAAAGTCTGTCAGAACATAAATCAAATTATCGATATTGACCCCATGCTTTGTTTCATACGTTCCTACCAAATATTGTTACCTGTCTGATCCCTCTTCATCTGCTGACCAAAAAAACATACGGTATTTATCAGCTTTTGATGCATTTACCCCCTATCGAATCGCACCATGCATTCGTAGAAATAAAGAGCGTACGCCGCTTATTTTTTTTTTTGTTCCAGCCTGACGCAGTCAGCTATCAATTTCCACCCGAAAAAGCTAAATGCTCCACTTGACTCTGCGGAAGCCACTCGCACTCTGAAGCCTCCAGCATGTGAAAAGCGGTTGCCGGTTGTGGTGGAGAGCGAAATCCCTGAGGCACTTCTGAAATTGGGCGGCTTCCCGTTTGTGGACCGAAATCGGAGGATGAAAAAAAACTGGATCCGGACAAAAATCGGCCGTTCGGATCAGTGGCATGATTGTGTGGAATGGCTGAGCTGTTCCGGTAGTGTGGTCCTCGTCGCACAGTGGTTCAGATTTGAAAAATCATGGCAAAAAACTGCATTCTAATTATTTTACTATTTTTTATGAAAAGTATTTTGAAACATGATTTACGAATAAAAACTTTAGCTTGGGCAAAAAAGACATATTTCGGGTCTCATAGAACACAATTCTAACAAAATGACAGTTTTTCGTACACTTTGGGCCCATTCTCAAATTTCATAACGCTGAAGGGGGAGGGTGGGTGTCCTCGTGATGTTACAGCTCATACAAAAATTTGTAAAATATTCATACAATAAGCGTTACGGAGAGGTGGGTGTCAAAAAGTGCCGTTTTTGGCGTTATGAAATATGTGAATAAACCCTTTGAGGGACTCAAATAAAAACAATGTTCTGGCAAACTTAGGCAAGAGCGAGAAGCGATATGTTTTAAAGAATACTTACTAAAAAACTGTATATTAATAAAATATAAGGGCACTTGAAATTAAATCAGCATCCAAGAATGCTGAATTCAGGTAAAATAAGGTATCGAATAGAATAATTATGCTGAAATCCAAATTTGCACAAGTTTTGGTGAAGATGAAATGCCGTGTTGAATCAATTAAAGAACACTCATCTCTTACAATAACTTTAATCCTTCAGTCGTCGCGCGGTTTACCACCGTCAGAACCACCACGCTGATGCTGTGTACGATAAACGAGGTTTTTCCACCACTGTTGTTCAAAATACAAATGTGTTAAATGCATATAATAGTCATGAGTATGAATATTACTAGGTATCTTTTTTGCAAAATATAACTACAGTTAAAGCTCCATGAGTCGATGTTCCATAACTCGATATCGACTCATGGAACCATGCTAAAAATCAAATTTCATGGTTACTATGATGGTCCCCTCAAAGGGCTTCCCATAGCATTGCTGTTCCATGACTCGATATTTCCTTTAGTCGATGGTCCCTTCAATATCGACTCATGGAGGGTTGACTGTATAAACTTCTGAATGTGCTGATAATGATCAAATTCCAAACTTGACTCATACACTGAACACTCGACTTTTTCTAACGATTTTTCAGGATAATTTCAGGATGATCAATTATTCTATGGTCTAAATCCCTTCTTTTTAAAAAAAGAAATCATGACCTTTGAAATCATCACGATTCGGAATATTAGTACTGTTCGGAATTTCAGACAAAACATTATCTTGTATTGTAGACAAATGTTTCGTATTGTTATTCATCTGCAAACATCGATTAAAAATCTAATATAAGGCAGCAATTTGAAAAAACAGACCCCCGTGCGTCTTGGTTGTTCTCTCGTCACGTGCCGCCATCTCTCTTCCTATTGTGACTCTCGATTTCATGTGCGGATACGCTTCAAGTACGTTTCAATTTCTGTACTTGACAGCCCGAGTGGATGAATTACAGCTCTATTAAAGTGATTGTTTTTCCGAATGGGACGGCTTTTTTCTGTGGATGGCAGTGGGAAACATTGGGCTACCAAAAATAGGACTGAGTCAATTGCAGGTTTAATTGACCATTTAGTTAAAAGACACCATAAGTGTTTAAAAAAATTGAACTGACCACACCACAAAATAAACAAATCATATCCACAATGTTAACCAGGCAGTGCATTACATATTGATTTGTTCAAATAATCCCGAAAACAAAAACAATTCTGATGGATGTTCTTTTTCACACATCTAAATATCTAGTTAAAATAATAACGAATCATAAATTGTATTCATTAGTTGATTTATTAAGTCTGCTTATAATCTGTTTATCGTTTTGTACAAAAATTGTATCTGTCCATTCCCCCTTACGAGGGCGAATTTTGAAGTATTCATTCAATTTATTTAACAAAAAACACTGAATCAACAATTTCACGCCACAATACTTGGTTCGTGCAGGGTTCCTGTCCGGCATTCTTGCAACATACCCTGCCCAACGTATCCTTTCAGCTTTGGCCACCTTCTGGATACTGGGTTCGCCGTAGAGTTGGGCGAGCTCGTGGTTCATCCATCGCCGCCATACACCGTTCTCCTACACACCGCCGAAGATCGTCCTAAGCACCCGACGTTCGAAGACTTCAAGTGCTTGCAAGTCCTCCTCGAGCATCGTCCACGTTTCAAGCCCGTAGAGGACTACCGGCCTTATGAGCGTTTTGTACATGGTACATTTTGTGCGGATGTGAGTCTGTTTTGATTGCAGCTTCTTGTGGAGGCCATAGTAAGCCCGACTTTCACTGCGCCTTCGTATTTCACGGCTAACATTATTGTCAGCCGTCAGCAAGGATCAAAGGCAGACTAACTCTTCGATCATTTCGAACGTATCCCCGTCTATCGTAACACTGCTTCCTAGGCGGGCCCTGTCGCGCTCGGCCCCACCGGCTAGCATGTATTTTGTCTTGGTCGCATTCATCACCAGTCCAACTTTTGCTGCCTTGTATTTCAGGCGGTTGTACAGGTCTGTCACTTCTGCCAAAAGTTCGGCCGACAATGTCCATATCATCCGCGAAGCTAACAAATTGACTGGATCTCGTAAAAATCGAACCCCGGCTGTTAAGCCCAGTTCTCCGCATAAAACCTTCTAGCGCAATATTGAACAACAGGCACGATAGTCCGTTATTTTGTCGTATTCCCCGGCGAGATCCACACGAACTGGAATGTTCGCCTAAAACCTTCACACAAATTTGCAAACCCTCCATCGTCGCTCTTATCAGTCTCGTGAGCTTCCCGGGAAAGCTGTTCTAGTCCATGGTTTTTCATAGCTCTACGCGATCGATACTATCGTATGCCGCCTCGAAATCGATGAAAAGGTGATGCGTTGGGATCTGGTATTCACGACATTTTTGGAGGATTTATCGTACATTGAAGCAGATCTTCATCCGTTGTCGATCGGCCGTCAACAAAGCCGGCTTGATAACTTCCCGCGAACTCGTTCACTACAGGTGACAGACGATGGAAGGTGATCTGGGTTAACACTTTGTAGGCCGCATATAGAATGGTGATCACATGAAAGCTCGCACAATCTAACTTGTCTCCTTTCTTTTAGATGTGGCATACTACCCCTTCTTTTCACTCCTCCGATAGCTGTTCTGTTTCTCAGATTGTGCCTATCAGCCGTTGCAGACAAATAGCCAGCTTCTCCGGACTCATCTTTACGAGTTCAGCTCCAATACCACACTTACCAGCAGCTCTATTGTTTTTAAGCTGGTGAATGGCATCCTTAACCTCCCTCAAAGTGGGGGCTGGTTGGTTTCCATCGCCCGCAGGACTGACAAAGATATTTTCTCCGTTATCCCGACTTTCATCGCCCGTGCTCTCAGTGCCATTCAGGTGTTCGTCGAAGTGCTGCTTCCACCATTCGATCACATCACGCTCGTCTGACATTATGCTCCCATCCTTATCACGGCAGGAAGCCGTTGCGGGATGCGTTGAGATTATGGTAGAACTACGGGTTTCTTGAGACCGGCACAGCTGTTCTATCTCCTCGCACTTCGTCTCCTCCATGCGGCGTTTTTTCTCCCGAAAGAGGCGGGTCTGCTGTTGCCGTTTTCGTCTATATCGCTCTACGTTCTGCCGGGTCCGCTGCATTTTTTCCTCCATAATCTGTCTACATACCTCGTCGAACCAATCGTTCCGTCAACTCCGTCCCACGTACCCGGCCTTTGTTCTCAGCTGTATCGTTTATGGCCGATGTCAATGTTCTCAGCAGTCCTCAAAAGGATTCATCCAGCATACCCTCTTCTGGTAATGCAGCCTCAAGGTGCTGCACGTATGCTATTGCCATATACACGGTGCTCCCCTGACCGTTATTATCAGAAAAAAATCTCCATCAAATCTGTGCTCACCATTCGTTTTCTCTAGCTATGCTGCATGTCTGGGCAAAATTTAAAAAAAATCGTAGGGCCCGTTTTGAAGTTACGCCCTTTTGATTGTATAAGTCTACAAATTCACTGGAAATCTGAGATATTTTAACGGATTATTACTAGTTGTGATTATCAGAAGAAATAAACCATCGAAATTTGCTTTGAATTTGCTGTTTTTAGTTATTTGTAACTTCTAGGTAGAGTTTTGAATGAGAAAATCAACGAAATACTTATGGAGTTACGTCCTTTTGGAGGTGTATTCATTAAAGGCACTAGTCTTAGATATATTAAATAGGCATTACAATCACGTCAGACACGTTTGTTTCCAATGACACATTGCTCTTACATGCCGCACAATTAAATACAAGTCCCTCACAACTAACCGATTGTTCATAGGCTCAAGTGATATAAGGCATTACGGAGCCAATTTCATGATGTACTTAACCAAGTTAGTTTTCATACAACAATATTCTGGATAGTTTTGTGAAGCAATGAACTCACGATTCAGATTATTTAACATGCAATTTATGTTGTGTATCGAAGCGTAAATTGACGTCAGAGAACACTTTCGGACTTCAGTTTTCGATTATGGGTAACAGGGTGTGGAATAAAATGAAATTAACGAAGTAGAAAGCAGCGATATAAAATAGAAAAATATAATGTAAACTATATCCGTTATCATTTTGTTAAATATAATTTGAAATCGTAGCACTTACAGGGCCTAATTTTAAATATTTGTTTTTGTCACCTACCGTCGTTGGGGGTGATAATGAATCAAAACAGGATATGTTCGAATTATTTATTGCAATTTAACTTCAATAAACTTCAACAACTGTCCAAAAATATAAAGAAAAATATTTATCCACTACAGCATTACAAGTGAATGATAAATTACCCTATCTCACTCCACAGACGGGGTGACACTGTAATTTAAATAACTTGTTTTTGAAGATATGATTTCGAAACCATTCACAGTTGAAAAATATTGATGAAATCTGATGCAAACAAGACGAAATGATGTTTAAGATGTTTCACAAGCACGATAAACCCTTTTAAAAGTACGATTATACCAAAAAAATTGAATAGCAATGTAAATAGTATGGAGAAGCAGCATTTATCGTCAAGTTTACATAATTTCACTTGTTGTTTTTCATTGAGTTGAATTGAATTTTCATTGAATTCTTTTCATTGTTATTCAATGCACGAATTCCACAAGTAGATTGTTTGATGTTTCAGCAGAATGGGTTGATCGATTCATACAATTCTTTCACTATTGCATTTATCCAGGAATCTTACGTGTTTTTTGAGATCGAAGAGACCGGCCACATGTAAAATTATACATTTGTGAAATATCTAAATGTTGTAATGCATGCTACAAATGACCACAAAAGCACACACGTAACAGCTAGAACAATTATTTAATTAAAACATAGTCACGTGAGCATATACGCCCTTGCTAAAAATACTTCTTTTGGCCATTTGTGAACTAGGTGGCGGTAGTGAGCAAGCGTCAAACTCGAACAAAAGCGATGTGGACCCATCGGCCAACTAACATATATTAGAATTTGGCACTATTCGGCTGTGCGATGAAAATAATAGAAGTGTTATGTCTGTTTGCCTGTGACTAAAGTATTGACAGTGGTTTTAAGTGCCATAATTTGGGCAATACTGCATTACTTAGCAATTGAGGTTTGATTTCTGGGGCCGCACAAAGTTAGCTAGAATAGCCGGAGGCAGCTTGTTGGGTTATAACAATATTTTATGACTAGTGATAACAATACAAAATTGGTTCCGTAATGCCTTGATCGCATGAGCCAATGGAAAATCGATCAATTGTGAAATACTTTGACGACGTGTAATTGCAATAAGTAATTGAAAACATTTGAACGTGTTTACCGGTATTAGAATGCCTAATTAATGTATTTGAAATAAGTGATTTTAATAGTTACACTTACAAAAAGGCGTAACTCAAAATTTTGATAATATTCTCATTCAAAACTCCGCCCAGAGCTTACAAATAACTAAAAACGGTTCTCCGACATTACCCGGAAAACCATTACCCGGAATGCAATTTACCGGAAGACCATTAACCAGAAAACCATTTACCGGAATGAGCCATTTACAGGAAAACCATTACCCGGAAGGACCATTTACCGGAAAATTATTTCTCTATTTCCCGCCTTTTTCATTGACCGTTATGCGGTCATTCAGGTTAGTATTTTGACTTGAAATATTTAAAATGACCACCAACAAGAATGAACAGGGGATGTTCTTCTTTCAAAATACATAAGCATCGAGGAGAGGTCTTCATACTTGATGATGTCAATATGCACCATCTTCATATATTTGCATTTCATAGATGATTCGTCCTTCTTTTAAAAATCAGCTGTTCTTTCAACTTATCTTTGCAGCTTGTCTTGGCTGAACTGGCTAAATTTGGTTACAATTATGTAACTTTAGTTTTGACATTCGACCGTCGGTTCTCCAAGTTTCCAAATGGTAATTAATAAGCAATGATGAGAATTTTCAACACGATTAGTTGTGCTACTTTTCGCCGAGTGTCAATTCACCGAATGTCGTTTCTTTAAACGTCAATCAACCGAACGCAAATCCTCCGTAAATCCCTTTTTCTAGAATGACTCATTTCAGGTCATCTGATATTCACCCTTCTTTATTTGGTTGGCGGTTCTTTCGAGTTCCATCGATATCGGCAATTTTGGCAAAATGTGTTTAGTCGAAAATGACCAAATAGCTTCTTCTTATGATTGCTTACTGTTCTTTCTAGTATATTATCCTGGCATTGGCAGCACATACATTCAGAGTTATGAAATTCGTAGAAAAATAGCACAATCAAGCAAATTTAAAGGAAAAGTAGATCTATTCAAGTTCAATATTTCGGAATCCAGACATGGACGTCACAAAAACGTATAGTGTCCCTACTCTCGGTCACCAAGGCACTTTTAGTTTCGTCTTGATTTTATAGAATTCCTCAAATCATAAATAAAGGTTCCCTTAAATCAAGGCGATTTTTTTACGGTGACAGCGACATGCTCATGCGCTGTTTGATGAGCGTGTCTAAGCCACAGCGACGTAATTTCGCAGCGATTTTCGTCGTGTCGATCTAGATGGTTCCATATGAGAGTGCTTGCAGCGACTCAACAACGAAATCGCGTCGATTTTTGGTGATGTCACCTTAAAAAATCGTGTTGATTTGGAGGAGCCTTGAAGCTAAAATGAGAATTGCACTATTGCATGTCACTTCCCTCGCAAGATTAGTATTTTTTTTATACAATATTTAAATTGGATTCTCAGCTGTGATATGAAGGGAATAAGAAAATCATCATGAATCGAAACATTTTCAAATGCTGAGATGTTTTATTTACTACAATTCACCCAACCTTAATCGTTAGGCGATTTTTTGGATTTATATTGACCTCGTTAATATTAGAAATCATATATACATAACGAAAATAATTCTTTTCATCCTTTTTATCCTTGCCTGTAATGTTTAGTTTTATAGCCTAAATTTGAAGACATAGTTTTGCGATCTATAGGGAGCCGGATCCTATTCTTGGCATTTGTGATTCACTTCGGCAGTGGGATTTTTGAAAGCTACTTAG
Organism: Aedes aegypti; assembly: GCF_002204515.2. NCBI lineage: Eukaryota > Metazoa > Arthropoda > Insecta > Diptera > Culicidae > Aedes > Aedes aegypti. The sequence continues at coordinate 308,651,682 of NC_035108.1, forward strand.
TTCATATTTGACCACAATATGCGTCGTACTGTAGTGCCTCTTTTTGCAAAATTTCAGATAATTCGGCCGAGATAAACCTGTGGAAGTGCCCAATAGGCAGTCCCCTATTTTTCGAAAATGCGATATGTTATAAGTTCGTTATTGTGAAGTGCTCGTTTTGGTAAGAAAAAAATAGGTAAAAATTTTAAGTCCGTACGTGGACACTAAGTGGTCCCCCAACGGCCCAGAAGGTATTAGGCGTGGATGACCCCGTGCGCAAAATCGAGCTCGCTGCTCTAGTGCACGCAGCATGAGAACGAAAAGGCACCAGTAACAAATTGTTCTGCGCGCGTTGATAATCAGCATAGAAGTTTGTTTTCTTTGGGATGGTTCAAATATTACGTAACGCAAAATTTACCAATTTGAGACCCCCTACCTCCCCCACATAGCAGCTTTTGTATGGAAATTTTTGTATGGACCGTAACACTATGGAAGGCCTTCACCCTCCCCCTGTTGCGTTACGTAATATTTGAACGATCCCTTTGTAGTTATGAATTTTATGTAAGCGTGCAGTGTTATGAAGATATTCACAGTGTAAAATATTATTTTTCTTAAAATTCTATGCTGATTATCAATTTGTTACTAGTGGCTTTTCGTACTCATGTTGCGTACACTAGAGCAGCGAGCTCGATTTGGCGCACGGGGGTCATTTACACCAAATACCTTCAGGGTCATTAGGGGACCACTTAGCGTCCACGTACGGACTTCAATTTTTTACCTGATTTTTTTCTTACCAAAATGAGCACTTTACAATGACGAACATATAAAATTTCGCATTTTCGAAAAATAAGGGACGGCCTAGTGCCCAAGTAGCTCTGAACCCTATCAGGCGATTCTTTTCTAATAAAATATCAAATAAATGACATGTGCAATTAAATTTTGGTATCGTAATATTCGTTGCGAGAAATTGAAGCTACTCAGAAAGATCAAGCTGAGGTTGGAAGAATAGCCGTTTCAAAATGATTGCTAGTTGGCAAATTTGACGACTTTTCAGAGCTAGAGGACTTACATACTCGTCAAACTATGTACGACTGCAAAAGTGATTGACATAGGCTCTCAGCTATCAACTATAGAAATGCTACTAGAATAGCTTTGTCCCAGTAGACTCGTAACGCCGGCAAGAAAAAAAAACATATTTGGTCCACAGCTGTTTGAAGATATCTTTTGAAAAAAGGTGTTTATAGAAACCGAAGGAGTCAAGAATGTCCATGGTTAGTGTGACATAATTTGTGCTGAGCATCATCGAAAGAGAATAAAAATTGTATACAAATTGTACTGAAAAAGGTCGTCGAAAATGGAAGATTTGGTTTTCCGGTACATTCAAGTAAATGGTTTTTCCGGGTAATGGTACATTCCGGTAAGTGGTATTCCGGTAAATTGCATTCCGGGTAATGTTATTCCGGGTAATGATATAGAATCACTAAAAACACCTACTTCAAACTAAATCTTGATAGTTTAGTACTTCTGATAATCACGACCAATAAAAATCCGTTCAAATATCTTAGATTTTCATTGAATTTGTAGACTTATACAATCAAAAGGGCGTAACTTCAAAACGGGCCCTACGATTTTTTTAAATTTTGCCCAGACATGCAGCATAGCTAGAGAAAACCCCGTTCGGCTGTTTGGTTCGTAAGTCTGCTGAAGCGATCTGTAAAATTCCTTTCGGGAAAATTCAATGGACTCACCCTCAGGAGATTCTCAACCGGGCAAATCGAAATTGGGCATGTGGTCTCCCTTGTGGAGTGGCGCTTAAGCTACGTGCTTTCAGACAGATCGCCCAGGCTGGCTACAAGATTTGAACACTTTCTCATGGGCAACCTGAGTGTTCAAAGCTCCTATGAGCTAGCGTGGCTAGCGAAGCTCAGCTTGTCATCGATCATTACCCCACAATGCCTAAAAGATCGCTTGGACTCAATGGTGCAATCACCTACCGAGATAAGCGCCCGTTGCTCGCCTACCATAAACATAGCTTTCTAGAAGCTAGCACAACTGCACCGGTACCTTGAGGCGGTGCAGTGCGTGGGCTAACGCTTCTCACTTTCTCAGCTTGAGCTGTTGAACGCATTCTTTACATTCAGAGTGACAACCGCACAGTAACGGATACCGCTCCTTTTATGCTCGATTGCCACCTCAGCTGTCTGAACGACCGACTGGATAGCGTCCAGAGTAGATTTACCTTTCCGGTATCCTAACTGGTTGTTGAACAAATCATCCACACCTTCCGTATACGGTACTAGCCTGTTCATGATCATTCACGAAGATAGGCCTATACGCCGACGGGTCACCTGGTGGTTTCCCCGCCTTTAGTAGTAGCGCCAATTTATGTCGCTTTCATGCATCCGGGAAGATTCCTTGATCTATGCAGCGTTGGATCGTGATTCTGAGCATGTCCTGATTCGCCGTGATTCGCCTTCATTGCCGCTTTTAAGGCAACATTTGGGATACCATCGGGTCCTGGTGCCTTGTTTGACGCGAATGATCTCACGATTTATGTCAGCTCTTCGTTCGTCGTCGTCGCCACTTCTTCTCCTTTATCTGCCGCATACGGCGCTGGGGGTCATGGGCTTGTGGGATGATGCGGGAAGAGAGGCACCTTCGGTCTTAGCCATTGCCACTCTGTAGGCGTCACCCCACGGCCTCGAATTAGCACTCTGGCATAGATTATCATAGCATGCCCGTTTTCGACTCTTGATTTCATTTTGCGAGCTAACCTTGCCTCTCTGAATGCTGCACCGCGTTCTTCTCTTTGTGCTTCTGTGCGTGCGCGTTGCGTTCTTCGGCTAGCCCGAAGGCAGATTTCTCGAAGATTTGCAATTTATTCGCACCACCAGTACACCGGCGGCCTGTTCTTTCTACAAGGGGCTTTTCTCGGCATGGAAGCATCACACGCTCGTGATATCACGTCAACTAGCTCTTCACCGTTTAGATCCAGTGTATGTTCCTTTCGCGCCTCAAGGCTCCAGTGAATACTTCGCCGTCGAAGCGCGCTGTTGTCCATCCTCGGGCTTGGGTCGAGTTACATCGCGCTGTCTTCCGCCCACCTGGTATTATGCGTATGATGATCGCTATGGGTATAACTGCCATCAACGCCCCAATTCATGGTACCTAAAAGGTTAGGACTACAAAGCGTCACGTCGATAATCGATTCTGCACCATTTCTGTGGAAGGTACTCACTGTACCCTTGTTTGCCAGCTCTACATTTAATGCGGCCAGGGATTCCAATAATAGCTGGCCTCTTTGGTTGGTGCAGCGGCTACCCCACTCCACTGCCCATGCATCAAAGTCGCCAGCTATTACTACTGGCTGCCGATTAACTAGTTCGGCTATCATCCTGTCGACCATGTGGGAAAATTCGTCAATCGACCACCTTGGGGGCGCGTAACAACTGCAATAGAACACGCCGTTGATTTAGAGACTACTTCTTGGATTGGGTATCATCGTCCTGTCGCCCCTATAGCTGCTAGCTGTTGAGACCTATCCGCCACCTAGATCCCGTTGTTGGCTGGTATGCGGTATGGGTCCGGTAGTAGCACCACGTCGGACTTGGTTTCCGAGACTGGCCAAAGCAGCTGCTGGGCTGCATTACAGTAGTTTAAAATTAACTGTGTTACTTCCGTTTTGGCTGCTTTGATACTCCACTTGTGCCCGGACATTTGGGTCCGCCGATTAAGTGTCCGTTTTCTGCTCTGTCGACACATATTAGGCACTTAGCGATTTGCCTACAATCGCTTGTCCTATGGCCTTCGGTGCCGCATTATCTGCACATCTTACTTCTGTCAGGACCATTGAAATTCCACGAGTCATAGCCCTTCCCGAAACACTTGAAGCAAACTTCAGGAGTCTGTTGTATACTCAGTCGGAAAACCGACCAGCCCACCTTGAGTATGCCCAAGTTCTTCGCTTTGTTGGCCTCTGCAACCGGCAGCCACCTGGGTGCCCTGCGGACCCTTTCTAAGGTGGATGGTCTTACTGGCTATGCAGATGTCACACTGTTCTTTGAGGGCAGCCGAGACCTCCGCTACATCGGTGAACTCATCCAGATTTTTAGATTGGAGAGTCCCTTCTGCAGTCAGGGATCTTACATCAACCTTGTCGCCAAGTACTTATTGTTGCCAGTTGCTTATAGACTGCTCCCTTTTGCTTGGCGTCCTTCTTTAAGACTACGATCATTTCCCCAATCCTAGTCCGCCTTATGCTCCGCGCATCAGCGCACAATGGCGATAACTTCTCCATGTTTCGCATCGCCTTCCATACCTCGGTGTATTTTGCTTTCTCCGTTTTGATAACGAGGGTCTCGCCTAAATTCCTACGTTTTCGGTTTAACATTCGCCTTGGGCTCCGTTTTCGGTTTTCTCCTTTCCTTCTTTTTTCCGACTCGTATCCACGGGTTGCTGTTACCTTGCGCCCGTAGTTCCTGTGGATGCACTGCCTGGTTCCTATCTTGTGGCTCTTTTTTTTTTGGCTTTCTTGACCTTAGGCTTGGCGTTGGCCTCTCCACAGTTGCCATGTCCTCTTTATCGCGAGGCTTGGCTAGTGTCTACTTTTCCGCTCTGGAGGACGACCGCGTAGGTCACTTTTCCCTTAGAAACCATACGTCTTTTCGCCACGTACTCTTCCTCGGAAGGTCCCCGCTTTCGCATCGCGTATCGAATAATATCATCAAATATATTCGCGTTGCCTGTGAAGGAAAACACTTCGGTCTGACACGACTTAGTGTTTTTTTGCCTTCTACCTTGCCAAGTTGTTCTTTGGCTTTTTCGTAGTTCTACTTTGTAGCTAGGACTGATTGTCGCAATTTCAGTTCGAAAAGCCCAAACAAGACGGTACGTTTTCGGGACGCCGGGAATTGTGTTTCGTTTCGCGTGTCTGCTGGGCAGTGCTTCGGAGAGCCCAAACAAGACGATTCGTTTTCGGGACGCTGAGAAGTTCTACGGTTTGCGTTGTGTGAGTGCGAAAAGATACCCGTGTTAAGTCGAGGATGGATTACCAACTGGTGAGCTCGTTTCATGCTTATAATGACACATTTTCTCAAGACAGCGTTAATTTTATGTAATATTGAAACAAACTTTGTATGGTTCGTCACTGCAAGTGTCGGCATTATGCCTGTTTTATATAATTCCAATCAACATATATTTTCTCTCTTTAACAGTACTAAAAACATCTTTTGAATGGTTCGACATTATGGATGTTGACGTATATTTTAAAACTCCTATCAAAAACTTTTCATCTCGAGACAAAAATGTACAGCGTTATTTTTCTGTAATTTTCAAACAAAATATGTATGGTTCGTCATTACAAGTGTCGGCATCATTCCTGTTTCATATTGTTTAAAATATATACATATATTTTTCTCTTTTCGCTATTACTAAAAACATCTTTTGAATGGTTCGGCATTATGGATGCTGACTTTTTTTTTTTTAATATTCTACCAAAAACTTCTCGAGACAAAATGCAAAACTAGCTTAAAATTGTATTTTTCCTCCTTATCCATGGATCGCATCACTGACCATTGGTGACTCCCAGATCTTTTCCTCCCTCACTAATAAATACCCTTCCCGTAGTGATTGTGGAGATGCAGAGGTATTCTCGGTCCCTAGAAGCAACAATCATTACACCCTAACATTCCTTCTCCATCCCAACTGACTGTAAGGACTTGGCCGGCGCCGTTATTGATCAATAATATAAGAGCTGCTAAAATTGTACTTCGAGAATAAGCGGACACTCCCATCCCTTATTCATTTGGATCGTAGTGCAATTCTTACCAGTTCCGATCAATCACGGAGTAGCAACCATTGATATGTACAGTCAGTCTATACTATGCTATGCTATGCTAGGACTGATTGTCACAATTTCAGTAGACTTGTTTGCAAGTCTTTGCTGATAGCACCAGTACTTATACATTGAAGATGCTACTGATCCTAATTAGCGTTTGTTGGTTCCCTGTGCAAGTACTGTTACTCAGCTGTCTGGCACGAGACTACACAATTTGTTCGCTTAAATCATACCAACCTTTTGATATCTTCTCTCATATGAGACAGACTTCCTTAGGAAGAGAACAACCTCCACAAATCATGCATTTATCATCCATGAGGCAATTATTGGTACTATGGGTCTAATGCTCGTTGTTGCTGATAAGTAATACCAATATCAATTAGAAGTTGATTCCTCTATTTCGCTCTTAATGCGGACCAAATATCTACAGTTCATTAAATCCAATACCACCCTCGATAGGGTAAGAATGGATTAATATTCATGCATTTATAAATAGGAGGGGATTTTTTTTATTATCGTACAAATTGGGCCGAAGGGTCTCAGATTTTCATGAAACTTTTTCCACAGGCAGGGCTCATGGATATATGAATAAAAAAAATTGAAAAAAATTCAGGGTCGCCTATTTTTCCGGAAAACTCAGGTGGAATTTTTTTGTTTTCCCTTGACACAACTTACTTTGAAAAATCATAACAAAGTTTTTATATGAAAATTTAAGCAAATTTTCTCAAAAATCCAAAAAAAATATGAACTGGTAAAAGTTTTCCACAAAATTTTCCACCGTTTTCGTAGAGAAAAGCCGGAAAAACTATGCCCGAACTCGTGGAAAATTTTCAAAAAAATAATTTTGAGAAGGTAATTTTATAAGCTTTAATCACTGAAATTTTTGGAATGCACTTTTTTTTTCGTTTTTGAGTTATGGCCAATTTTGTGAAAAATGTCCAGATGTGCCATATAAGACTTTCCTTTGAAAAATCATAACTCAAGAACGAAACATTGTAGAAACAAAGTTTTTATATGAAAATTTAAGCAAATTATTTCAGAAATCCAAAAAAAATATGAACTGGAAAAAGTTTCCCACAAAATTTTCCACCGTTAGGGAAATTCATAAAAAAAAGCTGGAAAATCTATCTCGCGGAAAATTTTTATTAAAATATTTTTGAGAAGGAAACTTTATAAACTTCAATTCTAGTAACTTTTAGGATGTACTTTTTTTTGTTCCTGAGTTATGGTCAATTTTGTGAAAAATGACCATATTAGCCTTTTCTTTGAAAACCCATATTTCAATCGAAGCATCAGAAAAACAAAGTTTTTTTTTATCAAAGCAATTGCAAATTTTCTAAAAGATCTGAAAGAAACGATATGGGATTGGTTTTAATGAAGTATAAGTCGGATTGGATTATATTTTTCATGAAACATTACACCGTTAAGCAAAGCTGAAAAAACTGTTTCTTTTCCATTCCAAGGGATTCTTTCTTTTCTATGGAACAAATTAGATTCTTTTTATATTTTTCTTTAATTTTATTTATTCAATTATTCAGTACATAACTTACATTTTATCTTAAAACTATCTATTTTTTCAACCGGGAAGATTGCCTTTGGTTGCTACCACCAGAAGATTTTCGTTTCTTTGTAGTATTAAGAACAAAGCATGCTGTATTTTCTTGGTTTTCATGTGCATCTGAGAATTCACTCGCAAAAATACTTCGTTCGTCTTTTGGAATAAATGAATGATATTTTTTGTTCCAGGAATTGGAACAAGGTTAGAAAATCTCTCCTGAAGTAATTTTTCAGCCTCTGAATAGTCATTTTCAGTTGCATAGATGAATTCCCAATCTTTTTTAAATTGGTCTTTCACCTTTTGCGACACAGCCCAGTCAAAAAATTGTTTGGCGTTATTAATTTCCGCTGACTTTCTAATACTAGCATCTCTAGCCATTCGCTCAATATTGCCACCGATACCATCACATGGACCTTTTCCATGTGAGGTTGGGAAAAAGTGCCATTCTGCTCTAATTTTAAAATCATTTTCATGGTTGCATACATTTTTGAAATTTGATTTATTTTTGTACTGCTCTCCGCAACCATCAGAAAGATAAATGATTTTTTCAAGCTCAGGAAATTTATTTTTCAATCTTGAAATTAGTTTTGTTTGAAAAGCATAAACTGATGTCGTGTTATGCTTTTTTATGTCAGCAATTACAACAAAATTTAAGCCTTTGATCGAAGATTTGTCTTTGTAATAAATTACAAATGGATGTATTGTTACTTGAGGTCGTACAAAGTAATGGCTTTGAATGGAATCTTGTATCACGCACGAATAATTTTCCGCGAAATCCATCTGGCACATTATTTCTTTGTTTTCAACTAGCGATTCCTTTTTAGCTCTTATAAATTTATTTTGTTTATCTACTTTGAATTGATGCACAAGAAACTTCTCTTTGAGATTTTTCAAGTTTTCTATAAAATCATTTACATTTTCCTCTTTGTTGATAATTTCACAACGAGGAGAAATAATCCAAAAACAATACTTAACTTCTTCAACGTTGTTTTCATCTAAGCGATTGGCAACAAAATCTAATTTCTTTAATTTACTTTAATTTAATCCTCACAGGACCTCAAGTAACAATCATCTGCACTATCTGGACATATCATTTGACTAGTCAAAAAGGTGTTAAGTTTTTTTTCTGTACTATGAACCTCAAAGCAATTAGTTTTTTTCAATGCATCAACCATGAATTTCATATTCTCATGTATCATGCAAACACAAACATTCATGGCCGATGAATCCTTTGTATAAACACATTGTTTTGGTTTAAGTTTCCAGAACGATGTGAATGAGACAGATTCCTGTTCACTCTTACAGGTTTCCAAATATTGTTTATATAAAGTATCCAAAGGGTCAAGCAAAAGGCGTTTTTGAACATTTTGGCGCACTCCATTGGGTAACTTAATAGATATGGTATCTTTCAAGCCAGGAAATGGCCGACTGATATCATCCCTTAGGTAAAAATTTGAAACTATGTCTTGGACATCTGTTCCATGCGAGGGTCGTCCTACTTTTGAAAGTGGTTGAATCTCTAAATTGTATTTTTTTGATTCAGTTATAACGTGTTGAGACACGTCAAAATGAGCTTTAACTTTGGCATATCACCAATTCCTAGGAAGTAATTTTAGAAGTTCAATTTGCTTGTCAGGTTCGGCTTTTGTAACAGCTGAGTTCAAATTTAATAAAACGGAATTAAAATCCTCTGTAACATCGACAATATTAGGCGGAAACCAAGTCTTTATTTTACTCAAAATTTGATTGAACATTTCGTCCATAGAAGCATTGCGATAGTTACTACTAGAAGCATCCAAACGTGAAGATTTTACTTGAAAATAAATTTACAAGAATTTAGCAAGGGGACGGACCTGGTGTAGGGGTTAGAACACTCGCCTCTCACGCCGAGGACCTGGGATCGATTCCCATCCCCGAGATAGTCACTAAAAAATTTCAGTGACGACTTCCTTCGGAAGGGAAGTAAAGCCGTTGGTCCCGAGATGAACTAGCCCAGGGCTAAAAATCTCGTTAATAAAGATAGAAAAAAAAAAAGAATTTAGCAAGCTCTTGTATTTTTTGTACATTATTTATAGAACCAACTGACTCACCCGAGGAAGGAGTTTCCTTTGGCGACGCCAACGAAGATAGTGGTGAAACTTGTTCCTCAAAAGCCATTGCTTCTGGAAGATCCGTTACGAGAGCCTTCTGGTCACCGGTAATGGAGCACTTCACGCAAATTTTCATCTTTTCCGTAATCCACCGAACTCCATTCGAATGAAGCTTACTGATGAGGCCTTGGCTGATCGATCGTAGATTTGTCCTTACTGATTTGTGGTCGTCCAGTCCGAAGGGGTTACAGCATAAAGAATTGTATTCGTAATATTGAACTTTGTCCATTTCAACAGCTTCGGGAAAACTTTTTTCACTTTCCAAAAATTGATAACGAGGAATATACAGCTGGGTTGTAGGACAAAAGGTCGAAGGACAGAAGGTCGAATGACAAAAGGTCGAAGGACAAAAGGTCGAATGGACAAAAGGTCGAAGGGACAAAAGGTCGAATGGACAAAAGGTCGAATGGACAAAAGGTCGAATGGACAAAAGGTCGAATGAAAAAACAAGGTCGAATGGACAAAAGGTCGAATGGACGAAAGGCTCAAATGGTAACGTTGAAAGGATTATCGTACACACAGTTACTAACATTTTAATCACAAATTCCTCCCTTCTCTTATGAAGTTTTTCCTTCTTTTAAATGATAGCTGTTCTTCAGAACTATCGTTTGAAGCAATAATTTGTATTAATGCTATTATTTTCCAAACAAAAGATTCATTTTCTGAATGTCGGTTGTTATTATTTTGGTACTCCAAAGCACAAAGTAATCATTATTAGCTTTTTATTTGATTCATTTTCAATAGAGATTTGTCCTTCTTTAAAACATTGGCTGTTCTTTTTGAGTTAGACATTATAGTGATTTAATACTGTTGTAGACACTTGTATCGACGATTATTCTTTCTTTTATACATTGACTGTTCCTTATAGATTTCACTTTTACATCTTGCCTGTATTTTTTTTTCAATTGATATGTTGCCTTCTTTAAAATATCGGCTGTTCTTCATGCTTTACAGTGTTTATGAGCATTTCAATTTAATTTCTAACAAAGGATTTTTCCTCTTTTGAAGTTTTGCTGTTTTAGGGCTATGCATTAGAGTTTTATCTGACTGTTGTTCTCGACTGATTTAAATTAGCATCACGGAAAAATAATCATCCTTTTTCTGGAATTAGGTCCCAACTAGGGTAGAGTCTGCCTCTCAGCTACACTAGCATTTACTGAGAGCTTTTCTGATAATTTGATCATTTTTGCATTTTTGAATCATGCTTTTTATTAGGAGATGATTTGCAACCCGAACCCGAAAATTCCAGTATAATCTGAATGACAGTTGCAGTTACTGCATTCCAGCACTTGGCATCCCAACACATAGCACATGGAGTGGCATGCACCTCGATGCACTTAGAGTTACATAATTACCAGGAGAACATAAATGAACTAACGAGTCTCCAACCAAACCGCCTTTCAACGCATCAAAATCGTAGTGTGCTGCGCTAGGTTCACAAATATTCTGAAAGCGCACGCTAGGGAAGATTATACACATGCGTTGTTCGGTGCTACCCTCGCCATCGGTATCCAAGTTGTAAAACAACTGCTCAGTAACGAAGAGTCTCTACAGCTATTTCTACCTTATTATGCAGGTGTCTAGATGGTCTACATGATACGGTCGAAGACGCGCGATCCGGAAGCTTAAATTTCGATTCTCGTTTTAAAATTTTGTCTTCACATCTACGTACCACTACGACCTGAAAAGTCTAACAATATTTCACCCCGAAAAGATCGTTGACCAGCTGAAATTGAACCTCCCTTAGTATGGTCTTTCTGAAAATATGCGTGTATTCTTCGCATCTATTTTAGCTGTAACGCTTGTGATAACTTGCTTTTTTTATCAAGAGTATAACCTTTTGTTCTTCCTTAATTGTTGTCCATTCGACCTTTTTTGTCATTCGACCTTTTGTCCATTCGACCTTTTGTCCATTCGACCTTTTTTGTCATTCGACCTTTTGTCTATTCGACCTTTTGTCCATTCGACCTTTTGTCCCTTCGACCTTTTGTCCATTCGACCTTCTGTCATTCGACCTTTTGTCATTCGACCTTTTGTCTTTCGACCTTTTGTCATAGATTCATACAGCTGATAGACAACACTTGCACTTTCTCACTGCTCTTTGTTAGTTTTTGGTAAACTTATGATTCTCAAGCCATATCAACGCTTTAAACTTGAATTGGTAAATACCTATTTGTCATATTGTCTACCCATTTATTTAACTGTCAATTTTGTAGTTACCTAACAGGAAAAAATTGCCTACATTCTGATTGAAGAAAACTTTGTTTCTATGTAGTTTCGTTCTTAAGAAATTTTGTTTATGAACTTATAAATTTGCTAATATATGGTTCAAACAGCTCATCCTAGCAATATTTGATCATGTTTTAGGAACGACAAATAAGCGTATTGAAAAATATTGTAGGATTGGATCTTATCGATCGCTCTTCTCAAATATAGTTTGTTTGAAAGCTGGAATAGCTAATCGGGTTTTCATTATTTGTTTTCATTAACAGTGAAAAATGTCTGATTCCATTTCAAAAATTTCATATTTTTGAGATAATTTGAATCCGGTTCGACAAGTCATGATAAGTCTTGAGTCATGATTTTTAAACGAAAAGGCATGTATGGCAAATCTTTGCATTTTTTACAAAATTGACCATAGATCAGGAACTAAAGAAAAGTACATCCTAAAAGTTACCAGAATTGAAGTTTATAAAGTTTATTTCTTAAAAATATTTTATTAAAAAATTTCCGCGAGTTCCGGCATAGTTTTTCCGGCTTTTCTTTACGAATTTTCCCAACGGTGGAAAATTTTGTGGAAAACTTTTTCCAGTTCATATTTTTTTTTGAATTTTTGAGAAAATATAAAAACTTTGTTTCTACGATGCTTCGTTCTTGAGTTATGATTTTTTTCCGGAAAAATAGGCGACTCTGAATTTTTCTCATTTTTTTTTTATTCATGTATCCATGAACCCTGCCTGTGGAAAAAGTTCCATGAAAATCTGAGACCCTTCGGCCCAAACTCGTACGGTAATAGAAAAAATTCCCAGTAAAAAATAAACGAACTGTAATTCTTTTTTCAAGAATTGTAAACGTATTACCCATGGACGTGTTCCTAATTAAAAGAATAATTTGAAACATGTTTTTTTGGCCCATTCTAACCCCCACGACGGTACTCAATTATATGAACTTATATACTTCCACGTAAAATTTGTTGTTAAGAACTCAGCACTGTCAAAGCAATCAAGTTAAAAAACACACAGATGAAAATCGTAAAATACCTTTATCAAAACTAAGTGCTAAGCCCTTGACGAGCGCTTTTGCAGTGCAATTCCGCAAGATTCCATTACGTACACCTTCGCAATAACACATCCTTCTCAGCGCTTCAATTTCACAGTTCACAGAGCAATTTTCATTCCAGTGGATAAAGTCCAGCAAAACAGCAGCAATCCCGTGTAACTAGTCCACATGACGAACTAAATCCGTAAATGGCAGTCCATTTTGTTCCGTGGAAATACTTACACGCTTGTGCTTCCTTCGTCACATGGCATCGCTCCCAAATGGAATCATACAAAGAAAACAAAAACCTTTACCGTTTCCTTTTCCGGCTCAGAAGCATTCAGACCCGCACTGCTGAACGTAAAGTGTCACAACAAATCTCATCCAATCATTTCTTAGCGGTTTTATAATTCTAATAATCGTCAAATGGCATTAAAAGCAAAGACGACGTCCACCAGCAGTCCGAAAGCAGCTTACAGAGCCACAACCGCAGTTTTCTTCCTTCGTCGACGATGGTGGTTTTTCATGCGCTTTATTGGTCGTTTTTAGAACGGAGAAACCCCCCAGCAATACACACTGAAGCATATCCGGTTTAGGTACTTTGCAATGAGAAGGGCAGCCGTTGTTGATTCGGTCTTATGGTCACAAGAAAAAAGAATGAACGGGCAAGGATAATGATCGTTTGTTGCTGAAGATATTTTCCTCTTGCAAAAAAACTTTTCTAATGTGTTTGTGTTATTCAAATCCAACAACACGCTCAATAATATTGTTTTCCTGTAAATAAATCATCATCAAAAACTATCTAAATAACTCGAATCTGTCATGACACATTTATTTTTCTTCACTAAAGTAATTGTCCTAGAAGAGTTGTGTTTGATCCTTCGACCTTGACGTTTGCTCCTCCGGAGCGGGCGATGATGGCAGGATCAAACATGTCGCGCGTTGTTCGCGTAGTGAAATGAAAGAGCGCCGCGGATCGTTAGTAGTGTTTGATCTATTGATCGCGTCGCTTGCTCTTGCGTGGGCGAGTGACGAACACTTGTTCGACGTACAATGCGATTATCGAATTATATCGCGAATCCGATTAGGCGTGATTATATCATGGATCGCATCACCAAATATTGGTGACTCCCAGATCTTTACCTTATCCCACTAACCCAATATCCTTTCCATGACAACTATGGAGATGCAGAGGTATACTCGGTCTCTAGTAACAACGGTTGTCTAACTAACACTTCTTCCCTTCCCCGATGACCGTAAGGACGTGGCTGGTGCCGTTATTGACTTTTAAAAATTGAGCTCTCGATTTGAGCACATTGAAGTATAGTAAGCTAATCCCATGCCCCATTCATTAATTCCCTGTGCAACTTCGATTGTTCTGGTCAATCACGGAGTAGCAACTACGAATTTTACGTATCTATGCTTATACTCATGCTTCCTAAAGTAATTGTCCTAGTAATTATTACTAAACTAATTGACTCTAAATTCACAAGTTTCTTTCAAAAAAGTGGGATTTTAAGCTGTCGCTCAACGAGGCAAAAATATGGAAGAAAGGACGTATTTCTGAAAGTGCAGGATTTAGGCACGATATCTTGAACTCTATTAGAAGAACCTTGATGATTACAGCGTAGCTGAATACTATTTTCGCAATTCTCTCTTCTGACATTCGTACTAAGTGACCTGCTCACTGAAGTCTACCACGTTTCATCACATGTTTAAACACTTGATTCAACTCGTGATTCATGCATCTGCGCCACACACCATTTTCTAGTTTCTCACCGAATATTTATCGCAGTACTTTACGCTCAAAAACACTGGAGGCTTCCCTGACAGCTTCTTTCAGCGTCTATACTTCATGCTCGTAGAGAATCACACGGCGAATTTTGATTCCGTTTCCAAGTTGCAATAAATAAGTAACTCTATGGAGGCGTAAGTTATTTTTCATATTAAGAATATATTAGCACTTCCGTCAGGACGTACTTTAAACCAAAAAATTCTACTCATATCATTTTCCTTCAAATTTAAAATATTTCTCTGAATTAATATCTATAAAATTCTTGATCCAAAAATAACTTGATTTTTTCCGTTAGGCTTCTGATTTGTGATGCTTCCGAAGAACAAGCCTTTTTACCCTTCTAACAACCGAAGGGTATAAAGATCGCTTGAAAAACCGACTTTTGATCCGAGGCCAAGTCTCATATACCAATCGATAGAGCTCGACGAACTGAGCACATGTCCGTGTGTGTGTATGTGTGTGTGTGTGTGTGAGTTTTTTTTTTTTATTTTTGTGTGTGTGTGTGTGTGTGTATGTGTGTGTGTGTGTGTACATTTACGAACTAACCCAGCGTTTCACGTTCGATATGGAGGCTAGTCATATCGAATTCGTCCATCGTGCGCCAGAGTGTCGGACTCCTTTATACCGACTAAAGTCCACCTTCGCCCACGAGCCATTCCCCCCGGAACTGCCTCTTGGCATTACTTCATGGGGGAGGCTATTGTGCTAACCACTGCACTGCTCCTTGCTTCTTACGCTCCTGTACTTCCCTTGCTCTCTTCGTACTGCTGGCATCACGCCAGGGCCATGTTTCTACTGCCGCTTCTGTCATTGCTACGCTTCGTTGCTCTGCTGCGACGTGTTTGGGGCTGACATTTCGCCAGAGCCCTGCGCAACTGTTGCGCCTGCTGTTAATCCGCCGATTCTCGAGTTCTCCAGATTGGACCAGTTGGATGCCGAGGTCGGTCCAGCGATTCCGGTTGGAGGGTAGCTTCCGGTTCACTGGCGCCCCGACGACCCAAAACTGGTGGTTGTCACGATCGCTACTCGGCATAGTCCCCGACGGTGGAGCTAGCCTACTCCAGCGGAGAGTTCCCGACGTAGGAATGTCTCCCGAAACCGATAACGTTACGCGTTTGTTCCCGCATCACTGCTGCTGACCGGTGAAGTGCCGAGGTTGATCCAGCGATTCCGGTTGGAGGATGGCTTCCGGTTCACTGGTGCCCCGACGACTTAAGCCGGTGACTCGCTACGGACTACTCAGAATAGTCCCCGACGGTGGATCTATCCTACTCCGACGAAGATTTCCCCGACGGCGGAAGATCTCCCGAACCGATGCTTTCCGGGCTGATGCCGAGGTCGGTTCTGCGATTCCGGTGGAGGGAAACTTCCGGTTCACAGGCGCCCCGACGACCATTTGCCGGTGCAACTACGCGTTCTACTCAGTTAGTCCCCGACGGTGAACTTAACCTACTCCGAAGCTGACCGGGCTGATGCCGAGGTCGGTCCTGCGATTCCGGTGGTGGGAAACTTCCGGTCACAGGCGCCCCGACTACCATTTGCCGGAGCTGTTTCGCGATCTACTCGGCTAGTCCCCGGCGGAAGGACATAGCCTACTCCGACGCGGTGTTGGTCGGTAAGTGCCGAGGTCGGTCCTGCAATTCCGGTTGGAGGATGACTTCCGGTTTGCAGGCGCCTTGACGACTTATTACCGATATTACGCTACGCCCACTCTACTCGGTCTAGTCCCCGGCGGAGGATCTAGCCTACTCCGGTCGCGCCCGTTGGTCTCCTTCATATGCTCTCTTCAACAGGCTGACTTGTCAAGCGCCAAGGTCGGTCCGACGATTCCGGCTGCCCCAACGATTCAGAGCCATGTGCTGTCCGCTGTGTAGAGTGCCGCTGCTCCTCTCGCCATCTTCGTTGTAAAAGAGACATCATCTGAACGATAGTTCTGTTCACCGCGTCCCATTTCTCTTCGTCGGCACACATTCGTTGGACGATATTGTGCACATTAACGTCATTGCCGACGACGGATGTCATCTCGGCTCGCTCATACTCGAAGCGCGGACATTCGAAGACCACGTGCTCAGGGGTTTCGTCAACATCGCCGCACCCGGTGCATAACGGCGATCTTGCGTGTCCAAACCTATTGAGGTATTTCTTAAAACAGCCATGGCCAGACAAAAACTGCGTCAAGTGGAAATTCACTTCTCCGTGTTTTCTGTTTACCCACGTCGACAGGCACGGAATTAGACGGTGGGTCCATCTACCGTTCTCAGCGCTATCCCATTGCTGTTGCCATTTCCTCATGGTTTCATCCCGGGCTCTTTTCCGAATTCCCCGCGTGCGTCGGTCCCTGTAGCACTCGCTGTCCTCTTCGAGTTGAAGGCTTATAGGGATCAATCCTGCAATCACACAGACTGCCTCCGACGATATCGTACGATACGCGCTCGCCACACGCATGGCCATCAGTCTGAATGTACTGTTCAGGCGGGAGCGGTTCCTCTTCGTCTGCAGTGCTGTCACCCACACGGGGCCAGCGTATCTGAGTACCGACGTCGACACGCTCGCCAGTAGTCGCTTCTTGCTGCTGCTGATCGCTGAGTTGTTGGGCATGATCCGGGATAGAGCTGATATCACCTTCACGGCCCTCTCACATGCATAATCGACATGGCTGTTGAAGCTCAGCCGATCATCGATCATCACTCCCAGGTGTCTGACTTCCCGCTTTGAGTCGATGGTACACTGTCCAATCGAGATTCTCGCCTTCTGCACTGCCTTTCGGTTGCTTATCATCACAACTTCGGTTTTGTGATGGGCTAACACAAGCTTCTTCCCTCGCATCCATTCTTCCACGGTGTCTACTGCTTCGGTAGCAAGTATCTCTACTTCCTCTAGTGATTCGCCGATGACTACGAGCACCACGTCATCCGCGAAGCCGACGATCTTCACACCCCGGGGGAAGCTCAGCTTCAACACTCCATCATACATAGCGTTCCAGAGAGTCGGGCCAAGAATAGAACCCTGTGGGACGCCCGCTGTGACTGTCGTGCACCTTTTCCCAACGTCTGTTTCGTAGATCAGTGTACGATTTTGAAAGTAGCTCCTCAAAATCTTACAAAGATACTCGGGGACCTCCAATCTGTGCAGCGATTCGGCGATCGCAGCCCAACTGGCACTGTTGAAGGCATTTTTTACGTCTAGAGTGACCACACCGCAGTACCGATTTCCTCTCCTCTTTTGCTTCCGCGCCGTATCCATAGCTTCCACGACCGTTCGGATGGCATCAACGGTGGATCTACCTTTCCGAAAGCCGAACTGCATGTCACACAGGCCGTTTTCTCCCTCCGTGTATTTCGTAAGCCTGTTTAGGATTACTCGCTCCAGCACTTTGCCAACTGTGTCCAGCAGACATATCGGTCTATATGCTGAAGGATCTCCAGGAGGCTTGCCTGGTTTAGGCAGCAGCACCAGCTTTTGTCGCTTCCAAATGTCGGGGAAGTTACCCTCCTCGATACATTTTTGGATTGCTGCTTGCAGAGCTACGTTGGGGATACCGTCTGGTCCCGGAGCCTTCCTGGTTTTTAAGGCTTTCGCCACCGCGATCAGCTCATCGTTCGTTACCTGGGCTTCTTCTTCGTCGTTATTCTGAGCTCCGTAAGGTGTGGACGGCCAGCTCGTCGGTTCGTGCCGGGGGAATAGCGCTTCGATGATGGTCTTCATCTTCTCCGGACACCTATCGGGTGGTACAGCTGGGCCCTTCAACTTCGCCATTGCAACTCTGTAGGCGTCACCCCACGGGTTTGAATTGGCGTTGCGACAGAGCTCCTCCAGACAGGCTTTCTTGCTGAGCCGAATTTCCTTGTTGAGAGCGGTTTTCGCCGCCTTGTACGCTGGTCTTCGATCTGCTCTTTCAGCGTCGTTGCGGGCTCTCTGCATCATTCTCCTAGCCCGAAAGCAGCTTGTACGCAGGTCGGCAATCGTCGAGTTCCACCAGTAAGCTGGGCGGCGACCATGTCGCGGTTTACCTTCCCTCTGCATGGTTGCATCGCACGCTCGTGCTAATGCCGCTGTCAACTCATTCGCAGTAGCGTGTTGAGCATTGCGCTCCAATCTCAACGCCTCAACAAACACCTCCTTGTCAAACTGCGACGTTTTCCACCTCCGCTCTTTCGAAGGGATCGCACGTGCTTCCAACTGCCGTCCGCTACCAATATTGTACCGAAGCGCTTGGTGGTCACTGTGCGTATACTCCTCACTCACTCGCCAGTTCATACTTCCTGACAGCCCAGGGCTGCAGAAAGTTACGTCAATAATTGACTCTCGACCATCCCGACGGTATGTGCTGGTGGTACCATCGTTGGCAACATCGACGTTTAGCCTTGCCAAGGCCTCCAGTAGACTGCTCCCTCTTGAGTTGGTGAAGCGACTGCCCCATTCTATGGCCCACGCGTTGAAATCGCCGGCTATGACGACTGGTCTGCGGTCTGTGAGCTCTTCAGTCAGCTTGTCGAGCATCTCGTTGAACTGGTCAATAGACCATCGCGGGGGTGCGTAGCAGCTACAGAAGAAGACTCCGTTAATTTTGGCTATAACAAAGCCTTCATCTGCACGATGTACCACTTCCTGGAAAGGATATCTTCCCACCGTCCATATCGCCACTGATTTTGCGTTGTCTGCTATCCAGTTCCCATCGCCGGCCGGGACACGGTATGGCTCCGAGATGATAGCCACATCGCACTTGTACTCCGCCACAGATTGCCTCAGCAAGTGTTGTGCTGTTTCACAGTGGTTGAGGTTAATTTGAATTACCTCCACTGTGGTTTGGTAGCAGTCGCCTTCATGAAGGCCGGGCATCGCAGGCCTCCTGTAACGTGGTTGTTATTATCTCCGTTAGCGCAGATCATGCACTTTGGAGGCTTCCGGCAGGCTTGCGCCTTGTGGCCTTCTTCTCCGCACCTTCTGCATAAATTACCTCTGTCCGGCCCCTTGCAGAATCTAGCCAGATGGCCGTACTCGTGGCATCTATAGCATGCTTCCGGTTTCTGAGAGACGCTCAGTGGACATACCGACCAGCCTACTTTAATCTTCTCCGTTTTAAGTGCCTTGACGGCCGCTTCAATCGGAAGCCTAATTGATGCTATTAGCATTCCGGATGGCCCCTTCCTTATGCGGATCTGCATCTGCACTTCTCCTAGCATGCACTGCTCTTTCATGGCAACCCTTACATCGTCGTCCGTAGAGATTGCGTCCAAGTTCTTGCATTCAAGGACTGCCTCCGGACACACGGCTCTCACTTCTACCGTATTACCCATGGCTTTCTCGGCGAGCTCTTTGTAGGAAGAGCTGCTGGCCATCGGGTCTCGTTTTAGCTCCAGGATCATATCTCCGGTGCGGGTGCGCCTGACTTTCCGCACGTCTGCACCCAGCTGTTCGAGCTCCGGGTTTGTCCACATTGCACGGAGAACCTTCTCGTACGAGTCATCGCTTGCCTTGACTATAAGCGCCTCACCTCTCTTCCGGCCCTTGAAGAGGCTTTGTTTTTCGGACCTGCTCTTGGTTTTCGTCTTCCGATTTTTTGCCTTGACGATTTCCCATGGGGTATCGTTGCCTTCCTTGGTGGTTGCTGCGTTCGCTGGGCCTGACTCGTTGACGCGGGTGTCCTTGTGTTTCTTGGAACCACCCGGTCTTGCATCTCCTGGTGATGCTCTTGGCCTCTTCGGTGTGAAGGGCACGCTCTCCGTCCTCTGGGATTTGTCCCTCTTTGCGTTGGTTTCCCTCGCAAAAGTAATTGGCATCGCCGTTTGTTGAATCGGCACTTGCCTTATTTCTAAGGCAGTCTTGGCCGCCGACAACTCCTTCTCAGTCGATTCCACTTTCTGTGCAACGGCCGCCCATTCCTTGACAGCTAGTCCAAGGGTTCCTTGGATCTTCAACACCAAAGTCTTGATGTCTTTGTGCACATTACTTCTTTTATCGACGAACTCGTGCAATTCGTCCACCAGTTTCTTGGCTGCTACAACTCTCGGTAGCTTTGGCACCTTCGACCATGCACTGACCTGAGCCTGTTGCTGCTGCTCTCGAGGCTGCTGCTGCTGCTGTTGAAGCTGTCGCTGTACCTGCTGCTCCTCCTGATTGCGCTGCTGTTGTCCTAGCTGCGATGGTGGTGACCGTACTAAGCCACCTTTAGCGAAAGGGTTCGCCGCGCCTTCTTCGATCTCAATTATACTCTCTTCCATTCTTCAGGGTCCCCCCTCTGGGCCGCTATCATTTCCCGCCGTACGTAGTCGCCTTTCATGATCCCATGGTTATCTTTGCAAGCAGGGAGGCCATGCAAGGGTTGACACGATCCCTTATGAGAATCGTGTTCAGAGCCGGATCGGCGTAGATCGGGGTTTAGTCATCCGAGCCTAGTACTCATCACTTAAGATGGACGGGATCCGAACGTATCCAGAGGCCTGCCAAGGTTTTATCGGGACGGGGGCAATCGCACCATTAGCCTACTCGCCGTTGCAAGTTGGTATCACCCATCCTTACTCGGGGAATAGAATAACACGACTGTCAGCTCTGTGTCGCAATGTGGTGTGTAATCCGTAATCCGTGTCCTGTCCGTTGTTCTGCGCCGTGACCAGTATACCATAATCAGGATTTTACTGGCATCCATCCTGATGTGCCGGTTGGCACTCCAGAGGGCTAAGATACTTTGAAAGCGGTACCAGGTCGCTTGTTCAGGGCTACTTGCAGATCTGTGGTTTTTTGTAGAGATTCACCAGAGCCCACTGATGAACCCCCGCCACATCCTAGGTAGACCATGCTTGAGCCCCTGGTCAGATGTACCAGACGCTCGGCCACCTCCCGAAGGAAGTACCAAAGGTGGTATTCCATACGGCTGTATGTATGAGTTTCGCTTGGAAAGGGTAAAAATCCCAAGCTCCCACCTGGCACCCCCTCACTCTAGCTGATGTCAGAAGGACAACAGTGCCCAGGTTGCACTACCAGCTAAGTACGCAACCCTTTGCTGGCGGTCTTTGTCATCGTTAGACCCGTGGAAGCGTGAGGTAGGGGCTTGTGAGGACCAGAGCTATGTTGGACGCTCCTTCCTGGTTGTCGACTCACCATTTTGCAACCCGTGTGTGTGTATGTGTGTGCGTATGTGTGTGTGTATGTTTTTTTTTTTTTTTTTTTTTCATGCATCTCTAGGAGTTAAAAAAATCTTCTTAAGACTGGCCTGTATTTGTTCATGCTCATGCCACAGTGTATAGTTTGGCACTGTGTGGGATTCGCAATGGGGCGCCTACCCATTAAAAAACAGTCTCCTAGGTACACCGTCACCGTAAAGAATTCTTCTCCGGCACCACCTTGCGGTATTACTTCGAAGAAGAGGCGACACATGCTACGCGCACCCTTCATTTAGCCCTTCGGCTCCATCATTAATTTGTTAGTTCCTAATCCATGCCATGCTGAGCCCTTCGGCTCCCATTAATAATTTGTTAGTATTCCTAGTTTGTGATCTAAACATGCCATATTCAGCCATTCGGCTCACGATACCATGGGTGCCAGAAACTCCCAGGCGAAGGAAGTTCTCTCGGTGCTGGACGCGTGCCATTTAGCACTCCAGGTTCTCGCGCACTACTCGGATAGTCCCCGGCGGTGAATCTACCCTACCCCGACGAAGAGTTCCCCGGAGGTGGAAGTTCTTCCGGTACCGATGCTGCCCGGATAGGTGCCAAGGTCGATCCTGCGATTCCGGTTGGTGGATGACTTCCGGTTCACATGTGCCCTGACGACCAATTTGGCAAGACAATTCACACCGTCTTCAGCTCAAGGCTGCACAGACTGAACAATCACAAACATTAGGCAACGGACAACACGAAACACCCAGTAGCCCAATGATGAATTTTTCGTTTGACGAAAAGTTTCTACCGACTGGAGTGGGAATCGAACCCACACTTCATGGCACAATATGCCTAAACGACTGACGCCGCTAACCGCACGGCCACGAAGCCTACAACTTCCGGTGCTTTTCCACGATCTACTCGGTCCGGTCCCCGATCATGCATACCTACCGGTTGGGTGCCGAGGTCGGTTCGGCGATTCCGGTTGGAGACTGAGTTTGTGCGCGGCTCGGGCAGTATACGACCGGGCTACGAAACCCGACCCGAGTTGTCGCCGCGCGCACTTGCTTGTTCCTCCCTCCACTTCCGCTGAAGCAATGACATTATTTTCGTCACCGCCATGTTCACCGCGTTCCACATCATCTCATCGCTACACATTCTATCCACTACGTTGTCTACGGTTACGTCAGCACCGCAGACCGCTGTCATCTCGCTACGTTCCGCAGCAAAACGTGGACACTCGAAAATGACGTGTTCCGGCGACTCCTCTACGACTGGGCACTCAGCGCAGAGCGGCGACTCTGCGTGGCCGAACCTGTGCAGATATTTCTTGAAGCAGCCGTGACCTGACAAGAACTGCGTCAAGTGGAAGTTGACTTCTCCATGGGATCTGCTCACCCATTTCGCCAGATTTGGAATAAGGCGATAAGTCCACCTTCCCTTCTCAGTGGTATCCCACTCGCGTTGCCATTTCACCATCGTGTCGGCTCGGGCAATCTTCCGGGCTCCTCCAGTACTACTGGCTTCGTAGCACTCCTTATCCTCTTCCAAAACGAAGCCGATAGGGGCCATTCCGGCAATCACGCATACTGCCTCCGAAGATATAGTTCGGTAGGCACTCGCTACCCGCATGGCCATCAGCCTATACGTGCTGCTAAGCTTGACTCGGTTCCTCTTCGTCTTCATTGCGGTTCCCCACGCCGGGCTAGCGTACCTCAGGATCGACGTAGCCACGCTAGACAATAGCCTCCGCTTACTGCTGCAAATCGCCGAGTTATTCGGCATGATCCTGGACAGCGCCGTGGCTGCCCTCGCTGCTTTCTCGCACGCGTAATCGACATGGCAGTTAAAGTTCAGCCGATCGTCGATCATTACGCCGAGGTGTTTTAGCTCCCGCTTTGAGGCTATGGTGTGTTCTCCCACTGTAATCTCAGCCTTTTGCACCACTTTTCGGTTGCTGATAAGCAACAGCTCCGTTTTTTGGTGGGCTATCACCAGTTTCTTCTCGTACATCCAGTTTTCGACTGCGTCCACTGCTTCTGTAGCGAGAACCTCCACCCTTTCCAGTGAGTCACCAATGACCACAAGCGTGATGTCGTCTGCAAATCCAACGATTTTGACGCCTGTTGGCAGCCTAAGCGTCAGCACTCCGTCGTACATAGCATTCCACAACGTTGGACCCAGGATAGAGCCCTGTGGAACTCCCGCATTTACCGACCTCGACTTCTGTCCTTCGCTAGTGCTGTAGCTCAAGACCCGGTTTTCGAAGTAGCTTCCTAGTATCTTGCACAGATAATCCGGAACCTTCATTTTATGTAACGCCACAGCAATGGCTTCCCAGCTTGCACTGTTAAAGGCGTTTCTCACATCTATCGTCACGACAGCACAGTAACGGTTACCTCTTCGTTTTTTTGTCCTTGCTTTGTCGGCTGTGTCAATCACTGTTTTGATGGCATCTACCGTTGACCTTCCTTTCCGGAATCCAAACTGCCACTCCGACAGTCCACGCTCTCCCTCAGTGAACGCCATCAGTCTATTGAGGATGATCCTCTCCAACAGCTTTCCGAGTGTGTCGAGCAAACATATCGGCCGAAACGAGCCTGGATCACCGGGGGGCTTACCCGGTTTCGGTAGCAGAACCAGTTTTTGCCTTTTCCACTGTGCTGGGAAATGTCCCTCATCTAAGCAGATCTGGAGTGATGTCCGGAACATATCTGGGTTGGCCGTGATAGCTGCTTTCAACGCTACGTTGGGAATACCATCTGGGCCAGGCGCTTTCTTCGGCTTCATTTTCTTGGCCGCCTCTATGAGCTCCTCATTGGTAATGATTGCTCTTTCTTCACCTTCCTGGCCATACGGAGTCGGTGGCCAGACCGTTGGCGCGTGTTGTGGGAACAACCCGTCGACGATAATCTGCAACTTCTCTGGGCATGTTTCAGCGGGTACGGCTGGACCACTGATCTTGGCCATCGCCACCCTGTATGCATCTCCCCACGGATTTGCATTGGCATCGCGACACAACTCCTTGAAGCACGTTCTCTTGCTCAGCGAAATTTCTCTTTTCAGATCGGCTTTCGCCGCCCTCAATATTACTCTTCGCTCTTCCCTCTCACCATCGGTTTTGGCTCTTTGCATCCGTCTCCTGGCTTGGAGACATCTTTTGCGGAGGTTGCCAAGTGTCTCATTCCACCAGTATACCGGACGACGTCTGTATTTCGGCTCGACCTTCCGTGGCATGGCAATGTCGCATGCTCGTACCATCGCAGCCGTTAACTCCTCCGATCTCAAGTTCAGAACCTGCTCTTCTCTTCTGAGGGCTTCCACGAAAAGCTCTTCGTTAAAACGTTTCGTTTTCCACATCTGCTCATGAGGTGTACTCGCTCTCTGTGAGCATTGTGTTCTTCCACCAATTCTATACCGGACCTCCTGATGATCGCTATGAGTGTACCCATCGCAGACTCTCCAGTTCAGGCTTCCCGTCAACACAGGACTACAGAAAGTGATGTCGATTATTGATTCCCGGCCATCTCTACGGTAGGTGCTGGTTGTTCCTTCGTTACCCAAGTCTACGTCCAGCCTTGCCAGCGCTTCTAGTAGACTACGCCCTCTTGGGTTGGTGAGACGGCTGCCCCACTCAACTGCCCAAGCATTGAAGTCGCCAGCGATGACGACTGGTCTCCGGTCGGCTAGCTTATCGGTTAGCTCGTCCAGTATCTCGTTGAACTGGTCCAATGTCCAGCGGGGGGGGGGGGGGGGGGGGGGTGCGTAGCAGCTGCACACGTACACATCGTTAACCTTTGCAATAACGAAGCCTTCGTCCGCCTGGAACACTATTTCCTGGATAGGATACCTCCCCATCGTCCAGATTGCCGCTGTCTTCGCCTTATCAGCGATCCAGTTACCGTTTCCAGCTGGTACTCGATACGGCTCGGCAAGGATAGCTACGTCGCACTTCGATTCCGATACGGACTTCCACAGCAGCTGTTGCGCTGTGTCACAGTGGTTGAGGTTTAGCTGAGTTACCTCCACTGCGGTTTAGAATTTCTCGCTTGCTTGAAGGCCGGGCACTTAGGGCCTCCCGTCGCGTGTCTGTTGCGACTTTTGTCCTTGCAAATCAGGCACCTTTGCTTATTGTTGCAATCCTGCGCCTTGTGACCTTCGTCGCCACACCATCTACAGAGCTTACTTCTGTCTGGTCCTTCGCAGTTTCGTGCCAGGTGGCCGTACTCCAGGCACCTGTAGCATCCCTCCGGTCTCTGGGAGATCTTCAGTGGACATACTGAACAACCGACCCGAATTTTCCCGACTTCCAGCGCTTTGTTGGCTGCGTCTACTGGGAGCTTTATCGACGCCGCCTGTGTACCAGTGTGTGTGTAATGTGTGTGTGTGTATGTGTGTTTTTTTTTTTTTTTTTTTTTTTTTTTTCATGCATCTCTAGGAGTTAAAAAAATCTTCTCAAGACTGGCCTGTATTTGTTCATGCTCATGCCACAGTGTATGGTTTGGCACTGTGTGGGATTCGCAATGGGGCGCCTACCCACTAAAAAACAGTCTCCTAGGTACACCGTCACCGTAAAGAATTCTTCTCCGGCACCACCTTGCGGTATTACTTCGAAGAAGAGGCGACACATGCTACGCGCACCCTTCATTAAGCCCTTCGGCTCCATCATTAATGTGTTAGTTCCTAATCCATGCCATGCTGAGCCCTTCGGCTCCCATTAAAAATTTGTTAGTATTCTTAGTTTGTGATCTAAACATGCCATATTCAGCCATTCGGCTCACGATACCATGGGTGCCAGAAACTCCCTGACGAAGGAAGTTCTCTCGGTGCTGGACGCATACCATTTAGCACTCCAGGTTCTCGCGCACTATTCGGATAGTCCCCGGCGGTGAATCTACCCTACCCCGACGAAGAGTTCCCCGGAGGTGGAAGTTCTTCCGGTACCGATGCTGCCCGGATATGTGCCAAGGTCGATCCTGCGATTCCGGTTGGTGGATGACTTCCGGTTCACAGGTGCCCTGACGACCAATTTGGCAAGACAATTCACACCGTCTTCAGCTCAAGGCTGCACAGACTGAACAATCACAAACATTAGGCAACGGACAACACGAAACACCCAGTAGCCCAATGATGAATTTTTCGTTTGACGAAAAGTTTCCACCGACTGGAGTGGGAATCGAACCCACACTTCATGGCACAATATGCCTAAACGACTGACGCCGCTAACCGCACGGCCACGAAGCCTACAATTTCCGGTGCTTTTCCGCGATCTACTCGGTCTTGTCCCCGACGGTGGATCAAGCCTACCTACCGGTTGGGTGCCGAGGTCGGTTCGGCGATTCCGGTTGGAGACTGACTTCCGGTTCACCGGCTTGTTCCTCCCTCCACTTCCGCTGAAGCAATGACATTATTTTCGTCACCGCCATGTTCACCGCGTTCCACATCACCTCATCGCTACACATTCTATCCACTACGTTGTCTACGGTTACGTCAGCACCACAGACCGCTGTCATTTCGCTACGTTCCGCAGCAAAACGTGGACACTCGAAAATGACGTGTTCCGGCGACTCCTCTACGACTGGGCACTCAGCGCAGAGCGGCGACTCTGCGTGGCCGAACCTGTGCAGATATTTCTTGAAGCAGCCGTGACCTGACAAGAACTGCGTCAAGTGGAAGTTGACTTCTCCATGGGATCTGCTCACCCATTTCGCCAGATTTGGAATAAGGCGATAAGTCCACCTTCCCTTCTCAGCGGTATCCCACTCGCGTTGCCATTTCACCATCGTGTCGGCTCGGGCAATCTTCCGGGCTCCTCTAGTACTACTAGCTTCGTAGCACTCCTTATCCTCTTCCAAAACGTAGCTGATAGGGACCATTCCGGCAATCACGCATACTGCCTCCGAAGATATGGTTCGGTAGGCGCTCGCTACCCGCATGGCCATCAGCCTATACGTGCTGCTAAGCTTGACTCGGTTCCTCTTCGTCTTCATTGCGGTTCCCCACGCCGGGCTAGCGTACCTCAGGATCGACGTAGCCACGCTAGACAATAGCCTCCGCTTACTGCTGCAAATCGCCGAGTTATTCGGCATGATCCTGGACAGCGCCGTGGCTGCCCTCGCTGCTTTCTCGCACGCATAATCGACATGGCAGTTAAAGTTCAGCCGATCGTCGATCATTACGCCGAGGTGTTTTAGCTCCCGCTTTGAGGCTATGGTGTGTTCTCCCACTGTAATCTCAGCCTTTTGCACCACTTTTCGGTTGCTGATAAGCAACAGCTCCGTTTTTTGGTGGGCTATCACCAGTTTCTTCTCGTACATCCAGTTTTCGACTGCGTCCACTGCTTCTGTAGCGAGAACCTCCACCCTTTCCAGTGAGTCACCAATGACCACAAGCGTGATGTCGTCTGCAAATCCAACGATTTTGACGCCTGTTGGCAGCCTAAGCGTCAGCACTCCGTCGTACATAGCATTCCACAACGTTGGACCCAGGATAGAGCCCTGTGGAACTCCCGCATTTACCGACCTCGACTTCTGTCCTTCGCTAGTGCTGTAGCTCAAGACCCGGTTTTCGAAGTAGCTTCCTAGTATCTTGCACAGATAATCCGGAACCTTCATTTTATGTAACGCCACAGCAATGGCTTCCCAGCTTGCACTGTTAAAGGCGTTTCTCACATCTATCGTCACGACAGCACAGTAACGGTTACCTCTTCGTTTTTTTGTCCTTGCTTTGTCGGCAGTGTCAATCACTGTTTTGATGGCATCTACCGTTGACCTTCCTTTCCGGAATCCAAACTGCCACTCCGACAGTCCACGCTCTCCCTCAGTGAACGCCATCAGTCTATTGAGGATGATCCTCTCCAACAGCTTTCCGAGTGTGTCGATCAAACATATCGGCCGAAAGGAGCCTGGATCACCGGGGGGCTTACCCGGTTTCGGTAACAGAACCAGTTTTTGCCTTTTCCACTGTGCTGGGAAATGTCCCTCATCTAAGCAGATCTGGAGTGATGTCCGGAACATATCTGGGTTGGCCGTGATAGCTGCTTTCAACGCTACGTTGGGAATACCATCTGGGCCAGGCGCTTTCTTCGGCTTCATTTTCTTGGCCGCCTCTATGAGCTCCTCATTGGTAATGATTGCTCTTTCTTCTCCTTCCTGGCCATACGGTGTCGGTGGCCAGACCGTTGGCGCGTGTTGTGGGAACAACCCGTCGACGATAATCTGCAACTTCTCTGGGCATGTTTCAGCGGGTACGGCTGGACCACTGATCTTGGCCATCGCCACCCTGTATGCATCTCCCCACGGATTTGCATTGGCATCGCGACACAACTCCTTGAAGCAAGTTCTCTTGCTCAGCGAAATTTCTCTTTTCAGATCGGCTTTCGCCGCCCTCAATATTACTCTTCGCTCTTCCCTCTCACCATCGGTTTTGGCTCTTTGCATCCGTCTCCTGGCTTGGAGACATCTTTTGCGGAGGTTGCCAAGTGTCTCATTCCACCAGTATACCGGACGACGTCTGTATTTCGGCTCGACCTTCCGTGGCATGGCAATGTCGCATGCTCGTACCATCGCAGCCGTTAACTCCTCCGATCTCAAGTTCAGAACCTGCTCTTCTCTTCTGAGGGCTTCCACGAAAAGCTCTTCGTTAAAACGTTTCGTTTTCCACATCTGCTCATGAGGTGTACTCGCTCTCTGTGAGCATTGTGTTCTTCCACCAATTCTATACCGGACCTCCTGATGATCGCTATGAGTGTACCCATCGCAGACTCTCCAGTTCAGGCTTCCCGTCAACACAGGACTACAGAAAGTGATGTCGATTATTGATTCCCGGCCATCTCTACGGTAGGTGCTGGTTGTTCCTTCGTTACCCAAGTCTACGTCCAGCCTTGCCAGCGCTTCTAGTAGACTACGCCCTCTTGGGTTGGTGAGACGGCTGCCCCACTCAACTGCCCAAGCATTGAAGTCGCCAGCGATGACGACTGGTCTCCGGTCGGCTAGCTTATCGGTTAGCTCGTCCAGCATCTCGTTGAACTGGTCCAATGTCCAGCGGGGGGGTGCGTAGCAGCTGCACACGTACACCTCGTTAACCTTTGCAATAACGAAGCCTTCGTCCGCCTGGAACACTATTTCCTGGATAGGATACCTCCCCATCGTCCAGATTGCCGCTGTCTTCGCCTTATCAGCGATCCAGTTACCGTTTCCAGCTGGTACTCGATACGGCTCGGCAAGGATAGCTACGTCGCACTTCGATTCCGATACGGACTTCCACAGCAGCTGTTGCGCTGTGTCACAGTGGTTGAGGTTTAGCTGAGTTACCTCCACTGCGGTTTAGAATTTCTCGCTCGCTTGAAGGCCGGGCACTTAGGGCCTCCCGTCGCGTGTCTGTTGCGACGCTCGGCTACCTCCCGAAGGAAGTACTAAAGGTGGTATTCCATACGGCTGTATGTACAAGTTTCGCTTGGGAAGGGTAAAAATCCCAAGCTCCCACCTGGCACCTCCTCACTCTAGCTGATGTCAGAAGGACAACAGTGCCCAGGTTGCACTACCAGCTAAGTACGCAACCCTTTGCTGGCGGTCTTTGTCATCGTTAGACCCGTGGAAGCGTGAGGTAGGGGCTTGTGAGGACCAGAGCTATGTTGGACGCTCCTTCCTGGTTGTCGACTCACCATTTTGCAATTTTGTGTATGTGTGTGTGTATGTGTGTGTGTATGTGTGTGTGTGTGTTACAAAAAATGTCACTCAATTATCTCAGCCGTTTGTCAACCGATTTAAACACTTTTAGCTCTAAAAGAAAGCTACAACATTCCCATAGAACGCTATTGAATTTCATTGCGATCGGACATTCCGTTACAGAGTTATGATTCAAACAGTATCGTGAAGTACTAGAAAAAGCATATTCTAATATTTTCAACTGTCTGCATTTTGATCGATATCTCAGCCATTTTTGAACCAATTTAAGTTCTTTTATCGGCTAATGAAAGCTCTGACATTCAATCATAAGCCTTCAAATTTTCATTGAAATCGGATTACTAGTTTCAGAGATATCATTGGAAGAATTTTTTAAAGTACTGGAAAAAAAATTTCTCTGAAATATTCATTTTTTTACATTTTGATCAATTTCTCAGCTATTTTAAATCCAATTTAAGCTCTTTTTTCGTCGATTGAAAGCTCGAATATCATTCACAACCATATTGCAATCGAATTATAAATTACAGAGATAAAAATCATTATTTTCAAAAATCTCTAAAATTCCCCTTTTTTTAATTTAAACCTGCACATAAATCTTAAAAAAATCGCTGGAAAACTAATAAAGTTCGATATCCGCCTTTTGACGTGCAGTTTTCTGGACTTTTTCGCAAACCATTAAACTATTAGGGCAGATAGAACATAGTCACAACATCCTTAAGTTTAGTTATACACCGGGGATTCGCTGGTTGGAACACGACTGCCTTCCATCTAGCGAATCCGACCCGTTAGTAGGAAAGAATGACAGCTGGTGAAAATGCTCCACACGAACGCATCTGGACAGCAAATCGCCACAAAACGCACATATACATACGCATTTGTTCTATACATGGAGACTTCAAAGCGACGATACTCAGACGTCAAAGTCAGTTTGACATTTTCTGTTGACATTTGAGTGCTTTTAGTTGGAATATTTTCCAACCAGCGAACATCCAACCATCTAATCATTCCATGTAGCGGAACCCCAACGAGCGAATCCTCACTGTACTGGTACAAGGTTCCAAATGAATGATGAATAATAAATATCTCATACCTGTATGGAAATGTAAGAAGGGTTCAGTCTCACCATCGGTGGATTAAGTCAGGTTTTTGAAACTAAAATTAAAATAGTTGAATTTTACAGCCAATTTCTAATAATCATTTTCATAACCTCCAAAACTAGCCCGTTCTAAACTTTGTTCGTGTGAAATTTAATTATTTTCGATTTTTTTTTATTATCACAACATTGTACAATACTAGTCGAACGATGTACAGAAAACCGATTGAATTTTTTTCGATAAATTAAATAGATACAGAATTCAAAAAGTGTCCACTTTATATAATGAACAGTCCTTACATATTTTTGACAACAAATATATGTTGCACAAGCTCCACCTTCTGCGCTTTTCCAGTCATATATAAGTGTGAATAGCAGTTATTTCGTTATGAAACAGATCATTTTCATTAGTCATATTGAAGTCATTGTGATTTATATGAGACATGTTGTGTTACTTGGGTCTATTGACCTGTGATCGATTCCAATAAGGTCGATATCGTCCGCAAAACCAAGGAGCATATGCGACCGTGTGATGATAGTATTGACTTCGCAGCACTAAACCGTAATTGCACCTGCTGACCTGGTATTCGCCGACGAAGTACTCATCGAGCGGTCTCAGTCTGTTAAACCAGGATGCACGACAGTATTTTATACGCCGAAATCAGCAGGGTAACCGCTTTGTAATTGACGCACTCCAGTCTGCGCCCTTTCTTGTAGATTGGGCATATGAGAAAATAGATAGATTGGATAGATTGGTAAAGGTGCTATTGTGCTTCAGTAGCTCGACTGAAATCTCCTTCCCAGCAGCCTAACAGTTCTTCAGCTCGTTAACAGCCTTTTAGCCTCTCCTATGGTAGGCTTGACGGTATTCATCAATATTCACCCAGTTTCTCGCTACATTCCATCTGGCAGCAACCGCCGTTTTATCGGTCAGCAAATTTCCCTCTCGATCATTGCACATGGCGGGCACTGGCACGATATTTTGCCGCGCGTCGTTGACTATTGCATAAAATCTCCGCATGTCATTCCGATCCATGCTAAATTGATCTTCAGCAACAACACTCTCTTCAGCTCTCGCTGTCCTGTACCGCTATCTATTCTGTCGGGTACCGGCCACAAGCATACAACATCTGGAGCAGGCATTGATCGATCTTACTTCAATATCTTTGGTTCATTTGATGCTAGATTCAAACTTAGAAGGCCACGCGTAACTAATTGTTATGAAAAACTGTCGAAATCGGTGACAGTTTTTGCATTAACAATTCAGCTATGAATACGACGCGAGGCAAACCAAGCCCAAAACAGTAAACTGTAAGTGAAGTAAGTAAATGTTAAACATTTAAGGGGGCAGGATCCGTCATTCATTTCGGAATTTTCAAAAGCAGTTTTCCGTTCATTATCAAGAAAATTTAAAGGAAAATGTGTTCACTGTATTCTATTCGCCAACCGAAACACAGTGAACACTTTTTTATCGAATAATTTTCAGTTTTGAACAGAAAAACTGCTTTTGAAGTTTCGAAGATGACGATGATTTCGATGACGGAGCGTTGAACGTTAATAAGCAACAGTCATTTGCGTGGTTTCCAAGGTATCATCGCAGCCGATCGAAGATGCTTTGTGAAAATCAGTAATGTGACTGCTGCGGTAGCTTTCTGTTCAACTGTAGAACGGAAAGTTATCTCTTAAATTGCAATAATCGTATTCTCCTACAAATGATGCATTCAGCAAGACTCTTGGACGATGAAATTATATGCGTGCAACTTCTGTTGGGCATAAAAAACGATCTTTTAGAGAAACTATACGTTTAATGTTCATGCCAAAACATTCATCAGAAATATACAAATAATCTAACAATGAAAATTTAAAGTTATCTTATGTAATTTACTACTTATTAAGGTCCGCTCATGAAATAAGCAGAAGATATTACCTCGAATTAACTAATGAGCCATCTCACTAGAAAACCACAAACAATTCAAGGAACTGACCAGTCATCATACCAAATCACAAGAATTTTGTCATTAAACATTTTGCAAGTTGTGGAGAGAAGAAAAGTGTAGTTTCTTGAACTCTAGCAAGAAATTACTGCACCAAGAGCATAAATAACTTTAGACACTGCAATGTATTCACATTTTTAGATTTTTGAGTAGATCCGCTGTGGACGTAATCTGTAATATGTTCAGAGAAATCTATCATACGAGACTCCGTTAATCTAGACAAAGATATAAACAAAAATCTTCAATAGATGTTACAGGTAATCTGCAAAGAATCATCAGAAGAAAACCCTAACATGCATAATATATCTCTAGGCAAGGAATCAATCGAGTTTTCTACATGGCTATTCTATAATTTTTGCTAGAATTCTTCAACGATCTGAGCATTTCTCACTAAATGTTTAAGATGAGAAATACGAGATGTCAGATGGCCGTGTAGTTCCTGGCGGAAATTCCTAGTTTAATCTTAAAAAAACATGCATGCTTCTGGTAAAACTTTGAATCCCATCGCATAATAAGAGGTTTTAAAGAATATACACTAGAAGGAATGTTATTTAAGAACCCAAATAGAGGATCTAAAATGTTTGTTGATTTACGCATTGCCTTGATTTCTATAAGCTTTTCTAAGTAAAAGAGTATAATGACATAATAGATACATTGTTTGTGGATTTATTCCCCCGGAACATTATTGCAAAAGCAGCAGATTCTTCAAAATATTGTTCGTCGTCATTCAAACCTTTTAGAGGGAGTAAAGTTTGAGCCGGACATTGAATGACCAATATTATTGCCAATCAATTTACAGACCTCGATGTAAGAAAACAGTTAAATTGTCTGAGATGCTTTAGCAGGAAAATCTGATTGAAACATCATCTTTGCACCAAACAACTATCAAGAACATTTTTGGAAGCATCAGATCGAAAGATAGAATCTCATGAAAGCGCTCATGGATTGAGGATAATATCTCACTACCACCAAAGATTATCTAAGTTATCGAATATGAGATTGTGATGCCTGATCTGGAGTCATTCTTCACGTCTACTCTCTAACACTGAACCAGTCGTTTCGCTTTCGTCGTTGACCAGTACCGTCATCCGGGGGCAAATTGATCACTATTTCACAACTTCTTGTCATGTTATCTTTTGGAAAACAAATATTGTCAAATTTATTTCGGTGAAATCAGTACTTCATTAATCTTTATCAGTTCATGTAATCGTTTTTTTTTATGAAATAAAATTTACCATTGGGGCGAAATTGATCACTATATAATAGAGCATATTTTAGAAATTAAATGTGTCCTATCCAATAAATTTGGCTCTTCTGAATCCGTAAATGATTTAAAAATTCTTACAACTCGTGTATACATATCGTCCTCTTAATGCTACAACTAGATAACTCGAAAATCAAAATTTTGGGATGTGCAACTTTGAAAATAAGACCGTTTTACAAGGTAACGGTTAATCGCAGAGGATATGGTTCAAAAATAAACTTTAACTTGTGTATTTTGAATCACACGCTTATGAGCTGTAGGTATTTTACAGATCTAATTAAGAAAAATGTTTTGGCATATTGAAGTCAAAAATTTCAAATTTCGAGTTATCTAGTTGTAGCATCAATGGGACGATATTATCATTTTAATGCAAAATTAAACTTTGTAAATTTGCATATTACGCTTAAATGTATGCAATATCCCTTGAAATAAGAGCGTTATTCAACAATAAACGGTTTTATGAGCAAATAACTGTATGCTGTAATGCTGTGCGATTTCAAAAATGAGTTCAGCAGTTCACACTGAAGCTTGCACAACATTTTTAACACACAATGTTTGCATGCAGGCTTACCACCAGCGGATTGTTCAGTGCTAGGCTGACCATACGTCCCGTATTTAACGGGACAGTACCGTTTTCATCACCTTGATGAACTGTCCCGTCGTTTTAACAAAAATTCTCAAATTGTCCCGTTTTTTTTTGAAAGCTGTGAATAGTTACTATATATTACACAACAGTTAAAAGCAAAAAAAAACAACAATATAATAAACAGTTGTTATTTATTTTCGGAGTTTTATGTCATATTTTTTCCAGTAGTTTAGTTATATATCAGTTTCTCATTCAAAGTTAAAGTAAATTTTTAGACAGTATTGTTCGTTTAGTTGAGGAATAGATTCTCGTGCATATTTTCAGCGTGGAAAAATAAATACTCACACGTCAGTTTATATGGCACTTTCATAGAATCACGCAACTTGCATTCAATATCTATACAATCCAACATAATGCGTTACATGTGCGTTATTTGTTGGTTTTGTTAGCAACGACGCCATCCAATATCTGGCAAACATGGTGGGAGAATATTTTGGTGTGACAAAATTATTTAGGTGTGAGTATTAGAGGGCAAATCCTCAATATATTCTTCTAATTAACTTTTTGTCTATATGTTTTTAAATATCCCAATTTTTGGTATTTCCAAACCATGGTTGGGTGTCATTCAGATATTGTTTATATAAGAATGTAATAGGTTTAAAGAATCCTGGTTCAGCAATTTCAGGTCATTCATTGATATCTTGTATTAGTTAAATCTTTCTGTGATAATGTAAAAAAGCTCTTGAGAGCTCGCACTAAAAAAGCGAGAAAGTAGAATGAAAGAAAAGAGAAGTAGAGAGATATTCAAACTTGTACCGAAAAGGAGAAATACAGGAAAATAAGAAGTTTAGTGACAATCAGCCGGACAAAACGTGTTTTCAATTAAGTCCTTTAAACCTTGAAATCATATTCCTCACATTTTGCCTGCTACTTAACTTTAGAATAAACCTTAAAGATTTAATATCGAGAGAAAAAATGACGAAGTTATATGTATTTAATACATATTTCAAATCAATGTTCTAGGCCCCATATACACTATCTATCGAACCTTGTAAATTATATTAAACAACAATTCTGTAGTGGAAATTGTGAAGTATTAGAACGTTTTACCTCCATGATTTGATCAGAATAACGAAAACATTTCTGTCTTTCTTTTCTCAATGCAAAATTCTACTAATAGGGCAAACGCTCCCTTAGTGGAGGTAGCTCCAATAGTGGAGGTAGTGTGTTTTGACATGTTTCGCACTAATTTATGGCTATGTGATATTTTTCTATGATGTACGATGCGAAAATAATACAAGTTTTCGAAAAATATTCATGAAATTTAACCGTTAAACTATTTAAAACAATTATTTTGCTTACATGTTTTGCTCCTTTTCACCTATAGTGGTGCATCGGTACCCATAGTGGAGGGTCCCATAAGAAATCAATGGATTGCGCCACTAAAGGAACCATTCTTAAAACATACCTCCACTAAAGGAACAGTGTTCCTATTATTGGTGCAAGGCTTTTTACAGGGAAATTTCAAATGAATCGTGATTTTTATACATTTGAATGATAGAAGGATTTGAAATCTATCGACTGATACGTTAAAATCATATATTTGATGATTTTATCACCGTGGTTTAGCAGTTTTCCCTTAGATGCACCACTAATGGTACATTTGCCCTACAGAATCATATTTTTCGCATTGAAACGAACTTTTTAAAATAGACGAATCTCAGAAATCATTCAACAAATTTCTAGGCAGTTTCCGAAGTATTTTTTTTTTCAATAAATATTGTATAGATTTATCTGAGAGAACATTATCTTCTTCTTTTAAAATCCGTTGTAGTTCTTCATTTGTCCCGTTTTTATCCGGATAACTTATGGTCAGCCTATTCAGTGCCGGCATTTCTAACAGTATTACTAACGCCTTCAAAAACTATTAATATTTCTATGCGAAACTGACCTTAACAAAAATTAAATAGCTTGAAATCATCATGAGACAGTATAAACTAGAAAACATGGAATGTCTATGATGCCAACAAAGTATTAAGCAGTCTTGAAATGAAATGCTATTTGGTACTGACCTGATCAAATTCACCCCAGTGATCAATTTGCCCCCGGACAATAGTGCCCCCAGATTTGAAGCTTGATTCGATGGATTTTATCATGCAATGTTGTACCTCAGACATAATAAGAGCTGTGACAGTAGACGATGATGTGCAGTAGATCATTATTGTTAGAGAAAATCGATTAGTGAGAGATACTCTCAATTTTCCTAGAATTCAAACTCTGCTCTGCAGAAAAACTTGATCAATATAATCTATAAATCAACGTAGCAATATATAATGGTGCAATATATAAGTTGACGTAACTACAGAGATTTCATTTATTTGCAAATTATCAACAAAAGCAAAACTAAACAATAGGCCATGAAGATTTTACCAAGGTGTCCGGACTCCACCACAAGATTAGCAAGATGATTCAACTAAATTGAATGCTTACGTTATCTATCGTTGGATATTTAGTTATTATTCACTTTATATGATAATCAGAAAAGATTACGTGTCATATAAATTTGATTTTTTTGGTGTGCGGACTATGTATTCAAGATCTTAATGACCGTCTTTTCAAAATGGTTGCAATAAAAGAAGAAATCATTTGGCCGAACGCCATTTGGCCGAATGTCATTTGGCCGAAAGGGTCGTTTGGCCGAATGCCGTTTGGCCGAATTATGAATAAAAAATCAATTTGCTTCAACGCTGATGTGTAGCAAATTAATTTGTTGATTTTTATGCCGTGGCGGGACTTCGTGTTTGTCGCTATACCAATGCTCCAAGCGAATTATTATAACGATCTGGTAAATCAGGACGAAAGTGTAAACTCAGACATTGGGTCAAGGCTATAAGCTGAAGGTTGATTCATCTCTGAGTTACCAACGGTGCGCTAGGGTTCAAAGTGTTTTTAAATGATTTCAAAAGACTTTTTTTCCTTCTTTTAAACGTAGGCCATTCTTGAGATTTATACTGGTTTTATTACTATTGGCAATAATTTAGCTTATATTTAAATTGGGAATTATACCTTCTTTAAATCATCGACAGTTTTCGACAGAGATTTTTCCTTCTTTCGATCATAGACTGTTCTTTCATATTTGATTTTTTTTCATTCTTATTGAAATTAGGGCTTCTGATACGGTCATGAAGAATCTTATTAAAAGCATATTTTTAGCCCAAGTCAAAGTACTGTTTCTCCGCAGTAAAAAGAAGAAGCCAAAAGTTGTGGTGAATTAATTTACTTAGTACGATTTGAAGGATTGAAGCAACACAATGTTGTAGGAGAGCTTGAGCTTGATTGGCCGCCCGTGGATGCTAATCGAGTATCGCCAGATCAGCTGCACTTACACAAGGAACCAACCGAATGACTGCTTGGGACTAACAGACACCCTCAGTGTATAAGTGCTGGTGATCTTCTATTTTTAGGCAACAATGGCGTCTGCCACGTCAGAATGCAGACCAATGTGGTGAATGGGGAGGAAAAGATGTTGCACTTATACTGGCCCACTGTAGACCGTGGAGTCCGACTGTATCTACGCCAGTTCATGCGGAATTGTATGGGGGAAAGGCATGGCAGAGAGGTTTGCTTTTGTGGTTAGCAGACTGCCTACGTAAGGAAAGGCATGCGCGTTACGGAGAAAAAAATATGGTAAATATAACCAAATGTTAGTTATTATTGAACTAAAGTTTAGGTTGAATTTTGCACTACCAAAATTTTAGTTTGATTCAGCCTCGTGAGTTGTTTGAAACAAACCATTTTTTCAAGCTGTTTTTTGGATGGTTCTTCATTTAAAATCCACAAAAGTTTGTTTGGAACAAACTAGAAATTGGTTGTTTATTTTGACAGTAGTTAAAACAACCAACAATTTAGGTTGTTTCAAACAAAGAAAATTCGTTTGAATTTTCCAGTCTTTAGTTTGTTGCAAATAAAGTTATTGTTTTAAATAAACAAATTATTGTTAGTTGTTAAGTTTACTGTCTTTTTCTTCATATTTATTGATGATGAAAAACAAAAAAAAGCTGCATAATGACCCATTTTATTTTAATTTGATTAAAAAAGGTTTACATGCTTTTTTCAATAGATCCTGAAATATTAATAATGTAAAGCAACATCCGGCGCTGACTCTTTCCCTAGCCGCAAGATTCTTTGCGCAACAGGATCGAGGTTATTTGTGTTCAACCATATGTTTCAATGTTGAATCGTAATATCAATGCCTTTTCTGTATACATAATATGAGTATAAATGGTTTTTGCTATCAAATTTAAATTAACGTAAAAAAAACTTCTTCACGAGGGATCAAATGTAAACGGGAATCTTTTTGATGGTGGGTCAGGTATTTGTTTGCCGGATTGGCAAAACTCCATTTGAATCCTGTAAATTCGTAAATAATATATTGAAGAAACATGTTATTCATTTAGTTGGAACCAAAAACAGCCAATTTGAGTCTAATATTACCTGTTTTAAATTTTTAAAACGAAGAATTTTGACAAAAACTGCTCGCGTAACAGTAATTCAACAAACCGAGCTTTGTTGACTTGGAGCAAGCAAACTTAGTTTGGTGGTGGTAATAAAGCAAACATTTGTTAAATACATGTAAATTATAAGTTCAAAACAAACATTTTTTTTATTAAGAACTAACTTATCTCTTAGGTTGATATCAACTATGAATTGAATTTGTTTCAACAAAAATTGTGGATTTGAATCAACAAAAATGCAGTTTGGAACAACAAATACTTGACTTTGAATTTCAACCAACGAAATGGTTGTTTCAAACTAAAGCCATTTTTCTCCGTGGTGGAAGAATGGAAGCGTTTGGGTCCAGGGTCTGGTTCTAGGCGTTTGCTATGAACCAATAGTTTGAGTGTGAGAGAATTAGAATGTAAGATAGAAGCAAGTGAGAGATATACAACTACAAAGTACGAGGAAAGGGATGGGCCTGGGATTGAACCCATGACCTTCTGCTGACGGAGGAGAAACGGTAGCCAACCTCGTCCAACCATCAACAATTCGAACGATTAAAGCAACACAATGCTGTAGAAGGACGAATAAGTCGTAAACCGTTTTAGTTACTGTCATCAGCTGACTACAAACGCAATGCGAAAACCTCTACTGGCAGCTATCATCGCTAGCAGAGAAGTGAATAATTGCTTATATTTAGAAGGTTTTTTTTCAGTAATGACTATTTCTTGAACTAATACTTAGAAGATGTATATCAATGATGATTTATCCTTCTTTAAGAATAAACTGTTCTTAGACATTAAGCTTTGAAATTCATTACAAATGTATGCTAACTGTAGTTTACTATTATTTTCGATATCGGCCAAACGCCATACTCACAAATCGATACCGACCTCAAGTGCCTCCCGTAGGATAACTATAGACGTAGAATTCATCAAAAAAAAACATATTTTGAGTTTAACCCTCAAACTGAGCGTTTCGATCTATGAGTAAAAGAATGCCCATGAATAAGCAACATTCAACATATATTTGAATCAACTGTAAAAAACATCGATGGACAGTGATGAATGTTTGAATTCGTTGTTGTTCTGACGACAATCTTGAACTCTTGATCCATATAAAGAACGTGAGGTGATGGAGCCTGAAAGCGTGCTCATGCTTAATTTAGGATTTACTAGTCTAATTGAAAATTAAGCTGCTCAGGATTTTGAAAGTGTTCTCTATCAAAATAACGTTTTCGACAATTCTTGGGGAAGTGTAAACTAATGCTGAAAAAAATCTTAAATATGAAAGCCACTGGCGGTTATATAGTTTTTATGTCTTCTTCAAGAAACTTCGGCAAAGCAGTTTCAACTTGATCCATCTTTTCAACTGGTATATTTTCATGTAAAATAGATCCATCCAATGTATACCCATTTCAGAACAGAATGATGGTTCACATCAACGAAAACTATATTTCTGCCAATGAACAGTTTGGATTTCATCATGAAAATTTTACCACTCATCAACTCTTACTTTTTTAGATTATAGTTCGTTCCAACAAATCTGACGGTTATTTAACTTGTCTTGCTCTTTCAGACAGCTTTAAACAGTATTTGGCATGAAAATTTGGTTGTAAAAGTAGAAAACTTTAATTTTCCAATTTATTACTCAAAGTTCATTTATCAAAACTCCAAGTCTGTCGGACTTCCTGTACAAGCTGATGTTTCTCAAGAGAGTATTCTGCGATTGTGCAAAATATTGTACAATATTTTCACATCTGACTTATCTGGGCTAAATAATTTCCCATGCAAGCGGCTTTCCATTAACAATACATATCGATTTGTGTGAATTTTCAGAACTTTATTCAAGACATTACAGCTTGCCACTACTTAATAGAAAATTATCAAATTCCAAATAAAACCATACCGCTCTGGTAAGGAATGGTTTCGAACTGATAAAACGACATTTTACATTCTATAGTCGCCTGCCACTGTAGGTAGTGGCTTTAGCTACATTGACGAAGAATTCCTATCATCAACCAACTCCCGGCGGATGGTTTCCTCTGCGAAAGAACAATGGCATCCCACGAGCCCAAAGCTTCCACGGCGCGGTGTCAACGCAGATCACATCCCAACATTTCTTCCATCGGCAAGAAAGGGAGGCTGGGTTATTGTGCACTGTCGGGGCACCATGTCAATTTGTATGAAAAATCTACTATAATTAGGACTAACACTCATTTAGCACCGTGTACGATGTACACAGATCAACTAACATGATTATGAATTGATCAGTAACTTTTTGAAAGGTCATTTCGAACAAAACAATGGTCCACAACAAGGAAAGTTCAATTTTTGCATGTGAACAGTTTGGATTCCGACATGAACTCATCAACTTTTACGTGTAATAAAATTGATTCGATCCAACAAATCTACATATCTAGCTTTTCTCGACATAGAAAAAAATAGATAGGATTTGGCATGAAGCCTTGATTTTAAATTTTAAAAATATTTTAATTTTCTAACATACCGTTAGAATAATCCAGATTTATGTATAAAATCGTACACTTCAGGTTAAATATTGACTTTCTGTGAGAGCTGGTGTTCCTCAAGGCAGCATTTTGGGGCCAATATTATACAACATTTTCATATTTGACTTACCTGAGTCACCTTAGGGATGTCAAAAATAGTTGTTGGCGGATGACAAACACCTCTCCGCCAAATGACTGAGCCTGCGTGTCATCTGTTGTAAAGTACAAAAATGTTGTATATTTTTCCATCAAACTTCCAAAAACTATGAAACCTTTAATAAGACATGCTGTCACGATGAGAGGGGCTCCATTGAATTGGTCAGATAAAGTTATAATAAGTATCCAGGGCTCATATTCTATCTTCTGTCTATTTACATATCTATAAAAATAAAAATGAAATGGTGTTTGTTTGTCACGAGTTGGTTTGAGAGCGAAATAACAGATTTTAATTTTTTTTCTCCATTTTTTTTTTGTCTCGATGGGTTCCGACGTGTTCGTTTGTACAAAAAGTTAAAGAAGGGCAGGAAAGTCGATAAATATGATAGATAATAAAACTGTTATTTTGTATGCCGGGACTACTAGTTAAAAAATTAACTCTCAAAAATCTCATTGAGGACATTTAAGCCAAATGTAACAAAAATACAAAATTTCTGTATTTATAAGCTATGTGCTAAGAACAAGCTTTTCATATTCAAACAAATTTCCAGGCCAGCCATGTTGTATGCTGTACCAATATGGACTAGCTGTTGTAATACCAGGAAGAAAGCTCTGCACAGGACTCAAAATATTTTTTGTATATGATACTGAAGCTTGCTCCCTGATATAGTACTAAACAAAAATCGTTGCGGTCTTATATTGACATGATTAATGCGTTAAATATGTTATGAACGAAATGATATTAATAAAAGAATTACAAAAAAAAACTTTCTTTATGC
Source organism: Aedes aegypti (assembly GCF_002204515.2). Lineage (NCBI taxonomy): Eukaryota > Metazoa > Arthropoda > Insecta > Diptera > Culicidae > Aedes > Aedes aegypti. The sequence continues at coordinate 308,694,917 of NC_035108.1, forward strand.
ATTGAAACTTTTTATACATGTTGATAAGCCATAGTTTCGGCACATCTCTCATAGCTGGTGCATTTTACCCTCGGCTCCCTCTATCGAGGGTACGAAATTCCTCCTTTTCCAGCGACAAAAGACCAAAACTGCCAACCCGGTTACGTTACGACGACGCAACAAATGAGAAAACGAACCTCGGCTCAACTCTGGACTGGGGGTGAGAATGAGCAAATTATGACAAATTTTCGCAAGCACACAAATTGCCGGGGGTGCTTTAGCGAAACATGCTTTTAGTAGGGAAATTCTGTTCGCAAAAATGCTACACTGAATACCATTCCGAGTGGCTTCGAGTTTACTGTCTCTTGCTAGAGTGGTAGGAAACTTCTGGAATTGATTCACGCAAAAATGAAATATCCCGTATGGTATTTAAATTTCTTACTTATTAGATGAGTGCTGAGTTGCAATGTATTTAAGAAATAATAGTATTCATAGAAAAAAAAATGAAAACAAACAAAAAAAAAATAATAAAAAATTGCAATCTTATAAATAAAAACCAGGCATATTGCCTTTTTATTGGCTACTTATTTATTAAGAAGAGTTTATTTTTATTTTTCATTGATAGTTCTTGATTCTTTGAGTATTTAGTTTCAATTTCCATTGGTTTGGTGATTTAGTGCATCTTGTTATAGTTTACAAGTAACTCTCCCTTACTTGATATTCTGTATCTCGATATCGAGTTAGAAAACCAAAATAAAAGTTGGCTTTGATGACTACCTCGATGGTCCCATGGATCGCATTTGCACTGATATTATGTTCTGTAACTCAATACCTCCCTAACTCGATGGTCCCTTCAAAATTGAATTATGGAGTATTGACTATACATGTTTTACGACAAATTTCAATTATTTTACTCTAATTTTCATTTTTTAAATATTGTTTTTTTTTTACAAATTTACAATTTATATCATTGTATTGGTGCTTTCGCAAATGAGCATTGGCACATAACCCATATTCTGCTCATAACGTACACACATTTGATTGCGCAACTTTTAGCGTGTGGCATCTCTAAAGAAATGCTTTGAAACAACCGCATGCCGTTGCTTGCTTGCGATGGATGGAAGGGTGCTTAGTTTGTAGTTATCAGCATAAATTCATACCATCCAGCATCAGGCAGCAGGGCGTAGGAAATTTAGCGCTGCTCTAAATACATGCGCCGAAACTATGCCACTACTGGGAGAAAGCTAACGTTTTAGATAGTTCATGCTTTCGTAACGTCGGGAATGAGTGTTCTCCAGTAGCGATATGATTGTTTCAGTTATTTTGGGTATAAGTACTAACGAAGATAAAATATCTTTCAAATTTCTGCCTTATAGAAGATGTAAGCGAATTCGAATTATGTACAACAGGTACGAATATACAATATCCGCCAAAAGTATAGAATTGAGCATCTGTTCTGAATGTTTCAACATCTTTTCAACATCAAAGATTATAATCATTGCAACAGTCACCTTTGACATCAAGTGATTCTAAATGGTTTGCGTTTTCATGGAAATATTCGGTGAAGCAATTCGTATGGTCAATAAAAATGCAAAAATCATCATATCTTTTTATCATGGTCGTATCAGTTATCAATGTGAATCCTGTGACCCAACGATCCTCCCCATTAGCAAACATCCCTCCCAGTAACCTTTGTGGAGATGCAGAGGCAAGCACGGTCTCCAAATAGCAAAGGTTACACATTGATATTCCTTCTCACAATCCTACCTGACTGTAAGGACGTTGCCGGCGCCATTATTGACCCTGTATATATAGAGGCACTAAATCATGCACATTGAAGAAGATTATGGCCAATGCCTGTCGAACTTCTAGTAGATTCTTTATGCAGACTTCCTATAAGAGCTGGTGTACCTCAAGGCACTATTCTGAGAAAAAAAAACTTGTAAATATCTGACATATCTGAGTTACCAAGGATGTCCGGTCTTTTTGTCGAATGCCGTTTGGCCGAAAAACGAACAAAAAAAAAGTCAAAAAAAAATTTTCAACACTGATGTTGACTCATAAGTATAACCCAATAGCTGATCAGCAAATAAATTTGGTGATTCTTATGATTCGGTGGGACATAATGTTTAATCGCTAATACGTGCTCCAAGAGAAAGATTAAATCGATTCGTTAACTAAGGACGAACTTATGAACTCCACACACTCAGTTGAGCTTGGCTAGTTTTCATTCTTGTTCCGAGATCCGCACAGCTGAGCGATCAGCAACTAAATTTTAACTGATATGTCAGCAAAAAATCAAGCTCGTTTGTAGCAGCACCCATGGGTGCCGCTGACATCAAACGTCACCTACCTCCTGTGATGTTCATAAATTACATATTTATGGGATCGAAGCGAGTCTCTTATTACTCGGGTCAAATCGATGTCAAATGTGATATCAACACTTATCCAGTGGTCATTACTATTGTTCGTACCCCTATATAAGCCGTTGCAATAAAGCATGACTGATCAGTATTTACAACTAAAATCTAGACGTGTGCTATTTATTTATCAACTGAGAAAACCCCATATTAGGTACATTATAGTGTCGACGAGGATGAAACGGTATTGTGACTCTCTTTGAAAGTGATACAGTGCCTAGTGGTATCTTTTCACAGCATCTCGTTGATTGTGAGTAACAAACAGATAGGCATAGTGTTGGATACTCTATGTGTATTATTTGCAATAGAGCACACTTTAGTTGGCTTTCGCGATTCGATCTCGTTGGTTGTGCGCGCCGGTACTAAGGTCGATCACGTGGTAGTTGCGGTTGTTAGTAGTGCTAAAATCTGATTCTCGTAAGGTTGTGATCACCTTGCCGGAGATAAGTGGAAGATTTCGCAGTACGGTGTGAAATTGAGATTTGGGAAAGAAATCATGTTAGGTTGTTGTATTGTGCCGGTCGATTTGCGACGCCGTCCGCCATCTCGCAGTGAGCTACGATTGCGCTTATGTAGCGTCGTTTGTGGGGCAAAAAAGTGTCTGTAGGAAATAATCTATTGATCGAAAGTACATGGTGTATAGATTTGATATTTTTGAGCAGTGATATAAAAAAAAAATTGTGTGGGAGAGAAGATCTACAGCAGTAATTTAGTAAGCATTGTGAGTCCCAAGTGGAGACCCGAATTGACGGCTAGTAGAGGTACTCCGTATACGTTCCTGACGTTGCTCCACCGCCCGACCAGGCCATCCACCCTGCCACCCGCCTCGCCGCTTGCCACGACAGCCCAATAGTAGCTTGGAAAGCTCGTTGCAAAATAAAAAGGTAGGGGAATTCGGGGTAAAACCGACACCCTAAGCTTATTGATAAAATTTGCGTACTTTCGCTTGTTAAACGAACCTAAAATTGTTGTAGAATCACATATTGGTTATAAATCTATCAATCCTTGCAATCGCTGGATTATATTTTAAGGTTATATAGTGATTTAAATCAATTTGATATTTCATCATTTTTAGGTGAGGCAATTGAGAGTGCGGGTAAGATCGACATCCTGTTGGGGTAAAACCGACACATCCACTTTGAGTAGAATTTTTACGTTGTAAACATCACCATCACATTGCATATTTAAAAGAATGCTTTAAACATGACTTTCGACATTTATAACCCCTTCCTCCAAAGAATTATTCACATATTACGTAAATTATTGAGGAGAGGCCAAAGATCCACTAAATAAATGTGAAAATTTCCCATGCTAAGATGATAAAGTTGGGGTGAATACACATGGATATTATTAATTTGTGTTCATGGAATGCTTACGAAGATAAAGTTGTAGCGATTGATTGGTTATGAAAATAAATACTGTTTTATTTTAACAAAGCAGAAAAGTGTTATTTATTTTTAGATAATAAAAACTAACGAACGTCATTGTTGGTAAATAAACAATAAGATTAATTTATGTGAAAACATTTCAAATTCTATTAATTCTGAAATTTTAAATGAGAAAAATTTCTTCAAGCTTCATCATATAAGTTGAAACGTGATAACCTAGAAATTTTTTTTTAAATTCTTTATGATAACTTGTGGCAAGTCATATAGTGTCATATTTTACATGTTAACAAGTTCGCCATCCGTGAACTTCATTGGAATTCGAATATAAAGAGTCACATAAACTACAAAGATACAATGATTCCCTGAAATTAGATTATGAAGCAAACAAAGGTGTCGATTTTACCCCAAATGAAAGTGTCGATGTTACCCCGACTTTACATTTATTTTTCAATAGCGTTTTCAGCTGTCGAAAAACTGAAAATTAATTTCTCCTTCATGTTGTATCAACGTAATAATAGTAAATGATGATGTAGATGCAGAACAAATAATGACATTCTAAAAATTTCACATGCGAAATAGTTAAAGAATAACAGCGAAATATTGCAACTGCTGTTGCTTCTACGTTAACCAATATGATTTGGTTGTTTATTTTGGCAGTTTATTGGTAGCGTCAGTTGTAGTGTCGTTCGAAACACAACATTTCACTAGTTAAGATAGGGCGTGGTGGAAATTGCATGAAAATCTGCTCAAAACATAAAAAACCAAAGGGTGTCGAGCTTACCCACAGTGTCGGTTTTACCCTGATTTCCCCTACGTGGATTTCATTTTCTTTGTTCTATCGTCTATTGAGTAGTGATTTGACCTCTGTGCACTCTGTGATTGTATTATCAGGTGCAGTAGCAATGGCGTTAATAGGAACCGTTGATCCGTATGTGCCAGGCTTGTCTTTAACAAATTATGTGGAAATGGTTGAGCATTTTTTCTCATCTAACAATATTGATCCAAATCGTAGAAAAGATATTTTCATCACGCTTGCCGGTTTTTCTGTATTCGAAGAGATAAAGCTTTTATACCCTGCCACAGACCTAAAAACCTTGTCATACGAAGACATTACCAAAAAGTTGAAAGAAAGGTACGACAAAATCGATTCTACCATTGTTCTCCGCTACAAATTTAGGTGTAGAAAGCAGAGTCCATCGAAAACGGGTGAAAATTTTGTTCTTGCGGTTAAATTGATGGCAGAATCTTGCGAATTTGGCGCCCATCGCGATGAGGCTATCCGTGATCAGTTGATATTTGGAGTATACGACCGCGAGCTTCAAAAGCGGCTTCTAAATGAAGAGAATTTAACTGCTAAAACTGCTGAACAATTAATTAAAAATAGTGAGATTGCCGTTTCTCAAGCGCGTGCTATTAATTCTGTCGTACCAGTAAATTCGGTAAAACATCGGTTAGGTCAAAAGGACAGCCGTAGTGATAGGAAGCTTGATAGATTTCAAAATCGCGGCAGAGAACGCAGTAGAAGTCGCGATTATCGTGGAGGGCGTAAAATGTATCGAGGAAGGTCACGATCTGGTGATAGGTCATCCAGCCGCGGAAGATATGCAATTTTTACTTGCCATTTTTGTAAAATGAGAGGGCACATACAGAAAAATTGCTATCGTTATAAAAACAGCCAGAAAAATGCGGTCAAGTTTGTAGAGGACAGCGCCAAGCCAGCAGAACGAATTCACGACTATTTCAAGCGACTGAAAATGGATTATAGCGGCGAAAGTGACGATTCAGGTGAATACCCTTGTCTAATGGTGGCGTCCATCAATAATGTTAGTGAGCCTTGTCTCCTTGAAGCCAAAATTGAAGGTAAAAGGGTTCCAATGGAGGTCGACAGCGGTTCGGCCGTAACCGTAATAAGTAAAGTTGAATTTATGAGAAATCTTAGCCATGTCCCATTAAGAACTTGTAAAAAAAAGTTAATGGTTATCAACGGATCAAATCTTAACGTTTTCGGTAAAGCTTATGTGAGAGTATCTTTAAATGCGAAAACCGTTCCAGCGGAACTCATAATTTTGGATGGCGCCCATAATTTTATTCCATTGATTGGCAGGGATTGTTCGGATGTCTTTTGTACTGGATGGAGAAGTAATTTTTCCATTGGTTTGTCTGTTACTAAAGCTGTTGTTCAAGATAACAAAGACACAATTGTAAGTCAGATAAAAGACAAATATTCTAACGTTTTCAAGCGAGATTTTTTAAAGCCTATTGTTGTTTCGAAGCGGATTTGGTGCTTCGAGAGGACAGGCCGATATTTAGAAAAGCCTACGATGTACCGTACCGTTTGCGCGATAAAGTACTAAATCACTTGGATATGCTAGAAAATGATGGCATTATTACACCAGTGAAGACGAGTTTATGGGCTTCCCCAGTGGTAGTAGTTATAAAAAAAGATAATGACATACGATTAGTCATAGACTGTAAAGTGTCTATCAATAAAGTACTAATTCCAAACACATACCCTCTGCCTACCGCTCAGGATCTTTTCGCTTCCTTAGCGGGGTGCAAGGTGTATTGTGCGCTTGATTTAACTACTGCTTACACTCAGCTTAACCTTTCCGAAAAATCAAGAAAATTTGTAATAATTGACACGATTAAGGGACTATATTCGTATAATAGACTTCCACAGGGGGGTTCATCCAGTGCTGCAATTTTCCAGCAGATCTTGGAAACAATACTAAAAGGACTTGACTTTGTTTATTGCTATCTTGACGATGTGTCGATTGCTGGAAAAGATTTCGAGGATTGTTATAAAAAGCTTCTAATTGTGTTGGATCGTTTGAACAAGGTGAACATTAAAGTTACAGTTAGTAAATTACAAAAAGTGTAAATTGCCTTACCTGGGCCATATTCTCACAGAGCAAGGGCTTTTGCCAAATCCTGAAAAAGTTCAAAAAATTCAGGAAGCTAAGTCACCAACCAATACAACTGAGTTAAAAGCTTTTCTCGGATTAATTAATTTTTATGGCAAATTTCTCCCAAATATGTCATCAGTCTTAAGTCCATTGTATAGGTTGTTGAAAAAAGACATAAGGTTCGAATGGAATGTGTCATGTAATGAAGGTTTCAATGAAAGCAAGAAAATGTTACTCAATGCGGACGTTTTAACCCTGTATGATCCCAAAAAACCAATTGTGATTAGTAGTGATGCATCGTCTTATGGACTTGGAGGAGTGATTTCTCATGTGGTGAATGGAGAAGAGAAGCCTATAAGCTTCACATCATTTTCTCTCAATAATGCTCAAAAGTCGTATCCCATACTTCACCTAGAAGCGTTGGCTGTAGTCTCAACAATAAAAAACTTCCATAAACTTGTATGTGGGCAGAAGTTCACGGTTTTTACGGACCACAAACCATTAATTGGAATCCTTGGGAAAACTGGGCGAAATTCAATTTTTGTGACTAGACTGCAGCGTTATATTATGGAATTGTCCATTTATGATTATGAAATCATTTATCGACCGTCACACAATATGGGCAACGCAGACTTCTGTTCGCGATTTCCATTAAAGGTTGAGGTCCCAGGTAACTATGAGAAATATTCTATCAAAAGCCTGAACTTTTCTGAGGAGTTTCCATTGAATTTCTCGACGATAGCGCAAGAGACTGTGAACGATTTATTTTTGCAACAAATAATGTTTTTCATAAAAAATGGATGGCTAGAACGCATTGATAAATGCTTTAGATACATATATTCTCAACAGCAACATTTAGAGGAGGTTAATGGTGAAACGATTAGTTTCCATGATTAACTTATTAATTTATAATTCTCTCAAACAGTTCTACAGTTAATCGATAAGTTCAATAACGAGCGCTTATGATAGACGACCGTACGTACCGTTTTGATTCATATTACGAACAGCTTCAAATTCCGGACACACTAATTTGTATGGGTAACATTTCACGCGAAATGTTTCAATTTTTGCTGTTCAAAAGTTCTCAATTTCAAGGCTCGTTTTAGTAAACTGTTTCCATAAATATCTTTGAAAATTTATAATGCCCAACTACCTTAGATGTCGTTTTGGTGGTTTAACGATTTCGATTGATGATTTGACTGTTCCATTAATGATTATCATGAGCTGTCCAGAATTCGATTCAAAGTGTCCGGAATATGAGACAAAAGTGAGGAAGCGTCCGGAATAAGAATCATGAAAAGGCCAAACATTTTGATTTATTTAAAATTATTGAAGTTGCGGAAGCGTATTCTTCACCCACCGTTCGAAAGTAAAGGGCTTCCGACGTTCGATAGCGCTAAGGAATCATACAGAATGATTTATTTTGTATGCTTTATACTGGGTTATATTTTCCTGAGTCCTTAAGTGTCCGTAATATGAATCAAAACGGTATCACGGTTCAGGTCAACACTGCTCTCCAACTCCGATGATAAAAAATGAGAGGCAATGATCGTTCGTCAAAGTCCAGACCAGGTATGTTCACAACGTCATGTTACAGCTCCCCCCGTCAGAACGGTCATGGCCCAAAAATACTGAAGACTCGTTTTGTTGTTGATCCATATTTCTCGAATACTTTTTCAAATCGACGTAAGTAACTTCCATACAGTTTTGAGAAAATTAATTCAGAAGAATCACAACCTGTCTGTTCGCTGTAGCGAACGTGCGTCTGGCATCACTGCTACAGAAACAACAACCGACCAACATCGAACGCGAGCCAATCACGTTACAGCATGTATCAGCCAATCAGAATTCAGCTTATATCGGTGCTGTAAACTAAGCGTCATTATTTGTTGCGATCATTCGTTGCCGACCAGCAACCAATCAGAATGTATTGAGTTTTTTTGTCTTTTTTTTTTTTTATTTGTACCTTGTATAAAAGAAACACCATCCGTAGTCAGTTTGTCAGTTTGTATTAAGTGTTCGAAGTGAATACATCGAGGAAGAGGAGAAAGTAAAAAAAAGTGTTTTATTTCTCGGAAGTGATCCGAAAGTGGTTCCTGAAAGTTGTGTCTGCTGATGCCATCGGAGTCCTGTCTGCTGTTTTTTTTTGTTGCTGCTCTGTCCCGCTCGACGCTGCTACCTGCTTGCCCAGAAAGAGTTGCTAATAATTCTCGAGTTCTTGTCAGAGCTTGAGCCTTTCCCAACAGCAAGCTGGTGCAGGTTGAATGGACAGGCAGCATTGCTGCTGGCGTCATATTTTCGCTGTCGTCGACCCATCGTTGGATCCGCCATTTTGTTGCCACTGCGAGTGGCTTCCTACTGAAGTGTATTGCCGTCGGCGTCCTGTGTGGCCGATAATCTCCTTCCAACCCTTTGCGGTTGAGATGGTGGCTAGTGCCATCATTTTGGTCCTTCGAACCGGATGTGAAGAAGAAAAACTGAACTGTGAAGTGATTTGATGTGATTGTGCGAGTTGAACATTGACTTTGAAGAAGGAAACAACTCAAGTGCTATCGAAGAAGACTATGAGTGTGAAAGCAAAGGAATGAACTGAACGTGCTCCGAAAGAAGATAAGTAAAGTGCTCATCTTGGTTTGTTCTGTATCAGCCGGTATTTTCCGATTCGTGTTACTCTCCCTGCAGTAACATTACTCTCGTTGTGATGTCGCCGGTTGATCGAACACCAAGTAAATCGAAGATGGATGAAGTGAAGCCGCTTATTCACCAGCGTGGCCAGGTGAAGGCCAAAGTTACAGCAATCTCCAACGCCCTTGAGAAAGCCGAAGATGATAATCAGGTGAGTCTCCCACTACTCAAAGTTTACACCAAAAAACTAGACGCTCACTATCTTGAGTACAACGCGCTGCACAAGGAAATTTTGAATTTGATTCCCGAAAGTAGAATTGACGAACAAGATGCTAAGTTGAATGAGTTTGACAATCTTCATACGGAGTGTATGATGCGTCTCGAATGTTTGATGGAGAAGTGTTCTAAGCCGGTTGTCTCTCCTGGCAGCCAGCCTTCATCGTCCAATCAAAACCAAATAATTGTGCAGCAGCAGCCTCTAAAAGCTCCCATACCGACATTTGACGGTCGGTATGAAAGTTGGCCCCGCTTCAAATCGATGTTTTTGGACATCGTTGGGCGTTGTTCGGATTCAGATGCAATCAAATTGCATCATTTGGAAAAATCTCTTGTTGGCGATGCAGCCAATATCATTGACTCAAGAACATTAGCCGACAACAATTATGCCCATGCGTGGGAAATACTCGAAGAGCGATATGAAAACCCCAGGGTCATTGTGGACATTCATATTGGGGGGTTACTCTTAATGAAGAGAATGGGTAAGGAATCTCATAAAGAACTAAGGGAGTTAGTTGATACATGTACTCGGCACATTGAAGGTTTGAAGTTTATGGAACAAACCACCGACAATACTGCTGGCCTGATCATAAACAAAGTTTTAATTTCTTGTCTCGATCCAAACACTCGTAAATTGTGGGAACGAACTCTTGCCCATGGAGAACTACCAAATCTTGATGACACTCTAAAATTCCTCAAAGAACAGTGCCAAGTTCTTGAAAGATGTGAAGCTGATCTTTCGATTCCCTCGAAACAAATTCCAGCTAAATCGCCACAAGTTTCGAATAAACCTCCTGGTGCTAAGGTGCATACTGCCGCATCAGATTCCAAGTTTGTTTCTTGTCAGTTCTGTTCAAAAACGCATTTCAATTACCAGTGTCCGGAATTTAGAAAGCTGTCCATCCCTGATCGCGTAACCAAGGTAAAGGAAGCAAACCTTTGCTTCAATTGTTTGCGTCATGGCCATCGGTCAGTCAATTGCTCGTCCAAGAGAGTATGCGCGAAATGTAGCAAACACCATCACTCCCTCCTTCATGATGAGACTCCCAAATCCGAGAGCAATGTGGTCACTAAGACCGAGCCTTCTCATGATCGTGCCATGGTTGCACAGAATGCGGTGCCGATTTCGACACAAACTCCTAGCGATTGTGTTCAATCCACTACAGTCTCCTCGTCGTACTCGCTCACCAATCCTGCCGTCTTGCCAAATGTTTTGCTTCTGACTGCAAAGGTCAATCTTATCGACTGTAATGGTCAGTTCGTGCCGTGCCGTGCTTTTCTCGACTGCGGTGCGCAAGTCAACCTTCTGTCCGCATCCATGTTTGAAAAACTTGGTATCGAAGGAAAATCCGTCAGTGTGAATATTTTCGGTGTAAGCGATACACAGAGTACATCCAGTCGATTCGTAACAGTGAACATGCATTCGATGTACAGTGATTACCATTTAACTCTCAATTGCCTGGTTACCCCGAAGATTACCGGTATTCTACCAAGCAAATCGTTTGACGTGTCTGATCTCAATATTCCTTGTGGTATACAGTTGGCTGATCCTGAGTTTTACCGTCCTTCCGAAGTTGATCTCCTTATCGGAAACCAACACTTCTTTAGTTTGTTGAAAACAGGCAGCGTGACAATTGCCGACGGAATGCCGGAGTTCCGCGAAACTCATCTTGGATGGGTCGCTTCTGGTGAAGTTACGGCAAAATCCGATGCGGTAATTGATTGTCAGCATGTCCATTCGGTTTCGCTGGCATCACTCGATAAAAGCATCAGGCAATTTTGGGAAGTTGAGGAAGTTGAAGTAAAGGGCGCTCGCTCTGAGCAAGAGGAGCAATGTGAAGATTCGTTTCGCAAACATCATCGCCGTGATAAAACCGGAAGATACATTGTCAAACTACCATTGAAAGACAATTTCACTCAATTGTCGAGTAACAGATCATTGGCTCTCCGTCGATTTCATTTTTTGGAAAAACGCTTGAATAAGGATGCCGATCTCCGGCTTCAGTATTCAAATTTCATTCGTGAGTATGAGTCGTTGGGACACTGCAGAGAGGTCTTTGAGATTGATGACCATCCGGATATGTTGAAGTATTATATGCCCCACCACGCTGTGCTTAGACCGCATAGCACGAGCACAAAGCTTAGAGTAGTCTTTGACGCATCGGCTAAGGATTCATCAGGTCTATCACTCAATGACGTACTGCAAGTGGGTCCCACTGTTCAAAGTGATTTGATAAGCATTTTGCTGAGGTTTCGAAAACACCGTTTTGTTCTCACCGCAGATATACAAAAAATGTATCGACAGGTTAGAGTGGATCCGAACCAAACTTCCCTTCAGCGAATATTTTGGCGTGAAAGCCCAGCAGAAAAATTACGTGTTCTAGAATTGTCAACTGTGACCTATGGTACGGCTGCAGCTCCTTTTCTAGCGACCAGATCCTTAGTTCAGCTCTGTGATGATGAAGGTGACAAGTACCCTCTAGGAAAACACGTTGTACATGACGATTGCTATGTAGACGATGTGCTGTCTGGAGCTGACTCCGTCGAAGAGGCCAAAGAAATCCGAAAACAAACCCAAGATATGCTAGCATTGGGTGGTTTTCCCGTTCACAAATGGTGTACAAATTACGAGCCAATTCTTCAAGATGTTCCACCTTCAGAAAGAGAAACATTACTCCACCTTGATCAACTGTCGGCCAATGAGGTAATTAAAACTCTTGGTCTTATCTGGGATCCTCGAAAGGATGAGTTTCTTTTCACTGTGAATGCTGTATCAGATCAAGTCCTCCCAATCACTAAAAGAAGCATGTTCTCGAATATCGCGAAACTCTTTGATCCACTTGGACTTCTGTCTCCCGTTGTAGTTTTGGCTAAAAAGTTGATTCAAGATGCGTGGATTGCTGGTATCAAATGGGATGATCCATTGGATGGCATCCTTCTGGAGTCTTGGTTAAGGTTCAGTAATTCTCTCGTCGATGTGAAAGAAATTCGAATTCCTCGTTCAATTTCTCTTCCTGAGCATGTTGTCCTAGAACTACATGGGTTTTCGGATGCTTCAAAAATGGCATTTGGAGCATGTCTCTACGTTCGAAGCATTCAATCAAACGGTTCAGTGGCAGTTAAACTTCTGTGCAGCAAATCGAAAATAGCTCCAGCGAAGGAGATGACAATACCGCGGAAGGAGCTTTGCGCCGCCGTGCTTCTTTCTAGACTGGTTCTCAAAGTATTAGCCTCGCTGCAAGTTAGTTTCATAACTGTTCAGCTCTGGACTGATAGTCAAATTGTGCTTCACTGGTTGAAGAAATCCTCTTCGGAATTACTTCCTTTCGTCCGTAATAGAGTCGCTGAGATCGTGCAGGAAAATTCCCACACGAATTGGAACTACGTGCCCTCCAAGGAAAACCCGGCCGACATTATTTCACGTGGCCAATTGCCTAGCGTTCTAAATACCAACGATATGTGGTGGAACGGCCCTCCATTCTTGCGCTCAGCACATATCGATGTTCAATCTGTTGACGACATACTCGATTCCGATTTACCAGATGTAAAGGCTGCGAACGTAACAGTAACGCCCGTCCTCAACATCGACAAGTTGCCGTTGTTTACCAGATTCAGTTCATTTAGAAAGCTACAGCGTGTTCTCGCTTATGTTAAACGCTTCATTCATAACTGCCGCCAAAAACTCCCTGAGAATAGCATTTTGCACAATTCGCCTACAGTTTCGGAACTCCGTGCCTCTTTGCATACAATCGTTAAGGTGATTCAACATGAAGCTCTTCCCGGTGAGTTGAAGCGAATTGAAAACGGTGAACCTTGCAAGCGTATTGCAGCATTAGGTCCGTTTCTTCAAGACGGAGCGTTAAGAGTCGGTGGACGGATTCAAAAATCCAAGCTGCCTTATGAGTCGAAACACCAATACATACTTCCGCACCATCCCTTAACAGACCTCATTATTAAAACCTACCATGAGGAACATTTGCATATTGGACCGTCAGGCTTATTATCCTCTTTAAGACAACGTTTCTGGTTGCTGGGATCACGCTCCGCCGTGCGAAAAATAACAAGGTCGTGTGTTCAGTGCTTTCGCGTTAATCCAAAGGCAGTGTCTCAGTACATGGGCAATTTGCCAGCTATTCGAGTGACGCCTGCTGTTCCTTTTGAGGTCACAGGCATAGATTATGCAGGACCCTTTCTGGTCCGACAGGGAAACCGTAAGCCCATCATCGTCAAAGCGTATATCGCTGTTTTTGTGTGTCTCGTGACAAAGTCAATCCACCTTGAACTAGTCTCGGACATGACAACCTCAGCCTTCTTAGCAGCACTTCAAAGGTTTATAGGTCGCCGTGGTTTGGTTCGGGAACTCCATTCAGACAATGGCAGTAATTTCCGTGGCGCTAAAACTGAGTTGCACAATTTGTTCGTCATGTTCCGAGATGAAAGTGCTACAAAAAATATCGAAGCATTCTGTTTGGATAAAGAAATCGATTGGCGATTTATTCCTCCAGAGTCCCCTGAGTTTGGCGGACTTTGGGAGGCCGCCGTAAAGTCCACAAAATTCCACTTGAAGCGCATCCTAAAGACCACTCCCTTGACTTTTGAAGAATTCTCTACATTACTGGTTCAAGTCGAGGCTATCTTAAACTCGCGTCCTCTGTTTTCGACCTCTGATGACCCCAATGATGAAGAAGTTATCACTCCAGGCCATTTTATCATTGGTAGGCCCATGAACGCGATTCCAGAACCATCGTATGATGGTATAAAACAAAATCGTTTATCCAGATGGCAGCTCCTACAATCAATGCGTGAACATTTTTGGAAGTCGTGGCAGCGTGATTATTTGACCAGTTTGCAACCAAGATCCAAGAACCGTACAGTTCTTTCTAATGTCACACCCGGTAATATAGTTCTTCTAACGGACAAGAGTTTGCCACCACAGGTTTGGAAATTGGGAAAGATTGTCCAAGTGTACCCTGGGGAAGATGGTCTAGTAAGGGTTGTAGACGTAAAGGTGGGAGACTCTGTGTATCGACGATCCGTCGTGAAAATTTCACTGCTACCAATTGAGGACAACCGTTCTAAACCGTCACCGAATTCAAGCCAAGCCGATCTACTGGGGAGTTCCGTGGGGGGTGTATGTTCGCTGTAGCGAACGTGCGTCTGGCATCACTGCTACAGAAACAACAACCGACCAACATCGAACGCGAGCCAATCACGTTACAGCATGTATCAGCCAATCAGAATTCAGCTTATATCGGTGCTGTAAACTAAGCGTCATTATTTGTTGCGATCATTCGTTGCCGACCAGCAACCAATCAGAATGTATTGAGTTTTTTTGTCTTTTTTTTTTTTATTTGTACCTTGTATAAAAGAAACACCATCCGTAGTCAGTTTGTCAGTTTGTATTAAGTGTTCGAAGTGAATACATCGAGGAAGAGGAGAAAGTAAAAAAAAGTGTTTTATTTCTCGGAAGTGATCCGAAAGTGGTTCCTGAAAGTTGTGTCTGCTGATGCCATCGGAGTCCTGTCTGCTGTTTTTTTTTGTTGCTGCTCTGTCCCGCTCGACGCTGCTACCTGCTTGCCCAGAAAGAGTTGCTAATAATTCTCGAGTTCTTGTCAGAGCTTGAGCCTTTCCCAACAGCAAGCTGGTGCAGGTTGAATGGACAGGCAGCATTGCTGCTGGCGTCATATTTTCGCTGTCGTCGACCCATCGTTGGATCCGCCATTTTGTTGCCACTGCGAGTGGCTTCCTACTGAAGTGTATTGCCGTCGGCGTCCTGTGTGGCCGATAATCTCCTTCCAACCCTTTGCGGTTGAGATGGTGGCTAGTGCCATCACTGTCTTCTAAAACTGTTTTAAATTGAATCACCTTTTTCGCATTTTTTTCGCCGTGTACATTGCTTAAATTTTGCATACAATAAGCTCGCATTCAAAAACTAGGGAGTTCCTGTTATTTCCCACAAAAAAAATATTACAAAATGATAAGCCGATTTATTCAGTTACTTTCGACGTTTTTGTACCAGTGTAAAATCGGCTCAAGTAGTGTTTTGTTTTGATTCGTGGTTAAGTCACTTTGTCTCTCTATACAGCGGAGCGTCGAAAGTAGTGGTTAGGTAGCGAAAGCTGAAAATCTTACTTTCGTCGTTTTGTAATTCCGGAAAGTAAACGTTCTAAAAATGAAAAATCGAGTTGGTTTAGAGCAAAATGTATAGAATTTCGTCTGCGAAACACGTAGAATCGATAAAGTAAGTTTGTATACTTTTTTGACTTGAGTCTGTTTGAATAAGTTTTCGAGATTTACCAACGTTTTGTATGCTGACGCTATGTCACTGCTATAACTAAGCAATTCCTGTACATTCGGTGGAAAATGTTCTGTTATCATCCTGACCAATCCATCTTCTGTTGGCGGTAACGTTAAGTATTGTGCGTTTATCCACAGACGGGTAAAATACGGAGCCATTCGACTTATTTTCCCTTTTTTCTAATATTTTCCATGTAATAGCTTGGCCATAAATGTTCGTTGATCTTGACATCCCCAAAACCTCGCCAGAAACAAGTTTTTAAAGGTCTCCCAGCTATGAAATCGGTACCTAAATGCACGACACCATAGTTTCGGTTCTCCTTGCAGACATTCGCATACAGCTTCCACACGATCCATGTCACTTTTCAGCAGTTTGTTGGCCCGAGCATAACGATCAAATTCGTTCAAAAACTCTGCTGCAGTGAAATACTCACACCGTCCGTCGTATCGGGATTTGATTATGGGGATGGGATTGATAACTATTGTTTCTCTCTCATTTGTATTCGCAGTCGAGGAAGGCTTAACATTTTTCTCTTGCTTTGAATTGAGTGATCTCACACACGACGTATTGTTATTGGCTGCTGCAGTGCCTCTGGTTATAGACATATCGGTTTCATCTGTCAGATCTTTGTTGAAGATTTTGATGATAATTCGCTCCAGTTTGCTGATAGCACTTTCTAAACTATACAATCGTTGTTCAACTGTTGATAAAACTATGCTGGGAATCAATGCGATGGTTGATCCCGGTTGAGCCCCCACGTTGAAACGATTAGTTTCCATGATTAACTTATTTATTTATAATTCTCTCAAACAGTTCTACAGTTTATCGATAAATTCAATAACGAGCGTTTATGATAGACGACCGTACGTATCACGGTTCAGGTCAACACTGCTCTCCAACTCCGATGATAAAAAATGAGAGGCAATGATCGTTCGTCAAAGTCCAGACCAGGTATGTTCACAACGTCATGTTACAATGGATGCCTGCTCTTCCAGGATCGTGTGATCATACCGGGATCTTTGCAAGGAAAACTTTTGAAACTTCTTCACGCAAACCACGATGGAATAGTGAAAATGAAACAGCAGGCTAGACGACATGTGTATTGGTTTGGGATAAATAACGATGTAGAATCTTATGTGAAACGATGTGACATTTGTATGAAAATGGCAGTCGTTCCCAAAGACAATTTTCTTACTGAATGGACCGCGACAAATAAAGGTTTCAAGCATCAGTCTACAGAAACTTCACACTCTAATGTTTTAATGCCCATAGAGCCTCTAGAGCATGAAAACCTGGGCCCTTTTGCGAAGTTGGCAGTTGGGGACAAGATATATTATAGGAATTTTAGACATAATGAGTATCAGCGATGGATTGAGGCAAAATACATTAAAAAAATTTCTAAAAATATGTTTCAGATCGCGATCGGATCTCACCCAGTTTCGGCAACTGAGGGTGCCTGTGAGGACTGAACGGCGCAGAGTGGCGCTTCAGTCGGTACCAAGGCGTGGAACGAAGAGAGGCAGAAATAACTCCGAGGAGGATACGGATTCTCCGATGCAAGACTCTTCCTTCCAAGCTCCTCCACCGTCTAGAAGCGAAGTCCACCCCGAAGCGCTACGTTCGTCACCATTGCAGAGCACAGCTTTCTCAGATCGAAATGATGGATCTATCTTAAGACGATCTACTCGAATTAAGAAGAACAAAATGGATAGTGATTTTGGAAAATCATTAAATAAGCATGAATAGATAATCATAGAAATCATTTAGGATTCAAATAAACAAAAAATGAAATAAGTTTAAGCTTAAGAGGAAAGGTATTGTGATGTCATAAATTACATATTTATGGGATCGAAGCGAATCTCTTATTACTCGGGTCAAATCGATATCAACTGTGACATCAACACTTATCCAGTGGTCATTACTATTGTTCGTACCCCTATATAAGCCGTTGCAATAAAGCATGAGTGATCAGTATTTACAACTAAAGTCTAGACGTGTGGTATTTATTCATCAACTGAGAAAACCCCATATTGGGTACATTATACCTCCTTGGGGTGGCTAGCCAGAAAACATCTCTGCAATTATCAGCAGGGCAACCACGGCCCATAGTGGTGGGTCGCAATCGAAAACAGAAGGCAGATTCCGCCTCGCTCCTTACCCCGCTGGCCGACAACGGGCAGACAAGCGTGCCGAAACGCGCAAGGAACGAGGATGCCAACCCGATGGCGTACATCAGGTAGCTGGCAAACAACCAGTTTGCCTCTCTGCCTATGGACCAAGCCCCCCAGAGCGCGAAGGCTCCCCCCCTGTTCACGGCGTCGAAGGATCTCTCGGCGCTGCGGTCCGAAGCAGCCCTCAAAAGAGAGACGTGACGCAGTGTGGCAACTGCCTCGCGCTCGGTCACGAGACAATAAACTGCCACATGAAGCTCCGCTGTGGCAAATGTGCCGGCGCGCACGCCAGCCAATGGAGGGCACTGAACCGAAGTGTGCCAACTGCGGTGCCAACCACGAGGGCAGCATCCGCAATTGCCCCAAACGAGCGGAGTTCCTGGCAATCCGCCAGCAAGCATCTGCCAAGAAGCTGGGACAGCACTGCCAGCGCCAACCACCCTCACCGCTGACTGAGGAGCACTTTCCGAGTACACCAGGGACTTGTTCCGACGGTTGCGAGCCTGCCGTTCCAAGTCGGAGAAAATTTACGCCGCCAACTCGGTGGTATTCGCCTTCCTCGCAAAATTTGGCCCGTGAGGCCATCACCAAGATCGCCAATTGGAACGCTTGCTCCATACGGAGCAAAACCCGAGACTTTCCGTTTTCCTGGACCAGGAAGGCAGCAATATTGCCGTGATCACGGAGACGCACCTCAAGCCGGAAGTTAACGTCTTTATCCCTGACTTCCGGCTCGTGCGGCTTGACCGGTTCAGATCCGAAGGAGAAGGCGTTGCGATTGCTCTGCGGAGGAACGTAAACTGCACCCTGCTGCCGATCTTCCAGCTACAAATCATCATGGCCGTTGGTGTTCTGGTGGAAACTTCCATCGGCCCAATTAAGATCATCGCGGCGTACTGCCCGACGCAAGCTAACATCAACGACGAAACATCGGCGGCCCTAAAGCAAGACCTCACCAAGCTGACACGGCGGTAGGGGCAGTTCATCCTGGCTGGCGACCTGAACGCAAGACACGAGACGTGAGGAAACCCCCGGCGAAATAGGAATGGTATCATGCTGCAACAGGACCTGGAGGAAGGCCACTACACCATCCTGAGCCCGGATTCACCCACCCGCCTGAGCCGGTCCGAGGCCTACTCAACCATCGATGTCTTCCTGACCAACATGGACGGCAACATCTCCCAACCGGTCGTTCACCAGGACCTCAGCTCGGACCACTACCTGGTGGTGGCAGAAGTTGGTTCCCTGGTCAACCGGCATCGCGTCACCCGGCGCAACTATCACCGTGTCGACTGGGGCCAATTCCAGCGGTGTGTGGACGATCCTCTGGCGTCCGTGGAAGATATCGACCGGCAGCTGCAGAGCGTCGAAGAGGCCAACTCCGTGGCCCGAGAGCAGCATGTACCAGCATCTGGTCAGGTGACCAACAACCTTTCTATCGATCGTGTTACCAAAGATCTCATTCATTTACAGAACACCAAACGCAGGCAGTACCAACGCACTGGTCTGCCTGCGTTAAAAAGCGAAGTCAATCGCATATCTAAAATAATCATTTCGTCAGCTCCCACAATCTAGGGCTAGACATTCCTAGCCCACACGAAGCTGCTGTTTTCGAACATGCAGCTACCCTACACCGACCTCCCAACGACTTCTCGGAGGAGTTGGAGATCACTGCTGACGAATTACTGGCCTATCTCAAAACATCCAAAAACATGAAGGTCCTAGGTTTCGACAACATTCTGAACTTGGACCTCAAGCAATTGAGTCTGCAGTTCTACCAACATCTGGCACTGATTTTCAATCATTGCCTCCAACTTAGCTACGTCCCCTACTATACAACCTGTTTACCTCGGACATGCCTCAGCTGAAGGCGACTCTCTATCACTGTTCGCTGACGACAGTCAGTCGTCTACAGCGGCAGATTCACGAGAGCGTTAACATCTCGATTCCAGAGAGGCCTGAATATTTTGAACAACTGGAAGAACTGTATCAACGCGGCGAAGACCCAGGTCATCCTTTCCCCCTATTCCAAATCCCCAGACTTGTTCCGGCTGAGGATTGTAAAATCACCCTCAGTGGATCAACGGTGGAATGGTCTAATGTAGCCGACTACCTTGGTTTAACGTTAGACAGCAAGCTTCTCTTCAGACAGCAGGTTGACGAAACGGTCGGTTGCGCCAAAATTCACCATCTGAGGCTCCAGAACACCCAGAATAAGTTCCTCCGGATGATCCTCAACAGTCTTTCGAGAATGAGGACCACCGAGGTCCACCGTCTGGCCGAGAATAAAACACTTGAGGAGCGCTTTGGTGACTCTATCGATAGGACCTCGTTCCTCCTTGGTTATCATTTTTTTAGTGTAAATGGAAGTAGTTATCATCATGTACCAATTTGTAATTTTAAAAAACTACCAGAGTCCATAAGGCCAAAACACCACTAGGGTAAAACCACAAAATCTAATCAGTACAAGCAAAACTATCGCAATCATAGATGAAGGATCACCCGGGGTCAAAGTCAAATCATGTAAAATAACACAGGTCAATTCATGTAAAATAATTTTAATGTCAAAACTTAATGATAAATATATATGAATTTAATCGAAAAAAAATCCTCCTCTTTCTATTGCTGACCAGCTATTTCCTCAGCATACACCTGGGTGATTCCTTTTCGGTGGTATTCGGCTTTACACAATCATGAAAACTGAGATTTTTTGGCGACAACTCCACCGATTTGTACATTTTCCCAGAGAAGCTCCTCTCTTTTGGAAAAAAATAATGATTCCTCAAGAGAAATTTAAATCATTTTAGATTTTTCAATGCCACTCTTTTAAGCCTTCACAAAGAGTTCAAACAGCTGTGCTTCGATTCAGGTCACCAAATTTTCGTTCCAGTTGCGCTCAATTGTTCGCTTATCAGCAAAGTTGCAAGACCCACATTGTGCAAGCACTGCAATCTGACTGAATGCCAGTTTTTTTTATTCTGTTTGCTCTTTCGTGGATCCATAATTCTCTTCAACACCCAGTTGACCATCACCTATCATATCGCTCTGAATGAAGCTCCCCACTAATGGTGGTGACGGGGAAAAAATTGATCAGCAAACACGATCACAGGGATGGTTGAAGCGCAGTTTGGCCGGTTTGGCTTTTGGCCACACTCGTGCCACTAACCAGATTACTGCTCGAAGACCGCGAAAAATGCTTTTTGTTTGGGATATTTCCCGTAATTTTGGCGGAGGGCAAAAAAAACGTGTTGCGCCATCATAGGACCGTCAGCAGTCGTGAATTACAGTCTTGTTGGGCATTGTGCGGTTTGGTAAGGTGAAATGAGCTTTTTGCAGAGTTAATGCATTTCCAGAGAGCGTCATTGTTACTTAATTATTTTTCCTCAAAAATAATGATTTTCGTGAAACAATTCTTAGCGCGGGAAATGGGATTCTGATGATGCTTGATTACTTGAGATTAACCTTCCGGCACTAGCTATTTAGCATGTAATTTTAATGTGCATTGTAATTACGCACAGCAAGGCATATTTTTCATGCAATGTATCGAATTTAGTCAGTTGCACTGCTTTTTTCATTAATCTGTGTTGAAATGTATATGACCTCAAACTATGCTCAAATTTAGCATCACATTAAACAATTGATTTTTGTAAAACAGTATAAAACCAGGTGGATTTGTTTTAATTTCTAATTAATATGGCCACTATCATTCAAACTATCAGTGATCCCACTGTACTTTCAGAACGTATGGTAAAATAAGTGACCCCTCCCGACTTCACTCAGAGAAAAACGCTTTTACATTGTTGCGGCTGACATTGTTTTCACAACCGATGTGCAAAGAAATTTATTATCTTCCAATTATTCCAGCAGCAATGGAAGTATTTTGTTCCGCAATGTGGATTAATCTCGACTTCCCGTGCATGGATTTCGACGCCACGAATGTTCCAATTCCAAAACCAACTGCAGCAGGGAGTTCGCACTTCCGAATCGACCAACATTTGGTCAACATTTACACTGGTTTATTGGGGTCGGCCAGGAACAAATATGTTGGGAGGCCAAAAAGAGTCAATTGAATGGCCGTTTTTCTCTGTTTTTGTTTTTTTTTTTGGGTTTCGCAATGCTATATTGTATGGTAGGAAATGCTCTGTCCACTATAGCTATAGCACACGCATATTGTTGACCGTTTAACTTACTGTGCCATGGCATGTGCGATATGGAGCTGTGTGATAAAAATTAACCTTTGTCGAGATGAACTCGGCCATTGGAAGCTTCGGAGCAGTAGCTGCGGTTTATTAACTGGACTGCAAATGATGGGCGTTGATATACCAGAAATGTACACATAGTGCAAATGCACGTATATGTTTACTTACTGGAGATATGTGATTTTCTTTGACATTTCTTGAAAAGAACTACAATGTGAATGTATGGAAGAATATTGGTTGGTAAAATTAAGTGCTGCTCCAATAGTTCAACATAAAACAAAACTAAAGTTGTCAATTTGACCGTCAACATATGAAAATAGAACTGAAGCTCCAATGGTCCGTTTCTGTGAGAATCATTGGCGTAGCTAGGATTTTTTCTGGAGATGCCTAGGGGGGCCTAGAAAATTCTTGATTTACCGAAGTAATAATCATGATTTTCGCAAATTTCGTAGTTTGCGAAAATTTGCGTTGATTTTTTCTGTTTGTGTTTTTGTCTCATATCAGCTATTATCTCTGAATATCGGTGCTTTGTGAAGCCCAAGCAGGACAGTTCGGTTTTGCGTCGTCCGATTGATTTAGCTGACGGATTCGCGCGTTTTCGTTGCCGGAGAATTTTTTCCCCCTGTTTTGGAGCGTCTTGCTGGGTAGTGCTTCGAGAAGCCCAAGCAGGACAGTTCGGTTTTGCGTCGTCCGATTGATTTAGCTGACGGATTCGCGCGTTTTCGTTGCCGGAGAATTTTTTTCCCCCTGTTTTGGAGCGTCTTGCTGGGTAGTGCTTTGTGAAGCCCAAGCAGGACAGTTCGGTTTTGCGTCGTCCGATTGATTTAGCTGACGGATTCGCGCGTTTTCGTTGCCGGAGAATTTTTTCCCCCTGTTTTGGAGCGTCTTGCTGGGTAGTGCTTCGAGAAGCCCAAGCAGGACAGTTCGGTTTTGCGTCGTCCGATTGATTTAGCTGACGGATTCGCGCGTTTTCGTTGCCGGAGAATTTTTTCCCCCTGTTTTGGAGCGTCTTGCTGGGTAGTGCTTCGAGAAGCCCAAGCAGGACAGTTCGGTTTTGCGTCGTCCGATTGATTTAGCTGACGGATTCGCGCGTTTTCGTTGCCGGAGAATTTTTTTCCCCCTGTTTTGGAGCGTCTTGCTGGGTAGTGCTTTGTGAAGCCCAAGCAGGACAGTTCGGTTTTGCGTCGTCCGATTGATTTAGCTGACGGATTCGCGCGTTTTCGTTGCCGGAGAATTTTTTTCCCCCTGTTTTGGAGCGTCTTGCTGGGTAGTGCTTTGTGAAGCCCAAGCAGGACAGTTCGGTTTTGCGTCGTCCGATTGATTTAGCTGACGGATTCGCGCGTTTTCGTTGCCGGAGAATTTTTTTCCCCCTGTTTTGGAGCGTCTTGCTGGGTAGTGCTTTGTGAAGCCCAAGCAGGACAGTTCGGTTTTGCGTCGTCCGATTGATTTAGCTGACGGATTCGCGCGTTTTCGTTGCCGGAGAATTTTTTTCCCCCTGTTTTGGAGCGTCTTGCTGGGTAGTGCTTTGTGAAGCCCAAGCAGGACAGTTCGGTTTTGCGTCGTCCGATTGATTTAGCTGACGGATTCGCGCGTTTTCGTTGCCGGAGAATTTTTTTCCCCCTGTTTTGGAGCGTCTTGCTGGGTAGTGCTTTGTGAAGCCCAAGCAGGACAGTTCGGTTTTGCGTCGTCCGATTGATTTAGCTGACGGATTCGCGCGTTTTCGTTGCCGGAGAATTTTTTCCCCCTGTTTTGGAGCGTCTTGCTGGGTAGTGCTTCGAGAAGCCCAAGCAGGACGGTTCGGTTTTGCGTCGTCCGATAGAGTTTGTTGACGGTTTCGCGCGTGTTTTCGTCGCCGGAGATTTTTTTTTTTTTCCCTTTGTTTTGGAGCGTCTTGCTGGGTACGTATTTGGGAAGGCCCAAGCAAGACGGTTTATTTTCGGGACGCCAAGAAGTTTTGCTGTCAGTGTCAGTTTTGTGTTCAGTCGAGAATGGATGGCCAACTGGTGAGTTCGTTTCATGCTTATGATAACACATATTTTCTTGAAAGCGTAACTTTTATGTAATATTAAAACAAACTTTGTATGGTTTGTCACTATAGGTGTCGGCATTATGCTTTTTTCTTATACAATTTGAATATACATATATTTTTCTCTTTTTGACATTATTAAAAATTATCCTTTGAATTGTTCGACATTGTGAATGTTGACGTATTTTCTAAAACTTCTACCATATCGAGACAAAATGCACAGTAATACTCATATGTAATTTTCAAACAAACTATGTATGGTTCGTCACTACAAGTGTCGGCATTATTCCTGTTTCATATAAGTTAAAATATATACATGTAATTTTCAGTTTTCGTCATTAATAAAAACGTCTTTTGAATTGTTCGACATTATAGATGTTGACGTAATTTTTCCAAAAACTTCTCGAGACAAAAATACAAAACTAGCTTTAAATACAAGTCGTATATTTCCCCCTTGTCCATGGATCGCATCACCGACCAGAGGTGACTCCCAGATCTTTTCCTTCCTCACTAATAAACACCCTTCCCGTGGTGATTGTGGAGATGCAGAGGTATTCTCGGTCTCTAGAAGCAACAATCATTACACCCTAACATTCCTTCCCCATCCCAACTGACTGTAAGGACTTGGCCGGCGCCGTTATTGATCAATAATATTAGATCTGCTAAAATTGCACTTCGAGAGTAAGCGGAAACTCCCATCCCTTATTCATTTGGATCGTAGTGCAATTCTTACCAGTTCCGATCAATCACGGAGTAGCAACCATTGACATGTACAGTCAGTTTATGCTATGCTATGCTATGCTATGCTATGCTATCAGCTATTATCTCTGAATATCAGTAATTCTTGTAAATTACAATTTTCATTACGGAAATTCGACACGAATGCCACACGTCACTATGGGCGGTTTCCATACAGACTGGCGGCGAAAAATATTTTTTCCATCTCATGTCGTAATTATGAGTTTTATGATACAAATTTGATGTTTTATTTTCAAAAACAAGTTTTCGAGACTAACTTTTGAATAGGGCCTATAGCGAAATATTAAACTTTTTTACTTATAATGCATATAAGCCATTTATGCGATTAACGTTGTGCAAACCATTATAAATATTAAAACTTACATAGAAATGATGATATGAATGATTTAGCGAAAACCAGTTATTTTCTGAATTAGTTTTTAGCTGTTTTCAATAGAAAATGGTTAAAAATATTGGAAAAATTCAAAAAGCCTCATATTACAAAAGTGCAAATTTGTGCAGCTGAGTTCTTCACGATCCTTTAGTTTACATCTCAAAGTACCCTTGGAACTTAATTTAAGCCTGGGATAACTTGGGACAAAAAAGTACTCGATGTGTTGAATATAAGCTTATTCGATTTTTTTAACCGCTTTATAAAAAACATCATTTAAGCCACTATTTTGAATTTTTTTTTATTGTTTTTAGGAAGCCTTTTTTGTAAGCTTTCAAATGGTGTAAAAACATTTTACGTAAGTATTATAGAAAAAAAGTTATATTCATTTGAGTAAACCATAGTTTTTGTTTGTAAAAACAAGTTTTTCTCCATAGGCTCAACTTTGGCACCTCATATCTGAGTGTGCAATGAACATCATGCCCTAATATTTTGGGGATTTCTTAGCAGACATGTTTACAATGAAATGGCGAACAAGAATTGAAATTTGGGGCACATCACTTTTTTGATTATTGGCCACCTGATAAGCCATAGTGCACGTATGGTAAAGTGTCCTAAATAAATATTAATAATAATAATAATTACGGAAAATATCAATTCTTTGTCTAATCCAGTAAAAAATCCTTCAAGAATTTTTCCAAAGAACTCACAAAAAATATCCCTTTGAAGTTCTTGCACAAACTTTTCAAGTATCGGAGATCTCTTCATGAACTATTTCCGTACCTTCCCAGTGCAAGAACGCCTTCACCAGTTTTCACTCAGTTTTTGCTGGGACTCCCACGGAATAATTAGTTATTATTAAACAGATTTTTCCCGGAGTTTCTTTAGGCTTTATAATCTGGAATTTTTCGAAGAAACTGTATCAAATTGCTCAAAAGATGACATCAGAATTTTAAACGTTTCTCCATGAAGCTAAGCTACGTACTTATGAGTCATATTTCTCAGGAGCACATAAATGTACTGACGAGCCACCCACCAAACCGTCTCTCAGCTCATCGGAATTCTAGTGTGCTGCGCTGGACGGAGGCTCAGGAAAATCTAAAAGCGCACGCTAGGTGATGTGCTCTCGGGGAGACTCGTCTCATGCGCTGCTCGGCGCTATGGCTCGCCATCGGTATCCAAGTTGTGAAACAACTGCTTAGTAACGAAGAACCTCTACAAGTACAAGAAGGCCTACATGGCATGGTCGAAGACTCACGATCCAAGAGTTACAATTTCAATCCTCGTTGAAAACTTTTGTAATCACTTCGATTATTGCGCTAAATTTTAAACAGCACATGTGACGGAGCGCGTGAGACCGCAGTGAGACACATCTCAAGAAAAATGAGGCGCACTAAAAAGGTCTCACAATGTAGGGGAAGTGGTGGTAAAATGAACACCGTACCTTTTACCGAGATAAAACGAATTTAGATGAATTTTTATCACGCACGGACGATTTAGAGCATAAATCAGAGTGTTCGAGTTGATACGTAGGGTAATTGAAATGAAAATATCAAAGAAAACTAAGATTTTAGAAATCCTCGTTTAGAAATTAGAACTGACGTAAATTATGGCTCGGAAAACTCGAGGTTTTTCAGTGAGGTGAATATCTTTATGATATGATGTCAAATCTGATACATTAAGAATTCTTTTTGAATAGGTTACAATCATTAATAGATGTATTTTCGGTGGGACAATGAAAATTTTCAGAAATATTTGTTTTGCTCACGTTTTTTGCATGGTGTTCGTTTTACCACCAACCGCTGTTCATTTTTCCCACATAGTGCAGGTAAAATGAACATTTGCATCGCTTTTTGATAGCGATGAAAATATGTGAAAATTTAGCTATTTCAGTTTGAATCCATGTCGCTGCTATAGATTACATCCCTATTTTTGATGTTGTGCGATAGAACTATAGAAATTTCTCGTTTTTCCATCAGAAACAAGATGATTTCCTTAAGGTGTTCATTTTACCACCCCTTCCCCTACAGCGCGCACGTGTGCTTGCAAGCAATTAGGCCTCCTGCACCTAAGGCTACAGCGCGTACACAGTAACTCTACTTATGACACATAAATTTTAATTGTTGAAAATATCATTAAGTTGTTCATTAATAATGTATTAAGGATTTTCTGGAAATACTTAGGATTTCTCCAAGAAATATTACAATAGGTACTACAAAAATTGTGTTCAAAAATCTTTCTGAAATTCTTAAAGTCAGCGTGTCGACTACCTGGAAAAACCTGGAAAGTCAGGGAATTTCACTACAGGTCAGGGAAAATTATCTATCAATACTATATTACAACATCAAACGAGTTGATTATCTGCAAATTATTGAATACGGTAAATTTGCTGGACGAAATGGGTAATCAATCTTAGCTATTAACCATTGATAAAGCGCTGTTATGTATGGTAAAGTAAACTATATTTTACTATCATTAAAAAAAACCTCGGAATTTCGAATTTTGAAAATGTGATGAATAAGGTTCCAAGCGCTACTTTAGGATTTTCATTAGCAGCTTTCCTAAACTGATGTTAAGAATCGCAGAATGAACACAAAAAAATCCCCAGATATTCTGGAGATTCTTCTGAAATTCTCTTTAAGTGTTCAATCTGCGATTCTTTGCAATTTGTTATGTCTGAATCATCCCCGCTATCATAAGTTTAATTTTATTGACAATTACATCGGCCTTTTCCGGTGATATTGAAATTGTAACATTAACCGAACGTTTACCGAATTCTTGTGAGTCGAAATTTTAGTGCTTTTTCCCTGCTCCAAGATTTTTAAGAATCCAGAAATTCTCTAAATAGAATTTCTGCTATGATAGATTGATCAGTTCAATCATACTAGCTTTAAAACACGCTCTAGAAAATCATCTAACAGTTGTATTCGAGTAAAGTGAAAGCCTTTGCTAAGCTGAGCGAAAACTTTTTCTTTATACGACCTATTACGGTCCAAATAAAGACTTTAATTTTCCTTGTAGTTGCTCAAAATTTGACGGCACTTGAAGTAATACATCAAAATCTAGAATGTCATAGAAAGTGTACTGCGATATGCCAAACTTGGTAAACAAAATGTAGCGCTGAGCCCGACAACTATATTTTTTATTTCGTCTTTAAACCAAATTCAGTACTCTGAAATGTTTCTGAAAAATTACTGGAAGGTCGGGGAAAGTCAGGGAATTTTATTTTCCAAATTGAGTCGACAACCTGTAGAGGATTGCTTGAAAAATTCACAGCAAAAATGATTGATTCTCTCTTGATTTATCCTAATATTCCACAAGGTTTTCATAAATAATGAAATAAGATTTAACTGGGAAAATGTTCTTAGTGATTTCTCAGAGAAGTTTTCAACAAATCTATCTGCATTTTTTCAAAGAAAATTGTCTAAGTGTTTCTTTAGATTTATCTAAAAATCAATTTGATATTAATCCCCGAATTCCTTACCCATATTTTGTCAATTCAATCATTTCAAAGTTTATAGTGGAATGGGTTCAGCTATTCTTTCATAAACTCTTCCGTACAAATATTCAAAAAAAATTCGAGAAAATTGTTCAGAGATTTCTCTTTTTCTATTATTAAAGTTCAAATTGAATTTGGAAAAAACATTGAACTCTTACCGGGAAACTCAAGAATTATTCGTAGAATTTTTGGTACTTTTTGACGTCCTGATGATGTTACTCACAGAAAAAGCTTTGGCGTTTTTTGTAGGATTAACTACAAAAAAGCTTGTTAATTTTTATCGTCTTTATAATAGACAATGGTTTATGTTAAAACAGATGGATTTTTTATGAAGGTGCTTGTATCTTACATTTAAGCAAATATTTCGCATGAACTCCGAAGCTTTAATATGGCAGATTAATCTAAAAACTTTTAACTATTGTGGTAGAACTGTAAAAGTTGAAGGTGAAAATATTGGCAGTTTTTATCAAGAACTCTGCTAAAAATGTTTTACCGTTTTGATTCATATTACGGACACTTAAGGCCTCAGTGAAGTGTTACTCATCGAAAAGCATATAAAATAAATCAGTTTGTATGATTCCTCCGTGTCTCGAGCCTTAAAAACCCTTAGCTTTCGAATGGTGGGTGAAGATTTTGATTCCGCAACATGAATAATTTTAAATAAATGAAAATGTGTGGACTTCCCATGATTCTTATTCCGAACGCTTCCTTACTTTTGCCTTGATTTCCGGACACGTTGATTCCAATTCCGGACAGCTCATTTAAATCATAAATAGAGAAGTCAAATGATCGATTGAAATCGCCAAACCACTAAACAGACGTCTAAGGCAGTTGGGCATTATAAATATTCATAGATATTTATGAAAAATGCTTATCAAAACAAGCTTCGAAAGTGCGAACTTTTAAACGGCAAAAATTGAAATGTTTCCCATACAAAGAAGAGTGTCCGGAATTAAAAGCTATCCGTAATATGAATCAAAACGGTATAACATAATTCATAATTTAAAACTTGGAGTAAATTTTTGCATAACTTTGAAAATTCGCTGAGGAATTCCTGATGGGTTTTAAGAAATCAGGAGCCATACGTATAAGGACTCTGAAAAATTTTAAAACTCCTGGAATTCATGTTTCTCCTTTAGATTCTTAAAAATGTTGCTTTTTGGAGTACGAATTTTTGTACGAAGGTGCCTAAGAATACGTCATGTGAAGGAAGGAGAAGCAGCAAAATGTCAAATCAGATCGAAATAACTAAACATAAGTGATTACACAGTGCAACAAAAATGACATTTTTGCGTGTCTCAAGGACCAAATTATGTGTCTCTAGTAGATTTGGGGTTACTGAATCTGATGATGTTCTCAGAAATTTCCCAGCACGTCACAATTTTTAGCTACAGGTCGCCAAAGTTGTATAAAACATTGGTTCTATTGATGTTTACCTCAAATTTGAAGTATATGTTATCAAACTTTTTTGTAATTTTATCCACCAAGCATGCAAAAGAGGACTTAAACTTTCGTTTTAGTTATATTTTGGTTGAAATTTCACGATTATATTAAGATTAAACCAATTTTTTTAACATGCTTGCAGTCTCCATTCAAAATTCTTCGTTTCTTTTATATGGCAAAATACAATACTTTTCTAAACCATTAAAAAATAACTTTTCCGCATCAAAAATATTATAAACTTTGATGATAAGTATTGTTATGCACACAAAATTTGAATTCTGAGGCAAATTAAGCAAATAAATTGCCTTACAAGCTGGCAAACTTGCATGCAAGTTGGCTGAAATAGTCAATTTTTGCATTTTCAACAACTAATATCACAAAAACTAAACGTGCTATGATATTTCTGTAAACGGAAATGGATTCAGCAACCCTGAATTGAGTAAATAGAGGTATTTTGATGCAGGAGACAAAAACGTGTTCCGCAGTGTTATCTATATTTTTTCTCTAGAGGTGAATCAAATGGCTGGATAAAAAAACAATAAACTGCAGGATAATTGAAACCGCTCTAATCATATTTAAAAAAAAAGAATTTCTCAAAGAGCTCCATCAGAATCTTCATAATTAAGCCAAAAAGCCTCTAGGAATTCCGCCTTGAAAATGTACAAGAATTCAATTCCAGAATATAAACTTTTTGCAGAATTTATAAAGCAATTTCTGAAACATTGTTTTAAGGAAGATCTTCACAAATTTCTTCATGAATTTCTTAATTAATCCCCGCCCAGTTATTTTGCTAAATTGCTAATTTCGGAAGTAAAAATATGCCTGGGATTTTTCAACAAATTTCTTCTGGAGATTCGAAGCCAAAAGACATTCCAAAAATACTTTTCGTATATAATTCCAGTAGAATCTGGGGATTTGAAGTAGAATTTACAAAAAAAAAACAAGGGAGAATTTGTAACGCAATTTACAATGCATTTTAAAAATATTTCTGAAGGACTTATAATGAACTTTGCGAAAAAGTTTTTAATAACTTTTTTGGGAAAACTAGGATCATTTACGGCTTCGGCACCATTGAACTATTATCGGCAACCAAATTTCAAATGCCAGATACACAGAATTTTTTCTTCAAAACACATAAATGAAAACATTCAGATGTTTCTTTGTTTTGTCAGCTTCCCGTTGACGAGATTGCCGAGACTGGACGAACAATTTCACCATAGATGCCATCAATTCAAGTGAACACGCCTCAAAGTGCGACTGATTTGGAGATTTGCCTCCAGATCTTATGGAAAATCAGCCGAAGAGAATATTTAAGGCTGTCGACATTAGTCACACGAATATTGGTTGTAATAAATAAGTTTCCAAGAAGGTTTTAACAAGTCTATCGATGTGAATTGATAGAGGATTGAGCAGCGCATACATGTAAACAGGCAAAAACGTAATTTGTCTGCTGATGTTCGAGAAAATTGCAAAAGAAGCGCGACATCGGTTTGGACTGCCAAGAATACGTAAATTCCCCTATATGAAGGAATTGACAGAATCAACGATTATTTAGAAACAAATGTGAGGGCAAAGTTTGATCTTTTTCAAGGTTTAGCAATTTTTAGCAAATCTCAATATTATTTGACTACTTTCTAAAAGATTTGAAGCAAAAGGTATAAACCACTTTTCGATATACATTAACGAATTTGATCACTAAAATTCTTGAGACTGTAAAAAACTTACTTGGTAAAACATAGTTTAGAGAGTAATTAAAAAGTTCATTCATCCGAAATTATTAAAAAATGAAACGAAAACAGAGAAAGAACATATTGCTGGAATCAAAAATTATGGCCGATTTTTTTTTTACTTTTTTTTGAAGCCTTAGGTAAGTTCGAAATTCTTTGAAGAGATATGTTTTGAATTAGGCCTTGTTTTTCGCCAATAATTGCAGCTATTTTACGTCTTAGAAGTTCCTTTAGTAATTTTGCCTATTTATTTCTTTGCCGAGACCTTTTTTATCAATGAATTTCTTTAAAGAAATCTTATGGGGACAATCATCATCACTGGACACCTCATTCAGGGCACCCTCCAAGAACACAGGAAATCGTAATTCATTTAAAAGGCTACACTATGCTAGAACATTTGAAATAGTATGGTTTGCCCTACTCAGAAAATACGAATTTAAGGAACCGATTTTCTAGGAAACTGACGCTTTTTAGTATCACAGTATTTTGAAACGGAGATGTCGAGCGACAGCAGGACGATTAATTTTTCAATGGTCGCACAATTCAACGAATTCAGAACCGCCACACTAATGCTGTGAACGACAAGCTAGGTTTTCCCACTATTATTGAACAAAATAAAAGAACGTAACTACTGAAGAATGTTTATCAATAGATTCAGAATTCTGGAGGGGGGCTAGAAGAATCTGAGCCCTTTGCCCCCCCTGTTCCTACGCCAATGGTGAGAATCACTAGAAAGATTCCAAAAATCCTTGGACACCTTGAAGCAGTTCACAGAGGAATGCCCGAAGAAAAAAAAAATAAAAGTAACTTTTGCAGCAATCAGAAGAAAGATCTCTGGAGAGATCCCTGGACTATTTCTTGGAAGAATTCTTGGAGGCATCTCTTGAGAAATTGATGAAGAAAGCCAAGGAGAAAAAACATACCTTTATGTCAAACAAATTGCTTTGATTTTTTTGTTTGGGGTAAAATCATAAAAAAGTATCTGGTGAGGTTTCAAAAGTAATTTCCAGAGAAATTCTCGAAGAAAATTTTGAGGAAAGACATTACTTAAGAAATACCTGAATAAAATCAAGGACGAAAAAGATTCTTTAAGGATTACATGAAACTCCTTCTTCCCTAATGCAAAAACAGGATAAAGCTCATCTTCAGATGAAGCAATGCATCTATGGAGCGAAAAAAAAATCAAGCCAAAGAGGCATCGCTTGATTCTGGTAGAGTAGCTAGATGAAGATATTTGAGAGAACCCAGAGAACCGCATCCGGCCGACAACAACCATCGTTTCATTTTGGATTGAGCGGAGATATTAGATTGCCATCGGCGATACTCCGCTCTCCCCGTTTTGGAAGTTTGCCATATCATTAACACAGACAAAACGGTAAACAAACGAAGTGACTGAGATAGTTTAACCAGTTGAATAGCTAGTTAATGTCTTTGGTGTTGTAAAATTTGAATTGTAAAATGTGTCTGTTTTGTTGAATAATTATTAGGAAATTGATGAACGCCAAAAATTTGACCCCAATCCTTAAAAAAGCAACCACTAGACAAAGAACACATTTTTCTAAAGTAGCTGTGTCTTTTCGTTAAGATTATGTTTGTAACATTGTCCAATTTGTCCCTTTATTGTGTTTATCAAAAACATGTGTACTAGGCCATCCCTTATTTTTTGAAAATGCGAAATATTATAAGTTTGTCATTGTAAAGTGCTCGCTTTGAAGAGAAACAAATAAGGTAAATATTTGAAGTCCGTACGTTGATGCTATGTGGTTCCCTAACGGTCCTGAAGGTGTAGATGACCCCTGCGCAAAATCGAGCTCGCTATTCTAGTGCACATAACATGAGTACAAAAAGCTACTTGTAAGCGTTGAAAGTTTGCATTGACATTTATTTTCTTTGTGGTTAGTGAGTACTTTTAATTTTCGTTTTTAAAAACTTATCTTCCAGTAATGGTTCGGATTTATCAGGTAAATTCAAAATTAATATGTATATTAATGTACTTATTATCATACATTACAAATAATGCTCTAAATTGTCGAATTGATCTCATCCTAATATGCACCCTATCCTACACAATATTCTTATCCCGTGATGTCTAAAAAGATAGCTTAAGAAATGACTGTGTTTTAAAATATTGTACAAATTATTGAAAATCAAAATATTTCAATAGAAAAACTTCCAGGAAGTTCTTGATGTACCTACAAAAGAACTTAGCTCAAGAAGCTATTATTCTGTATTGGCAAGATTTCGAGATAAAGCAATGAACCACAACGAATACCCAACAACTCGCTTATAAGAACTTTAGGGGCTGACTTTCAATCTCAACAGAGCTCTGTTATAGAAGCTCATAACTTAGACATTTTTAAACGGCTCTTATTGTGAAAAAAGTTCATGGGCAATCATAAAGAGGATGAACCCTACACTACAAGTGAATAAAAAAATAAATAGTGCCCTCTACATGGCAAACCCTAAAACCAACAACATTTTTCATCCACAATTTGAGTCATTTGCGGACGCATATTCTGTGAACAAAAAAAATGAAAATCCAGAGTACAGCATCAGCTATCTATCAGTTGAAGGTTTAATTTTCTGATTCTCCATACTAGGAGTGACACTATCTTTACATGAGTTTTCGCTTTTTCCTTTTCAATTTGTCTTCATTCATTCCAATACCTGTAAAAGTCAAAATTCTACAAACCCATCACACAAAAATGAAAATTCCATCGACATGATGCTGAATTTCCCGTTCCATGTTCTGCCACGGACTTGTGCCCGATATTAAGTTTGAACAGGGGAAAACTTAGTGTAAACGCAGGAAATAATTTACAATGAAAATTCCTCGCCAGCGGAAACAGCAGTGCCAGCAAACTGGAAGAACGAAGGCAAAAGTAAAGAAATTCGCTTTTCTGGTAGGTACCTACCACGGCAACGACGGGAAGCAGAATTGAAGCTTATTACAAAGCAAATGAAGATTATTGCCGGCAAATCTCGACTCGAGTCGCTTCCAAGAGATCGACACCAAGAAGGTAAGGAACAGGGATGAGTCTTGGTCGTGGTTGAAGTTGAGGAGGGGGTGAAGTTGGTGTTCTGTTCTGCTTTGCATGGTAAGAAAAGATTCTTCTGAAAAGGATGTAGCGGGAAACAAGTTTGTATAAAATTTTATTATTATAAAACACATATTTTTATGTTTGCTGATTCGCTCTGCTCTCACTTGGCGCCCGACCACTCCAGGGTTGTGCATTCGGGACGGGTTTGTTTTGGGGTCGTTTAGGATGGGTGGTTTTTATTCACACTTTGTTCAGTGTGTTTACTTTTGTGCTTCTGTTTTTTTTCCTACGGGTTCTGCCTTCTGTCTGTAGCCAGAGTGTATGGATGCTTTATTTTGTTGTTGGGATTTTAGTTTTTATTGTCGACATTTTCTCTAGGTTACTGACTCTTTTGTTGCGTTGAGTGGAATAAAGTTGCAATGTGCAGGAGCAAATATATGTAAATACACCAGTTACAATGGAATGCGGTCGTTTTTTGTCAATATGTGAAGTGAAGAAATTAGTAACTTTAATTTTATTTATATACTAGTTACATATCATGAAAATTTGCAGCTTATCATTGGAATATATAAATAACAGGAGTATAAAAGCCTCTTTTTCAATATTATCATTTCCGCAAGTAAAGCTTTTGACATTCCTGAGGTAACTCAGGTAAGTCAAAAGTGAAAATATTGTATAATATTGATTTCAAAATGCTACCTTGCGGAGCAGCTCTAGGGAGTGTGATAACTGTCTATTCGCTTTCCTACTCGCAAGTGGGAGCTCTATGTGACTTGCTTGTGTCACTGCTGACTGAGGAAAAGAGGATGAGTTCGGTCGACGTACTCACACGTACCGGCTGTCGATAGATCCGAACGCTGAATCGATCATGAAGCTCGTCTGTTTAATCGATCTCGACTTACGAGTTGTCAATCCAATAACACCAAGGGTAGGACGTTGTTACACTCAAACCCCACAGGGAATCTTTCAGATTTGGAATTGTGATAATTAACTCGAAATGACAGATTTGACAGATAACTTTGGATTATTCTAGGTCGACTATCCATGTCACAATCTGAACTGTTAGTCGGAAGAAATTGATTTTCGTTGATGTAGGGGAAGACGGGGTAAGAGCGCCCGCCGGGGTAAGACGGACCACCTTCAGTTTGGCATGAAAATGGCAATTTTCTTAAAAGTTCACCAAGCACTTTCTATAAACACAAGATTTTTGACATTCTGGAGTATTTAGAGTGATATTTACATCAAATTTTTCATAACAAATGTCAAAAACAAAGTTTCTACTTGTCGATATTGAATATGATCTAAATTTATTCAGATGCTTACTTAAGGATTTCGGAAGGGATTTTTTTTATAAAAACATAACAAATTACCCGTCCATGCTTTACCAGAAATGTGAAATATGCTTCGGTGAAATGAAATATTAATTGTAAATATTAAGCTTTGAAATAAGGCCATATTTGTGAAAATTGCCCAAGTGGTCGGTTTTACCACTGTTGACGGGGTAACACCGCCACACCTAATTTATATCAAATAATTGTGTAAACCATTTTCAAAGTTTTAACTACGTTGTTCATTACTGTTCAAGTGAAATTAAATCAATTTTCTGAAAAATACAAGCCAAATCCGCATAGTTTTTCCAAAATATGGGCGTTTCAAGGTAATAATTACTATACATTTAAGTTTTTTTGAAATAATTAACCCTAAAAATGAATCAATATTCACGTTAATTAATGTAGAATTCATAAAAAATTATACTTTTTAGAATTACAGGGAACTGATATATTTTTTCGCAAAATTGTATACGAAAATCGTGGTGGTCGCTCTTACCCCGTGGATGGGCGGTTTTACCCCGTCGCTAAAAATAATCGTGATAAGACATTACTTTTTAAAAGCTTCTAGAAATAAATATTTTTAAGAAATACAACACCTGCGATATTTTTTATCATGCCTAAGGCTTCAAAAAACGACATACTGCGTCGAAAAAGGATTTATTGATTCTTGATTTTAACATATGAATTAAATTGCTTAGGCGGCCGGTCTTACCCCGTCTTCCTCTACCATCGTTCTGTTAAAACAAAATAATTGGAGGAGAAGAGCAAGCTTCCCAAGTAGGGTCGATGTACCAATAGCCGCATAGCTAAGAACAAAAATTCCTATAATATCGAAAAATACCGCTAGCGTCATTATTTTTACATTATCTGAGAGCTTTTTATCTTGGTTTTGTGGGAAAAATATGAAAACTACGAGAACTTAAATATTTGTATTTATTATCGCGTGTGCCACTATAGGAATGCATGTGCCTAAAGTAGCACTATTTTTAATTTCTGTTCCTATAGTAGCACTAGCATCACGGCGTTGGCAAAATACTTATCAAAACCGTATTTTTACAAAACTTTTATATTTTTCCTACAAAGTGTGGATCAAAAGCTTTTGTTTGATGTAAAAAAGTTCTTAATTAATCAATTATATCGTATAATAAAAAAATAGTTTCTCTCAGTAGTGCTACTATAGGAACAATCGGTTTACTATAGACGCAAGGGAGCTCAAATTTTAAGCAAAACTAATTATTTCAATCATTTTTTGAACAAAATCCAGCTGTGTATCAATGCTATTTAGCTAAATAGCTCCTGACCTTCATGCCAAAAAATGTTTTGAAAAGATTTATAGCCAAACGGCCGTAAAAAGTCACTAGTGCGACTATAGGGGACTGCCCACTAAGGGAGCACCGACCCTAACAATTCCACAGCAATTTGGCATTCATGTGGATTTATTAATGTTTTAAGACAGTTACGCGAATGCTTTGATAGCTACAGGCGACATTTAACGTCGCTAGAAGATGATATTTTGTAAGTCAGCTCTTAGTTGTTTTCAGAACCTTTTAGAGACAAGGTATAAAGCTAAAATTTTGTGGCTACAAAACCAGTTTTATTGCAGCATATAATACCTCATTTAAACTGTGAGTGGTGGCTGAATGACACTTATTTGTGACGGCTATGATAAAAGATTGATATAATACACCTTGTTATCATAAAAGCTGCTTTTAAACTAATTGACTTGCACTTTAATATTGATAACTTACCTTATTTATACCTCTTAAATCAATATTTGGGCTCTTCAGATGCAATGCGATGCATTGCGAACACTTATTCCTGACGGGGAAACGACGAACGAATGTCCGTTTTCATTTTTTTTTTGCGTATATTCATCATAATAGCATACCCAAACTGCAAACTTTGTTGAATGCTGCTTGGTTACCATAAAAAGCGAAAAAAAAGCTGAATCATCTTCAATCAGCATTTTTTAAAGCAATTTTACATCCATAAATGCCGAATCAAAACAGTGTGCCCTTATTTGTGTATTTATGATAATAAAACAGCATTTATTGATGACAATCTATCAATTATGGTTCTGCCATATTAATTTCACTCCGGTTGCCACAATTTCTTTTTATCAAATCATATTATCTCCACGAATTAGCTCATCAGATACTATGGTGTGATGATTAAACTAACTGAACATAATTTATAGCACAATTACTGCCCTATCATACCAAGAAATGTTCAATTCTTCATCTTGCCGTTTATTTTAGCAAACGCTGAATAACAAGAAATATGCCACTTTCCGAGGGGGCACAGGCAAATTTACTTTTTTCTCATCACATTTCACAGTGAATCTCACTCGGCACTAAAGATATAAGCACTATATCCAAATAAATCACTTTGTTTGTCCAACACAACGTCATACACGTCTTTTCTCCACTACATGTATAGCTGTACTAATCATCAATAAAAAGATCAGTAGATCAAATGCCTCCGCCATGGCAGGACGGCGAAGAGTCAATTCGCGTTTTATTTTATTCTCCTAAAATCACAACACTGGGTCCATCCCGTTGCACGAACATTTGGTGCCGTGACCAACCGTTCGAGACCTACGGGAAAAGTTTAGTCGATTCTACGTGTATTAATTCGCTATGTGCTACAGACCGCAGCGAAATTAGAGGTGCAATATGCTGGAGTACATCGGCTCTTGGTGACCATTCCACTTCCTGCTACGATGGTGCGGCCCTCATGGTAGCCATCTGGCCAAATATGTACGTTCCTGCGTTACCCTGACCAACGAGCGTTCTGACCAGGAAACATTATGATAAAATCATTTTCAAGATGAAGCGACATTCATCTAGAACAGGTGGATTCAAATTAGCTACCATAAATGCTATTTTGCTTTATTCGTGTGACATAATTATACACTTCATAGCCTCTTTCAGAGTGGGCCAACTAGTCACGTTCTAATCTACAAGAGGTTTCGGGGGATGCGATGAAGACAACAGTGCCTTGACCGTGGTTTTATGGGTGTTTATTTATAGCACCCTGGAAGTAATTCGTAAAACTAAAATTGTTACTTGGGTTATCAGCTTATCAGGATCAGGATTTTTCGATTTTACAATTGATACATGCATGCCATTTTTTCGTTTGTCAGGAAGATATGCCGCCTGAAAAGATTTGTTAAATATATTAACTAAAAATGATAAGCTATTCACTGGAAGTTTCTTGATGAGTGTGATGTATTGATCACAAGTGCTAAATAACTTCAGTCACGAGGGAATATGACATAATGAGTTCAGCTATAGGGTGACATGGATTGTATATAATAGGTTCAGAGATAGGGAGAGATGTCAAATAAAGGATGGCTTTTGGAGTATACTACGAACCCGATCGGATGTGTTTTTATTGAATCCTTTCACGCGGTCTGAGACGAAACAATGAGGATGTGAAATATTGCATCATAGTCAGGGGTTTTTACATTTTAGAATTCTGTAATAATAGTTCCCATGATCAGTTCCCAAGGAATTGTCGAAAACGTTCTCTTGATTGGGAATGTTCAATTGGGCCAGTTGAAATTTTGTGCGCTTTCAAACTGCAGAGCAAGCTTTTGCGCTTTTTTGCAATTACTTGATTACTAGTAATTTGCTTTCCTCATATAATGTCGGTATTGGCTCCTAAGATTTTTTTTCAAAATTTTAGATAATTTCCTAAAGAGTCCAATGGGTAATTTTTAATTTTAAAAATTGTTGTTTCTCTATTGAGTAACATATTTTGTAGTTTCTTTTTGCAGAATCTGCTATATAATTCTCATTGCAGGGTCGCGAATACGTTGAAATCGTCTTCTCCTTACATTTTCCGATTTCTTCACCTTCGCTTAAGCCGTAAACCACGTTTAACCATACAATTAAACCAGGTTTAAGGCTTAAGCGGCGGTGAAGCAGTGGAGAAATCGGCCGTAAGAGTTTGAGGTCTTCGTTTGAAATAACGAATAAAAAAAAAATCATGCTGGATGACAACCACTTATGAATTTTTATCTTCATCAACGGATCCAACGAAAAATCAGATGTACTATTTCTAACAAAAATTTAACTGGGACCAATTAGTATAAAAGTAGTACTGAAAAGAGTTGTGTTTGTTTCACTACTGTTTTATTATTTAGATTAATCTCAGAATCTTTGCAGAACTGCAAAAAGAATTGGTATAGATACGCACAGTGAGAGCACGATACACACTGCATAACTTTCCTTTTGTAATTCCAGTCCTATGATAGTCTTTAGTAAACTTTTCTTCCTTCTAGAAGTGAGCTCTCAATAAGCTGAGCTTCTGCTCCTACTGGAAACATTCATCCGGTTTTCAACCAAGACGACCAACCATACCAATATAGAGAATCCAAACATGCAAACAACATCGCTGTGAACCCCATATCGCCCAGATATAACCTAAGCTCTCAGAAGAAACAATCGAACAATCTTCTTACTGTCACTGCAAATACGATCTGAAATCCATAAAATTAAATAAATTTTCCACAATAGAACGGAGCCATAATCAACGGTGGCACAGTTTCTGGGCACATCGCATTGAGTTGGGCAAAGAGGTTAATAATCCGTAATAAGCCAGAACAATTTGGAAACAAATAAATAATGCAAAACCCTTCCGTCTAGCAACTCGCGATATTGTTGCTCCTCCATACGCGCTAAGGTTCAGCTCTCTGTGGTATGTAAACTGTGGGTCGGGTCAGTCCACCCAGCGATAAGCGGTATCTGTGTCTACAAGTGATTGGTGGAAAAACTGTCAGAGCCAGACGTGGAGCAGGCATAAATAAATGTTTACGTCGGCTAACGAGGGTTCGGGCTACTGTTGGATGATTTCCGTGGAAGAGTTCATTTTTAGAGGAAAACACGTTGTGTAAGGTTTATGAACGTGGATCGATGCATATCTGTATTAAAGGGTTCACCTGGCAGGATACTGGACCAAAAAGTTGGTAGCTATCTCATTAAGTGACAATCAAGTACAGTCGCCCTACAGTTATGGATAGCTCACCGATATGAATTAAAATTGGATTAAACAAATAATATCACATCAAATAGAGCTGCCATAGCGCAAAAAAAAAAATACCTATCTGAACCATTCATATGAACTGCATCCTACTCAATTATAATATGCTTCTTCTTCTTCTTGGCATTAACGTCCTCACTGGGACAGAGTTTACTTCTCAGCTCAGTGTTCTTATTAGCACTTCCACAGTTATTTGCTGAAAACTTTCTTCGCCAAAGTTGCCAATTTCGCAATCGTACATCGTATGGCAAGTACGATGATACTCTATGCCCGGGGAAGTCAAGGAAATATCCATTACGAAAAGATCCTTGACCGACCGGGATTCGAACCCAGAAACCTTCAGCATGGCTTTGCTTTGTGGCCGTGGACTCTAACCACTCGGCTAAGGAAGGCCCCAATTATAATATGCCTAAGCATATATTTTCCTTCCGAATGAAATAAAATGTCAATCATATGCGTAGGAGCGTTGATCCATAACTTTGTAGCATTGAAAACCATACCCCAGTTATGAATCAGTGCACTATGGGACAGGGACGCAATCTGGCGGGACAAAATTAATAACTCGGTAACGAAGCGTTTCCGGTATTTGGTGTCTTCGGCAAAGTTTTTTGTTACTACGAGGACCATCTACTGACATAAACGGATAGTTCGTAAATCGTTCGCATAGGTGGCGCCACAATCTAACTTTTTACTGTGACGTTCTAGAGACTTGGTATGTTCGGCCAAGTTGTTAATTTTGATAAAATAAACAACTCTCTCGAAGACGTCAAAATTCCACAGCCTACTGTTTTCGAGTTATTGGCGAACTTAGAGAAAATTAGTGTAAAAACGATTTTTTTCACCGAATTTGACATTTTTCTCAAGAACCATTTCATATAATATTTTTTGCTGATAAATATATGACAAACGCAAGCTCTGGTGGAAAAATTTTAATAATACGACGCATAAAAATTAAGAAATTACGAAAAAACCTGAAAAATAGAGCATATTTTTAACCTTAATATCTCCAAAAGCGCAAAAAATCGCAAGCTCAAATTTTCAGGCAACATAGAGCAATACTTGATGAAACGGATGTCAAAATTCCAGAGAGGTATATTTTGGTGTTTTTGAGATCTATCATTTTTT
Source organism: Aedes aegypti (assembly GCF_002204515.2). NCBI lineage: Eukaryota > Metazoa > Arthropoda > Insecta > Diptera > Culicidae > Aedes > Aedes aegypti. The sequence continues at coordinate 308,737,546 of NC_035108.1, forward strand.
CTTACAATGATTATATTTCTCCAATACAGTTAATTTCCATGAGGAATCTGAAGGGACGATCGACTTCAAGAAATAACAAGTCGTGGAACAAAACTTTCAGAAAACTGTTTAAAAAAGCCATCAGAGTAGCCATGAAATTCAGTTTAAGAGCAGTTCCTTGAGTTGATATCGAGTAATGTAGATGAAATTGTAGATTAAAACTGAGTACATAATTGTTTTCTTCAATAATTCAAATTATATAGTATGCCATGAAAGACTTGATCATGTGTCAGTTAATTATTGTCATCATGGTTCGAGGTGAGCAATTTATTTTGTGAATGTGTTACTTTTAACACAAAAAATCAAATTTTGAAGCATATTCATGTCGATATCTCTAAATTCTAAAATTCCAGAGCGCACGATCTCTTGTCCGGAGCTTGTAGATTTGTTTTAAAGGGGATACAGATCAAAGCTGTATCAATTTGGAGATTCCTTCGATTTTGAGGACTGTTAGGTTGTTTAACCTTAAATATTTGTATAATCACCGGATTTGCTTAAATTTTGAGCTTCCGGAAAACTGTGACAACGAATTCGAGATGAAATCCAAAGCCAGCTTGTACTGTGAGCAGATATAATAATTTCATGAAATAATAAAATATATTTTTGCCATGACAATATTAATTGCGTAATGGAAAGGAATCCGTAAAAAAAATTAAAAAATCTCAAAAACACTAAAATATACCTCCCTGGAATTTTGACATCCGTTTCATCAAGTATTGCTCTATGTTGCCTGAAAATTTGAACTTGCGATTTTTTGCGCTTTTGGAGATATTAAGGTTTAAAAATTGCTCTATTTTTCAAGTTTTTTCATAATTTCTTAATTTTTATGCGTCGTATTATTATTTTTTTTTCTACCAGAGCTTGCGTTCGTTGTATATCTATCAGTAAAAAATATTATATGACATGGTTCTTAGGAAAAATGTCAAATTCGGTGAAAAAATCGTTTTTCACTAATTTTTTCTAATATCGCCAATAACTCGAAAACAGTAGGCTGTGGAATTTTGACGTCTTCGAGAGAGTTGTTTATTTTATCAAAATGAACAACTTTGCCGAACATGCCAAGTCTCTAGAACGTCAAAGTAAAAAGTTAGATTGTGGCGCTACCTATGCGGACGATTTACGAACTATCCGTTTATGTCAGTAGATGGTCCTCGTAATAACAAAAAACTTTGCCGAAGACACCAAATACCGGAAACGCTTCGTTACCGAGTTATTAATTTTGTCCCGCCAGATTGCGTCCCTGGCCCATAGTGCAGTGATAAGACGATTTCGAAACAATCGTCAATATGCATGCTTTCATTAACACTCCATTCGTTTACCTCATGGATAAATTGCTGTTATAAGGTGTTGATACATAATATGAGACGATTCGATCCATAATAGGTACTGTCACCCCACAGTTATGGATCAGCTAAGGGTCATTTTTTAGAATAAAATATGATCACAAATCATGATGATCTTGTACAAAACAATTTTACCCACCTGGCAATGCCGAATATAATTGTTTTCGAGAATACACATAAATAATCGCGGTTATTTACGAAAAAGTATCGATTTCGAAAGAAATTTCAAACGTTGTCTATCCCACAGATGTGGATCAGTGGAACAGGAGGGTCCTCATTGTGGATCAAATCGACTAATATTATGGATCAGAACACTATAAAAGCAATTTATCTGCGAAGCAAACGAATGGTGTGTTAGTGAAAGTATATGTTTCGGCGTTTCTTTCGGAATCGTCTTATCGTTGATTCATAACTGTGGTACGGGTTTTAAATGCCCCACAGTTATGAATCAACGATTCTCTGACTACGGATAACATTTTATTTTATACGGACGACATCTACCACGACATCTACCACATTTTAGTAGAAGATGTTATGATTGATTTCAATGCTGTACAGATTTATGGTTCACGTAGATAAAATGTGTTCTGCGTAATTGCAATTCTATTTGATGAGATATTCACCGTTTATTCCAACTTTGATCCATATCTGTGTGCTATCCATAACTGTGGGGTGACTGTATCCTCCTCTCTCACTGATCCACACCTGTGGGATAGGCAACGTTTGAAATTTATACTGAAATCGACACTTTTTCGTGAACAACCACTATTTTTGAAGTGTTTTCCTTAAAACAACTATATTCTGTAGTGCCAGGGAGGTAATTTTGTTTTGTAAAGCATCACTGTGATTTTTAATCACATTTTATTCTGAAAAACTACCCTTAATTGATCCATAACTGTGGGGTCACTGTACCGTAAAAAGGGGTTACTTTGATAGTAAAAGACACAACATACTAAACGAAATAACATAATTTCTGTCAATCAGCAAAACGAATGCAGAAGTAAAGGGTATTAGTATGACACTTCATGTCAGAACTATTTTTGTTATAAGCGATAACACATGAATCTTTATATTCGAATATTAAAAATAATTATATTTACATACTTTTTGATGTTGATACGATTTAATGAAGTATATTAAAAATATGCATATTTTAAACTGTGATTCTACCAAATGTATCGGAAAAATCAAATTTTTTTTTGAGCAACCATTTGTTTCAAAAATCATGTTTTATTAAAAAATCAGAGGGGGTTGTGCACAAGACACAACCGCATGACGTTAACTACGCCAAGTGATTTTTTGCATCTGAATTTTAGTCAATTTTCATAGTTGCAGCCTTCAAACCCTAACATAATATCGTGACGGTCGCAACATTTTAGATTTCCAAATGACACCCAGTATATTGCCGTAAGACGTAGTTAACGTCAAAAGAATGCGCGAAGCAGTAATTGGTCTGCATTTATAGTGCACTAGCCAACCCAAAGGAATCGTGGAAGACAATATGAACGAGTTTGGTTGCGTAAGAAAGGGGTCGACATTTTCCTAATTTTCGACAGTCTATCGTCAAAAATCAAAAGTTTTCTCCATTTGAGTAAAATGTTGTATGAATTTCTGACCGATTGGTGGGAAAGTATTGAAAATCTACCGATAAATGGCTGAGTTATTAGTATTTATAATCTTACATAATTTCGTGACGGTCGCAACATTTTAGATTTTCAATTGACACCCAGTATATTGCCGTAAGACGTAGTTAACGTCAAAATCAAAGGCTGAATTAAGGGAGGTTTTGGGGTTAAAGTTAAATGCCGACTAAGCCCAACCCAATGCTATGTTGAACGACACAGCTCATTCGATACAGGGATTACGTGTCATAACTTATTTTTCTAAATCGACAATAGTTTTAGAGCATCGAGAGTTAGTTAATCCGGTTGATTATTGGCGTCATGTATTTCTTCCTCCTCCAAGATTTCAACAAGTTCTTCAGCTTTTAGTGTTGTATCGGGCACTAATTCCTTGATGTCCTTTTCGCCGAAATCATCAAATCTCTTTCCTTCCAACGTGGGTGCCATAAGAATTATTTGCAATGCAACTTCTTCAGAAATACTTTTTAAACGTCGCCATATTGCCTTGATCAAGCAGTTGAATTAACGACGTTGCATTTGGCGGTAAGAACAAAATTTTCACTTTTGGATGCAACGCTTCCAAGTGATAGGAAGCAAAAGAACCTTATATTCATGTCCTAGTTTTTCATGATAATATTTTATTTCAGTTATGAAACACTCCTGAAACCATTTGGTAAGTATTTCCTCACCCAAATTTTATTATTCGTCATCCAATGTACAGGCAGAGATTCGAAATTATCGTTTTTTATCGATCTAGCGATTTAAAAGCAGCGGTTTGAGAAATCGATCCCCAGATGCATTACTGCCGAAAAGTAGAGTAATCCTCTTTTTAGCTGCTCTTAACCCACTTGCACATTTTTCTGGTTTGGAGATATATTTCCTGGAAACATATTTTTCCAAAACGGGCGAGTAGTTATCTTGCGTGATCACTTCCTTCAAGTTCCGGCAAAGTGGTGGCGGCTCTGTCATCTGCCAATGCACATTCACTTTTCAGCACCACATTATGCAGGGAGCTCCCTCTTATGAAACCAGCATAGCAACCCACACTCGCCGTAAATTAAAAAAAAAAACCGTCTTACTTGTAGATGGTTCTCGTTTATAGAGCGAACTGGCCTTTTCACGGATGAGAGGTCCATCTACAGGAATCCTTTTCCGCTGTTGCTCTTCGATCCAAACGAGAAGGGCTTTCTCAATTTGTTTCTACAATCGGATATCTGACATAGGACGTCACTTTATCAGAAACATCGGATGAATGGACTATGGCATCACATATTGCTTTTTCGTTCTTCCGGATCGTTTATACAGTGCAGTGGCTTCAATCATGTTGAATTTTCTGGCAACAGAGGTAACGCTTTCCCCATTTGCCAGAAGATCTAACACACTTACTTTATATCAAACTTAGTACTTTACGTGAACTCTGTTTTCAAAATTTGATGCTGAACACATGAAAGAAACAGCTGTCATCCACAACAACTGGAGTACTGCCAAAAACATTGATGGTACACGCTCGTTCAAATCTACTCAAAAGTGTGTAACTGTGGTTTGCGTTTCCCGAGATATGAGATCTGACGTCTCGGGAATCCCGAAATGGACCTATGCACAAGTTCATCATTTGACGTTTTAGCGGTAGTGTGTTATTTATGTGACCATAGCAACTAGTGAATTCGGCACCGCTCAAACGTCAAATTAGTGAACTCGTGCATTGGTTCATAGACGTAAGTTTAGATAAAACCACTAAATTGTGACGCAAATACTGGCATTTTTTGTCGCACCCAAGCTTTACTGAAAAGTGTCATAAAAGTAAGTGAATAAATTGAATATTATAATCATAAAGAGACCAAATTACCAAAGAAGTCAGAAATATTTTTGTTTGTCTAAGTGGTGAAGTTTATTTTCATTCCTCTTCAGCGTAACTATTTCGATAAGTCTAGGCTGGGAAAGTTAACTTGAAAATACACCTCAACACCTCTCAATAATATTAATTTATTCATTATAAGCATGAACTACAACAATACATGGACAAAAATACGTAAAAATGATGTTCTACAAAGTTCTTCTTCTTCTTCTTTCTGGCGTTACGTCTCCACTCTACAAAGTTGTTTCTATTATAAAATTTGTTTTTGGTCGGAACGAAAATCAGGGTGGCCCTTTGTAAAAAAAGATAACCATAAAAAAAATTATTTTAAGGAATATTGATATAGTTTGCTCTACAAAGTTGAAGATCGTAAAATTTTAAGCCGATTTGACAAAAAAAGCTTTCCTAGCTCAAAAATTGACCATTTTAGAGCATTTTTCGCTATTGATGTAGCGGTACCGTAAAACGGGGTATCTTTGATAATGCGGGTAACTTTGATAGTGCGTAACCCACCACATACTAAACGAAATATCATAATTTCTCAACTACCGAAAAGCTAAACATTACATATAATTTGCAATTGGATTAGATGGACAAATTGATGTGAAGATTTGCGAAAAAGTTACACGTCTTCTCAGTGAGAATCGAACTCACGACTCCCCGATCTCTAGTTGGGGCGCGTTAACCACTACGCCATGAGAGGACTCATGAACGCAGAAGTTAACCTGAATTCGATTTCAGCTCAATAATCACGTGGTCCTCTTTCGCAAAGTGCACCTCTTTCGGAAGAATTAGATGCCCATCCAAACACAACGCTTTCTATATATATCCAATGCCTAGCCCGAGAGCGCATTGTTTTTTAGATATAGGAATAGCACACTACACTAGCCAGCAACTGCGCTGGCTGAGGTTTCTATTGTGTGGGCTTCCAATGGGTCGCGACGTTCTCAAACGACCGGTTACGGAACATGAGTCCGTTGCTCGATAAATACTTGTTTTTAATTATGAATCGTGGTTTACGGCCAACCAGCCGAGTGGAAGTTTAACAACTACCGAAAAGCTAAACATTACATATAATTTGCAATTGGATTAGATGGACAAATTGATGTGAAGATTTGCGAAAAAGTTACACGTCTTCTCAGTGAGAATCGAACTCACGACTCCCCGATCTCTAGTTGGGGCGCGTTAACCACTACGCCATGAGAGGACTCATGAACGCAGAAGTTAACCTGAATTCGATTTCAGCTCAATAATCACGTGGTCCTCTTTCGCAAAGTGCACCTCTTTCGGAAGAATTAGATGCCCATCCAAACACAACGCTTTCTATATATATCCAATGCCTAGCCCGAGAGCGCATTGTTTTTTAGATATAGGAATAGCACACTACACTAGCCAGCAACTGCGCTGGCTGAGGTTTCTATTGTGTGGGCTTCCAATGGGTCGCGACGTTCTCAAACGACCGGTTACGGAACATGAGTCCGTTGCTCGATAAATACTTGTTTTTAATTATGAATCGTGGTTTACGGCCAACCAGCCGAGTGGAAGTTTAACAACTACCGAAAAGCTAAACATTACATATAATTTGCAATTGGATTAGATGGACAAATTGATGTGAAGATTTGCGAAAAAGTTACACGTCTTCTCAGTGAGAATCGAACTCACGACTCCCCGATCTCTAGTTGGGGCGCGTTAACCACTACGCCATGAGAGGACTCATGAACGCAGAAGTTAACCTGAATTCGATTTCAGCTCAATAATCACGTGGTCCTCTTTCGCAAAGTGCACCTCTTTCGGAAGAATTAGATGCCCATCCAAACACAACGCTTTCTATATATATCCAATGCCTAGCCCGAGAGCGCATTGTTTTTTAGATATAGGAATAGCACACTACACTAGCCAGCAACTGCGCTGGCTGAGGTTTCTATTGTGTGGGCTTCCAATGGGTCGCGACGTTCTCAAACGACCGGTTACGGAACATGAGTCCGTTGCTCGATAAATACTTGTTTTTAATTATGAATCGTGGTTTACGGCCAACCAGCCGAGTGGAAGTTTAACAACTACCGAAAAGCTAAACATTACATATAATTTGCAATTGGATTAGATGGACAAATTGATGTGAAGAGATCGGGGAGTCGTGAGTTCGATTCTCACTGAGAAGACGTGTAACTTTTTCGCAAATCTTCACATCAATTTGTCCATCTAATCCAATTGCAAATTATATGTAATGTTTAGCTTTTCGGTAGTTGTTAAACTTCCACTCGGCTGGTTGGCCGTAAACCACGATTCATAATTAAAAACAAGTCATAATTTCTGTTAATCGGTTAAGCAAAACGAATGCAAAACTGAAGAATATTAGTATGACACTCCATATAAAAGCTGTTTTCATTTGAATCGAGACCATTTGAGGCTTTTTACACGAATATTAAAAATTGACACAATTTTAGCATTTTTGAAACGCTTACAAACAATCTGTTCTACGATCACTATTTGATGTACTTTTGAATAGTTGGCCACTTATATTTGGCAGCCTAGTTATCATAGAACTTGAATACGGTCTCAAATCTCTTAGCGAAAAGCATTTTCACAAACTGGGACCATTTTTGTAATCTAAGTCAGAAATTTCCATATAACGTTAAACGCCTATAGGTATGCAATGCCCTACAAATGTTCGTAATTCAATCAATTTTGTTCGATGCATACTCCATTATCAAAGTTACCCCAAAACAGAAAACCGACTTTCGATTATATGAAAAATTATATATCCATTCAAATTAAATCTTTTGGCAATCTATCAACAGCAATCGATAGGTAGGATGCCAGTACTTGTTTTAAAAATATAAATTATAATTCTTTGAAACAGCATGCATAAATATTCAAGTTTTCTTCGCAAAAACTATCAAAGTTACCCCGTTTTACGGTATTTGGTTTTTGTGTTTTATTTTTATTATTTTAACTTTCTCAGCAAAACTGTCTTCCCATCACTTTTAGAACTGAATGAAACGCAAACACAAAAGTTATAGCTAATGGAAACTAAGAGATACAAAAGTCTTTTCGTAATGAAAATTTAATTTATTTCCTTGGACATAAAGTATCAGCGATACTAATACATGACAAATATGGCAAAGAAAGCTCGCAGTCTCTATTTCGGAAATGGTCCCTCAATAAAAAAAATCAAAAACGCGTGTATATTTATTTCATATAAGGAATAAAATATCAAATTTCCACGGAATTCGGTGACCCACTAGATCGGTTTTTCATAGAATGGCTGTATGATTCTGCACAAAATCTTTCAGAAAATCTTCCAAGGATCTCTGTGGGATCCTTCAAAAAAACCCTTCTGGCATTCTTTCAGAAATCTTTTGGAAATGCTTCTGAAACTATTATAGTTGTCTCTCTGATCGCTCTATAATTCTTCCGAACATCTTACTTCTGTTGGATTATTTCGGAATTTCCTCTTGGATTTTTATGGAAATCCTTCCGGATGTTTCCGTAACATTTCCTTAGAATTCTGCCGAAAATTTTTGTATGATTGCTTTCCTGAGGAATGGAATTCTTTAAACAAATTTGGGATTCTTCAGAATATCTTTTGAAGTTTTTCTTCTCAGAAATAGTTCATGATTTATTTCAAAAATCCCTCAGGATTTCTCCCGGTAATCCATTCGAATTTATTATTTTAAACTCTCTGGTTATTTTTTCCAGAAATCCATTAGTAATTCTTTCTTGAAATTACCTGGTACTTTTTTGGATATCCCTCTTAGATAATCTCAGGATTATTCCGATTCTTCTGGAATTCTCCCAAAAATTCGACTGAAACTGTAGTTAAATATCTATCCTTTCTCTTTCAGATTTCAATTCTTTGGATTTTATCCGGAAATCTTTATGGAATACCTCCTGAAATCATGTTGAAATTCTTCCAAATATTTCTTGGGGATTTATTTTACAAGTTTTTTTTTGTGGAAATAAAAAAAAAAACAACAAAATTACTATGGAGAATTTTTTTTTAATTTTCTCAGAAGTTCTTCCAAAAACTCCTCAGAAAGTGTTCGGGACTCCTTCTAGCCCTTTTCTAGAAACCTTTTTTCATTTCTAACGGTAATCCTGTTTATGTTTTTCCAGAAATCTTTCTGGGAAAATTTCGAATATTCCTTTGGAATTCTGATATTCTGATACAATCTCCCTGTGATTCTTCGGGAAGTGTTGTTGATTTTCTTTATTTATACGTCAATTTACAACTTCCGGACAGCCCTCTGAGGCTCTTTTAATATATCCCTGAGATTCTTACGGAAATCTTTCTAATATTCTTATAAATGTTAGATAGTTCGGGAAATTCCATTTGAAATTCTTCCATAAAACTTTCTGGAATTCTTCCGGACATCACTCTGAATTTATTCTGGAAAATTTCTAGGAACTCTTCCGGATGTCTTAGTGTATTCTTCCAAAAACTCTGAGAATTTCCTGAATATCTCACAGGGATTCCTCTGAAACAGCTTCTATGATTCATTTGGATATCAAATACATCCAAAAACCATTTTTAATTCTTTCATAAATTCTCATGGGACTCTCTTAATATTTTTACGGAAATCCCCCCAAAATTCATCCAAAAATCTCTCTGTGATTCTTTCGCAAATTATCCCGGATTTCTTCCCACAATCCCATAGAACTTATCAGAAGGATGTAGCCTTTGCTCCATGTAAACTAAAAAGTTGATTAAAATATATTATATAATATCACTCAAAGTGATCTAATCTTATGATCAACACTGCGCCGTAAAGTATACCGATCAATAACACAAATTTGCCGACATCTTGGTTACGGACGTTATTAAGAAACATATTCGGCCCTGAAAATTAGCTCCGAAGGTCAAGTTTCATTTGGAAGCTACGGAGAAAGTCGAGAGAGAAAAGGTCGCGGCCGAACGCGAAACCTGAGCGATCGGCCAGCGTATTCTTCTTAATTACCGAACTATTTCGAAGAAGCTCGTGGGACATTTCGAGCTTCCGCTGGACTCGAACGAGGTCATCTTCCCTAATCTGAGGGTCACGGCTTCGATTCAATTTCGTGACGGTTCGTCAACCAAAGTGGAAGTGTCGCGTGTGATCGTGATCGTGTCCTTGAATTTGTAAGAGAAAAATTAAGCAACGTGGTTATAGTGTCCTTTATCTAGATTATTTTCTTTGTTCTAGTCCCTAGTTTAATAGTTAGAATTTCCAAGTTGTGCGTTGTAGGCAAGTTTGTGCGTTTTTCTTAACCAGAATAAAGGTATGTGCTCAGTGTGTTCGTCCCGTCCCCAATACCGTGCCTTATGTAATTCTTTGTGTGACAGCCGTCAACCACGTGAACAACGCCCGCGACCATCTTCGCATTGCCATCTTCGGAACGAAAGCCCCTTACAACCGTCATTCCGTCGGGAAGGAAGCGATCCGTCACCAAATCGCTTCGGAGTCAACCGCGGCTGCCAAGTGCCGCCCAAGAAGGACTCAAGCCAACCACGAGCCCATCTTCCACCAAATTCCACGTGGATCGTCGACCGCGGGTCCAAAGGTCGTTTTCCACCGGCGTGGTCCGCGCGCGCTAGGACCAAGAGCGCAGAACCACCAACAGCAAACGATCGCCATCATCCACCGCTACCGTAGGTAACCAATACCAGCGCCTGCAATAATCGGAGAGTCCGTTGCTTTTTTCATTGTGAAGGGCGGCGTCCGGTGAGGACGCCGCACAGTGCTTCGAACGTATGGCTCTTGGGGACAAAAGTCAGAACTGGATGTTTAATGCGATTTTGCCCTACGAAGTTGAGGAGAAAGTCGTTATACACAAAAAATCTCATTATTGGCATGAATGACACATATTACATCAGTAATGGCATAAGTGGCTTTTACGTCACGTTTTTCATTTGACACCATAGAACAGTGCTCAATTTTAAATAAATGTTTAAAATAAAAACGCATGAAAACGTACTTGAGTCGTTTAACGATGTATGTGGTATGCTTAAATGATGTATGTGGTATACTTAAATGATGTATGTGGTATGCTTAAATGTTAAAGTGTCTCAATAGCCAAATTTTTACAAACATATTAAAGCACGGATTATTCCAACGACTAAAATCAACCCCAATAAAAAAGGTTATATAAAATTTATTTTTATTAGCAATACAATTCATTTACCAGCTATTAATCATCTAAAAACATATCAAACGAATCATTATCTTCTTTTCTACAAAAATAGTTGAAATGTCGTGGGTTTCTGTTTGATGATTATTAGAAACAATTTGATGCATAGGCTACGAACGCGAGCTCTTCAGGTTCATTATTGTTGATAAGATATATATATAGGTTTTTCTTAAACATTCATTGAACGGTATGAAAGGCCTTCCCATGCCAGCCTTTAAGCCGAATAGGAAAACTCTGCATCGCCAATTTTCTGTTGGCGCGGAAGCAAAACTGGCTTTGCTAATCAGTCGGAGTTTTGCTTCACAAAAATATCGTATGATCTTCTATATTTACCCCATTTTTGGTGTATATGCAGCAATAAAATTTGCTAAACGTATTGAACTTGTTTTCAAATACAGTACTGACCCGATTTTGTCAGCCCCCGATTTTGTCTACCCCCGATTTTGTCAGCTTTTTGACCCGTTTTGTCAGCCTATTTTAAATTTGTCAAAAAATTGTTATCGTCATGTTTTACCACGTTTATATTAAAATTGATGATGATGTGTTAAAAATTGATGATGTGTTAAAAATTGATTACCAATATAAGGGAGGGGGAGCCCCTGGTAAAAAATGGGCTACCCTCTTAAAAGTCCATGTAACCATGTAACACGTCAAAATTTAAAAAAAAAACAGGAACAAAATAAAATGACCCGATTTTGTCAGGTTCCCCATTTTGTCAGTCTAAAATTCAACGAGGGGCTGACAAAATCGGGAGAGAAAGAATCAATGCTATAACAACCGTACATGAAATCCACAACATGATTTTTCGAATACGTGGATTGGCAGAATACCATTGCTTGAAACAATCTTTATTGATGATTGTGGCAGCATAACTTAAAAATCATAAAATGACATACAATCGGCAAACATATGCAGCTGGAATCACTTTCAGAATTTAAAAAATACTTCAAATTTTATTTTAAAGTGGATTTCAGAAAGGTACCTTGAGGTAATTTTTTGTATGGGCTAGAAGAAGATAGGAGTTTTAATTTTCTTCTGTAGTAAAGAGCTTATTGTTCAGAAGCATATTTTTCTACAATTTTTTAAAATATATCACAGAAAATTAAACGGAATGACTCCTAATTACTTGTTTCAACACGATCCTTAACGACTTTCACTTTGAAAATGTGATTAGTATGGGAATATAGCGAATTTAAAAGGGATTGGATTGACACAAAAACAATAAATTATATATAACGAAGAAACAACTTGTCAACACCTGGTGTTTTGGTTTGTTTTGATAAGCGCACGGACTTTCTAGTATCTGTATTACACGCTCAAAATATATGTCAACATCATGGCCTACTTGATTCTTTCGAATATGAAAGCTAATTTTTTGACTTTTGTCCAAGGGACGAAGCACTGTGCGCCGCGGAGGATTTTTTTTGCCGACCAAAGGTCGTGTACTCTGATTGGATTGCCAAGTCGCCTCGAGGCGCGTCCATGAAATTTTAAGGTTGGGTGCGACATGGTATAAACGTGCGCACGTAATTTTTGAATGACCACCCAACCAAATTTCTATTAGTCACCCGGGTGCCAAGCATTTTGTTCGTCTGCCGGCATCGTCGAGGGAAACCTGCATGAGATGAGAATGAATGAGAGGAATACACACTAGCACGAGCACAGGAGAACAGAATTAGTTAGGTAGTAGAAAAAAACGCACATAGAAGACTAGAACGATAGTTAATCGAAATACATACATGCATGTGATAATTATCCGTAATTAAGGTGAAACAGCTTGAAATCAACTTCTGAGATTGCACTAAAACTTCAAAGGCACAAATCTCGCAAAGCAGGCCTCCAACAACAGTGCACTTTTTATTTTGGCTTTGTGCACTAGCAAAAAGCCTAAAATAAGAAGATCAGGAACGTTTGCCTACTATTTCTCCAGTTTTGTGCCTTTGAAAACGCGAGTAGGGTCACAAGTCGGCCATTGTGACGGCCATCTTTGGATTCCGAGATGTTTCACCTTAAATGATTCGTTTTTTTTTTTCATTATACGTTAAATGTGTTGTTTTTGAATAAAGATGTAAAGCGCAAGACAAATTTGTTACACAACTAATAGTTAGGAGAAAGATTCTAGTTCTACGTTATTTCGGTGCGTGTCCTCTTCGTTGAATGTCTTCCGCGTGTTGGAATTTGACTTTGTTTGAATTTGTCTCTTCCACTTTGGTTGCGCCTCTGGCGGGAGGTAGTTGAAGCTGCCAATGATGAGAGCATAGCGTGCAACGTCACATCTTAATGTTGCATTGCCTTTAGGTACGGGTGATCTCTCACCGCTCTTTGGAGACGTAGATTTGTAATTGAGAAGTTATGTTGGTTGTGTAGGGTAAAGTACCTAGTTTTGGTCTAGTTAGTAGGCACACTGGCTCGATCCCAATTTTCTTTGAAGATTTTGAATGGACTCGCCCTGAACGAGTCTCAACCGGGCAACATTAGACTTGTCGTGCGGTCTCCTCACGGAGTGGCGCAAAAGCCGCATGATTTATTCCAGATCGGCCAGTGTCGGCTACAAGGATTTTCAGAAGAATTCCAGACAGATATTCAGAAAAGTCCTAGAATTATTGTCTAAGGAATCCAAATGGTATTTCCGGACAAATACAAGAACGATTAATGGTAGAATTCAAGGGCAACGTCCGTTAACATTCTTGAATGATATCTGGATGATACGGTATTTCCGGATGAATCTCAGAAGCTTTAAGGAAGAGCAGGAATAATTCCCGAAAAAACGGAAGAATCTTTGAATGATATTATGGAGCCTTCCAGCAATATTTTCGGAAGAAATTCAGAAGTATTCCGAATTTAGAATTTAAGGGATAGTCCCAGGGGAATTTCCCAAAGAATTCTAGAGCAAATTTCTCAAGAATAGTTAAGATTTTTTTCTAATAATATGTATAACAATATTATTATTCAAAACAATTTCTTGCGTAACATTGTATTTCACTGTAGAGGCAACTCATAACATCAATATTGCATTAAATCCATAAATCTTTATTCAGGCGAGTTTTTGCTCATCCTAATTAAATAACAGTTCAATTAGTAAGATCCCATTCTCATCAAGGATATACATAAATTTGTTATTTGATGATAAATACTTGAATTAAATTGTACTACACATTATTACCTAAAATTAAGCAATTATGATTATAAAAATATGTATATAATTTACAAATTTAATCAAAATGAGTCTCCTTCATGAAGAGACGATTTGGTCGGTTCGGATGATTGATTTCAGGAGAATGTTGATCCTATATAAATAATAATTTAATATTTTTACGCAGTTACCTAGAATTTTTAAAATATTAGGCCTTTTGTAATCAAATACTTATTGGACTGCATGTGCATATCTGTATGTCACGAAATAACTTGAGAACGGGTCAACGGATTGAAGGAGGTTTTTCATTGTTGCATTCGACAAGGGATGCGACGTGATCGTACGAGAAAAAAGTTCGGAAAAATCTCTGGAATAATCGGGAAAACAGGAGAAGACTAATGTGTCATTTTGTATGGGGGATTGCATGACGTGTTACAACAGCCTACTTGATGGCAAGACGAAGTTTGCCGGGACCACTAGTTTCGAATAAAATTTGCTAAGCCAAAAATGAACCAACAACGAGCATTGCTTTAAGCTATAATAATTTTTGTACTGCACAATCAGCATAAACATCCTCCCCCGTTTTGTTTATGTATGAACTAATGAGAATTTCAAATCATTTCAATTAAATGAGTTTTGTTCTCTACTCTTGGACACGGCAACATGTTGCAAAATAAGTGGAGCTACTTTTAAAAGAAATACAGAATAATAATAATAATAACCAATTATTTCAAATTGAGTGTCATTTTCGTTCTCTGCGTACGCGCTTTCTGTGAAACCGTCAAATCAGACTTTTGTGCGCTTTCTTTTTTTTCTCACCAGAAAACGATAAGTTGGATTAACAACAGCCCTACTGTCTGCAAAGATAAAGAGCATATACGACCAATGATAGTGTTGTTTCTTTGCACGCCAGATCTCTTAATAGCACCCTCTAGAGTAATGTTGAACAGTAAATTGCTCTTTTCTGCCTGGCGTCACAAACGAGGTTGACACTTCGTCTACAATTCACATACTTGATTTCGAATTATCCACCATTGCAGGTAGCAGCCACAATTGTTTCGCCGGAAAACCATATTCATTATCTGCCGCAAAATTGTTATGTTATGAGTCTGTGAGTTATACTCCCAGAATTTATCTAAGATCATTTGTAAGGTAAATAACTAGCCTGGTATTTGCCGACGAAGGATGGAGTATTTAGTTCAAGTATGTTAAAGATCATGTGTGGTAGTATTATAAAAATAGACAATTTAACCGTCTTCAGCACATAAGCTGCACAGTCTTATCAATCACTAACATTAGACAACGGACAACACGAAATACCCAGCAGCCCAGTGATGAATTTTTCTTTTGACAAAAAGTTTTCACCGACTGGAGCGGGAATCGAACCCACACATCACCCCACTTTCTTACTTAAGAAACTCGACCAAGATCTCGTTCTTTCCAGCAGCCATAATCGTAATTCCTATGGTCACTGGATCCACATATCAACCAATATCTTCTGTTAATCCTGGTTTTCACTACCTTTCCATTTCTACCATTCTACAAATGTTGCAAGTGCTCGTTTCACCTGAAAACCATCGCTTTTTTCAGACAATATATTACCCTCCCGATCATTTTACATAACGGACACATTTTGGTTCACACTGTCCTGTGCTCAGCTATATTAATTTGCTCTCACTGCTCTGTTTTGCCGGATAATATAAGGCGCAAACGGTACAAGATTGATTCTGATGAAATTATACCGACATGAATTCTGATCCCAAAATGTAAAATAACATCGCAATATATCGAAAATGATGCAATTCTATGAGCTACATAATGCAATGTAAGCACTTCTGTCGGAAAATGGGAGTCTGGAGGCTAACATTATTGTTATGAACCAAGGTCACAACCTCCCTAGCCATCCTTTAAGTGCACCCCTGCAAATATAATTTCCTATTATTTCAAATGGAAGCAACTACTTTGCAAATGTAATACGCAGTGCGATTGTTCTCAATTCATACTAATCGGCAACCTCCCCAACAAAGGGGCTTAGATTAAATTGTAATCCTTTGTTTGCACATGAAGGGCAAGAGCAATTAAAACTTTCTTGCTATTTGTACTCGGAGTTCTGCACTCATCGATTTTAGTTCTACGTATTACTTCAATTCAGTTGCTGTGAACCATAGCAAAGACTGTAGATGTGCTAAATTCTAGATGGTGACCAAAGTGTTAGAGTAAGGTGGAGCAAATGTTCAATCTTAGTGGAATAATCAACATTTCTAGAAAAACTACAACAGATAAAACATATAAATACCAAACT